>NC_042620.1:338334198-339534198 GCF_901001135.1 Rhinatrema bivittatum | reverse complement strand
GCCTGAGCGATTCAAGCAAACCCTGTTACACATCCTGGGTGCTCTAGATCCCCGGTAGAAATATCAAAGGAAGAGGCCAGCATGTGAGCAGGTTGGTTCACATCTATCTACTACATAAGGGAGCTCGGACCGACGTGCCACAAATGCGCAGTAGAGAGCAGCTCTACTGCGCATGCGAGCACGTCGGTCAGAGCACACCGTGCCCCCCCCAAAAAAATGGCGCCTGCTCCTTAGGAGCAGGAGCGGCGGCGGCGGCGGCAGCAGGAGTGGCGGCGGCAACGAGCAGGAGGAGCAGGAGCAGCGACGGCGACAAGCACGAGGGAGGGAGGAGCAGTAGCGGCGGCGACGCACGCACGAGGGAGGGACACCCCCCCTGTCTGCCGGTTGTGGATCAACTGAAAGGGGAGGGAGGAGGAGAGAGTGAGGAGAGTGAGCTGGGAGGAGAGAGTGAGGAGAGTGAGCTGAGGGGAGGGGGAGGGAGGAGAGAGAGTGAGGGGAGGGAGGAGAGGGAGAATAGAGGGGGAGGTGGGAGGAGGAGAGAGGGAGAATAGAGGGGGAGATGGAGGGAGAATAGAGTGAGGTGGAGGGAGGAGAGGGAGAATAGAGTGGGGAGGTGAGAGGGAGGAGAGAGTGAGGTGGGGTGGAGGTGAAAGGGAGGAGAGAGTGAGGTGGGGGAGGTGAGAGGAAGGAGAGAGTGAGGTGGGGGAGGGAGGAGGAGGAGAGAGTGAGGTGAGGGGAGGAGAGGGAGATAGAGAGGGGAGGTGAGAGGAAGGGGGGGAGGAGAGAGTGAGGTGGGGTGAGGGAGGGAGGAGAGAGTGAGGTGAGGGAAGGAGAGGAATAGAGGGGGGAGGTGAGAGGAAGGGGGGGAGGAGAGAGTGAGGTGGGGGGAGGGAGGAGAGAGTGAGGGGAGGGGGGAGGAAGTGGGAAGGAAATAGACCGAAAATTTTTTTTTAAATGAAGCCCGTTGTTACGGGCTTAACGGCTAGTAATTGTATAAAGAATGATGCTACTGGATATTCGCCCTACTACCTCATGTTTGGTAGAGTGGTCTGGTTTCTAGTGGATTTATGCTTTGGAGTATCCTCTGACAATAATTCTGAAAGAACAAATCTCAAGCATATTAAGGACTTGAAGAAGCAATTGAACCTGGTCTACCAGGTTCCTCTGAAGCTTTAGGAAGCCAAAATGCAAGTAACATCATCATCCGATATGATGCCAATGTTAAGAATCATGAACTAAGTGACGGGGATCAGGTACTGGTGAAAAGATTAGGTATCCCAGGAAAGCATAAGTTGGCCAGTTGGTGGCACAAAGAACCATTGCTCATTTTCTCCAAGATACCAAGCCTACCTGTC
Source organism: Rhinatrema bivittatum (assembly GCF_901001135.1). Taxonomy (NCBI): domain Eukaryota; kingdom Metazoa; phylum Chordata; class Amphibia; order Gymnophiona; family Rhinatrematidae; genus Rhinatrema; species Rhinatrema bivittatum. The sequence continues at coordinate 339,532,843 of NC_042620.1, read as the reverse complement.
TACCTGTACAGACAGAAAGTGATCAGGACCTTAAAGAACATTAAACTGAAATCACCTGCTTCCTCTAGGGCAGATGGTGTGAGTGCTCTCGCTTGACACTGCTCCCTCACCTGCAACCCAACTACAGAGACTCTGGTGACTGAGGGGCCGACAGGGTAGTGCTCCTGTGAGCATAAACGTTCACCCAGACCAATTAGTAGAACTAGCAGAGAGTAAGAACTTTCAGTCAGACATACTGCATTCTCACGAAGAAAGCGTTCTGATCCTATCGAGTTGGTGAGGCTTTTCACCCAAATACCATCAGTTAAACTGCTGGGGGCAGATCTGAACTTTCCATTCTGCACGTGTAATTTACTCTTCCAGCCCAAACATGACCCTGGAGACATCCCCTTCCAAAAGTGTTTTGAGGAGCCCCATTTTCAGACAAGCTGACTACCCCAGTAAATGGCTTTGAAAAGAGCAGAGGAAATGGAAGAATAATGAACCTTACAAAACACCCATCTATAGTATATACTGGCTGCATTATTTTTTACAGTGTCAAGATAAAAAATAAAACAGTTACGTCAGATAATAAAGAGATGTACATTCCCTAACATTTCTGGATATACTGGCACCTTTTCATCTGAAATATGGCTTTCACATTTTTTAGCACTATACAAGAGAGCAATGCATTGTGGCAATAGAGTAATAGGAAAATGGTTAAATATACGTAGCTGCCTGCTATTTGAGTATGCATGGCCAAAATTAAGATGGTAACTTTCAAAAGGGCACTCGGGCGCACATATACGTATGTGCATCGGCGCGTGCCCAGAGACACGGCAATTTTATAACATGCACACACAGCATGCATGTTATAAATAGCCCTGGCGCACGTATGTGTGCGCCTAATTTTAAGCTTGTGCATGCCCAGCAGCTTAAGTTGGCTTATGGACAAACAACTGCTTGTACTTTATGACAGTCGTGCATCCAGCTGAGGATCAGTTTCACCAGTTCATCCACCAGTTTACCCAGTCTGCAGTTAGGTCCTTCTAACCCCCCACCCCCTGTTCTTTAGCCCAGGGGGTTCTCAACAGGTGCGTCAGGACACAATGGTGTGTTGGGAGGTCCTGGATGGTATGTTGCAGGGCCAGCAGGAGGATGCTCTTTCCTCATCAACCTGGGTGGGAGTCAATTGACTTCTCCTTTGTCGGGTCTGACAGGAGGCTACTCTCGCTCCTTTCTCCTCTTTCTAGCCCAATGGGAGGCTGTTTCCTCCTTCACCCAGATCAGAGAGAGACATTGCCAACTCCTGCTCCTCTGGGCCTGACAGGACACCATCTTTCTTTTCCCCTGCTGGGCCTGGAAGTGATGCTCTCTTCACCTGATGGGGGGGTGAGGGAAAGGTTGGGGATGCAGGGCAGGGAAAGAGGGAGTGTGGGATCTACTGCAAAGGAAGGGGTGGGAAAGAGGGGGGGGTCAGGGGTAAGTAAGCAGGGAGGGGGAGAAGGGAGGAAGGGGGACAAAGAGTGGAGCAGGAGAGGAAGCATGGGGAATAGAAGGGGGCCGATGCAATACAGTGTGCTTAGCCCAGCGCAGTGTACAACCCACAGTTGAACGCAGGTTGTATAGGAGCAACGCGGAGTGAAACTAATAGCGCTCATCATATGCTCTGCCAGAACCAATACCATCAAAGAAGGAAGAAATGTGCTGCAGCCACTGTCGCTGGTAGATGGCAGCACTGTGCTGGATGGATGTTGGGAAAGAGGATGCATGACCAAGAGTTTGCCTAGGGTGCCAAATACACTTGTACTGGGTCTGATTCTATTTCCCGGTGCACTTTACTAATAGCTTTTGGATAATAATAAAAGTAAAAATCCAATGTGTGGTTAACAAAAACTAGAGATCTCAATTTATTTAATTTTAGGAGCTAGTTGTTAGAATAATCCTAGTTTTTCAAAGCTTGTTAGCTGTTGTTTTTAATCATGGTCAAACAAGGAGGACTACAAGAGCCAGTATGTATGGAGACAGCAATCTGAATGCCAACCAGAGGTAGACCATATTTTTTTCAATCTTGGAAGATACTGTTGTATATGAATGGTTTTTGTTGTAGTTCAATATGTTATTCTTATTGTTGTTCAATATAAGTAGTATAATACAGCATAATATAAATAAAAATGAACCCACAAATGCATATATTTTAACCTATACACATAACTAACTCAACTAAAGAACATCAGTAAAAATGCATGATGAAATAGGCAGACAAAAAAGTAAGAAGTCAGCAGGAAAGATAGAAAAGATAGAAATTTAACGATTCTGCTTGTGTTTTGAGGCAGCTCTTTTGATGAGTCTTTTTTTCCCAGAAGCAGCTTTAACGGCAAGATGTGGACCATTTTGGGAATGGGTTTTGTTGTGAGAAGAATTTCTGACTTCACTAGCGAGATCAGTCACTAAAGTGCATTCTATGACTTCACTTTTCATTATCCCATATCACCAGTGTAATAATGTAGGGACTGAGTTAAAATACATTCATAACACCCTTGTATAAGCTTTAAGTCCAATGATAGATCATTTAATACTACAGGTTGTCAAAATTAATCATCAGGAAATTGTCCAATTCTCTTTTTAAAAACTGCTTCTAAATGTTGCAAATAAAAATGAAAATAATACTTTCCTTTTGCGTAATAAACGCCTTCCTTTTACTTAATAAACACTTCACATATCACGTTTTCTCTTCCTGCTTCAGGGGCTCATTCTGCATTTTCACAAAGCTTCAACACACAAACTGTCCCTTGTCAAGAGTTGCCTTTTGCCAAATCTTTAGGGTCTTCGGAAGTTTTTTAACTTGCAGCTGCCCAATATGTAGCCCACAGCAGGAACCACCCTATTAATATTTGGCCATGTGTTTAATTAAATATTATGAAGAATAAAATACCGTGAAGTTGATAGTCAGAGGGCTGGTGAGCTGGAACATTTTTCAGATATAGTTACCGGGACGACTTGACATGGACATTCAATAGAACATACCTAGATACATTTTCTGCTGAACTTATCTGGATTTAGGTATTCGGGTAACTTTAGGACAGCTATTTTTCAAGACTAACTTATCTGGCTAGCACTGAATATCAGTGTTCACTAACTAAAATGTAACCATGCCTCTGGAATGCCCTCCATCACCAACTCTCTTTACTCATCTAAATTTTGTACGACATAAAATTTAGCTGTTTCTGAGGCGGAGGGGATAGTATTTAAATCTCAGGTTTTGTCTGGCTAAGTCCAAAAATTACCTGACCAAACCCTTTGAATATTAATCTCTGTAGGGTTAGTTTTGGACTCGAACTTTCAAAGCAGCCTGGAAATGTTGGCAGACAGAACCTTGATAATGGACAGCTCTCATTTTCTTATCAGGGAAATGGCCAGCACACCTGCATTAGAAAAGTCAAAAGTTTCACAGAATATCAGAGGGGAAGATGTGAAAAATGTATTTGTGATAATGGAGGTCTGAACCATTTTCAGTTATCAACAGGCAGCAGGTAGTCCGGAGAGTTCGGGAATAGCTAAGTAAAAGATGAAAAAGGAATAAGGGGAAATGATTGTTTACTGCTTCCCTAAAGCTTCTTGTCTGGTTTCAGAAACACTGTGGGAGACAGAGCATGTTTACTGCAAAAATAACCATTATTAAAAGGTTGCTTTTTATTTCCATTTTTATAAGTTTCTACTTAACATTTTCTTGTGCTGCTTCTACAACAAAGACAAAACAGGGATAATGATGCATACAGTGTATATTAAGCATTTATTTTACATTTTGTTTTCAATAAATATCATCGTTGCTTTGCTTCTCTGGGTCCTATTTTCAAAAGGATTGCCTATAGAATTGGCAGCCTGTCAAGACCAGCTAGTTGTCAACTGGCACCCTGCACTTTCACAAGATGATCTTACTCCCTAGTGAGCTATCCATGTCAGATAACTTTGGATAGCTCAGGTGTTCCTGTACGTTTTTATTCTGTCCCGCTTCCTGTCTCCAGATTGGACCAGCAGGAGCCAGCCCTGGTTGGTTAGTTTGCTTAATACCTGACTTGGACTTTGGTCCTAGCTGGTTCAATGAAGATTCATATTCTTAACTACCACACTAGCCTCAGTTTCTACTGCCTCTGGTCTCTTCTGGTCTGATTCATCCTGGAGTATCCTGCTTTCCTTCTAACCCTTGTCTGAACCAACTTGTTCCTGGCTCCTGCTAGTTTATGAATTGTGCTTGTGCTCCGTGTTTCTGCATCCTTTCTCGTCTGGACATTTTGGTATCTGGTCCTGACCAGGCTTTTGTCTTCTGGACTTGTGCCTTATTGTATTTGATAAGGAACTGTGTTAGCTTGTTTCCTCCCTTGTCTGCCCCTGGGTTGGTCACCTACACCCCAGCTATGACCTCTTCCATAAGAGTTTATTTGTGCTTGTCAAGAGTATAAATATAAAACAAGTACGTGCTCCCTCTCTTCTAGGTCATTCGTGCTCCATTCTCGCCCGGAATGGACTCTGCCATCTGGCTTGGCCTAGACTGAGCATACTTTCTGACTTCCTTAATGCCTTATTATCATCGTATATTTATTCTCATTGCTTTAGTATATAATTTGATCTTACTATTTGTTTATCTTATAGGCTTTTTATCATTGCATCTTTATTATCATATGTTTTTCTCTTGATTTGATATTGTTTAAGAGTCATTCTAATCCTCACGTGGCTCACACTTTTTCAGTTGTCATTATTTACCTTTGTTTTTGATCCCTTATTCCCAGTTCCATGTCACACTGTTCTATGTAATACTATTTGCAACTTTTGTGTTTTCACTGTAAACCGATATGATATGTAAATTTTCTACATGAATGTCGGTATATAAAAGTCCAAAATAAATAAATAAATCACTAACTTGAAGAAGTCTATTTAACAGTACAAGCTTATCACAGGCAACACTGGTTAATGGGAACCTTCAATTATTCCTTGTATCTTGAGATGGTGCTGTAAATAGAACCTGATTTCCATCTGGAAATTTCTCATCATGGCCACAAACATGCATACTTGGGAAACAAGCAATTTTAAATTCTCTAAAAGCTCTATAATATTTCTTATTGGGTATGAAGAAAAGGCCTGTGCAGTATCAAAAGCTCATGTGTTATAGAGGTGTGCAGTTGTTTTTAAAGAATAAGAAAATGGCAATGAAATTGTCTATTTCATCCTTTTTCGATAAGGCTGCAAATCAAAATAAATGATGGAATTTCATAAAAATTGGTATTTTGTGTTAGAGTACACTAATGGGATTTAGTGTTATGATTCTGCATTCCCACTGGCTGTCTCCTTAGTTACTTGTTTGTATTGCTAAGGTTGCATGGCGGTGTTTGTTGGGGGGATGGCCAGTGTCTGGTAACAAATGTAAACAAACAAGTGATATAATAAAGCCATCAAGTTCTAGTCAACAAAAGCAAAAGCATGCAATTCAAATGCATATTTTGAATTTGCCAGTCCCTTTGTATTTTAGGATAGGGGCTCTGCCATTTTGGGATTTACATACTTTAAATTCCCCTGGTGAGTGTGAGGGTGACTGATGAGAGGATGAGTGACTGGGGTGGCTATATGGAGTGACAGGAGGGAGAGAGACTTGTTAGAATGGTGAGTGGTAACTGGTGAGAGAGAGGCAGCCTGGTGTGTGTGTGTGTGTGTGTATGGGTGACTAGTAAGAGGGGGACTGGGATGACTGTATGGGATGACAGGTGGGAAAGAACCTGGTTGAGGTGGTGACTTGTGAGAGAGAGGCAGACTGATGTGCATATGGGGTTGTGACTGGTGAGAGGAGAAGTTACTTGGGTGACTGTATGGGGTGACACGTATGAGAGAGACTGGTTGGGGTGGTGACTGGTGAGAGTGAGAAACAGCCTGGTGTGTGAGGGGCTGACTGGTGAGAAGGGGTTTGACTGGGGTCACTGTATGGGTACGTGCTTTGTGCTTAAATCTCATCCCTTTAGATGGCCTCCCTTCATGTGTGCATATAATACACATGCACGAAATTCTAAGTGCATATCAGTTGCACAGTTTTCTAAAAGGCATTTCTGTGGATAAAGCACTAATTTACCTACAGAATACTTTTCAAAATTACCCTTTATAGAAGGGAAGGGGAAAGAAACGGACATGATTATTTTATAAGGCCAAAACTTCCCCTCAATTTCAAACCGTACAGAAATTTACCTGATTTAAATCCAACCTCAAATTTTCCACATCTCTAGTGGTGATATATTTTATTGCACCTGCAGAAATGATGTTATAATGATATTTTGTTTGTGTGGCATTTTTGTTTTGTGTCATCATCTGTTTGATTTCATTTTTAAAATGGTTTGGGGGCATTTATTTTAGGCCTGGTGTGTGAAGGGTGACTGTATGGGGTGACAGATTACCACCCCCCCCCCACACACACACACACACCAGGCTGGCCCTCTCACACCTGTAACCACCCAAACCAGTATTTCTCCCACTGGTCACCCCAGTCACTTCCTGTCTCACCAGTCTCCCCCTCCCCCATCCAAATACACAGATACACATATCAGGAGAATTAAAACTCTGCATATCCCAAAATGTCAAGGCCCCTTACCTAAAATACAAAGAGACTATAAAATTCAAAATATGCATTCACATTACATGCTTTTGATTTTGCAGACTAGAAAGTGATACTATTATTACAACACTTGTCATTACTGGCCATCCCCCACAAACACCACCTTGCAACCTTGGCAACACAAACAAGTAACTAGGAGACAACCAATGAAAATTCAGAAACATATCTAGCTAACAAACTCCTCCCTCAACTGACACTTTTTAACATATTGGTAACATTTTCAGTTAGGGCCGGATTTTAATAGCTACACGCGGGGGTAGATTTGTGCATGCAACCCGGCGCGCACAAATCTACGCCCGATTTTATAACATGCGCGCACAGCCACACGCATGTTATAAAATCCAGGGGAGCGGCCTCAGAGGAAACTTTCCTTCCGCTCCCCCCCACCTTCCCCTCCCTTCCCCTAATCTAACCCACCCCCCAGCACTACCTAAATCCCCCCTACCTTTATTTTGTTATTTAGGCCTGCCTCTGGGAGGCGTAACTTGCGCACGCAGGCTGGCTGCTGGCACGTGATCCCCCGTTCCCAGACCACCCCCAGACCAGCACCCCGCCCATGCCCCTGTCCCCTTCCCGACCCTTTTTCAAATCCCCAGGATGTACGCATGTCCCGGGGCTTGCGCGCGTCGTCGGGCCTATGCAAAATAGGCTCGGCGCGCATAACCCCCCTTAGCGCATAAATCCAGCCAGTTTTTAAAATCTGCCTCTTGTGCACGCTAACAACCAGTTAGCCCTCACTAACAGGGTCATTTATCAAATAGCATTATGGCATTTTCGCATACATTAAGCACCTTTAACGCATGCGAAAATCCCTTAACGCATGCGAAAACACCTTTAATGCATGTGATAGCATCATAATGTATGGTGCAATGTAAATCAGAAAAAGAGGAGGAAGTAGGGGTGGGAGTGGGCTGGGATTCACAGTTTTGCGAAGCCCTATCGCATGGCTTTAACTATACCTTTTTCATTAGCATTAGTCTGTGCGATAGGACTTTATTGCACATTGTGATATTTTTGCCCATGCCGGTTTTAGTTGTTTTGAAGCTCCTGGAGAGCCAGCCTAGCTATCAGGGAGAGAGAGGGAGAGGGAGAGAGAGAAAGAGAGAGAGAGCATGTAGCCATTATGCCCTCACGCTAGATAGATATTTATTCTCTATGGGAGGTAGGGATGAGCAGAGGGACACCATACATTGCATTCGGGATTCGTATTCGTGGGGGGGCAGATACATTGCATTCGGCAAGGGGGGCCCCTGATATGTACATGCGTTAATTCTTATTTGTTTCCTGGCTAAAATTGAATTAAGTACAACTCCCCACCCTCCTGACTCCCCCAAGACATACCAAAACTCCCTGGTGGTCTAGCGCTCCCTGGTGGTCCAGCGGGGTGTCTGGGAGCCATCTCCTGCACTCACACCCTCGGCTGCCGGTATTCAAAATGGCACCGATAGCCTTTGACCTACTATGTCACAGGGGCTACCAGTGCCATTGGTCAGCCCCTGTCACATGGTAGGAGCAATGGATGGCCGATGCCATCTGTATATCCTGGGGCTTTGAAAAAGGGGCAGGGTCGTGGGCGGGGTGCCAATCTGGGGGCGGTTCGGGGGCGGACCTGGGGGGGCGGGGTCAAGGGAGGTTGGCTTGCCGGCAGCTGGCCGGCGCGCGCAAGATACGTCTGCAAGAGGCAAGTATTAAAAATAAAATAAGGTGGGGGGGATTTAGGTAGGGCTGAGGGGTGGGTTAGATAGGGGAAGGGAGGGGAAGGTGGGGGGGGGGAGTTAAAGAAAAGTTCCCATGCAAGGCCGCTCTGATTTCGGAGCGGGCCTTGCAGGGAAAAGGGAAAGCCATCGGGGCTTCCCTAGGGCTCAGCACGTGCAAGGTGCACAAGTGTGCACCCCCTTGCGCACACCAACCCTGGATTTTATAACATGCGCATGGCAGCGTGTGCCATGTTATAAAATTGGGTGTACATTTGTGTGTGCCGGGTAGCGCGCTCAAATGTACCCCGCGTGCGTAGGATTAAAAGTCTGCCCCCATATGCACACATGGAAGGGTGGCCGTCTCAAGGGATGAGATTTAAGTACAAAGCACATGCTTGATTTTAAAAAGCATGCACATAAATTCTCTCTACAAAAGCAGCACGTGCACCACATTCTGCAGCTGAGTTTAGAAAGTGAACTTATATGTGCAAGTTTGCTTTGAATATTGGTGTAACTTGGGCATAATAGCCTGCAAATGTATGTGGCCTTTTGAAAAATTGAACTTCAAACGTGCTTCCCAACCCAGTAACTTTGGAAACATTCATTCAGTTTCATTAAATTTCTGCCACAAACAGTATCCCTTTCTTACCGTATCTATTTAGTTATTTATTTGTCTTTTTCTTTCTTTCTTTATTTGTTTTAGAATATTTTAGGCAGCTAACAATTCAACATATATAATCAGAAATTTAAAAAACTTGACACAAATCAATAAGACAAAATAGATACAGTGGTTTAGCTCAGTTATAGCATACAAACCCTACCTCAGCAATTTCCACTTGGAAAAAAAATGTTTTATGCCTTTTTGAATAACTGGGTGCAGTTCATCAATCTCAGGTCCACTGGTAATGAGTTCCAGATAGGGTTAGCTACAGAAATGGTCCATTCCAGCATTCCTCAGAGACATACATGGAGGATAGAAGGAATGTCCAGAAGACCTCGCTGTGAAGAACTCAAAATTCTGGGAGTACGATAAACATGCAGTGTGGCATTCATCCGAGGCAGCACCTCTGAATTAATCATCTTGTGGACCAGCAATGCAATCTTGTATTGCACTCGTCAGGAGACTGGAAAGAAAATGCAGAGCTTTTAATACTAGTGCAATATGGTATTCTTTTATTGAGCCTGGAAATCAACAGTGCTGCAGAGCATGCAGAATGGTCAAAGGCAATCCAATAAACAACGAGTTAGAGTAGGCAAGGGATAGTAAAATCATGGCCTGAACTATCGAACAAAACTTGTCCTTCCCCAACAAAACAATTCAAAGGTTTAGTAAGTGCAACTTGTAATAGCCAGCCCTGATTACAGACTTGATCTGAGAAGTCATATTTATCCCCCCGTACTTTGTGGATAAATATGTCTTCATGGCTATTACAAGTTGCAGTTATTACAACCTTTGAAAAATAGCTCATTATTACCCTCCCACTTTCGGTGTCTGAGTGTAACAATGAGCTATTTTTCAGATGTTTTAGGTTGGGAGTCACTAGACGTTCACAAAGAGGTAAGCTAAGAGGAATACTTTCCTTCCTTACGGAGCACCATACCAGGATTAAAGGGGCTGACACTCACCCCCAAACAGTCTCTCAGGAGTAGAGGGAGAAGACAGAGTTTTAAATAAGAAATCAGTCGGAATCACTGTATTTCATTAACTTTCTAAATTCAATTTATTAACTGCAATTATTAAAAGAATTCTCTCATGAAAATGTAATGTTAACTAATAACAATCTTTTCTTTTCACTTATAAGTTATATACCCCTCTCCCTAAAAAAAACCCAAAAAATGTCTTGGCTATTCACAAGAATTCTCTTAGATAAGTATGTTTTTCTATATATGCACATTCTTTTTTTCTTTTTCTTTTTTTCCCAATTCTTTATTTATTCAGTTTCAAAAAATTACAAACAAAAGAATATGAAATAATTATCAAGTATTAATCACATCATTTTAACCAGGAAAGAACTTCTAGTAAATTATATATTCATATCATACTCAAGAGAATAAAAAGAAAAAAAGATTGTACACATTCCTTGTTGCAAATTAGCCATAAAGTATTAGGGAGATCCAATACTTTCTTTAGGTCAATTATATAAAGCAAAATAATTCCTTCAAGGATAGTAGGAAGGACTATAATTCCCTTACTTTAGCACTAGACAGTTAGGTAAGGCTAGTTTCTGCTGTATGGCTATCTATTAGTTATCTTAAATGGGTTGGGTCAAAAAAATAATCTTATTATTATCTAGTTTCAAATTACATTTACAAGGATAACGAATATTCATTTGACCCTAGGGATGTGCATCCATTTTCAACGAATACGCAATCTGCAACTAATAGGTCCCTATTCATTGCATTCGTGGGTCCGCAAAACGCATGGCGAACCCCCATGAATGCAACATATCATTAGTTTCATTCTTTTGGTTCATGGTGTTTTAGTGACCTTTTGAAATAGAAGGCCATGTGAGAGTATCCACCAGGGGAGGATTAGCCTATCCGGGGATCGGGCTTCCCCCGGTGGGCCGGACTAGCTGATCATGTGGCCTCCTCTGCTCCTGCTCACATTTGAGGGCGCCAGGACAAAGAAATGAAGACCGGCGCAGCCAGCTGCCGCTGGCCTCCGGCGGGGCAGAAGAAAAGAAGACCAGTGCAGCCAGCTGCCGCCGGAGAAATGAAGACTGCAGCTAGCCGCCGCCGGAGAACAGGCTGGCGGAGCTGAAGAAAAGAAGACCGGCACAGCCAGCCGTGGCCGGAGAAATGAAGGTTGCAGCCAGCCGCCGCCGGAGAGCAGGCTGGCGGGGCCGAAGAAAAGAAGATGGGCGCTGCCAGCCACCACCGGAGACGAGCTGTTCAGTTGGGGGCCTTTGTGTATATGTATTTGAGATCAGAAGGGTGCTTCTGTGTATGTGAGAAAGGAATGGAGCTTCTGTGTGTGTATGTGTATTTGAGATCAGAAGGGTGCTTCTGTGTGTGTATGTGTATTTGAGATCGGAAGGGTGCTTCTGTGTGTGTATGTGTATGTGTATGTGAGAAAGGAATGGAGCTTCTGAGCGTGTTTGTGTATGTGAGAAAGGAATGGAGCTTCTGTGTGTGTATGTGTATTTGAGATCGGAAGGGTGCTTCTGTGTGTGTATGTGAGAAAGGAATGGAGCTTCTGTGTGTGTATGTGTATGTGAGAAAGGAATGGAGCTTCTGTGTGTGTGTGTGTGTGTGTGTATGTGGTGTGTATGTGAGAAGGAATGGTGCTTCTGTGTGTGTGTATGTATGTGGTGTGTATGTGAGAAAGGAATGGTGCTTCTGTATGTGAGACAGGGAAGGTGCTTCATGTATGTGAGATAGGGAGGGTGCTTCTGTATGTGTGTGGTGTATATGTGAGTCAGGGAGGGTGCTTGTGTGTGTTAATGTGCATGTGCGAGAGAGAGATGGAGCATGTTTTTGGCTGGCTTGTGGCTGTGAGAGAGGGCATGTGTGTGATTGAGCCTGTTTGTGAGATAGAACATGTGTGTGATTGAGAGCTTGTGTGTAAGTGAAATAGAGAGAGCATGTGTGTGATTGAAAGCCTGTGTGTAAGTAAGAGAGAGTGAGAGCATTGTGTGATTGAGAGAGACTGGCCAGAGAGGTGACGTGTGTATGTGTGAGAGAGACTGATCAGGGAGATGACTGGTGTGTGCGTGTGAGAGAGATAGAGACTGGTTGGGGAGATGATTGGTGTGCGAGAGACAGAAACTGGTCCTGAGGGTGTGACTGGTGTGTGTGAGAGAGAGACAGAAGAGACTGGTTATGGTCTCTAAGGAAGAGGACCGTGAGGACAGCTTCAGCAGCTACTGCTGCTTCTGGTGTGGCCTGCAAGGAAAAGGAGTAGGAAAACTGCTAGAGAGGGTAAGTAAAGGTGGCTTTTTAAATTCATTTTCTTGATTGACTACCATTTTAATTATTGGGTAGTATGTGATGTGTCTGCTGTTTGAAATATTTTATTGGTGTTTGGTAAAGCTTTCAAAATTTGCATGAGTCTTTAATTATTGGATATTCTATTCATCAGCTGTTTTGAAATTATTTTATTAGTATGATTTTATAATTATGATTAATGATTTATGATTGTTTCATGAGGAAGGTGACATTTTTGTTTTTCCATTATTGTACTGTATAGAGAGTCTGGTGTGATGCATTTTACAGTTCAGTTTTTGTCTGCACATTCTATTTAATACTTTATGTGGCTTTATTCTGTATTTGGTGAGGGTTTGTTTCCTCATGCAAAGACTGAGATGAAGCATTCTTTAGCATGTGGTTTCTCTGTAGGGATCTGTAATAGCTTGGCCTGTTCTGTTTTCCTGATAGGAGGTGTATAGATATTTTAGATCTGGTGTAATATTTGTGGTATTCTTTTCATAGGTAGGGTTGTTATTCTTTGAGTGTTGGCAGATAGTACTGTGTTGATACGGGAGGACCATGCCGAAATATATCACAATAGGTATGATGCCATATGAATTCCAAGATGCAAAATTTTCTTGTTGGCATCACAACAGTGCATGAAATTATCACAACATGTATATTAAGTTTACCACAGAATGTCACTTTTCTTGTAAAATATATTATAAATGCATAATTTAAAATCGTGTATGGAGAGGTGGGGGGAGGGCACCAGGCTGTAAAGTTTGCCTAGGGTGCCTAATACCCTTGCACAGGCCCGGTGCACAGCAGCCAAAGCTCACCCCACCAGGCCTAGTTCATCATGTCTCAGGTCCCTAGCTGCGTGTTTAGACTCCTTGGTCGGTGCGGGTCGGGTGGACAGTACGCCCCAGTTGACAGGCGCGCCGCATGCTGAGCCTCGTCTTTGTCTTGGCCTCCTTGTCTTCCCCCTACCAACACCACAGCGACCTGACTACCTCAGCTCTGCCAGCCTGTCTAAGCCCCTATCAAAATTACAGGGACCAGACTATCTCCGCTCTGCCATCCTGTCTTGCACCTATCGACCTTTCTGCCACTCTGCCTTGCGGCCATATACACCAGAACAATTCTACTCCTTGTGGTGTTCTTACCACTATCATGGTTCCTCAGTGTGTTGGTGCTAGTCCTTTCTGCTGCTTTTGTCCCTTTAGCGGCATCTTGTGGTTTTTTCTGACACTCTTTTCTGCTTGCTATGTTCCCCCTTCATTGTACTGTAGGATGTTGATGCCACTTGTCTTGCCACTTTGCCTGTCGTGCTGCCTTCGAGGGTTCATGCAACTGTTATCGTTGCACTCTTTTGAAGCTGTGGTGTGTTTTTCACACTCTCGCTGCTGCTTTGCACCTCTGTTAAAGCACTCTTGCCACTCCTGGTACCCCCTTTGCCCCTTTACAATGCCTTAGGCTATTCATGCCACTTTGCCACAGTCCTAAGTACCTTGATAAGAAAACCCCAATTCTGCAGCCAAAAATAGGCTGCAAATAGTTCCCTATTGACTTTAATGGCAAAACAAATGAAACTAATGAACAAATTGTTTTTCCCCCCCATGAAACTAATAAAACGAATTTGGGTCCCAGCAAAATGGAAACAAAAATGAAATTATTTCCTTCTGCACATCTCTATTTGACTCCCTCCCCCATATTTCTAACCTCCTGACTCATACTCAAAAACATTTTCCTTCGAATTTGCATTTCTTTTGTCAGATCAGGATATATCCAGATCTTCTGACCTAAATATTGCTTATTCCTGTTTCGCAGGAAGAGCCTGAACACTGTATCTCTATCAGTGACAAACATAAATGAGACAAGAAACATCTCACAAAACTGTATCTGATCTTCCATAGAGGTTTCCAGGAAATTTGTAAGATCAGTTCCAATGTCTTCAGCTTGCATAGTCTGAAAGATGTTCATTCTTACTTCTAGGGGACTGAGCAAAAAATATTCTTGAAATTGAGGGTAACTCTTCATTAGGAATTGCAATAATCTCAGTCATATACTTAAATTGTTCCTTTGGCGATATTATCTTTATACATGGAACATTTAAAACCTGCAGGTTTAAATATCTTGATTTATTTTCCAAGTTCTCAATTTTCCGAATTGTTGTTTCCTCCCCTTGAATCAACTTCACCTGGACTTCTTTTATAGATGTTAACTGCCCTGTTACTTCTTTTAATTCATTCTCTTGCTTCTTTATTGTTAATTCTATCATTTGTGTGGTGTTCTGCGTAGAGTTTACAGCGTCAACCAATGAAGAAATGGTATTTTCTAACTTAACAATAGCATTCCAAATTGCATTGAGAGTAATAATATTTGGTCAGATTAATTTTTGTACAAGCAGATTCTGCCGTACTCCACTTTGCCGGCAAACCTCTTTGAACCGAAAGGATTCATTGGCCCTTTTCTCTCCACTCCTCTGCAGAATAGAAATGCCACGCAGTTTCGGCTTGATTGCACACGCCGATGCAGGCACATCTCCCTCACTGCCTGCTACAATCGCCGCAGGAGCAGGAAAGAAATCCATCATCATTTCTCCAGGTATGTCCTCCATATTCACTCCCACCTCGGTCATTGATTTCCGTGTTTGTAGATACAAATCCAGGCTTATGCTTAGGCTTGGAGGGGAGGGTGTCTCTGGTACTTCCGGGCTTAAAGAAGTTTGTTCGTCCATGAGGGCCTAATCTCATCCTAAGATCGGCTGTGGACATATTCTGTGGACATATTCCAGGGTATAGAACATAAGAACATAAGAAAATGCCATACTGGGTCAGACCAAGGGTTCATTAAGCCCAGCATCCTGCTTCCAACAGTGGCCAATCCAGGCCACAAGAACCTGGCAAGTACCCAAAAACTAAGTCTATTCCATGTTACCATTGCTAATGGCAGTGGCTATTCTCTAGGTGAACTTAATAGCAGGTAATGGACTTCTCCTCCAAGAACCTATCCAATCCTTTTTTTAAACACAGCTATACTAACTGCACTAACTAGAGATTGCAGTTGGCATAAAGAACCCCTTGATTCTGGGTTGAGATAGGGTTGATGTGGCATGCATGGAGGTATCCGACCTCACCTTACCCTTTCTCTTGGTGTGGGGCATGTCTTTCAAGGCAAGAATCGTTAGTATGAGGAGCTCAAAAAATGCCGACCTCTCCCTGAGATGCCATATTGGATCTTCAGTAGTCTATCTATATATGCACATTCTAAACCATTAAAAAATATTTACTCTGTAAATACTAAATTCCTACTATTCTTTTAAGAATCGAGTCTTTGGGATAACATGACTTTCAAGTGTCAGAGATGTGAAATGGTAAACCTCCTTCTCGGAGTCTTTCCGGTATCCCAGGTAAGTAATGAAATTATTGTTTGTCTATGTTTCTTTTCTTTCCTCTCCTTTCTCCTGTATTTGTTTTAGCTTTATGTTGTCACTGTTCTATTTTCTTTTCTTTGTGTTAGCCTTCGTCTGTATCAATTTCTTCTTCTCTCAGTTTTCAGTACAGCACAAGACCCAGTACAACTGAAACCAGTCTATCAGGTTTTTCAGCTGGGAAATCTTTGGAAGAAGGACGCGACCAAAACTATGATACCAGAGAAGAAATGGGAGACAACACCAGAAAGAGGGGAGGGGAAGAGGAAGGGGCAGGGGCAGGGGCAGATCGTATTACAATCCGATTCAAAAACCTCTGTATTGAAAAGTAATAACTGTGTAGTCAACATCTCCCAAAGAACGCTCAATCTAGAAGAGATATCAGTTTTAAACAAAGGTTTATCATTTGTCCCGACAGGGAATTACAATGCTTTCAAAACTAGAATTGATCTTTTCAAATTCACAAGGAAATTGAAAATTATGGAGATGTTTTCCACCAAACCGATTATGTCAGATAACTCTATAGTAAGACCTAATAGCAAATGGATGCCTATCGGACCACCCAATCCTATAATACATACTTTTGAAACATTGATACTTGAAGAAATTTCGGAAAAAGAAAAGAAGTTTAAGTATAAACATAACAATACGAAGTATGAGAGGAAAGCTTTGGAGTCCCTGAGTCAGGATACAACTATAGTCTTCAAACCCGCTGACAAAGGAGGTGCTATAGTTGTTATGGATAGGGAAAAATATGTATCTGAAATAGAAAGACAACTTTCTGATACAAACTTTTACAAAAAACTGACCAAAGACCCAACAAGCACTATCAGAAAGGAGTTAGAAAGCATTTTATCCATAGCTGAAAAGTCCAATTACTTAACGAAGAAAGAAATATCTTTTCTCAAAGTCACACACCCGATCATACTGGTCATATACATATTACCAAAAAATTCATAAATCTGTGTCTGATCCGCCTGGCAGACCGATTATTTCTGCCAATGGCTCACTATTGGAACCCATTTCAATTTTTGTAGATAACTTTTTGCGCCCCTATGTACCAAAAATACCGTCATACGTGAGGGATTCTGCCCATATGATAAATATTCTTATGGACTTACCTTTGAATTGTACAAATACCATCATGGCAACACTGGATGTAGATTCGCTCTATAAAAACATACCACAAGACAGGGCCATAGATGTCATTGAAGAAACCATTTATGGTAGAGATATACATACTAGAGTACCTACTCAATTAATTTTAGAATTAGCCACTATTGCTCTTACAAGGAATTTTTTTATTTTTGATCAACAGTTTTATATACAAACCAAGGGAGTGGCGATGGGGTCGGCTTTGGCCCCATCCATTGCTAATTTATATGTAGCAACATTTGAAGAAAAATATCTCAATAATTGCAGATATAGCGGAAATATTAAATTATGGAAACGCTATATAGATGATGTATTTCTATTGTGGGAAGGCAGTGAGGTGGCATTGATGGAATTTAAAGTTTGGCTTAATAACTTAGATATGAATCTTAAGTTCAAAATGGAATTTGACAAAAATAAAATAGCATTCTTGGATATATTGATTATGAACACCTCGACAGGGTTTATAACAGATATATATCGTAAACCGACCGATACGAATACATTTCTTGCGTATGACAGTTGCCACAACAAATCACTTATACGAAACCTACTATACAGCCAATTTCTCCGTTTAAAAAGGTTATGTACCAATACTGAGTCTGACACATTTAAGCAGAGGTCATTGGAAATGAAGAGTAGATTTATAGAAAGGGGTTACCCACAAGTATGTATTAATAGTTGTTTATCTAGAGCAGAAAAACAAGAACGTTCCATTTTGCTGAAACCTTGCAAGAAATTGATTAAGAATGAAAAGATCATTTGTCCACTCACTTTCACTGGTCTATCTCATGACATAATGAAAATTATCAGAAAACACTGGCATATAGTGCAGTCACTTCCTTTCTTTAAAAATAAAGATATAATGGTAACCAATAAACGCGATAAAAATTTGAAGGAATACTTGTCACCATCCGCATTACCAATTGTTAAGTACACTAATAATAGTTTGACTGGACATAGCCCTTGTGGGAGCTGTAGTGTCGGTTCGGTGAACCTAAAAGTGCAGATGTTATTGATTCCCACTACTGGGAAGACCTTCAAATTAAAAAGTCTGACCAATTGTAGAAGTGCAGGCGTTATTTATGTGGCCATCTGTCCTTGTAATAAAATTTACGTGGGAAAAACTATCAGACAGTTTAATAGAAGAATTATTGAGCACAAAAGTGCCATTAATAGAAAAAGTGAGGGAAAACCTTTAGTTGCATATTCTGCACAAATGGGTCAAACTTTTAAAGATTATAGGTTCTGTGTCATTAAAAAACCATCTAAAAATTGGAGGGGAGGTGATTTTGACAATTTTCTGTTAAGGCTTGAATAACAGTTTATTTTTTATTTTAAGACTATTTCCCCGTTTGGTCTTAATGGAGAGACTGATCTTAGTGTGTACCTATAGACAACATGTTTCAATAATGGATGCAATTTTAATGTATACAAAAATTTTTTCTTTATAATTTATTTATGTTTTATTTTTTGTTTCTAGTCTGTATAATCTATTTATTACTCTTATTCATTTTTATTCTCTATCTGCAATTCCTATGCATTTGCAATCAGTAGCGGTTATTATTTTTTATCATTCATCATTTATTTTTATTTTTATTTTCTTCTTATCTTATCCTTTTATATGTGGGTGCTTTTTAGTTAATTCCTCGATCTTTGGAAATATTTTTATGATTGGTATTACAACGATGGGTATAATGTATACATATCTGTCATAAGTTAATAGATTAATTTCGAGTCGAGTGTGTTTAAAGTTCAGTATGTATACACCAAACCATCGTTGATTGGACATTATATTTTTGTGTTTTTGGAGTACCTTGGTTCAAAATTTATCTGATGGTTTTTGGTTCTGATATAGGTTAATATAACTTCAAACCAGTCCCTTCCCTTCACCTTTCTTCCCCACCACTACCTTCCCCCTCCCGCTCCTCCCCCTTTCCTTTCCTTTTTTCCCCTCCCGCCCCCCCCCCCCTTCCCTATTTCGGTCCCTGTCCTTGTTCCTTTTCCCATTTATCACCTTCCTCAGTCCTTGTCCTTCCCGCCTTCCCCCTCCCCCTGCCCCTTCCCCTTCCTCCCCTCCCCCCCTTTCCTTCTGTCCGACTTTCCTTGGTCCCCAACCTCCTTTCCTCGGTCCTTGTCAGTCCTCCCCCTGCCCCTTTTCCTTTTTTTCCCTGGTTTCTCTCTGCATATTTGAATAAAAAGCATGGAATAAGTCATTTTTAAAGATGAAAAAATATAATTTTATCATCTTACCTACCACTTTTCCTCGGTCCTTGCCCTTCCCCCCCCCTTCTTTCCGTCCTACTTTCCTTGGTCCGCACTACCTTTCCTCAATCCTTGTCTGCCCTCCCCCCGCCTCCTCTCCTTCCATCCCACTTCCCTTGGTCCCCTGGTATCTCTCTGCAGTTTTTAATAAAAGGCATGTAATAAGTAATTTTTAAAGATGAAAATAAAATTTTAATATCAACTTTCATATATAAAATAATAATACATATATCACTTCGACAGGTGAGGTCAGAAGTATGTCACCATAGTTCTTGCACGGTTTGAGTGTTTCATTCGGGAGTTATTACTTTGTCATTTTTTTCCTCATTTTATTAAATTTTTGATTTTCTTAAGAAAACTAATTGACAAAAGATAACATTATCCGAATTCAAAACAACCATCGATCACATAGTGACCTGAATATATGTAGGTGAGTTTGATATCACAAGATTTAGAACGTGACTATGAGTATAAATAACGCTGTTAGGTAGCCCGGTTCATCTTTCCACCATTTTGTGTTGAGCAGCGAGTAGAAAGACATGGTTTAATGGAACAAAGTCAGCATGGCTTTACCCAGGGCAAGTCTTGCCTCACAAATCTGCTTCACTTTTTTGAAGGAGTTAATAAACATGTGGATAAAGGTAGATATAGTATACTTGGATTTTCAGAAGGCGTTTGACAAAGTTCCTCATGAGAGGCTTCTAGGAAAAGTAAAAAGTCATGGGATAGGTGGCGATGTCCTTTCGTGGATTGGAAACTGGCTAAAAGACAGGAAACAGAGAGTAGGATTGAATGGGCAATTTTCTCAGTGGAAGGGAGTGGACAGTGGAGTGCCTCAGGGATCTGTATTGGGACCCTTACTGTTCAATATATTTATAAATGATTTGGAAAGAAATACGACGAGTGAGATAATCAAATTTGCAGATGACACAAAATTGTTCAGAGTAGTTAAATCACAAGCAGATTGTGATAAATTGCAGGAAGACCTTGTGAGACTGGAAAATTGGGCATCCAAATGGCAGATGAAATTTAATGTGGATAAGTGCAAGGTGATGCATATAGGGAAAAATAACCCATGCTATAATTACATAATGTTGGGTTCCATATTAGGTGCTACAACCCAAGAAAGAGATCTAGGTGTCATAGTGGATAACACATTGAGATCGTCGGTGCAGTGTGCTGCGGCAGTCAAAAAAGCAAACAGAATGTTGGGAATTATTAGAAAAGGAATGATGAATAAAACGGAAAATGTCGAGACCACGTGACCTGATGAGCCGGTAAGCTGCGTGCAGACCATGCTCCTGGCTCCCCCACCACCTCGCAGCGATTACAGGCATCGAATTTCTGAGCAAAGTGGCGTCCCCAACAGAGCAGGGAACACAGAAACCGATTATACAGCTTTTTTTTGCACCGAAGAGGCTGCTATGTCTGCGAAACCGCAGAGGAAAGACAAGCTTCCTACCCGGCAGAGTGAGGCCAAGATGGCCGCCGGTCTCCCGAGCCCTGGACCCGCGACGGGAACGGCAGATATTGTGAGTGAAGTGACCGGGGCGGTTGTTAAGGCGCTAGAACCGAGGTTCAGTGACTTGGTGCAAAAAATTAATTTGGGTAATGAAACCCTTTTGGAAATAAAGCAGCAAGTAGCAGACACTCAGCAACGTGTGGCTGATGTGGAAGCAGAGGCGCAGAATTTATTACAAAAACAGGGCACCATGCTCAAGAACATCTCTGACTTAGAAAACAAAGTTGAGGATCTGGAAAACAGATCAAGGAGGAACAATCTGAGATTCGTGGGGTTGCCAGAGTCCGTGGCAGATAGGGAACTGGCACATTTGTTGGAATCATGGCTGCCTGCAGCTCTCAACCTGCCTAACTTGGTAGGCAAACTTGTTGTTGAAAGAGCGCATAGATTGGGGATGAAAAAACCAGATGCCCCCAAACCCAGAGTGGTAATTGCACGTCTCCTGAATTTCAGTCAGAAATCAGATCTTCTGCAAGCATTTCGCAAATGTGACTCCCTGCTCTATGAGACTCATAGAATACTGATTTTTCAGGACTATTCCGCAGCTTTGTCAGCTAAGCGCCGGGAGTTCTCACCCTTATGTGCTGATTTATTCAAAAGGAAATTGAGATTTAATTTACAATATCCAGCAAAACTTCGCATGGAGCATAATGGAGTCTGGCACAGTTTTGACTCAGTGGCGGAGGTGAAGCAATTTCTAACTGAAAGAATCGATTCCAGCTGAACCGCTCCTTTGAGAGCCGCTAATTGGCTATGTTGGAACCATGCAGAGTGATGGGCTCTGCTCAGGGCCTTGGCTCTGGTTGGGGGAGGGTTCTTGCCTCCCATAAGTAACACGATGTTTGGTTTTTGTTTTCTGCTCACTGCTCAGATATATGATGTTATAGCACTGGTCATTGTTGGTGGGGGAGCCGGAGGGAGGTGGATCAGGTGGTCTCTCTTCTCCTATTAATGGAGGACACAAATTTGGTTTCTAGGAGGGGGAAGGGAATTGGGGGGAAGGGGTGGGGGGAGGGATGTTCGCTATGGTCCATCGGGCTTTTGATACTGTATCACACACTGAGACATGGAAATGCAGGTATTGAGCACATGTTGGATGAAGTATATGAGATTTGGGGGTCTGTTCAGGGGTCCTCCCTAGGCTGGGAGGGAGGGACCTGCGGGAGTAGGGAAGCTTCTGCACTTTTGTGGGGTGATACCCTCTACTCTCTAGATTTTGGCTGAAACCCTGTGTTGCATTTCTTGGAACGTAGCGGGTCTGGGTTCTCCTATAAAACGAGCTAAAGTGCTTCAATCTTTGAGACGTCATAAGGCAAACATTGCACTACTGCAGGAAACACACCTTACAGAAGGTGAAAGTAGAAAACTAACCAGAGATTGGGTGGCACAGGTATTCTTTTCTCCTGCAGTGGGCCGGAAGGGAGGTGTGGCCATTCTTATGGGGAAAAATGTGGTGTTTGAAGAAGCACAGAGTTTTTCTGATGAGGAAGGAAGATATGTTTTGGTCACTGGGAAATTGTTTGGTACGGTTGTTACACTATGCAGCGTATATGGCCCCAATGTTTATAGCCATGATTTTTTTCAGGACCTGATACACTTTATTTCCATCCATCAAAAAGGGTTACTTTTTGTAGCAGGGGATTTTAATCAGGTGATGGATGGCGAGTTAGATAGATCCACCAGAGGCTCCGGTCCGCGGCAGCGGCGAGATAGAGGGTTGCCTTATTTTTGCCACCAGGTGCACTTGGTAGATCCCTGGAGACTTCTACACCCGGAATTGCGCAATTATACCCATATCGCAAGAGCACATCCCATGATGTCTAGACTTGATTATATTCTGGTGTCTCCACAGTGCTTTAATGCGCTCAAGCTGGCTGAGATTGGTCCGGAGGAATGCTCAGATCATACCATGATTTGGGTAGAGGTGCAACTAGGGGGCCCTAAGCCAGATCAGGCCAGGTGGCGCTTCCCGGCCTACCTGTCGGAGGATGTGGGATTCCGCTCTTTCCTTCAGGACAAGTGGCAAGAGTATTCCCTTAATAATACGCAGCACTTGGACACCCCGGCGCTATTTTGGGAGGTGGGGAAAGCCACAAGTCATACGACAGAGGAGGATTGCCAATCAACAACTCATAGACTTGGGAAATGCAGTCACTAAGGCTAGGGGGTACCTTACCACACATCCCACTCCACAAGCCAAACGTGATTATAGGGACCTTCTTTACACGTTAAACTGTTATATTCACCAACGGACACAGAGGGATTTATTACACCAGGCGCACAAGCTGTATAGGTTTGGGAACAAAATGGGGAAACTATTAGCGAACCAAGTTCGGGCTCAGCGGGGAGTGACATTTATTCCTATGCTAACGGATACCGCCGGTACCAGACATACCAAGGGTGCCAAGATATGTGCCATCTTTCGGGCTTTTTACGAAGGATTGTATACCAATGACACTTCTGCACAAGCACATGTAGCTGACGCAAGTTTCTTCCGCGACTTAACACTACCTAAAATTAGTACTGCCCAATTGGAGGCGGTGAATGCCCCCATCACTAAACAGGAAATATGGGACAACATAGGAGACAGTAAGGCGCATAAGGCTCCAGGTCCGGATGGGCTAAATGCGGACTTTTACAAATTACTAAAAGTGGAAGTTGGGGATCCGTTACAACGGTATTTCCTTAGTATACCCAAGGCTGGGTTTTCTAAAGAAGCCACAATGGCATATATTACTGTACTCCCCAAGGGTGGCAAAGATCCACTTCATCCGGCTTCTTACCGGCCAATCTCCCTACTGAATTATGATGTCAAATTATTTGCCCAAATTTTGGCCAATAGACTCAGTAAAGTGTTACCAGAATTGATCTCCATCAATCAGGTGGGATTTGTGAAGGGGAGGAAGGCCAGTAGACACCTTTTGAGTTTGTGGATGGCAATGACACATTGCTCGATGCACCGCATTCTGGCCTTAGCAGTGGGGTTTGACGCCAAAAAGGCGTTTGACCGTGTGGCGTGGGACTATCTATTTTCTGTTTTGCATAAATATGGTTTTCAAGGCAATGTCATTAATAGCATTGCAGCCCTCTATCACCATCCTCTCTCTATGATAGTAGCTAATAGGGATGTGAATCGTTTTAGGACGATTAAAATTATCGTCCGATAATTTTAATATCGTCTTAAACCGTTATGGAACACAATACAATACAGATTCTAACGATTTATCGTTATAAATCGTTAGAATCGTGAGCCGGCACATTAAAACCCCCTAAAACCCACCCCCGACCCTTTAAATTAAATCCCCCACCCTCCCGAACCCCCCCCCAAATAACTTAAATAACCTGCGGGTCCAGCGGCGGTCCGGAACGGCAGCGGTCCGGAACGGGCTCCTGCTCCTGCATCTTGTCGTCTTCAGCCGGCGCCATTTTCCAAAATGGCGCCGAAAAATGGCGGCGGCCATAGACGAAAAAGATTGGACGGCAGGAGGTCCTTCCGGACCCCCGCTGGACTTTTGGCAAGTCTTGTGGGGGTCAGGAGGCCCCCCACAAGCTGGCCAAAAGTTCCTGGAGGTCCAGCGGGGGTCAGGGAGCGATTTCCCGCCGCGAATCGTTTTCGTACGGAAAATGGCGCTGGCCATACGCGTATGGCCGGCGCCATTTTCCGTACGGAAAATGGCGCCGGCAGGAGATCGACTGCAGGAGGTCGTTCAGCGAGGCGCCGGAACCCTCGCTGAACGACCTCCTGCAGTCGATCTCCTGCCGGCGCCATTTTCCGTACGAAAACGATTCGCGGCGGGAAATCGCTCCCTGACCCCCGCTGGACCTCCAGGAACTTTTGTCCAGCTTGTGGGGGGCCTCCTGACCCCCACGAGACTTACCAAAAGTCCAGCGGGGGTCCGGAAGGACCTCCTGCCGTCCAATCTTTTTCGTCTATGGCCGCCGCCATTTTCGGCGCCATTTTGGAAAATGGCGCCGGCTGAAGACGACAAGATGCAGGAGCAGGAGCCCGTTCCGGACCGCTGCCGTTCCGGACTGCCGCTGGACCCGCAGGTTATTTAAGTTATTTGGGGGGGGGGTTCGGGAGGGTGGGGGATTTAATTTAAAGGGTCGGGGGTGGGTTTTAGGGGGTTTTAGTGTGCCGGTTTTTCGATTTTTCGATTTTTAACGATTTTTAACGATTTTTCACGATATTTTACCCCCCCAAACGGCAACAATACGATTCCCTCCCCCTCCCAGCCGAAATCGATCGTTAAGACGATCGAGGACACGATTCACATCCCTAGTAGCTAACGGCCTACTGTCTACCCCGTTTGAGCTATGCTGCGGAGTTTGGCAAGGTTGCCTTCTCTCACCATTGCTCTACATCCTGTCTCTTGACCCCTTATTAAGAACGATTCAGGGTGATTCTGGGGTGGAGGGCCTGCAGTTGAGGGGGTCTCAATTTAAGATTGCTGCTTTTGCAGATGATGTGCTGATCTTTGTGACAAACCCGGTAACTTCTCTTCCCAGAGTCCTTGCACTTCAAGCACAATTTGGGGTATTTTCTGGCTTAAAAATTAATAGAGATAAATCGGAAGCTATTGACATTCTTGGTTCAGTGAAAGGACTTTGGCCTGGAGTTTTCCCATTGCGATGGGTAACCTCTGAGATGAAGTATCTGGGTATTAGAATACCAGTGAATGTTAATCATATATACGATGTGAATATTTTGCCATTATTGAAAAACACGAAAAAGAAACTTTCGGACTGGATGAACCTGCCACTGTCCATCTCGGGAAGGATACAATTGTTTAAAATGATTGAGCTGCCCAAGTGGCTGTATATCATGCAAATGCTGCCCATGTGGGTCTGGAAGTGTCACATACGTGAGTTGAACGCCGCTCTTCGGACATTTATTTGGCAAAATAAGAAAGCCAGAATTGGTATGTCTATGCTTATGCATACCCAACAAGAGGGAGGTCTTGCTTGTCCCAACATCCATCTGTATAATGTGGCCCTGTTATTATGTCATCTACAAGACTGGATACGGGGCACGAGTCTTTTCATTCCACGTGACCTCCTTCGAGATTGGTGTCACCCGCTTGACATTGGTAATTTACTTATTGCCCCAAGATCAGCCTTGCCTAAGCATGTGGGGGACTTTCCATATATTGGGGCGTGTAGGATGGCCTGGAAAAGACTGTGCTCTCAGCTTTCTATTTCTTGGAGGTCGTTATATTTTGCTACTATATGGGGTCTTCCACAATTTTCTCCCAGCTGGGACCCCTCTATTTTTTGTCAGTGGACTGAGTTCGGTCTTACTCACATCGAGCAGCTAATGAACCCCACTGGTCCTGGATTAGTGCCCTTTGCTGATTTACAGGCGCTATATGGCATCCCCAAGACACACTTTTATGCTTACCTACAAATTCGTCATTTTATTACCACTTGGAAAACGCCCACGACGACGGGAGTCTTGGGAGAGCGGCTAGAGGTGATTTTCCCTGTTACTCCCCATCGGACTTCCTGTGCCACTATGCTTCAGAAACTTACCTCCTTGAATCCCACAACCGGGTTGAACCACCTGACAGACAGCTGGAATGCAGACCTGCACAGTCAGCTTTCCCCAAGGCAGCTGGAAGTTTGTTTCCGCACTATTGGTTACTACACTGATAATGTACAATTAAAGGAAGTCCAATTTAAATTGCTACACAGAATTTATGTTACCCCGGCTAAAGCCTGCCAATGGAAGATGACCACCTCTTCCGCTTGTTTTAAGTGTGGGTCAGAAGGGGCCACTCTTTGGCATAACTTTTGGGACTGCAGCTTTATCAGTCTCTTCTGGCAGAAGGTTTTGGCCTATATGGGAAGGCTGTGGGATTGTGTTATTCCAGGGGATCCACAGCTGTGTTTACTCCATCTCTCGACAGACCCAAGGTTGGGGACACACACCAGCGCACTGGGACGTTTCTTACGCAAGGGCTTTCTCTTAGCCAAGCAGGCCATTCTGTCTCACTGGATGGATAAAGACCCGCCAACCTTTACTCACTGGCGTCTAAAACTTCATCAGATGGTAGTCTATGAACAGATAACGGCGAAAGCTACCCTGTCGGTTAACAAGCAAGACCAGTTTCTGGAAATCTGGAACCCGTATCTCCTTACATTGCATCAGCGAGCCCGGAGTAGGATTTTAGACTTTTCCTCTTGACCTGGACCATATCGCCCGGCTCCTTCAAACTCTGGTTTACTCACACAGACTCTGTTTTGTTTTCTTTTCCTTTCCTTTCTTTTCTTTTCTGGTGTTTTATGAGATCTATATTGAACTTATGATTACCCGTATTTCATGGTAATGTTTCTATGTATTGTTTCAAGGTATAACTGTTGGATTCGTGGACCCTTGGGCCGATCGGAGTCGGAGGAAGAACTGCTGGATGTGGTTGCAGCAGCGACCCCGACCGGGAGGCGGCAAGGACAGACTGGTGGCTGGCCGAAGGTGGAACTCTGGGAGCTCTATGCGACCAAGAGCTCTGGCGAGGAAGGAGGTGATGGTGGTGCTGGCACTGTGTTGAGAGAACCTTCGCCCTGGAAGCCGATCCTCCCCCGAGAGGAGCTCGTAGGAGTTCGGCTGCTGGGACTTAGGAGATTCACCCTGGAAGCCGGAGTCCCCCCAGGAGGAGCCCGTAGAGACCCGGCCGCTGGGACTTAGGAGGGCCCGCGGGGGCCTGGTCAGCTGAAGTCCAAGGTTGAGTGCCGAAGGGTCGTTGTTCGCCAGTCCAGAGTCAGGAACCAATGGATCACCTTACGCCAGTCCCAGGTCAGGAGCCAGAGAATCAACGTAAGCCGGTCCGGGGTCAGAAGCCAGAGGGTCAACGCAAGCCGGTCCGGGGTCAGAAGCCAGAGGGTCAACGCAAGCCGGTCCGAGGTCAGAAGCCAGAGAATACCAAATGCCAGTCCGGGGTCAGGAGCCAAGAGTAAACGTAAGCCAATCCGAGTCAGGAGCCGAGTAGGAGACAACGCAGTCAGAACGCAGCAACTGGAGACAGGAACAAACCTGGGAACCTCGTTGCAAGGCAATGTCTTGGCTGAGCTGCAGGGTATAAATACCCTGCAGCGTCTGACGTCACCCGGAGGCTTCCCCTGCATTTTCCCGCACTGGCCCCTTTAAATTTGGCTCAGAGACGCGCGCGTGCGTCTAGGGGGCGGGGCCAGCCGCCGAGGAGCACCGGCTGCTGCGACGCAGCGAAGAAGGCCTGGCAGGAGCTAGCACAGGCCCGGGTGAGGCTGGGGAACGCCGAGCCTGCGGTGGCTGAGGTCCCCGGAGGTCTGGGGAGCGTGGGCCCAACGCGGGAGTCCGAAGTAGTGAGTAGCGATTCCGGGGCCGACCCGGAATCGCAACAATAACAGCTGTTTGTACCAGCATACGTGTCTTGCCTGGGACATAGCGGACGGGGGGGGAGGTTAGGGTTGGGATTTGGGAGGGAAAGAGGGGGACTGTGACCGCATGATAGTCTGCATATTGTCTATGCTAGTGGTTGTAATGTTAAAATGTTATAAATAAAGGTTACAAAAAAAAAAAAAAAAACGGAAAATGTCATAATGCCTCTGTATCGCTCCATGGTGAGACCGCACCTTGAATACTGTGTACAATTCTGGTCGCCGCATCTCAAAAAAGATATAATTGCGATGGAGAAGGTACAGAGAAGGGCTACCAAAATGATAAGGGGAATGGAACAACTCCCCTATGAGGAAAGACTAAAGAGGTTAGGACTTTTCAGCTTGGAGAAGAGACGACTGAGGGGGGATATGATAGAGGTGTTTAAAATCATGAGAGGTCTAGAACGGGTAGATGTGAATCGGTTATTTACTCTTTCGGATAGTAGAAAGACTAGCACTCCATGAAGTTAGCATGGGGCACATTTAAAACTAATCGGAGAAAGTTCTTTTTTACTCAACGCACAATTAAACTCTGGAATTTGTTGCCAGAGAATGTGGTTCGTGCAGTTAGTATAGCTGTGTTTAAAAAAGGATTGGATAAGTTCTTGGAGGAGAAGTCCATTACCTGCTATTAAGTTCACTTAGAGAATAGCCACTGCCAGGTTCTTATGGCCTGGATTGGCCACTGTTGGAAACAGGATGCTGGGCTTGATGGACCCTTGGTCTGACCCAGTATGGCATTTTCTTATGTTCTTATGTGAGTGACTTCTCTAACCAATGGTTAATCTATAAAAGATAGAATAGTACTGGATGGCCAGCGCCATATTTAAAGATGGCGCCGGCCGTCCAGTGCTCCTACCGTGTGACAGGGACCAGCCAATGGCATGGATACCCTGTCACATGGTAAGGGCAAAGGGCCATCGGCGCCATTTTTATTAGTGGCAGCCGACGACCCGAGAGCGGGAGATCGCTCCCGGGACCACCACTGGACACCAGGTAATTTTAAAACATTTTGCGGGGGATCGGGAGGGGGGCGGTTTTAAAGGGTCGGGGTGGGTTTTTTGTACACACAGAGCAGTCTCACTTGTAGTGTACGGCAAGGCACTGCATTGTATGTGTGTGTAGTTTTCTGCTTGCTATGTTCCCCCTTCATTGTGCTGTATGATGTTGATGCCACTTGTCTTGCCACTTTGCCTATCGTGCTGCCTTCGAGGGTTCATGCAACTGTTATTGGTGCTCTCTTTTGAAGCTGTAGTGGTTTTTTACACTCTCGTTGCTGCTTTGTGCCTTTGTTAAAGCACTCTTGCCACTTCTGGTACCCCTTTGCCCCTTTACAGTGCCTTAGGCTATTTATGCCACTTTAGTGCCACTTTGCCACAGTCTAAGTGCCTTGGAACTCTTTTCTTGTTCTGACGATTGCTCCCCAGAAGTTTCATCTGAATTGATAAGAAAACCCCAATTCTGTAGCCAAAAATAGGCTGCAAATACTTCCCCCATTGTCTTTAATGGCAAACGAAAAACGAATGAAACTAATGAACGAATTGTTTTTCCCCCCTATGAAACTAATGAAACAAAATGGGCCCCCAGCGAAACGAAAAATGAAACAAAATGAATTTTTTTCCTTCTACACATCCCTAGCAGAAGCAGGAGAGCATTTGGACATGAGGAGGTAAAAGAAGAGATGAGACTTCCAGGAGAGGAAAAAAGCACGAGTCTCAGAGATCTGCCAAGGGGGAGAAGGACTGGCATCAGAAAGTGCCTCAGCTAGTCTGGCGCATCCATCCTTTTGATGCAATGGAGAGATTTTTGCCAGCCTGCCTAAAAAGGACACAAACGCTCATTCATTCCCTTTATGAGTATTGGCATGCTGATAGCTGTTCCTGCCGAAGCCTCAGAATGCCTATTGCCATGCCAATGCCGTTGCCATATGCCAGGAAAATGAATTTAGGTCACTGGCCATACTCCCGAGTGACACATCCCTTGAAAATACTCCCTACTTCCTCTACCTCTCCTCCATCTATGCCATGCAGACGTGGCCATCTCAGAGGGCCATTAACCAGAGGGGCATCCAATCTGAAGGAGACGGCCTCATAAATAGCCACTTATCTTCCCCTTGCTGGTTTCTGTGAGAAATTTAGCCCTCACCTGTTGCTGCCTTGTCTCTGTTTGCACACCTGCTACGTAGACTGTGAAAACCTCCTGGGACTATTAGACATAGAAGATATGCACTGAAATATTTGTGCACAATCATGGCAGGAGCAAAGAACTTAAGGGCTGGACCTTGATTTCCATTCATGACAGCATTATTACTTACACAATGGAAAGCACAGCAAATACAAATCTTACATTACCGAAAGACTATGCTCATTATTGCTATCGAGCTGTTGATCTCGCCATGTGAATAAAAATCTTTAGATAGATGGAATTTACATTTGTACAGATTCAATTATTGTGCTGAAAAGCTCAGTAACCCTAGCTCCAGTTAATCCACGTTAGAGGAAATCTGAAGCTCCTTCTAAGAGAATGAATCTGTAATAGATATGAAATGTAATTTGAGACTGTACAGACCATTAAGACAAAAGTGTATTGATAGAAAAATAGATATGATATGCTCCACTGTATTCTGAAAAATGCTTTATAATGGGGCAGCAAAAGTATCAAAAGTCAATTAGGGATGATTCTCTTAGGCTCAGAAAGGAAGTATAGGCTTTTAAGAAATATTCTCTGTACTATAATCATATTTCAGAAATTCTCATAAAAAACCTGTGTTATGCTCACAGTGTAGGTTTTGCTATTATGTCATTGTTTGGAAGCTTGTTTTCAGCAGATCCCACTGTTACACTTGCCACCCGTGGCAGCCCCGCGGTGTGGCCCTCTCACCTTTCTACACAAGCTTCAGGCTCCAGCTACTCGTCACTGGTGGCAGTGGGCCGCCAGTCTCGACCTCGGACTTCCACCAGCTCCTCCGGTAGTGCTCTGCTTCCCGGGACCTCCTGCCAGGAAGCCGCCATCCGTTGGGCCTCTCCATGGGGTTCGCGGTGAGACGTCGCCGGCAGCACTGTGCCCCTCTCTAGGTGTGCGCGTGCACGCATCAGTGAAACCTTTAAAGGACCCATGGTGGGAACCTGTTGACGTCAGTTCCCTTAACATATAAAAGCTCAGGCAGTGCTCCTCTGCATTGCCTTTGCAACAGATCGCCTTGGTCTCCTGTTCCAGTTTCTGAATTCTAGTTGCTTTGCGCTTGTCTTGTTCCTGTGATTACTGGTTCCTGTTTCTCGTGTTCGTCTTGTCTGTCTACTGGATCAACTACCTGTTTCTGACCTCCGCTATGCCTGACTTCGCCTGCCTTCTCCAAGCCTGACCTCTGCTATGCCTGACTATGCTTGCCTTCTCTGTGCCTTGACCATTGCTACGTCTGACTATGCTTGCCTTCTTCATGCCTTGACCATTGCTACATCTGACCATGCCCGCCTTCTCCGTGCCTTGACCATTGCTACGTCTGACCATGCTTGCCTTCTCCGTGCCTTGACCATTGCTACATCTGACCACGCCTGCCTTCTCCGTGCCTTGACCATTGTTACGTCTGACCATGCTTGCCTTCTATGTGCCTTGACCATTGGTATGAATGACTTCGCCTCAGACTTTCTTGAGTCCAGAGTTCCACATTGCTTGCTACACCTTCCAAGTGCCACCAGTTTCCATTCAACCTTGACAGTGACACCTTTGTCCCTATCCTCTGGATGCGGACTATTAAGGCTTCGGCCTTCTTTTGCTCAGGCACATTCAGTTCCTTCTTGTCCCTTGGTGCTTGAGTTCCTGTTTCACATCCCATCTAGGATAGAACTATGCCACCTGCTGGTTGCTGTCTCTGAGCTGAAACATCTCCTACCTATACTCAACCTTGAGGCCTGCCTAAGTCCTGCTGGTCCCGGCACCCGAAGGCTCAACCCGAGGGGAACATGGACTGGATAGGTGAATTTCCAGTGGCCTCCAGTTTCAGCCCATTCCTCCTGCTGAGGATCCCCCTCCTATGTAACACCCACTCTGGTCCTCCCTCATCCCTGGAAGCAAACATAGTAGCAAGAAAGTCATGTAATATGTTGTTATGTTTCTATACCACCTTCCTGAGCAGTACAGAAACAGTTCAACTCAAAGTGGTTTATGAAACATGAAAATAATATATAGATCTGATTAGTCGATAACAATAGCAAATGACATCACGCACACACTGCAGAAGCCAAATTCCAACCCAATGTAGATCATTTCTGATACTGCTGTCTACATGATTGATCCCAGGAGTTCAGAGAAATTCTAGAGGAGCAGTTTAAGCTCATTCAAATGCAAGTGGAGAGTCATTAATTGAATCAAACAGTTTTTATTTGTTAGTTGGTTTTTCTTGGACTCAATATAAGATATTACAGTGATATACAAATCAAAATGTCAAACTAAAATAATAAATTCAAATAATAAAATCAGAAAAGATAATTTGACATCATCAAAAACTATAGCAGAATTAAATAACAAATAATGCTACTATAGCAAATATAGCAGCTGATGAACAAAAATATGCCAAAGTTTGTGTACCCTTTAGTAAATAACATGAGCTGTTTGGTTACCAAGTCTTCAGTGCAAATAAGCTCAATAGCAAAATAGAACAGTAGTTTTTCTACTGATATTTTGCAATACATTTAACTGAGGGGGGGTTAAAATTTTTGTGGAATTGCTTCTGTGAAGCTATTTTTGTGCATAGTTTAGCCATGCATTCGTAGCCAATGAGCTTATTTGCATAATTTTGCATCACAGTCACTCATTAGCTATGGCATATGACATTTTCAAAAATTAGGCTAGACATACTAAATAGGTAATATGTGAAACCAATAGCTACATTTTGGTGTGTGATAGCATGGGGTGGCCTTGGTGTTCAGTGAACGGGAGGTGCCAGTGGTGGTGGTGGTGAGGGGGGGGGGGGGGGGGGGGGCGGGGCAGGAAACAGCCTGGATTCTGACTTTGAACAAAAGAAAGACCTTTACGATATACAGAACATAAGAAGTTGCCATACTGGGTCAGCATCCTGCTTCCAACAGTGGTTAATCCAGGATATAAGCGCCTTGCAAGTACTCAAACATTAAATAGATCCCATGCTTCTAATGCCGGTAATAAGCAGTGGCTATTAGGGATGTGAATCGTTTTTGAACGATTAAAATTATCGTCAGATAATTTTAAAATCATCCTAAATCGTCAGAGTGCACGATACAATACAAATGCCCCCGATTTATCATCATAAATCATCCTAAATCGTTAAATAGGGCACGGGAATTATTTGGGGGAGGGCGGGAAAACCGGCAAACCAAAACAACCCCTAAACCCACCTCGACCCTTTAAAACCAATTCCTTACCCTCCGCCACCCTCCCGAACCCCCCAAAATGTTAAATTACCTGGTGGTCCAATGGTGGGGGGTCCCGGCGCG
This sequence comes from Rhinatrema bivittatum, assembly GCF_901001135.1. Taxonomy (NCBI): domain Eukaryota; kingdom Metazoa; phylum Chordata; class Amphibia; order Gymnophiona; family Rhinatrematidae; genus Rhinatrema; species Rhinatrema bivittatum. The sequence continues at coordinate 339,499,347 of NC_042620.1, read as the reverse complement.
ATCTCCCGCTCTCGGGCCATCGGCGCCATTTTGGCTGCCACTAATTAAAATGGCGCCGATGCCCCTTTGCCCTTACCATGTGACAGGGTATCCGTGCCATTGGCCGGCCTCTATCACATGGTAGGAGCACTGGATGGCCGGCGCCATCTGGCGCCGGCCATCCAGTGCTCCTACCATGTGACAGGGGCCGGCCAATGGCACGGATACCCTGTCACATGGTAAGGGCAAAGGGGCATCGGCGCCATTTTATTTTAGCGCAGCTGATGCCTGGAAACGGAAAATCATCCCCCGAGGCCCCCCCTGGACCACCAGGTAATGTTAAAAGTTTTTGGGGGGGTCGGGAGGGTGGGGGAGGGTAAAGGGAGTCGATTTAAAGGGTCGGTGGGTTTTTTTTTTAGCGGCACGGGCCTCCCTAAAAAAAAAATTAGCGATGTGAATTGGAATCGGAAACGATTCCAATTCACATATCTTAACGATCAGATTCCCCCCCCCCCCCCCCCAGCCGAACCTGATCGTTAAGACGATCTGGCACACGATTCACATCTCTAGTGGCTATTCCCTAATGCCCAAATCTTCAAAACCCCATGCGCGTAGAAATCGGTAGATACGTGCATGGTCGGGCACATTTTTAAATGGCCCAACCATGCGCATTTCTCCTGCTATGTGCAGAAGTGCCGGGGTTCACAAAAGCGGTGGGCAGGGGCCGGCCAGCATAGCGCCATTTTGTGCTGTCTCAGTGACTCGCGTTCCAGCAGCCAGTCGATGTGCATAACTTACTTCTACTTGGAGGAAGAAATAAGTTATAAAACAAATAAAAAGGGATAGCTAAGGTAGATTTAGGGGTCAGGGTGGAGAAGGGAAAAGGGAGGAAGGTTAGGTAGAGGGGTAGGGAAGTTCCCTCCCAGTCTGCTGCTTAATTGGAGCAGACTGTTCCTCCCAGTCTGCTGCTTAATTGGAGCAGACTGGGAGGAAACTGGGAAAAAGGCCGATCATGTCGCCATGTGTAATTGAAAAAAATCCCCCTCCCTGCGTGCATGACTGGTTACCCGTCCACACATACATGCTCGGATATTAAAAACTGGCGTGCAAGTGCGTGCAGGAAATGTATTTTATAACGTGTGCAGTGACATGTGCATGTTATAAATTAGCTGAGTCCATGGGCACATGTCGGGAACCGTGCAAACATGGATGCATGGGCATTTGTTTTAAAATTGACTCCTAAGTCAACTTAATTAATAGCAGTTTATGGACTTCTCCAGGAACTTGTCCAAACCTTTTTTAAACCTAGCTATGCTAACTGCCTTAACCATATCCTTTGCAATGAATTCCAGAGCTCAATTGTGCATTGAGTAAAAAAAGAATTTTCTCTGATTTGTTTTAAATGAGCTACTTGCTAATTCATGGAGTGCCTTATATTATCTGAAAGAGTACATAACCAATTCATATTTATCCATTCTTGTCCTATGATTTTATAGACCTTTATCACATCCTTCTCTCAGCAATTTCTTCTCCAAGCTGAACAACCCTAACCTCTTTGGCCTTTCTTCATACGGGAGCTGTTCCATCTCCTTTATCATTTTGGTCATCCTTCTGTATACCTTCTACAGTTAAACTATATCTTTTTTGATATTACACTTAGTACTGAAGGTGCAGTCTCACCATGAAGCGATACAGAGGCATTATGACATTCTCCGTTTTTATTCACCATTGCCTCCCTAATAATTCTTAGCATTGCTATATCATGTGTTATCTTTCCCTATATGCATCATCCTGCACTTGTCCACATTAAATTTCATCTTCCATTTAGATGCCCAATCTTCCAGTCTCACTTGGTCCTCCTGCAATTTGTTACGTTCACCGGCTGCAGGGCTCCGCGGACGGCCCCACTCACCTCCCGATGGCCTCCAGCATCAGTGGCAGGCCCCAGCTCACTGGCGGCTGTGGGAAGCCGCGCCTGACACAGGCCACCTCTCCCCGACACCACCGGGGCCTCTCCTGCATCTTCTGCGGCCGGGATGTCGCCAACTGCCGCCCCAGCATGGGCCTCTTCTATGCGCGTGTGTGCGGCTCCAGCCAGGATTTAAAGGGCTGGTGGTGGGAAAATGCTGCTGGTCACTCCAGAAGACATCATCAATCTGAGCCCATTTAAGGTTGCATCGGGCTCCCAGAAGGCGGCTTGGCAACAGGTCTCCTCACTGTCTTCTTTGGCGTGCTCTTGAGCATTCCTGATCCAGCATTCCTGATCCTGCATTCCAGATCTGGACTCCTCTTCCCTCGGACTGATTTTGGCTCTTGACTCAGTTTGCCTCTTTATCTCGTCTTCTGCTGCCTGCCTCTGACCCCTGGACCAGACCTCTCGTCTTCTGCCATCTCCCTCCAAACTCTGGACCGGACCTGATTTCGCCTTCCATCTGCTTCAGCCTTCATGCCCTCATGACCCCCTGCCTCGCCCGGCCTTGCCTTTGGGATCATCCATGCAGGGGCCCACCTAAGACCAGCCTGCCCAGGTACCCAAGGGCTCAACCTGCGGGGAACGTGGGCTGATAGTGGTGAAGCTCCAGCTGGCCTCTGCTTCCTGTCTGGCTGTTCCTCCTGATGGTGGGGGACCTATGGGGTTCTCCCCCACAGGTAATGCCAACACCATCTTAGGCCAAGGGTCCACATTTGGTACCAGGTTCATAACAGATTGCTAAGCCCATGGACCCAGTGGAGGCATCCACCTTTCATGCCATCCCAAGCCTGGCTCATAAGATCCTCAAACAGCAGAAGGTCTTGGAAACCCTCGCTACAGAAGTGAAACCCTCTGGCCTGTCATCTCCTGCTTTGGTCTACGTGACCTACATAACGATGGCACACCCTGTTGTACCGCTTCTTGCTCCTCCATGTCAGGGAAGAGCGCGGACTGGAGCCAGAAGTGCATATTGCACTGATTCAGGAAGCCTCAACAGTGAGGGTTCCCGGAGAAACTTCACCAGGTCCCCCACTTACCCTTCCTGTGACACTCTCGGTGAGTAACCATGACTTTCATACCCTAGCACTCATGGACTCCGGTGCAGGAGGCAACTTCATCCTGAAGCAGCTGGTGAAACACCTCCAGATTCCCACCTGTCTCTCCCCAGTGCCGCTCATGCTCTCATCCATCCATGGCAAATCCCTACCAGGCAGGATCACCCACACCACCATTCCTGTTAAGCTCCACCAGGCTCCCTCCACGTGGGGCACTTGGCATTCCACATCATCAACAAAGCCATTCACCCCGTGGTCCTCGGTCTACCTTGACTCCAGCAGCACTCCTTCCAATTTGACTGGGCATTCCTGCAGTTGTCCCAGTGGGGTCTGTCCTGCCGCACCTCCTGTCTGGAGATGGTCACCATCCAACACTGTCTCATGACCTCACTCCTCCCTACAAGACTTCCACCCCAATATGCCTCCTACGCGGATGTCTTCTTGAAGAAGAGGACGGACATACCGCCACCTCATCGCCAGTATGATTGCGCCATCAACCTCCTGCCCAACATGGAGCCTCCCCGAGGCTGGGTGTTTCCATTATCCCTTATTGAGACCCAGGCTATGTTGGAATATGTGCAAGAAAACCTAGTCAAAGGCTTCATCCGGCGATCCACCTCCTCTACAGGCACAGGCTTCTTCTTTGTGGCAAAGAAGGGTGGGACGCTTCATCTGTGTATCCACTACAGGGGTTTGAATGCCATCACCCTAAAGGACCACTACCCTTTGCCCCTCATCGCGGAACTGTCTGACAGCCTACAAGGGGCCAGAGTGTTCTCCAAGTTGGACCTGCGGGGGACCTACAACCTGATTTGCATCTGGGAAGGTGATGACTGGAAGATGGCATTCAGTACCAGTGACGGCCATTATGAGTATATGGTAATGCCATTTGGACTTTGCAATGTGCCGGCCGTCTTCCAAAATATGATGAATGAAGTGTTCCAGGATATGCTGTATGAATGCATAGTCATTTATCTAGATGATATTTTGGTGTTCTCCAAAGACCTCAAGACCCTCCGAGATGTCTCCCATGTACTCCAATGCCTCTGGGATAACCAGTTATTTGCCAAACTTGAGAAATGTTCCTTTGAGAAGGAGAGTCTTCCGTTTCTGGGTTACATAGTCTCCAGACAAGGATTTCAGATGGACTCAGAGAAATTCATTCAGAATTGGCCAGAGCCGACAGGACTGCGGACCTTGCAAAGATTTCTCAGCTTCACCAATTACTATCGCACATTCATCCACAACTACGCGAAGCTGGTGGCCCCACTCACGGCCCTGACTCATAAAGGGCCGAACTCTAAGCACTGGTCTCCTAAGGCTGATGCAGCATTCCAGCACTTAAAGGCCACATTCCTCCGGGAGCCATGGCTCCGGCATCCTGACCCTCAATGCCCTTTCATCGTGGAGGCTGATGCCTCCTCCGAAGGAGTAGGGGCTATCTTGAGCCAGCTCTCCACCACTGACACTCTATCTGTGTTCCTTCTTCTCTAAACAGTTTTCCACTGCAGAGCGGAATTACGGGATCAGTGACAAGGAACTCTTGGTGATCAAACTCGCCTTCGAAGAGTGGCATATATTGCTGGAAGGAGCTCAACATCATATCACCGTATACACAGATCATAATAACCTGGAATATTTACAGCAGGCCCAGCATCTAAACCCACGTCAAGCCCGATGGGCCCTCTTCTTTGCTTGCTTTGACTTTGTGATCCGTTACCAACCCGCAGCCAAGAACCTCAGAGCTGTTGCCTTTTCACGATCCTTCACTCCTGAAGATGCTGCCAAACCACCATGGCATATTATAGACCCTGCACGAGTCCTACTCTCCACTACCATAACTGTTCCACCTGGGAAAACAGTCATGCCATGCAAACTCCGCGACAAGCTGCTGTTTTGGGCACATGATTCCGCATCGTGGGCCACCATGGACAAGCTCGAACCCTCGACTCTCTCCAATGATTCTACTGGTGGCCCAGTATGAGAAGGGACATGCGGACCTACATGGACTTGTGCCACATCTGCGCCCAGCAAAACCCCTGGACCTTGGAGGTTATAACAGCCACTACCTGCCCCCAAGGAGCCTTGGACGCACATTTCAACCGACTTCATCGTGGACCTTCTGCCCTCTGACAGCAATACTACTATCTGGGTGGTAATTGACCACTTCTCCAAAATGTTGCATATATCGCCCTACCCAGCTTTCCCTCTGCTCCTCAACTGGCACAACTCTTTGTCCAACATATCTTTTGCTTCCACAGTCTCCCCAAACATGTGCTATCCAACCATGGAACTCAATTCACAGCCAAGTACTGAAGAGCCCTTTGCAAAAAATTCGACATCACGTTGGACTTCACAACCACCTACCACCCACAGGCAAAGGGCAAGCGGAGAGGACCAACCACACCTTGAAGCTATTTCTCCATACCTATGTCAACACACGCCAGAAAGACTGGGCAGCACTACTCCCCTGGGCGGAGTTCGCCCTCGACACTCACTTGTCCGCTCGGATCCTTGCCCTTCCCGGTTGTTCTCTTCGGAAGGCACCTGCTTCCTCCCCTGCACTACCACCGAGCATCCCCTCGCCCACAGCTCAGCTGACGGCACAAGAATTGCACCTCTTTTGGAACCACACGCAGCAGCTGCTGCACGAAGCAGGACGTAGAGACAAGAAGGCTGCAGGCGCCCACCGAAGACTGGCCCCGCAATTCAAGCCCGGCGAAAGGGTCTAGCTCAGCACACGCTATATTTGCCTTAAGGTCCCGTTCATGCGATTGGCACCACAATACATCGGAGCCTTCCCGGTGCTCCGTCGGTTGGGTCCCGTGACCAATCAACTCTGTCTGCCACTATCCCTAAGGATCCACAACTCCTTCCATACCTCGCTCCTAAAGCCCCTGGTACTGTCCTGGCCTTCGAGGAAGTTGCCTGAAACACAACCAGTAGCTTGGTTAATCGACACCACCTAACAGGTGCGCGACGCACTGGATGTAAGGAAAAGAGGCCGAAGGTGGAAATAATTGCTCGCCTGGGAGGGCTTTGGCTCAGAAGAAAATTCCTGGGAACCTGCCTCCAACATAATAGATAAGGACCTGATTAAGCAGTTCCCTGCCTCCCATCCTAGGAAGCCTAGACCTCCTGGAGGGGGGTCTAGAAGAGTGGGTACTGTTACATTCACTGGATGCAGGGCTCCACGGCCGGCCCCACTCACCTCCCAATGGTCACCAGTGTCGGCAGCAGGCCCCGACTTGCTGTCGGCTGTGGAAAGCCGCTCCTGACACAGGACACCTCTCCCCGACATCACTGGGGTCTCTCCTGCATCTTCGGCGGCCTCCGTATGTCTTGTTGATGGAGAGATCAAGGGCAGCCAAGAGACAGCAGGAGAGAGAGGTGGTACAGTCTCATATTGGACAAGGTAGTGTCCCGGAGACCCGGGCGCCAAAGGAACAAATTCAGACAGGGGGCGCCCAAGCAGAAGCAGGCCGAAGCATGAATAGGCCAATTCCAGGATGTTGTGGAACAAGCTTGAGTCAGGTCTGGCGGCAATCTGGAAGCAGTGGCAAACAAAGCTGAGGTCTGATCATGGAGATAGTCAAACATAGTCGGGCAAGGCAGAGGTCTGGACTGGAGAGAAGCAACGACGTAGTCAGGCAATGCAGAGGTCTGGGTCTGGAAAGAGGCAATGACGTAGTCAGGCAATGCAGAGGTCTGGGTCTGGAGAGAGGCAACGACGTAGTCAGGTGATGCAGAGGTCCGGGCTTGGAGAGAGTCAACGGTGTGGTCAGGCAAAGCAGATGTCCAGGCCTGGAGAGAGTCAACCACGTGGTCAGGCAAAGCAGAGTCAAAGTCCATGTAGGCAGTCCAAGGAAGGGTGAAGAGCAGGAAAGTAGGACCGAAGGAATCAGGACCAGGATCAGTGAGGAACAGGAACAAGGGAGCGAGACAAATCTCTCAGGAGGCACCGAGTACTCGACCAGTGAGAAGACCTGTTCCAAAGGCAAAGCTAGGGAGCGGAGCCCGGGCTTAAGTACCGGTACTCCGCTGACGTCATCATCTGGGGCTGCGGCTTGTTTCCCGCTGCGGGCCCTACTTAAGCTTCAGTGATGCACGCGCGCATGCCTAGGGAGGGGCACGGTGCCGAGTAGCAGCGTCTCTCCGTGGGCCATGTGGAGAGGCCCGACATGGAGCAGTGGAAGTGGTAGCTGGACTGGGACCACCAGGGTCTGTAGCTGAGCCAGAGGCACCAGGGGTGGCCCTAGGACGGAGCTGGTGGCCTATCACCACCAGGGATGAGGAACCAGACACTGGAGTCACTGCAGAGAGGTGAAGGGGCCGTGCCATGGGTCTGCTGTGGATGGTACGTGTAACACGCAGGGGCCCACCTAAGATTAGCAAGACCCGGTACCCAAGGATTCAACCTGCGGGGAACATGGGCTGGTAGTGGCAAAGCTCCAGCTGTCCTCTGCTTCCCGTCTGGCCTCACCTCCTGACGGTAGGGACCTGTAGGGGTCTCCCCCACAGGTAGCGCAACACTACCTTGGGCCAAGGGTCCTCTTTTGGTACCAGTTTCATAACAAATTTATCAAAATCTGAACTGAAAACAAAAAAAGTTTGCTTACCTCAGCAGTTTCTTCCTTCTTCCATTCTCGATTTTAATGATCCTTCTTGGACCTGGGCTTTATTTCCCTTCCCAGGGAATCGTTCTCTGACCTGGATTCCCATCTTGGGTATCTCTTAAGGTGGTCTGGGCTAGATAGCTGGACCTGATCCTTTAAGGTGTCCAGCACAGGGCACTAAAGGGGAAAACAGTCTGCATTTTCCCATTTAATGTGCACCATTCACTCTTTTAGCATGCAAATTACATTTGTGCCATTCTGAATACTTGAGTTCATCGGTTTCATAGAAATAAAGTATCCCAAATTAAAATCAAGATTTACAAGCCTGATGGAAAAGTCAGGTTTTTCTCCATGCTTTCTTAATTTACACATCTGTTATTGCATAATGATGCCAACTTATTGTCTGGCAGTATCTATTTCATGATCACTGCCCAACCATTCAAACGGCACATATTAAAGATATGATGTGTAACACTTGTCAGAAATCCTGGAGGGAAGGAGAAGATGCAATAAAATGACTTACAAAACAATATCCAATTCATGCAGAGTAATCATTGTTGCTTTCCTGTGAAGATCTGAAACATTTCCAAATGCATGTTAAGTGGATGTTTTATAAGAACTCTGTTTACTTTGCATACTAGTTTTGCAGCTGTGGGTCTATTGATTTCTGTAGGCAAGCAGGTGCATGCTATTTGTGTTAAGTCAAATGTTTAGATCCTAAAATAAAAATCACATATTAAGCTTTATATTAAACTATGCACTATTCCTAAATTGTTCTATTGAAATCTGTAGAATAAGACTCATTAGGATTTATAATTTAAAAATGGGTAATAGGTTCAGTACCCTGCATGACATTTTCCTGAGGGAGAAATCAAATTACTCTTCACTTGGGGTTCTATGCACTAAAACTCATGCTATTTTCATATTCCCTATGGTGCTTTCCATTGCTTTATGGAGTTTCCCTTTGAAAATTCTGTGGTGGGTCCTGACCATGGGTATTCTATACCTTGCATACTTTGCAACTCATGTGGGGTAAAGAACACACAGGGATTTCAAAATCATTTCCCCCTGAAAATCCCTTTGAATATTGCCCCCTTAATTTGCATGCAAAAATGACAACAGATCATGCACTCAATTTTGAATGCAGCAAAGTTGTTCGACATGTATAGTGAACCTAATTTGAAGAAGTTTGCATACCTATTGTTACCAGTCTATGGAGGTCATTTATCAAAATGCACTAAGGTATTTTTGCATGCGTTAAGGGCTTATCACATGCGAAAAGCCCCGTTACCACATGTGATAAGCCCTTACTGCATGCGATAGCACCATATCGTATGGTGCGATGCAAATTTGAAAAAGAGGAGGAATTAGGGATGGGCTTACCAGTTTGTGAAGTCCTATTACACAGACAATGCTGATTTTAGGTATACCTTTTTCAGTAGTGTTAAGCTGTTAGTGCATTTTGTGATGTCTCCTAAAAGGCCTGTGTTAGTAGGAGAGAGAGAGAGAGAGAGAGAGAGAGAGAGACTAGCCATAATGTCCTCTTCCTAGATAGGTATTAATATCCCTATGGGAGGCCCACCTAGTAACTCGAGGTGAGGTTTACGTATTAGTGTAGGGGGTCCCGGAGCGACCTCCTGCACTCCGGCCGGCCGATGCCAGTACTCAAAATGGCGCCGATAGCCTTTGCCCATATTATGTCACAGGGGCTACCGGTGCCATTGGTCAGCCCCTGTCACATGGTAGGAGCACAAGATGGCGCCAATGGCCATGTGACAGGGGCTGACCAATGGCACCGGTAGCCCCTGTGACAAAGACTATCGGCGCCATGATGAAACCGGCACCGAGGGTGTGAGTGCAGGGGATGGGTCCCGGACCCCCCGCTGGACCACCAGGGAGTTTTGGTAAGTCTTGGGGGGGTTCAGGAGGGTGGGGGGTTTGTTTAAATTTTTATTTAGGTGGCCGTATAATTCGGGGAAGATTCTGTATTCGTGGGGAATCGTGATACGTTTCGCTTCCCCACGAATACTATGAATAGTGCAATATACGTTGCGGATCGCCAATACGGCGAAAACGAATGCACACCCCTACTCTTTTGCTGGTCTGCCATATGTATTTTTTGCGGTTTGCCACCTTTGTCTTCAACTTGGCCTTTATGTCCCAGTACCTGTGGCCAACTGCTCCCCACTGCATTTAATGCCACTGCACCTTGAGACAGCCTGGGCAAGGGTGTGCCAGATCTAGCCCTTGGATGCTCTCGAGGTCTTGGCTGCACGGTTGCTGATGAGCATGGCATAAGGTTTCAGCACCCTAGGAATGATTGACCACCGGGCTGAACTTCAGCACCCTCAGACGAATGTGCCCTGCTGCCTGACTGCCTGAAGGGGTGCCACTTCCAGAGAGGTGTCCTCCCTTTCCTGACTCCCACTCCCACTCCCCTCTCCCCTCCCACATCTGGTCTACCCACTCCCCTCCCCTCTGCCCTCTCTGTCTTTCCCTAGCCTGTCATCTTCCTCCCACTGGACTCATCTGCCTAGCCCCTTCCCCCTTCCCCCTCCTGCCTTCTCCTATCCCTTCCCCCCATCTCTACTCCTGCTCCTGTCCATACTCCTACTATTCCTCCTTTTTCCTTAGCACTCCTGCCCTCATCCTACCTCCTCCTCTCCTCATGCCTCTCTTCTTCTTTCTCCCCCTGCCTCTCAAGTTCCATCCTCTCCACTCCTCAACACACCACACCTCACCTTCTCCTCTGCTTTACCCTACACCTCACCACTCCTCCTATGCCTCACTACCATGCTTCACCATTACGCCTCACCGAAACACAAAAACAGACAAACAGGACAACAAAAACTTTCACACACACACAAATCAAGACAATAGACAAAGGGAAAGTGAAAGTGAAAGGGAAACAGATGAGAAACAAGCCACAGAACACCTCACTCAGAACTCGCTAAATACCTCCAACCAACTACCAACTATCTTCAACTCACCTACTCCTCTCCTCTCTCCAAACACCTGACACACCCTCAAAGAGGCAGCTGCAGGATGTTGGTATATATAAACCAGAAAAATAATGCAACACGCAAAAATCAATGTGCGCCATGTAAAATGAAACATGACACATTGACACAACCTGTAACATGCTGATGCAATGCACGACATGCTGATGCAACGCATGATGTGCTAAGTGCCTATGTGATGCCATAGAAAGAAAATTAGTGTAACCATGCCGATTTTTAGCACAGGCACTATTTCTGCTATATTTATAGCATTTTGATGAATCTAGGCCCTAGCCAGATAAATAGTGATATTCAAACTTATCCAATTAAGTTAATCAGATAGGTTAGACCTGGCTAACTAGTGAATATCCCTTGTAATTTATCTGAATAAATCGTATCCAGGTAACTTACTTCTAGAAACATAGAAACATATAGAAACATAGAAATGACAGCAGAAGAAGATCAAATGGCCCTTTCAGTCTGCCCAGCAAGCTTTTACTCTTATTTTTCTCATATTTATATGTTACTCTTGGCTCTTATTGGTAATATTTTGGGTCTAATTTCCTTCCTCCCTGCCACTGATGCAGAGAGCAGTGCTGGAACTGCATCAAAGTAAAGTATCCAGCTTAATTGGTTAGGGGTAGTAACCGCCACAATAAGCAAGCTATTCCCACTCCTATTTGTTTACCCAGCCTGTGCAATTCAGTCCTTGTTGGTTGTTGTTTGAATATAAATCCTCTTTTCTTCATCCCCCTGTCATTGAAGCAGTGAACTACGCTAGATATGTATTCCAAGTGAAGTATCAGGCTTAATTGATTTGGGGTAGTAAGCAAGCTACTCCCACTCTTATTTGTTTACCCAGCCTGTGCAATTCAGACCTTGGCTGTTGTCTGAATATAAATCATCTTTTCTTCAATCCCCCTGCCGTTGAAGCAGTGAGCTGTGCTGGATATGTATTAAGAACATAAGAACATAAGAAAATGCCATACTGGGTCAGACCAAGGGTCCATCAAGCCCAGCATCCTGTTTCCAACAGTGGCCAATCCAGGCCATAAGAACCTGGCAAGTACCCAAAAACTAAGTCTATTCCATGTAACCATTGCTAATGGCAGTGGCTATTCTCTAAGTGAACTTAATAGCAGGTAATGGACTTCTCGTCCAAGAACTTATCCAATCCTTTTTTAAACACAGCTATACTAACTGCACTAACCACATTCTCTGGCAACAAATTCCAGAGTTTAATTGTGTGTTGAGTAAAAAAGAACTTTCTCCGATTAGTTTTAAATGTGCCCCATGCTAACTTCATGGAGTGCCCCCTAGTCTTTCTACTATCCGAAAGAGTAAATAACCGATTCACATCTACCCGTTCTAGGCCTCTCATGATTTTAAACACCTCTATCATATCCCCCCTCAGTCGTCTCTTCTCCAAGCTGAAAAGTCCTAACATCTTTAGTCTTTCCTCATAGGGGAGTTGTTCCATTCCCCTTATCATTTTGGTAGCCCTTCTCTGTACCTTCTCCATCGCAATTATATCTTTTATTATTCCAAGTGACGTATCATGCTTAATTGATTTGGGATAGTAACCACCGCAACAAGCAAGCTACTCCCACTACTATTTGTTTACCCAGACTATGCAATTCAGTCCTTGTTGGTTGTTGTCAATGTAAATCCTCTTATCTTCATCCCCCACCCCCACTGTTGAAGCAGAGAGCTGCACTGGATATGTATTCCAAGAGAAGTATCAGGCTTATTTGGTTTGGGGTAGTAACTGCCGCAACAAGCAAGCTCCTCCCCCGCTTATTTGTGAATGCAAATCCTTTTTTCCACATTTCCTCTTGCCATTGAAGCATAGAGCAATGTTGGAGTCGCATTAACCGTGTATATGTTTATTGAATAAGGATATTAATCACCAGGTTGTAGCTGTCATTCCTGCAAACCACTCCTCATTCACATCCTCTAGATTTTATGGATCCACAATGTTTTTCCCAGGCCCCTTTGAAATCCTTCACAGTTTTGGTGTTCACCACTTCTTCCGGAAGGGTGTTCCAGGCCTCCACCACCCTCTCTGTGAAGAAATACTTCCTGACATTGGTTCTGAGTCCTCCTCCCTGGAGTCTGAAATCGTGACCCCTGGTTGTGCTGATTTTTTTCCGATGGAAAAGGTTTGTCGTTGACTTTGGATCATTAAAACCTTTCAAGTATCTGAAAGTCTGTATCATATCACCCCTGCTCCTCCTTTCCTCCAGGGTATACATATTTAGGTTCTTCAATCTCTCCTCATAAGTCATTCGATGAAGACCATCCACCTTTTTGGTTGCCCTTCTCTGGACCGCCTCCATCCTAACTCTGTCCCTTCAGAGTTACGGTCTCCAGAACTGAGCACAGTACTCCAGGTGAGGCCTCACCAAGGACCTGTACAAGGGGAAAATTACTTCCCTTTTCTTACTCGATATTCCTCTCTTTATGCAGCATCCTTCTGGCTTTAGCTATCGCCTTGTCACTTTGTTTTGACGATTTCAGATCGTTAGACACTATCACCCCAAGGTCTCTCTCCTGCTCTGTGCACATCAGCCCTTCACCCACCATCAAATGCATTTCTTTTGGATTTCCACACCCCATATGCATGACTGCACTTCTTGGCATTGAATCTCAGCTGCCATATCTTCGATCAGTCTTCCAGCTTCCTGAAATCCCATCTCATTCTCTCCATTCCTTCCGGCGTGTCCACTGTGTTGTAGATCTTAGTATCATCCACAAACAGACAAATCTTACCTTCTATCCCATCCGTGATGTCGTTCACAACGATATTGAACAGGACCGGTTCCAACACCTAGCCTTGCGACACTCCATTCATCACCGCTCTCTCTTCTGAGTAAGTTCCATTTACCATCACACATTGTCTTCTGTCCTTCAACCAATTTGCTATCCAGGCCGCCACCTTGGCACTCACTCCCAAGCTTCTCATTTTATTCACAAGCCTCCTGTGTGGACCATATCAAAAGCTTTGCTAAAATCCAAGTAGATGACATTGAGCGTGCTCTTCCTTGATCCAATTCCTTAGTCACCCAATCAAAAAAGTGGATCAGATTCGTCTGACAGGACCTTTCCTTGGTGAAACCATGCTGCCTCTGGTCCAGCAATTCTGCTGTTTGTAGATAGTTCACTATTCTTTCTTTCAGCAACAATTCCAATACTTTTCCCATCACAGAGGTGAGGCTAACCGGCCTGTAGTTTCCAGCCTCTTCTCTGCTCCCACTTTTGTAAAGAGGGACCACCGTCGCTCTTCTCCAGTCACTTGGCACCGCTCCCGTTTCCAGGGATATATTGAACAGGTCACGCAGTGGAGCCACCAGCACATCTCTGAGCTCCCTCAGTATCCTGGGATGAATCTCGTCAGGCCCCATGGCTTTGTCCACTTTCAGTTTTCCTAGCTCTTCCCATACATTCCCTTCTGTGAATGGAATTTCATCCATTCCACTTCCCTCCAGTTTCTTGTTTACTAACGATGGTCCTTCTCCGGGGTCTTCTTGAGTGAACACCGAACTGAAGTATTCATTTAATATTTCTGCCATTTCTTCATCTGTATCCACCCATTGATCCTTTTCACCTTTCAATTTCACTATACCACTTTGGACTTTTCTCCTTTCACTGATGTATCTGAAAAGTGTTTTGTCACCTCGCTTTACCTCTTTGGCAATCCTTTCTTCCGCTTGACTTCGCTTTCTTGATTTATTTCTTCATCTCCCTCAGTTTTACCAGATCATAAGAACATAAGAAATTGTCATACTGGGTCAGACCAAGGGTCCATCAAGCCCAGCATCCTGTTTCCAACAGAGGCCAAACAGGTCACAAGAACCTGGCAATTACCCAAACACTAAGAAGATCCCATGCTACTGATGCAATTAATAGCAGTGGCTATTCCCTAAGGGGCGGATTTTAAAAGCCCTGCTCGCGTAAATCCACCCGGATTTACACGAGCAGGGCCTTGTGCACCGGCGCGCCTATTTTCCATAGGCCTGCCGGCACGCGCAAAGCCCCGGGACTCGCGTAAGTCCCGGGTTTTTTTGGCGGGGGCGTGTCGGGGGTGGGGCCGATCGATGCGGCATTTTGGGGGCGGGATTCCGCATCAGGGGCGGGCCCAGGGGCGGGGTTTCGGCTCGGGCGGTCCGGGGGCGTGGCCGCACCCTCCGGAACCGCCCCCGGGTCGCATCTCGGTGTGCCAGCGGCCTGCTGGCGCACGTGGATTTACTTCTCCCTCCAGGAGGCGTAAATCCGTGGACAAAGGTACGGGGGTTTTAGATAGGGCCGGGGGGATGGGTTAGGTAGAGGAAGGGAGGGGAAGGTGAGGGGAGGGCGAAAGAGAGTTCCCTCCGAGGCCGCTCCGATTTCGGAGCGGCCTCGGAGGGAACGGAGGCAGGCTGCGCGGCTCGGCGCGCGCCAGCTGCCCAAAATCGGCAGCCTTGCGCGCGCCGATCCTGGATTTTAGAAGATACGCGCGGCTACGCGCGTATCTACTAAAATCCAGCGTACTTTTGTTTGCGACTGGTGCGCCAACAAAAGTACGCGAATGCGCATTTTTTAAAAATCTACCCCTAAGTAAACTTGATTAATAGCCGTTAATGGACTTCTCCTCCAAGAACTTATCCAAACTTTTTTTGAACCCCCCTACACTAACTGCACTAACCACATCCCCTGGCAACAAATTCCAGAGCTTTATTGTGCATTGAGTGAAAAAGAATTTTCTCTGATTAGTCTTAAATGTGCTACTTACTAACTTCATGGAATGCCCCCTAGTCCTTCTATTATTCGAAAGTGTAAATAACTGACTCACATCTACTCATTCAAGACCTCTCATGATCTTAAAGACCTCTAACATATCCCCCCTCACCCGTCTCTTCTCCAAGCTGAACAGTCCTAACCTCTTCAGCCTTTCCTCATAGGGGAGCTGTTCCATCCCCTTTATCATTTTGGTCGCCCTTCTCTGTACATTTTCCATTGCAACTATATCTTTTTTGAGATACGGTGACCAGAATTGTACACAGTATTCAAGGTGCGGTCTCACCATGGAGCGATATAGAGGCATTATGACATTTTCCGTTTTGTTAACCATTCCTTCCTAATAATTCCTAACATTCTGTTTGCTTTTTTGACTGCTGTAGCACACTGAACCGACGATTTTAAAGTATTATCCACTATGATGCCTAGATCTCGTTCTAGGGTGTTAGCTCCTAATATGGAACCTAACATTGTGTAACTATAGCAAGGGTTATTTTTCCCTATATGCAACACCTTGCACTTGTCCACATTGTGATCCTCCCTTTTTTGATCCTTTATATTTCTTAAACACTGTTATTTTATCTTTTATTTTGTCAGCCACTTCCTTTGTGAATCAGATAGGTTTCATTCTTTTCTGGCTTTTCTTCACTTTTCTAACATATATATTAGTCACATCAGTAATTGCTCCTTTTAGTTTGGCCCACTGTTGATCCACATCTCTCGTTTTCTCCCAGCCTTTTTCCTCCAGGTACTTCCCCATTTCAACAAAGTCAGTGTTTTTGAAACTCAAAACCCGGGTCTTTGTGCGACTTCTCCTTATCGTATTAGTGATATGAAACCATAGGGGTAGATTTTCAAAGGGTTACGCACGTAAGATACACGCGTAACCCCCGAAAAGCTACCCCTGCGCATGCCGAGCCTATTTTGCATAGGCTTGGCAGCGCCCGCAAGCCCCAGGACGCGCATATGTCCCGGGCCTTTGAAAAAGGTGCTGTCCAGGGGCGGGGATGTGGGCGGGGCTGCGGTGTGGGGCATGTTCGTAGGTGTGGCGGCGATCCGGGGGTATGGCCGAGTGCCCCAACACAGCGGCCTGTGTCGGGGCCTGGTGCGCCGGCAGCCAGCTGGCTCGCGCAAGTAACGCCTACCAGAGGCAGGTGTAACTCAACAAAATAAGGTAGGGGGCGATTTAGGTAGGGCTGGGGGATGGGTTAGATAGGGGAAGGGAGGGAAAGGTGGGGGTAGTGCGCACAAATGTACCCCCCCCCACACGTAATATTAAAAATCTGCCCCATACCGTTTGATGATCACTGGTGCTGAGGTGGGCACCCACCCGGACATTAGAGACATTATCCCCCATTAGTGAGCACTAAATCGAGTATAGCTCCCTCCCTCATGGGCTCCATTACCATTTGTTTGAACAGAGGCCCTTGCAGGGCATCCACTCAACCAGATATTTTTGAATATTTACCTCGAAGGATTTCTACAAAGTATAGTTAGATAAAAATAAATGGGAAAAATATCTGGATGAATGCCGAGTGCCTGAATGATAGGCATCTTATTATAAGACTGCTAGAAATGGTCTTCCCCTGAGAAACGAGTGCATGTGACCTGACAAAAAAAGCAGTGCACCCGTGAGGTGTGACCTCCTCCAAAAAATAAGACTGTTCACATCTATTTGTTCCTGTGTATTTTTTCTTTTTAGCTGTTAAGCCTCAGACATCCTGCATGTGGTTCTTTTGTGATATGATTCTTAATTTACTATGAAGTGATTTACTGATATAGGAAAACATTACTCTGAAGGGGGAATTTATCCGTGACAGCTCTTGCTGTGTGGCTGGGCTTGACTTGCATCTATCCCCTGGGTCTGTGCTTTTATTTGTGAAACTGAGAGGTGCTGTAGGAATGCTCTCCTTTGTGGTTTCACAGTGTCATCTGTGACACTGCATAGCTGTGGGATTTTGGTAACTGTTCATATTTAATTCTGCTGAAAAAAAACAAAACAACTTTGGGTATATCCATTGCTGGCTGAAAGATTTATTAATACTGTCTTCAGTACATTTCCACAGACATGCATTATCAATTTAGAAGGCAATAACGATATGTTTGTCTTGAATAATGATTTGTCTGTGACTTTCATATGCCCATATAATGCTGTGCATGTGGTGTCATTTTACATTGCATTTGTGTTCTCGTCTTCAATGCTATAAACGTACAAATTCCCTGGTTTCTACTGCCTCCACCTTCACCAATCCATCTCTCTTTTGCTTCTGTACATTCTCATTTTGATAGCTCTCCCTTGAGAATGAATGTGCTCCCTTTAGCCCAAGACACTGCTACTCTTCCTATCTTCCCATTCTACACCCTCATCCTATCCTAACATACCTTTTAATTCCTCTGCACTTCTTGGGCTACTCTTCTAATTCCTAGGTGTTATAATTGTGATTGTCATTCCAGGTACTCTGAGCAGGGCACCATTTAAGAAAAAAATGTTTGTGCATAATCCAGAGAAGGTTTGTTTTGGTTTCACTCTATCCTTACTCTCTGGACACTGGAGGGGCTGCTCCATTTGACCAATCTCTTGGTGTCTCTGCAAGACATTGCTACCAAATTTAAGAGAGATCTGTAAGAGTGGAATGGCATATGAACAGATGGGCAGACAGATGAATAAATGAACCCACCTTCCACAATACACTTACAATCCAAACTGTAAGCATAATTAGACCAATAGGTGCACAGAGGGGTGTCGTGTGGGCAATTTTACAATTATATATATGCATGTGCAAATGTACCTGCCCAAAATAAGAAAGGGCTTTCAAAATGAAAACCATGAGCATAATTTGTTCTCCTCTAACTTAATCACACTTCTTCTGTACCCCCTGTTTTACCTAGGTTGTTCCCTTGGTGAGAGCAACAGAGGTACCTTTACCCGTATGGGCGGAGTGGGGCTTTGCAGCCGGCCTTTGCTTGCAGGTAAACAGTTGTTTTATCCACATAAACAGGTTTGCAAAATCTCCTCTTTATGCACGTCTCTATCACTTTCTAAAGGCTTGTCTGAGGGCATGCTACAAGTGACAATTATTTTTCAGCTATTGTAAGTCATCTTTCTCTGACTATTTTCCATCCTCTATCACAAAAAGAGCTGAATGAATCACGGTGTAAGCTGTATATTATGGTAAGGTGCAAAAGAACATTCATTTCTAAGGGAATTCTAAGAGCTTTTTTCTTGGCACTAAGTGGTCCCTAGTAGGTTTCTATTAGATGTTTAAATTATTCTTTTTATCTTTGCTTTCTTTCTCCACTTATCCTATGGCTTAATACTTGTTCCTTTGCTGTTCCCAAAAGGAGTGGAGAATGAACTACACAGCCAGGACACCTTGAATCATTTTTTGTGTTGTCACTACCCAGAGTTGAAGCCCCCAAAGCAGGCACCAGGGAGGTGCTGATATATGGCTATATTGGTTGTAGGAATTGATCTGGGTGCTTATTAAAGGATGTAACAGTCATACCATTCACTATCAGCTGAGGCCCATTTTCAAAAGCATTTACAGGCCGATTCAGAAAAACGCGCGGGAGAGCGGGGAAGCGCCCGCTCTCCCAACGCGCGCTCAGGCCACTCTCCTGGGCGCGCGATTCAGGAGGGTGGCCTATGCAAATTAGGGCCCGTGGTAAAAGAAGGCGCTAGGGACACTAGCGCATCCCTAGTGCCTCCTTTTTGACAGGAGCGGCGGCTGTCAGCGAGTTTGACAGCCGACACTCAATTTTGCTGGCGTCGGTTCTCAAACCCACTGACAGCCACGGGTTCGGAAAACGGATGCGGGCATAATTGAGCATCTGTCTTCCGATCCGCAGGCCATGGGCCGATTTTTAATTTTCTTTTTTTTTAATTTTTACTTTTTTTTACTTTTGGGGCCTCCGACTTAATATTGCCATGATATTAAGTCGGAGGGTGCACAGAAAATCAGTTTTTAATTGCTTTTCTGTGCACTTCCCCGGCGCCGGCAGAAATTAATGCCTACCTTTGGGTAGGTGCTAATTTCTGAAAGTAAAATGTGCGGCTTGGCTGCACATTTTACTTTCTGTATCATGCAGGAATAACTAATAGGGCCATCAACATGCATTTGCATGTTGCGGGCACTATTAGTTTTGGGGGGGGATTGGATGCATGTTTTCGACGCGCTATTACCCCTTACTGAATAAGGGGTAAAGCTAGCGCTTCGAAAACGTGCACCCAAATGCGGGTTAACAGTGCGCTGCACCGGAGCGCACTGTACTGTATCGGCCTGTTAGTCGGTTAAATTAATATTTGCACAGACATACATATAGAGAATTTAGCAGAATAAGCATTCTGGGACCGCAACTGGGAGGAAGAGTTAGCCGCCTAAGTTACTTGGCTAACTCCAATATTCAGAATTAGCTGGATGACTTAGCTGCTAAATCTGGTCAGGCCAAAGAGCTATCCTAATCTTAGCTGACAATAGTTAGCTGGCTAGCGTTAAGATAGCTGGCTATATTCAGTAGCGCAGCTGCTTTATTGAATATACCTCCAAAGTTAGTCGGATAACTTTACACTGCTAACTTTGCTACCCGGACTGTGTTTGAATGTAGACTTCTCAGTGGTGGGGCTTTTTTTTTTTGTAATGAGCAAAATTAGTGTTTTATATGGAGTAACAAATAAGTGCTTTAAATTGAGAGTGGCAATTTTTTGATGTTGATAGGACTTTTTTTGGATCACTTTTTGCACACTTTTACTTTTTCAGGGGATGTAATTATACCTTGACAGTTGATTTCATCATAAGAATTATGATACAGTTCAGAATGCTCGATATGAACGACTTCAATTATGATTGGCCATCTTTTCACCACAGTTTCTTAATTGTTAAAACTCGACAAGACATTTTCTCTGACCTATATAGAAAGTCGGCATAATGTAAATAAAGTTGTGTGCCTGAGATTAGAGACCTGAAAACATGACTCAAAATGTTGACCAGCACAAATATTTATTAAAACATGATTGAAGATTACAGGAAAGCACACTAAAGTGAGAAAACCAGTGCTGGTGTAGCGCCGAATGAAAAAAGGGATAAAGTCTTAGAAATGCATAGGGGAAGGACCTGGTTTAAGTTTCATGCAAAAGTAGGGCAAAAAAAAGTGCGGCAAAGCCTGCAAAATCATTTGGCTGGCTCTGTTTTGAAATGGTGAGGCTCATCTCAAATATTTAATTTCCACGGTTATTAGAAGGGGAAAAACGTATACTGCCCAAACTGTGCAAGCTTAAATTCCCTGTGAGGGAGCGTATCGGAAACTCCCTCAGTTTACCTTAGAGGACCAGGCCCAGCTATCCCGCCCGGTCCCCTTTAAGCTGCAGGGAATCCTGGGTAAAGGGAAAAGCCTTTCCCCAGAGGATAAAACCTCAGGCCCTGGAAGGGTTAGGGGTGGGTTCCCTGGGAGCTGATGGAGTTCCAGCATCTGCTAAGACCACTTATGTCTGAAGGTTGGTTAAAGACTTTTCTCTGTGGGAAGATTTTCTCTCTTTGTAAAGACTGTGAAGTATCTGAGGCTAACAGGGGGAACTGCTGAATTGTTTTGCTGTTGCTTGCTGCCTGTTTTGAAGTGGTGAACTGCTGAAGTGTTTCCTTTTCATTTGCTGCCGTTTTGTTTGAGTTTACTACCACTGTAAAGAAAGATCACTGAAGCACAGTCAGAGTCTAATTGTGATTTCCTTTGACTATACCTAACCCACTGACCGCTCGAGCTAACACATTTCTACAAAAGGACTCATGGTCAAACGTGCAACAAGCCTGCAAGTCATCTGGCAGAAACTATTTTGTAATGCTGCTGGATCTTATCTCAAAGAGTTAATTTTTACAGTTTTTTTGGAAGGGGAAAAAATTACACTGAAATAATTGTGTAAGTCCAAGCTTCTGTAAAAGGACTCTTGCTCAAAAATGCAAAAGTCAACAACTGGTAAAAATTCTGCAGAGCTTCATGCACAAATTTTTTTTTTTTAATTGTATGCATGTATTTCCTATTGAGATTTTTCTATCCTAAAACTGCAGGAAGTGAACTTCTTGAACAAAAGATATACAGGCCAGTTCTCAAAAATGAGGAAAATGGCTAACCTATCCAGCTAAAATTAGTCGGTTAAGTAATCTGTGATATTCAGTCTCATAACAATCCCACTTAATATTCCCCAATAATTTTAAACATAACTGCGTATTCTTTTGAATATCACTGGTTAGGTATAAAGTGATCTGGCTGTGGCCATTTTGAAACCTGGAACTGTGGGATAGAAGTGACTGGAGATCGTTCCTGCCCATGGAAGACTGTACAATAGGGTAAGAAAGGCTTGGAAGGGTGGCGAGAGGTCGGATGGGTCTAGGGGACAATAGGGAGTCCTTTATTTTCAGGGGTTTGGTGGACTGGAGGAAGGGACACTGGTTTTTTGTTTGGTTTTGTTTTAGATTAAATGAAACAAAATGATGTTAGGTAAGGGAGTCATAAATATATTATAATAAAACAAATAAATAAAAGAAAAATGAAATAGAAAACATTTCCAATGATTTCCTATATAACTTTTACTCTTGAATCCCTCCAAATGGTGGTTTAATCTACATGAGAAATATATTATATATATATATATACTTTAGGCACTTCAGTGTGGGTGATATTCAGGTTCAGTAGGTTTTTCCCCGAGGAAGGACCTGATTTAGCAAGGATTTTCTCCCCTTCTGTATCTATGGGACAATGGATTAGTAAATGAGGCTCTAAGTTTGTACCTGAGGCAATAGAGGTTGACGTGACTTGCCCAAAGTCACAAGGAGCGGCAGTGGGAGTTAAACCCTGGCTGCGCTGGGTAAAAGCCCACTGTTCTAACCACTAGGCTACTCCTCCATGCAGTTAATCTCAAATATCATATTTTTTCTCTTACAAGATTGATTTTTTTTGTAAATTGTTTAAAATTTTATTTAAAAAAAAACCATGAGAAGACCTGTGTGGATTATGAACAGAATTTAGTTCATATATTCTAAATCAGTGTTTCTCAAGCTGGTCATGTAGTACTCCCGAGCCAATGCATGAGAAAGATTTGCATGCACAAGGAATATGCAATAAGATAGATTCTCATGCAGAAACTCCATTACATGCATATCTATCTTGTGCAAGTTTGTGAATATCCTGAAAACCAGGCTGGATGGGGTACTACAGGACTTGCTCGAGAAGGGGCAACTATACCTTCAAGAGATTTTAAACTACACAGACAGCTTTGAGTGGATAACAAGTGGTCACAGGCTTTATTAGAGACCTAACAAAGGGAGCTGAAGTCTGTATATCATTTTCCTTCCTTTCTTCTCATACAGGAGGTGCTTTGGGGCCAGACATTCACTGCAGCTTTGAAAAGCTCACCATGGCTCAGCAGGGTATTATAGTGTTGAAGTCTTCTGAAGGGAGCTAAGAGGTCAAGCTGGGCTGCCAGTCACACGATGCAAGACTTTTGCTCCCCATGTTCACCACAGTATGACTCACTAGGTGTCTCCTTGGCCCTTACTGTCACAATTCCATGGTTTTCCATTCATATGTCATCAAGGCTATGACCCCAGTGGCAACCTCCTATCTGTTCCCTCCTGTTTAACTATCTTGGAACCTTACACCCGGATTTTAAAAGCCCTGCATGCATAAAATCCAGGCTTTATGTGCGTGGCCGGGCCTTGTGCGTGCCAAGAGAATTTTCGAAGGGGTCCAGTCACGCACATAAAGCCCAGTATGTGCACAAGTGCCGGGCTTCTTCAAAGGGGCGGGCCAGGGCAGGGAGGGGCGGGGGCGGGCCGGGACAGCACCATTGTTCGCTGTTCCGAAGACTCTCATGCTGGCAGCCGGCCGGTGCATGCAATTTACTTCAGCTCAGGAGCTGAAGTAAGTTGCAAAACAAAGAAAAATACAAAAAAAAGTTAGGGTTTAGGGGATAAGGAAGAGAGGGGGAGGGAATATGGGTAGGGAAGTTCCCTTAATTGGAGCGGACTGGGGACGGCCGGAATGCGTCGCCATGCGGAAATTGCAAAAGTCCCCCTCCTTGCTCGTGCCGCCCGCACATACATGTGCAGATTATAAAATCCAGCACGCATGTACATGTGGCCCTCGGATTTTATAACATGCGCATGTTGGGTGCATCCATTATAAAATCTACCCCTTAGTATTATGGCCTTCTAGGTAGAGTATCTCCCCACTGGGCAATCAAGATGTGATCAAAATGGAGTTGTTTGCATCATGCAGGAGCAGCACGCACTTGATTCCTGTTGTAAATTTGCCTTGGCTTCACCTCTACAGAGGTCCAGATATACCCCATCAGCCCAGTAGGGCTGATGGGGTATATCTGGACCACATCACTCTCTCACTTTGACCCAGTGTCATTATGGGAGATCAAATGGCATGTGTTGATACATATGTTGTACCTTCATCTGGGCAGGCAACCCATGAGTATGGGTTGGTTCACCATGTGACCAATACCATTGCACTGCTGTGGAAGGCCAGGAAGCATAGTGGATGTGGGCTGAGTGATTGAAGTTTTGGCAAGTCGCCACTATCACAAAGGGGCAAGCCCAGTGTGGCCATAGATCAGGACACTAGTGGCAGCTCATTTAGGCAGCATCCATACATTCTGGCACAGTAGCCTACCTTTTCTAGATAATATTACTTCTCCCACCAGTATCATTTCTTGGTTGGTCCTCCTGATTGCCTTTTCACTGTGTTCACACAAGCTGTGCCTAGCACTCTCATCATCACTACTACCAGCAAATTCCAAAAATGACAATAGTACTCCTTCCTGCTATATATTTAGAGTAATAAATACTTGGTTCTCAGTTCAATTGCAGTTGACTGCCGGCATGACAATGAGTTATGATATCATTACTATACTGTGATATGAGTGCAAACTCCAGGTGGTAAAAGGGAATTTTAATAGTTTATGGATTAGGTATCATAGTTGATAATAACCTAAGGTCATATTTCATATTCAGACATGTAAGGGAAATTGTGAGCTGTGACCTGGAAGCCTGTTCTCAAAATGTCTTGTTGATTTTATGTGGCAGTCAAGGGCCTTCACAATGTAAAAAGTCCACAAAATGTATGTTGGTATCCACTTAGAATTTATTTATATTCTGCTTTTTAACACTTTAAAGCAGATTATATTCATAGGTACATCCCTATCCCCGGATGGCTTACAATCTAAGGGCCTGATTTTAAAAAGCATTTACTCAAGTAAATGCATGTTACTCAAGTAAGTGAGCTTTTGAAAATCGCTACAATATATGCCATTGAATTGTCCATAGAATTTACTTAAATAAATGGCCTTTGAAAATTGCTACAATAGTATATTACATTTATGAATGTAACTCCTTTGAAAATTACCCTCTGAGTGCTTCATTTACTAAACATTTTTTCCAACTTGACCACTAAGAGTTCCCAATCTCCGACTGTATAGTTCTGTTCTGTAGATGAGAATTTGTGCGAATAGAATGAGCATGGTATCAATGTACCCTTGGGAGAAAACTGGCTTAATACCACCCCAGCTCCAATAGCAGATGCATCAACTTCTACGATGAATGGACGTCTTGGGTCTGGATATTGCAGACAAGGACCAGAGCAGAATGACTCTTTTAGTATTTGAAAGGTGGCTAGTAGCTTGGGAGTCCAAACACGGGTGATAGCCCCTTTTTTTGTCACTTTATTTATTTATTTATTTATAACTTTTATATACCGAGGTTCAATTAACAAGATTAATTATCACTTCGGTTTACATTACAACCAGCAAAATAACATAGACAAAGTCTTGTTTTACAATGAACAGGGAATAATAACCTGGATAAAACAAAGAACAGGGAAGAAATAACCTGGAAAACATAAAATGGGTGAAGCAAGTATAGAGAATAGGGTTTGTATAACTTGGGCAAAAAGCAAGGAAATTAAATAGGGGAGGACTGTGAAGGCTTTTATTACATCACCTTCATGAATGTGGTAGCTCTGGAACTGTG
Organism: Rhinatrema bivittatum; assembly: GCF_901001135.1. Taxonomy (NCBI): domain Eukaryota; kingdom Metazoa; phylum Chordata; class Amphibia; order Gymnophiona; family Rhinatrematidae; genus Rhinatrema; species Rhinatrema bivittatum. The sequence continues at coordinate 339,473,928 of NC_042620.1, read as the reverse complement.
TTAGTGGTTTACCTCTTGCGTGAACCATTATCAGTGCATTGAGTTTAATAATGAGTATTCTCAAGGGCCTGAAACTACTACTGGACTGCCTCAAGGCTCAGCAGTTTGAGCTATGCTATTTAATACATATTTAACACCTCTGTGCAATGGATATAAACTATGGGCCAGATTTTAAAAGGGTTACGCGCGCTGAGCCTATTTTGCATAGGCTTGGCGGTGCGCGCAAGCCCTGGGACATGTGTAAGTCCCGGGGCTTGCAAAAAGGGGTGGTCAGGGGTGTGGCCAGGGGGCATGTGGGCGGTCCGGGGGCATGGCTGAGTGCCCCAACACAGCGGCCTGTGGTGAGCAAAGCGGCTAGGGTAGAATAATTAGCAATAAAGCTTCTATAATAGTTCGTAAAACCAAGGAAGCATTGCAAAGCATGGAGGCCAACTGGCTGAGGCCAGTCTTGGATGCCTTGAAGTTTTTCTGGATCCATAGAAAATCCTCAATCGGAGATGATATACCCTAGGAAGGGTAAGCGGTTTTGCTCGAAGATGCATTTTTCCAGTTTGGCATAGAGGTGGTTCTCTCTCAGGCATTGAAGTATGGTCTTGACATGATCACGATGTGATTCTATATCTTTAGGGAAAATCAGGATGTTGTCCAGGTATATGACTTCAAAGGAATATAGGAAATCACGGAGAACATTTATAAGACGTTGAAAGACAGCGGGGTCATTACATAGGCCGAAGGGTATCACAATGCATTTGTAGTGACCATCCCTAGTGTTGAATGCGGTCTTCCAAATATCCTCCAGTTGGATACGTACAAGATTGTATGCACCCATCAGATCTGAGCCCCTTGGAGGCGGTCAGACAGCTCACTGATGAGGGGCAATGGGTATCTGTCTTTTCGGGTTATGGCATTAAGCCCTCTATATTCAATACAAAGGTGTAATCCTCCATCCTTTTTTTTAATGAAGAAAAAACCCGCTCCTGCGGGAGAGTCGGAGGGTCTAATGAACCCTCTTTTAAGATTTTCTTTAATATACTCAGACATGGCTAGGGTTTCTGGACGAGACAATGGATAGGTTCTGCCCTTGGGAGGCGTCGTGCCCGGCAGAAGCTCTATAGGGCAATTCAGTTTGTGCAGTGGAGGTAACGTGTCTGTCTTTTGCTTCGAGAAGACGTCCTCAAACTCGGCGTACTGGATTAGCAACCAGGTAAGGGTGGTAGACTTTAAGATGGCTACCACTGGAGACACTTGTCGTAAACAGGTCTTCTGGCATTTGGGACCCCATTGCACTAACTGCAGGGAATGCCAATTGAATTGAGGTCCGTGGACCTGGAGCCAAGGCACCCCAGGATGACTGGATGTGTAGAGTGTTTCAGCACGTAGAAGGACATCTCCTCCTCCTTGTGGAGGGTGCCTACGGTGAGGCAGATGGCCACTGTTCGGTGGGTGATGAGCCCTGGAAGGTGTTCCCCTTAGATGGATGCAGTGCGGAGACACACCTCTAGGGGCTGTAGAGGGATGTTCAGGAGCTTGACAATGTCATCCATGATGAAGCTGCCACTTGCCCCTATGTTGACAAGGGCAGTGGTGGTGAAGGAGCGAGACTTGATGCCAAGGGAGACTGGAAGTAGAAGTTGGGGGCCAGTGACAGTATCGCCCAAGCTCGGGACCCCCGCCGGGCTCAGGCATTGCAGTTTCCTGGTCGAACCAGGCAGGACTGCCGAAGATGTTCGGAGGCACCACAGTAAAAGCAGAGATCTTCCTTCCTCCGAAGACATTAGGTCGGAGACAGTCGCCCACGGTTAACCTGCATAGGTTCTTCAGCAGGAGGTGGTGGTGCCAATGAAGCCTTGGATGGAGTGCTTTCGGCATGCATTGGGCGTGGAGTAGGAGATCGAGAGGTCTTTACTTCTAGGCGCCGTTGCCGGAGTCGGTGGTCAATATTCCCGGTGAGGGAGATCAGGTCCTCTAGAGACATGGGAGTCTCACGGATGGTGAATTCATCTTTGAGAGCACCGGAGAGACCATCTAGGAAGATGGCTTGCAGACAATCCTCTTGCCACCCGAGCTCTGTAGCCAGGGTCCTGAATTCCACCATGTACTCGGAGAGGGTTTTCAACCCTTGATGGAGGTGGAGAAGGTTATGTCTGGCTACTGCTTGACGGCCCGGGTCTCCGAAGATCTGCTTGAAAACAGTGATGAACTCTGATAACTGGGAGAGCATGGGTTCAGAGCATTCCCACAACGGATTGGCCCATACTAGAACCTTTCCCTCTAAGCGGGAAAGGATGAAGGTCACTTTCGTGGTCTTCTTCAGGAATAAGGAGGGTTGCAGTGCAAATTGCATGAAGCAATGATTGAGGAAGCCTCAACAGAGGCGTGGATCCCCGTTGAATCGAGGAGGTGCTGGGAGAGCCAATGATGCTTTGGGTAGCAGGGAGGCCGACAGGCCCACAGGATTGGCCAGAGCTGTATCTCGCAACTGGGAACGAAGCTCTTCGACCGAAAAGGCCAATGATTCCAAGGCTCGTCGATGCTCTTCGACAGTTGTGGCCAGAGCCCGTCGGGCCTGGGAAGCGGGAGACTCCGCCGAATCCATGGCCTTGGCAACCTGTTATGTCCCAAATCCTGCCAGTTGGGCAACACTACAACAACCATGCTGCTACTGCTGCCTCCCCAGCCCAAAAAGCCAATCCAATGACACCATATCACACCAATAATGTTGTGTCTCCAGCACTGCCAGTTGGCCCACATTTCAACAACCGCACTGCTGCTGCCTCCCCAGCCTGAAAAGCCAATCCAAGTCATACACCACACCAATTCTGAGTGCTGGTGTGAGCCCAATACTGGCAGTTGGGCCATAGTAAAACAATCACGCTGCTGCCTCCCAGCCCAAAAAGCCAATCCAAGGGCCGAATACCACAACAATGCTGAGCCCTGCTGTGTCCCCAACACTGCCAGTTGGACCACACTGCCACAACTATACTTCTGCTTCCTCCCTGCTCATAAAGCTTTCCAAAAGCCACACAACATCAGTATTGAGTACTGCTGTTCCCCAACACAGCAGGTTGGGCTGTACAGTGGAGTGCCTCAGGGATCTGTATTGGGACCCTTACTTTGCAATATAATTATAAATGATCTGGAAAGAAATATGACGAGTGAGATAATCAAATTTGCAGATGATACAAAATTGTTCAGAGTAGTTAAATCGCAAGCAGATTGTGATAAATTGCAGGAAGACCTTGTGAGATTGGAAAACTGGGCATCAAAATGGCAGATGAAATTTAATGTGGATCAGTGCAAGGTGATGCATATAGGGAAAAATAACCCATGCTACAGTTACACAATGTTAGGTCCTATATTAGGTGCTACAACCCAAGAAAGAGATCTAGGAGTCATAGTGGATAACACATTGAAATCATCGATTCAGTGTGCTGCAGCCGTCAAAAAAGCAAACAGAATGTTGGGAATTATTAGAAAGGGAATGGTGAGTAAAACGGAAAATGTCATAATGCTTCTGTATCGCTCCATGGTGAGACCACACTTTGAATACTGTGTACAATTCTGGTCGCCGCATCTCAAAATAGATATAATTGAGTTGGAGAAGGTACAGAGAAGGGTTACCAAAATGATAAGGGGAATGAATCAGCTCACCTATGAGGAAAGACTAAAGAGGTTAGGACTTTTCAGCTTGGAGAAGAGACGGCTGAGGGGGATATGATAGAGGTGTTTAAAATCATGAGAGGTCTAGAACGGGTAGATGTGAATCAGTTATTTACTAGGGGTGTGCATTCGGATTGACCGCATTAGTAAAACGCAACTCATATTTTTTTTTTACTTAAAAAATTGATTCGACATAAACGATCGGATTTCCCACATATCGAACATAGATATGTTCGATATGTGGGAAATCGCGATTGTTGAGCCAAAATAAAAATTTAAACCCCCTCACCCTCCTTAATCCCCCCCCCAGACTTACCACAACTCCCTGGTGATCGAGCGAGGCGTGAGGACGCCATTTCTGCAATCCTTGGCGAGAAGCATGTGACGTCGGCGGCACGTCGAGTGACGCCGGCGTCACGTGATTCCCGGCAAGTTCACGCCGGACAGCTCGTTCGGCCCAAAAAGAACTTTTGGCCAGCTTGAGGGGGTCAGGAGGCCCCCCCTAGCTGGCCAAAAGTTCTTTTTGGGCCGAACGAGCCGTCCGGCGCGAACTCGCCGGGAATCACGTGACGCCGCGTCACTCGACGTGCCACCGACGTCACATGCTTCTCGCCAAGGATTGCAGAAATGACGTCCTCACTCCTCGCTCGATCACCAGGGTGTTGTGGTAAGTCTGGGGGGGGGATTAAGGAGGGTGAGGGGGTTTAAATTTTTTTTTTGCACATATGTACATATACCCAACTCATTGGATTTTTTTTATGTCCATATTGGCCGCAAGTGGGACCCCCTTTCGGACATAAAAAATATGAACATAAAATTTTGCTCTGCACATCCCTATTATTTACTCTTTCAGATAATAGAAAGACTAGGGGGCACTCCATGAAGTTAGCATGTGGCACATTTAAAACTAATCGGAGAAAGTTCTTTTTTACTCAACGCACAATTAAACTCTGGAATTTGTTGCCAGAGGATGTGGTTAGTGCAGTTAGTATAGCTGGGTTTAAAAAAGGATTGGATAAGTTCTTGGAGGAGAAGTCCATTACCTGCTATTAAGTTCACTTAGAGAATAGCCACTGCCATTAGCAATGGTTACATGGAATAGACTTACTGTTTGGGTACTTGCCAGGTTCTTATGGCCTGGATTGGCCACTGTTGGAAACAGGATGCTGGGCTTGATGGACCCTTTGTCTGACCCAGTATGGCATGTTCTTATGTTCTTACTACAACAACCATGCTGCTGCAGTTTCCAGCCTGAAAAGCAATTCCAAGGGCCACTCCACACCAATGCTAAGTCCTGATGTGGTCCAACACTGCCAATTGGGCCACACATCTCCTGCTTCCTCCTGCATTGTCTCCAAAACTGTCTCAGGGGCCAATATGCACTGTCTCAATCCACTTGCCTTGCCCTTACAGACATCATGGGGGCCAACATGTACATATTCAATCTGCCTGCCTGAAGACTTGTCCCCTTCCACAAATCTGGGGCCTGTTACTCCCTGCTGCCTTCTGACTTGTCCCCTTCCACAAATCTGGGGCCTGTTACTCCCTGCTGCCTTCTTACTTGTCCTCTTCCATCAAACTGGGTCTGCTATCTCCTGACTTGTCCCCATCCACAAAACTAGAGTCTGACTCAGCTTAATGCTTCATGATCTATCCCCAACAACAATACTGTGGTCTGAATCAGTTTACGACCTCCTGACAGGTCTACAACAATTCTGTGGCATAAATCCTGCTTCCTCCTGACACACCCCAACAACAAAACTGGAGTATGACTCAGCTTACTGCCTCCTGCTACATCCCCAACAACACTGGGGTATCAGTCCTCCCACTTCCTCCTGACACACCCCAACAACAAAGCTGGAGTATGACTCAGCTTACTGCCTCCTGCTACATCCCCAACAACAATACTGGGGTATCAGTCCTCCTGTTTCCTCCTGACACACCCACAATAGCAACACTAGGGCTTCAAAATCCTGCTTCCTCCTGACAAGTCCCCTATATCAACACTGGGGTCTGATAGCTTACTGCTTCCTGACATGCCCCCAACAACAATACTGGGGCATCAATCCTCCTGTTTCCTCCTGACACACCCACAATAACAACACTAGGGCTTCAAAATCCTGCTTCCTCCTGATAAGTCCCCTATATCAACACTGGGGTCTGATAGCTTACTGCCTCCTGACATGCCCCCAACAACAATACTGGGGCATCAATCCTCCTGTTTCCTCCTGACACATCCACTACAACACTGGGGCTTCAAAATCCTGCTTCCTTCTGACATGTCCCCTACAACACTGGGGTCTGACTCAGCTTACTGCCTCTTGACATGCCCCCAACAACAACCCTGGGGCATTAATCCTTCTTCCTCCTGACACTTCCCCCAAGAACAACACTGGGTTTTCAATCCTCCTGCTTCCTCCTGATATATCTCCAACAGAAATACTGGGGCTTCAATTCTCCTGCATCTTTCTGACACATCCCCAGTGAGAACACTGGGACCTGACACTATAGGAGTCTAACAGCACATTCAGCAGCAACCTTTTACTTCCATTCCTCAACATTAACAGAACAAGGGTCTGGAAGCACATCCTACAGCAACAGCACAAGGTTCTGGCAGCATATTATCCAGCAGCAGCCTTACACTGCTATACACCTCACACAACCTCAGGGGTTTGCTACATCTTTTGTTTGCCTGCCTTGTTTCACGTATAACAGCAGGGTCATAACTCCACTGGGCTCCTCTGCCTCCTTTTCTCCAAAAGCCACATCCGAGGCATGACTCCACTAAGATCCTCTGCCTCTTCTCCAAACACTACCACTAAAGAATAACTTATCCTTTATCAGACTATCTTATTCCAATCCTAACCACTGTGGCCTGACACTTGCAGCTGTGGCATGCCATGTTGCAACCATTACCACTGTGGCCTGATACTTACAGCTAGAGCATGCCATTTTCAAACCAGAAACACTGAGGTCCATCATACTTTCTGCATGCCATGTTCCAAGCATTACCACTGAGGCCTGACGCTTCCAAATGCAATATCCCATGCTCCACCATATCCACTCAGGCCTCACGTATCCTGCATAAGCCTGCCTTGCTCCAGCCATCACCTCCGTGGCCTGATGCTTCAGCATCCCATGCTCTACCATATCTATTCAGACACGACATATCCCACTTAAGCCTGTTTTGCTCCAACCACAGCTTCAGAATGTCATCCTCCAACCATATCAAAACAGTCTTAGCAAGGCTCAGGATCCCTAGTTTCCAATAAAACTTTGCAGTCCCTAGGAATGCTACATTTTCTTCCTAAAAGTTTTTTTTCTCAAACGCTACGTGGACCTAAAACTGACAACAATACAGGTGTGGGGATGTCGCAGCTACACTCCTCGCTGTGTTGCTCTGCTCCTACCATTCCAATTTTTTAACATTTATTAACCAATACCATTTCTACTACTGCTGCTGCTCCAAGCCATTCTTGCCACATTATGGTGCTCACTTGCTCTCCGCATGAGCAAGAACTGGCAAATGCCTTTGGGGGTATTATACGGATACCCTTCTTGCTGCCTTGCTCTGCTCTTACAATTCAAGTTTTTAAGATGTACAAGCACCAATACTGCCACTGTATTCCAAGCCAGTCTTGGTACCTAAGGGTGCTTCCTTCCTACTATTCCTGCTGTGTTCAAGATTTTCACCTAATATCCTTCCCCTACAGTACCTGCCCACTTTCAGTCATGCTATAGCCATACATTGCTTTGCAAACAGGATTTTAATTCCATTCTTCATCTATGGTACTCACCTTCTTGCCATCTCTTGCTCTTGTCACGGCTATCAATTCTTCTGCACACTTGCAGCACCGCTCTATGATCTGTAATTGATTTCATGGCCCACTCGCAGTTCCACTGTACTGCACTCTTGGGTACCTACCTATGAGGTGCAAGGCTTGTTCCTTGACACAAACATATCCTACTGGACTGGTGGATCAGCCAGATGCAGCCATACTTTGACAGGAAGAGGCATCACCTTCTCTGTGGTTATCTGTATGCTCCCAACAGAATGACTGACTGGTATCTCCCATGCCTTAATGCTGTGCCCTCATCCTACACCTTCATATCCTTGGCCGCTCAGCCTTAATGCCATGCGTAGATTTTACAACTCAATGTTCTTAACTTATTTCTGCCTGTACCTCCCTGTCATACTCCAGCTCTTACACGTTGAGGACTTCTTGCCAATTTGGGGTGCTGCTCTGCACCTCTCCCATGCTGTTGAATTCTTTATCTTGATACCACTCTTTCTGATTCTTGGTCCCTTTGTCTGTACCTTGAGAGATTTTTTTCTGCCACATTTTCTGCTTCATTCCCCCTTCATGGTGCGTTAGGGTCCTGATGCCACTTTTGGTGCCACTTTGCCTCTCGTGATACCATCACCTGTTCATGACACTATTGCTGGGATCCCATCCTCTTTCTAAACCTTGAGGTGTTCTTCCTCTTCTTACTGCTCCTTTGCTTCATTTACATCACATTAGAGAACTCCTGCCAATCCTGTAAGACTGGTATCCCTTTGCGGAGCCTTAGGCTATTTATGCCACTTTTTTATGCCACTTTGCCACACTCCGAATAACTTGTAGTTCTTTCCTCCTGATGATTTCTTCTCACAAGTTTCATTAGAATTGATAAACAAATCACTATTTTCGAGCCTACAATAGACTAGACTGTAATAATTCCCCCATACTTTATAGTGCAAAACAAATGATACTAATAAAGCAAATAAATGAATTGTTTTTCATATTGAAACTAATGAAACAAATATGGATCCAAATGAACAAACCAAAATGATTTTTTTTTTGTTCTGTACATCCCTAGCCTCCTCCACCTCCTCTGGGAGGCTGTTTCATGCATCTACCACACTTTCTGTAAAGAAATACTTCCTTTGATTATTCCTCAGTTTCACCCTTATCTCATGACTCCTCGATCGCAGAGTCTCTTTTCTGCTGACGAGATCTACCTCCAGCACATTGATACATCTGATATATGTATACATCTCTATCATATCTCCCCACCTAGCCTTTTAAGTCTGTCCCTCTATGTTTTACAGCACTGACCATTGTAGTAGCCGTCCTCTGCACTGACATGGTCTGCAGAACAGTAAATAGCGTTCCAATTAAGGCCTCACCAGGGACTTATACGGGGAAAATATCACCTCTTTCTTCATGCTGACCATTCCTCTCCCTATGCCCCAAGCATGGGGCTTTTGCCATTACCTTGTATACCTGTTTGGCCACCTTTAGATCTTCAGATATGATCAGCTCCAGATCCCATTTTTGTTTCATGCATAGATGAATTTTAACCCCTAAGCTGTTCTACTCCCCTGGAATTTTGCAAACTAAGAGGTAGATCTTAAATAAGTACGCCGGATTTTATACGATACGCGCGTAGCCTGCCTCTGTTCCCTCTGCGTCCCCCCACCTTTCCCTCCCTTCCCCTATCTACCCCACCCCCAGCCCTACCTAAATCCACTCCCCTACCTTTGTTGTGCAAGTTACGCCTGCTTGAAGCAGGCGTAACTTGCGCGCGCCGCCTCGGCATCCCTTGGCACAGGCCACAGTGCCAGGGGACTCAGGACCGCCCTCCCGGCCCGCCCCTGAAGCGTCACCATGCCCCCGGACCCACCACGGACCGCCCCCTAAGCTCGGACACGCCCCTGGTCACACCCCCGCCCCTTTTACGAAGCCCTGGGACTTACGCGCGTCCCGGGGCTTTGCGTGTGCCGGCAGCCTATGCAAAATAGGCGCGCCGGCGCACGAGTGCCCTGCGCACGTAAATACAGCAGGATTTATGCGCGCAGGGCTTTTAAAATCTAGCCCTAAATGCGTGACAATGTTTTCACATTAAATTTCAACTGCCAGACTCTAGATCATTCTTCAAGCTTCACTAGATCTCTCCTCATGTTTTCCACACCTTCCTGGCTGTCTACATTGTTCATTTAAATAACATGGAAATTCAATTTGCAGCAATTTTCTTTCAATAAAATCAGAGAGAAATTACAGATTTTTTGCAAAAAAAGTAAATTTTACCTCCATGTGGTTTAGTTCATAAAAAAAAAATTAAATTTGTTTTTGCAAAACTTTTCATAAGTAATTTAGCTAATGCTGAATCGCTAATTAGTTGATTTACATGATTTGTCAACTCAGTGATTTACACTATTTTTTGTGAATGGCTTCAAAAATGCTAATTTACGCATGTTAAATCAGCAAACAGCATATTTTAAAGTTTGCAAACATGATTATGCATGCTGTTTTCTGTATTAACGCATGCAAATACATTTGCCAAGTATGGTTTAGTATATCGGCATCGTTATTAAAAAACCACAGGAAGTTTATTATCAAAATTTGAAACAAAAAACTGTAAGAGCTTCCTTACCCTCTGTAGAAGGGCTGGGGATTTAACAGACCTATGAATCTTGCGGCTCTGGCTGTTTCCCCACATCAGAATGCTTGGGGACCCAGGGATAGCCTCTGCTTTAGGTCTCTTTTTCTCCATGAGTTTCCTGAGTGCCATGAATAGAAGGTCCTACCTTCTTCTCCCCAGTCAGTAGTGCTGATTGTGCACAGATGGGTCACCTGCAGGAAAAAAACCTAAACAGTATTCGTCTTGCAGCTCTGATGTGTTAGGTTTTAACCATCTCCCTGCTAGACTGTATAATGGGATCTCAAGTTTTCACCTCTGTCACAGAGAGTTTTAAATACTGACTGAGAATTATCAGGGCCAAATTACTCCTCCTGAATATCATCATCTCTGACCATAAAGTAGTAGATACTTGAATGGCATGTTTGCTTTGGGTTCTCTATGCACTTGTAAGATTGTTTTTTTTCTTTGTAGGCTTTCAATCTAACTCTATTAACGGACCTGCATTTTAATGGACTACTACATGAGCTTTGTGGTGCTTTATCAGCTGGTTAACATTTTTACAGGCAATGTCAGATATGGCATAAGCAGTAACTTTATAATAAACTTTCAGAGTAACAAATACCAGATTCCAGCTATTAGATTTATTTCCTCACCTTTCCATACCCGAGCTGAGAGAGAGTCACATTCTGGCATAGGAAGCGCTTCCCTTCCCCCAAATCAATCTAAGATACAAATGTACTGATTTGCAAAAAAACTTCACCAGTGGGGCTTTTCATGCAAAAAGACATGGAAATTTCAGAGGCTTTCATGAGTTTTTTACATGTGAAGAGCCAGCCATATATGAATTTTTTTCACAAATTTTGTCCTTCACAGTAGTAACATTTTGCACATAGTTTGCTATGCAGAAAATGTATTTAAATTCATAATTAATGAGCTGCTGTGATGCAAGATCATGCAAAGCAGCTAATCAACTTTGTATTCAGCAAACACTGACAGGTGGAAATATCTTCGTGGGCAAGTTTTCTATAGAGCTCATTTGCATTCATTGAAAAATTGCACATAAGCAGATTGCTAACCTGCTGAAAATCATCCTAAACTTGTACCTGAGGCAGGCAATAGAGGGTGAAATGACTGGCCCAAGATCATAAGGAACACCAACAGGAAAAGTGGGATTTGAACTGCAGCTTTGCTAGTGCCGTAGCCTGCTGCTCTAAGCACTAGTCCACTCCAGATAAATGATCCTATCTAAAAATTGCCCTCACTTAGTTCAGCCAAACTTATGCACAGGCTTCCACGCTCAGTCTGCAAGGAGGCATTCACGGAGGAGTATTTGAATCAGTGGAGGAAAATAGCACAAATACATGATGTTATCACAAGTACACGTGCTGTTTTATCCCTCTCAATGGCCTTCAAAAAAAAAGCACGTGCAAAGTTTACAGTCATTTTATACTAATTTTCAAGAGAACTATCATACTACCTTATCCTCATGGTGGCATTGCATACGTGCATTTTCTGGCAGCTAAAGTCCACATTTGACGTCACTTAAATACAGTGCATGGAATCATAAAAATTATTGCAGATGAAAAGCTTGGGTAAATAAATGAGTTTTCAGTAATTTTTTGAATTCTCTACGGTTAGAAGTTAATCGGATACAGTCTGGTAAAGCATTCCATAATGTTGGACCTGCAACTGAAAAGGCGTGTTTACGAATCAGAGATAAACTAACAGATTTTACATTGGGAATTTCTAATAAACATTTGTCAAAGGAGCGTAATTGTCTGGAAGGTTTATAAATTCGTAACCTTCCAGACAATTATGCTCCTTTGACAAATGTAGGCTTTCAATCTAACTCTATTAACGGACCTGCATTTTAATGGACTACTACAAGAGCTTTGCAGTGCTTTATCAGCTGGTTTATAAAAAGGTTTGTAGTGCTTTATCAGCTGGTTTATAAAAAGGTTTATAAATTCGTAACCTTCCAGACAATTACGCTCCTTTGACAAATGTTTATTAGAAATTCCCAATGTAAAATCTGTTAGTTTATCTCTGATTCGTAAACGCGCCTTTTCAGTTGCAGGTCCAACATTATGGAATGCTTTACCAGACTGTATCCGATTAACTTCTAACCGTAGAGAATTCAAAAAATTACTGAAAACTCATTTATTTACCCAAGCTTTTCATCTGCAATAATTTTTATGATTCCATGCACTGTATTTAACTTTTTTAAAATTTTATGCTTTGACCGCTTGTAAACCGCCTAGACGGATATATATTTATCCATTGTGCGGTATATAAAAACTTTTAAATAAATAATAAAATAAATAAAATAAACTTGTGCAGGGAGATCACGCATTTGAAAATTGGCATGAGGTCTGCATGCTAAGAGCGACGTGTGCTTTGCAGCTACATGAGTTATTTTAAAATTGCCACCAAAATGTCTGTAATATATATTACATTCCAAAATCTATGCCCTAAAACATACAAATAAGAAACAGCATTGTTTGTTGGTCTAGGAACTTTTAAGATCTCGGTGCCCGCAGGCAGAAATGGAGACCTGGGTGGTCTACACCCCCCAGAGAAGAGGGGAGCCGGGGCGTTAGTGCTCCAGCTCCAGTGGAGCCCCTATGAAGCAGAGCCAGTGCACAGAATCAAAGCACGGAGGAGCAGGCTCCTTTTTGCCCTGAATATTTGGTACTTTAAAAATGTGGTGCCCTAGGCAGTTGCTGATAACACGGCTACCCTCTAGATGAAAATGCAGAAAGAGGGAGACGAACAATTGCATTGCACTTTAATAGCTGATGCATTCTGTTTTCTCTCCATAAGCAGCTCATAATATGAATTGTTTTAAAGCTTAATTGCATACTTGCACAATTACACTCAATTGAATACTTATAATTATGCTCAATTTAATGCTCACTAAATTGCTGTATGTGTTAGCCAATAATATGAAGTGATCCAGAACTAATGCCTTTAGGGAAATATGCAATATGGAATAAGAATGGAGCTTGCAGAGAGGCTTCTGTTCCCATTACTGTGATTGGACTGACCTGTTTCCAGTGGACCTTTGCAGAACCAGATGAAAATTCATTAAATATGAAATACCATAACATATTGTAAAAGGAATCAGGAAACACCGTCGGGAAGCAGTGTTACTTAACGCCTGCCAGGACTGTGGTGAACTGTTCTGTAACTGGTACATGAAACTGAAAATGATCCAAGAAAAGCTTTCTGATTAGGATCATACTGCTATCAGCTAAAAGGTTTCTCCTGAGAGGTAAGCCTAAATGCACAGCTAATTTAAATAATGTATGCAGTGGGCTCAATTTTTGGTGACAGCCTGCATACATTTGAAATCAAATAGGTGCACACCTGACATCAGTTTTCAAAGGGAGGGGATGCACTGTAGCGGTGTGGACCCTTAGACCTAGGGAGAGTTGATGCAAGCTGCAAGGAGCAGCCCCTGCAAATCCCCATTGTCGGCAGGCGGAGAGAGGCGGAGCGGAGGCCCAGCTGCAAGTGTCACCGCTACCAGCCCGCGTTCCCCCTTAGGTTGAGCCCTCGCGGGCTTAGGCGCGGGCCTCCGGGTTAGATGAATCCGAGGCAGTGCACGGGAGGCGCAGCGTCAGGTGCAGGCTGAGGTCAGGTCAGGCAGAGATCAGACGGAGTCGTAGGTCAGGCAGAAGGGTTGCACCGGAGGATCAAGCCAAGGAAGCGCTGCAACCAGGTCCGACCTGGGTCCGGGAACCAGCTGGAAGCGCAGGGAAGACCAGGCAAGAGGCAGGACCTAAGCAGGAAGCAGAAGTGCGGAGAGACTGCCAGAAGAGCATCGGGTACAGGGAAGCCAGCAACACTCGGGCAAGAAATGTGGTTGACAAGGTGCAGAGGAGAGAGGGAGCCAGCTCTGCTGACGTCACTGATGGAGCGCCGCCGACCCGTTCCTGCCACCGGCCCTTTAAATGTGGGGGGGAAACGGCCGCTTGTGCCTAAGAAGGTGGGGCCTAGGCGCCAGAAGGAGAGGCCTCAAGCAGCAGCCTCGTTGGCGTCCTGCCGCATTGAGGAACTGGAGGCCGGAGCGGCGCCGTGCCGTTTCCTGCCGTGCTCCACAGACCCAGCCTTGTCAGGCCTGTCACGGGCAGGAAGAGCGCGGCAGCGCAAGACTATGCTATAAGTTCTCTATTTTAAATCTGTCACTAAAAAGAATGGACATGATGTATCACACCCACTTATGGTTGTGGACTCTCTACCTGGGCAACATCAAGCTAGGTGGAGAGAACATTGCACAAATCTCATCTTGGAGTGAGTTTCCTCACTCCGAAGGCCATCAAATCTTCACAAGAGAGCACTGTTCTGTTCGTAGATGTCACGGAGAATGTCAAAGTGGCCCCTAACCCCCTACACTCTTACCTAAACCCCACCTCGAGTTACTAGGTGGGCCTACCATAGGGATACAAATACCTACCTATGGGCCATGATATTATGGCCAGTCTCTCTCTCTCTCTCTCTCTCTCTCTCTCTCTCTCTCTCTCTCTCTCTCTCTCTCTCTCTCTCTCTCTCTCTCTCACACCATTAACAATGCTGTGTTTTTCCCCCCACATTGGGGGGTTGGGTAGGAGATGGAATAAATATTTCAGAGAATATGCAAACTAGCCATTGTTTACATAGAAGTCTGAGCAGGCATTTCTGGCTTCTTGCTTTTAGTTCACGTTTACATCCCTGCCTGAACACGTTAAGTGAAGTTTCCTCACCTTTTTCTGTAGGGGACTGACATCACTTGGGTAACTTTGAATATCTGAAGTTCTTGCATAGGGAAATGAGATAGCTAGCTAATGCATTCTGTGCCAAATGCTTATTATGCCCTCATTATCACCTAATTCACTGCTTATTCAGCCTCCCACACAGCCTCAGCTCCAGACCTTTTTTTTTTTTTTTTTTTAGATCACCAGCCTTCTAGAATAGCTGCTATATTTACCGTGGCCTTCTTTCCCATCTCACATTGGGTGAACTGAAATATTTGCCAATGGAAATTAGATATTAAAAACTATTTTTTTTCTTATTGAAACGATAGGTTTTAACTAGGAATACAGGTATTTTCAGATTTTCTTATACCTATTAGATAAAGATATAAAATTAAGTGTTGTGTGCCAAATATATGACAAAGTAATTAGTAATGATATGCTTTTGGATGATTTAAATGTGAATTGAATCCAAAAGATTCAAGTATTGGTTCTAGTCATTTAAATGGGGAGTTGATCCTCAAAAATTGGAATTAAGAATATAAGAACTTAAGAAGTGCCATGCTGGGGTAGATCAGGGTCCATCAAGCCCAGCATCCTGCCACCAGCTGTGGTCGGTCTGGGTCACAAGAACCCAGAAGATCCCCAATACATAATTGATCTATTTCTTATAGTATATCTCACTCTCAGAGATAAGCACTGGCTTTTCCAAATCTACTTGTTTAATAACTATGGATTTTTCCTTCAAGAGCATATCCAATGTTTTGGGTTTGACCATGTCTTGTGACAATAGATCCCATAGCTTGATTGTGCCACTTTTGGCTCATTTGGATTGGTCTCATTAAAGTCTATGAGGGAATCATAGGCAGGTGGAGCCAGTTGAGAATGGGAGAAGGAAGGAGCAAGACCAACTGAGGGTTTTTTTTCGCAATTTTTTCATATCTCCATTGATGGGATTTTAATACTTACAGCTGAAAGTTATGTGTCTGCATTTTATGTGCTTCGATTAAATGGTATAGAAGGTGACATCATACTTCTGAGGCACTGTTACATATGGCAGTTGAGATATGTGGATGGTCGTTGGTTGTTCAGTGACTCATACATCTACTGGCTTTGATGTGTGGTTAGCAGAGGTTCTCAGTGACTCTTTCGCATCTAGCCAAGTCAGCAGTTTTCAGTTTTATTAGGCTTACTTACTGCATGTGCAAAGTGCCATGTATTTGGGAAAGAATGTCAAGGCTGTTACGGCTGAAGAAATCTAAGTCAGGAATAGTTTAACAACAAGATTGATTGCTTGTCAGTCAGCAGGCACCGTTTCTTATGATTTTTGACTTTGCTTTCAGTCTCAATCTTCTTTTCCCTTGTACACACTGTGAAAATATAATAGCAGTATTTTCATAACTGCTATGAAAGTCTGTTTAGTTCTATGAAGATAAGTGATCATATCTAAATACAGGAATGACGCCAATCAGTTTTGATGTACTGTATATACAGTAGTTATCCGTATAATCTCTCTCGTTACTCACTAACAGAAACAATGCTACTGTTTATGACTAGAAGCACATAGATTCGTTTTTCTTCAAAAAACCATTTGTATTTTTTGAAAACAACATTCAGAAATATCCTTATTAAAAAATGTGCCATCATATTTATTCTGAGGTAAGCAGGCCCCCTCAGCTCCCTATATATTGTCTTTTTTATTTTTTATGGGGTTTTTTTTTTTTAGATTTAATTACTCAGCTTTCCAAATCCAAGCTGAAGGTGACAGTAGATACTTCTTTGCCCCAGAGGGCTTACAGCCTAAGGGGTTTGTTTACTAAGCCGGCGTGTTTCCCCCGAGTATTACAGCTTATTGTCAATATTATAGCATGTCCCCCAGCGGTAAAACATCATAAGGAAAAATAAAGTAGCTTAGGTGATCCAAAAAAATCTACACAGTGACAGCCCCACAACCCAGGATTGCCATAAACCCGCCTCCAAGTATTCCAAAAATCCCCTGGATCTTGAGAAGCCACCTGTCCCACACCATGCTGCCCCCGAAGCAGCCAAAGTATAAAAAAAAAGATATTTTAAAAGTTAGGTCTGCCCATGCACAGGCCCTTCATCTTCCTTCTCAACACCCTCCCTGTCACCCCAAGACCATGGACTCCTGCCCCTTACCTCTCTGGTGCTCCAGTGGGGCCCTGAGCGCTCCCTAGAGCTCTTGGTCCAGTGCCACCAATTTCAAAATGGCACCAGCTGGCCAATATCGTACCCTTGCTTCTATCATGTGATGCGGCAAGATGACCAAATGGCACCATATCACACTACCTCAGGGTAAAAACACACACAAAACTGCCAACTAAACTTAGGTGAGAGTCTCTGCCAGGGATCTGATTAGGCCCCTCCTCCCGCCCAGCCCCTAAGCTAGTGTCCATGTATTCCATTTTATGTATGTTATCCTTTTTAAACGTTTTTTTTTTTTTTTTTTGCTCATTCGGGGTCCATGGCCCGGAAGTGATGCCATCACTTATATCTGCAGATTGTGGCCTGTGCTTGACCTTGATACTGGGCTCTCCACTGCCCCGGATGTCTACCAGTCTCCTTGTCAACATCCATGATGCTGGAGTCATCCCCCTGGCCACCACTGCTCGAGCAGCAGCAGCAGTCTCGAGCTTCACGTCTCACTTGCTTTGTCCTTCCTCCCTTAATTGCCAAGCTGCAGAAAAAGTGCAGTGCAGTCCCACGATGCAGCTTCAGGCTCGTGCCTGCCTTATGGCACTGCAGCCTCTCCAAAGAGCCTCAGGAGAGCCACAGGACAGAGCGCAGTCCCATGGCTGCTCGTTTCCCACCGGAGTGATGATGCCTGCCTCTGCAGTCTAACGCTGCTCTAAAATGCTGCAGCCCCCCCTCTCTCTCTCTGAAAAGGCTATCTTTAGTGCTGCGGGAGCCTCATGGAGCAGCGTAATGCTGCTAACTTTTTCTCATTGCTCGGCGGGAAAAGAGAGAAAATTAACAGCAGCACTGCACTTCCGATGCAATCTAGTCCTGTCATCTAGGGCATAGGGGTGCCCAAAGCAACTAAAATCTATTTATTTAATTTTTTAAAACCCCCCCCCCCTCCTCTATCTTAGTCACATCCATTCCCTCTTGCTCATGGAAGCCCTGTAACATTTCCAGCAGAATATTTACTCTAGGGGGTGAACCTGCTCAGTTTGGCTCTTCAGGAACACAGAAACTGCATGGCATCCTTGAAGGGCATCAGGTTTTGTACCAGCTGCCTTACCACTACTCAATTATGATGCCCCCCAGAGCAAACCACACCCGCCTCAGCTTCCACGAACATCTGCAGCACCATACGAGTGGAATTCCAGCAGGTGGAATCGGACACTCGTGCGGCATCCTGAATTCTTCCTGCTTCTCATGAGGAAGCTGGCTTCCTTCACACTTTGATGGGAATGTCCTGCTGTTTTCTTGCATCTTTCTACTAAGGTTTACTACTTCAACCCTCCCCTGATGTCAATGCTATTGGGTGGCTGCTTCTGCTATTGTCCCATGCTTCGCTTGCTTCCCCTTGGCTGATATCCTTGCTGCAGTGAATACACTAATATGTGGATCCTCCCGCACTTTAAAGTGTCTCGAGGTCAGGGATATCTTGTGATCTCATCTCCATATCCTAGGGGGCCGATGCTGGCACTGGAGTTAAGGTTGAGGATGGACCCTGAGGAAAAATGTCAGGGGCATGGGTCATGCTCTCCATCTGTTCTGTTTGCTCTTTCTGGGGGTTGATCACAACATTGTCAGTATCATCCCTCTCCCCCATCATCTCACTAGAGGCTAAGATGCTACTGACTAAACTTCATAAATTCTCTTCAGTTACTCTTCAGTATCATCTGATTTAGAGATTTCAAGACATGATTCTTCCTTTCAATCAGATGCTAAAGATAGTGCCTTCTAGAGATGTGAATCGGAACCGGAATCGGTTCGGATTCCAGTTCCTATTCACATGTGATTTTTTTTCCATCAGGCCTGATTGCGGTTTTGTTTATCGGCTGCGTCCGAGCCGTTAAACAAAAAACCCATCCCAACCCTTTAAAACTAGTCCCTTAGCTTGCTCCACCCTCCCGACCCTCCCCCCCCCCCGTTCCCGGGCCGTCGGCTGCCACTAATCAAAATGACGCTGATGGCCTTTGCCCTTACCATGTGACAGGGTATCCGTGCCATTGGCCAGCCCCTTTTCACATGGTGGGAGCACTGGATGGCCCGCGCCATTTTTAAAGATGGCGCCAGAGAGTCACGTGATGTGGTGATCTGGGATAGACGTGTCTAACCCAGCTCCAGGAGCTAGCCCCAGAATCTGCAAATTTTCTCCAACATCCGCCTTCATACTGCCTCCAAAATACATCTGTGAGTATCGCCTATGAATATCGATCGATACATGAGTAAATCTCCGGTCGTCATGCCTGCAAAGGTTGCAAAAAAGGACAAGGAAAAACCTAAAACTGTTGAGGACAAAATGGCGACCGGCAGCGAGAAAACTAGTGCGGGCCCGGTGGACGCGGCGACACTCACCGCTTTAACTAATGCTGTCACCACAGTGTTGTCGGATAAATTGGATAAGATCTCCGAACAACTTACCTCATTACAAGCTGCATTTGCAGAGCTTCCCCCGCGGATTGACGCACTGGAACTACGTGTCTCGGCGGCAGAGGATGAGGCCTTGGCGACAGAGGGCAAAATTAACAAAATGGAGAAATTACTCCAGGCGCAGGACGATCGTATCGACGATTTGGAGAACAGATCAAGACGCAACAATTTACGCTTCGTTGGGATACCTGAAACCGTCCCCGACCATGAACTTAGTGAGCAACTGCTCCAGTGGCTGCCGTCCGCCCTGGGTATACCGGAACAACTTAGCTCCTTCAAAATTGAGCGTGCTCATCGGCTGGGGAACCGTGCGGGCCCTAACCAGCGGGCTCGAGTAGTTATTGCCCGAATTCTTGATTATGCTGATCGGCAGCGTATTTGGACTGCGTCACGGAAAATCCCCACTCTTAAATATAAGAATGAGCAGATCCGAATTTTCCAGGACTTTTCAGCCCGCGTTGCCGCCAAGCGAAAGGAATTTGGCCCTGTGTGTTCACAACTCGCAAATAAACAAGTACGCTTTGCTCTTCAATTTCCTGCCAAGCTGCGCGTCTGGCATGAAGGTCAATCCCAGGCATTTGAATCGGCTCCAGAGGCCCTGAAATATGTGCAGACCACCTTTGAAACATCGGCGGAAGGATGAGAGGCATTACCCTGGGAACTGTCGTTTACAGAGCATTGTGTCTGCAGAAGTACGCGGGTGCGTACCACGGATTTTTATTGTTTATCAGATGCCTCTTTGGTGGCTAATAGCTTATTTCCATGGTTTCTGAGGCTTCGTTGATTGACTATCTACCTTTTCTTTGAAACCCCGGCAGTTTTTAGGGGTGATTGGACCTCAACTTTTTTATTTTTCCTTTTGCAAATTATTCTTTGTCTATCGGGAGGCATTCCTATGGTTAACAGCGGTTGCTTTTGTACTTTTGGTATATGGGGATCTAGCTCCTGACCACAGAACATGACTCCAGCTCTCATTATTGAGAGAATTTGTGACAGAATGGATATATGGGTTTTGGGGATGGGTGATTGGGAAAGGGGAGGGGGAGGGAGTAGGGGGGGAAGACACCTAACCTGTATGGGAATACTTTGTGAAGATCTTGGGGATGATACTGGACTGGGAGTGGATCAAGATTTTTTGGTTTGTATCAGCGTATGTATGGTATGTCTTTCTTGCTTTGGTCATGATCCTTGTTGTTACTACCCACCATGATTCCTAAAGTTAACTACATGAGTTGGAATGTGGCGGGGTTGGGAACACCCATCAAGCGGGAGAAGGTACTGGCTCACTGTCGCAGGTCAAAGGGCGACATTGTGTTCCTCCAAGAGACACATATGCGTGACAAGGAACATCTTAAGCTAAAGAATAAAAAGGGATATACACAAGTTTTTTTTTCCTCTGGCTCTAGTAAGCGAAATGGGGTAGCTATATTAGTTCAAAATTCCATTCCTTTCCAACTGACCTCTCAGTGGTCAGATAGTGAAGGTAGAAGCATTATCATTAAGGGCCTGTTATACGGTAAACCTATTGTGTTAGCATCCATTTATGGCCCCAACCAATATTCTCATCCATTCTTCTCCAAGTTGGTGTCCCAGATCTCGGTGATGGGCACTGACTCCGTCATATTGGCAGGAGACTTTAATTGCATAGCTGACCCTGTCCTTGACAAATGTTCTACAGTACGCACTCCACCATTGGGAAGGGGGAAGGGTATCGCCTTTCTTTGCCGTACACTGCAACTCCTTGATGCTTGGCGAGTGTTGCATACATCAGAGCGGGACTATACCCATTATGCTAGGGCCCACCCCGCCAAATCTAGAATAGACTATATATTAGTTTCCGAGTCTCTTTTCACAGAAGTGGTGAGAGCAGACATCGGGGACCTGGTTATCTCAGATCACTGCCCTGTCTCCTGTATCATAGGTGACACCACTAGGCTGCCGTCCTTGTTTCAATGGAGAATGCCTGAATGGTTAGCTACGGATGCTGACTTTGGGAAATACTTGGAACAGCGGTGGTCACAGTATGCGGAGTTTAATAGCCAACATGAAGAAACACCGGTTTTATATTGGGAAGCCGCCAAAGCGGTCATCAGGGGTGATATTCTCCAATATACAATTCGGAAAAAGAAACAACAGAATGCTCAAATATTAGATTTAACGCATAAATTGAAATATTATAAAGCCCAATGGAATAGACAAAATTCCCATTTATGGAAGGACAGGTTTCAACAGACTCAGATTTTATTAAATGACCTTCTTCACCGTAAGGCAACGGGGAGCATATTTTCATATCAGCATAAATTATTTTTGTATGGTGACAAACCGGGTAAGCTATTGGCCCGGCTATCTAAGTCTACCTGCCCGACCAAATTTATTTCTCATATTAATAAGGCGGATGGCTCCCGTGCTGTGTCCACTTCTGAGATAGGGAAGGTTTTTCAACAGTTTTACGAAACACTATATTCTTCTGAATCGCCGAATGAGGTTAATCAACAGTCATTCTTTCAAAACTTGCAACTCCCATCTTTAACTGATTCACAGCGAGAAGGTTTAAATAGACCCATTTCCGAAATAGAAGTTTCTAAAGTAATTTCGGACCTTAAATTACATAAATCACCAGGACCGGATGGAATGACATCCTTATTCTATAAAACGCTAAAGGACAATGTGACACCGCACTTGACTGTGCTTTTTAATCACATGATTACTAATGCCATATTGCCTGACACGATGAAAGTAGCGGCCATTACTATTTTACCAAAACCTGGAAAGGATCCAGCACAGCCGGGCTCATATCGCCCAATTTCCCTCCTTAACCAGGATGTGAAAATCTATGCCAAAATTCTAGCCAACCGATTAAAGCTTATTCTTCCTAATCTTATTTCTCAGGAACAGACAGGCTTTGTCTATGGCCGAAGGCCGGTCGCCAATATTAGACGCTTATTAGTTGCATTGGAGGCTTGTCGCCGGACCGCAATTCCGGATCCCCTGCTTGTAAGTTTCGACGCTGAAAAAGCGTTCGACAGAGTAGCCTGGGCATACTTGTTTGATGCTATGAGTAGTTTTGGCTTTGCTGGCTCCTTCCTTACAGCTATTAAGATACTATATGGAGACCCTAAAGCTTTTATTTGCATTAATGGTGCTACTTCCCCTTTGTTTACATTAGGCAGAGGAACTAGACAGGGTTGTCCCCTTTCTCCCCTTCTCTATATCCTCTCCTTGGAACCCTTGACCCAAAAAATTAAACAATCTTCTGCTATAGCTGGCATCACTTCAGGGGGCATAGAGCAAAAGATGATGCTCTTTGCTGATGACATGCTGATGACAATCTCTAATGCCCGCAGCTCCTTACCAGAGCTTTTGAAGATTATTCAGATATTTGGCACGTTCTCGGGGCTGAAACTGAATTTAACTAAATCTGAGGCGTTAGATATTATGGGAACCCTCAAGGATACATGGAATGATTTTCCTTTATTATGGGCCACAGATACGATCAAGTATCTTGGGATTCGGATACATGTGAATCCTCAGCAATGGTATCTTCATAATATCACCCCATTAGTGAAATTATTCCAACAAAAAGTTAATAGTTGGATGTCATTCCCATTATCCATTTCAGGACGGATAGGTGAATAGTCAATATGATCCTGCTTCCCAAACTATTGTATATACTGCAAATGACTCCTTTTTACTTGAAACCTAAAGATGTCCGTCTCTTTCATCGAATTTTGGGTACCTTCTTTTGGAGCCCCAAGAAAGCTAGGATGGCCTTCCCTAAATTAATGGTGCCCAAGTCCGATGGGGGATTAGGAGTTGCTAACTTGCGGTATTATAATATTGCTTGTTTATTACCTACTTTACGGGAGTGGCTGGGCTATGGGAGCGAATCAGAGGTTCTGCAACTTGAAAGGGAGGCATTTACCCCTCACCATTTGGCGTTTCTACTGCATTCTCCAACTGGGGCCCTGCCATCCTTCGTCACGGGCAGCCTAGTTGCTAGTGGTTTGCGTTACTGCTGGAAATACCTCCGGTTATTTTTACATTTGGATTGGAAGGTATCTTACTGTCTCCCGTTACTTAATAATCCAGTCCTTCCTGCCGGAATACCGAGTCGAACTTTACTGAGACTTCGGGAGAGGGGTATTGTCAATATTCTTCCCTTTGTTGACTTGCGGTGCAACTCGATTCATTCTTTTGAATATTGTTGCCACAACCTTAATCTGCTCCCCTCGGACTATCTTACATACCTCCAGGTTCGCAGTTATATTCGGAGCTGCATTACTGGTTGTAAATGGGGGATTACGAATGGTCCTTTCCAGAGGCTGTTACATCTTAGTTCACTCAAATTAGTGAGACTCTCTATGTACTATAAGTTTCTGCATGATAATTCTTCTTACCATTTATACCGTACATGTGCCTCCACATGGTCGATAGATTTAGCATGTGACATCCCAATGAAAGCCTTACGAGCGAGCTGTCATGCAACTCAGAAGGCTGCTATTGGTATACCTCTCCGGGAAATACATTTTAAGGTAATTCACAAATTGGTGTTTTGGCCTCGCAAAGCATTCTTAGCAGGCATAGCTGCCTGTGGAGATTGTCTCAAGTGTTCTTATCACGATGCTACATTGGTACATTGCCTATGGGACTGTACATGTATACAAGATTTTTGGTTACAGGTTTTACAACACTTTCCCAACGGGATTACGTCAGACCAGGAGTGGAATGCTCGATTCTGCTTGTTGGGCATCCAGAATGAACCAGGACCTACACTCGGCTTGTCATCACTTTTGCTTCAAAAGAGTAGATTAATTGCTTTGCGTCTCATCTTACGTCACTGGTTGTCCGAAGCAGCTCCAACTCTTCGTGAATGGAGAGGTGCTATGTTTACTTTGTATCTAATGGAAAAGAAATCTCTGGAGCAGATGTCTCGCAAGCAGCAACTTCGATTTACAGCCTTATGGGATCCATTTCTTAAAACAATGCCTTCTTCTTTGATGGTGGACGTATCAAACTGCTCCTCTTAAAGCATGGATTTTTGCTCTGCTAATCAACAGTATCCACCTTCAGGAATATGGTGTCTTGGGGGGGGGGGGTTGGGGGGGGAAATCTACGGGAAAGGGGAGAGGGAAGAGGGCAGGATGTTCTAGTCTTTAGGAGACGTGCATGCATTACTGTATTGTCAGTATGACTTTCGTCATTGTTGTTGTGCTGTTACTGTGCAAATTGTTCTTATTGTTATTGTTATGGTGCACTGTTCCTGTATGTACCACGCTTTCCTGTAAAATCTCAATAAAAAATGATTACAAACAAAAAAAAAAGATGGCGCCAGCCATCCAGTGCTCCTGGAGGGAGCCGGCCAATGGCACAGATACCCTGTCACATGGTAAGGGCAAAGGCCATCGGCGCCATTTTGATTAGTGGCAGCCGATGGCCCGGGAATGGGAGATCGCTCCCGGGACCCCCACTGGACCACCAGGTACCTGTAAAAAGTTTTTTGGGGGGTCGGGAGGGTGGGGGAAGCTAAGGGACTAGTTTTAAAGGGTCGGGGTGGGTTTAGGGGTTATTTTTGTGTGCCATTTTTCCTGCCCTCCCCCAAAACGATAAGAGAACCCCCACAAACAATATCGTGGGGTTTTCCAATCGTTTCAGGGGAGCCCCCGATTTCTGACGATTTTGAAAATATCGTCCGATATTTGCAATCGTCCGAAGCCCGATTCACATCCCTAGTGCCTTCACTGTCTCAGAAGCAAGAATCATAGAGGTTGCTGGTTTTGGTTGTCCATGCTGCTGCCCTGCTACTCCTAATCTTGGATGACCCATGCTATGTTTTCCATCACCTTCAAAACAAGACAGAGAGGAAAAGCTGGCGGTGGCACATGGTCTCCAAATTTCAATTTCTTCTGCCTTGACCTGCTTTCCACTCCTCCCACTCTGCAGCTTCATTTTGGGGCATGACTGCCTTTTTTAATCACTGCTACTTCTATAAGCCTGCCAACATTAACTCCTCTCCATTTTTATGACATGAAGGAATTTGTTGGAATTTTAATGTTGCAAAGGAATTTTTTTATATTGATTCTGTAACTGTACTACCTTACTATGTGTGTTTGTGGAAAACTGTCTGTCACACACAGAGATACAGATTCACTGTATGTTTGTGCTGTGAGCACTCAGTACTGTCTGATAGTGACACCTCTTCCAATCCATACACAAAATACCTATTAAACACAGAATAAAACAGACTGACAGCCTGGGAAAATTGTTTTTCTCTTCTGTCGGTGTGTCCTGCTCACCTCACTGGTGTCCAGTCAGACAGAGACAAAAAAAAAATGCCTTGTCACTACAAAGCCTGTGACCATTCACTGACTCTAGTTTCACCAATCAAT
This sequence comes from Rhinatrema bivittatum, assembly GCF_901001135.1. Taxonomy (NCBI): domain Eukaryota; kingdom Metazoa; phylum Chordata; class Amphibia; order Gymnophiona; family Rhinatrematidae; genus Rhinatrema; species Rhinatrema bivittatum. The sequence goes on along the minus strand of NC_042620.1, from coordinate 339,448,118 downwards.
CCACTGGCAGAACCTTTCCCCTGTATTTCTCTTCTGACTATTCCACCAAAGGAGTGATGTAGTATGAGATTCCTTGCCCTTGTCTCCTTGTCTATGTGAGCAAAATGTCACACTGCATCCATATGCATATCTATGAGCATTGTTCATGTATCCGGCTTGTATGGGACAATGCTCTCCTAGTTCAAGAACATAAGAACATAAGAAATTGCCATACTGGGTCAGACCAAGGGTCCATCAAGCCCAGCATCCTGTTTCCAACAGAGGCCAAACCAGGGCATAAGAACCTGGCAAGTACCCAAACACTAAGAAGATCCCATGATACTGATGCAATTAATAGCAGTGGCTATTCCCTAAGTAAACTTGATTAATAGCAGTTAATGGACTTCTCCATCAGAGAACTTACTCAAACTTCTTTTAAACCCAACTTCACTACCTGCACTAACCACATCCTCTGGCAAGAAATTCCAGAGCTTAATTGTGCATTGAGTGAAAAATAATTTTCTCTCATTAGTTTTAAATGTGCTACTTGCTAACATCATGGAGTGCCCCCTAGTCCTTCTATTATCCGAAAGTGTAAATAACTGATTTACATCTACCCATTCTAGACCTCTCATTATTTTAAAGACCTCTATCATATCCCCCCTCAGCCATCTCTTCTCCAAGCTGAACAGCCCTAACCTCTTTAGCTTTTCCTCATAGGGGAGCTGATCCATCCCTTTTATCATTTTGGTTGCCCTTCTCTGTAACTTCTCCACTGCTATATCTTTTTTGAGATGCGGTGACCAGAATTGTACACAGTACTCAAGGTGTAGTATCACCATGGAGTGATACAGAGGCATTATTACATTTTCCGTTCTATTAACCATTCCCTTCCTAATAATTCCTAACTTTTTTGACTGCTGCAGACACTGAGCTGATGATTTCAAAGTATTATCCACTATGATGCCTAGATCTTTTTCCTGGGTAGTAGCTCCTAATATGGAAACTAACATCGTTTAACTTCTGCATGGGTTATTACTTAAAACATGGCTCTTTCAGCAAGCCTACTCCATCTCACCCCCTATTACATAACCCCCCCCTATGAATGTTATACTGATATCTTGTTATGAACGCCTTTATGTCTGATGATTTTGTACTTTGCACTTTCATGTATATAGTTATAGTTATATTCCATAGCATCTACCCATTGATGCCTGTTATATGTAAGGGCTCCTCCCAAAAATTTATTTATATGTTGCCTAGTTCATCATATTATATTATGTTATCTGTTATATGTTTTATGTATGGGCACTGCCCAATGGTTTTTTGTTCACTGTGAACCGATACGATGTTCGAACGGATATCGGTATAAAAGAAATGTTAAATAAATAAAATAAATAAATAAATTTTTCCCTATATGCAACGCCTTGCACTTGTCCACATTAAATTTCATCTGTAATTTAGATACCCAATCTTCCAGTCTTGCAAGGTACTCCTGCAATTTATCACAATCCGCTTGTGATTTTACTCTGAATAATTTTGTATTATTTGCAAATTTGATAACCTCACTCATTGTATTCCTTTCCAGATCATATATAAATATATTGAAAAGCACTGGTCCAAGTACAGATCCCTGAGGCACTCCACTGAGAAAATCAACCATTTAATCCTATTCTCTGTTTCTTGTCTTTTAACCAGTTTGTAATCCACGAAAGGACATCACATATCCCATGACTTTTTATTTTTCTTAGAAACCTCTCATGAGGGACTTTGTCAAATGCCTTTTGAAAATCCAAATACACTACATCTACCGGTTAACCTTTATCCACATGTTTATTAACCCCATCAACCTTGTGAAACAGATTTGTTAGGCAAGACTTCCCTTGAGTAAATCCATTTTGACTGTGTTCCATTAAACCATGGCTTTCTATATATTCTGTGATTTTGATATTTAGAATACTTTCCATTATTTTTCTTAGCATTGAAGTCAGGCTCACTGGTCTATAGTTTCCCGGATCACCCCTGAGCCCTTTTTAAATATTGGTGTTACATTGGCCTGCTTCCAGACTTCAGGTACAATGGATGATTTTAATTATATGTTACAAATTGTAACTAATAGATCTGAAATTTCATTTTTGAGTTCCTTCAGAACCCTGGGATGCATACCATCCGGTTCAGATGATTTGCTACTCTTTAATTTGTCAATTTGACCTACTACATCTTTCAGGTTCACAGTGATTTGGTTCAGTTCATCTGACTCATCAACTTTGAAAACCATCTCTGGAACGGGTATCTCCCCAACATTCTCATTAGTAAACACAGAAGCAAAGAATTCATTTAGTCTTTCTGCAATAGCCTTATATTCCCTAAGAGCCCCTTTAACCCCCTTGGTCATCTAACGGTCCAACTGACTCCCTCACAGGCTTTTTACCTCTGATACATTTAAAAAAGTTTTTATTATGAGTTTTTGCTTCTTCATTTCAAATTTTCTTTTCGCCTCTCATGAATGTTTTACACTTGACAATGCTTATGCTTTTTCCTATTTTCTTCAAATGGATCATTCTTCCAATTTTTGAAGGATTTTTTTTGGATAAAATAGCTTCTTTTACCTCACCTTTTAACCAAGCTGGTAATCGTTTTGCCTTCCTTCCACTTTTCTTAATGCATGGAATACATCTGGACTGCATGTCTAAGATATTTTTTTAAACAATGTCCATGCCTATTGAACACTTAAGCTTTGCAGCTGCACCTTTCAGTTTTTTCTAACTATTTTCCTCATTTTATCAAAGTTTCCCTTTTGAAAATTTAGTGTTTGAGCTGTAGATTTTCTTATTCTTCCCCTTCTAGTTATTAGTTCAAATTTGATCATGTTATGATCACTATTGCCAAGTCGCCCCACCACCATTACGTCTCTCACCAAATCTAAAGTAGCTCCCTCTCTCATTGGTTTCTGAACCAATTGCTCCATGAAGCTGACATTTATTCTATCCAGGAACTTTATGTCTCTAGCATGTCCTTATGTTACATTTACCTAGTCAATATTGGGGTAATTGAAATCTTCCATTATTACTGCACTGCCAAATTGGTTAGCTTCCCTGATTTCTCTTAGCATTTCATCATCTGTCTGACCATTTTTTTTCAGATGGATGGTAGTATATTCCTATCACTATACTCTTACCCAACACAGATAGGATTTCTACCCATATAAATTCTACTGAGCATTTAGTCTCTTGTATGATCTTTATCCTGTTGGACTCTATACCCTCCCGGATATAAAGTGCCACACCCCCACCAGGTTGATCCTCCCTATCATTGCGATATAATTTGTACCCTGATATAGCACTGTCCCATTGGTTATCCTCCTTCCACCAAGTCTCTGTGATGCCAGTTATGTCATTCTCATCTTTTACTGCTATACACTCTAACTCTCCCATCTTAGACTTCTGGCATTGGCATACAGACATTTCAAAGTGTGTTTTTGTATTAACAACCTGCTTTTCAGTTGATAGGGATAATTTGGAAATCTTCAGCTCAGGTGATTTTTTATATATAGGCACATGGACTATGTTTGCTTTTATTGGAACCTCTCTGTTGGGATGCCCTAACCTGTTTCATTAGTATCCTTCAAGGATACATTTCTCCGAACCATGCACTGCTGAGTGACTGTTGGCTTTCCCCCTTGTTCTAGTTTAAAAGCTGCTCTGTCTCCTTTTTAAAAGTTAGTGCCAGCAGCCTGGTTCCACTCTGGTTAAGGTGGAGCCCATCCCTTCGGAAGAGACTCCCCCCTTCCACAAAAGGTTCCCCAGTTCCTTACAAAACTGAATCCCTCTTCCCTGCACCATTGTCTCATCCATGCATTGAGACTCCAGAGCTCTGCCTGCCTCTGGGGACCTGCATGTGGAACAGGGATCATTTCAGAGAATGCCACCCTGGAGGTTCTGGATTTTAGCTTTCTACCTAAAATCCTAAACTTGGCTTCCAGAAACTCTCTCCCACATTTTCCTACATCTTTGTTGCCCACATGTACCATGACAGCTGGGTCCTGCCCAGCACTGTCTATAATTCTATTTAGGTGATGCGTGAGGTCTGCCACCTTCGTACCAGGCAGGCAAGTTACCAGATGGTCCTCATGTCCACCATCCACCCAGCTATCTAAATTTCTAATAACCAAATCACCAACTATGATGGCTGGATAAATAACATTTGCTCATACAACTCTCTTTCTGTTTACTTGAAGTGTGCTGGCCCTATTCCCGAAGCGACGATTTTTCACAGCTCCTCATTCAACATGAGCAGAAGTGGATACATATTCTCAACACTGTTGCCCTATTTGGGCTTAATACCAATATTGAATGGCCAGTTTTCTAACCTTTGTTTTAAATTTTATCCTGTTGCAATACTTTGTTGTCTGTTGCAATATTCTTACTTCATTGAGAGCTATATTTTATTTGTAACTGAATTAGTTTTAGTTTTTCACTGCTTTACTCTTTGATTGACAGTATGTTATCACATGACTCTACACTTTGGCATGTTTTCTCTGTGCCGTTCAATCTGTATTGTGAAATCTTTGAATACTTGGTAAGTGTTTTACTGTATTGACATTTTAGCTGATTAGGCTGGATATGCTTGTGTTTTTGCCTTTGCTGTCCAAATGTTTTCACAATATTATTTTGTATCTGTTTCTCCATTATAGATTTAGGTCCCTCCCGATGCAGCTGATCAAAACACGGTCTGTGTCGGGGGACCATGATAAGTGCTTTATAAGCTCTCTGCAAGCGACACATCCTTGAGATTGAATAATAAGCTATATTTATTTACAAAAAATCTTGGACCATTCCTTGGGTTGGCATGGATTTCCGTTGATGGTTTGGTCTCTCACTTATTTCATATGATGCTTTACATAGTAACATCATATTGACAGCAGAAAAAGACCAAATGGTCCATCCAGTCTGCCCAGCAAGTTTCTTGTAGAAGTAAAGGTAACTGCTGCTCCATGCAGGTTACCTCCAAGCCTTATGTTAAGGGTAGTAATATTAGCAAAGAAAACCAAGCACTGTGAAACAGATATCAAAATTACTGCCATCAATATTTTTACCAGCCTTCTTGATAATTTAGACAATGCTCCTTGAACGTGTTATGCTTTTGGACTTGGCCATAAAAGCAGTCCCGCATGTTTTCCCCAATGCCTGCATATCAGTCCCCTGGACCATAAAAGTCAGGATACTGACCTTTTTTTTTGCTCCTCTTTGGGTATCTTTGGCTGGTCTTGCTAGTGTTGTTGATGCCTTTGCACCTCTAAAGTTGCTTTGGAGAGTTCCCGCCCTTGCTTTATCCTCCTTTTTAGGTGCCTCAGGGTCTTCATACCACTTTGTTAGTGCTGCTTTGCTCCTTTTTAGGTGCCACTGTTGCTGGTGCCTTCGCTAATTTTGGGGTGTCTTGGGGTGATCGTGCCACTGTCGGCACTGCTTTGCCCCTCTCATGGCGCTTTGAGCTCTTCACACCATTCTTGGTGCCCCTTCGCTGCACTCGTGTTGTCTTAGAATGCCCTTCTCTCTGCTGCTGAGGCCTGCCTGCAAGTTTCACTAAACTTGGACAGAAAATCCCAGCTTTAGAGCCCAAAATAGGATGCATTCCTTCCTCCTTGACTTTCGTAGAAAACAAATGACTAAATGACACAATGTAATGAATAAATATTTTGCTCCCGAACTGAACAAAATAACTCCCTGAGCTGACCAGCACATTTTTTCTGCCCACATCTCTCTATAGGCACTGCAGTTTGACATTGAGTCTATTGAGTTGCCTCACTTTTTAATGGGGCCCTTGAAAGGAAGTTTCTATTTTTCAACTTTCTCTAAATAATTAGTTTTTCATTTGACAGGTATTTAAGTAATATTTTTCTGTTTTTGAAGAGCTATAATTCATTCAAGGGTTCCCAATATGTGAATTTCTCATGGTTTGCTGTGACAGTGACAGCAGAAAGAGGCTGTTGCTTGCACCCATATGTCTTAAAATGTTTTTGCTACCCTGCCCCTACCCTTTTTTGCAATCCCATCTGAATCCTGAAACCTCAGCAGGACTTTTTCCTGCTATATCCAGCAGACAAATGGAGAAGGGAAGAAGCTCCATGCATGAAGGGCACGAGTGTCTGCAATTCTAACACAGTGAAGTCAGAACTCCCAGGATACACTTTTTCTGCTCAGAACTTAACCAATCAGATCAAAGGTTACCCTCTGGGCTCACAAATGCATGAAGGAGCTTGCAGTATTTAATTCAACCACTGGTTGTCAAGAGACCCAACAAATAAATACAAGAATTCCCACAAATACCGAATAGCATTTCTCATTTGCATATCATTATCGCTGGCCATTAATATGCACACTAAACACTTCGCTTTCATGTGTACACATGCTAATGGCTGAATGTTATGCAGTTTAGTACATCAGTCCCTAAATCAGATTAATGGTTTTCTAAACTGTTGTAACAAGTTTCTTTCATGCTGAGATGCAAATTTATTTTTGCATAAATGATGAGCTTTCCTCTTTCTCATTCTTAGCTAATCATCATTTTTTTATGTTCCTGTTTGGTTCTGAAACCATGAAATGTTCTTCTTGGGTGTGCTGAAAATATATCAAACCTAAATCACCTCTGGGTTGGCCGTATTTTTAAAAATCTCCCCATAATTATTTGTGTGAAGCAGCCTTTAATTGTCAGCTCATTTTATTGAGAAATACCTAACGACATTATATGACTCATGTGGGACGCTTTATAAAAAGTGAATTGTTATTTAATGGAACATGGAGCTAAAAAAGCACTCATCAAGCAAAAGGATAATGGCAGAGTATTTCTTACAGAACGAAATCTGTTCTTTACTATCTAGAGACTTCTTTCTAAATCCTGACAGAAAAAAAAAATCCTGAATAATTTTATCATTCCAGACCGTTTTATTGCTTAGTCTGTTTGCACAAAGACAGGACATGTATAATCATATTTACAATGGGCTAAATGAGATGGCAACTAAAATTAGCTAATATTCTTGCATATTTAACAGCATTATGAGAGTGAATGCCATAAGAATGGCAAACTAATATAGTTTCTCTTGTAATCCCACCAAGCAATCAGATATCGATAGGATAAATATACAAAGCTTTCCCCATTAAGGCCTAATTAGGATTACTTTTGTACTTTTCCAAAACACATTTTCAAAAGTACCTTTCTTTTTACAACCAAAAGCTGTTAGTGTAGCTGCATTTAAAAACCATTTTGACAAGTTCTGAGAGGAAAAGTCCATAAACCATTATTAAGGTGGAGTTACAGAAATCCACTGCTTATACCTGAGATAACCATCATGGAATCTATCTGCCATTTGGGATCCTGCCAGATACTTGTGACCTGGATTGGCCACTGTTGGAAACAGGATACTGGGCTTGCTGCACCTTTGGTCTGACCCAGTATGGCAAATCTTATGTTCAATCGAGGTGTATTGATGACATCATCATCTGGACCCACAGACTTGAAGCACTGAAAAAATTCCACCAACAATTCAACAAACTTCACCTTTCCATCAACTTGAGCCTAGAACAATCCACACAGAAAGTTGACTTTCTGGACACCACTGTTCAACATGAGAGATAAATAAGAACCACATTATACTGGAAATCCACTGACTACCACACAGACCTAAATGCCTCCAAATTCCACTCAGCCCCTACCACCATTGTCTACAGCCAAGCCCTACGGTACCATTACATCTGTTTTGACCCTCAGAAAGAGATTCCCATCTGAGAAATTACAATAGAAATGTTTGGAATTACAGTACCACCAAATGAAGTAAGAAAACAGATGGAGCCAGACAAATACCCAGGAACACTCTGCTACAGGATCATCTCAAAAAAGAAAATAACAGAACACTTCTGGTTGTTACCTAGTTGAAACCATTAAAATATATCATCAAGGATCTACAACCTTCTCACAGACCATGGGTGACAAGTGTTATGATTCTGCCCTCATGGGCAGCCTCTTTACTTCTCTCTGCCTGCCCTGTGGCCTGGAGGCTGCAGTCCCCAATCTTCCTTACGGCTGGAACCGCTCCTCAGTCTGCCCTCTGCAGCTTGAGAGCTGCCGACAACGCTGGGCCTGTTCCTCAGCTCCGCCCTGCTCTTCGGCGTTAGCAGCAGCATGGCCACTGGCCATGGTCCTGCACAACTTCCTGCTTCCTGTTCCTAAGGCGCGGGCCACGTCTCTTCACAAGATTTAAAGGGCCCACGGCTGGATATGCCCTGGGCCCCACCTGATGACTGTTTCCTGTCTCAGCCCTATAAAAGGGTTTCTCCACTTCAGCTTTGCCTTGCATTGGAGTTACTTGCTCCTGGAAGTCTCATCTTCCAGCGCTCCGTCAGGTCTTCATTCTTTGTTGGAACTCCATGTCTCATCTGCTTCCTATGTTCATGACTTCCTGATGTTCCATGTCTTCATGTTCCGAGGTTCCCAGTCCAGGCTTCCTGATGTTTCACTTCCTGATGTTCTAGGCTTCCTGATGTTCCACTTCCTGATGTTGCAAGGTTCTGCTCCTCCTTTGCTCGTTCTGAGTCCTCCTGACCCTCCAGCTCCTTTGGTTCTCCAGATGACATCTTGTTGGGGTAAATCCGTCCCGTCGGTTCTTGTTCCCGTCATTGGAGTTTCGTCTCAGCTGGATTCCCTTCCTGCTCTTGTCCCGCTCTCCACGTGGTCTGTGACCAGCCTCTCCAGGTTGTGTAGGGCGCGCAGTGGGACAGGGTGGTTTGCGACCAGTCTCTCGGGTGGACTGTGTAGGGAGCCCTGAGAGACAGTGCCAATGTCTGAACCTTCCCAGCTTCTCATCTTGTCCAAGAGTCTTCCAAGTTCCTCGTCTCGTCGAGAGTCTTTCAAGATCCTCATCCACTTCCAGAGTCTTCTTGTCTTGTCTTGAGTCTTATGTGTCACAAGGTTTTCATCTGCCCTCATCCTCAGTCCGGCCTGCTGCTTCTTGCCAATACCCAGCTGTAGGTCCGAAAGGGCTGGGAACGGTCAGAGGACTGTTCAAATACCACCATAATGTTATTGGCTTCCAGAAGCCTGCAGGTCCGGCAGAGGGTCAGACTTTGTCTTCGCCCATGCTGGGACACTCCTCACCAACCTTCGATGCTGTGTTGGATTCATCTGGGATCGTGCGGAGGCCCAAGGGAACACAATCCCCTCAAGTTGGGATCGCTCTCCTAGTGCTTCCCTAAAATAACAGAATGCAAGGCCTTCCTAAGGCCTCCCTACATAACACCATCTTTGGAAAATCCAGTAAGTGGGACTTACCCGGGAGGCCCCTTGGCCTGGTTTTGTACACTTCTGCCTATACCAATTTAAAAGCATTAAAGAAAAAAATTGTATAATTAAAGAAATAGAATGCAATTAGCTTACTTCCTTATTTTATTATCTGATCATGTACACACAGATAAAACAGGTCACCAGTTGGAACTCAAACTATGAGAGCTCTGGGTGGTAAAACAACTATTCACACCTTATAGATGATCTTAAGACACTGATAAGTACCGAACAAATCAATGATCAGTATATAATAGTCTACTTGAATATTTATGACATTATCTCAATATTCATTGAATTCCAAGAACTTATTCCAAATTCATATAACCAATACCTATGCATAAGCATATGTTTTTCCTAAAAAATTACAGTTAGCTTTTTAGAGTAAATAACTCTAAATATCTCCATATATGGTTAAGCTTAGGTACTAAAGATTATATAAATATTTACTTTCTAACATGCTGTAGCTACGTCATATTCAGTACCTCTGCCTTCAGCTGTTTCTAGCCAGGCCTAAAAGTGCAATCTCAATCCTATGATGGTAGTTAGCATAACCTAAGGATTTCAAGTTGGAAATCCTGAAATTTACCATACATCGCCTGCCAGCAATGTCCTTCTGCTACCTCATAGGACAAACAGATCAATCCCTAAGGAAAAAAAATAAATGGACATAAATCTGCTTTAGAAATGGCAACATTCAGAAACCAGTAGGAGATCATTTCAACCTTCTAGTACATTCTCTATATCTGATCGTAAACGTGCCATACTCCCACATATAATTTCAGAGAGACACTCCAGTATGAAACTGCTGAATTGGAACTCATCAACAAAATTAACTTCATCATCACCCCAGGTCTGGAACACAGACAATGGCTTCATGACATGCTACAAACATCTATGAAGGTAGGTGTTCTCAGATCATTCGGTCTTTTCACACCTCAGTTGTCAGTAGGCTGGACTATAATGCATTCTTGAGAACATCATGGGGCCAGTGCAGCGTGGGAGCTGTGTACAGGCTAGGAGCTGGGGTCAGGCACAGGCTAGAAGAGGGAACCAGGTACTGTCATGGAGCTGGAACCAGGTACTGACTGGGGGGCTGGATTCAGAGCACAGGCTGGTGCTTTGACACAGAGCACAGGCAAGGGCAGAAATAGACAAGGACCAGACAAGGATAGGACTGGATAGGCATAAGGAAACAAGAAAGCCCAAAAGGGCACAAGGCAGGCTAGGGGAACTTAGAAGGCCTGAAGGCTGCACGGGAAGACAGGTAGGCCCAGGAAAATACTGGATAATGTAAGAGAGCCTAGAAAGCCCAGAGGAAGGCAAATAGCCAAGGGAGTCTCTAGAGCAAGAAGAGAGACCAAGGCAAGGCAGGAGGTTTGGGTAGGTTACAAGGCAAAACAGAATAGCAGGGAAAGATTGGCCATGTCAGAGAGCCGAACTAACTCAATGAAGAGGCACTGAGGGACTAAACAGGCTGGATTAAGTAGGGCTGAGGCTGAGGCATGGTGTGACCAATAAGGAGGTAACTGGCAGAGCTGTGAGTAAGGCTAACTGAGGACCCCTGGTGGAGGGGAGGTTGCACAGCAGGCAGAAACGTGGCCCAGGGAGACAGCTTAGCATGAAAAAACCATGATATAGAATCAGAAAGGTTGCCTGCATATGCTGGGAAGTCACAGGTATGACGTCGCTCTTCTTGCAGTGTGTGAGAAAAGCAAGGTGGCTGCTTTCTTTAGTTTATTTTTCTGTGAACGTGAGAACTTTCTTCTTCACAGTCAGGGCTGGTGCTTCCATTTAGGCAAACTACGTGGTCCCCTACAACACCAGAATAATGGGGGCAGCATAATCCTGCCAGCGTGACGAAACTAATACTGTGCCAGATCTATTACTGCCAAATAAGGGAGTGCTGTGTTGGAGCCTCTGCCAAGTAAGTAAGTTGGGGAAGGAGGGTGCATGGCCGAGGGTTTGCCTAGGGGGCTAAATACTCTTGCACCTGTCCTGTTCATACTAACATAGTAACAAAGCAATGATGGCAGATAAAGACCAAATGGCCCATCCAGTCTGCCCAACAAGTGGCTTACGTTAGTAACTGTCGCATCATGCTGGTTACCCCCATGCGTTCTGTTAAAGGCAGTATCTTTCATCTTGGGTATAGTAACTTAATATGTAGAAATGTTGACGCTTATTTCTAAATAAAAATGTGTAAATTGCACGTGCCTAAGGCACGATCCATCTTTTCACAGCTTCATAAAAGTGGATTGTTCCTCTGTAGGCGTAAGGCATACAGCAGAACAGGAGTGGAGGAGTAGCCTAGTGGTTACAGCAGTGGGCAACAAGCCCAGGTTTAAATCCCACTTCCATTTCTTGGTGACTCTGGGCAAATTACTTCACCCTCTATTGCCTCAGGGGCAAACTTAAGGGGTCATTTACTAAGGCTTTTCTCCCATTCTGTGTCTATGGGATAAACACTTAGTTAAGCAGTCCCTTAGATTGTGAGCCTTCTGGGACGGGGGAAGAATCTATAGTAGCTGAAGATAATCTGCTCTGAAGTGGCTGAAAGCTGGAATATAAATACGAGAAAGAAAGAAGGCAGGAGTCTCTTTGAGATGCAAGTTTCAGTGAGATTGTACAAGAAATGCCACCTAAAACAGATCTGTGTGTATTTGTGGGATAGCCAAGCAAATCTTCAGGCTGGAGACATACTTTACACTGACTCCAGCTTCTCTCCTTGCAATTTTAACTTCATTATGATACCATTTTAGTAAACTGCCTACCTTACAGCAGTGTCCTCTCACTGTGGACACCTTAGAGCTGAATACCGGAGACCCTGGGGCCTCCTGATCCCAGCTGAGCTCAGACCTTTATTCCCTTCCCAGCAGGATCCCGCCCACAGTGCTCTCTCTCTCTCTCTCTCTCTGTCTCTGCAGGATTTAAGATGGAGCAGGCATTAAGCCTGGTCCCACACCAGTTAAGGAAGGGTTTTAGGGCCATGCCGCGCCACAGTATTAGGTAACTATGCATTTTTCCCCACAGACAAACGTTGGGGAAAACTCTTGAGTACATCAGGCCCTGCATTAGCTCACCACAATTTTGAGCCACACTAAAAATCAGACATTTTGGAAATGGCAGAGAGTGGCATGAAAAATACTCAAACTCATCTGGTGTGATTTTGAAACAGCACCAGTTTTGACTTAAGGCGTCCATTGACACGAAGGGGCAAGCTTGCTCAGATAAACTGAACCAAGCTAAAAGATACACACAAACTCTGTGACATTTTTGCTTAGTGCTTAGAATGGAGCCTTTCCTTCATGCTGTGGGGAAAAACGATGGGGTCGGTTTATTCTCTGCACACACACACTCAAAAAAAAAAAAACATTTCCATTTGATGTGGGTTTTTGCTGTAATAACTTCAAAATCTGTAGGTGGCATGTGCTTTGCTGTCGGGAATGGACACGGTAGATGTCCTATTGAGAATGTAAACTTTCTCAGTCAGCTCAGCAGTGCACTTGCATGGGCACAATTTCAATAACTCTTTCGTGAAGATTGCATTTCTCAGTGCCATCAGGTCAAGAGGCAATTAATCTGCGCTTTGCATTTGCAAGAGGGGGATGCCTCTTCTAGACTCATGTGCACGGAGGCAAGCAAACAAATTGTAGAGGTTATGGCGAAAAATGTCTTATTGCTATTCCGATTCTGACCTAAAAGCCTCCTGCTGGAAAAAGAAAGCCGGGACAGAAACTGCACACTGCTACGACAACAGGACAAATGTGCAATCAGCCCGATGGAGCCACTCACAGGAAAAAGGACGGGAGCCACTGCTGTTCTTTTCCTGCCTCTATTAAATCTCCCTGTGAGCTGAAGACGGTAAGAAATAAAGATTGTAGCCGAGATGAGTCTGGTGGCAGACGGAGAACAAGTGCTGCAGACGGCAGTGAGTTACTGCTGCAGGCATTTCGTGTTTTCTTCCCGCTGACCTAGAAAGCTTGTCAGCCATGTACTGCACATTACTGCTGCTGTGCAGGCCTGAAAGTGGATGAAAGTCCTTTCTCTTTCACAAAAAGTGCCATACAGGTTGGTCGATTTGCCCTGTTGAGAAAAGAAACACCGAGGAGACCACGTAAATAAGGATTTTAATGTGGATGCGTCCTAAAGCTGCTGAATTTTAATAGCTAGGTTTATATATATATATATATATATATATGAGCATTTTAAATTGCTGGCTTCCCAATGTTAATATCAGAATGGGTACTTTCTCAGACAGTATTTGGGGTTATAAATCTGACCAATTTCCCTTGCTTCCTGTCTGCTTCCTGTGGTGAAATTCTGCATTGAGAAAGCGGAGTCCCGTCGCTCGCTCCTCGAACTTCCAAGGAAAAACGAGAAGATTACGTCTGCGTGCTTCCATGCATTTCTCCTCTGGTGCTGTACAACTTCACCTCAATGGCACACTGGGTAAGCAAATAATGGAATTCATCTTAGAGTTTTCTCTTTCGCACTTTGCTAGTTTACCTCCTAAAAAGGGAAATGTTAAGACCTGCACATGGGCGTCCATGTGTGGGCAGGTCCCGGCGTGCGCACACGGAGGCGCCGGTTTTATAACATGCGAGCGTAAGGAAGGGGGGGGGGGTGACACGATAGGCCCTAATCCCAGTTCCCTCCCAGTCTGCTCCAATAAAGGAGCGGACTGGGAGGGAACTTCCTAAACCCCCTACCTAACCTGCCTCCCTTTTCCCCTATCTGCCCCCTCCCCTTAAACCCCTCTAACTAACCTATTTTTTTGTTTGTTTGTTTTTTTACTTACCTGCTCTCCATAGCAGTAGCAGGTTGGAATGGCCTGTCGGCTGCCGGCGCACGCTTCAGCGGGACAGTGCATAATGGCGCTGTCCCGGCCCCGCCCAGACCTCGCCCCTTTTTGGCAAACCCGCTCTTCTGCATGCGCCGGGGGATACGCGCGTGGCCAGGGGTCTTTGAAAATCCCAGCGGCGCGCCTACAGCCCGACCATGCGCCTATCCCCCGGTTTTCGCACACGCCGGGTTTTTAAAATAGGGTGGGGTTTTAGGGAAAAGGGAGGCAGGTTAGGTTAGGGGGTTTAGGGACGTTCCCTCCCAGTCCGCTCCAGTAAAGCCTGTGAAAGCCATAAATTCTGCCAACCTAAGCTGCGACAACAAAACCTAACCCCTCCTTCATGATAATCCTTAACAAAATTTGACCCACAAACCATTTTGAACAGGGTGGGAAGTCAGGAACACCAAAAGCACCCAGTGTCAAGCGAACCCAACGGGCAACTGACACCTGCAGAGCCCACCAATGCAGAAGGTGTCAGATGGAGGCCAACGGTTGGCCAGGTGAGTCCAACCTCCTGCCCAACTTTGCTGGCACAAGCCTCACTTGCTTAGCAGGAAAACATAGGCAGTTCAGGCAGGGATCCTGATGAGATGGGTGTGGGTTTGGCTCTGCTACCCAGCCCCTGTCCGCCCCAGGTCCCCCTCTATGGGTATTATACTTCTACCCTCAGCAACAAGAGACATTCCTAGGAGTTGTTTTTGGCAGGGCTTGGAAACCCATAGTACCTGCGCAAGCTAGCAGGTGAATTTCATATTCAAAAAAAGGCGGACAATAAATCCAAGTGATAAATAAATAAGTGTGTGTGTGTGCGCGGGCAGTGTTCCTGGGGTAATTTACAAAGTGAAAGTACGGGCACACTTTCACTTTCACCATCAGTGTATGAATAAAACACACCTGCAGATTTTCCACCAATGCAGGCATTACAAAGTCACTCCCACCTTGCATTTGGAATTAGCATAACCATGGGATATTTGACCATCTGAGGTTTTATTGTTTTATTTGTTTTAATTCAGGGCAAAGCTCAGCGTATCCTGTTCATTAGCACTAGTACTTTCTATGGCATTCTTCAAAAAGGTCATAGGGTATCAAGCATTTCCTTTTTTCATTAAAGAAAACAGGACACATTTAGTTCAGCTGGGTTTTAGCCAGTTTAATCATTAAAGGTTTGCTTTGCTCAAATTATTTTTGACATCCTGCAGGGAGAAGAAAACCAAAGTCTTTTGTAAAGATGGAACACTTTAAAAACATAGTGACTGTATCTGGCTCTTAAATTCAGCTGATTTCTTCCACAAAGTTCCTTTTAAAAGGGCTGCACCATTTTCCCATGGGGGGAACACACTGCTTACTTCCTTAAAATCTGCTTTGAGCCACCTCATAGCTAGGAACACATTTACAACGTGCACATGCTCGAGTTATTTCTTCATGCAAAGCTAGTTTTCTTGCATTCACCTCATTGCCAAGGCACATCAGAAAAGCCCGTGAGAAAACAAATGAATCACTGACCTGTTACAGCAGGAGGGCTTTTTTTTTTTGAGCGTTTTAACATTTTTTGAAAAACACTACTGTTTTCAGATTGGTAACCGTGCATCCAGCCGTTTGCCACAGGAGCGGTCCAGACCATGGGACTGTACAACAGTGAAACGCACATGAATAACGATGCTAGGGTTACTGCTCATTCCTGTTTTTAGTTGTGCCGTGTTTTTTTAAATCCAGGTAGCCTTAATTGATTGCCTATGTTTTTGCTCTTTATTTGTAATATCCATATCTTTTCTGCACCGCTCACGTTTTCTGTGGCTCAGTCTGTGGGATCTCACAAATTCAGATTTGCACAAAGGTGAAGAACATATGACATATCTATAGGAAGGTAAGAGACAAACAAATAAAACTGTTTCTTGTTTAAAACAAGGTGAGGTTGCACATTTTTAAGGTGCTATGCTCTTGAGTGAAAGAAAATAGTTTTTTGCAACGGCTTTCCTTCATGTGTGCCTGTACCGCACTGCATCCACCTTATGACAGTAAATAAAATGTTTAATAGAAGGAGTAAGTTGCAGCTCTTGTGCACGCTGACCCCGTATTTTATAACATGCACATGGCAGCACGCGCATGTTATAAAATCGGGTGTACATTTGTGTGTGCCGCACAAATGTACCCCGCGCGCGTAAGAATAAAAATCTGCCCCTAAAGTTGTAGATTGTTTGCGTAACATTGAAAACTGAGAGCATAAGATCTTATAATTTTCAGTACTGTATGAAGAGAAATATTAAATCAAATAGCGAAAGTATTACCTTAACCCCCTCAGGGACCTTCTCAGTTCATTTTGAAGAGGGTAGACAGTCACCCTCGCCCCTCTTTCCATGAAACAGATTTAGTTCTGTTATATTTTTAAATACCCTCTCAAACTATTGGATGACCTCTTACCCCCAACATCAATATCTCTCAACCTTGTTAACATAGCTTCTTGTTCAATGGTGTTGAAGTCAGCTGTCCAATCTAATAGGATTAGCATAGAAATGTATCATAATTCAAATTTAGCCTGAGATCATTAATCACAAATAGGTATGAGAGCTTTTTCCTGTGGCAGCACCCATGTTGTGGAATAGGTGCTGCCACAGGATATTCATCAAAATTATTTTCATAAAAACTTAAAGACCTGGTTCTTCCTAGATGTGTTTGAGAATTACAGACTGGGAAACTATGAGAAAGATTGATATTGGGTGTTTAAAAGAAATTGGTTACTGCGTAATGTTGGTTTTGGTTAAGTGGATTTGTATGTTTAATAATGTATGTTTGTTTATTTGCTTATTCTAGTTTCAGTGTTTTGTATACTATATTTATTGTACTTTATGTATTGTATTTTTATCTTGATGTACGCCACTTTGATCATTCTTTTGAACTAGAAAATGGTATATAATAATTTTAAATAAAATAAATAAACTAGGGCCAGCAGGGTCATGTCTGTACTAATTATTTTTCCTTGGCAAACTTCACACATATGTCTTGACTTTATTTACTCAAATTTGTGACTTAGAAAAATGTAAATGCCATTTTGAGTAGTGGTGGTGGCATGAAAACGATATGAAATTGTTTATGGAAAGATGTGATAAATTTGCAATCTCTACATTATTTAAATAATACCTTTTGGTCTCAACAATTCAATATGAGCCTCCGTATCTGTTAGAAGAATGGTAAAGCATTTGTGTAGAAAATATAACCTTTTTTCCAAATTTTATTTAAGAACATTCAGAAAGCCAGTCCAAAAGCAGTGTGCCCCACCCATAAAAGATCTTGTCCTTGTTTTAGATAAGTGTGCTGCTTTCAGTTCAAGCACAATCAGTTGCTTCTCTTGGCTAGAGGGCAGGTTTTGAGCTGGCTGGTATCATTAAATCTTGTCTGCAAGCAACCTTGTTTCATACCATTAATAGCTTTAAATCTGATTTAATAGTATCAGGACGCAGAACCATTACTTAATGGTTGGCCACCAGCATCTGTGACCACGTCCAGCATCCCAGTGGTGCGTGAGCACTGCCGGTAATGGGGTCCAGGCCACCCCCCCCCCCCCCCCCCCCCCCCATCCCGCATATTGCCAGCAGCTCAAACATTCATCACGTTGTCCCTCTAACTCCCCATTTTACCAATTCTGGCTCTGGGCACTGTTGGAGGGAAGGAGACAAAAATGGCGACCAGTTTCCTCCAACCTGGGCCTCCCCACATGATAGCAGCATTGACAGTTCCCCCTCCACCTACAGGCTGCATGACTGGATGTGCCGTGTAGCCATGCAGCACCACTTCTGGGTGTATCCCGGCATGTCATGTGGCCCATGATGGTGATGGCATCCTGGGTTGGCCAAGATGTTCGTCTGGCCTCCGGAGAGAGGAAGTTGGCTTGCAGGAGGAATAAAGGAGAGAGGAGTCTGCCCCGGTCATCTTCCTGTGGCCCACCCACCCTGTTATATTATCTTTTTAATGCAATTCTTCGGTAGCTAGCATAGGTATGAAATATTGTATAATTTTAGAATGCATACTGAATACTGAAAACACATGACAGGGCTCGTTTATAACTGATATACTGTTGCAGCATGTATTCAAGACTCTAAAATAGATGAAGGGTTATCTGACAGGGCAGCATATAGTGAGCTGCTGTTCGGGCAGTGGCATGGGGTTATGTGCCGGGACATCCCCTAGCTAGGGATTCTTATGGCCTTGTGATGCATGTCAGGTTTTGGGATGCAGTCTCCAAACAGGAGCAGACGCCAGTGCTTGAGGTGCTGTTGGTAGAGTACATTGTGTGTCTCTTGTTTTTATACGGATATGATATTAACTGTGTTTATTTGTTCCCCGCTGAGGTTTGTGGATCAGCGGATTATGTTTTTTATAAATAAATAAAATAAATAATTGCTATTTATGGCCCTGGAATCATTGCGTAGTGAAAGTCACTCTGAGTGGAGGTGAGGAGGGGCATAGGAGACAGGCAGGGAGCTAGGCACAGAGATTGGACACTTGCATACTTAAATTAGAATCATCTTAATAAAGCTGTGGCTGATTATCCAAATAGAAATTGGAATGTCTGTGTCTGTGTGTTACATTAAAGGGTGGGAGGCCATTTCACATGAGGTAAGGGCTTGTGGAATGAGCGTATCTTGCTTTCCCCGAGGCCCCAGTTGCTATCTGTAACCAGCCTGGCTTCAGCATTCTGCCCAATTAGAAGCCTGGCAATGGTTTTCAATGGGAACCTGACATACAAGGGATTACAATAATCAAGATGGACTAACACAACAGATTGTATAACTGCAATCAAATCAACAGGTGGAAAATGGATATAGCTTCTTGACTATTTGGCTTTCATTTATGATGGAAAAAGTGTCAAATGATGTCAAGACTTTTAACCTCAGACACTAGGTGGAGCAAAGTATTGCTAAAAATCTATAAAATAAATCTCTGGTATTGGCGAAATGTCTACCCATAGAACTTCTGCTTTGCCTATGATTAACTTCAATCTACTGCACCCCATAGGGAGTTTAACTGTGCAATCAAGCTGTTACTTGATGCCAAGCCACCTTGTCGCAGGGTACACCCATTGTCATTCCCAGAGATGAAGGCGATATCGAAGTACATCCGTGAAAACCTTGACAAGGGGTTCATCTGTCCCGCTACATCTTCAGCTGGTGCAGCATTCTTCCTTGTCTCCAAAAAAGATGGGACACTCAACTCCTGCATCAAGTATCAGGACCTCAGTGCAGTTACCGAAAAAGACCAGCACCCATTGCCCTTAATCTTAGAATTGTTCGATTGCCTGCAAGGTGTGAGAAGTTTTACCAAATTGAACCTTCAAGGAGTTTAAATTCTGGTCTGCATCCATGACAAGAATGAATGGAAGTTGGTCTTAAACACAACAGTCGGGCATTATGAGTACCTTGTGATGCTGTTTGGATTGTTTAATGCCCCAGCAGAGTTCCAAAAGATAATGAACGAGATCTTCAGAGACCTCCTTTACACCTGTGTCATGGTATACCTCGATGACATCTTCATTTTTTCTAAGGATCTCATCTTTCATCACCATGATGTCTGTCAAGTACTCCAATGCCTCCATGATAATCAATTATACACCAAAATGGAGAAGTGTCTGAGAAAGAGAGCCTTCCTTTCCTGAGGTACATTGACTTCAGTAAAGGCTTCACCATGGACCCAGTTAATTTCAAAAATATCCATGAGTGGCCCCAGCTAAGTGGGTTGCCAGCCTTACAGAGGTTCTCTGGCTTCACCAACTATTACAGTCATTTCATCGCTAACTACTCCTCTCACTGCCCTCATGTGAAAAATGGCTAACATCAAGATCTGGACCCAAAAAGCACGAAGGAAGGCGATCTATGAAAGCCGTCAGGATGAAAGAAGAAGATAGATGCCTGATGTCTTATGAAATCCTTTATTGAAGCGGAGACACAAAAATTTGCCCGACTCAGGCCGAGTTTCGCCGTTTGAAAACGGCTGCCTCAGGGGCTACAACATAAATAAATATATATATAAATATTTCAAACACACTGATAGTATAAATCCAAAAGAATCCTTATTTTTTAAAAAAACTTATTAAATATGTTAGAATGGTGACATATAAAAAGCGCATAAAAATACATAACGTTTAAAACATAATGAAACTAGAAAATACTTATATTTTAAAAAAAAATTTTTGTATGTTTATATTCTAAAAACTCACGGTTTGTATAACAAATACAGTAAAATTTAAGAGAAGAATTATTAATAGTTACCTTATATTCTCTCTAATTCACAATTGGGATAACTGTATACGAAAGGTCACATTGAGAACTATGCGACCAACTGCATTATCTGGTCTGTAATGATTGAAAAAGGATGGCATAAATATCTAGGACATTGATATCGATATCTTGTTACTAATGAAATGTTCAAGAAATTGTTTTTGCTAAATCCAATAACCTAATAATAATAAAAGCATATAGAACAAAAATTGATTTTGTAAACGATTGATCTAACGATTATAAAAAATAAATGTAATTGAATGTTGAAAGCTTGATTAAATAGTGAAAATAATAGCTATAAATGTATATGTAGTATATTAATGCTATAGTAACAACCATGCGATAAATGGCTAGAATTAATATATCTTTCGGAACCACTATTGTGATTTGACTCTATTAAAACCAGGATGTATTGATCAACATCAAAACCAATCTATATGATATTGTAAGCTAAAAAGATGTGTTATCACTTAGAGTTAAAAATGCTGAAAAAATGTATATATAAATGTGTAAAAATATTGAGCTAAAGTTGAAAAAATGTACATTCATGTATTTATAAATTAGGTCACGTCCATATTAAATATAGTGAAAGAAGATTGCAATAACTATGCATCAATTGCCTTCTAATAAAATAAAAGGGGCTCGTGACAACGCCTACTATTTAAAATACTTGAAGAGGCTGGTATGTATTAAGTTCAACATATAGCTTTCTAATGCAAAAGTAGAGCGTGGAAATGTAGCATTAGATGCCGAGTCAGAATCAATATCGGCATTTGAAGATCTTTTGCACATAATAAACTTATTGGATATATGTCAATTTATCAAATAGCTTGCTTCATAGAATATAAAAGATTGATTCTTTGATATGTCAAGTATCAACTGGATTATATTCAATAGTGGTTCGTATAATAATTTAAATAATTGAGCAATTAGTGGTGGAAAAATAATGAATACAAAAAATCAAATAGAGTGTAAATACAAAGTATCTAATCGAGTATTAAATTATTAAATAAAAAATTTAATTCAATTATATCAATTGTGACTATAAGTGTGTTGTTTGATATTATCTTATTATTAATCCATGATTGCTTGTGTAGCGATTGTATAGCGGTGTATTGGACATGTGAAAAAAAATTGTATGGCTTCTGTTTTTAAAAAATAAGTGAATGTGTGAGTGCAAAACAATTCGGAATTATGTTACTTTAATTGAGTGATAGATTAAGGGTGTGCATGTGATTGAAAGTGAAATAGTGCTGCAAAAACGTCAAAACTATTAAAAATATAAAGAATAAAAATAAGGAATTGCATCTATTCCAAACCACTATTATAAATCGTGTATTGAATCTTAAACAAACAATTTATGTGTGTGAATGTATTAAATTAGAAAGGAAGGCAGTCTAGATTGTAGCTGTGTGTAATTATGCTTGTGAGTATGGACACATCAATGAACGCATTTATTAAACAACAATCTCAAAGAGGATCATATAGTGAAGAGATGAGTATTGGTGTGTTACTAAATTCTTTATTGGGGAATATAAGGAGGCTCTTAGCGACACATGCTACTAAAGTTATCTAAAAGGGCTGGTAAAAATGTACCAGCCCTTTTAGATAACTTTAGTAGCATGTGTCGCTAAGAGCCTCCTTATATTCCCCAATAAAGAATTTAGTAACACACCAATACTCATCTCTTCACTATATGATCCTCTTTGAGATTGTTGTTTAATAAATGCGTTCATTGATGTGTCCATACTCACAAGCATAATTACACACAGCTACAATCTAGACTGCCTTCCTTTCTAATTTAATACATTCACACACATAAATTGTTTGTTTAAGATTCAATACACGATTTATAATAGTGGTTTGGAATAGATGCAATTCCTTATTTTTATTCTTTATATTTTTAATAGTTTTGACGTTTTTGCAGCACTATTTCACTTTCAATCACATGCACACCCTTAATCTATCACTCAATTAAAGTAACATAATTCCGAATTGTTTTGCACTCACACATTCACTTATTTTTTAAAAACAGAAGCCATACAATTTTTTTTCACATGTCCAATACACCGCTATACAATCGCTACACAAGCAATCATGGATTAATAATAAGATAATATCAAACAACACACTTATAGTCACAATTGATATAATTGAATTAAATTTTTTATTTAATAATTTAATACTCGATTAGATACTTTGTATTTACACTCTATTTGATTTTTTGTATTCATTATTTTTCCACCACTAATTGCTCAATTATTTAAATTATTATACGAACCACTATTGAATATAATCCAGTTGATACTTGACATATCAAAGAATCAATCTTTTATATTCTATGAAGCAAGCTATTTGATAAATTGACATATATCCAATAAGTTTATTATGTGCAAAAGATCTTCAAATGCCGATATTGATTCTGACTCGGCATCTAATGCTACATTTCCACGCTCTACTTTTGCATTAGAAAGCTATATGTTGAACTTAATACATACCAGCCTCTTCAAGTATTTTAAATAGTAGGCGTTGTCACGAGCCCCTTTTATTTTATTAGAAGGCAATTGATGCATAGTTATTGCAATCTTCTTTCACTATATTTAATATGGACGTGACCTAATTTATAAATACATGAATGTACATTTTTTCAACTTTAGCTCAATATTTTTACACATTTATATATACATTTTTTCAGCATTTTTAACTCTAAGTGATAACACATCTTTTTAGCTTACAATATCATATAGATTGGTTTTGATGTTGATCAATACATCCTGGTTTTAATAGAGTCAAATCACAATAGTGGTTCCGAAAGATATATTAATTCTAGCCATTTATCGCATGGTTGTTACTATAGCATTAATATACTACATATACATTTATAGCTATTATTTTCACTATTTAATCAAGCTTTCAACATTCAATTACATTTATTTTTTATAATCGTTAGATCAATCGTTTACAAAATCAATTTTTGTTCTATATGCTTTTATTATTATTAGGTTATTGGATTTAGCAAAAACAATTTCTTGAACATTTCATTAGTAACAAGATATCGATATCAATGTCCTAGATATTTATGCCATCCTTTTTCAATCATTACAGACCAGATAATGCAGTTGGTCGCATAGTTCTCAATGTGACCTTTCGTATACAGTTATCCCAATTGTGAATTAGAGAGAATATAAGGTAACTATTAATAATTCTTCTCTTAAATTTTACTGTATTTGTTATACAAACCGTGAGTTTTTAGAATATAAACATACAAAAATTTTTTTTTAAAATATAAGTATTTTCTAGTTTCATTATGTTTTAAACGTTATGTATTTTTATGCGCTTTTTATATGTCACCATTCTAACATATTTAATAAGTTTTTTTAAAAAATAAGGATTCTTTTGGATTTATACTATCAGTGTGTTTGAAATATTTATATATATATTTATTTATGTTGTAGCCCCTGAGGCAGCCGTTTTCAAACGGCGAAACTCGGCCTGAGTCGGGCAAATTTTTGTGTCTCCGCTTCAATAAAGGATTTCATAAGACATCAGGCATCTATCTTCTTCTTTCATCCTAACATCAAGATCTGGCCACTCGTGGCCTTATCGTCCTTTCGAGACTTAAAAGATGCCTACATGTGAGAGTCTTGTCTCCATCATCTGGATCCTACTCACCCCTTTATCATTGAAATGGATGCCTCCTCAATAGGGGTAAGGGCCATCTTAAGTCAGCACTCCACCAAGGGCACCCTGTACCCATGTTCCTTCTTTTCAAGAAAATTCTCCCCCGCTGATCGCAATTATGGAATTGGCAATAGGGAACTCTTGGAAATCAAGTTAGTCAGCGGAATAGCACCACTGGCTAAAGGTGCTCAATACCGCATAACCATCTACACCAATCATAAAAATCTGGAGCACCATCTGCAAGCCAATAGCAAGCCGAGCGGACCAACTGCACCTAGAAAAGCTTCCTCAGAGCCTATACCAATGAGGATAACCGGGCCTTCCCTCTGCCCTGGGCAGAGTTTTCCCACAACTCCCAAGCCAGCACAACCAAAGGATCTTCACCGTTTCAAATTGTGTATGGAAGACTACTGCTACCTCCATTGCCTATTACTATCACTATTCTTATCATCTTCAGCCCAACTGACAGCTCTAGAACTCCAGGAACTCTGGGTATGTACCACAGAGATGATACAGAAAGCAGCCAACAGATACAAGAAGGCTTACCAAAGGCCTGCACTGCAATTTAAGCTGGGGGACAAGGTATGACATCACCTGCCATATTCAGCTCTGGTTAATCTCTACAAAATAATATGGCAATTTTATATATATCATACCACTAGAATACCAATATATTATAGTGACATATCAAATAATTATTTAGAAAATGCTTTATTTTATACAAAACATCAACTTATATAAACTCATGTATAAAATCTCATTTGTTTCACAAGATACACATAAGAAAAACCCAGGAACAATATATATCCCACATTGTACATAAAAACAAACACTCATATATCCATCCATACAATTTAAAAATTACAACATTATTTTCCTTTACTTCCTCTCTTTTACAAAACTCCCGACATTTTCGCTATGAAGACTTCTTCAGGGGAGCACACATCCAATAACGAAGTTAATGTTCCTGTGCATTCAAAAAAGAAAGCATTCTCATGCTGCTTTGTCTTCAAAACATATAGTTCTTCTAATTAAAGATCATATACATATTTATCTCTCTACAAAATATAATTCATATACAATTTTTTAACTGACAGGAAAATTTTTTTACAAAAACAGAAAATATATATGTATGTATACAACAGCCAACCTCAAGTCCTGATCCTGAGGGTTCAATTGTATCCACAGAAGAAATGCTATCCTTAAATTCTCATGTACTCCAAATCTGTAATAATTACATTTTAAACCCACAGAATTAGTTCACCACAAAAAAACAAATAAAAAATAAATAAAAAATGAAAATAAAGAATACAACTTAACAATCACGGGAGAAGTTGAAACTCACCGCAAACGCTCAGGGTAAACCCGTGTCTTTCAACATATGCTGCATCAAGGTTACCAACTACTCAAGTTGACCGATGTCACAGCCACTCCAATCCAAATTTAAAAGGAAGGAGCCCATCAATTGCTGCAAATTCAAAAACACGCCACCCAATCAACTTTCTAGTTTAGACCTACCGGGGCCAAAGTTTTCAGAAAAAAGACCCATCGTTGCTCTGCCTGTAGCAGGATATTATTGATATCCCCACCTCTCCTATTACTTATCTGTTGAACCACGAAAAATCGCAAATCATCCACCGAGTGCCGACACCACTGCCAATGCTCCACCAAAGGAGCATTGGCCACTACATTACGAATCTGACTACAATGTTCTGCAATACGCACCTTAATTTGTCTGGAGGTCTTACCCACATAGAAAAGATCGCATGGGCATGGAACAATATAAACAACTGACGTTGATTGACACGTTGTCTTTGATTTAAAAAATGTTTTCTTCCTGATATTGACAGAACAAAATACTCAAATGATAAAGATAATTTACACACTCCACAATTCATACAAGGACCATGTCCTGTTAATATTGTATATTGTATCAGTTTTCACCACTGAACTTCACTGTAAGGCAACAGAAAGAAATGGTTTTTTACATTTTGAAAGTTTTCATCCTAAGCATATTAGAGAAAACATCCCGATTAACCAGTTCTTCCGAGTAAGAAGAATTTGCTCTGACATGGGAGTTTTTAAAAAATATGCTAGAGACCTCCGGGAGAGATTTTCTGCAAGAGGATATCCCAATCGTGTAGTGCATCAAGCTTATAAGAGAGCACAATTTATTAATTGGGATCTCCTTTTGACCCCACGGAAATCTTATGAATCCCCATCACTAGACTGTGTTCTGCCTTTTTTAATAGAGTTGGAGATTTGATCCAGATTATGAAAAGAGATTGGCATATGATACAAGGTTTTTCAGGATTGAATGACCCTCTGATTTTTTCTTTTCGTAGATCGAGGAATTTGAGAGATATATATATTTATTTATTTAAAAATATTTCTATACCGTCTTTTCAATCAAAGTTTGACCAAAACGGTTTACAACATTATTGTTGGTATATTCAGATGCACTGTCACAAAATGTGTCCAATACAATATTAACAGGACATGGTCCTTGTATGAATTGTCAAGTGTGTAAATTATCTTTATCATTAGAGTACTTTGTTCATACGATATCAGGAAGAAACATTTTTTTGAAAAAGACGTGTCAATCGATGTCAGTTGTTTATATTTATTTATTTATTTATTTAAAAATGTTTGTATACCGCTTTTACAAACTATGTTTAATCAAAACGGTTTACATGTAAGATCATTTTCTAAAAAAAAAAAATTAAATTAAAAAAGTTAAAAACAAAAAGAAATGAGAGATATAAAATTGCAAAAAACATATTATAAATTAAATAGATTATTAAAAAAATAAAAGAAATTAATTTATATTAAACAAATAAGAAAGTAAATATATACTGTGCCATGTAGATAATGTTATTAGCTACTGTAATTTGCCACATTAAGCTATCTTGTTGGTATAGTTTTAAATGCAGTTTGGAATAAATTGTTCGATGCCCATGTGATCTTTTCTATGTGGGTAAGACCTCCAGAAAAATTAAGGTGCATATTGCAGAACATTGTAGTCTGATTTGTAATGTAGTGGCCAATGCTCCTTTGGTGGAGCATTGGCAATGGTGTCGGCACTCAGTGGATGATTTACGATTTTCTGTGGTTCAACAGATAAGTAATAGGAGAGGTGGGGATATCAAGACCCTGCTATGGGCAGAGCAACGATGGATCTTTTTTCTGAAAGCTTTGGTCCCAGTAGGTCTAAACGAGAAAGTTGATTTGGTGGCGTGTTTTTGAATTTGCGGCATTTGATTGGCTCTCCTTCCCTTTAAATTTGGATTGGGGTGGCTGTGACATTGGTCAACTTGAATAGTTGGTAACCTTGATGCAGCACATGTTGAAGATGCGGGTTTACCCTGAGCTTTTGTGGTGAGTTTCAACTTCTCCCATGATTGTTAAGAGTGTATTTTTTATTTATTTTTTATTTGTTTTTTTGTGGTGAACTAATTCTGTGAGGTTAAAAATTTAATTATTACAGATTTGGAGTACATGAGAATTTAAGGATAGCATTTCTTCTGTGGATACAATTGAACCCACAGGATCGGGACTTGAGGTTTGCTGTTATAAATTTGCATATATTATTTCTGTTTTTTGTAAAATATTTTCCTGTCAGTTAAAAAATTGTTTGTATATGAATCATATTTCGTAGAGAGATAAATATGAGGAGATACACATATATGATCTTTAATTAGAACTACATGTTTTGGAGTTATTACAGAAATCCCAGCTAGGAGGCGCTAGGGACACTAGCATGTCCCTAGTGCCTCCTTTTGGACCGGAGCGGCAGCTGTCAGCGGGTTTGACAGCTGACGCTCAATTTTGCCAGCGTCGGTTCTCGAGCCCGCTGACAACCATGGGCTCGGAAACTGGATGCCGGCAAAATTGAGCATCCGGTTTTCGACCCGACAGCCGCGGGCCAACTTCAAATTTTTTTCTTCTTTTTTTTTTTACTTTTATTTATTTATTTATTTTATTTAAAATCTTTTCTATACCGTCGTTAAGCGGGTGCCATCACAACGGTTCACAAAAAGGCACAAAAACTATGTTGTATAAAGTGTTTAGAATTCTAACTCTTAAACAGGTGCCATCAAAAATACTGTAACATAATATCATAATAAATACTATTTGGTGAGTGTTATAAGTCATGTCCAGTTTTTCTAACTCCGTTATAAGATTTGTGTTGCTTAACTCTAGTTCTTTGTTGTATAAAATAAAAAGAAGAATTTAGAATGTAGGAGAGAAGACACACTTTAAGAAGAAAGAGGTGTGTCTGTGTGTGTGTGTGGGAGTTTGCCTGACCGCATCCTACATTTCCCTGGGTTCTACTCTCGCTTCTCTTTGTGGTATGCTTGCTTAAATAGCCAAGTTTTTAAATTCTTTCTGAATGTTTTGATGTCTCTTTCCAATCTGATTTCTACCGGCATGGTGTTCCATATTATAGGTCCTGCTAGGGATAGGGCCCTGTCCCTTACTATTACCCTTCGGGTCCTCCAACTTATTATCGCCATGATATTAAGTCAGAGGGTGCACAGAAAAGCAGTTTTCACTGCTTTTCTGTGCACTTTCCCGGTGCCCGAAGAAATTAGTGCCTACTTTTGGGTAGGCGCTAATTTCTGAAAGCAAAATGTGCGGCTTGGCTGCACATTTTGTTTTCTGAATCGTGCGGGAATACCTAATAGGGCCATCAACATGCATTTGCATGTTGCGGGCGCTATTAGGTTCGGGGGATTGGACGCACGTTTTCGGCTCCTTACTGAATAAGGGGTAACGCTAGCTCATCAAAAACGCGTGTCCAATGGCGGGTTAACAGTGCGCTCCGTCGGAGTGCACTGTACTATATCGGCCCGACAGATTTTTATATGATATGCTTATGTATGTACATGGTACATATGTATATACATATGTATGTATATGATACATATAACACCTAGGATTATTGTAATGGATGATCATAGTTACCAAGAGGTTATAATAGGTAACTAACACAGTAAGCCACATTTACATGGAATGGATGAAGCCTTACTGCTATAAGTATTGTAAATGATGTAAGAAAGAGAGGATAGTTACTTTCTCATGGAATATAAAATAATTTCCCTGCTGTTATGTCCATCATAAGAACATAAGAAATTGCCATGCTGGGTCAGACCAAGGCTCCATCAAGCCCAGCATCCTGTTTCCAACAGAGGCCAAACCAGGCCACAAGAACCTGGCAATTACCCAAACACCAAGAAGATCCCATGCTACTGCCACAACAGTAACTCGTTATGATACGTGAAACATGTAGAGAATAACTAAGAATAAATGATGTGTTAATTTGGGATATACAGGTATCAGGGACCAATGTTTATGTGCCTGGTTATGAGTAATGCATGTCCTTCTATTATCTAAAAGTCCTAGTCCTTCTATTATCCAAAAACCAAAAACCAAAACCAAAAAACCGAAAAACAAAAAAAACAAGAAACCAAAACCAAAAACCAGGTGACACATGTTAACTCTAATATGGCTGAGAGAGGAAAGATTAAAGTCTCACAGGGGTAGAGGGATTGCACATAGGAATCATTATTAACACAGAGTGAAGGGGAACTGCGTACACACACACACACACATTTATGGAGGGTGCTAGGGATGGTGGTTTTTCATCTGCACAGCAGAGAAGGAGAGGTTTCGAAGGACAGAACACCTTTGTACTTACCAGCCCTATAGCTAGTCTGCAGTAATCCTGGAGCTCATCCAGTATATACAGACTGTGAAGAAATCTATAGGGGGCAGGCTTAGGCAAAAATATATCTTTAAATCACAGACTCTTCAAATGTTACAGCATACATCCTATATAATACAAACAGAGTAGTTATTGGTACCTGATCAATTTACCATTCTTTCACATCCATAACTTCAAGCTTGTACACCCATCCACATGCTCATATATTTTAGGACAGGAAAAGCTAAATAATGTTTCTAATATCATACCTTTTATAGAGTTTCAGGTAGTGCCCAGCCTTGAAAATATGCTCTGTCGTACCAGGTATGTAATACAGGTCCCCTCAACTTCTCAAAAGGCGTCAACATGCAAAGCGATAGAATACAGACTTGCTAGTAGCTATTTAACAGCTCGATACAGTAACATTCATTTGAAGATTTCTCGTCTGTAACGAGCTCGCTGCGCACAATTCGGACGCGTAAGGCAAACCAGCGATACAGTCTCCAGTTTCGCGCATCCGTAGCGCTTCTTAAAACAGACGCGTAACCCTTCCCCACCCGGCATGTAAATGAACGAATTAGCTGTATAATGAAGGAATTAGCTATTCCCCTCCGATACCGTAACGCGCGCTCAGGTTATCTCATTAGTAACGCACTGTTTTGCCGCAGCCGTAACGTCTTAGTTTACCGCCTCCCCCTAGTAGGAGTTAGGACTGTGAGTCTAGTAACAAATCCATCGACACCGCTTAAGACACTCAAAAACAATAAAACACAATTAAAAAAAAAAGCGATACAGAGATGATCGAGAAAATGTAATGATGTGGGACACATAAAACCTGTCAGAAAAAAAAATAAAATTTTTAAATACCTGTCGGAGGGCCGCGTGGGTACAGGCGGCGGCGGCGGGAGCCGGGTGGTCGCGTGTTAAATCTAGGCCGCGGGCGGGTGGGCGCCTGTTCCAGGCGGCAGCGGCAGCGGCGGCGGGGGGACACGCGTTAGTTCGAGACGGTCGGTGGGCGGCGGGTGGTCGCGTGTTAAATCTAGGCCGGGTCCGCACAGGCGCGCATTCATTCATCCAGGCGGAGGAGCCGGCGGCGAAAGCCGCCGGCTCCGCCTGAATGAATGCGCGCCTGTGCGACCCCTGCGATTCAGCGCTCAAGGCAGTCACATGCCGTGACGTCACGGCATGTGACTGCCTTGAGCGCCGAATCGCAGGGGTCGCATTCATTCACTGCCGGTGGGGGCTGCCCGGCAGCCCCCACCGGCAGTGAATGAATGCTGTGACTGCCTTGAGCGCCGAATCGCAGGGGTCGCACAGGCGCGCATTCATTCAGGCGGAGCCGGCTGCTTTCGCCGCCGGCTCCTCCGCCTGGATGAATGAATGCGCGCCTGTGCGACCCGGCCTAGATTTAACACGCGACCACCCGCCGCCCACCGACCGTCTCGAACTAACGCGTGTCCCCCCGCCGCCGCCGCTGCCGCCTGGAACAGGCGCCCACCCGCCCGCGGCCTAGATTTAACACGCGACCACCCGGCTCCCGCCGCCGCCGCCTGGACCCACGCGGCCCTCCGACAGGTATTTAAATTTTTATTTTTTTTTGAACACTCAGGTTTTTACATATTTTGGTATTTTTTTTTTTCACTTCATGGTGCCTGTCATTTCAAATGTCATTTGAAATGACAGGTACCAGCGCACCCTGGTTACTGTATAGGCGCTGTATTAAGCGCCTATACAGTAAAATGGGTTACGCGGCTATAACCCTTCCCTACCGCTTTAAAGCCGCGGCATGCATTTGCATGCGATTAGAGGAGAGTATCGGGGAGTTAGTGAAGAGAACTGTGCGTGCGGGGAGGAAGGGTGCGCCTGACACTGCCGCACTGTTATTACCGCGGCCTTACAGGATCGACCTGTAAGTGAGCTAGTATAGTGGGAAGAGATTCGGGTGATGTGGAAATTTCCCCGGCTAGTTCTCATTGATATTCACCTCACATAGGGATGGAGGGAAGCAGAAAAGACATGTCTGAAATCTTAACATCTGGCATGGATCCTTTCTGAGAGAAAAGACGCAGAAAAGAAAATAGGAGATACAATCGCTCAAAATATAAATCCTTGAACTGATAAAGATAATAGAAATGACCTCCTAGGCTTTAATTTGCAAACCATACTTACAAGAAAGTTTTAGACTAGTTCCTGTAGCAGCTGCATGCAAAACTCCCAGTCTAGGTATTGTGCACATAATAACCCTAAGGAACACTGCTAGATTGGGATAGCAAGGTCAGATAGAAGATTAACTCAATCATGACCAGGTAATAACCAACCCACTCCCCCATACAGAAAGGCAGTCTGGTGTTAATGTTCTCCACAATGATAAAGCTTAAGCTTCAAAATGCTCCTCTTGACTGCTTAATCATCCTCAGCCATTTCACACTGGATATCATTAACACTGGAGCCAAGCTGTGTGATGATGAGTGGGTGGAGCCTATTTTTAAGGCCGGGGGAAAGGGGATGGGGACAGCGAAAGGCAAAGGGGAAGAGAAGAAAAAACGCACAAAAGGAAAAGGCAGATCCTTTTCTCTGGCGCCCCCTAGCGAGGGCACCAGAGACTGATAAAAAAGGAAAGGAAGGGGAGGGGGGCCTTAAAGCAAAAAGTCCACAAGTTGTCCTGTGGCCTAAAACCACCTCCTCACCACCACTTACCTATCTGCTCAGACTTACGCCGTGTCCAGCGCTGTCTCCTATCTTCTACAGTCAGCTCCTCCTCATCGAAGGGGGGGACACGCAACCTCTTGTAGCCAGCGCTGTCCCTTGGTCTTCAGCAATGCATTGCTCCCCTCATCTGTGAGGTAGGGGGGGGGTCGACAACCTCAGGGTAGGGGGCCCCCTAATCCATCATCTGTGCAGGTGGCGGGAGTCGCTGACTATTTACAAAAGAAGGGGGGCAGGGAAGGGGATCCCTTTTGGGATTGGGGTAAGGGAAGGGGCCCCTCACCCTCTTACTTTGTTTCTGAGTGAGGGGTGAGGGGTGGGAGGTAGTACCCAAAAAGTGCGCAACTTAAAATGTAACTACAACAAAAAGAACTTAAATCTTAAGGAGTAACTAAAAAAGGGGGGGGGGGGGGGGGGGGGGGAGGGGAGCAGAGCACCCCGTCCACTGCCCACCGGCGGGCAAACTCCTCCACCCGCCCGGTTGACAGCGCACAGAAGTGCTCTACTTTGAGCCAGGCACGCACCACTCCTCGTAAGAGGAGCTTGCTGTCGAGGGACTTACCCCTGGCCAACATCTCCTGCCGCGACTGCCAGATTGAGTGTCTGGTGGCAGACAGGAGATAGTTGACCAGGTCATCCCTCTGGCGCAGAGGTCCCCTCCTGGGTGCACACCCGTAAATCAGGAGGTGTGGGGTGAAATTCAACCAAAACCCCAAAAATAAAACCTTCAAAAAGGATAGGAAGGGGGTCAGCCTGGGACACTGAAGCCCCAGGTGGAAAACATCCTCCTCCTGCCCGTAGAATGGACAGGAGGGGTCTGCCTGGAAAGCATGCGCCCTGAACTGGCCGAAGGCCACAGCCTCGTGCACCAACCTCCAGGAGCGGTCCCCCTTTGTCACTGGGGATCATCCCCGAATACAATGATTCCCAGCGGGGGCCGCCCCCGCCCCCGTCCCCGTCACCCAGACCCAACACCTCCCACCAGGGCGTGTTGGACCAGGGAGCGAGGGTGAGGCGGTGCATGATATGTACCACCAGTCGGCTCAGAAACATCCGAGACACGGTTCGGATGTTCACTAGGGGCATTTCCCTATGAACCCTATGTTTTATTATGATTTTTTAAAGGTATTAAACATGCCTTTCTTTACATGTTATCTTTTACTATTTTATTATAACTATTGTTTTATTGTATTGTTCTTACCTGCTTTTTAATATTGTTTTATTCTAAATATTATTTTATTATGTTTCTACGCTAATGTAATTTTATGTATTTTAGTTTTATTGTATTTATCTTATTATATTTTTTATTGTTGTAAACCGTTATGATGGCTAAACTGAATGCTGGTATATAAAATCAGCAAATAAATACATACAAGAATTATTTCATTTTGTGACTGTCTTTCATCGGACTTTTGATGACCCAGGGCGGCATGCTGTGGCAAGTGCTAACCTTCATCATTTGCGGCAAGTTAACGAAGCCTGTTTGATTATACTATAGAATTTTGGGCACTAGCTATAGAGCTTTCCTGGCAAGAAGATTGCCTTCGAGTCATCTACCTGGATGGACTATCTCCTCAGCTTAAAGATGAACTGGCAGCCCGTGAGCTCCCATCCTCTCTCAAGGATCTTATTGACCTGACAGGCCGAATCGACCATCGCCTCCAAGAGTACCATCGGGAGAATCAGATGCCCAGGAGGCCGACCTTGGAACGCTCTTACTCACTACCTACTATGAGTCCCGCCTCTGTCAGGATTCCCTCTTTGGCTAAAGAGCAAGAGCCCACGCAGTTGGGCCACGGGCGGCTGTCCCAGAAGAGCGCTTCTGGTGGAGGCAATCAGGCCTATGTCTATATTGTAGAGCATCAGGCCATCATCTTCAGACCTGTCCAGTCCATCCGGGAAACTTCCAAGCCTAAGTTCAGTAGGGGTCCTGAACTTGGGCACTACCTCTCCGACCCCTCAGCTATCCTTACCAGTTATGTTAACCTGGGACTCCCGGTCCTTCCCTGTTCTTGCTCTGATAGATTCCGGAGCAGGGGGAAAATGTATTCTTAAGGACCTAGTTCAGCTTTTGGATATTGATACCCGTCCTCTGGAAACTTCCTTGTGTATTGAATCGATTTATGGTGAGCTGTTACCCGGCTAGATATCCTTGATAATGGAGCCAGTTTGTCTCCTCACTGGCGTACTTCACGTTGAAGAAGTTGAATTTCTCGTCCTAGAAAAATCAGTTCATCCGGTGGTCTTGGGACTACCTTAACTCTAACTTCACTCTCCCCAGTTTGACTGGGGATCCCTCCAGCTAATTGAATGGAGTCCAACTTGTCATCAGACTTGTTTGAAAAAAGTGGTACCACCTCCTACAGTTGCTCTAGCGACCACTTCCTCTGGCATTCCAGCTCCTTACGCAGATTTTGAAGATGTCTTCTCAAAACAGAAAGCTGATATCCTTCTGCCTCTTCAGAGGTTCGATTGCCCAATTGAGCTTTTGCCTGGAACTACACCCCCTCGAGGGTGGACCTATCCTCTGTCACAACCGGAAACCCAAGCCATGATGTATATCCAAGAGAACCTGGCTAAAGGCTTTATTCGATCATCAACTTCTTCCACCAGAGCTGGATTTTTCTTCGTCACAAAGAAAGACAGATCCTTAAGGCATGTATTAACTACTGCGGCTTAAATGTCATAACTCACAAAGACAAGTATCCTCTGCCTCTGATCTCTGAACTGTTCGATCGCCTCCAAGGGGCCTCCATCTTTACTAAATTAGACTTACGCGAAGCCTACAACCTGGTACGCATACGCCCTGAAGACATCTGGAAAACGGCCTTTAATACCAGGGACAGGCATTACGAATACCTGGTAATGCGCTTTGGCCTTTGTAATTCCCCGGCTGTATTTCAATGAATGATCAACGAGATCTTCCGAGACCTCCTATACGTCAAAGTAGTAGCGCACCTTGACGATATTCTTGTCTTTTCTAAGGACCTTGCTACACACCGTGCAGATGTTCGCACAGTCCTCAATCGTCTCCGTGAGAACCATCTTTTCACGAAATTGGACAAGTGTCTCTTTGAACAATCCAGTCTGTCTTTTGTAGGATATATTAACTTGCAACAAGGGTTTTCCATGGACCCAGAGAAACTCAAGGGGATCCAATGGCCCTGGCCTATGGGCCTCTGAGCCTTGCAACGGTTTCTCAGATTTACAAATTACTACCACCATTTCATTGCCACCTATTCTATTTTTGTGGCTCCCCTCACAGCTATGACCCGTAAGGTCATAGCTGTGAGGGGAACTAGACCATGTCTTCGTCACCCAGACCCAAACTGCCCCTTCCTGGTCAAAGTGGATGCCTCTGCTATCAGGGCCGGGGCGGTTCTGAGCCAGCATTCAACATCTGGGTCCCTGATCCCGTGTTCCTTCTTTTCTTATAAGTTCTCTCCTACAGAACAGAATTACAGTATTGGTGACTGAGAATTACTCGCAATTAAGCTGGCCTTAGAAGAATGGCACTCCTGGTTGGAGGGCGCCCAGCATAAATTTACAATTTTCACCAATCACCAAAACCTCGAACACCTGAGTCATGCCCAGCATCTCAATGCTCGTCAAGCCTGAATGGCCTTGTTCTTTTCCAGGTTTAATTTTGAGCTTTGGTATCGCCCAGCAGAAAAAAATCTCTAGGCGGATGCCTTATCATATTACTGAAGAACCAAGTCACATCATCGACCCTGCTTGTATCTGCTTATCTGCGATTCTTCCAGTCCCCGTTGGGAAAACTGTTGTACCTCATCTCCGTGATAGAGTTCTCCAATGGGCACATGATTCTAAGTTCGCTGACCACCCAGGATGGGCGCGAACTCTCGCTTTACTCCAGCAATTCTTCTGGTGGCCCACTATGGCCTCCGACACTAGAGCGTCTGTCGATTCCTCCAATACTTGTGCCCAACAGAAGCCCCCAGTCGGTCGACCTTGGGGCCTGCTTCAACCACTTCCTGCTCCAGAAGAGCACATCTTTCCACAGATTTCATTGTGGATTTGCCACCGTCGAAAGGTCATATTGTCATATGGGTCACAATCGACAGATTTTCAAAAATGGCCCATTTTGTTCCATTGCCTCGCCTACCTTCTGCTCCAGTAGTGGCATGCCTGTTTTTCCTCCATATATTCCGTTTGCGCAGCTTACCCAAGGAAATAGTTTCAGACAGAAGTTCCAGTTTGTCGCCCGCTACTGGCGCGCTCTTCGCTGCAAGTTTGGCATTAACATCAGCCTCACCACAGCTTACCATCTGCAGGCAAATGTCAAGCTGAACATACGAACCGTTCCCTAAAGGCCTTACTCTGTGCCTATATAAACGATCGGCAGGACAACTGGGCAGAACTTCTTCCTTGGGCGGAGTTCTCCCACAACTCCCATATTGCTGCTGCCACAGGAACGTCACCATTTTCCATTGTTTATGGTAAGCAGCCACAGCCTCCACTACCTATTCCACTGTCTGTGCCCTCTCCAGGCGCGCAAGCCACTGCGGATGCTCTCAAGGCCGCGATCTGAGCTAAGAAGTCCACGGATACCCATCGGCACTCTGCTCCTGAGTTTCGTCCTGGTCAAAAAGTCTGGTTAATTACGTGATACATCTGCCTCAAGATACCATCTCAAAGATTTGCACCTAGATACACTGGACCTTTTCCAGTCACCCTTCATATTGGACCTGTTACTAGCTATGGTTGCCACCGACTCTAGGAATTCACAATACATTCCAAGTGTCGCTTTTGAAGCCGGTGATGCTCTCTTGGCCTTCTCGTAAGGTTCCTGAACCATCTCAGCTGGGTGCTGAGTCTGACACCACTTACAAGATCCACGAAGTCCTTGATGTCCACCATAGGGTTCGTTGGTGGGAATACCTCTTTTCCTGGGAGAGTTACGGCCCAGAAGAAAATTTGTGGGGGCCATCTCATAACACTCTGCTTTGCCTGACCATGCTATTGATCGTCTCCTGGATCTGACCTCTGTTTTGCCCAACTACGCTACTGATCATCTCCTGGACATGACCTCTGCTTTGCCCGACCATGCTATTGATCGTCTGCTGGAACCAACCTCTGCTTTGCTTGACCATACCATTGATCTTCTCTTGGACCCAACCTCTGCTTTGCCTGACTACACCATTGATCTTCTCCTGGACCCAACCTCTGCTTTGCCTGACCACGCTATTGATCGTCTCCTGGATCTGACCTCTGCTTTATCCAACCTTGCTACTGATCATCTCCTGGACCTGACCTCTGCCTTGCCACTACTCCTTGCTTGCTGTCTGCCCTGACTTCAGCTTGTTCAACATCTCTACAGTCTCTATTCTGGACTTGGCCTTTCAGGCTTCGGCCTCTTCTTACCCGGGCCTCGTCTTACCCGTCCTCTTCTTACCCGGGTGCCTCTTCTTACCCGGGTGCCCCCTGTCTGACTTTCATTCCTCCATTACGGAAACAGAAAAAATGATGAGAAAAATCAACCCTGCACGTCATGACAGACTCCATTCCCACCCGAGTTCTTAAGGAAATTGCTTACCCAATAGCCCCGACAATTACAGCAATCATCAACAAATCACTCGAAGAAGGCGAGCTACCTCCCAAGTTAAAAATCGCTACAATCACACCTTTATTAAAGAAAAAAAACCCTCAACCCAGATGACCTAAACAATTACCGCCCAATTTCTAACCTACCCTTCTTTGCCAAAATGACAGAGAAGGCTGTCCTGAAACAACAAAATACTTTATCCCACCCAATTTGGTTTTAGGAAAAACCACAGTACCGAAACCCTCTTACTCAACCTTTCCAATACCATCCTAAGAGGATTCGACAACAAAAAAGGATACTTACTGATTCTTCTGGACCTCTCCACAGCCTTCGACACAGTGGACCATAAAATGCTTATTTCTAGTCATGAATCCATTGGGCTCGCGGGCAAAACTCTAAGCTGGTTTACATCTTTCCTTAAAAATAGATATTTCAAGGTCTCCTACAGCAACATATTATCGAACGCCATCCCCCTCAAAACAGGTGTGCCACAAGGTTCGGCACTATCACCCATTTTATTCAACATCTACCTTATTCCTTTATGCCATCTCCTATCAAGACTTGACATAACGTACTACATGTACGCCGATGATATACAAATTCTCATTCCAATTTCCTCCTCCATAGAAGATGCAATGTCAAGAGCAGCTTCACACCTTGATACAATCAGAAACATGTTAATCCATCTTAAACTATGTTTAAATATGAGCAAAACTGAATGTATCCTAATCGCCAGAAAAAACTCTGGACCAAAAACTATACCACCCTTCCAATTTGACAATACCCTCATCCAACTTAAAGACAACGTAAAAGGCTTGGGCATTTGGGTAGACAATGATCTAAACTATAAAAAACACATCTCTACAAGAACAAAAGAAGGATTTCACAAACTACAAGTAATCAAACACCTAAAACCACTGCTTCACCCCCATGATTTCAAAACCGTCCTACAAGCCCTCATCTTCTCCGGTTTGGACTATTGCAATTCTCTCCTGATTGGCTTACCTAAGACATCCAAGACCTTTGCAGCTACTTCAGAATGCTGCTGCCAGAGTCCTGACGGGTAAAAGAAAATCTGAACACATTACGCCTGTTCTCAACCAACTACAGTGGCTCCCAATTGAGAAAAGAATAGAATTCAAAGTTCTCTCAATACTTCATAAATCAATTTATAAAGCAGACTACACTGCCCTTGATGACATCATACATATCCATTGTTCTCTTCACACAACAAGAACAACTAGTAAACTTCAACTAGTGATTCCATCACTTCCACATGCCAAACTCTCTTCCACCAGAAACAGAGCCATCTCCATCATTGGCCCAAAGTTATGGAATTCATTACCTCAGTACCTAACCGTTCAAGAAAACCTAAAATCTTTTAAAAAAGATTTGAAAGCCTGGCTACCCAGCCAATCTCTTAATGACAGCATGCACAATGATCTTAAAACATAATACCATAGCCTTCTAACATTCAATCTCCCCCTATGACAATCTCTCCTGCTTCCAAACTACAGATGTCTCTTTTTATGTTTTGAACTCAGATATTTCTGTGTACCTATCCTTTGGTATATCTTGTTTTGTTTATACTAATATTATATGCCAGTTCTCAATTTGTTAAAATTTAAAATTTTAATTTTTAATGTAACAGGTTGTTATAAATGTAAACCGGAGTGAAGGCAACTCTGCTATACCTCGGTATATAAAAAATGCTAAATAAATAAAAATAAATAAAACAAATAATTAGATTTAAAGGCTCAGGGTGTTTTGGGTTTTTTTCGGGACAGCCGAAAACAAAAACCGTCCTGACCCGCGGGAAACGGAATTTCCCGCGGGTCCACGATCCCGAAACCGGAACAGATTCCAGCACCCGATTCACATCTCTACTTATTTCTCACATCCTGTTCCTGTCTCTTCCCTATGTTATATTAAAATCACCAGTCCATACATCAACATTTTTTTCCAGGTCTTAGTCCTTTGAAACTCGCATTATAAAACTACTAGCCATGTGGTAGTAGCTGACACTTTCCCAGTTAGCACCAATAAGTCCCACAAACACTCACTCCCACCTTCTGCCTTGCTCCTGCATCCAGTGACACAGAAAGAGGAGTCAAACCAGCAGAAAAACACCCGAGCAAACCAGAAAGTTAGTACTCACTTCTGTCTACATGCAGTAGCAAATATACATGCGTGAGTTTGGCTGATTACGCCATCTCATAAGCACGCAGCCCTTATAAAATACGTCAAATGTGCGTAAGCTCTAGTGTCCACCCTGACATGCCCCTTTTTGATACGCACATGTTTGTGCGCGAGCAGACGTACGCCTACAACTGCCGGCTACGCAAAATTACATGTGTGCGTGCCGGCATTACAAACGCACGTAAGCCGGTGATCTTGCATGCACAGAGCTTTGAAAATGTGGTCTTTAATGCACAGCCCTGCTATTAGTATGCGCCTTACACAGCGCACTGAACTGTAATGCAAAGGCCCCCACATGTGGTAAGGGCAAACATCTGCAGAGTTAGGGCAAGAAAAATATGGTTAATTAAATGATTCAAAGGCTGATTCTGGGGACAGCTCACAAACACACATCACAATACACCTGAGGAATGCAAGAAAAACCACTCTGGCATACTTTTTGCTACATTAGTTTCAGTAATGTTTCTTGGCATGTTAATGATATAAACTGAGAAAGTTGTAAAATAGAACAGTGCTCCTGCAAGAAGGCATCCACCATTTAGCAAGCCGAAGTGACAAGGCTTTTTTGTTTTTTTAATAAAGCACATCGATGCTAATGGAGAGATGGCAGTTCCTATATCCCAATTCCTTAATGGAATGCAATTGTAGTAGGAATAGGAAATAAAATATGTCTACATTGTATCGCTAGCAACATAAACTCTCATGCTGATCTGTGATTACTGAGTGCTTCTCAGTGTGAGTGTGTTTTTGCCTTTTCCTTATTCCAAGAACAGTGCTCCTTTCTTATTTCCAGTCATGCTAACATATAAGAATGCTGCATTGATCTTGTTTTTAGTTCCTTACTGTGCCTGAGGCTCGTCCCTCCAGAAGCCTGAAACAGAAATGACAAACCTGCATTTCACGGGCTCCGGAATTCTACTGGAAAAAAAACAAAATCACACCAGTTCTGACATCAAACAAACAGAATAATTACTGCTAGGCAAGACATAAACAACATTTACAACTAAGATATTATTGAAAATGTAATAGTTCCCCCCCTCCCCCCTGTAATAAAAAGGAATGTTTCCCTATGCTTATCCAAAGTGATGTGCCCATTCAATATATATATTTTTTTAAATAAAAAGGTACTTTATAAGGCAATGGATCAATACTGTTCTGCTGAAAGAGAGTTAACATCGGCAATCCCCTGTTCAGTTACAGCATTATCAGGTCATGTCACTTTCATTATTCCACTTGCAAAGAAAAGGATAATGCTGACCAAAATCCAAAACTGAACACGGGAAGAAGTCATGCTGAAATCCATTCATAGATAAAATGAAAAACACTCCCAGGGACATTAATTATGAATTCCTTTCTCTATATGAAGTGAATACTGAAAACAGACACACACACACACAAGCAATGATCCCAAAGGACTTGAATGTCCAACTGCCATAAATAAGCACACATATGCATTTCTAGTTTTAATTACATGCATATTTAATAATCCAATTACATAGATCTCTGAAAACATATTCATTACAAGTTATTTAGAATTTCGCAGACACCAAGGAGAATATTTATTGGAGACTCCTGGATCCGTGGTTGAAGTTTTGTGATTGACGTTTGCTGTAAATGTTTTCTCAGCTGAAAGGATAAAATGGAGATGAATTAACAAGTCTTTCAGGACTTTGTAATATTAAAGTGCTGATGAATTTGTGTTGTATGCCAATGAGTTAACTAATGTTCCATTGAGAATGATTGAATTTCTGCTCAAAATACATGTCAGGTGAGCAACTGAGTGCTTTGGTTGTGTATAAATGGTTTTCATATTTTCACATCAAAAACATAATTGGGGAAAAGAAGCTAATATATACAGCTCAATGGCAATGTGAAGCTTCTAAATATAATATTAAAACAAAGGAAAATATAATTATATATTATATGCAGAGGAAAAGAACTCAGAACTCTCCAGATATCTGATAGTGACTCTTTTTCAATAACAGGTCAAGAAAATCCTCCATTTTTATTTTTCATTTTTCAAAAAGTGAAATGGTAGATAACAATTGCTACGTAGATATAAAAAGCTTACATTTCCAACGGATCAGCCGTACCATCACGTCCAGGGATCTCACACTCCCTCTTTCTCGCTGTCTCCCCTTATACACTGCAAACGCTTGTGAAAAAGCAACAGTGTTCCCTCCCTCTGAGTTCTTATCAATTTTCAGAAACAGCTGTGTGGCCTTCATACTCTCTCTCAGGCTTTAGTATAAGTTAATTTTTTGTTTTCTCATCATAGACTTACTGGAATAACTAAATAATCATTCATGCCTGTTCGTGAACATTTCACAGTGCAAGACAGTAAAGAGGAGTTCACTCAGAGGTTGGCCTGTGGCCTTCAAACTAGTCTGTGTCTGGGTGAAAACTCTGAATCCATACAGCCAACCCTCTATATATACATCCTCAGCAAAAAGTATCAAAAAATGACTCCAAAACATGGTAGCTGCTATTCAATGCCAAGAAGTGCAGAGTCATGCACCTGGGGTGTGGAAATCCAAAAGAGCTGGATGTGATGGGGGGTGAAAGATGATCATGCACTGAGCAGGCGAGGACTCTTGGGGTGATTGTGTCTGCACCACATAGTCATAGTTCAAGTTCATAGTTCATAGTTTCAAGCTTGATATTTTTAAGGTAGCATATTTACCATCATTTTCTTTGCTGCTTTAAGATTGAGTGAAGTTGTGTCTATGGCGAATACCCTAGAGGATATCTCTGGATTGCCAGCCTTCAATGTTTCTGTGTTGAGATCTAAAATGGATCAAAGAGATAGAGGTACATCAATTATATTGGCAAGAGTCCCTGGATTGTCCACATGCCTGGTTGTGAATGCCATGTGTTACATCCCCATTAGGATATCTGGCATCTCCAATTTCTAGTACATGCTAATTCATTTCCTTTGAGCAAATTTCATTTCAGTACTATTTTGAGGAGATGCCTCAGCACAGCAGGATTACAGGTAGGAACAATTCAAGACCCATTCCTTTAGAATTGGTGTGGCATCTAGCGTGGTGGCGTCCTGTCTATTTGGAGGCACCATACAGCATAATGGTAGAATGCACTCTGCTGCCTGTCAATCTTATGTCAGACAAGTGAATGGTAGCCCTTATCAGGCTGCTGCATAATTTTAGGGCTTGGCCAGCAGCAATGGATGGTCTGGATCATGGGACACTCATTTTGGGTAGAACACTGGGCCAGGAAAAAGCTATGTGGGTACATATTTGGGCCTAGATATGCAGGATGTGTTGCTGCAGGAGGAATATGCATTGGGATCAGCCCATCTCCCTTCTGTGGTTGGTACCTCACTTCTGTGGTTGGTACCTCACTTCTACCCTGTGATGGTAGTAGCAGCTGCCCAGGTTAGTAGATTGGTCCAAGCTTAGAATTACATAATACATTATTGGCATTACATATATAATTACCCTCATTATCCTTTTCTCAAAAAGAAGAGCTGCTCTCTCAGTGTCCCTGACATGCAGCAATGGGTATCAGAAGTCCACTGAGCAAGTTTTCACCTTGATGCCAAATAAAACTAAGGGCAATCACTGATATTTTAGTCACCA
This sequence comes from Rhinatrema bivittatum, assembly GCF_901001135.1. Taxonomy (NCBI): domain Eukaryota; kingdom Metazoa; phylum Chordata; class Amphibia; order Gymnophiona; family Rhinatrematidae; genus Rhinatrema; species Rhinatrema bivittatum. Next base: position 339,404,236 of record NC_042620.1, on the reverse strand, counting down.
CACTTCTTTATTTAGGGGCCAGTTTTCAAAATAGCCCACATAGTTGTAAAGCCCTTTAGTAAAAGTATGCACGGGCTACGCACTGATTTGCAAAGTATGAAAATCCTTTCCATTTGAAAATTGTCCAGGGAAAAATTAGCCCACCAAAATTTGCACCAGCTTTTACTGCATTGTTTTGAAAATGCAAAGCCCATGTCACAAATCTGGTACCTAGACAGCCTCTGCACCAGCCATACTCAGACCATCTCTAGCCAGCACCTTGAAGGCTGCATGACGCAGCAAGGCCAGACCTCATTGTATGCTCCCGTCTTAGCATGGAGTCTCCTTTCAGCTTTTGGCCATTTGTTCTTGTGCTCTTGCCTGTTAACCTTGCCCTTGTTCTGTGAATAGCTCCTGCTCTGTTTAGGCCTTCTAGCCTGTCTTTCTGCCTTGTCTTGTCTCTTGCCTATGTTCCTTGTTTTGTCTGGGCCTATCCTCTGCCTGTATTCTGTGTCCTGTCCTAAGCCCTTCAGTGACTGCCCTTGTTCGGTAACTTATGTAGTAGAAATATGACTGAATGTCTTAGTTTTAGAACTCTTGAGTTATCATTTTGGATATTTACATTTACATTTTTACATTTATTTGAATTTATAGAACACCTGTTAGGCCTAGGTGGTGAACAAACCTACATAGATAGTATGATAAAACAAATATGGAATATGATTATTATTAAACTATTATTATTATTAAACTATTAAACTATGGAATATGATTATTATTAGTTTAATTGTTAGATATACTTAATATTTGTACTTAATGTTGTTCTTAATTTATTGTTAATAGATTTATTATGTACACATTATTTCATTTTGACTGTCAAGCTTGTTGCTGGTTTATCGTTTACTGTAAACCGAGGTGATGTTATTAACGTGCCGCGGTATATAAAAAACTACGAAATAAATAAATAAATATAAATAAATAAATATAAATAAATAAAACAACATAAAATAATCAACCAAAAAAAGAAGTTAAAACACATACGGGTAGATTTTCAAAAAGGTGTGCACGTGAAAAATGGGGGTTACGTGCGTGGCTGGGCCTTGTGCGCATTGCTCGCATCTTCAAAGGGGTCCAGCCAAGCGCAAAACCCCATTATGTACCGAAGAGCTGGGCCTAGATAAAGGGGCAATCCAGGGGAGGGGTGGGGCTGGAGGCACCGGTGCAACAGCCATTTGCTTCTGTGATGCTGAAATGCGTGCCAGCAGCCTGTCGGCGTGCTTAAGTTAGTACCGCTCTGGAGGAGCAGAAACTTGAAAAATAAAAAAAAAAGGTTTAGGGGATGGGGAGGAGAGGGGAAGGGGAAGGAAGGTTAGATAGGGGTTACGGAAGTTCCTATTTGGAGCAGACTGGGAGGGAACTGGGGAAGGCCGGGATGCGTCACCACGTGAAATTAACTAAACTGAAACCCCCTTGTGTGCTTGGATTACAAAATCCGGCGTGCATGTGTGCACGGCCCAAATGATTTTATAACATGTGCGCACCGGTGAACACGTGTTATAAAATCAGCGTATCCGTGTGTGCGTGCCGGGAAACGCAAGCACATAGACACGCGTGCGCACCTTAGAAAATCTACCCCATAATGAACAAAAGAGTTTTAAGCAAAAAAACGCAAAGGTAAAATTAACCATAGGCTAAATTTAATAAAAAATGTCTTGATTTGTCTTCTGAATTGGTTAAGTGAATCACATTGTCTAATTCCATAAGGTTGGTGCTGCAAGAGAGAAAGCGCCAAACTTGTACATGCACATGGGCCATTTAACAACACTATATGTATCTTGTGATAGCCCTGCATTCCAGTAGATATACTATGCTATGTGGGAATACAGTTTGAGATGAAAATTTAAAAAAAAATATGTGTGATGCATGTAAAAAGTGTGTATAATGCAAATGTCACCACATGAGGTGGAATAAGGTTGTGAAGGAAAGAAATCGTAGTCAGATGAGTACAGGCAATATATGGTTGCATGCAGATGAGATTGAAGTCATTAGAGTAAATTCAGCTGGTTTCAAAATGCTAAAGACAAAATCCTTGGTGGGTAATGAAGCATTAGCACATTTAAAGCAACTGCATTGAGAATATTAATGTTTAAAAATGATGGGAAAGTCTCACCAGTTTTGTGTGGTATTATCTGATAATAAAAAAGAGAATTTGTTCATCTACCTTTCCTATTTTCATGTATATAGTAGAAATCACAAAATCTCTTATTTGAAACATAGAAACATAGAAATGATGGCCAAAGAAGACCAAAGGCCCATCCAGTCTGCCCAGCAAGCTTTCACACTTTTTTTTTCTCTCTCATACTTATCTGTTACTCTTGGCTCTTAGTAACCTTTTTTATTCTATTTCCCTTCCACCCCCGCCATTAATGTAGAGAGCAGTGTTGGAACTGCATCTAAGTGAAATATCTAGCTTAATTAGTTAGGGGGATTAACCACTGCAATAAGCAAGCTACACCCATGCTTATCTGTTTATCCAGACCAGTGGTTCTCAACCTTTTTTCTGTTGGGACACACCTGACAGATGGTTCTCACATGCGTGACACACTGACCCATGATCGTCATGGGGCTAGATGTAAAAGTACAGTTTGCATCCATGGGAACCCCCCTGACCCACAATAATGGATGTAAAGCAGAATTATGACATTCCCCATACAACTCACCCTACAAAAAAGATATTCTGGTTCTGGTGTCATCTTAGTAACATCAACCTAAACTCCTTCTACTTCCAGGCTCAATAGCCCTACTTATGAAAAGACAGCAGTTTACCACCAATGCATGTCCTCTTGAGAAAACACAACAAATAAGACTGATAAAACTCTTACATGCTAGTAAAATATCTCATCTCGGTAACAGACACAGGGGTAGATTTTAAGAGGCGCGCGAACAGCCTACTTTTGCTTGCGCATCAGACTCAAGCAAAAGTACGCTGGATTTTAGTAGATACGCGCGGAGCCGCGCGTATCCACTAAAATCCTGGATCGGCGCGCGCAAGGCTATCGATTTTGTATAGCCTGCGCGCGCCGAGCCGCGCTGCCTCCCCCCGTTCCCTCCAAGGCCGCTCCGAAATCGGAGCGGCCTCGGAGGGAACTTTCCTTTGCCCTCCCCTCACCTTACCCTCCCTTCCCCTACCTAACCCACCCACCCGGCCCTGTCTACACCCCCCCCTTACCTTTGTCGGGGGATTTACGCCTCCCGGAGGGAGACGTAAATCCCCGCGCGCCAGCGGGCCTGCTGCGCGCCGGGCCGCGACCTGGGGGCGGGTACGGAGGGCGCGGCCACGCCCCCGGGCCGTGGCCACGCCCCATACCCGCCCCCAAAACGCTGCCGACACGCCCCCACAATGCCGCGCGCTCCGGCCCCGCCCCCCGACACGCCCCCCTCCGAGAACCCCGGGACGTACGCGAGTCCCGGGGCTCTGCGCGCGCCGGGAGGCCTATGTAAAATAGGCTTCCCGGCGCGCAGGGCCCTGCTCGCGTAAATCCGCCCGGTTTTGGGCGGATTTAGGCGAGCAGGGCTCTGAAAATCTACCCCACAGAACCGACCTAACATACTCCCAGGATCTGTAGTAATGTACATAAACTAATCCGCACACAGTTACACCTGTATTATGGAATACACTCAAACAGGAGCAACCCTATTTATGAAAAGGCAACACTATAAATATTAAATCAGGCCCTAAAAACCAACACACCTCTTATTAGGAAAACAGAACTAGCAAGCAGCTATAGATCCCCACACAGAAATAATTGTAAAACTATACAAATAAGTAGAATAAATGTTTCTAAACAGCTATGAACAGAATAACATCCAATAATTAAAAACTCATAAAAACTATTAAAAATTCTCCAAACACTAATAAAATATTTCAAAAAAAGCAGACACATCACATAATATTAAATAATTAAAATGGCAGTCAATCAAGAAAAATAAACTTAAAAAGCCACCTTTACTTACCCCCTCCAGCAGCTCTCCTACTCCTCTTCCATGCAGGCCGTAGCACACAGCAGAAGCAGCAGTAGAGGATAAGCTCTATACTCATGGTCCTCTTCCTTAATGCCCATGTCTTTCACACACACACACCATACCAGTCATGCCCCCATGACCAGTTTCTGTCTCTCACACCAATCATCTCCCAAACAGTCTTTGACACACACACCAGTCACCTTCCTGAACAGTTTCTCTCATGTCATACTCACACAGAGGCTTCCCACTCCCATGTTCTACTTACATATACGAGCTTCTCACTCTCATAATCACTTTCTCTGTCTCACACACACTCACTAGTCTCTCACTCCCATGCTTGTTCTCTCCACATGCACAGGCTTCTCATTCCCATAATCACTTTCTTTCTCTCTCACACACACACACACACACCAGTCACCTGATCTCTCTCATGCATACACACACACAGGCTTCCCACTCCCATGTTCTTTCAGATATACAGGCTTCTCACTCCCATACTGTGTCACACACACACCCAGGTTTCTCACTCCCATGCTCACTCTTCACATGCACAGGCTTCTCATTCCCATAATCACTTTCTCTCTGTTACACACACATACATACACACACACACCAGTCTCTCTCTCATTTCCATGCTTGCTCTCCACTGCACAGGCTTCTCATTCCCTGAATCACATTCTTTCTCTCATATTCATACACACCAGTCTCTTTCTCTCATACACACCGTCACCTTACCAACCAGTCTCTCGCTCTCATGCATGCACACACACACAGGCTTCCCACTCCCATGCTCTCTCTCCCACTTAATCAGGCTTCTCACTCCCATGCTTTCTTTCACACACAACCCCCCCCCCCCCCCCCCCCAACAGCAGGCTTCTTACGCCCATGCTTTCTCACATACCCAGATTTCTCACTTCAATGCTTTTTCTCTCTCTCTCACACACACATCAGTCACCTCCCTGACTAATGTCTCACATACACATCAGTCATCTCCTTGAGCAGTCACTTTCATTGTCTCTCACATACACACACACATCAGCTCTCTGACCAATTTCTCTCACTCACATACATGCTCTCAATCACACGCAGGCTGGTTGCTTCTTTCTCTCACTCACTTCCTCTTCCCCGCCCCTCCCCGAGCACAAATGGTAGCTGCAGCAGTCTCCTCCTCCAGCCCCCGCAAGCCAAGAAAGAAGAATCCCATCGGCCGCGGGAGACTCATGCTGCTGTCTCCTTTCCCGATTACCGGCTGCTTCAATTGCTCGGAGGCCGATGCTGCAGCCGCCGCTACTATTTTTCCATGCGGCGCGGTTCTTTCTCCTTCCCGTGCACCGCATATCACTTCCTGTTCCGGGTCACGGGGGGGGGGGGGGGGGGGGGGGCAGGCGCGGGAAGAAGAAAAGGCCAGCCACGGGTGTCACAGTTTCTTTTAGCACTGCTGCCATTCCCACTGGGCTTGAACGTGTTGATAGCCCGGCGGCAATGGCAGCAGGGAAGAAAGAGCAGAGGGAGAGACCGGGAGACGCGACACCCCAGCCGGTGCTTGGCGACACACTAGTGCGTCACGACACACCGGTTGAGAACCGCTGATCCAGACTATGTAATTCAGTCCTTGTTGGTTGTTGCCTGAATATAGATCCATGTTTCTTCAATCCCCCCTGCCATTGAAGCAGAGAGCCATGCTGGCTATGCATTGAAAGTGATCAGTTTTGCTCCCCTGCCGTTGAAGCAGAGAGCTATGCTGGATATGCGTGGTGTCAAACTTTCTCCCCTGCCGTTGAAGCAGAGAGCTATGCTGGATATGCATTAAAAGTGAAGTATCAGGCGTATTTGGTATGGGGTAGTAACCACCGTAACAAGCCAGCTACTCCCCGCTTTTTTGTGAATGCAAATCCTTTTTTCCACATTTCCTCATTGCTGCTGAAGCTTGGAGCAATGTTGGAGTCGCATTAACCGTGTGTATGTTTATTGAATAAGGGTATTATCACCAGGTAGTTGCCGTTGTTCCTGTGAGCCACCCACTCTTCATTCACATCCTCTAGACTTTATGGATCCACAGTGTTTATCCCACGCCCCTTTGAAGTCCTTTATAGTTTTGGTCTTCACCACTTCCTCCGGAAGGGCATTCCAGGCATCCACCACCCTCTCCGTGAAGAAATACTTCCTGACATTGGTTCTGAGTCTTCCTCCCTGGAGTTTTAAATCGTGACCTCTGGTTCTGCTGATTTTTTTTCCAACGGAAAAGGTTGGAAATGGGAACTGAAGAAATGGGAACTGTTGGAAATGAAGAAAGGGGAACTGTGTGGCTGTGGCAATGCTTGGATCTTTTCCTGTTCTTCCTCAAGCAGGGATTAAATATGTTTGGTCTGAGGGCTTCTGGAGGCAAAAAAAAAAAAGCCCATATGCATTTCGGAGAATGTTTAATTGTGCCCATGAATATGGGTGGAGTGAAGGGACTTAATGGAGCAACTATGGTGACCCTGCTGCTAACATGGTGTAAATATAATTTTTCAGATCCCCAATGACTATTTTTTTTGTTAAGAACATAAGAACTTGCCATACTGGGTCAGATCAAGGGTCCATTAAGCCTAGCACCCTGTTTCCAGGAGTGGCCAATCCAAGTCACAAGTACCTGGCAAGTACCCAAACACTAAGTATATCCCATGATACCGATGCCAGTAATAACAGTGGCTATTCCCTAAGGAGTAATTTTTATAACATACGCGCGCGACCATGTGCGCACAGTTCCCAGCGTGGAGGCACATGCTTGCCAGATTTTATAATCTGCGTGCATGTGCGGGCGGCACGCACGAGAGCAGAAGTAATTTACGGGACTTCCCATGGTCAGTCAGGTTGACAGGGAGCGCCTTGACGCAAGCTCTCTGAAGCCCTGTCTGATGCCCTATAATAAATTTCAGGGCATCGATGTGCTAACCATAGATTTCTATCATTACTTCTGGAGTGAGCTAGGACCTGACCTCCTATAGGTCCTAGATGAAACCCTCCAGACCGGCGGTTATGGCTATCATGCCACATTGCAGGGTTAACTCTGATACCTAAGAAGGGGGACCCGTGTGATGTGAAGAATAGGCACCCGGTCTCGCTGCTCAGCACAGACTATAAAATCATATCCAAATCCATATCGCTGCAGCTTAAGTCTGTGCTAGCCGACATGAGTCACCTTGACCAGTCATACATGATCCTGGGCTAGACCACGTTTATTAACATCTATTTGGTCTGGGATCTGATTCATCTCGATTGCAGGACTGGTCTGCCGATTGCCCTTCTCACTCTAGACCAAGAGAAGGTGTTTGACAGGGTGGATCATGGATGCCTCAAGGAAACCCTGCAGGCTTTTGGTTTTGGCCCACATTTTGTGGTTCTTCAACTCCTGTACAGTTCTGCCTGCTGTCTGTTGATGGGTCTCTCTGTAACGATCCAGAAAGTATGAGATCCAGAGCTAGAGATTTCTACTCGATGCTCTTCTCTCCAGATCCCACTGACCCAAATACCTGCAAGGTTTTATGGGAAGTGCTTTCCACAGTCAGTTAGAATGACAGGGAGCAAGAGAGAAATCAAGATGGCATCCTGAGAGGATGTAGCTCCGTTAGCTCCGTGTTTCTTAAGATTTCTTGACTGCTTTTGTTAGTTACCTCAAAAAAATGCCTCACAAGAGAAAAGGTAAAGTCTGGGTACACCCACCCGACCCGGACCTTGCTTCGGGGCAACGATTGATATCCGAGTTCGCCTCTTCTTCACCCGTTTTGAGGGCTTCAACCCCCGCTGGCAAGCAGGCGAGAGGAGAGCCTTACTCCCCTGGGGAGCTTTCGTTGAGCCCTCCCGCTCCGAAAACACCGTTGAAAGCTTTGCCACGCACCGACGACGGAGGAGCCGAGGCTCATGTTGATGACATCATCCAGAGCGCTTGGCTGGGTGGCCCAGAAGCTGCCGGTTCATCGGGAGGAGAACCGAGACCCCAAACGGCTGTTTCACAAGGAGGAAAGGGGCAGGAAGCAGTTGAAATCCCACTAACATCGGGTGAAGGCAGCGAGTCTGCAGGATTTGGGGGAAGGAGATCCCCCCCATTGCAATTTGTTAAACCAACGGTGGTAACCCACGATACTATCTGGGACTTTATGGTGAGGATGTCGGATAAACTAGACAATCAGGCCCTAAAGTTTGATGAGTTTTCTACAAGATTTGTGACACAAGAGCGGGACAACCAGCAGAAATTTATGGAACATGAAGCAATCAAGAAAACTAATGAGGAAATAAGAAATATCCATAGCATAAATGCCACTATGATTTCTGAAAGGACTTATATGTCGAGGAGATTGGAATCAATAGAAAATTTTATGAGGCATCTAAATATAAGATTAATAAATTTTCCTATTGTAATGGGGGAAATCCCTTTGTTAACCTTTAAGAAATATGCAATAGAGACTTTAAAGATACCTCAAGAAGAGATTCCTCCTGTAAAGAAATTATTTTTTCTACCTAAAAGGAATAACCCAGATCCAGCTGTTTCTAATGCTCAAAGGTTGGACTTTCAAAACCTAACCAAATATTTAGAAAACTCTACCATAGAAATTGTGGATAGGGCTATACTTTTTGTTTCCTTTTTTGATGAAGCTAGTGTTTCAAAGATTATGAAAAATTATTTTAAAAATTTAAATGAAGTATACTGTGGTGGTCTAGTACGTGTGTATCTCGATCTTGCTAAACCTACGCAGCAGCGTAGGAAGGCTTTTTTACAAATGAGACCTGGGACCTTAGCACTAGGAGCCAGTTTTATGCTGCGCTATCCTTGTAAGTGCATCATTAAACTGGCCAGGAATACTCACATATTCTTTTTACCTGATCAACTAAGGGTCTTTTTGAATGGGAGAAGACTTCCTAGTGAACTATAAAGGGAGAACTAGATTGGGGTAGAAACCAGGAGCTAAAGTATTTTCTTGTTTCCTTAATATACTTCTCTATAATGTTTCCTTTCTCTCCATATTTTCCTATGTAATAGAGGAATTTAAGTAAGAAGTATTATAAAACTCTCTGGGTTAAGAGGGTTTATGACTTCCTTGTTTAATTACTTCATGACTAATCCTTATATTGAGATTCTTTGTATTTCCAATGCAAAAGTTTTGTTTTTTATAATTGTTAAAAGATGATAAATAAAAAATTTAAAAAAAAAGGATGACAGGGAGCGACTAGAGAGATCTCTCAGTCTGGCTGAGTTCTTTGAAGCCCTGATGCCCTACAATGTCTCCAGGCATCAATGGGCTGACTGTGGAGTTCTATCATCACTTCTTGAGTGAGCTAGGTCCCAACTTCCTGCGGGTCCTAGATGAAGCCCTTGAGCCTGGGCAGTTACCACTGTCATTCCATCATGCAGTGTTAACTCTAATACCTAAGAAGGCAGACCTGCTGTGACATGAAGAACTGGCACCCAGTCTCGCTGCTCAGCACAGACTATAAAATCTTAGCCAAAACCATCTTGCTGAGGCTTAAGTTTTGTGCTCGCCAACGTGATTCACCCAGACCAGTTGTACACAATCCCGGGCCGGACAATATTTGATAACATCTATTTGGTCCGGGATCTGATCCATCTCTTTTGCAGGACTGGGCTGGCAATCTCCCTTCTCTCTCGACAAAGAAAAGGTGTTCGACAGAGTGAATCATGGATACCTTATGGAAACCCTGCAGGTATCTGGTTTTGGTCCTCACTGTGTGGGTCTTTTCCAACTCCTGTACAGCTCTGTAGAGTGCCTAGGATGACACATGTATATGCTCCCTGAAGTTTTTCATCATCTAGCTTGGAGCTCAAGTTCACTGAAGAGGGCATGGCCCCTGTCAATTGGAGTGAGCTGGAAGACAAAGTGGGTGCTCGCCTGAGGTCATGGAAGGGTCTGCTGAAATTGCTATCTCTCAGGGGAAAGATCTTGGTGACAAACCAGCTAGTGGCAAGCATGCTCAGGCACTAATTGATTGTATGACTCCGACCTCGGATCCAGAGGAGGTTGCTAGATTTCTTCTGGGATGGGAAGCACTGAGTTTCCACAGGTGTCCTGAGCCTCCCACTAGGAGAAAGTGGGCAAAGCCTGGTATGTATCCAAAACCAGGACCGAACGTATAGCATTCAGACCCTGCAGAGGCTCCTTTATTCAGACCCACCTCCGCAGTGGCACATGATATACTGTTAATTTCTTTACCAGCTTTTGTGTATTCATCCAAGAGTATTATGATTCCTCCCGTAGCTGTGCCACGGGAGGCCTCTCACCTTCTCTGGAGGCCGCTCCAAAGCCGGGGCCTTGCCTGAGTAATCTTCCAGATCTTGCTCCACAGCCTGGGAGGCCTTCGGTATCAGCAGGGCCCACCCAAGGCCTACTCCACTGCAGCCTGGATACTTTGGTGTGGGCCACGCCCTTCTCCTAAGGGGAAGGCCCACGGCTCCTCTCCATTCTTGTAGGGCCAGAGAGGTGTGGCCATCTGGACTCCTCCCAGGCAGTTGCCTGCTCCTGGGGTATAAAAGCTCTTCTCCAGCACTCCTGCCTTGCCTTGTATTGGAGTTACTCGTCTCTGGAGGTCGCCTCTTCCAGCACTCCATCAGGCCTTCTTTCTTTGTTCCAGCTTGGTGTCCGGTGTCCGTTCCTGATGTTTCCTGATGTTCCTTGATGTTGGTTCCTGTTGTTCCTGTCCTAGTCCTCCTCTGAGTCTTCCTAGTGTTCAGAGTTCCGACAAGCCTTCGTCTGAGTCTTCCTAGTGCTTAGAGTTGCTTCAAACCTCTTGACCTTCCAGCTCCTCGAGGTATCTAGATGGCCATCTTGAAGGTAGTTCTGTTCCGTCTGGACCCCACTACAAAGAGATTATGGTAGGAACTTCTTGAGATTGCCAGTCTTCTATCTAAACCTGATTAAAGCCTGGGAATTAATCTCCATGACCAGAGAAGTCCAGCGGCCATGAGCATGGAATTTCTAGCTGAACCTCTGCAACCTATGGCTGAGTGCGAGCATGTTTGAATCCCTCATGGTTCACCATTGGCTAATGCTGGCCAGGATCACAAATGCCTGGGTTCTTCTGGACTATGATAGATATGAGTGGGTGACCACAGTGACCCTAGCCCATCTCATAGGTTTTGCAACCCCCTCATGAAACCCATTGTCTGCTCCAGGAGATCAGGAAATCATAATACCAGACCAGCATGCCTTCCTTGAGGAGGTTCTGCGGACCTGACAGTCCCACCAGACTCAGAGCCCCATGCATCAAGATCTGCTGATTAGTTCCATGCCTTTTGAAACCCTCAGCCTCTCCACGCAGACAACCCATCCAGGTTGTCTGCCTTTATCCTGGCATGTTTCTGCACCTTGCCGAGGCATAAGATCTACTCACTCGTGCTGTACACTGTTAAGAGTGTCGGCTGCGGCAGACCCGCGGACCGGCCCCCTCAACTCTCTCAGATGAATCCAGTGTCTGGTCCCTCGTCCCTGCAGGCAGTGGGCTGCCGGCTCCGTCCTTGGGCCACCCCCGGTGCCTCCAGCTCAGCTGCAGATCCATGTGCTCCGCATTAGACCTCTCAGCATGGCCCGCGGAGAGACACCATCGCTCTGTGCCTTGCCCCTCCCTGGGTGCACGCTCTTCATTGAGTCTTATGTTGGGCCCACGGCGGGAACCTAGCCACGGCCCTGGATGATGACGTCAGTTGCAAAGGCAATCCTTAGGAGCGGACAGGCTCCGCTCCTAAGGATTGCCTTTGCAACAGATCTCCATGCTGGTCATGAACTCGTTGCCTCCTGGTGATTCTTCTTCATTCCTGGTTCCTGATCCTCGTTGACTCCTATTCCTGGTTTCCTCATTCCTGTGTTCCTGATTCCTAACCTACCCTCAGATTGCCTTCTCGGATTACGACTTCTGCTTCGCCTGACCACACCATTGACTCTCTCCAACCCCGGCACTCTGCATTGCCTGACTACTCTATTGCCTCTGTCCAAGCCCAGACCTTTGCATTGCCTGACTATGCTCTTGACTCTATCCTCGTCCAGACCTCAGCCTTGTTTGCCACTGCTTCCAGATTGCTGCTGGCCCTGACTCCAGCTTACCCTAGACACTCCTTCAGTCTACATTCAGGACTTGGCTTATTCAGGCGTTGGCCTGTTCTTGCTCGGGTGCCCCCTGTCTTTTTGGTTTTATTGTTGCCCAGGTCTCCAGGATTCCATCTCCTCCAATACAGACTGCCTCTGGGCTGACCTCATCCAGTACAGACTGCCTCTGGGCTGACCTCTCGATCCTTCCATTGATGACGACATATGGAGGCCCACATAAGTCCAGCTGGCCCTGGTACCCAAAGGCTCAATCCGCGGGGAACGAGGGCTGGTATTGGTGAAGCACCAACCGGCCTCTATCCTTCAGCCCACTCTGCCTGCCGACGGTGGGGACGCATAGGAGCCCTCCTTTGGTTAGCATCAACCACACCTCAGTCCAAGAGTCCACCTCCAGCGCAACATACACCATGCTCTTACTTGCCCTCATCTCCTGTCCAGACATGTTCTAGCAGGATGTTCTTCTGCCATCTGAGGGCAAGAAGCTCCTGTGGGCATCATTCTATTCCCAGCATGTCCCAAGGCCCACCGGGGACCTGAGCAGGAGAATTTTGCATGGTTCTCTCAAAATTGGTGTTTTTAGCCAATTTCACATCTTCTTTACCATCCTGTCTCTTTTGTGGGATATCAGAGTCCATTTTTCATGCAAATTTATTTTGTGCCAGATTACAACCCCTTTTTATTTTCCTTAAAATCTTGCTTCTGCTGGTCTTGCTTCCTTTCACACCCCCCCCCCCCCTTTACCTGTACATTTTTGGATGCACCATGCCCAGATCCCAGTTAAAAGAGCAAGGGACGTCCTCATCATCCTCCTCATTGTTCTTGCAAAAATGTCCATCAGCAAGATCAGGCGGCAACAATTGGATAGGGAGGTACCCATGAACTGAGAGGTCCTGTTCTGGGTCAGGAGGCCCCCCAAGCTGGCCAAAAGTCCCTGGGGGTCCAGCGGGGGTCCGGGAGTGATCTCCTACGCTCGTGACATCGGGGGACAGGAACCAAAATGGCGCCGGCGCCATTTCTATCAACGCACCCGTGGCCCGAGAGTGGAAGATCACAATGGGACCCCCCCACTGGACCCCAGGTAATTTAAGACATTTTGGGGGGGTTCGGGAGGGTGGGGGATTTATTTTAAAGGGTCGGGTGGGTTTTAGGGATGTTTTAGTGTGCCGGTTTTCCCGCCCTCCCCCTTCCCCTCCCCCTTCCCCCGATTTACGATTTTTGACGATAAATCGGGGGAATGCCTATTAAATATCGCCTCTAACGATTTTTGACGATTTAAAATATATCGGACGATATTTTAAATTGTCAAAAAACGATTCACATCCCTGATATTTACTGGCTCTATGGACACCTTTGCCAGCCAGTGGACACTAAATAGTGTGCTCTGCTCACACCCAGCCCCCTAAGATTATGATTTTACAGTTGAAAATTTGAGTTTTCCCTGTGCACTCTATTGCATTTTTAATTTACAGGCACATTATACTGGTTTTCTTTGAATATTAGTTTACATTGGTCTTTATGAGTGGAGGAGTAGCCTATTGGTTAGAGCAGTGGGCTATGACCCTGGAGACCAGGGTTCAAGTCCTGCTGTCGCTCCTTGTGACTTTAGATAAGTCACTTTACCCTCATTGCCTCAAGTACAAACTTCCAAATGGTAGATGAAATTTAATGTCAACAAGCACAACCCTTGATGTAGTTACATGATGTTAGGTTCCATATTAGGAGCTACCACCCAGGAAAGAGATCTAGGCTTCATAGTGGATAATACATTGAAATCATCAGCTCAGTATGCTGTGGTAATCAAGGGAATGGTGAATAAAACAGTATTGCTCCATGGTGAGACTGCATCTTGAATACTGTGTGCAATTCTGGTTGCTGCATTTCAAAAAAGACATAGTTGCACTGGAGAAAGGTGACCAAAATGATAAGAGGCATGGAATGGCTGCCCTATGAAGAAAGACTAAAGAAGTGAGGGCTGTTCAATTAGGAGACGAGACAACTGAGGGGGGATATATTATGAAAGGACTTGAACAGGTTAATGTAAATCAGTTATTTATGCTCTCAGATAATTGAAGGTCTAGGGGGCACTCCATGAAGTTAGCAAGTAGCTCATTTAAAACAAATCAAATAAAATTCTTTTTCACTCAGTGCATAGTTAAGCTCTGGAGTTCATTTCCAGAAGATGTGATTAGAGAAGTTAGTGTAACTGGATTTAAAAAAGGTTTGGATAAGTTCCTAGAGAAAAAAATCTATAAACTGGTATTAATTAATAAGAGCTTGCGATCTATTTAATGTTTGGGTAATTGCCAGGTACTTGTGACATGGATTGTCCACTGTTAGAAACAGGATGCTGGGCTTGATGGACCCTTGGTCTGACCCAGTATGGCATATCTTATGTTCTTATGTTCTTAGATTGTAAGCCCTCTGGGGATAGGGAAATATCTACAGTACCTGAATGTAATCCACTTTGAAGCACTGAAAAAAGTGTGAAAAGCAGAATATAAATAAATAAATAAATAAATAAAAATATTCTTGGGTCCCCTTACTCATGTTTGGATGTTATGGACTGATATCACCACCATGTTGCATCAGCTTGTGACCGACCTACAATAGGCCTGGTTTTACCCCACTGCATGTTGTTCCTTTTTTTTCTTGTAAGGAAATCAACTGGGAAACGAGAACTATAAACCCTTACATGCAATGTGGTCAACCATGAATGGATGAAACTCTCCTGAAAAATGGAGCCAGTTGGTGGTGTTATGCATGCCATCCGTGACATGGCCCTCTCACCTCTCTGCAGTAACCCCAGCTCCTGGTTCCTCATCTCTGGTAGTGGTAGGCCGTTACCTCCGTCCTTGGGCCTCCCCTGGTACCTCTGGCTCAGCTATAGTACCTGTCATTCCCGGTCCAGTTACCACTTCCATTGCTTCATATCAGGCCTCTCAATGTGGCCCACAGAGAGACGCTGCAACTCGGCGCTGCAGCCCTCCCTAGTTGCACGCGCGCACACCACCAATGCTTAAGTAGTGCCCGCGGTGGGAACATAACCCCGGATGATGACGTTGGCGAAGCACTGATACTTAAGCCTGGGTTCCGCTCCCTAGCTTTGCCTTTGCAATGGGGTCTCCTCACTGGTCGAGTACTCGTTGCCTCCTCAGAGATTCGTTTCACTCCCGTGTTCCTGTTGCTTGCTGTTCCTGGTTCCTGACTCCTTGCTTCTATGTTCCTGCTCTTCACCTTTCCTCGGATTGCCTACACAGACTTTGACTTTGCTTTACCTGACCACTCCATTGAATCTTTCCAAGCCTGGACCTGTGCTTTGCCTGACCATGCCGTTGACTCTCTCCAAACCCAGACCTCTGCATTGACTGACTACACTATTGCCTCTCTCCAGACCCAGACATCTGCATTGCCTGACTATGCCGTTGCTTCTCTCCATACCCAGACTTCAGCATCGTTTGACTATGCTTGACCATCTCTGTGTTCAGACCTCAGCCTTGTTTGTCACTGCTTCCAGATTGCCACCAGTCCTGAGTTAAGCCTGTTCTTTGACGCCTCTTCAGCCTACTTCCTGGACTTGGTCTATTCAGGCTTCGGCCTGTTCTTGCTCAAGCACCCCCTGTCTACCTACTTTCCTATGGCGCTCGTGTTTCCAGGACACTACTTCGACCAGTGTAAGACTGTACCATCTCCCCTCTGCTGTCTCTGGGCTAATCACCATCTCCTCATCGACGACATACAGAGGCCCACCTAAATCCAGCCGGCCCCGGCACCCAAAGGCTCAACCCGCGGAGAACAAGGGCTGGAAATGGTGAAGCACCAGTTGGCCTCTGTTCATCAGCCCACTCCGCCTGCTGACAGTGGGGACTCGTAGGTCCCTACATACGGGTTGCGTCAACCCCACCTCGGCCCAAGGGTCCACCTCCGGTGCAACAGGTAGCCCTAGATATTAAAATCAGGGTTTTTACCAAAGCTGTACCTGTCCATGTACATGGGCTTGTGATAGACTGGGGTTTGCAGACAGAGCATATTAGTGAACTGTTGCTCGGGTTCTTTGGTCAATAACAGCTTATGTGATTGTGTGCCTATGTATGTGCTCTCGTGTGTTTCCACCTGTCTGTGTGCCTGTGTCTGTGTGTGTGAGTCTGCTTTTGTGTGTGTCTGCCTGTGCATGTGTTTGTGCGCTTTGCCTTGTCTGCCTGCTTGTGTGTTTGTGTGTCTGCTTGTGTACCTGTGTGGGTATGAGACAGGGCTTTGCAGATAGTGCATTTGTCTTTTTGTAGTACACATTTCACTGTTCCATGCACCACCTGGTGTCCATAGACAGACAAGACATTGTGACCGACAGACAGACTGCCACAATCCTTTTATATATATATATAGATTACATAACCTACTTAGAACATTATATCTACCATATAATAAAGAGCTAACAAATATTTGTTACGGTTATAAACATACTCTAAATTGTGAAAGAAGACCATGCAGTAAAACAAATTAATGATATCTACCAAATGTATGCTGATTTTGTTACCTTGAGAATTGTTCTTAAAGCTCATATTATCTGATTGCACAGAAGCTACACTTTTTTTTTTTTGAGAGCAAGAAATAATTTAAAGCACCAGTGCACACTGTACAGAATATACTGGAACATTATGTTGCTACTTTACTAAACAAGAACTGAAGATACAAAAGATAAGAATTTTAAAGCATGCATACAATCAACACTCTGGCTTTATTACAAAGATAGCAGTTGACATATTCACACAAGCTGTAGTGAAAAGCAGCTGGGATCAATTATTGTAATGCTTTAAACATTGTAATTTTGTTGTATAGTAAATGCATATCTACTTATTACCTTGCAATCTGTACTGAAACTCCTAGAAATGTCAGGAGAACCTATGCCTTCCTTATGGAACAAAAACAAGCAAAAGCACATCCTGTAGTTGTGGGAGGTGAGATTGTTTGTAATATAACTGCCAATATTTTTTAACTTGTTTGGACCTATTTCTGACTTTTTTAATTGCTTGCCTTTTAAAGTATTACTTAATTGACTAACGTATAAATATGTACACGGGTGGGAAAGATGGTGCATGCATGTTACTCAATAAAAGTGGGATTCAGAAAATCACATCTCTTCAGAATATTAGAAGTACCAGTACCCTTGTGATTGGTTATATTTTCTGAATAAATCAGTGCCTGCCACCATCATGCTGAAATGTTTCAGCAAACATTTCAAGAAAAAATCTGAAGCTGTATCTACAGTATCTCAAGAGTGATGCTAGCATTTTATTGGACATATTTATTGTTAATATGGAAATACACAAGTTCATGCATGTCACTTGAAGGCTAAAACATGAGCTGAAGACCTGAGTGTTAAATGTTATGAGTTTAGTGTTCTGAATATATTTTTCATTTCTAGGCATAACTATGCTATCAAAGTACTTAAACGACTATTGTTATCTTTATTCTGTACTACAGCAACAGAGAAATAGAATGCCAATCTTACATATTTTCCACAATTTTAAAATAGTTTGTGAAAAACTTTAGACAATTTCATTCTTTCCAAGTGTCTGGTTCTTAGTTGAGCATCTCTTGATTTTGAAAGACTCCCATGTTTTCTTCTCTTTCTCTGTGCACTTCATGGTTTCTGACATTCTGCTCACTCTGCCTTGTCACTGCAAGGAATTTCAGGCTGTCAGAACGATGGAAGCAGAAGAGATGCATATTGCGATCTCTCTCCATGTGTGAAACCCCTCCAAGTGCTGCAAATGTTCAGGAGGTGGCGCTACTGCTCTCAGAATTCCTCCAAAAGCAACAAACCCCAGGATTGCTTTTTTTATCTAGCAAACACATTGCGATATTCACTTCCCATCATAGCAAAATGATTTGTTGTGCATATTGCTACTTGACATATGGTAGTTCTCAGCTTTACTGAGTTTCATGAGTGAGGCTATAGGTGAGTTCAATCTTTAACACTTCCAGTCCCAATATGTTATGGGGTTCATACTTCTCCATTACCTAACAGCAAGTTTAATACTACTCCAAAATCTAGAATGCATTAGAACAGGATGAATCCAGGATGTCCAGTAAAATTCACTGCTAGAATGGGATTAAGCTGAGAGCTTTGCTATTGTGCATTTTTTTTCATCTTTAGTGTTGGATGTTATTTAGGAACTACACAATTTTTAATTCAGTATACTATGAGGACAGTATTATAGCAGTTAAATACATAATTTGAAATAGTGGGCCATGGGGAAAACATATTAGTGGCAGCCAGAAAAATTGTGTCATGAGGGCTAAATATGCATGTCCCCTACAATTTGATTCAAAGTGGCAGGAAAAGCAATTTGTCATATGCAGACCAGCTGGTAGCGAGCGTACACTACTCCTGGTCCCTCCCACGTGTTGTCTGAGACACGGTGACACCAGCAGCGGATTCACGATGTCGGACTGGCCCGGGTATTCGCCGCCCAGGCCGGCCCAGGACACATCACGTGGTCGGCCGAGCGCGGCTCTGTCATGGCCACACACGGTAGACCACGTGACTGGAACGATCGGCCCACCGGGGGATGCCCGATCCCCCGATAGGCCAATCCACCCCTGGGTGACACCAAGGGGCGTCTGGAGTTACTCGATGGAATCTGAGGATCTTGCTGCCTTCCCAGGCATTTACACGAAGAGAAGCTCCTAGGGACCTCCTGCAATCCCACTTCTCTACCGTGTATACTTAGTTAATGGGAAAACCCACAAGGTCAACGTGGCCCTCAGAGGTTGAGAGGAGAAGCTGAAACAGAAAAAAGCAAAGAAAAGTTATTCCACTCCTGGTAAGTGGGAGGGTACACAAACCTCATAACACTGTCCCAATCAGGAAGCTTGCAAGATGGCCACCTGAGTAGACGTGTCGCTGAGAGCTCCCGAGATTTCCTCATTATAATTCTGCTTCTGCTTCTAAGCATGCCACAAACGAAAAGAAAGGCGAGGTTAAGAGGAGTGGATGATGTTACCTCCACTCTGAAGGAGGACAATTAAACCTGTGTAGGCAGTTTCTTTGCGGCAGTTCCACACCCAATGCCGTGTGAGCTGGTCGCTGAGGGGACGAAGCTGAGTGTGTGCTTCCCCCTCTGACCCCAGAAACATCATTAAGACCCAGCTGTCCAGACAGGCCGGCCCTGCCAGGTCTCGAAGGAGAGCGAGGAGACTGGAGAACCGCGTCCCTGACTGGAGGATCCCGGGAAGGGGAAGGAGCGGTACAGCAAAGGATACCATCGTCGGATTTTGCCAAAATAGAGCGTGGTGTGGAGGCTCAGCCTCGTATGAGAGTGGAAGGAGAGAGGCTGGACTGCGCAGAGATGCTGGGAGCTTCAGGCCTGGAGTTGGGAGCTGATGCAACATTAGAAGAGGGAGGTGAGAGAAAAGAAAAGAAAAACCCTATGTTGAGACTTTATTGCAAATAACTTTGTCAACTATATGGTTAGCTTTGCAATCATTAGAAAAATCTATAACAATGTTAACAAGAGTGGTACATGAAGCAAAGAATCAAGTTTCCTTAAATGCTAAAGAAGTTTCTCTACAAGGTCATAAAATAGAGGAATTAAAAAGTCAACTAAAGGAGGTGGAAAAAGTGCAAGTCGCTATTTTGCAAGGAGAAAAGCTTACAAATAGGCTTCAAAATGTTGAAAATGGTTTGAGAGCACACAATTTACGATTTATGAATTTTCCTGTTATTGAAAATATTTCATCTTTAGAACTTTTCAAATCATGTTTCACAGTTACCTGAAACATTGAATCCAGTTATTACAAAAGCATACTACTTCCCTTACACGGAAACAAATCCTGAAAATTTAGAATAACCTGCGCCGTCTTTGGATATAACAGCATTACTAGAGTCGTCACAAGATTTGGTTATTACAAGAAGGAGACCATTGCTGATATCATCTGCGTTTCTTATGGACAAAAATAACATCTTCAAATACTTCTTTAGAAATAGCATTCTTTGTTTTATGGATACAAAGGCTGGTGTTATCCTGATGTAATAAAAGCCACTCAAATTAGGAGGAAAATGTTTCTTTCAATGAGAGCTGAAGCTATTCAAAAAGGAGCGCGATTTCAGTTGCGTTTTCCTTGTAAATGCTGTTTAAGATTTCAGCAACAGAATTATATATATTGGGGCAGATTTTCAAAGGGTTACGCGCGTAACTCCGAAAATCTGCTCCTGCGCGCGCCGAGCCTATTTTGCATAGGCTCGGCAACGTGCGTATGTCCTGGGGCCTTGAAAAAGGGGTGAGAAGGGGGCGGGGGTATGGGCGGGGTGCCGGTCAGGGGGCGGGACCAAGGCCTCTGGCACAGCGGCCATGCCGGGTGATGGCGTGCCGGCAGCTGGCCGTGTCTGCCTTGGGCCCAGCTCCTTCCAGCAATCTAAACTTTTAAAAACTGTCACTCACCTCCGGGTGTTCATCCCCTACCCTGGAACCCCATGGCCAGTGCAAGAATATTAGGTGTCCTGGGCAAACCTTATACCCTTGCATCCCACTCCCACCCTCTCCACACGCACAGTTAACAATTATGCATTTATAATACCAGATTTTATATTAAAAAGAATATTGAATCTTCTGAGAAAAAAAAATATCACAACATGTATATTATATTTACATGCACTGCTATAATGCCAACTAGAAAAAAACTACAAAAAAAGGCACTTGGAACCCATATGGCATTAGGACTATAGTAAGACTCACACCCAAACTATAGTAAGGCTCACGCCCAAACGCAGTGTTGGGTGTGAGCTTGACTCTTAGAAAGCCATGAGTAATTAAAATATAAGAAGCCTCCCTTACCAAAACAGCACGAACTTGCCAGGACTTAAAAAGTAAGAACCCTGTCAATGAAAAGGCAACACTGCAAATATTACATTTAGGCCCAAAACACCAATACACATCCTATTAGGAAAACAGAACAAACCAAGCTGCTATAGATTCCTAAATGCCAGCAGAATACCTCTCCTTGGTCACACAGGCAGACCCTCACCAAATATAGAAAAAATAAACCATAAAGTATAAATAGAAACATGCGGGCAAAAACTGAACTGGAAACCACAAGAAGTCAGAATCTGTATGCAGTGCAACAATGAAAAAACAGAATCATCACTAATCCTCAGCCATTAAACAACAAAATCAAGAATATAATAAATACATAAATCTTAATAGTATAAACATACTAATAAAAATAATTTTTGAAAAACAGCTGATGAATGGAAGATCCAGTAATGAAAAACTCATATACAATTTGCTTTAAATTACCCAAATACCAATAAAATATTTCAAAAAAGCAGACACATCAAATAACTCCCCAAAATTAAAACTAATGACTAATACGGGTAAGGATTCATTCTTCATACCTGGGAATATTTTATTTCCACTCACCCTGGGATTGTTGTAGATTAGTGGGAGAGAGATGTACAAGCATTCTCTTCCCTCTGAAGTGTGTGTTTATTACTGTTTTTATTATGTATGTATTTTTGTTCATCGCCTAGGCCTATTCTGTGTTAGGCGATCAATAAATTTTAATAAATGAAATGAAAAATATAGACATATATCTGTACATACACACACACACACAACAAGGACTCTCTTGGCAGCCAAGGGTCTTCCTCACTTCTGCCACGGGGCAGCTTGGGAATTACCTCGTGGCTTTCTTTCTTCTGACTGCTTGGCAGGTTAGGACTGCTTGCTGACCCTGCAACTCCTTCCTCTCAGTTGCACGGTAGGTTGGGATTACCGGGCAAACCTATAGCTTCTTCTTTTCAACCCCACAACGCCCTCTATCAGCTGCATGGTGGGTTGGGAACTGCCGGGCAGCAGCGGCCTCTTCCTGATCTTCCTGATGGGGTCCAGTGGTGGCGGCGACAGTGGCATTTCCTCTTGGCCGCACAGTGGTTTGGGAACTTCCATTTCCTTGCTGCCTGGCAGCTTTGGGGCTGCCAGCTTGGCAGTGGCCTCTTCCTGATCTTGGCCTCCTGGTGGACTGGGATCCAATGGTGGTGGCGTCCGCCACATTGTCTTTCATCTTGTGGGTGACTGTGGCCCCCAGTTTGTTGCCCCCTCCAGACTGCTGCCCTGTGCAAGTGCACAGCTTACACATTGGGTTGCGCCGGCCCTGGCACTGGAGTATGTCTCACTGACAGAGTGAGAGGGAATAATTGCAATGCATTTGATAGTTCCCCTGTTTCCACTTGTGGTCATTTTTTTTTTTTTTTAATGTTCTTTTCCACTAACTACTTCAGCAAGCTCCATGTCCCAAATTCTATCACCGTTCAGTAACTTTTCTAAAGCAGGCATGCAAGTCTTTATTCAAAGAGCTGGCTTCAGCCCTTCTGGGCTCCCCTTGGGTTTGTCTGCTTCATCAGGGGCTCCAGGTGGCCTGTTCAGGTTTTCTCACATATATGTACTCCCAACATTATCCCAACTCTGAATGTCATTACAGGAGAAGAGGCTTTATAATTCCTCTTATTGATTTTGTTTCTCAGGACCTGCCTTTATATTATAAAAGAATTCTCAAATCCTCCAACATCTCTGTTCCCAGGCAATAAATGCCTGTTTTTATCTTGACTCCAAACAATTCAGTCATCAGTCTCTTTGTTCCTCACATTTCTCTTGTAGAACTCCTGCTGTGATTATTTTCTGGGCAGCAACTTCTAATCTGTGCCAAATCTTCCTCTGTTTCCCTGTCCATCATCTGCATGCTACATGTTTTTTTTCTTATGTGCATCACACAGCCACGGGCATTTTTAGCTCCCAGCTCGACACCAGTACATATATATTCAATAAAACATTTCTGCTTTTTTTTAACACTTCTACATATTAATCCCTGATTAAAAATATGCCGTCCTACTATAGCAGTTTCTCTGTACAGGTAGAAATGTGATATGGCAATGGCATGTATAATGGTTTAAGCATCAATTGCAAAGCTAATGCAGCCTGCTACATCACATCTAGTGAGATGCTGCCAAAGCTGGGCTACCTGTACAGATACCACTGGTAACGGGGGGCCTGTGCAGTAATGATCCATCAACTCATTGTGGAAAGCTATGGCCATAATGTTTCCAGCCAGCATAGGTGCAACACCTGAGGTCTGGACGCACGTAGTGCTGGCCTACTTCTCTGTGTGTGTGAGTGTGTGGAGCTTTTGATCCAGTGGCATCTTTGCTGTCTGATGGCCCATGCTACCAGTTGGAAGACCCCATTGGTTAGCAGGTTGCATTGGGTGGGGAGGACTGAAGGAAGATAAAAATTGGGTGCTGTAGCTTATCCACCTCTTCCTCTTGTCTCCCACACTGAGTCCATGTTGTGTTGCCCATACCTTCATAATTGTTTGCTGAGTATCAGAGTGAATATAGTAGACTATTAGTTGATGACAAGGTTTGAGATAGATCATTTTCAGAATCTGTCAATAATTGTCAAACATATTCTACCTTCCTTTTGTTTTGCCTTTAAGGATGTCATTTGTTGCAGTTTGCGTGGAGTTACCTGAGCCTTGGGGGAAATTTTCCAAGGATGAGTAATGTCAGCTGTTGAAAAGATCCCCTCTGCCAGGTAGGGCTGGATTTAGGATCTGGGCACCCAAAGGCAGCACTGGAGAGTGTGTGTGTGCATGTGTGTGGGGAGGAGAGGGTGGAAGTCCCTGGAAATCAGAGAGTGAGTGAACTTCCTATGCCACTAGCCCCCTTCCAGAGTCACAGACTGCAATAACAGTAGTACTTTCTCCAGTGCAACTATATCTTTTTTGAGATGTGGAGACTAGAATTGCACACAGTATTCAAGGTGCGGGCTAACCTTAGAACAATACAGAAGCATTACGAGAGCCTCCATTTTATTTGCTAATTCCTTCCTAATATTTCCTAGCATTCTGTTTGCTTTATTCACCACTACAGCACACTGAGCCAACAATTCTGAAGTAATATCAACTATGACACCCAGATCTTTTTCCTGGGTGGTAACTCCTTATATGGAACCTAAGACTGTGCAACTATAGTAAGGGTTATCTTTCCCTAGTCCACATTATATTTCATCTGCCATATGGACACCCAATCTTCCAGTCTTGAAGGTCCTCCTGAAATTTATCTCAATCCTCTTGTGATTTAACTACTCTGGCTAATTTTGTGTCATCCATAAATTTGATCACCTCACTCACCGTACCCCTTTCCAGGTCAGTTTTAAATTTATTAAAAAGCACCGGCCCAAGTACAGATCCCTGATACACCCTCTTTCCCTCCCTGTCTCTCACCCCATCTTCTGATATTGCACATACCATACCTGTGGAGCCATCAATCAGCTGCTATCACTCTGTTAGCTGTTTGATCAAGAAAGCTACCGTCCCCTCACTTTGAGTCATCAACTGTTTGGCTGCATGGAGCGGTGTGTTGCCTCGTCCTCACTTATGGTGCTCTAGGTGGCTGTCTAGTTGGCCTAGTGATTCTGCAAGCCCTGGCCCCAGCCATCCCAAGTGACATGCATATAAACTCCCCCCAGTCAGGCCCACACAAGAGTGTGGTGTACAAAACTTTTTAAATATTGTGCTATCCACTGAAAGGTTCTCCCAAAGAATGGGAGCCAACGTTGGATGAGACAGAAGGACGGAACCACATATAAAAACTGACAAGAGACAGCAAACTTATGAGCATGGAGCAAGATTTCCCAGTTAGCCTCCCTACACCCTCTGCTTCTACTTCTAGTAAATTGCCCTTTTCACTCACCGGCAAAAGTCAGCATTGCCAAACGCCAGAACAAAAAAGAAAAAGACATTTTGAATTTGGCATGCTAAATAGCAGGTGTGAAAGCATTTGTGCATTCATAATGAAGTTCACGCATGTTTGTTCTAAATTAGCATAGTACACATGGATATCCAAACCACGCCCTTAAGCATGCCAATTTGTTCATGTGAACTTTCCTGTGTGGAAACATGAGAACGCGCATACTCGGCCTGATTTGAACATCACATATGTCGAACATCTGCATGTACAAATCAGATCCTCTTTGAAAATGTACTTATAAAATTATACCTGAGGCAACAGAGGTGATAAGGACTCAGTGTCACTGGGAGAAGCAGGATTTGAATTCTGGTTTATCTGGTTCTCAGCCCACCTAACTACTAGGCCATTCCTCCCTCAGTGGGCTTTGCTGTCATTGACACTTTTACTATCACCAAAGATCACTGTAAGCATTCGAAAGTTGGTGGCTGATGAGCAGTCTGAGCTTCAAAAGCTTTTATTTTAAGTTTTTTTTTCAGACAGCCAGTTGTTTTGGTTTGAGTGCAGAACTCACTCTGATGAGCTCTGAGAAAATAAAAGACTGCATGGTGCA
Source organism: Rhinatrema bivittatum (assembly GCF_901001135.1). Classification (NCBI taxonomy): domain Eukaryota; kingdom Metazoa; phylum Chordata; class Amphibia; order Gymnophiona; family Rhinatrematidae; genus Rhinatrema; species Rhinatrema bivittatum. The sequence goes on along the minus strand of NC_042620.1, from coordinate 339,378,786 downwards.
GTCATTGTGGTGCCCTCATTATAAAGTGTCGTGGAGGTGGAAATGGTCAGATGCCAGTGCTCATGTGAGTCACTGCAGCCACATTTCTCCCTGGGTCTCCCATTTACGTTTCCCTTCTGCCCTCAAACATGTCTCCTTACACCACTTTTTGAGATCGCTACTGATACATAAATCAAATGGTTCTAAACATATATTCATGTCAGTTTTCTGCTCTCCTTTGACCCTCGCACCTGGAGTGTACTAACTCTTCCACTTCTTTCTTCTGCACTAACAGGCAACCCCCATGTACCAGATTTAATCATATACCCATTGGAAGCCAGCAGGACTCAAGAGGAAAAGAAAATCGAACCTGCTCAATTTAGTGCGCTTATGCTAGTAATCCTGTCCTCAGTACGTCATTTGCTCATGCTCATGCCATGCTCAGCTAGAGCGGAGTAGTTGTGTGGATGAGAAGACTAGATAGGCTCTATGGTCTTTTTATGCCATCATATTTTCATGTTTCTATTTCTATTTAGAACCAAAATAAAAAGGGGATCAGTTAGAATCCAATTCAATCCACATATATATACTAACTGTTACTGGGTCGTGGGTCACCAATATAAATCTCTGTTAAGAAATTTTTAAACTTTATTCAAATTATCAAATTCTAAAATAAATCTCAATTTTTCATTTTACTATTTTTAATTAAATTGTTTTGTATGTTTTGTTTTTTTTTATAATAAGGAGACAGAGCCTCAGAACTGGTATCTTAGGTTACGACCTAAGATTGTTAAACCTGTAAGTTCAGTCTCCGGCTCAATTTTGTAAGTCTCTTTTTCTGCTTTAAAATGAAATGCCAATGTTGCAAATTGTGTTAATTCTCAAAAATTCTCAAAACTGCTGTGAGATCAATTTTCTTTGTTGGAATTTTGTTTTTATAATAGGGATGATGCAAATAATCCCTTCTGTATATCTTAACCAATGATAACAAAATTATTTCACTAAATGCAAAAACATCTGTCCATATTGGTAACTTATATCCCAATTTGTAAGCCCAAAATCTTATAGCTTGCACAACTGTGTAATGGTTTCAGAATCTGACTGACTGAAACTTGCCCGATGTTGCAATGGAGGGTAGCTTAAAAAAGCCGTAGCCATGTTTGTTGGCAGAATTATGCCCGATACATCTGAAAGCTGAGAGATACATTTTCCAGAATCAACCCTGAAGCAGCGTTTAGCGAAACGTTAACGTTGGCGGTGGAGCACGGCACTGACTTGTTAAGCTAAGAAAATCAGAATGAGCTCCAAGTTTCAGATAAGTGCCTTTTGCTGCATTAAATCAGCAGATACAACAGCCATTCAAGAGAGGCTTGCATTGCTTTGGCTAGACATCAGCAATAAGTTTGGAGAATTTGTAACATGCCTCCTTGATACTTTGTAGCCGTTTTTTGCTGTTTTCAATTCAAATGTGTAGCAAGCTGATCGCTAAAAAAAGAAACCACATCAAAGCAAAATTACAAACGACTCTCCTGCAACATCGGGCAAGTTTCAGTCAGTCAGATTCTGAAACCATTACACAGTTGTGCAAGCTATAAGATTTTGGGCTTACAAATTGGGATATAAGTTACCAATATGGACAGATGTTTTTGCATTTAGTGAAATAATTTTGTTATCATTGGTTAAGATATACAGAAGGGATTATTTGCATCACCTCTATTTCTTTTTAGCCAATGCATTTTTGGGTTTCTATGCTAGTTAGCCAGCTAAATGAATATTTGGGCAATAGAAGAGGCAGTACAAGAGGACCGGAAGGCTCATCTGCATACTGCTCCCAGCATCCCCCGGGATAGGCCTCCAGAGGTCACAGCGAGCGATCCAGGTTTCGAGCTCCATAGCTATTGCTTCCAGAGGCCCCTGCCCCCTTTGGAAGGCTCATCTGCATACTGCTCCCAGCATCCCCTGGGAGAGGACTGCAGAGGTCAGAAAGGGATCCAGGCTTTGAAATCCACAACCCCAGCTTCCAGAGGCCCCGCACCCTTTGAGGTAGAAAAGGACCAAAAGGCTCATCTGCATACTGCTCCCAGCATCAGCCCAGGAGAGGACTCCAGAGATCACAGAGAGTGATCCAGGTTTCAAACTCCACAGCCCCAGCTTCAAGAGACCATGCACCCTTTGCAATGGAAAAGGACGCCACCCTCATCTTTATTTCCTTATTGGCACGAACCTCAGGGGCGTCCCCCTGAGATGATGTCACGCTGCCCGGTAATTTAAGCCTACCTCTTTTGTTAGCTAATCGAATTAGCAACTACTCGGATTACTATGGATGGGATTCGCTCTCCGTACCGAAGCTACTCTGCCACTCCAGCGTTCTCTGGAACTCTTACTGCTAATGGGGTACCCGCTCCTCGGGGACCTCTTCTGCTTCTTTCAGGTACTATCAGGAAACCGGTACTCGCTCCTCGAGGGCCCATGTTCCCTGAGTCCCTGCCTGCATCTACAATCCTTTCTACTTGGAAGACTTCACTAACAGTATCCATCTGTGAGTACAACTACCATCTATTCCACAGTACTGCTTCCCTGGAACCAGGTACTCACTCCTCGAAGGCCTGTCCTCTGTTCCAGTGCCAGACCTCTCGTCTAGTGGAACTGCTGTGTGAGTACAATACCACTGAGTCTCCCTGCTCTAAGGGATCAGGTACTCTCTCCTCGAGGGCCTGCTCTCCCTGTCTCAGAGCTTCACCTATTCTACTTGGGACTCTGTATATTTCTCACTGTGTACTCATAACTCTCAGTCTCTTTCCACTACAGCACAGCCAAGCAGAGGATCCGCTGTTCCCGCGTCCTGTGGGATACTTGCCCAGTCAGGCTCAACATCCACTACTCACTACTGCCACCTCTTGTGGTTTCCAAAAATGTTTAAATATTCAATCTGTGTGTGTCCAGAGTCTAGCCTGATACCATGGTCCCTCATGAGACTGCCCCCAGTGGGTAAGGTCAGCTGCCACAGTGTCCAAGGATCCACCCAAACACCAATAACCATAACATGACTGAGGGGTTATCCCCTATAACCCCTCAGTTATCTTAGGGAAGATAAGGCCATTGCAGAAATACAAAATTAATTCTTTGCTTCTATGTTTACTAATGAGGATGTTGGGGAGATACTGGTTCCTGAGATGGTTTTCAAGGGTGATGATTCAGATGAACTGAACCAAATCACTGTGAACCTGAAAGATCTAGTAAGCCAAATTGAATAGCTAAAGAGTAGCAAATCACCTGGACCAGATGGTATGCACCCCAGGGTCCTGAAGGAACTAAAAAATGAAATTTCAGATCTATTAGTTAAAATTTGTAACCTATCATTAAAATCATCCAGTGTACCTGAAGACCAGAGGTGGTCAATGTAACCCCAGTATTTAAAAAGAGCTCCGGGGTGATCCAGAAAACTATAGACCAGTGAGCCTGACTTCAGTGCCAGGAAAAATAGTGGAAACTATTCTAAAGATCAAAATCACAGAGCATATAGAAAGACATGACTTAAAGGAACATAGTCAGCATGGATTAATTCAAGGCAAGTTTTGTCTCACAAATCTGCTTCTTTTTTTTTTTTGAAGAGGTTAATAAAGATGTGGATAAAGATGAGCCAGTAGATGTAGTGTATTTGGATTTTCAGAAGGCATTTGACAAAGTCCCACATGAGAGATTTCTAAGGAAACTAAAAAGTCATGGGATAGGAGGTGATGAATTACAAAATGGTTAAAAGACAGAAAACAGAGTGTAGGATTAAATGGTCAATTTTCTCAGTGGAAAAGGGTGAATAGTGGAGTGAATCAGGGATCTGTAATTGGACCAGTGCTTTTCAATATATTTATAAATGATCTGGAAAGGAATATGACGAGTTAGGTTATCAAATTTGCAGATGATACAAAATTATTCAGGGTAGTTAAATCATAAGTGGATTATGATAAATTGCAGGAGGACCTTGCAAGACTGGAAGATTGGACATCCAAATGGCAGATGAAATTTAATGTGGACAAGTGCAAGGTGATGCATATAGGAAAAAATTATCCATGCTGTAGTTACACGATGTTAGGTCCATATTAGGAGCTACCACTCGGGAAAAAGATGTAGGCATCACAGTGGATAATACATTGAAATCATCAGCTCAGTATGTTGCAGCAGTCAAAAAAGCAAAAAAAAAAAACGTTAGGAATTATTAGGGAATGGTGAATAAAATGCAAAATGTCATAATGCCACTGTACCGCTCAATGGTGAGACCATACCTTGAGTACTGTGTACAGTTCTGGTCGCCGCATCTCAAAAAAGATATTATTGCGATAGAGAAGGTACAGAGAAGGGCGAACAAAATTATAAAGGGGATGGAACTGCTCCCTTATGAGGAAAGGCTAAAGAGGTTTGGGCTGTTCAATCTGGATTAGAGATGGCTGAGTGATGATATGATAGAGATCTTTAAAATCACGAGAGGTCTAGAATGGGTAAATGTGAATTAGTTATTTACTTTTTCGGATAATAGAAGGACTAGGAGGAACTCCATGAAGTTAGCAAGTAGCACATTTAAAGCTAATTGGAGAAAATTCTTTTTCACTCAATGCACAATTAAGCTCTGGAATTTGTTGCCAGAGGATGTGGTTGGTGCAGATAGGGTAGCTGGGTGTAAAAAAGGTTTAGATAAGTTCATGGAGGAGAAATCCATTAACTGCTATTAGAGAATAGCCACTGCTATTACTGGCATCAGTATTTGGGTACTTGCCAGGTACTTATAGCCTGGATTGGCCACTGTTGGAAACAGGATGTTGTGCTTGATGGACCCTTGGTCTGACCCAGTATGGCAATTTCTTATGTTCTTATGGGCACATATCCGGATAAATTCTAACTAAAAGTTTGCCAGATATGTTAGGGGTTTTCCACTATATTAACCAGCTGTCTCCAATATTCAGAGTTAGCCAGATGGCTTAATTGGCCAAATCTGGTCAGGCCAAAGAGCTGCCCTAAAATTATTAGGCTATAGCTAGCCAGCTAACTATAGGCTAGCTGACGTTTTCAGTAGTGCTGCTACTGAACTAGTAGTCCTAGTTTCATAGGGGAAAAAACCAATTTGTTTATTAGTTTCATTTGTTTTTCGCTTGCCATTAAAGTCAATGGGGGAAGTATTTGCAGCCTATTTTTGGATGCAGAATTAAGGTTTTCTTATCAATTCTCATGAAACGTCTGGGGAGCAATCATCAGAACGAGAAAACAGCTCCAAGGTACTTAGACTGTGGCAAAGGGGCACCAAAGTGGCATGAATAGCCTAAGGCACTGTAAAGGGGCAAAGGGGTGACAGGAGTGGCAAGAGTGCTTTAACAGAGGTGCAAAGCAGCGGCGAGAGCGTCAGCAACACAGCTTCAAAAGAGAGCACCGATAACAGTTGCATGAACCCTCGAAGGCAGCACGACAGCAAAGTGGCAAGACAAGTGGCATCAACATCCTACAGCACAATGAAGGGGGAACATAGCAAGCAGAAAGACTAGCACCAACACACTGAGCAACCATGAGAGTGGCAAGAGCACCACAAGACCTCAACTTGACGCCTCCTGCCGCGAGCGGGTGTGAGAGAGGGAGTCCACTGTCATTGCGTCTCTGTGGCGCCGGGACGAACCTGCAGCAGCGACCGCCGTGTGCCTCCGGAAGCGCAGCACATTCGATTGGCGGGCCCGCCTCCTCCTTTTCTCATCCCGCCGGGGAGCCGGGAATCGAGGGAGAAAGAGGGCAGGCGGGTTGCCTGGCACCCTGGACAGATTGACGTCCCTGAGGCGGGGAAATCGACAGGCAGGTGCCGCCTTCCTCCCCGCCCCGCCGCACGGGACATGGAGCCATCCGGCAGAGCACCCTTCCCTCCGCGAGTTCCAGGTACCTAGCACCTTCCTCACGCCCGCTTTATGACAGGGCTGTGAGGTCACTTATGACTCACATGAAAGAGCTGGTTGTTGCTATGGATACTCCCACATGGGCTTCTCCTATTTCAAATGGCCGCTAAGAAAGAACTGTGAACCAAAAGAATGAAACTAATATGATATGTTTCATTCGTAGGGGATCTCCATGCGTTTCGCGAACCCACAAATCAAACAAACAGGGACCTATTCGTTGCGGATTGCACATTCGTTGAAAACGAATGCACATTCCTAGCTGCTGCATTATTTAATATGCCTCCAAAGTTAGCTGGAGAAGTTTATCCATCTAACTTTGCTATCCGGACTATGTCTGAATATGGACCTCCTAATATTTAACTGATACAAAGTAGGTATTATTTCTTTATGAAATGCTTCACTTTGCACAGGGAATATAACTTTCAAACCAGTATGCAAGTGCACATTTGCAAACATGTGTCAACCCACGCCCAGGGACGGGGCTATTTTATAAGTTGCATGCATATATGCATGTTATAAAATAGCCTGGCCGTGTGCATGTGCACTAAATTTTAAGTGGGCACAAGCATGAGCATGCAAATCCTGCTTCTACTACGTCAATTGGGGGATTTTAAAAGGCGTGTGCACCCATGCCATTCCCAGTTTACCAGTTCATTCATCAATTTGCCGAGTTAACAGATAAGTCCTCCAACCCCCCCCCCCCCCCCCCCCGTAACCCCAGACCTTTAAAACCCCTCAGAAATAGCTCTGTCCTTTTATTTTATGACTTACACATCATCCATAGAAGAAGTCAAGTTATGCGACAGGGGACCTCGCTGAGCACCAGGGCACCTAAGTATTTACATGCACATCTCTTGGCCAGGCCAAGAAATGCCCATGCCCCACTCCTGTTTGCAAATTTTCGTGATGTGCGTGCCACGGCACATGCACGCCTATCTGGGCTCTTTTTAAAATACGCTCAGTGTGCAAGATCCCAACTTATTCAAGCATCCCCTGATTAATGCGCTTGCCAGGCTTTTACAATTCACCATTAAGGGTACAACTTTCTTGAAAATGAGCAGGTAGTGATACTGTGTGCCATAAGTATGAGAGAGAATAATATTTCTACTCATTCACTGGCAACCTAGGGCCTGCGCCAATAAGCTTTTGTTCCCCATAGACAAAGTATGAGAATAAATCTTGGGTGAATCAGGCCTTTAGTCTAAATTTACTTTCATACTAGTAAGAAGAACTACCTTCTTTTGGTGTGGTAGGCAGGTTTCTTCTCTACTTTCTTATTAATAATGAAAAGAGTGAATTAGTACCCGTCTTAAACATTTATAATATCGTCCTTGTCTGTTTATTTTTTAATAGAGGAGCTAGAATGTTCATGTTAAATAATTTGTCTTCAGTATTAATAATGTAAATTTAATAAAAAAAAAATTTCATTACATAAGAAAATTTACCTTAGACTTTCTGCTAATCTATTTTTAAATTCTACCGTGTGCATTTGATTGAAATCTAGAATCCCTGTGCAGTTGGCAAGCAAAGGAACATAAAAAAAAAAAAGATGATAGTTAACAAGTGAAAAGTTCATCTGGTCTGCCCAGTTTCCCTATCTAATACAAAACCTTGGACCTTACTTGATCTCTTGCTTTATAATTGCTTCCCCCACCATTAATAATCCTCTCCACATCTTACCATGCCACGTCCTTTGGGGGCCTGTCCCGTGCATCCATCACCCTCCTTGCATTACTCCCAAATCTAACCATTTCCAGCCTCATTGTCATCTAACTGTGCCACTCCTGTTCACTCGCTCTGGATCTGTGCACTACCTCCATTCACTTGACCTCCGTATCTTCTCCAATATCTACCTCTTGTGTGGTGGACACCGCCAGGAACTAGTTTGTTTTATTTGGTTTTAGAGGGGGAGGTTTGATTTAATGTTTTTTTTATTTTGGTTTGATTCATTTGCAGAACCAAACTAAATATTTTTAAAAATCTCCCCCCCCCCCAAACAACAACAAAAAAACCCAAAGTAGGGCATCCCCAGACCCCTCTGTCTCCTCCTCTTCCACCAACATAGTTGCTGAGAATGGGAATTACCCAGAATCCCACTCACCTCTTCTGTGGGGGTCCTGACTATTAAAAGGGGGCAAAAGGGAAGCCATTCACTTCCTGCTTCTCCAGCTTTGTTTGAAAATGTATCAGCGCCATACAAATATCCAAGCATGTAAAAAAAACAAAACAAAACGGAACAGTTCAGCCCTGAGACTGGTGCCATTTTGACATCCTTATGGTACCAGTCTCAGGGCCAACTGGAGGGGCACAGGAGACGTTGGCATCCCTTTTCCCTCGTTCACTAACCAGGACCCCCACGGAAGGTGTAAATGGGGAACAGGGCAAACCCCCAGCCCCGGCAACTTTAATGGACAGACAGAAGGGCCCAGGAAGGTCATGAACTTTGGCTTCATTTTTTGGAGGGGGAGGGGGGGCAGAGGGTGAGAGGGCCCTGGGAAGGTTTTATTGAGGGTGGGAGTGGGCCAGAGGATCCCACGGAGTTCCTGGGTACCTGGCAGGATTTTAGGGGGAGATCCAGGGCAAACAAAAGGAAAGCAAAACCAACAACATTTTTGTTTTTGCTTTCATTCCATTTTGAAAATGAAATGAAACAAAACAGGAAATGTTATTGAAACCTTGAATCTTAGTACAACAGTGTTCTGTTTTTCACTTGAAGTTGATTAATAGATTGGCTTCATTTGGTATAGGAGAAATGGTTTTGAAGTGCTTTTACCTCCTGTCTTCCAGTGTAGGTTGCATCAAGTGCGGACAGAAGAGGGTAGATCAGAATCCTTTATGAATATACCGGGAGAACATTACCTAATGTTCTTTCTAATATCATTTTACAACTATTTGGTCAGGTTTCTGCTTCTTTATAGCTGATTTATAGGATTTTTGCATACCCAGTGATAGAGTTGGTGAATGTTTTTAATCATTCTTTTATAGTTATTAAAAAATAGTTGATACAGATCACGTGATGTGGTGAGCGAAGGTGGACGTGTGCAGGAGAGCTCCGGGTGCCTCGATCCATTTTTTTTGATAATCTGCAAGTAATCCGGCACGAAAGCCCTCCCCAAAGAGCTCAATCTACATTGCTGACCTTTTACATGTCGATCACCAACTACATGAACCGCTCGCCAACAGCCATGCCGATCAGATCCGTGCGAAGAGATAAGGACAAGGCAAGTGCTGGGGATCCTAAGATGGCGGCGACCCCAGGATCTGCGGGGCAGAAAGGCCAGGATCCTGATCTGACCGAAAATTTCAGGGTCATCCTCATGGAAGCTTTGGACTCTAAGTTGGGGGTCATATCTACACAAATCGCGGATGTGAAATCGGTCCTAGATGAGTTAAGTCCGCGTTTGGACAGACTTGAGGGTCGGGTAAGCCTTGTGGAGGATGATACGTTAGCATTGACGGGTAAAATCATGGCCCTGGAGAAACTGGTCGATGCGCACGCTTCTAAATTAGACGATCTTGAGAACCGAGCACGGAGATCTAACATACGGGTGATGGGCTTACCGGAATCTTTAGTGGAAGGAAACTTGGGAACCTTTTTGGAGAGCTGGATCCCGGAGGCTCTTCAAGTGCCGGAGCTAAATAATGTCTTCCGAGTGGAAAGAGCACACCGGCTGGGCCAGCGTAAGGAGGGAGAAACCAGGCCGAGGATGGTTATCTTTAAGGTTCTAAACTTTGCCCATAAGCAAGTCCTTCTCCAGGCTTATCGCAAAGTCCCGGACTTGGCCTATGACGGAAAGAAGATTCGTTTGTTCCAGGATTATTCGGCGAAGGTTTCCGGGTTGAGACGGGGCTTCTCCCCCATCTGCACAACTCTCTTTGAAAAGCAAGTTCGGTTCGCCTTGCAATTTCCCGCCCGCCTGAAAGTTTGGCACGACAATCAAATTTCTTTTTTTGAATCACCGGAGGAAGCGCAGAAGTTTATGAAGATGACCCTACATATCTGAATGGAACGGTACGGCAGCCATTTTGGTTTCACAGAGACATGCTCGACGAGGATCCGTGGGGACCCTGCAGCTAAGTTGCTTTTTTCACTTGACTTTGGGACTCTTTTCCTCTGCCCTGCTCCCCTGGGTTAACTTTTCGATGGTTTTTCTATGCCCTGCCTGGTACGATATTTCGTTGCGCAGAGACTGCTCCCTTCAGGGGGCTATGGACCTTCTCGGCGTGGCTGGCGCAAGATCACGCTGACTATCGGGTGGTGCTATCAACCGGGGGACTTATCCCTGGCTGACCATTAGAGAGGAGAAGTTCAGGGCGCTTCATTGGTACTGCTGAGATGTCCGCACATGTGTACTTTTGATCATAATGCGGCGGGGTCACCACAGTCCTTCTGTTGAAAGAGCTATGTTTGTTCTTTTTACTTGCCTCTCTTGGGGGAGGGGGGCAGGAAAGAGGCACCTGAACACATGTCGACGTGATCTCTTCCCCTATATACGGGGAGTTCATTGAGAGACTGGTTTCGACCCTACAGGAGAGGGTCGAGGCAGATTCTGTTGCGTTTGGAACTGTTTGGTTTTGGTTTCTAATGGGGTGGGGGGGGAGGGGTACTATAATTGGGGTAGTGGGGAGGGTAAGAGGGGTGGGGAAGGGAAGAGAACTTGTGTGTGTGGAATATTTGGGATGCGTGTGGGTTGCTAAGGAGTGTGAGTGTTCCCGATGGGGCGTTAGACACAGAGTGAGTGCGTACGGGGGATTTGGATTTGGGTTGGTGTCTTTCAACTGGAAGAGGGCACGTGGGGAATTCACATTGTCTTTTTATTCGGTGGAGGGTAGAGTCATAGCATTAATCACTGTGGTACGATTCTTACCTTATCTTACAATGGGTCCTTATTTTTCTCATGGCTGATAACACCCGAATAATATCTTGGAATGTCAATGGTCTGGGATCACCAGTTAAACGCTATAAAATCCTCAAACAACTTAAATCCCATAAACCGACGGTCGCTTGTTTGCAGGAAACCCATCTCTCTGCACTAGAAAGCAGTAAACTCAAAAGGGATTGGGTGGGTGATTGCTATTACACTCAGGCTAAAGGGAAGAAAGGGGGAGTAGCTATTTTAGTAAATAAAGCTGCTTCTTTTACTGTCTCTAACACGGTGCGAGATGAGGAAGGTAGATTTCTCTTGGTGTCAGGCCATCTTAATGGTCAAGAAGTGACTATCTGCACTCTCTACGCTCCTAATGCCTACTCTCACCCCTTTTTCATTTTTGTATTGGAACAGCTGGTAGAACACGCCAAGGGTTATTTAATTGTGACGGGGGATTTCAACCTACCAGCGGATCCTTGCATAGACAAGACGCCTTCGAGTGCCTTGCTCCCTAACAGGGAGGGTAAGGGGGTCCCATTCTTATGTTCTGAGTTCTCTTTACTGGACATATGGCGGACGTTACATCCCACAGAAAAAGATTTTACCCACATTTCTCGGGTGCATGCCTCCCTATCACGTATAGATTATATCCTGATACCGAAAGAAGGGCTACATTTTGTTTCTGATGCTGTGATTGGCTTACAGGGGGTGTCTGACCACGCAATAATTTGGGTGGATATACATTTTCACGCTCGGGACAGTGGAGAAAGGCTGTGGAGATTTCCTGGGTTTCTTCGCTCTGACTTGCACTTCAAAACTTTTTTGCAAAACAAATGGGAAGAGTTTGTCAATCACAATAGCCAACATACCTCGAATCCGCAACTGTTTTGGGAAACAGCTAAAGCCGTTATACGGGGTGAAATTATTTCCTTTGTAGCGGCTAGAACGAAAAATCTTAACAAAACTATTCTGGAATTGGAAGGTAAATTGGGTAAGCTAAAACAGGAGTTTGCCTCCCACCCGTCTCCTACTTCTCAGAGGGCGTATTTCGCTGTCTTGAGGGATCTGAACTGTGTTCTACATCAGAGGGCACAAAGGGCCTTTCAAGTAGCGGAAAGGAACTTTTTTAAGTTTGGTAACAAAGCGGGGAAACATCTTGCCAATTTGGTTAGAGCTCATAGAGGGAAGACCTTTATTCCTGCCATGCGTACTGAGGGGGGCACTAGGGTCTCCTCCCGAGCTGAAATCTGTGAGGTTTTTCGTAAGTTCTATGAACAATTATACACAGATGACGTAGAAGGAGGCAGAGAAGAAGAAGAAGCATTCTTTGTGAATCTTAAGTTACCGAATCTAACTAAATCTCAGATATCGTTCCTTAACCGACCTATAATACCCCTGGAGGTTTTAGCTGCCATCTCAACTAGTAAACTGGGGAAGGCGCCAGGTCCTGACGGCTTTTCTTTTGATTTTTACAAGCTCCTACAACATCATGTTGCCAACCATTTGACTGATTTTTTTAATGATGCAGTCCATAAGGGGGCATTCCCCTCATTTTTCAATACGGCATATATAACGGTTCTCCCCAAATCCGGTAAAGATCCGCTACTTCCGGCGTCTTACCGCCCTATCTCACTGTTGAACTGTGATTTAAAGTTACTTGCCAAGCTCTTAGCCAACAGACTTAACGTGATACTCCCGCAATTAATCTCAGAATATCAGGTGGGATTTGTTAAAAACAGACCAGCCTGTAAGCACATTCTTAAATTGCTTTCAGCTATGAGCTCCTCCCTCTCGCAGTGTTCCCCAGCCTTAGTGATTGGTCTAGACTCGGAAAAAGCATTCGATCGAGTGTCTTGGCCATATTTATTCTCTGTATTACGGAGATACGGATTCGAGGGACACTTTCTGACCTATCTTCATATGTTGTATGCGCAGCCCAAATCGCACATAACGGCTAACGGTGGTAAGTCAGGAGAGGTACTTATACAACGAGGGGTGCGACAGGGCTGCCCCCTATCACCCCTTTTGTACATTTTGGCTATTGATCCCTTACTTAGGAAAATAGCGGGTTCTCCCTCCATACCGGGTTATGGCACAGTCCATCAAACATTCTCTATCGCTGCTTTTGCGGACGATATATTAATATACCTTACGGAACCACAGCGGTCCATAACTCCTTTGTTGGGTATCCTGGAGCAGTATGGGGAATTTGCTGGCCTCCGTATTAACAAGGATAAATCGGAAGCTCTGGATGTTGGGGGTAGAGTGAAGCCTATGTGGCGAGGCCCTTTTCCTCTTAAATGGGTAACTACACATATGAAATATCTTGGTATTCAGATACCGTCCGATGTGCGGGATTTCCATAGATTGAATGTGGAACCACTTTTAGAGGCTACATCGTTTTTATTGAGGAAATGGCAAGGTTTACCCTTGTCTATCTCTGGAAGAATACAATTACTCAAAATGATGATTCTCCCCAGATGGCTTTACGTCCTACAAATGACCCCGATCTGGCTGACGGGGAGGGATAGTAGGGGGGTAAATGCTCTATTTCGGAAATTCATTTGGAATGGACGTAAAGCTCGTTTATCCTTAACGATTCTATTTCAGCCCCCCAAAAAAGGAGGTATGGGATGTCCCAATTTACGTAGATATAATCTAGCGTGCCTTCTCAGATATGTGAAAGATATTCTGGGTAATACGTCACAATACACTCCCCTTGCACTCCTTTGCTCTTGGTGGCAACAGCAGTCCTTAAACCCCCTACTCCAACTCTCTAGAGCCCAAATGCCTGCGGGGTTATTAACGCAACCGCTGATTTGGGCAAGTCGGAAGGCCTGGGCGTATCTATGCGTTCAGGCGAAATTTTCCCCGTCACTTACACCTTTCCTAACGATCTGTGGTAACCCACTTTTTCCTCCAGCGATGTCTACTTCCGTCTTTCACAGATGGAGGGAGAAGGGATTAACCTGGTTGTATCAGTGTTTTTCTTCTGAGGGGGATCAGTTTCATCCCTTCTCGGACTTGCAACAATTATTCGACCTGGCGCCTTCAGACCATTTTGCCTATAGGCAATTGCGTGATTTTTGTAATACGCATAAAATGACCTCGCTGATTACGCCTCATTTCTGGGTGGTTCACAAAGTAGTCTCTATTCACAAACCGCAAAAGTTCACGATTGCGACTTTCAATCAGGCCCTACTGTTACATCTTCAGAGTGATGTAGTCACCACAATCTGGCAACAATGGGTGCAGTGGCCTGAATTCACTCTTACCAGTCAGGAGTTTTTATCATGCTTTGAGAAGATCCCGGAATGGTCAGCGAATGTGCTGTATCGGGAGATCCAATTTAAATTTTTGAGAAGGTATTATATGGCGTCTGACAGGGCTTTCTTGGCCCACATTACGTCCTCTGCCAAGTGCCCCAAGTGTAATGTAATGACGGGCACCTTTACCCATCAATTTTGGTCGTGTAATGCTATTTCTTTGTTTTGGACGGAACTTATTGGTACCTGCAGTTCTTTGCTCTCCATGGAGCTCCCTGCAGACCCTATTCTCTGGCTCTTTGGGCTGATGCAGACTTCCACTGTGGGACTAGGAAAGTATGAGCTGCAATTTTTACGTAGAGTAAGCCTGACTGGGAAAAAGGCCATTTTAGCTTGTTGGATTTCCGCAGATCCTCCTCAACATGACTTATGGTTCAGGTTGTTGATCAAGCTATTCACTCTGGAGTATACCTGTGCCCAAACAGCTACTGAACACAGACAGAAAATTATGGGTAATATTTGGAAGCCGTTGGAGCTATATCTTAAGCCTAACATAATACCCTGATTTGGTACTGGATGGGGAACGGTCTTTGTGGGCACTTGGAATCATTCAGTGGAGTAATTCGCACTCATAGCTAGACTCACACCCATGGGCATTTTCGTACCTCATCCAGGTATTTGCTGTGTTAGTCCAGTACAATGGCTTATCCCTCACACAAGTTCCAGGGGTGGGGGGGGGGATGGGAAGGGGAAGGGGAGGGGGGATTGGGGATTAGTTGGAACTGTTAATCTGTTTATAACTGTTTATCTTGAATGCCAAAGTGTGTGCTACTGATTCTTCCCCATTATGTCTGCCTTGTTCTTTTATGATATCGGTTGATTTAGTATTTGAGATTGGAACCCGCACACCTAGAACCTTTTGCTTTATTGATATGCTGGCGCTTCTTGACTACATGTGGTTTACAGAATCCTATGTCATTGTTACAAGTGTCATTGCGTTGTCTGTCGTTATTGTAACAGACCTGTTATTGTGGGTTGCTTGTACATTTTACATTTTGGATTTCTATGTTCAAAACTCAATAAAAATAAGTTACAAAAAAAAAAAAAAAATAGTTGATAGAAAATAATATGTTCCTTAATTGACGTACTCTGGCTTAGAAGATCTTTGGTTCCTCAGTTAGCAGTAGTTGATGATTTATCATTACACATTAATGGAGTATCCAGAAATTTAGATGTCATTCTTGATTCATGACTAATATTGATGGCTCAGATTAGAAAGGTTGCAAAGCTGTCATTTTTTCAATTGCATTTGATTAAATCACTGAAAAGTCTTTTCTCGCTGCTAGATTTTCGATTAAAGGTACAAGCATTAATGCTTACACATTAAAGGCCCGATTTTTAATGGCCTGCGCATGCCCCATTTTTAATGGCCTGCACATGCCCGATTTTTAATGGCACGCGCGTGCAAAAAACAGGGGTTACGTGCATGGCTGGGCCTTGTGCACGCTGTGTGCATTTTAAAAGGGGCTCGGCCACGCGTGTAACGCCTGCTGTGTGCACAAGAGCCAGGCCTCAGCAAAGGGGTGGTCCAGCGTGCACAACCTGCTACTGCTCCTTTGGAGGAGCAAAAGTGGGGGGTACCTAGGATAGGGATAGGGGGCGGGTAGGAGATGAGAAAGAGGAAGGGAGGTTAGGGTAGGGGGTAGGGAAGTTCCCTCCCAGTCCGCTCCTTAATTGGAGCGGACTGGGAGGGAACTAGGGAAGCCCGACGATGCGTCGCCGCGTGATTTTGGCTTAACTCTGCCCCCCCTTGCACGCGCCACCCGCGATTTTATAACGTGCGTGCACTGGCGCGCGCATGTTATAAAATCGTGCGTCCATGTGTGCGCACCGGGTAGCGCGTGCACATGGACACACACTCGAATTTCTTAAAAATCGACCCCTTAGATTTTTGTAGTGTTTGGTATTTGAGTGTTCCAAAATATTTAACACTTGTTTTGCAATGGGCACTAAATGCCACAGTCCATGAAGTGTTTGGTTTACGATAGAGAGACAATAATTCTCCATTTCATAGGGATTTACACTGGTTACCAGTTTTGCAGGGTGCAATTTAAGCTATTAATGCCGTTGCATAGAGTTATCTGTTTGGATGCATTTTGTTTGAATGAAAACATTTCTTGTTGTTCTCCTATAAAGGTTTTGTGCTCTGCTTCTCAGTGTTCCTCCACTAAAGTTTTTTTCTATATATGGAGCAGAGTTATGGAATTCATTATCTTCTGAGGTTTGTAACCAGTCATATTATTTGAGATTTAGAAAATTGCTGAAGGCATATTTGTTTTCTCAAGATTTTAACATGTGATTCTTTACATATTGAATATTATTATTTATGATTGGTTAATGTGCTGAATGGTTGTTTTGTATGTCATTTTATTGTGTATGTTCTTTTGAAAACTGAAATATTTATCAGTAGAACTGTGGAATATACAATTTTTTAAACACATGAAATAAATATTAATTTCAAATAAATGTATATCCTTACCAGGAACTTCTGACAACCAGACAGTTACTTCTTGATCTAGTGGACAATTTTCTTGGAGAAAATGTCCATACCACATTGGTGGCAAGGTAAACTAAATAAAGCTATTGCTTCCCTGGGAATAACCTGTTTTTTTTATAAAACCAATAAATAGAAACCTAACTACCTATTCTTTTCATGATGGTATCTTCTGGTATGCTAATATGTTCCTTATATATGTCTTGTAGTCTTAATGAAATTATCTAGCTTACTAAATAAGAAATCAAAGGATAATTAAAATCCCCTATCTTAAATTATTCAATGAAGGAACATCTTTTAAAATACACTTTATTTTATTATTATTTTTTTAAAAGGAATAATATTATGAAGAAAATAGTGATTCTGTTTCCACTAATCAGTTAAACAACAGATGGAATTCAGTAAGAGGATAACTTTCAAAACTGTTCTCATGCGCTCACATACACATGTATATGGGCACACAAAAATTGACTACTGCATTTTATAACCTGCATGCACATGTGTTGCAGAGATGGATCTTTGGCCTGAGGGGGTGTTGGGGCCACTAATGGGAGAAACCCCCATAGGTCCCCACCATCTGGAGGTGAGGCCAAGCGGAAGCAGAGGCCAGCTGGAGCTTCGCCAATACCAGTCCTCGTTCCCCGCAGGTTGAGCCCTTGAGTACCAGGGCTGGCTTAGGTGGGCCTCCGCATGGATGATCCTGAGAGAGGTGGCCAGAAGGTGGTATGCCAGAATACAGTGGAGTCAGTAACAGCAAGAGGCAAGACGAGGTCCAAGGTAGAGTCCAGGTAGAAGGTCGAGGGCAGGTGGCTATAGGCATGGTCAGGTTCAAGCAGAATAGTCAGAGGCAGGCAGCAAGGTTCAAGTCAGGTTCAAGTCAGGTTCAAGTCAGGTTCAAGTCCAGGTCAAGCCAAAGAGGTCCATTTGAAGTAGAGCAGGAGTTGGAACAGGAGCAGGTATGTGAACAGGAACTGGAAAAGTAGCAGTTTTTGGAACAAGAACTGGATCAGCAACAAAACACACAGCAGAATAGCGTGGAGACCTGTTGCAAAGGCAGGCTTCTGGTCGTTTGAGCCTGCCTTAAATAGTGAAGCCAGTTGATGTCATCACCTGGCCGTGGGAGGCCGTGGGAGGCTAAAGACGTGTGCGCCTAGGGCCGAGAGGCTAAAAAAGAAGAGGTGGCAGCGTCTCCCCATACGGCAAGCGGGAAGGCCTGGTTGGCCCCGGAGGAACTCATGATGGAGCCGGAGGGTCCCGGGAGTATGGGAGGAGTGTGGGCACGAAGTCAACTGCCCACCACCACCAAGGAGGTCGGGCCAGCTCTGGAGTGAACCTGGCCATGGCATGGCCATGGTCAGGGAGCACAAAAGTATCCCCCCCTTATGCCCCCATCTTGGAGGTCTGGACTTACCAGGATGTAGCGAGGAATTGCTTGAGTAGAGCTTTATCAAGGATATTAGTAGCAGGCTCCCAGGAGTTTTCTTTGGAACCATAGCCCTCCCAGTGTTGAAACTTACCCTGCCTGATTTCCTCCCTAGACAGGTCACAAAGCCAGTGATGAATCAGCCTTTCAGTTTCAAAACATAACATTTATTAATCACCTTAGAAATCTATAATCACCGGCAGGTTTTCATGCATGCATACAGAGAGAAATATCAGAATGAAGGAAAAGCAAGATTTGTTTTCTTTAAGGGAGCAAACGGAGC
Source organism: Rhinatrema bivittatum (assembly GCF_901001135.1). Taxonomy (NCBI): domain Eukaryota; kingdom Metazoa; phylum Chordata; class Amphibia; order Gymnophiona; family Rhinatrematidae; genus Rhinatrema; species Rhinatrema bivittatum. The sequence goes on along the minus strand of NC_042620.1, from coordinate 339,360,489 downwards.
CAATTTACAGAATAAACTGCTTCTCGTGTAATGCCATTTGCTCGTCTTTCATGTGCCGAGGCTGCTTTTTTATAGTCTGCTAAACCTGGCTACACTTTCCCTGAGGCCCTTCTCAGGATCTGTGGCTATCTGGTGCCTTCTTATTTGCACCCATTCTTTACTCATGCAGTCATCCTTGCACACAATCACAATCCTTGACCTCTTTTTTTTTTTTTATTCCATTTACCAGTCAACATGGGGTAGTTATTTTAAAGCAGTAATTATCCTAAATCCTCACCAGGAGAGAAGATATTCCCAACAGCAACCTCTTTTTTTTTGGACATCCAGAACTTCCTGCACCCAATAGAGGGTGTCAGTTTCAGAGATAAGGTACAAAGGAATTCTGCGAGAAGGCCAGGAAAGAACCCCCGACATGCCATGGGTGTTGTGACTGACTGTCACCCTTAAAAACTCAGTTGCTTCTGAGACTATGACTGTTGCGCTTTCTGGAGACATTGACCCCTTGGGCGGTTCCTTTGTTGCTGCTGCTGACTTTGTTGTCTTGGCTGCTGATAGGCAGGAGGTTGGTAGGGATGGTAATAATTTTGGTAACCACTATATGAACTAATTGGGAATAACTTTTTCTTGTAGTTTGAAAAACAATTTCTATTTGAAGATGGTGTTTCATTTGGAGATGTTAAAGATTGTACTGCTAAATTTTAATCTTTGATTTGAGAGACTGTTTCCCTAAGTTTCTAACCAAAGAGGTTGTCTCCCTCACATGGTAAGTTTGCTTATTTATCATGCATATCCTCTCTTATCATACTAGAATGGAGCCATGCTAGATGTCTGGATGCTGAGGATCTGCACAAAGTATGGAGTCCCTCGTAGATTGTTCTGAGAAGATGCCGTAAGCCCTCTTGTAAGTCTGCAAACAGCTGAGGTGTTTCTATATTTCCTTGTTGCTGTGAGATAAAGGGTATCAGGTTTTGAATGCATTCATACAAATTTTGCGATATAAGATTGATGCTGATAAATTCAAGCATTGAGCATGGAATTCTGAAAAATCCTCCTGCCGATTTCTTCGAGCAACTTGCTGTCTTTTCCAGGAGGTGTATTGGAATGCAACCTCGTTTTCTTTGCCTTTTTCATTGCAGATTCTATTACAACCGAGGCATGCAGAATTTGAACCATGATGTGGTAGGTAGATTTTTGCATTTATATTTGAGATCTGACTTCCTGGACATTATGACCAGAGAGTTAGAGGATTCCCACCCTATATTCATGACTGAGTCCAGTAACAAATGAGAAAGAAGAGCGGTAGACTCCGATGGCATCTCTAAAATCTTCAAGATGCCCATCATCTCAGCCCTAGGATTGGGCACCTTCCTAGTTTCAATGTTTAGTAGAATTCCCACTTTTTCTAAAAACTTGGAATAAGTTAGGTTCTCTGGAGATGGTGAGACAATACTAGCGAGACTGGAGGGCTGTCAGAGTCCTGTGGGCTAATGCTCAACTCTGAAGGTGAAGGACCTTCTTCCGATTGAAGTGGGGAATGAGGGGTCCCTGTCTCCTGCTCAGTAGGTAGATTATCAAAAAAGGATTTCAAAATGGAAGTTATGTGCCAGTGTTTCATCCGCTGCTGATCTGTATTTATGAACACAAGAGTTGACAGGTGGCTGAGATCTCCTCAACGAGGAAGCAGTAGTAGATCAATGAGATGTGGATCTGTGTCACTGAGACAAAGGTATTGCCGCTTTTAAGATATTTTCTCTTGGTGCAGCAGGTCTAGGCACTGGAAGTTCTGATAGTTGTATTTTTGGCTTGTCCAATAAGGGTTCTTGTCAAGAAAGGGGGAGGCGATGTTGGGTCAGTGAGAGCTCCCCTTTGGATTGATTCTGGCAAGGAGATCAGCTCCACTGGGGATTTGTATTCTATTTCCTGATCAGACAACTGTAAGAAGGGATTGTGAGATGGAGATTTCACCATATGTCCTGATGGTGACACAAGTGGTAATACAATAAACTTTTTGTAAGATTGAATTGGCACTGGTAAGATAGATTTCTCCAACTGTGTTTGCTGAGTCGGCTTTTTGGATCTCTTTGTCTTCTAGGTCCCAATGTGCAACGATGTGTCCGGAGCGACATGCTCTATAGGCACCTTCTTGTCTTCAGTGCTGAGTTGTGTGCCGATGTCTTCTGTGCCAAGCTGAGTATCGATGTCTTCAGTGCCGAGTTGTGCACTGATGCCTTCAGTGTCAAGTTAGATGTCTTTTGGTGCATCTCTGTGTGCAGAAGTTGTAGGCACATATTTGTACGCAGAAGACTCCGGTACATTCATGTGTGCTGATGTCTCCATTGCATTCAGGGTTTTCAGTGCCTTTATGTGCACAGATGTTATTGAGGCACCACTGTGCGTCAATGTCTTCAGCACACTGCTGTGCACGTTCAATTTGGATCCGAGTGAGGAAGAGCGTCTCCCTTGATCTGGATGTGAGATCTTTGGTTCTGGGGATGACTGTGTTGATCTTCCATCTGCTGGAGACTGAGCATAAGATCTGGACCTTTCTTCTCTTAGTTGAAGGATCTTTGTGGCTTAGTAGCACTGAGCTCTGGGAGATATTCTCCCTCATTGCTCACAGAGTGCTTGATAATCATTGGCAATGAGGTACAAATAGCAGTATTTGTGCCTGTTGGTCACCAGCATGATTTTTCCACATTCACATCATTTAAACCCAGACTTGGACATTTTAATTGATGTTCTTCTCTTCTTCGTTTTTGGTTTTTTTTTACTGAGGAGAAAGTAGAGAGAATGGCCCCACATGTCCTTGCAGAGCACGGAAAAAATGAAACTGAGGAGAACACTCGATATGCACGGGAAATAGCCACGCAGTCACAGACAAAAAGACTTCTCAGGCTTACAGAGAAAGCTCCACTCCATGATGACCAGATTACATCACCCAGAGAGCATGGCTAAATAAACCTGCTTATTGACAGAAAAAACATGTTACTGTATCCATGTTCTGATGATGCTACATGCCTGGTGAGGTCTTTAGGTGACATTTCCTTGTACATGCTTGAGTCTCAATATTTACATGTCAGCTGTGTAACAATAACCCCTTTGCTGCAAGCAAGGAGAGCTTCAAAATAATTTTGATCTGCTTTATCTCTTAAAATTATCTTTAAACCCAGAGGACAGGCCAATTTCCTCCTTCCTAAAGTGACATTCCATAAGGCAGATCACCCTCAAACCATTTGTATTTCTCCTTGGGCACTCTAACCTGCTTGGAATATTGAGCAGTGGTGCTTCAGTCAGTTCAGCGAAGGAAAATCCAGACTGGACTCAGTAACATTGTCCACAATTGGGTTGGTTTTGCAAACAAAAGTATTTGTTTTGAAATTATTTCCCTCAGAACACATTAAACACTTAATTCAAAGATGTTCATGAATTTAGTTTCATCACCAACTTCAGAATTTCTTGTAGATGCTTATTTTTACTTTCCTTAATGTTTTTTCTGTGAAATTAAAATATAGATTGAACCTTGTTTTCATGTCTTCTATTCTATACTTCAATTATTATAATCATTTACAGGCATTTTAGTATTTTTTAAATGACTTATAGAGCATCAGTGTTTCTTAGTCTTTTAAACTTTCCAGACACCTTTTGGGCCAGGGAAGGCCTTATGCAGAACCCCTCTGCTGTACTCTCTGTTGCGTGTCCTGGCCACCTTGGCACCGCAGCCGGGCCTGCTCACCTCACGCTTCCTTCGACCAGCTCTGGGCACCTCCCCTTGCGGCCTCAGCCAGTTCATGGTGTCCTTGGGCTCTCCGCTCACCATCCTCCTCACAGGCCTCACGGCAGAGCTCCCGTCGGGACTCCGCGTCGTCAGCGTCCTCGGCCACGCCCTTAGGTGCGTGCGCGGCAGACGTGCAGCCCTTTAAAGGGCCCAAGACAGGAAAACCCGCGGGGGCGCCTCCCGATGACGACACTTACTCACTACTTAAGGTGAGGCCCTGTCCCCAGGACCTCACCTTGGCAATCGGGTCGACACCGTTGGTGTGCTAGTTTGCCTTCATGTTCCAGTGTTTCCTGTCCCAGCATCTCCTGTCCCAGCGTCTCCATGTTCCTGTGTCTTCCATTCCCAGTAGCACCGTGTGTTCCTGTATCCTTCTCAGGAAGTACCTCTCCAGACTGACCTTTGGTACTGACCTCTGCATGCCTGACCATTCTCTTGCCTGCCACCCAGAACCGACCACTGCTTGCTTGACCACTCTCTTGCCTGCCACCTAGAACTGACCACTGCCTGCCTGACTGACCATTCTCTTGTCTGCCGCCTGGAACTGACCCCCGCTTGCCTTGACTACGCCCAGACTGATTCTGGTTTTGACCCCTGATTTGGCTGACCTGGACTGGCTCTGACCCTTGCGCTTCACTCGGACAGTCTCCCGGCCCACTTTGACCATTGGACCAATCGTCTCAGAAACCAACCACGGCTTCCACTTGGCTAGACCCACAGGCGCTGCCTGTCTCACCCGGAGAACCTTCCTGAACTGTTACCTCCCTGAGGTCTCTGGCGCTTCCAGTTCGGGTCTAGCCCATCTACTCTGCATCAGCCGCGCACCCTTGCTTGTGGTGGGCACATCCCTCTGCTACCTCTCTGGGAGACCACCAGAGGTCCACCTAAGTCCAGGCGGTCTGGGTACCCAAGGGCTCAACCTGCAGAAACCCTGGACTGTTATTGGTGAAGCTCCCATTATCCTCTGTCTCCTCGGGTGCTCTGCCTCCTGGTGGCAGGCCCTCTGGGTCCAACCAGTCCTGCACCAGGCCAAGGGTCCACCTCCAGCGCAACACTCTAGGCTTATTTATTTGCCGGGGGGGGGGGCGGGGTTTGGTGGGATCCCTAGTGTTTTAAATTTTGGGGGGGAAGAGGGTCTTTATCTGATGACCTGACCTTTAATTGGGTTGGTTTTATTTATATTTTTCTTGTTTCTTTTCTTTTTTACTTTTTATTTCATTTAAAGTCAGGCCACAGTCTCGGAAGTGATGTCATACTGACATCACTGCTGGAGCAGGCCTTGTCTTCTTTCTGGTACTAGAGGCTTCCCAGAGGCCCCTGGACAATTTTGCAAGTTTATTTTTTAATTTAACCATGGTGGTGTGACCGTCACCATGCTGCCACTGTGATCAGGAAGGTAGCAGTAGCTATGGTTAGGAGTTCCCGCTCAACCCGGACAAGGAAGTGCTCTGTCTGCCAGGAGCCAAGGGAGAAAGTGAAAACCCTCCCGCAGCCCGACCACATGCTGATCACTGCTTCTCTTCGACAATGTAGTGCCACAGGGGTAAACAAAAACTTTGCCATCCACAGTAGAACAATGCTGCTGAAGATTTTTCAACTTTTTTTTTTAAACTGAAAACAAACATCTACCTGCTGCCCTGCTGTAGAGGTTTAGAACATAGGAACAGAGAATCCTAGAAGTGACAGCAGAAAAGGATGAAATGGTCCATCCAGTCTGCCCACTAAACTTATGGTAGTATCTGCTGTGCCATGTAGGTTACCTCATGCTTATCTGTTTCCCAGTCAATAAAAGTCAGGGCCCTCGTTGATTGCAGTTGAATCAAATTCCCCGTTATGCCTTGCTGTTGAAGCAGAGAGCAATGTTTGAGTTGCATCAAAATAGCAGTCTTACTGGTTAAGGGTAGTAACCACTGCATCAGCAAGTTACCCACATACTTGTTTCCCCAGACCATAAAAGCCGGGGACCTCAGTTGCTGAACGAATCCAATTCCATTGAAGCAGAGTGTAATGATAGAGTTGAATCAACAGTATCAAGGTTTATTGGTTAAGAGAAATAACCACCTCGCCATCAAGTTACTCCATGCACTCTTTTCTTCATTTCTATCCTTTAGCCTTTAGGGATTCACAGTATTTATCCCATAACCTTGTAGTTTCACCACCTCCTCCAGAGGGGCAAACCAGGCATCCACTACCCTCTCCGTGAAGAAATATTTTCTGTAATTAATTCTGAGCCAACTTCCTTCGAGTTTTATTTTGTGACCCCTAGTTCTACTGATTTTTTTTCCAATCGAAAAGGTTTGACATTTGCACATCATTAAAACCTTTTAGGTATCTGAAGGTCTGTATCATACAGAGATGTGAATCGGAACCGGAATCGGTTCCGATTCACATCGTGATTTTTTTTTTGTCCGGCCCGATCAGGATTTTTTTTATCGGCTGTGCTCGAGCAGATAAACAAAAAACCCACCCCGACCATTTAAAACTAATCCCTTAGTTTCCCCCACCCCCCAAAACCTTTTACAGGTACCTGGTGGTCCACTGGGGGTCCCGGGAGCGATATGCTGCTCTCAGGCCGTCGGCTGCCACTAATAAAAATGGCACCGATGGCCCTTTGCCCTTACCATGTGACAGAGTATCTGTGCCATTGGCCGGCCCCTGTCACATGGTAGGAGCACTGGATGGTCCTCGCCATTTTTAAAGATGGTGCCGGCCATCCAGTGCTCCTACCACCATTTCCTTGCTTGTCTTGGCACATTGCTCCTCGTCACCTTTCAATTTCACTATACCACTTCGAGCTTTCCTTCTTTCTCTTATATATCTGAAAAATGTTTTATCACCTCTCTTTATCGATTGAGCAATCCTTTATTCCATTTGAGCTTTTGCTTTTCTGATTTCTTTCTTCATCTCCCTCATTTTCACCAGGCATTGTTGCCTGTGCTCTTCTGTTTGGAATATATATTTTCTGAACGCTGATCTTTTTTGCCTTTATTTTTGAAGCCACCTCCTTTGAGAACCAAATTGTTTTCTTTTTTCTTTAACTTTTCTTTAGTTTTTCAACAAATTTTTCGTCTTTGTAATAGCTCCTTTTAATTTAGCCCACTCTTGTTCTACCTCACCCATTTTCTCCCAGTCTTTTAGTTCTTCCTCCAGGTACATCCCCATTTTGTCAAAGTCTGTATATCTGAAATTCAAAACTCGGATTTTCATGTGACTTCTTTGTATCTTATTTGCAATATTAAACCATACTATTTGATGATCAGTTGTATTTAGGTGTCTATAATATCATAGACAGTATCGCCATTTGTAAACAGTAGGTCCAAGACTACACTGTTCCTAAGTGGGATCCATTACCATTTGTTTGAACATACTACTGCTTCTGCTCTTGCCCAACCTGCTGTGCTCAAGCCCTGGGCACCTTCAAACAGGTATTTTTTCTTTATTAATATGTGGCTCCTTTATTACACTATCTATTGCAAGTTGTCTCACCTGAAATCCCTCCTCTCCCCTCCCAAGAGCATGCTACCATTTAAGAAATCTGAAGCAGAGAAAAAAAAGAGGACATTGCAGCTATGTAGCATGAGCTGCCAGCCTAGGAAACACAGAATGAGATTGAAAAGAAGGGGACCAAGTGGCAGGTCCAGAGGTGCAATTGGGTTCCGCAGAATGTTGTGGACCCCAGCAGCATTCTAGAAGGTACAGTCATGTCCCCCAGGAGGAGATGGACCCCAGAGACAGACCAGGAGGTAGAGTCGGTCCCCAGGAGGGTGTGGATTCCAGACCTTTCAGTTAAGTAGAAGCGGAGATGGCAGCAGTTTAGATACAATGGACCCCACAGGCCAACACTGTTTATCAGCCCAGTTGCATGTTTTCACATGGGTGAGACGGGAAAAAAGGGGAGAATAATAATAATAACACTTGATTAAGTGGGAATGCAAGAGGACCCTTCTATATGAGGAGCCAACAACCCAAATTGCTGGCTATCTTGTAGAAATGTATATAGTCGCATGGCCTGAGACTACTAACCATGAGTAGATGTGCTGTTTGACATCTTATTAGCAATGTACATAGTCATGTAGAAATTTATATAATTATATAATCCAATAAACCTGTATACATTTGTGCATACTGCCAGCCTTGTTCACAGTCCCATTTGTTTTCTCTGGGTGAAGGAAGGGAAATCCCACCCACTAACACCTGGCACCTGGGGGGGGGGGGGGGGGGGTTCTCCTGCCAGGTCAGTCCTGAATCCAGGAATGCCCCGCGAGGTAAGCGGTTAAGGGGGCAATGCACACCTAATATCTTATCAGGAAACCATGAATTTCAGAATTTTTCCTTTTGTATAAAGAATTCTAGACCCACTGCAGCAGTGACATCCTGTGCCACAGAAGCTGCAGTAAAGAAAGCAGAGCACATTGTCCTCTATACACTTCAGAATCTGCGGTCAAGAAAGCAGAGCACATTGTCATCCAGACACTTCAGAAGCTGCCATTAAGTCCCATGACTGTTCTTCTCTTTGCCATTTCCAGCAGGCTTTGAGTGCTATTGCAATACTCCTTAATCCAAAATTCAATCAACCTGAAAATCTGAAATCTGAGCAAAGAATCCAACTAAATTTCTCAATACAAAAGCACAGCATGATCATTACTAGATTACCTTGTTTGGTGCAATTTTGCTAACTTTTTGGCCATCTTCTGTTACTGCTAATTGATATTCTAGTCTTTCTTTGCCCTTTACTACTTTCAATCAAAAAGATGATCAGAATTTCTGCAAGATACTAGATTTTAAAGAAAGGGCATTTTTATAAAGAAAATCTGAACCTTATGTAGGAAAGAAAATGACACAACTTTTGCTTTTTTCACATATACAAAAATGTATCCAGGCTCAATCACTTTCTGCAATTATTTGATATTCTCCTCCAAAATTAATAATCGTTCATAAAATTAAGCATGTTATTTTTCAATTCATTTCATTTCTCCTTACTAGAAGGCATGTCAGTATGGCCTAACTCTGTGAAAAGGAGACCATGCTTGACAGTTTTGTCCTGGGTACCCAGAAGTGGGGGAGCAGCTGAGACCCTCGGTTCATAGAATCTCCAGGATACCATTCTCTCAGAAGAGAGATCCGGAAGTGTCCTGTAGAAATGATGTGCTGGGAAAGAGGATTAACTCCATCTATGGATGACCAGATACTAGTCTTTCTTTTCATTTAACTGAGTGAGTGTCAAGTAGGAATGTCTCAGTACTGGAGAAAGATTCCTGCAAACGTGTCTGAAGAGGATACAGGAACTGAGGTAGGCATTACCGACTGGCACTGGTGAACAACAGTAATGCTGAACTTGGGAGAATAAAGATGTACATCTTCAATGCATTTTGCCAGCTAAGTGTGGCATGTAGCCAGACTGATGCCATGATTTAAAAATCCCACCAGCCACCTCATAGCCATATAACTTCCTATTTAGCTAAAATGTTAGCCATATGTCCAGAGCAAGGTCAGGGTATTCCAGGGTGGGCTAGTTATCCAGCCAAGTTAGCAGGATTAAATCCACGTGGGATAAACACTGTGGATCCATCAAGTCTAGAGGGCGTGAATAAAGTGGAGGCATTCAAACACTGCACGGAGCGGCAGTAGCCACAGCGGCATTCAAACACTGCACGGAGCGGCAGTAGCCACAGAGGCATTCACGGAGCGGGATGCCAGTGGCCAGTAGTTGGTGTTCCACCTTCACGGAGCGGAAGGATGGAGGGCTGCTATCTCCAAAAAAAAACAAAAAATAATAACAGGGGTGGGTAAGAGTATGGGGCAAGGGGGTGGCCTGCTTGTTACAGCAGTTGCTACCCCTAATTGAGCTGGATGTCACTTGGATGCAGATACAGAGCTGCTCTCTAAATTGGGTAGAGGGGAATTAGGGCTGGAGGGTACTGGAAGCCAATAGTAACAGGTGGGAGAGAGAAGAAGGAATTAGGGAATTAGAAAAAGGAATTAGAAATTAGAAAAAGGATTAGGGAATTAATTAGGGAATTAGAAAAAGGAATTAGAAAAAGGGAATTAGGGAATTAGGGCTGGAGGGTACTGGAAGCCAATAGTAACAGGTGGGAGAGAGAAAAAGGGAAAAAAATGGATAAAGTGCGTAGCTTGCTGGGCAGACGATGGGCCGTTTGGTCTTCTTCTGCCGTCATTTCTATGTTTCTATGTTTTCAGCCAAAAAGCAGTCCTAAAGTTAGCCTGATAAACGTATCCAGCTAACTTTAAGATAGACAGGTAACTTCATCTCTCCATCCAGTCTTGCCTTTCCTGCCCAACCTGCCTCATCCACCTCACTCAGCCTATCATATTCTTCCCCTCAGATGGACCTCTGGTATTGAATTTAGCCTGGACTCTCATTACCTTTGATTGCTGCCTGTCACCGACCTTAGCCTGGACTCTTATTACTCATGTTTGCCACCCGCCTCTGACCTCAGCCTGGCCATGGATCTTATTTTCTCCCTACACCCCAGAGACTGCCACCTAAGACCTGCCATCCCCCAGAACCCAAATGCTCAACCTGAGTGGAAGGGGGCTGGTATAGACGAAGTTCCAGTTCAGTCTCTATACCCGTCTGCTCTGCCAGTTGGTGATGAGGGCCTAAAGGGCCTCCCCTGTAGGTTACATCAACCTCACCACAACACAAGGGTCCACAGTCCTAACAAGTTGGCAGCTCTGTTTTTGCTTCAGGCTATACTCAACTTGGCTCAAAGGTTGCAGGATCAACAGCAGGTATTGAATCAGTTTATTGCTGCCCTGGAAAGATTGACCGTCAGGATGGATGCCATAATTCCAGGGGCTCCCTTTCCACCAGCGTCACCAGTGTCCACTAGACCAGTACTGCCGCTCCTGGCACACCTGTATTACATGGGCAACCCCAAGCAGTGTTGAGGTTTCATTCATTTGTGCCGAATGCACTTCCAATTACAGGCTGGCCTGTTCCCAGACAATCGTTCTAAGATCACATATATCCTCTCTCTCTTATGTGGTACACATTGGCACAATAAAGCTCTGGAATTTGTTGCCAGAGGATGTTGTTAGTGCAGTTAGTGTAGCTGGGTTCAAAAAAGGTTTGGATAAGTTCTTGGAGGAGAAGTCCATTAACTGCTATTAATCAAGTTTACATAGGAAATAGCCACTGCTATTAATTGCATCAGTAGCATGGGATCTTCTTAGTGTTTGGGTAATTGCCAGGTTCTTGTGGCCTGGTTTTGCCTCTGTTGGAAACAGGATGCTGGGCTTGATGGACCCTTGGTCTGACCCAGCATGGCAATTTCTTATGTTCTTATGTTCTTATGGGTCTCTTCCCTTTCGGAGCATAATGACCCCATGCTCCATTACCTCTCTAGTATTTTAAATGAATTCTGCCTCCTTTTTGACAGACTCAGATGAAACACCTCACTGGCAGCTGAGATGCTACAAATCTGCCAGCATTCCCTGACCCTCACCAAATATGCCATAGTATTCAGAAACTCATCTCTGAGTTGAACTGGGGTGAGGATAGTGTCACAGCAATCTGCCTTCAGGGTCTTTCAGGCTGATTCAAAGACGAGCTCTCAGCACAGGAGGTTCCCACATCCCTGGATAAGCTTATCGCCTTAGTTGGGAGATTTGACCAAAGGTTCCGGGAGATGTCTTGATAGAATAAAGCTTGGTGGCCTATTGTCCTAGCACCCCAGTTTCAACATCCACCTTCTCCATCTACATCTCAGGCTCATGACATTAAGCTCCTAGAAGAACCCATGCAACTGGGTCCGGAGAAGAAGTTGCATCGACGGCAGATAGGCCTGTGCATATATTGCTCAGGTCGCAGGCACATTGTAGCCATCTGCCCTGAAAAGTAGGGCTACTGTTCATTGTGGAGGCAACCCTAGGCCAGACATCCTCTGTTCCCCAAACCATCAGTCCTTGATCCATCACCGTGGGTCAAACCCACTTATTTTTGGAAGCATTCTTGGAGTTTGGCACGGGAAGAAACTTTATCAACCAAGTTCTGGTTCTACATCATGGTATACCCACTGTTCCCATGAGCCAATCTCTCACAATTTCCTTGGTTTATAGAGATCCCCTCCTGGGGAAGCTCTTGGAGAGGACAATTATCCTGACATTTCACCTTCTATGTAATTCTACGAACAGTCAACCCTACAATACTGGGACTTCCCTGACTTCTCCAGCAAACCATGAACTAGTCCATGCTGAAATTGGTCCAGTGGGGCATGTCCTATTCCTCTACTTGCTTTGCCTTTGATACTACTCCAGCCCATCTGACCATTGCAGCTGCCCAAATGGAACATCCCCAATATACCGAATACCTCAATGTCTTCTCCAAGCAATGGGCATAGATGCTACCTCTAAATGATTCCTATGATTGTGGTATCGAGCTTCTTCCAGGTAAAGAAACTCCTTGAGGAAGGGTATACCTCTTGTAAGAGCTAGAGAGCAAGGCCATGAGTAACTATATTCAGGAAAATCTAGCAAGAGGCTTCATCTGCCCTTCCTCTTCCCCCACTGGAGTGAGTTTCTTCTTTGTGGTAAAAAAGAACATAACCCTCTGACCCTGTATTGACTACAGGGCCTTAATGCCATTACAAATAATGATCACTATTCTCTATGTCTTATATCCAAATTGTTCGACCACCTCCAATGTTTTCACAAAACTGGATCTCAGAGGGACTTACAACCTAATCCATATTAAAGAAGGAGACAAGTGGAATACCACCTTCAATAACAGACATGGGTACTATGAATACTTAGTAGTGCCCTTTAGACTTTGCAAGCCTCCAGCAGTCTTCCAAAAAATGGTGAAAGTCATCTTTGGGGGCTTTTTGTACTCCTCCATATTGATCTATTTGGACGTCATCCTTATCTTCTCCAAGTCTCTGACCTCATATAGACTACATGTGAAACAAGTACTCCAGCACCTGTGCAAATGCCACCTGTAGGCTGTTAGAAAAATGCCTCTTTGAGCAAGAACAATTACCCTTTCTAGAATATATTGTCTCCAGTACTGGTCTGCTTATGGACCTAGCAAAACAGAAGGCCATTCTAGACTGGCCCCAGCCTGTTGGTTTTCAAGCCTTGCAATGATTTCTGGGCTTTACCAATTATTATCACCAATCCATCCCTGGATACTCCACCCTCTCTGCACTTAACATGCAAGGGTATGGACACCAGAAATTGGACCCTGGAAGCTGTCAATGCATTCTAGGCACTGAAATCAGCCTTCTCTCAAGGGCCATGTCTACAACATCTGGCCCCAACTCATCCCTTTGTGTTCAAGGTAGATGCCTCTTCTCTCGGGGTTGAGGCTGTCCTCAGTCAACATAGTGCAAAAGGAATACTTCTTCCATGTTCATTTTTTTCCAGGGAATTCTGCCTGGTGGAGAGGAATTATAAGATTGGAGACAGAGCACTCCCAGCAGTCAACTTGGCCCTTGAAGTGGCAGCACCTCCTAGAGGAGGCCCAACACAAAATCACCATTTACATGGACCATAAGAACCTAGAGTACCTTCAACATGTCTAACAGCTGGACCCCAGACACGCTTGCTGTTCCTTTTATTTTTCCCTATTTCATTTTGAAATTCACTGGCTGCAAAAAATTAATGGGCAGATGCATTATTCCATTCCTTCTTAACTGAACATGTAACGGAGATCCTACGAAATATCATTGATCATGCAAAGATCATTCTTGATTCTGCCACTTTTCTTCTGTTGGGAAGATGGATTTTCCCAAGAGGCTCCAGGAAAAAGTATTTATTTTATTTATCTATTTATTTAAAATCTTTTCAGTACCGTCATTTAGTAATGCACCATCACAACGGTTTACAGAGAGGCATGTAAATTTTAATTTGGTTAAAATCTTTCTAAAAAAGTGCCAATAAATTTTTCGGTTACATCTTTTCATAATATAAGGTATATGATAAGTGATCTGAATCTTGTCCATTTATATGATTAATAGGATAACCATACAAGAATTGTACTTTATACTGCAAATCTCTTATATTAGTCTTTATGAGTAAAAAAATAATAAAATATACAAGTACGCTATTAGGTGACTTTGTGCTGTGTGTAGATGTTCTTTTGCTTGTTCATTTATACTTCTTATTCACCGTTCTCACTGTAAAATGCTTTTTTGAAAAGCCATGTTTTTAAACTTTTTTTTAAAGAGTTATAAAACACTCTGTAATCTTGTTACGAGTGGCAATGTGTTCCATAATGTTGGTCCGGCTAATGATAGTGCTCACTCTCTAACTTGGGTCAGTTTTGCTGTCTTGACTGATGGGATGGTTAGCAGAGATTTATTGGCTGATCTAAGATTTCTCTGGGGACGTGTAAGCGTAGCGCTGTGTTTAACCAATCAGCTTTTTCTTCGTTGATTAGTTTGTGAATTGTGCAAAGTGTTTTATATTGCACTCTTTGTTCTATCGGCAGCCAGTGTAATTCGGCAAGTGCTTGAGTGATGTGAAGTGGGTGCATGACCCTTGCATGGCAGCACATTCTAGAGTATCCTGAATGCTTGACCTCCTTCACCACTAATGGTGGCCAAGGTCAAGAAATATGTGAAGAACTATGTGGATTCCTATCCAACCTGTGCGCAAAACTAAGCTGTCTCTGACCCTGGGGGTTGATCCAGCTGTTGCAGCCCCCAGAGAACCTTGGACCCCTATATCCACAGACTTCCCATAACCTCTCACCTCAGCCTTGGTTTTAACCGCTCCTTAAAGACACTATTCGGCCTTTGGCCTTCATAGTCCGCCCCTACTTAGCTTCCCGGTCTCCCGCATAAGTTATACAGTCCCAATTCTCAACACTTGCTCCACCCATATTACATTGCACAGAATATGTTCTTTTTCTAGAGTATTTCTACCCTGTTTAATGAGTTATTCCAGGTTACTTCTACCCTGTTCATTGTAAAACAAGATTAACTCTGTTGATTGAACTCCGGTATATAAAAGTTATAAATAAATAAATAAATAAATAAATAAATAAATAAATAATGCCTTCCTCTAGGGATGTGCAGAGGGATGGTATACGTTTAATTCGTGTTCGTCGGGGGGCAGATACGTTGCATTCGGCAAAGGGGGCCCCCGATACGTCCATGCGTTCATTCTTATTCATTTCCTGGCAAAAATTGAATTAACTACAACCCCCCACCCTCCTGACCTCCACAAGACTTACCAAAACTCCCTGGTGGTCCAGCGGGGGTTCCGGGAGCCATCTCCTGCACTCACACCGTTGGCTGCCGGTATTTAAAATGGCGCCGATAGCCTTTGACCTTACTATGTCACAGGGGCTACCGGTGTCATTGGTTGGCCCCTGTCACATGGTAGGAGCACAAGATGGCGCCAGCCATCCATTGCTAAGTCTTGGGGGGGAAGTCAGGAGGGTGGGGGGGTTTGTTTAAATTCGCTCCTTTAGACGGCTGAATAATTCAGTGAAGATTCGTTGTATTCGTGGGGAATCACAATATGTTTTGCTTTCCCACAAATACAACAAATATGGCCCTATACGTTGCAGATTACCACATTGGAAACGAATATACCCCCCTACCTTCCTCTCTCATATGGCTTCTCTGAGATATGCGTTATAGTGGATATATTCTCAAAAATGGCTCATTTTGTACCTGTCGCTGGGCTACCTATGGCTCCTGAGCTGGCCCGTCTCTTCGTCCAACATGTCTTTCGATAACATGGACTACCATCCCACATTCTTTCTGACAGAGGTGTATAATTTACAGACCATTACTGGAAGGTCTTTTGCTGGAAGTTTGGAATTTCTCTAGATTTCCCCATAGCCTATCATCCTCAGGGCAATGAGCAGAGCGAAAGAATCAATCAGGTCATCAAGACCTTTCTCTGGCTATATATTAACAGAAGGCAAGAAGACTGGACCATCTTGCTACCTTGGACAGAATTTTCACATAATATCTATGTGAGGCATGCCACAGGGTTCTCTCTGTTCCAGATCATATATGGGAAACTAGGGATGTGAATCGTTTTCCATATCGTCTTAACGATAGAAATCGTGTGGCAGGGCAAGAAAATCGTCTTAGGCACGATTTTTTAGTTAAAAAATCGTTAAAAATCGTTTTTTCCGATTAGTGCGCACTAACTCGAGTTAGTGCGCACTAACGGGAGTTAGTGCGCACTAACTGGGAGTTAGTGCGCACTAACTGAAAATGATACAATTTGACACTTTTCAGGTCAGTTAAGGTCAGTTTAGGAATGAATATGTATTCCTATTGGCTGCCCTCTTATTTATTCATGTTACCAAGTTTCCTACTGACAGTATATGGGGGATGGGAAATGGAAACAGTTGGTAGCTTGACAAAACAAGTAATGTGATCAGTCAATGTGACTAGAACTTGTGCCCTAACCCTGATACCAGGGGTATTGTGATCTTCCTGCACACAGTGCCCTATCCCTATTAATACCAGGAGTGTTGTGATCTTCCTGCACACAGTGCCCTATCCCTAATACCAGGGGTGTTGTGATCTTCCTGCACACAGTGCCCTATTCCTGATACTGGGGGTGTTGTGATCTTCCTGCACACAGTGCCCTATTCCTGATACCGGGGGTGTTGTGATCTTCTTGCACACATCCCGATATCAGGGATAGGGCACTGCATGCAGGAAGATCACAACACTCCTGGTATTAATAGGGATAGGGCACTGCATGCAGGAAGATCACAACACTCCTGGTATTAATAGGGATAGGGCACTGCATGCAGGAAGATCACAACACCCCTGGTATCAGGGATAGGGCACTGTGTGCAGGAAGATCACAATACCCCGGAGGAGTGAGGGTCAGGCAGCTCCCCCCTGTCTGTGAAGCCAGCCTCTCACTAGTAATGCAGGGAGGGAGCTGTCTCAGACTTCACCATCCTCCCCCCCCCTTACCCACACACCATTCACTAGCTGGGACATGGGGGAAGTCAGGAGTGAGGGTCAGGCAGCTCCCCCCTGTCTGTGAAGCCAGCCTCTCACTAGTAATGCAGGGAGGGAGCTGTCTCAGACTTCACCATCCACCCCCCCCCCCCACCCACACACCATTCACTAGCTGGGACATGGGGGAAGTCAGGAGTGAGGGACAGGCAGCTCCCCCCTGTCTGTGAAGCCAGCCTCTCACTAGTAATGCAGGGAGGGAGCTGTCTCAGACTTCACCATCCCCCCCCCCCTCACCCACACACCATTCACTAGCTGGGACATGGGGGAAGTCAGGAGTGAGGGTCAGGCAGCTCCCCCCTGTCTGTGAAGCCAGCCTCTCACTAGTAATGCAGGGAGGGAGCTGTCCCAGACTTCACCATCCTCCCCCCCCCCCCCCTCACCCACACACCATTCACTAGCTGGGACATGGGGGAAGTCAGGAGTGAGGGTCAGGCAGCTCCCCCCTGTCTGCGAAGCCAGCCTCTCACTAGTAATGCAGGGAGGGAGCTGTCTCAGACTTCACCATCCTCCCCCCCCCCCCCTCACCCCACACACCATTCACTAGCTGGGACATGGGGGAAGTCAGGAGTGAGGGTCAGGCAGCTCCCCCCTGTCTGTGAAGCCAGCCTCTCACTAGTAATGCAGGGAGGGAGCTGTCTCAGACTTCACCATCCCCCCCCCCCCCCCTCACCCACACACCATTCACTAGCTGGGACATGGGGGAAGTCAGGAGTGAGGGACAGGCAGCTCCCCCCTGTCTGTGAAGCCAGCCTCTCACTAGTAATGCAGGGAGGGAGCTGTCTCAGACTTCACCATCCTCCCCCCCCCCCCTCACCCACACACCATTCACTAGCTGGGACATGGGGGAAGTCAGGAGTGAGGGTCAGGCAGCTCCCCCCTGTCTGTGAAGCCAGCCTCTCACTAGTAATGCAGGGAGGGAGCTGTCTCAGACTTCACCATCCTCCCCCCCCCCCCTCACCCACACACCATTCACTAGCTGGGACATGGGGGAAGTCAGGAGTGAGGGTCAGGCAGCTCCCCCCCTGTCTGTGAAGCCAGCCTCTCACTAGTAATGCAGGGAGGGAGCTGTCTCAGACTTCACCATCCACCCCCCCCCCTCACCCACACACCATTCACTAGCTGGGACATGGGGGAAGTCAGGAGTGAGGGTCAGGCAGCTCCCCCCTGTCTGCGAAGCCAGCCTCTCACTAGTAATGCAGGGAGGGAGCTGTCTCAGACTTCACCATCCTCCCCCCCCCCCCTCACCCACACACCATTCACTAGCTGGGACATGGGGGAAGTCAGGAGTGAGGGTCAGGCAGCTCCCCCCTGTCTGTGAAGCCAGCCTCTCACTAGTAATGCAGGGAGGGAGCTGTCTCAGACTTCACCATCCACCCCCCCACCCCCTCACCCACACACCATTCACTAGCTGGGACATGGGGGAAGTCAGGAGTGAGGGACAGGCAGCTCCCCCCTGTCTGTGAAGCCAGCCTCTCACTAGTAATGCAGGGAGGGAGCTGTCTCAGACTTCACCATCCTCCCCCCCCCCCCCCCCCACCCACACACCATTCACTAGCTGGGACATGGGGGAAGTCAGGAGTGAGGGTCAGGCAGCTCCCCCCTGTCTGTGAAGCCAGCCTCTCACTAGTAATGCAGGGAGGGAGCTGTCTCAGACTTCACCATCCTCCCCCCCCCCCTCACCCACACACCATTCACTAGCTGGGACATGGGGGAAGTCAGGAGTGAGGGTCAGGCAGCTCCCCCCTGTCTGCGAAGCCAGCCTTTCACTAGTAATGCAGGGAGGGAGCTGTCTCAGACTTCACCATCCTCCCCCCCCCCCCTCACCCCCACACCATTCACTAGCTGGGACATGGGGGAAGTCAGGAGTGAGGGTCAGGCAGCTCCCCCCTGTCTGTGAAGCCAGCCTCTCACTAGTAATGCAGGGAGGGAGCTGTCTCAGACTTCACCATCCTCCCCCCCCCCCTCACCCACACACCATTCACTAGCTGGGACATGGGGGAAGTCAGGAGTGAGGGTCAGGCAGCTCCCCCCTGTCTGTGAAGCCAGCCTCTCACTAGTAATGCAGGGAGGGAGCTGTCTCAGACTTCACCATCCTCCACCCCCCCTCACCCACACACCATTCACTAGCTGGGACATGGGGGAAGTCAGGAGTGAGGGTCAGGCAGCTCCCCCCTGTCTGTGAAGCCAGCCTCTCACTAGTAATGCAGGGAGGGAGCTGTCTCAGACTTCACCATCCTCCCCCCCCCCTCACCCACACACCATTCACTAGCTGGGACATGGGGGAAGTCAGGAGTGAGGGTCAGGCAGCTCCCCCCTGTCTGTGAAGCCAGCCTCTCACTAGTAATGCAGGGAGGGAGCTGTCTCAGACTTCACCATCCTCCCCCCCCCCCCTCACCCACACACCATTCACTAGCTGGGACATGGGGGAAGTCAGGAGTGAGGGTCAGGCAGCTCCCCCCTGTCTGTGAAGCCAGCCTCTCACTAGTAATGCAGGGAGGGAGCTGTCTCAGACTTCACCATCCTCCACCCCCCCTCACCCACACACCATTCACTAGCTGGGACATGGGGGAAGTCAGGAGTGAGGGTCAGGCAGCTCCCCCCTGTCTGTGAAGCCAGCCTCTCACTAGTAATGCAGGGAGGGAGCTGTCTCAGACTTCACCATCCTCCCCCCCCCCCCTCACCCACACACCATTCACTAGCTGGGACATGGGGGAAGTCAGGAGTGAGGGTCAGGCAGCCCCCCCCTGTCTGTGAAGCCAGGCTCTCACTAGTAATGCAGGGAGGGAGCTGTCTCAGACTTCACCATCCTCCCCCCCCCCCTCACCCACACACCATTCACTAGCTGGG
This sequence comes from Rhinatrema bivittatum, assembly GCF_901001135.1. NCBI lineage: Eukaryota > Metazoa > Chordata > Amphibia > Gymnophiona > Rhinatrematidae > Rhinatrema > Rhinatrema bivittatum. Next base: position 339,340,899 of record NC_042620.1, on the reverse strand, counting down.
ACATGGGGGAAGTCAGGAGTGAGGGTCAGGCAGCTCCCCCCTGTCTGTGAAGCCAGCCTCTCACTAGTAATGCAGGGAGGGAGCTGTCTCAGACTTTACCATCCTCCCCCCCCCCCCCCCTCACCCACACACCATTCACTAGCTGGGACATGGGGGAAGTCAGGAGTGAGGGTCAGGCAGCTCCCCCCTGTCTGCGAAGCCAGCCTCTCACTAGTAATGCAGGGAGGGAGCTGTCTCAGACTTCACCATCCTCCCCCCCCCCCCTCACCCACACACCATTCACTAGCTGGGACATGGGGGAAGTCAGGAGTGAGGGTCAGGCAGCTCCCCCCTGTCTGTGAAGCCAGCCTCTCACTAGTAATGCAGGGAGGGAGCTGTCTCAGACTTCACCATCCTCCCCCCCCTCACCCACACACCATTCACTAGCTGGGACATGGGGGAAGTCAGGAGTGAGGGTCAGGCAGCTCCCCCCTGTCTGTGAAGCCAGCCTCTCACTAGTAATGCAGGGAGGGAGCTGTCTCAGACTTCACCATCCTCCACCCCCCCTCACCCACACACCATTCACTAGCTGGGACATGGGGGAAGTCAGGAGTGAGGGTCAGGCAGCTCCCCCCTGTCTGTGAAGCCAGCCTCTCACTAGTAATGCAGGGAGGGAGCTGTCTCAGACTTCACCATCCTCCCCCCCCCCCTCACCCACACACCATTCACTAGCTGGGACATGGGGGAAGTCAGGAGTGAGGGTCAGGCAGCTCCCCCCTGTCTGCGAAGCCAGCCTCTCACTAGTAATGCAGGGAGGGAGCTGTCTCAGACTTCACCATCCTCCCCCCCCCCCCCTCACCCACACACCATTCACTAGCTGGGACATGGGGGAAGTCAGGAGTGAGGGTCAGGCAGCTCCCCCCTGTCTGTGAAGCCAGGCTCTCACTAGTAATGCAGGGAGGGAGCTGTCTCAGACTTCACCATCCTCCCCCCCCCCCCCCTCACCCACACACCATTCACTAGCTGGGACATGGGGGAAGTCAGGAGTGAGGGTCAGGCAGCTCCCCCCTGTCTGTGAAGCCAGCCTCTCACTAGTAATGCAGGGAGGGAGCTGTCTCAGACTGGTATCAGGGTTAGGGCACTGTGTGCAGGAAGATCACAACACTCCTGGTATTAATAGGGATAGGGCACTGTAAGAGATGACTGTAGTAGATTGAATAAAGATCTGATGTTTCTGCTCTCCTCACACCAAACAAAAGCAACACACAAGCAGAGAAGCCCTTCTTACAAAGCTGAGCTAGTGAGTTAAGTAGGAGGAAAAGTAAACATACTGGTGCCAGTGTGGCTACTTAAAAAATACACTTACCAACAATCAATTACATATATTTGAACTGTGTACAGTTCCAGCCAGGACCACCTTTCTAAAATGCACAGTGATTGGCAAATTCAACATGCACTAGCATTTCAGGTGCCTGCTAACAAAAATAATAAACAAACAAGTTCTAGTCACGTGAGTGCTGATCATTACATTACTTTTTTTGTCAAGCTTCCAACTGTTTCCATTTCACATCCCCCCAACCATATTGGTAACATCAATAGATAAGAGCACAGCCAGCCAATAGGAATACATACATACATATTCATTCCTAAATGACCTTTACTGACCTGGGAAGTGTGAACACTTTGTTTCATTTTCTGTTGGTGTTCGTTAGTTTCCAGTTCCATTTCCCATCCCCCCAACCATCACCTCAGTGGTAACCTTGGTAATATCAATAGATAAGAGGGCAGCCAGCCAATAGGAACACATATTCATTCCTAACTGACCTTCAGTGACCTGGAAAGTGTTTATTTGTATCATTTTCAGTTAGTGCGCACTAAATCGAGTTAGTGCGCACTAACGGGGAGTTAGTGCGCACTAACTCGAGTTAGTGCGCACTAACACGATTTAACGATTTTTAACGATAAATCGTTAGAATTTCTATTGTATCGTGATCTATAACGATTTAAGACGATATAAACATTATCGGACGATAATTTTAATCGTTGAAAAACGATTCACATCCCTATGGGAAACATCCACAGGAGCTGCTTCCTCTACCTGTCACCATGGACTGCCCCACAGTTTGCCTCACAGCCAAGAAACTCCAAGACTTTTGAACTCATATCAATGAACTAATCTCACAAGCAGCCACTCAGGCCATGAAATATGCGGGCACCTGACATTGATCAGTACCACAGTTCAAAGTGGATGTCCTTGTATGCAACTACACCTTCTTATCCCTTCACTTCACCTCGATTCATTGAACCTTACCCCATTCAATGACAGGTGGGACCTATGACATACCAGTAGGGATGTGAATCATTTTAGGACGATTAAAATTATCGTCCGATAATTTTAATATCGTCTTAAACCGTTATGGAACACAATACAATACAGATTCTAACGATTTATCGTTATAAATCGTTAGAATCGTGAGCCGGCACACTAAAACCCCTAAAACCCACCCCGACCCTTTAAATTAAATCCCCCACCCTCCCGAACCCCCCCCCAATAACTTAAATAACCTGCGGGTCCAGCGGCGGTCCGGAACGGCAGCGGTCCGGAACGGGCTCCTGCTCCTGAATCTTGTCGTCTTCAGCCGGCGCCATTTTCCAAAATGGCGCCGAAAAATGGCGGCGGCCATAGACGAAAAAGATTGGACGGCAGGAGGTCCTTCCGGACCCCCGCTGGACTTTTGGCAAGTCTCGTGGGGGTCAGGAGGCCCCCCACAAGCTGGCCAAAAGTTCCTGGAGGTCCAGCGGGGGTCAGGGAGCGATTTCCCGCCGCGAATCGTTTTCGTACGGAAAATGGCGCCGGCAGGAGATCGACTGCAGGAGGTCGTTCAGCGAGGGTTCCGGCGGACCTCCAGGAACTTTTGGCCAGCTTGTGGGGGGCCTCCTGACCCCCACGAGACTTGCCAAAAGTCCAGCGGGGGTCCGGAAGGACCTCCTGTCGTCCAATCTTTTTCGTCTATGGCCGCCGCCATTTTTCGGCGCCATTTTGGAAAATGGCGCCGGCTGAAGACGACAAGATTCAGGAGCAGGAGCCCGTTCCGGACCGCTGCCGTTCCGGACCGCCGCTGGACCCGCAGGTTATTTAAGTTATTTGGGGGGGGTTCGGGAGGGTGGGGGATTTAATTTAAAGGGTCGGGGGTGGGTTTTAGGGGGTTTTAATGTGCCGGTTTTTCGATTTTTCGATTTTTAACGACCCGCAGGTTATTTAAGTTATTTGGGGGGGGTTCGGGAGGGTGGGGGATTTAATTTAAAGGGTCGGGGGTGGGTTTTAGGGGGTTTTAATGTGCCGGTTTTTCGATTTTTCGATTTTTCGATTTTTAACGATTTTTAATGATTTTTCACGATATTTTACCCCCCCAAACGGCAACAATACGATTCCCTCCCCCTCCCAGCCGAAATCGATCGTTAAGACGATCGAGGACACGATTCACATCCCTACATACCAGCTGAAGCTTCCCATCACATTGAGAATCCATATAGTATTCCAAGTCTCATTATTGAAACCACTGATCCTTTCTTGGCCATCCAGAAAGCCTACCATACATACAGATATAACCTCTGAAGAAGACGCACAGTTTGAGGTACAAAAATATTAAACTTTCATAGACGGGGATACTGTTATATTTACCAGATAGCAGGCCGTCCCCACGAGCTGATTCACTCACTCTGATGATGCTGATGCTAAGACCTATCTTGCAGACATCACCATGTCCGCATGTATGGCAGAATACCACTGGAGACTACCACCATCTTCTTTATTAGGTGTGCACACACCCAACTCAGCTATATTTAAAGGCCCTGCAGTCAGAAAAGGCAACGGTACCCTCATTTGATGTAAACCTTAGCCACCCTATAAAAGGGCTCCTCAGAAGCTTCCTTTTCACCTCGACAATGGATTGACTATTTTGGGTAGTGCGAGTTGCTGTGTTCTAGCCTTTGTCTCTCCAGCCTTGCCCAATCGTTGCCTCAATCACCTCGGCCAACTTACCACATTCTCTCCCTCGGATGGACCCCTGGTATTGACATTAGTCTGGACTCTTGGTATCCTTGCCTGCCATTTGTCACTGAACTTAGCCTGGACTATAATTATTTGGGCTTACCACCGACCTGCAACTTCGACCTGCACCAGATCTTCTCTTCTCTCTGAGACTGCCACCTAAGACCTGCTGGACCCTGGAACTGAAAGGCTCATCCTGAGGGGAATGTGGCTTGTATAGGCAAAGCTCCAGTTCAATCTCTGCACCTGTCTGCCAATTGGTGGTGATGACATACAGGGCCTCCCCTGTAGGTTGCATCAACCTCACCCCAAAACAAGGGGCCACATCCTAACATGGTGTGCATATGCTGCTGAATATACTAGCATGTTAGCCAAATAAGTTTATCTGGCTAATTTTTATAGCCAGCCAGAGGCTGAATATGGACCTCAAGGAGTTTATCCATGTAATAACTCATTGTATGGACTTGACATAGATTGTATATGTTTTATTTTCTGTATAACTTTGCTTTCTAATCAACAATTTAAATAAAAAGAACAATTTTGGGAGTAATCAACCTGTACTGCTGTGAAGTATTTGAAAACAGTAAGAAGTGCTGTTGCCAATTTATACCAGTAGGATCTAAAAGATTCACCCTATAGAGAAGGATCTGATAGCTTCGCTCATGCTTAATACAGAATCTTGGGCTAAATATGAAGGAAAAAAATGTATTCATAGTTCTTACTTTCATTTGTATTAAAATGGTTGTGGTTGGAAAGCTATGGTAGTTTGTAAGGTAGAATATATTTTTATTGAATCAACTAAAAGAAATTATTCAGATGAAAGAGAGCTCTATGAGACCCTATAGTACTGTGTAAGAACATATTTTTTTTTAATCAGAAATATTAAGAAAACTCTAATGAAAAATATCACATTTTCACAAGAGTAGCCATTATAAAATGTGACCTGTTATGTTAGGTTTATGAGTTTACTGGGGACAGGGAAATACCTACGCTACCTGAATGCAAACTGCTTTGAAATGACTGAAAAAGTGAAATATAAATCTGAATAAATACATACAATAACAACTCTGTCCATATACAAGACAATATATATATATTTTACTCACTTTGAAGCAGTCCCTTTTCTAAACTGCAATTCCTGTTTCTTCTAAATACCTGCCATTGTATAATAAAAATGTCAATATGATAGCACTTTGAGTCAATTTTGTTTTCTAACTTCTAAGAAACACAGAGAAATCATGATATATTATACGTGGAGTTGCTCTCACTTCCACCTAATGGATTTTATACCATCTTGAAATCTGATGCCACCATAATTTTATTGCAAATTCATTTTTTATATGTATCCAGGATATTTGTCTCTTGCTAAAGTGCTATATCCAATTTTACATTTTTCACACATTGTATTACACCAAGCAGACAGCAATCTTTTCTTTGAAAAAAAAACTTGCAAATGTTTGTTAAACCAATGAACTGTGTTGCTTATTGTATTTTATTTTCAAAATATGTTGATGGCTTATTAGCACCTACAGAGAGCATCTTCCAAGTTCAGGTATGCAAGAGCATCTAAAAGATTTAATCATAAAAGTATATCCTAAACACAATGGACCTGATTTAAGCATGGTACTTAACCAGCAAGTGGCCACAAAAATGAAAATCAGCCAAAGACGTAGGGATGTGAATCGTTTTCCATATCGTCTTAACGATAGAAATCGTGTGGCAGGGCAAGAAAATCGTCTTAGGCACGATTTTTTAGTTAAAAAATCGTTAAAAATCGTTTTTTCTGATTAGTGCGCACTAACTCGAGTTAGTACGCACTAACGGGAGTTAGTGCGTACTAACTGGGAGTTAGTGCGCACTAACTGAAAATGATACAATTTGACACTTTTCAGGTCAGTTAAGGTCAGTTTAGGAATGAATATGTATTCCTATTGGCTGCCCTCTTATTTATTCATGTTACCAAGTTTCCTACTGACAGTATATGGGGGATGGGAAATGGAAACAGTTGGTAGCTTGACAAAACAAGTAATGTGATCAGTCAATGTGACTAGAACTTGTGCCCTAACCCTGATACCAGGGGTATTGTGATCTTCCTGCACACAGTGCCCTATCCCTATTAATACCAGGAGTGTTGTGATCTTCCTGCACACAGTGCCCTATCCCTAATACCAGGGGTGTTGTGATCTTCCTGCACACAGTGCCCTATTCCTGATACTGGGGGTGTTGTGATCTTCCTGCACACAGTGCCCTATTCCTGATACCGGGGGTGTTGTGATCTTCTTGCACACATCCCGATATCAGGGATAGGGCACTGCATGCAGGAAGATCACAACACTCCTGGTATTAATAGGGATAGGGCACTGCATGCAGGAAGATCACAACACTCCTGGTATTAATAGGGATAGGGCACTGCATGCAGGAAGATCACAACACCCCTGGTATCAGGGATAGGGCACTGTGTGCAGGAAGATCACAATACCCCGGAGGAGTGAGGGTCAGGCAGCTCCCCCCTGTCTGTGAAGCCAGCCTCTCACTAGTAATGCAGGGAGGGAGCTGTCTCAGACTTCACCATCCTCCCCCCCCCCTTACCCACACACCATTCACTAGCTGGGACATGGGGGAAGTCAGGAGTGAGGGTCAGGCAGCTCCCCCCTGTCTGTGAAGCCAGCCTCTCACTAGTAATGCAGGGAGGGAGCTGTCTCAGACTTCACCATCCTCCCCCCCCCTCACCCACACACCATTCACTAGCTGGGACATGGGGAAGTCAGGAGTGAGGGTCAGGCAGCTCCCCCCTGTCTGCGAAGCCAGCCTCTCACTAGTAATGCAGGGAGGGAGCTGTCTCAGACTTCACCATCCTCCCCCCCCCCCTCACCCACACACCATTCACTAGCTGGGACATGGGGGAAGTCAGGAGTGAGGGTCAGGCAGCTCCCCCCTGTCTGTGAAGCCAGCCTCTTACTAGTAATGCAGGGAGGGAGCTGTCTCAGACTTCACCATCCTCCCCCCCCCCTCACCCACACACCATTCACTAGCTGGGACATGGGGGAAGTCAGGAGTGAGGGTCAGGCAGCTCCCCCCTGTCTGTGAAGCCAGCCTCTCACTAGTAATGCAGGGAGGGAGCTGTCTCAGACTTCACCATCCTCCCCCCCCCCTCACCCACACACCATTCACTAGCTGGGACATGGGGGAAGTCAGGAGTGAGGGTCAGGCAGCTCCCCCCTGTCTGCGAAGCCAGCCTCTCACTAGTAATGCAGGGAGGGAGCTGTCTCAGACTTCACCATCCTCCCCCCCCCTCACCCACACACCATTCACTAGCTGGGACATGGGGGAAGTCAGGAGTGAGGGTCAGGCAGCTCCCCCCTGTCTGTGAAGCCAGCCTCTCACTAGTAATGCAGGGAGGGAGCTGTCTCAGACTTCACCATCCTCCCCCCACCCTCACCCACACACCATTCACTAGCTGGGACATGGGGGAAGTCAGGAGTGAGGGTCAGGCAGCTCCCCCCTGTCTGTGAAGCCAGCCTCTCACTAGTAATGCAGGGAGTGAGCTGTCTCAGACTTCACCATCCTCCCCCCCCCCCTCACCCACACACCATTCACTAGCTGGGACATGGGGGAAGTCAGGAGTGAGGGTCAGGCAGCTCCCCCCTGTCTGTGAAGCCAGCCTCTCACTAGTAATGCAGGGAGGGAGCTGTCTCAGACTTCACCATCCTCCCCCCCCCCCTCACCCACACACCATTCACTAGCTGGGACATGGGGGAAGTCAGGAGTGAGGGTCAGGCAGCTCCCCCCTGTCTGTGAAGCCAGCCTCTCACTAGTAATGCAGGGAGGGAGCTGTCTCAGACTTCACCATCCTCCCCCCACCCCTCACCCACACACCATTCACTAGCTGGGACATGGGGGAAGTCAGGAGTGAGGGTCAGGCAGCTCCCCCCTGTCTGTGAAGCCAGCCTCTCACTAGTAATGCAGGGAGGGAGCTGTCTCAGACTTCACCATCATCCCCCCCCCCTCACCCACACACCATTCACTAGCTGGGACATGGGGGAAGTCAGGAGTGAGGGTCAGGCAGCTCCCCCCTGTCTGTGAAGCCAGCCTCTCACTAGTAATGCAGGGAGGGAGCTGTCTCAGACTTCACCATCCTCCCCCCCCCCCCCCTCACCCACACACCATTCACTAGCTGGGACATGGGGGAAGTCAGGAGTGAGGGTCAGGCAGCTCCCCCCTGTCTGTGAAGCCAGCCTCTCACTAGTAATGCAGGGAGGGAGCTGTCTCAGACTGGTATCAGGGTTAGGGCACTGTGTGCAGGAAGATCACAACACTCCTGGTATTAATAGGGATAGGGCACTGTAAGAGATGACTGTAGTAGATTGAATAAAGATCTGATGTTTCTGCTCTCCTCACACCAAACAAAAACAACACACAAGCAGAGAAGCCCTTCTTACAAAGCTGAGCTAGTGAGTTAAGTAGGAGGAAAAGTAAACATACTGGTGCCAGTGTGGCTACTTAAAAAATACACTTACCAACAATCAATTACATATATTTGAACTGTGTACAGTTCCAGCCAGGACCACCTTTCTAAAATGGACAGTGATTGGCAAATTCAACATGCACTAGCATTTCAGGTGCCTGCTAACAAAAATAATAAACAAACAAGTTCTAGTCACGTGAGTGCTGATCATTACATTACTTTTTTTGTCAAGCTTCCAACTGTTTCCATTTCACATCCCCCCAACCATATTGGTAACATCAATAGATAAGAGCACAGCCAGCCAATAGGAATACATACATACATATTCATTCCTAAGTGACCTTTACTGACCTGGGAAGTGTGAACACTTTGTTTCATTTTCTGTTGGTGTTCGTTAGTTTCCAGTTCCATTTCCCATCCCCCCAACCATCACCTCAGTGGTAACCTTGGTAATATCAATAGATAAGAGGGCAGCCAGCCAATAGGAACACATATTCATTCCTAACTGACCTTCAGTGACCTGGAAAGTGTTTATTTGTATCATTTTCAGTTAGTGCGCACTAAATCGAGTTAGTGCGCACTAACGGGGAGTTAGTGCGCACTAACTCGAGTTAGTGCGCACTAACACGATTTAACGATTTTTAACGATAAATCGTTAGAATTTCTATTGTATCGTGTTCTATAACGATTTAAGACGATATAAACATTATCGGACGATAATTTTAATCGTTGAAAAACGATTCACATCCCTACAAAGTAGTGTTTTCAGTCTTCTCCAGAGAGCAAAGTTTTCATATTGCTAAGAAAAATGTGTTAATTGGCCCCAAAGACTGTGAGATAAGTTTAAAATTCATATTCTTTTTAGGTTCATGTATCTTGAATTGTAGTACTAAGATAAAACTAGAGATGTGCATAATCCTTTGCTAGTTTTGCTTTGTTTTTTGACTGTTGTTTTTGGTTCTTTCAAATTTTTTTTTAAATGAAAAAGAAATAAAACAAGTAACAAATGAAATTTAAAAAAATATAAAACCAGCTGAAAAACCTCCCACAAACCTCCAGAGCTTTCCAGCTCTCGTCCACTACCCCAACACTCTGAGACCTTCTTACCTTTAGTAGTTTGAAATTTCTTTATAGGTCAGGACTCAATCTGCCATTTCCAATAGTTGCAGCAGCAGCAGCAGGCACCAGGTATTGCACCTGCCCCATGAGGAAATTCAAATTACTACAGGGTGAGAGGGTCCTGGAGTTTTTTGTTTTTTTTATGCAGTGGTGGCAGGGCTGGCCTTCAATTTTTCAATAAAAGACAACACATGGCCTTTTATGAAATTTTATTTAAATTCATTTTAGAAACAAATTGAAATGAAATGGAAAATTTCAATAAATGTCTTGTTTCAAAAGTAGGCACATCCTTACTATTCAAATTAGGCTATATTTAAAAAATCTGGCGAGTGCTAAAACGGGCAGATGTGCATGTGGCTGGACGGCGCATGCACTGCAGGGATTTCCAAACACTGTATGCACAGAAGAATGGGTTTTGGAAAAAAGAGCGGGCCGGGAGCGGGACATAAAATTGGCTCGTCCACGTGTGCGTGCCAGGAACTGCGCGTACACAGACGCCTGTACCCTTTATGGGAAAAGTGTATTTCTGGTGGATTAAACACGGCATTACCATCTGACAACATTATACGATGCACATCGCACTGGATTATCACATTGCTGCTGATACCATGTCTGCATTTTCTTCTGCAATGTGAACTCACTAACACAGTTTACATTGGACAACTAATGGCATTAAGTACTTCAGTCAACTATTTTCATGTAGCTCTTCACGTGCACCTTGCCGTATTGTTTTTTTTCAGATGCAACCATGAACCCTGCCATCCAAAGAAGGATATGATCTAACGGAGAAAAAATAGTATTGCTTTCAGATGCTTATAAGTCTGTGGTGTGACAGTTCTCCATAAAATAATGTGTATGATGTTATTGAACCAAGCATTTTACTGCCTCCCTTAAATATAATTTGACATTGCCTCCTTGAGCAGTATGGATTTTTCCATAGAAACGGAGAAGATCGAAGGCAGGGAAGGGTGGAGCTGGCTGACAACATGGGGTGATTTCATTTCGAAACAGATACAAAGTTTGCAGGTACAAACGTTTTGATATAATTTATTTAAGGGGGGTTTTCAAGATACTCATGTAACTCACCTGGAGTATAATAATGTACAGGTAAGAAGTACATTACACTAATAAAATACATTTAAGTGAACTTCCTTTACCCATCATATTTCAGGAAGTAGGAAGAGGCAAATAGTTAAAAGTGACTGAAATGCACACGAGGTTGATTTTAAAAGGAGCATGTGTGCAGGTCCTGGTGCGTGCACATAGCTGCTCGCACATGCGCACCAGATTTTAAAATCTGCACGCGCATGTGCGGGCAGCATGCGCGGGGAGGTGAATTTTAGTAATCTACATGTGGCGACGCAATCGGGCCTCCCCCAATTAAGGAGCAAGCTGAGAGGAAACCTTCCTATCCTTAACCCTACCCTTCCTACCTCTTCCCCTTCTCCTCCCTGACCCCTAACCTAACCCTAACTATTCCCATTTTTTTTTGTTTTTTTTACTTACTGCTCCGTTGGAGCAGAAGCAACTTCCACACACCGGCCGGCTGCCAGTGTGTGCTTCCCCGGAACAGTGGCTAATGCCCGCTGTCCCGGCCGGCCTCCATCCCACCCAGACCACGCCCCCCCCAGCCTGCACCTTATTCAGGCACGTACACATATCCAGGACTTATGCGCGTGGTCAGGCTCTTTTAAAATGTGTGCGGTGCGCGCAGAGCCCGGCCATGCTCGTAAGACCCAATTTTTACGCGCACGGCCCTTTGAAAATTCATCCGACAGTGTCCTGAGGGAAACGGAGCTGTCAACCTGACGATTTGAACATTCAGGATTATAGTGAGAATGGGTAATGAGCATGTTAGAGGCGTGGAGCAAAGCTCCGAGCCCAAGAATCTGCATAAGGCTGGGCAATTCGGAAAACAGATTCCGGCTACATTGCAATCTCAGAACTCCGATAGAAAGAGGGAGGAAATGTGTCTGGGAAGAGTTGAACATGTAGTTCAGGAAATGTACACATTTTGACAACGTTAAGGGGTATCTGATAATTCTGGACAATGGGGGTTTCTAAGCAGAGTGAAAAAAAAAATAAAACAAGAAAGAGAAGACGGGGAGGGAGAGAGAGCAGGAATGAGAAATTCTACATTCTCTGTGCATTTTCTTTTTAAGCTTTCAGCCTTGTGGTTGAGGTGGTAGGGGACCCCTGCTACTTCAGGAAAGCTGTTTGGTAGAGGGTTAGTGGGAAAAAAAGGAGCTCAGAAAGGTATTTCTTTGAATAGTTGTGTCTCATGGCGATTAATACGCCTAAATGTTTGATGTACTGCTTAAATCTCCTAGGAATTTCTTATTTGTACTGAATTTCCACTGTTTGATATCTCCTAGAAAAAAGAAATGTAATAAAATGTGTAAAAGCTGCCAGACCTGGTTACAGTCCAATTTTTAGGCTTCTTGGGAGGAAGGGTGGGAAATCTCACCTGCTTAACATAATTGTTCCCTAGGTGGAGATACCAGCTACCAAGTACCCAAGTATCGATGGCTCCTGCTAGGTCAGTCTTGGTTCCAGAAACAGCCTCACCAGGTGGTTAGGGTAAGGGTCATTACAGAAATAACATACACATGGCATTGACTAGCTTTAGGTTTTCAAAGTAAACTTCATGCTCAGTTTTACATTGGAAAATGTGCTTTCTAGCCTGCAAGTACCATCTAAAGTTTAAAGATTCCACAAATGTTGCATTATTTCACTAGATTAATATCATAAATGTTCCAGCTAGGGTAGCCACAATAGATGGATTAACTTGAGGCTTAATTTGACAAGGGGGAGGCGGAGTTGTCGGAGCTCCCGGACTTAGTGATGTAAACGAAGCAGGCGAATCTATCCCAGGCTCCTCTGGGTGATTTGCAGCGCTTCTCTCGGGAGTTGTATCGGAAGCAATTTTGAAAAATTTCTCAATTTTCTCTTGAGTTGGGGATACTGGGGAGACCACAGCTGCCAACTCCCTCAGTCTCCCTTTCCTCTTTGTATGAGGCATTATCAAACTGGTTACTGACGAGAAATTTTCCACACTCTCACTGTTAATTAGTTGGATACTGCGACAAAAGTGGGGGAGAAAGATTAAATTCTAATATTTTTAATATATCACTTACTTGGGACGTAGAGACGAGAGACCAGAGATTCGGAGCAAAGCCGCGTGCGCCCCTTAGGAACAAAAAATGTCAGATATTGAACAAACGTTATCTCAAGTACAAAAAATACAGATGAATTTGATACAGGGGGAAAAAATGCAAATTAGAAATATAGAGAAATTGGAAAATGAAGCAAGGTACCTAAATTTAAGGATAATTAATTTTCCTTTAACTAGGTTTACTGTATTGCAGGATCAGTTCAAGAAATACATGTCTGATGTGTTAAAAATTCCCACAGAGGCTTATCCACCTATTTCTAAGATTTACTTTATAAAATCTACTAATTTGATAGAAGAGCAAGCAGCACCAATAGACATATCCCAATTATTAGAATCTTCTTCTGAAGATGTTATAGAAAAAAAAGGGACTGTTTTAGTCAAATTTGTTTTTCCCTCTGATAGGGACAATATTTTACGACTGTTCCTTAGGAATAGAGAAGTAAAATTCCAAGAACATCAAATCTGGATTTTTCCTGACATTACTAGAGCAACCCAAATTAGACGAAAACAATTTTTAGAATTGAGAACCCTTGCCGAACAAGTAGGTGCTCAATTAGTGGTCAGATACCCATGTAAATGTCTAGTTGAAATTATTAAATATATTATTAAAATCACCAGTGATGCACTCACAGCTGGCAGGAAAGGGGGTCTCAGCTATAGTGGCCAGACTAAAAATATATGCCCACTGGATCACCAGGGGAGCTGAGACCTATGCCTCATGGATGTTACCTTAGGGGTAGATTTTCAAAGGGTTACGCGCATAACCCCCGAAAACCTACCCCAAACCCCCCCTGCGCGCCAAGTCTATCTTGCATAGGCTCAGCGGCGTGCAAGTCCCGGGGCTTTCCTGGGGGGTGTGTGTTGCAGCCGGCGCATCATCGGGGGCGTGTTGGGGGGCGTGTCGCGGCATGCACGTCATCGGGGGAATTCCGGGGGCATGGCCACGGCCTCCGGATCAGCCCCCGGACCAGACCATGGCGCGCCGGCAGCCAGCCCGGCGCATGCAAGTTACGCCTGCCTCAGGCAGGCATAACTTTCGCAATAAAGGTAGGGGGGGAATTAGTTAGGGCCGAGGGGTGGGTCAGTTAGGGGAAGGGAGGGGAAGGTGCTGGGGTGGAAGGAAAGTTCCCTCTGAGGCCGCACTGATTTCGGAGCTGCCTTGGAGGGAACGAGCAGCACGCGCAGGGCTCGGCGCACGCAAGTTTGCACAAATGTGCAACCCTTCCGCGCGCCGACCCCGGATTTTAAAAGATACATGCGGCTATGCGCATATCTATTGAAATCCGGCGTACGTGCTTTTTTTTAGAAATGTACCCCTTAATGATTGATCTAAATAAAAGGAAGGGAAAAAGGTTAAAAGTGAAGAGAATCCCTGAGTAGTTGTGATTCTGGGGGCCACAGCCTAGTTAAAGCAGATTCTGATTACCCTGGAAGTCCAAATTCATAGAGGGAAAATGCTGGGTTAAATTAAAAAAAAAAAAAAAAAAAGACCTGTTATATTGTACATTAACAACATATTCACAATTTAACCAAACAGGACCAGGTAAAAATTTGGAGTACACATTTTTCAAATCAATTAACTTGCACAATTCTAAATTGTAGTGCTCCTTTCGTTTGGTTTGTGCAAATGTAACTTATGAGGCACTCATTTCTATTATTTTTCCAGTAAGTGCTGAATTTTATTTTATTTTATTTTTTTGCGCTTGCATTTATGTCATTCTTTGCACTATGCACAGCTCATAAAGCTGTGGTATTAAATAGACTGGGTCCTGTTATTTATCTAAAATGAACAGATATACTTCATTTTTCTAGGATGTTTTGGTGATAAAGGATTTGTCATTTAAAGTTTTTCATTGAGTCCTTCTACATAGTTTTCGTTTATGATAATGCCTATCTTAGGAAGTGTGAAAAGGATTTACAGTATTTTATTTAAACAGAATAAATATAACAGTCCTGTCCTTTGCAAGTCAACTTAATCCATCTGCAGCTTACATTTTGTTGGCAACTCATAAAAAATGTGTCAGTGTATATCTGTCACCTCAAGCACTGACAATATTTTACCTACCAGGGCATCTCTCCTTTAATTAAAAAAGGGATAATCAAATTGTAAAATGTTCCTTTATTTGCAACACCAAAGATATAATTAGTGGTTATATATATATATATATATATATATAATAGGATAGATATATATATATATATATAATATATAGATTTATATAGTTTATAATATTAGATTTATATGTAGATATATATATAATATCTCGATAGAATAGATATATTATTTTTATATATATTTATATAGATTTATCAATATATATATATAAATCTGTAGCTCTACCCGGCCATGCATTGCTGTGGCTCAGTCTGGTTAAATGGAAAAGAAAGAAAAGAGAGAGCGCACATTTCTAATATGTTTAAGCGAGCTGTTCTCTGTTCAGCTCTTTGCGCTTTGGCTGTTGCAGGCTGAAGCTGCTAGTGATCTCTTCACAGCCACTTTCTACTGCATTTGCTCTGCTACGGCCGTCCCAACTCCCTCCCCCCCTTCCCTGACAGTGGGAGGACTGGCACAGCGACTCTTCTACCTTTCCTCCTCCTGTGGGAGGGAGTAGGGACTGTCAGGCAGTCCCTACTCCCTCCCCCCTTCCCCAGCAGCGGAGCAATGGGCTGAGCCATTTCTCGGAGCAGCGACTCGTCTGCCCTTTCCTCCTCCCCTCTGTGACACCCAGCACATAGTGCAGAGCTCTATGGTCCACACATGCGCGATAGAGCTGCTCTCTACTGCGCATTTGAGGTCCGTTGGTCAGAGCCCATTTATATTATAGATAGCATGTGTTGCCTTTACATCCATCAGATGGCACTGTTTTTGCACAAAAGCATGTTTTTACCTGTCACAGGTGTGACATCTTTATAATCTACCAGATAAGGGAGCCCTGATCGACGTGCCGCAAATGCGCAGTAGAGAGCAGCTCTACCGCACATGTGAGCTTGTCGGCCAGAGCAGAGCGTGTCCCCCCCAAAAAAAATGGCGCCTGCCAGGAGCGGCGGCGGCGGCAGCAACAAGCAGGAGTGGTGGTGGCGACGGCGGCAGCAACGAGTGGGAGGAGCAGGAGCGGCGGCGGTGACGAGTGGGAGAAGCAGGAGCGACGACAAGCAGGAGCAGCGGCGGCGGCGCGCACGCGAGGGAGGGAGGGAGGAGCAGTAGCGGTGGCGACGCGTGCGCGAGGGAGGGACATCCCCCTGCCTGCCGGTTGTGGATGAGCTGAAAGGGGAGGAAGGACAGAGTGAGCTGAGGGGAGGAGGGAGGAGAGAGTGAGCTGAGGGAGGAGAGAGTGAGGGGAGAGGAGAGGGGAGGGGAGGGAGGAGAGAGTGAGGGGAGAGGGGAGGGAGGAGAGAGTGAGGGCAGAGGGCAGAGGAGAGGGGAGAGGGAGGAAGAGAGGAGAGAGTGAGGGAGAGGGAGAGGGGAGGGGGAGAGAGTGAGGAGAGAGTGAGGGGAGGGGAGGAGGAGAGAGTGAGGGGAGGGGAGGGGGAGGGAGGAGAGGGAGAATAGGGGGTGAGGTGGGAGGAAGAAGAGAGGAGAATAGAGGGGGGAGGTAGAGGGAGGGAGAATAGAGGGGGGAGGTGGGAGGGAGGAGAAGGGGAGGGGGGAGGGAGGAGAGGGAGAATAGAGGGGGGAGGTGAGAGGGAGGAGAGAGTGAGATGGGGGAGGGAGAGAGAGTGAGGTGAGGGGAGGGAGGAGAGGGAGAATAGAGGGGGGGAGGAGAGAGTGAGGTGGGGGAGGAGATAGTGAGGTGGGGGGAGGAGAGAGTGAGGTAGGGGGAGGGAGGGAGGAGTGAGTGAGGGGAGGGGGAGAGGAAGTGAGAAGGAAATAGACCAAAATTTTTTTTTAAATGTAGCCCTTTGTTACGGGCTTAATGGCTAGTATAGGGAAAGCACATAATCGAAAGCAACATTGTGTCAAAATTTCAAAGCAATCGGTGAAGAACTTTCGGAGATTTAAGATTTTGAACAAACAAACATTTACATTTTTATTTATATAGATTTATTTATTTATTTATTTATTTATTTAACACTTTTATATACCAATATTCATGTAAAATTACATATCACTTTGGTTTACAGTATAACATTAATTAGCATGTAAGAAAGCTTTTACATTTAACAAGGATAAAATAACTTGGAGCAATGGAACAGGGATCAAAGCAACAATGAAATAATATGGTCTTTCATGGTGCCAGAAATTAGCTGGCTAAAGATCTGGGAGCATATTGAAATAACTTAGGGTAAGGGTTAAGGAGCAAAATAGGAAAGATCATCTGCAAGGTTGGGGTGCTAACCTAAGAGCTAGACTATTGGTATGAATGGAAAATGTACTAAGAAGATCCCCTGCATAAATGAAAGGCTTGGTCGAACAGCCAAGTTTTGAGTCTCTTCTTGAAGGTAATGTGGCATTGTTCTTGCCGGAGTTCTGGTGGAAGAGAGTTCCATTGCACAGGGCCTGAAGTGGATAGAGCTCGTTTACTTAACGAAGTTTTAATGGGTGGGGCAAAGAGGGTATTTCTATAAGCGGATATCACCGGTCTGGAGGGTAAATGTGGCTGAAACGGGATATTGAGTTCCAAGGGCATGAGATTCTGAATGGTTTTGTGAATAATCGTTAGTACTTTGTACATGATCCTAAATTTAATTGGGAGACAGTGCAGGTTCATTAGGATGGGAGTAATATGATCTCTTTTGTTGGTCTTAGTCAAAATCCTGGCAGAGGCGTTTTGAAGCATCTGTAAAGGTTTAATGGTGTTCACTGGAAGGCCGAGTAGAAGTGAATTGCAATAGTCAATTTTAGAGAAGATAATTGATTGTAGAACTGAACGTTAGTCTTGGAAGTGGAGTAGTGGTCTCAGCTGTTTTAGAACTTGTAATTTAAAAAAGCCTTCCTTTGCGGTGTTATTGATGAATCTTTTTAGGTTCAATTGGTTATCCATTAAGACTCCGAGGTTTCTAACTTGAGGAGAGAAGGATGGTTGCCTTGTGGGGAACGTGTTGGAAAATGCATAATTGCCGTCCTGTGCGATGAGTAGTTCCGTTTTATTTGTATTAAGGATTAAGTTAAGGCTTGTGAGGAGGTTGTTGATATCTTGAAGGCAGTTGTTCCAGAAGTCTAGGGCTTTTTGTAGTGATTCCATCACCGGAATGAGTACTTGCACGTCGTCTGCGTATATGTAATGCATTAGCTTTAGTTTGGAGAGGAGTTGGCAAAGCGGTAAAAGATAAATGTTGAAGAGGGTAGGGGATAAGGATGAGCCCTGAGGGACTCCCAGTGAGGAACAGACGGGGTGAGATTCTTTATTGTTGATCTTGACTTTGTAAAATCTGTTTTGGAGGAATGACTTGAACCATCTGTGCACAGCGCCTTTGATACCGATGTCGGTAAGCCGATCCAAGAGTATTGAGTGGTTCACTGTATCGAAGGCTGCTGATAGATCGAGAAGACAGGGTTGTTGTTTTTTTCAAGATTCAGAAGTATGGTGTCTGTTAGTGAGATTAAGAGGGCTTCAGTGCTTCAAGTTTTACGGAAGCCGAACTGCGAGTGGGTTAGGATTTTGTTGTTTTCTAGATACTCCGATAGTTGCTTGTTGACTATATATATATATATATATATACACATACATACACACACAGTACTTCTTTATATATCTATTTCTATCTCTACTGATATATCTATCTATCCATCTATATTTTATAGATAGATAGATAGACCTATATTTTTTTTTTTCTGGGGCCACATTTAAGGCTCTTTCCTGTTCCATGTATTGGGGCAACCCAGGAGAAAAGAAGGGCAGAGAGGATTGTCCCTATGGAAAAATATGTAACAAAAATAAACAGACAGAGCACACTGCCATTTTACCAACCATATATAGGGGCGGATTTTCAGAGCCCTGCTCGCGTAAATCCACCCAAAACCGGGCGGATTTACGCGAGCAGGGCCCTGCGCGCCGGGAAGCCTATTTTACATAGGCCTACCGGCGCGCGCAGAGCCCCGGGACTCGCGTAAGTCCCGGGGTTTTCGGAGGGGGCGTGTCGGGGGGCGGGCCCGAACCGCGCGGCGTTTTCGGGGCGTGTTGGGAGCATTCCGGGGGCGTGGCTACGGCCCGGGGCGGCCCGGGGGCATGGCCGCGCCCTCCGGACCCGCCCCCAGGTCGCGTCCCGGCGCGCAGGAGGCCCGCTGACGCGCGGGGATTTACGCCTCCCTCCGGGAGGCGTAAATCCCCCGACAAAGGTAAGGGGGGGGTTTAGACAGGGCCGGGCGGGTGGGTTAGGTAGGGGAAGGGAGGGGAAGGTGAGGGGAGGGCAAAGGAAAGTTCCCTCCGAGGCCGCCGGCGCGCCGGCTATACGAAATCGATAGCCTTGGGCGCGCCGATCCAGGATTTTAGCGGCTCCGCGCGTATCTACTAAAATCCAGCGTACTTTTGTTTGCGCCTGGAGCGCAAACAAAAGTAGGCTATTCGCGCTCGTTTTAAAATCCGCCCCATAATCAATACTTTCAAAAGTTCCATCTTTTAATAAACAGATAATAAATAAATAAGTCTCTTTTCTTCTCTTCTTTTATCATGTCAATCTTCTTTTGGAATCCTTTTCTCTTTGCCTTTCTATGTTTCTCTTATCCTTGCTCCATTCATCTCTTACCTCCATCTGCTTTTCTAACAATCTTTCAACTCTGCAGCTCTTTCTCCCTTCATCACCACTTTTACAACTCTGTAATGCCACTATAATTCTCTCAAATTAACGATGCACTAATTATGTTTTTTGAGGGATATAATATTGATATTATTCACACACGAATTCGCCTCGAATATTAAAGTTTAGCTGGTCTGCCGCATCTAAATAATTTCATGTGACAAGCATGTCTATGCAAATTTTATGTATTTAAACAATAACAAGTATTTGAAAAATCAAGAAAAAATATTTAAGGAGAGAAGAGGAAGGTTTCATATAATTTCATCGTGTCATTGCATCCAGCAGTGTTTATGATTTTAATCACTAACCAACCTCCTCCCACACGTGGTGGTTTTCTGTTATTGCTTAGCGTGTACAATTCATGTGCATTGATATATATTTACTGTGTTGAAATTTAAAACAGTGTACTGAATCAAAAACTGTTTTAAAATATGTAGTGTGACTCACTAACTACTATAGCAAAGATTCAAATGAGTTTCTTTCAATAACGCCAAACCTTTCCCAAAGAATGCCAACACTTTTTTTTAATATTGGTAAAAAGCTGAAAACAAGAGTCGAATTCTTATGTGTCCATGGACACATAAGAAAATATGTTTTGAGAATTCAACTCTTGTTTTCAGCTTTTTACCAATATTCAAAAAAAAGTGCGTTCTTTAGGAAAGGTTCGGCATTATTGAAAGAAGGTTTAATGCAACAAAGTCAGCATGGATTTAACCAAAGCAAGTCTTGCCTCACAAATCTGCTTCACTTTTTCGAAGGGGTGAATAAAGGTGAACCGGTAAATGTAGTATATTTGGATTTTCAGAAGGTGTTTGACAAAGTTCCTCATGAGAGGCTTCTAGGAAAAGTAAAACGCCATGGGATAGGTGGCGATGTCCTTTCATGGATTACAAACTGGTTAAAAGACAGAAAACAGAGAGTAGGATTAAATGGTCAATTTTCTCAGTAGAGTGGGCCTCAGGGGTCTGTACTGGGACCTGTGCTTTTCAACATATTTATAAATGATCTGGAAAGAAATACGAAGAGTTAGATAATCAAATTTGCAGTTGATACAAAATTATTCAGAGTAACTAAATCACAAGTGGATTGTGATAAATTGCAGGAGGACTTTGTGAGAACGGAAAATTGGGCATCCAAATGACAGATGAAATTTAATGTGGATAAGTGCAAGGTGATGCATATAGGGAAAAATAACCCATGCTATAGTTACACGATGTTAGGTTCTATATTAGGAGCTTCCACCCAAAAAAGAGATCTAGGCGTCATAATGGATAATACATTTAAATAGTTGGCTCAGTGTGCTACAGCAGTCAAAAAATCAAACAGAATGTTGGGAATTATTAGAAAGGGAATGGTGAATAAAACGGAAAATGTCATAATGCCTCTGTATCGCTCCATGGTGAGACCAGACCTTGAATACTGTGTACAGTTCTGGTCGCCGCATCTCAAAAAAGATATAGTTGCACTGGAGAAGGTACAAAGAAGGGCTACCAAAATGATAAGGGAAATGGAACAACTCCCCTATGAGGAAAGGCTAAAGAGGTTAGGACTTTTCAGCTTGGAGAAGAGACGACTGAGGGGGGATATGATAGAGGTGTTTAAAATCATGAGAGGTCTAGAACGGGTAGATGTGAATCGGTTATTTAGTCTTTCGGATAGTAGAAAGACTAGGGGGCACTCCATGAAGTTAGCATGGGGCACATTTAATACTAATCGGAGAAAGTTCTTTTTTACTCGACGCACAATTAAACTCTGGAATTTGTTGCCAGAGGATGTGGTTAGTGCCAGGTTCCATCATCAAAGGCCAGGCCTTACACAAAGACCTGGTTAGAAGCTGGGCCCCATTTCCAAGGCCCAGGCCTAGGCCCATGCCTAATTCTGGGACCTGTCCCAAGGCCCAGGCCTAGATCAGACCTTCAGGCATTTTCTTTCTTCTTGGATTGCTGAAAAATGATGCTATCCATAGGAAGGATGCATCTTAGTGATGCCACTGTGGCACCTTCCTCCCAAATGAAAAGCACAATTTTGTTGTATGGCCATTGAAATGTATGACCATATATCAATATAGAGTTGTTTACTAGGTCACAGTCTTGAGGTCACAGATTTTTTTTTTAATGCAGGCCTCTTTTCTTAGGGCTTTGAGGTTCTCATGAACTGTGTCATCCATCTGATGCTGTCCCAACACTGCAAGGTGCTCAGAGAGGGGGGTGCTGTTAAATAATTCATTTTGAATGTATGCGCAATCCGCAATGTATAGGTCCCTATTCATTGCATTCGTGGGGTTCAGAAACATATGGCGAACCCCCACGAATGCAATGTATTATTAACGAATAAAACCCCTACCCTCCTGACCTCCCCACCCCATGAATTGTGCACCTACCATGTGACAGGGGCCAACCAATGGCACCGGTAGCCCCTGTGACATAGTAAGGGCAAAGGCTATCGGCGCCATTTTGAATACCGGCAGCCTACGGCCCGAGTGCAGGAGATCGCTCCAGGACACCCGCTGGACCACCAAAGACTTTTGGCAAGTCTTGGGGGTGTCAGGAGGGTGGGGGGTTGTAGTTAATTAAATTTAAAGGGTTGGGATGGGGTTTTTTTTAACTTTAATGGGAAATGATTACCATACATGACAATAAGACCACTCCAAATACTCCAGAACTCGGCCGCAAGAATTTTGACAGGCAAAAGAAGGAGAGATCATATCACTGAAACACTGGCTGAACTACACTGGCTGCCAATTGAATACAGGGTAAAATATAAAACCCTTTGCACTATACATAAGCTTATCCACGACGAGAAGGCTGAATGGCTAAACACAGCGCTCCGTGTCCATGTCCCACACAGGAACCTGAGATCTGCCAACAAAGCCCTCCTAACCATCCCCTCAGTCAAAACTGCAAAACTAACACAAGTCAGAGAAAGAGCACTATCCTTGGCCGGGCCGATACTATGGAACACCATGCCCACAGAGGTAAGATTACAGAGAGACTTCAAGACTTTCAAAAAGAGCTTAAAGACATGGCTCTTTAGAGAAGCCTTTTTGCAATGCGAGCGAGATAGAGAGAAACGCTGAAAGCTGTACATACAAAATCCTTATACAGCACTAGCACATTTTATGTAAGTACGTCATGGTTCGTCACGACAACATTAACTGAATGTAGAAACTAACAGTCTTTATTATAGTCACAGGTCAGATTGAACAACACGGAACATCTAGCCATTATTATGAAACTATGTTACCGAGACTACAAGGCACCCCCTCTACTTATAATAGGAACATATACATATACAATTTACTATATGTGCCTCTATGTAAACCGTTGTGACGGTAGTATACTGAACGACGGTATAGAAAAGATTTTAAATAAATAAAATAAATAATGGACGAATCGGGGTCCCCAAAAACAGATGCAATGGATTTGGATCCCGACAATTACGAATACCGAATCAAACGAATCTGTCCCTGCTGCACATCCCTATTTAATAACATTACCCTCCTGAGTCAGGCTTCCTGGCATTAATGGGATGAATCTGCTGGAGCTTGTCATGGTACCATCTGATATCATTTCCTCATTGCTGCATTTCCTCATTGTCGCATTAACTGCGTGTATGTTTATTGAATAAGGGTATTATCAACTAGGGATGTGAATCGTTTTAGGACGATTAAAATTATCGTCCGATAATTTTAATATCGTCTTAAACCGTTATGGAACACAATACAATACAGATTCTAATGATTTATCGTTATAAATCGTTAGAATCGTGAGCCGGCACACTAAAACCCCCTAAAACCCACCCCCAACCCTTTAAATTAAATCCCCCACCCTCCCGAACCCCCCCCAAATAACTTAAATACCTGCGGGTCCAGCGGCGGTCCGGAACGGCAGCGGTCCGGAACGGGCTCCTGCTCCTGCATCTTGTCGTCTTCGGCCAGCGCCATTTTCCAAAATGGCGCCGAAAATGGCGGCGGCCATAGACAAAAAAGATTGGACGGCAGGAGGTCCTTCCGGACCCCCGCTGGACTTTTGGCAGTCTCGTGGGGGTCAGGAGGCCCCCCACAGCTGGCCAAAAGTTCCTGGAGGTCCAGCGGGGGTCAGGGAGCGATTTCCCGCCGCGAATCGTTTTCGTACGGAAAATGGCGCCGGCAGGAGATCGACTGCAGGAGGTCGTTCAGCGAGGGTTCCTGTGCCTCGCTGAACGACCTCCTGCAGTCGATCTCCTGCCGGCGCCATTTTCCGTACGAAAACGATTCGCGGCGGGAGGAGGAAATTGCTCCCTGACCCCCGCTGGACCTCCAGGAACTTTTGGCCAGCTTGTGGGGGGCCTCCTGACCCCCACGAGACTTGCCAAAAGTCCAGCGGGGGTCCGGAAGGACCTCCTGCCGTCCAATCTTTTTCGTCTATGGCCGCCGCCATTTTTCGGCGCCATTTTGGAAAATGGCGCCGGCCGGTAGACAACAAGATGCAGGAGCAGGAGCCCGTTCCGGACCGCTGCCGTTCCGGACCGCCGCTGGACCCGCAGGTTATTTAAGTTATTTGGGGGTGGGGGATTTAATTTAAAGGGTCGGGGGTGGTTTTAGGGGGTTTTAATGTGCCGGTTTTCGATAATTTTTCGATTTTTTTTTAACGATTTTTTTTCACGATTTTTCACGATATTTTACCCCCCCAAACGGCAACAATACGATTCCCTCCCCCTCCCAGCCGAAATCGATCGTTAAGACGATCGAGGACACGATTCACATCCCTATTATCAACAGGTATTAGCCGTCGTTCCCGTGAGCCACCCACTCTTCATTCACAAAAAGATGAAGCAGAATAAGTGGAAATAGAGAAAATTCACTATCACAAAATCGTGCCACCGGCAGTTCTAGAGTGTATGACATGGAGAGCAAAAACTGAAGGGGGTTGGGGGTGTGTGTGTGTGTACATTTTCAGAAATCAAAGCTCATCATAAATGATGAGAAGTCACTGAAATTGCAACCCACTGAGATCATGTGGACCAGTTGTGCAAGCCTTTAAAATCTTCACCGGCAAGAAAACGTGGTTCTACAATAATTTATATTAATATTTTAACTTGTAGTATGTGACAAACTCTTTATCTGTCATCAGTGTAAATAAAAAACTGAATACCAAACGAACATTTTGGTTCTGCTTTGCAGCACAGAATTAACTAAGAAGATCGCTCGACAAGGCTATTGTTAAATATGAGATATTTAGCAAGAAACAAAGAGGCATTTTTTCAACTTTGATTTACAATTTATAAAAATGCAATCTTTTTAATACAAATAAAATATGCATTTTAATCTTATAACTAGAGGGGTTAAATTTCAAAAGCTTTCAGTAAGTGAAACTGGAAATCACCCACATAAGTAGTATGTTGCTAAAGCCTGAACTTTGCGCATAATACTAGAGTGTCACCTGTAAATATTAAAGGAAAACAAGGGGGCTGTCAAGAGTCATTCTAATTTCATGCACAAGTTAGTATTTTGCAAGAGGCATATATGTGTATGCATTCCCAAATACGCAAGCATTTTTCACACCAGCAGCTAATCGGGTCAAAGAAATGAAATTGCACTTGATTTTTTTCTGCACTATTTGGGTAGGAGGACTTGGTTAAGTGGTGGAGAGTCAGGGTGAGGGGGAGGATTTCAATTGACCCTCACCGATTCTATAACTCCAGGGCTGAAGGAGAGCTGCAGAGGCCAGGTTGAATGAAACCTGCAGGCGGGCATCGGCGGCAGAGGGAAGAGCACCCCAGGACAGGACACCAAGAGCCTGATATTCAGCAACATATAAGACAGTTTATCCAGCTAAAGTTAGCTGGATAACTTGTCCTGGGGATTTCAGTGGAGTACCGCTGAAAGTGTAAAGGGCCATGGCAGCCACTTGTACTTTTAGCTCAGTTTGAAGAAGGCAATTTTCAATCAGTCCATTTTGCTTCGAAAATTGCCCTCCCCCTGACCGGAATTACCTTAGTACACTGGCCTTCCCCTTATTTCTTAGTAAAGTGCCTGCACATAACTGGAATTGTTCATCTTTCAATGGCAGGCACTCCCTGCTATAAAGGAACATTCAGTACTACCCTCATTTTGTACTCTCTGTCACTGCCCGTATATTATTTACTTGTCACACTTCACTGTCATGCTGGATCTCAACCTTTTGTAACAATACATTCTGCACTGCACTGTTTATGCTCTGTACTTGACTTTTGCTATTCTATTTATTCTATTGCTCTGTATATCCATTGTAGAAATGCTCTTTGCGTTTTCTGGTTCAAACAGCGTGAAATGAATGAACCATAATAATAATGATGATCTTAATCAAAGCTGAACTAAGCTTACAATGTGGTATACAGACACCTGGTGAAATAAACCTTATGAGGACAATTGTAAATATTCCAGTGTTGTTGCGAGGCAAGGCACACACTTTAGTACGCATACACGTTGGAGTTGAATGTAAAAGAAAGACAACTAGGGCAGTTTGCCTTTGAAAATTGCCTACAAGGTATGTGCAGAGGGCAAAAGTCTGTGGGTACTTTCTATTGTGCATAGATCTCTTGTGGAAGTTTGTGGGTGCTGACGTGTACACAACGTTAATCCTGGTCCCAAGCAGGTGGTAATTTGATGAATGGAGATGTATGGCCACATTTTTGAAAATTGGAACAAGGCAGGTTCATGAAGTAGGTTTCACGTGCGCTTTTACGCACAGAACCTGCAGGATTGGTTTTCAAAGTGCAATTTATGCACATAAAACAGGGGCGCAACGTGCATAAAGGCTTTGAAAATCAAGCCCAGCAGGTATCCACCTACACTTTCAACAGCTGTTTGCGCAGGCAGCCGATTAAAGGTAAAACAGTGTGCGTGCATTTCAAAATGGAAGCAGATGTGTAGCGTTCACTTCCCCCATCTAAACATCCCCCTTCCCCTGGGAGCGCCACATTTTAATCCAGCTGAAACGATATATGATGAAGGCTTGCAGGTTCTTTCAGTTGCTTGCGGGGAAAGGGGGTGGAATTTTTAACCCCTCAAGCAATCTACCAGGAAAATTCCTTTTGAAAATTGTTCTCGATTTAGTATATTTTTAGAGCTGCCAACATAAGTTGAAAAGTCCACGAGTACTTTTTCATGCTGACTGTGCACCAGTGTTCAAAGGGGAAAGTACAAGAATACTTTCCCTTTGAAAATAGCATGGTTTTTGGTTTTTTTTTTGTGCGGGTACTTTTTCTATAGAAATCAGTGCATGTGGTTTGGAAATGCCTGCAAGCTGTTACGTCCCCCCGAACTAACTGCACCCCTGAGCCCGCCTGCTTTTTGTCTAGGTACAATTGCACACATTGGTGATCCCTGCACATACTTCTACCGGGGAATAGGTGGGCAATTTTCACACAATACATTCAGGTAAATGGATTCTGAAAATTGTCCTGCTCCTGTAGTTAGGTTCCTAATTAATGTAGATTTTTTTTTTTTTCAAATTGCGCAGGCACCCATGTGTGCGAGGTTCCTGGCGTGCGCGCACACTGGCCAGCCAATTTTGTATTGGCACGTGCATTGGGGGGGGGGGGGGGGAGTATTTGAAAATAAATGTGCGGCGACGCGAGTAGGCCTTCCCCAATTCCCTGTCCTCCTACCTACTCTGTCTCCCTTTTCCCCTCCTCTCTCCTCCAGACCCCTAAATCCCCTTTTCTTACCTTTTTTCTTTTTATTTTGGAGCTTACTTCATCTGACTAGATGAGCTAAGTTTCGCCCGCTGGCCGGCTGCCGGCGCGTCCTTCCCTGGGACAGCGCAAACTGGCACTGTCCCGGCCGGTCCCCTGGCCCGTCCCCACCACGCCCGGACCCTGCCCCCAGACCGCCCCTTTTGCAGAGCCCAGCACTTCTGCGCTGTTTCTAAAATGCGCTCGGCGCGCGCGCGGCCCAACCACTACCGCATACCTCTCGGTTTTTAGCGTGCGCCAGGCTTTGAAAATCGGCCCTTAAATGTTTACAGTTACGATAACAATAAGATTTAAGCTCAGTGGAAAGAGTTCTGTATTTATTTGTGAGGTACACAAAATACTTACATTTCATTAATAAAACAAAAAAAACCCAATATAAAACAAAGCTATTACTACTTCCTAATAAATCAGTGAGGTATATATGCTGAGTGAAACAGTCATAGGGCTTTCTCTTTCACACACATGCTCTGTACATAATCCCTTTAGGAGTTATTATTATATTGATTCTGTTATATTGTTACTACTGTTTCCCCTTTTCTTGCCTATCCCTCCTCCACTATCTTTTTAAACTCTAAGGGGCAGATTTTTAAAAAATACGCGATCTTGTACTTTTGTTCGTGCACCAGGCGCGAACAAAAATACGCTGGATTTTATAAGATACGCGCGTATCTTATAAAATCCGGGGTCACGCGCGCAAGGGGGGTGCACATTTGTGCAACCTGCACGCGCCGAGCCCAGCGTGAGCTGCCTGTTCCCTCCGAGGCCGCTCCGAAATCGGAGCGGCCTCGGAGGGAACTTTCCTTCACCCTCCCCCCACCTTCCCCTCCCTTCCCCTACCTAACCCACCCCCCCCCCCGGCCCTATCTAAACACCCCCCTTACCTTTGCACGCGTCGGCTGGCAGCCCCGCTCCGTCCTCCAGTCCCGGGGGGCTGGTCTGGAGGCCTCAACCACGCCCCCGGGCCGGCGCCATGCCCCCGGGCCCGCCCCCGAAACGCCGGGGCCCGCCCCCGAAATGCCGCGTCGTTTTGGGAATGCCCCCGCACATGCTCCCTCCCGCCCCTTTTCGAAAGCCCCTGGACTTACGCGCGCCGGCAGCCTATGCAAAATAGGCGCGGCGGCGCACGCGGGCCTTTTAAAATCCGCCCCTCAGATTATAACCTTCTACTTGAATCCATACTATACAACCAGTTATTTTGTTTAATGGAATTTCTACTCCTTTTTTCCCCCTTTCTTCCTCTCTATCCATTCTACGTAAACCGAGGTGATGTACATACGAACTTTGGTATATTTATTTATTTTATTTTATTTATTAGTTTTTATATACCGCCACTCATCAAGGATATCACGTCGGCGTACATAGAAGAAGCACTTACGCCAGGGCGTTTGACACTAAACAAGTTAGAACATAGGGAGGTTAAGATACGATATATAGAATATAACAAACATCGGTATGTAGAAAATTTAACAGAGTAATTAAGTGATATTTATAGGGAATAAATAATGAAAAGGGTAACATAATATAATCTAGTATAACATAACTAAAAAACAACGAGAATATGGAGTAACAGAATGTATGCATGATAATATGTTTTGGAACATATGACTAGGAAGATGTAACTGTGGGTAATCATAGCAGAATGCGATAATTCTGAATATGAGAAAGGGTAAAGGGGGCAAGGACAGGGAGGGAGGGGAGTAGAGGGGAAGAGGAGAAACAAGTTTAAGGAGAAGGGGTGAGGGTGAGGAATAGGTTTAGCGAGTAAGGGGTAGGGGGGGAGAAACAAGTTAAAGGAGTGGAGGTAGGGAACAACAACTAGGAAATTGAAAGGGAGTAGAGACGAAGGAGAGTAGATGGTCAAAGTTGTAGGTTTTAAGTATAAGCCTGTGCATACAGCCGTGTTTTGAGTTTTTGCTTGAAGATTTTAGGGCACAGTTCTAGGCGTAACGCTGCAGGCATTGAGTTGTTCCATAGCACAGGACCAGCTAACGAGAGCGCTCATGCTTTGGAGGATGAGTAATTGAAGAGTTTGGGAGAGGGTGTCTGTATCGTGGCGAGGTACTGGTTTCTGGGTTGGTCTGAGGGATGTGTGGAATTGTAGGGAGTCCACAAACCAGTTCAGGTCAGGATTATGTAGTGCTTTATGAATGATTGAGAGTGTCTTGTATGCGGAAGGAAATAGGGAGCCAGTGCCGTTCCTTTAGGATGGGTGTAATGTGTTCATTACTACGTGTGTTGGTGAGGATTCGTGCGGCTGTGTGTTGCAGAATTTAAATAAAGCTTTCAATAAATAAATACAGATAAAGGCCCATATAATCTGCCCTTATCGTGGTCCATGACAAGTCCAAACAGCTGTGTGAGAGAGAGAGAGAGAGAGAGAGAGAGAGAGAGAGAGAGAGAGAGAGAGAGAGAGAGAGAGAGAGAGAGAGAGAGAGAGAGAGAGAGAGAGAGAGAGAGAGAGAGAGAGAGACCCTTGCTATAGAGCCTACTCCCTAGACAGGTATTTGTATCCCCATGGGAGGCCCACCTAGTAACTCAAGGTGGGGATTAGGTATGAGCGTAGGGGGTTGGGGGCCACTTTCACATTCAACATGAGACATACGAACAGAACAGTGGTCTCTTGTGAAGATTTGATGACCTTCGGAGTGAGGAAACTCACTCCAAGAAGAGATTTGGGCA
Organism: Rhinatrema bivittatum; assembly: GCF_901001135.1. Classification (NCBI taxonomy): domain Eukaryota; kingdom Metazoa; phylum Chordata; class Amphibia; order Gymnophiona; family Rhinatrematidae; genus Rhinatrema; species Rhinatrema bivittatum. The sequence continues at coordinate 339,310,980 of NC_042620.1, read as the reverse complement.
ACATTCTCTCAACCTAGCTTATTGTTGCCCAGGTAGAGTGTCCATCAAGCTAGGTTGAGAGAATGTTGCCCAAATCTCTTCTTGGAGTGAGTTTCCTCACTCCGAAGGTCATCAAATCTTCACAAGAGACCACTGTTCTGTTCGTATGTCTCATGTTGAATGTGAAAGTGGCCCCCAACCCCCTACGCTCATACCTAATCCCCACCTTGAGTTACTAGGTGGGCCTCCCATGGGGATACAAATACCTGTCTAGGGAGTAGGCTTCTATAGCAAGGGTCTCTCTCTCTCTCCTCTCTCTCTCTCTCATCTCTCTCTCTCTCTCTCTCTCTCTCTCTCTCTCTCTCTCTCTCTCTCTCTCTCTCTCTCTCTCTCTCTCTCTCTCTCTCCATCCCCTCCCTCCCTCCCCCCCCCCCCCCCCCCCCCCGGGAACCCTCTCTTGGATACTGACAACATATTGACCCTTGCCCTTGAATGAACCTTCATCTCTTGTGCTCCAATACTGAGCCACATCATCCAGTGATCACTGGAGCCCAGATCAACTACAAAATCAGAGATGCTGTCTATGTTGATAAATACTAAGTCCAGTATCAACCCCCATCCATGCAGGTTCTGTAACCACAATTGACAGAACAAGAACATAAGATATGCCATACTGGGTCAGACCAAGGCTCCATCAAGCCCAGTATCCTGCTTACAACAGTGGCCAATCAGTGGCATTGCTGCGTGATTCTTTTAAAATTGCCCCCCCACAGGTGGAGGAAGCCGCTCACTACACATGCACATGTGGATATTAAAATCTGTTCTACATGTGCATGCAGAAATCGCATTTTATAACATGCGCATGTCAGTGCATGCATGTTATAAAATACCTGCATCCATGCGTGCGTGGGCCTTTTAAAATCTAACTTTTAATGTTTGGGTACCGGCAAGACCTAGCAAGTACCCAAACATTAAAAGTTAGATTTTAAAAGGCCCACGCACACATGGACGCAGTTATTTTATAACATGCATGCACTGACATGCGCATGTTATAAAATGCGATTTCTGCATGCACATGTAGAACAGATTTTAATATCCACGCATGTGCAGCGAGCGGCTTCCTCCACCTGTGGGGGGGGCAATTTTAAAAGAATCATGCAGCAATGCCACTGATTGGCCACTTGGTTGGCCACTGTTGTAAGCAGGATACTGGGCTTGATGGACCCTTGGTCTGACCCAGTATGGCATATCTTATGACCCAGTATGGCATATCTTATGTTCTTATGTATTTGTTCTGTCAATTGTGGTTACAGAACCGCCCACACTCCTCCCCTTCCCCTAATTTTAATAATACACCCACATTGTACAGTAAAGAATGACCCTATATAATGGAAGAAAAATAGTAAATACAGTAAAATGGAGGGACAAGAGTTTTCTTTAGATAGTGATAGAAGGAAGTTCAAAAGTAGCATTGTGAGACTCAGAGGTGAAGGGGAGTAATATGTAGATGGAGTAATATGTTGATGGAGCCTTGGCCTGATGAGGAGAATGTGAAATTTCCAAATAAATATTTCTGTTCGGTTTTCACTGTGGAAGGGCCTGGAGCAGGACCACATAAAATTAACACAAATTAACACAAATAGAATCGGAAGTGAGGTAAAACTCAATCGATTTTCAGAAAAGTGTGTTCGTGAGAAGCTAATTAAATTTAAAGTAGATAAAGCGATGTGGCCAGATGGGCTACATATGGATCCATACCATATGCAGGTTCTGTAACCACAATTGACAGAATATGGATCGGATGATCTGTGTCTTACCATATTCCCCTCAAATATACCGGATACAACGCAGTATCAAGCGCCATTGGCATGTCTTGAACTTACATCCCATATTTAAGAATGGCCCTCGATTTGCCCTTAAAAGGGGCAAAAACATCCGGGACACTATTGTACATTCTAATTTCATGGATGATGTGACTGGAACTAAGAAAGATGTAGATTTGAGAGAGTCCGGACACTACCCGTGCAATAAGTGCTCGGTTTGTGAACAATCCTATAGTGGTCAAACATTACCCTTTTTTAAAGATGGGTTATTTAAATTCAAGACACATACAGATTGCTCCACAGTGGGGGTAATTTATGGTATCTGGTGCTCGTGTCCTTTACTTTATATCGGCAAGACTAAAAGATGCCTGAGGACAAGAATGATCGAACATAGAAGTTCTATAGCAAGACAAAAAATTGAAGCACCTTTGGTCCAACACTGTGTGTCAGAAGGACATGATTTTTCTGATTTTAAATTTGCGGTTATAGAACGACCAGTATATCCACAAAGGGGTGGGAATTTCGATTTAATTCTTCTACAAAAGGAGCAGAAATGGATCCATTACTTTAAAACAGTGACCCCTAGTGGGATGAACAAAGAAATTGACTGGTCGGTATTCTAAGAGAAGTTTCATTGAAGAAGCTTTTTAAAGGTGATTGACAGCATCAAGTTCCGGGAAGGGAGGTATAAATACGTGGGCAGGAAGTGAAGATGAAATTGAACGCCGAGGCGCCATTAATGCATGGAAGGAAACTAGCAATAATAATCCTGTGAGTACGATCTGGTTATAAAACAGAAATTGTGAAGTGGGAAAGAAATTGGTTTAAGGATGTGAGATCTTTTGGGAAGTGTGTGTGGATATGAGCTTGTGGTGAAGGATATTTTAAAAAAATTTTTAACAACATTTTTATATGTCCTAGGTCAAATTGAATGACTAGCACTGGAAAGGCAAAACTGATTTCAGAGTTGCAATTAAAAATACAAGGCATCCCCTGAGGAAGACTGGAAACAGTCGAAACATGGCCCATGTCGGGACAGTTGTGGGACAGTTGTGAAATAAACATCTACAGTGGGGCTAAGTATAATTTATTGTAGGATTTCAAGGGTTAAATGAAACAAACAATGACGGTGGACAATTAAAATAAAATGATGAAAGGGATAGCGGTAAATTAATTGCGTTGATCTTAGGAATTATTAAATAACTTTGGGTTTTGGGGTAAAGTAAAATAAAATTAAGATTTTTTAAATGGATTAGAAAAAATAAAATTTTTTTTTGAGTAAACAAGGAACTGCACCAAATGATTATAGATCCAGTGCTTGACTAATCGCTGAATTTGCCCGCGGCCCATTGCGTGGCAAGAGGCGATGGATTAAATCCTATTTGCACTACTACTGATGGTGTATGTTCCTATTAATTGGTTTATGAGGGAAATTAATTAACATTTTATAAAAATGAATTAAAAAAGATTAGATACATCCTCCTTTTTGGCATTGAGTGAATTGGCTGGTGAGGATACAAAGCTTCTGTTGATTGATTTAATATCCGCAGTTATTTTATAACATGCATGCACGGACATGCGCATGTTATAAAATGCAATTTCTGCATGCACATGTAGAACAGATTTTAATATCCACGTGTGCATGTGCAGCGAGCGGCTTCCTCCACCTGTGGGGGGGCAATTTTAAAAGAATCACGCAGCAATGCGATCGAGCCTTTGTCCAGTTCCCTAACCCTAACCCTATGCTTCCTTCTTCTCCTCTCCTTTCCTCCCCGACTCCTAAACCTATCCTAACTAGCATTTTTTATTTTGTTGAAGAACTTACCCGCTCCTCTGAGCGGGAGTAAGTTCCGTGCACTGGCCAGCTGTCGGCGTGTGTTTCCCCGGGACAGGGCCTAATGGCCGTTGTCCCAGCAGGCCTCCACCACACCCCACCCTTCTCCTCCCTGCTCAGACCCTGCCCCCTGGCCCGCCCCTTTCTTCAGGCCCAGCACTTCTGCGCATATCAGGAGATACATGCATGGCCGAGCCTTTTTTACAATGCACTCTGCATGCGCAAGGTCCTGCCACGAGCGTATCTCCCTGATTTTACGTGCGCCTTTTAAAATCCATATTGATTAATAGCAGTTTATGGACTTCTGCTCTAAGAACTTATCCAAACCTTTTTTAAACCCAGCTACAATAACTGCCGTAACCACATCCTCTGGCAATGAATTCCAGAGCTTAATTATGTGTTGAGTGAAAAAGAATTTTCTCCCTGCAGACGATCCAAGATCTCCTTGCTTCTCCCAATCAACATCTGGCAGACTGAAAACCATTAACAAAGGGATAGACGGTCCCCACTTAAAAACCAGGCAGAGACAATTTTCGGGTTAGGCGAATGTGATAACCAGTACACTACAGAAACTCAGCTAAAGAAGAGCTTAGCAGAACTGGGTAATATCAGTGCTTTCTAAATTAATAGTTTATATTTTCTGAATAGTCCAAAAATATTATATACTGACTTTTCATTCATTTTAATAGAGAATGAAAGAGATGGTTGAACAGTACATGGATATTAATAATGTTCTTAAATGGTTAAGACTGACTTTGATTTTTCTGTTGTCTTTTTTTTTCCCAGAGAAAAAATACAAAGATATTATGTCCCAGTTATATTCCCAATAGGCAGCAATGTTCTTAGGGCTCTGCTTTCAAAAGCCTTGCTTCTCTTCTGTCTAAGGCAAAAGGCTTTTGAGACTAAGGCCTTTAGAACCTAAAGATGACTTTAATGTTTTGGACATTGCTGTAGGTAGACTTGTCTCTAATTAAGGGAGCAGTGTGTTCCAAAATGCACCACGCTACAACCCATCGAGCTATGCAAGGTTTAAGGTACAAAAATATAATTTGTGATTTAACACATTTCATAGACAGTGGTATTTTTAGTGTAAAAGGCTCTGAATCTCTCATTCTATGTAGCAACCAGGCATCCACCTCCTCACGTTATCAGGTTTCCCCTCTCCTTGTTTCCTTCTTGTTGAACAATCAATCTCTGGTTCCGCAAGAAACGCCTTAGCTACCTCCCGTCTTCGTTTAAAACATACTTCATATTTGCCTTTAATGGCTTCTAACTCTCTATTTATTGCTAATCATTTGGCTCTGTTCTATACATCTGATTGTCATTTAGCCCTTGTAAGGTAGCCTGAGACTGGTATCTTATAAAGGCCAAATAACATAGCAAAAGGTCAAAAGGAAGATGAATTAATGAAAAAAGAAGGAAGATCTAGCTTGTAGTAATATTACAAAATTAATTAGAAGATGGAAAAAATATAAATACACATTATGGACAGGAATGGGGAAACATTTCATTTCATTTTTTATTTAGGACTTGGGGCTTTTTTCCCTAGAATTTCATATCATGTAATGTTTATTTTGTTTATAAAACATGGAGAAAAAAAACAAAAATGGGGAAAAAAAAAAAAAGAAACAGGACCTCCCATTGCCTCTGGCGCCCTCCACCAATTTCTCCCACTCTGAAAAATGCCGGCACCATGATCCTCCCTTACCCCCACTTACCCAATGCAGGGGCAATCTGCAGATGAGGCCTAGGTCCCAGCCCAAGCCAGAGACGCGTGGGGCATAGGGCAAGGTCACTGTGACATACCATGGCCTAAGCCAATGCAAAGCCGAGGTTTTGGCCTGTGTCTAGGCATTGGGGCCAGCTAGTCCCAATGCCTCAGTCTTGTGTAGGACTAGGCCACTTTAGGTCACTGAGACTTCTGTCTAGGCCCTATGCAAGACCCAGGCATGGAGGCTGGCCTCAGCCTGATGCCATGGCTCAGCCTTGACCCAGGCCCAATGCAACAGCCCCAGTGGAAGGCATCAATTGGCTAGAAGAGCTGAAGAAAGAAGATGATGCTCCAAGCTCTAGGTTCCAGGTCTGGGTCTGATCCTGAGGAGTCCAGGTCCTGACAGATCAGGCCAAGACCTGGGACCTCCGAGCTCCTCTTCACCATGTTCTTTCTTCAGCCCTTCTTCACCAACTGTTGCCATCCACTGAGGTCTCCAGGGCAACGACCCCAGCAGATGGCATCACTTGGCAAAGAAAAGTCAAAGAAATCGCTGAAGAGGAGCTCTGAGCTCTGAGCTCCTGGCCTGGGCCTCAGCCCAGGCATCAGGACCTGACCTCCAGGCTTGGTGTCGGCCTGGGTCCGAGTTGAGGCCCCTGTGTCAGGACCTGGCCTCCGAGCTGGGCTGCGGTGTTGCGCCTGGGTCCAGATCCTGGCCTAGACCAAGGCCCAGGTATCAGAATCTAGCCTCTGGGCCAGGTCATTGTGTTGGGCCTGAGTCCAGTCCAGGCCAAGGCCCGGAATCAGGATTCTGCCAGAACACACTGTTGGAGGTGGTTAGTATGGGGGGGAGGGGGTTCAGTGGGAAATTTCTTGGACATGGGCCTTTGCTCAGATTTTGGCCTAGGCCATGGCATTAGGCTAGGCCAGGGTCTAGCCCAAGACCCCAGCATTGTGCTCATGCTTTGGCCACTGCCCCTTCATCAGGTCATAGCCTATGCCTAGTCCTAGGCAGAGACACAAGTACAATGCTTGGGTGTAGGCCACAACCCCTGCTTTGAATCTTGGCCTACTCCCTAGGTGAAAACCTGACTCTTGCCCAGACCTAAGCCCAATCGGTGACATTTGTTTTGTTTATAAATAGTTTTCAAAACAAAACAAGATTTCAACTACATTTTGTTGGAATTTAACTCATTCCATTTTGAAAACAATCCAAAACAAAATAGGAAATGTTGTCTCATTTCCTATTTCTATTCTCCCAAACGCCCACCCCGAATACCCATGATGAAACAGGCAGATACAGAATTGCTATAACATTTTAGGTAAGAGCAGTGGTTAGAATATTGGACTGTAATTCAGGAGAAGTATTAACACATGTTGAAAACATCCCTCTGTTTCTGACTCATTACATGACTTGAAGCATTACCAGTCCTGACGATGCCATCCAAGGGTACATTCATACCCAGCCCCTGCTATGTAGGGGCACTAGGGGAAAGGGGGATTAAGAAGAAGGCTTCATTGAATATCTGTGCCTGGCTGAAGAAAGCAGCTTGCAAGCTCTGGGACTGAGCTTGCCGTTGCTGATACCCATCCCCATGCTGCTGGACATGCCCCCTTCCTGCTGTCATTCAGGTGTACCTCCTTGGCCAGCTTCTTCTGTTGGAAACAGTTGCCCCTGGGCAGGTCACGTCCAAAGAGGTAAACCTGAAAATGGATGCCCCTTTGGGAGCAATCAAGAGGAATGAGGGATTCATTTGTGGGAGAGCAATTATTGTAGATGGCTACAGGTAGCAGTTAGGCTGTTAATGTTTAGGTAAACTGTGACTTTAGTCCCCCTAGTGATGGAAGGGTGTTGTTTAGAGTCCTGATTCTAGATTATTGATGTACTTCTTATGTATTTTATGCTGTTTGGGGCAGATTTTATAAATCTGCGCACACGCATACTCTTGTTCGCGCACCAGGCGCGAACAAGAGTACGCAGGATTTCAATAGATACGCACGTAGTCGCGCGTATCCATTAAAATCCGGGGTCGGCGCGCGCAAGGCTGCCCAAAATCGGCCGCCTGCGCGCGCCGAGCAGCACAGCCTGCCTCCGTTCCCTCCGAGGCCACTACGAAATCGGAGCGGCCTCGGAGGGAACTTTGCTTCGCCCTCCCCCTACCTTCCCCTCCCTTCCCCTACCTAACCCACCCCCCCCAACCCTATCTAAACCTCCCCCCTACCTCTATCACGAAAGTTACGCCTGCTGGAAGCAGGCGTAACTTTGCGTGCGCCGGCCCGGCTGCCGCGCTCCATGTTCCGGTCCGGAGGCTGGTCCAGGGGCCGCTGTCACGCCCCCGGAACGCTCCCGGGCCGGAACCATGCCCCCGGACACGCCCAGAAATGCCACGTCACTCCCGACACGCCCCCGAAATGCCGCATCACTCCCAGCACGCCCCCGACACCCCCCCCCTCCATGCCCCTCCATGCAAGCCCCGGGCTAAACTTTCAAAAGGGAAACTTTGATAAAATGAGAAAAATTGTTAGAAAAAAACTGAAAGGAGCAGCTACAAAAGTAAAAAATGTCCAAGAGGCGTGGTCATTGTTAAAAAATACCATTCTAGAAGTACAGTCCAGATGTATTCCACACATTAAGAAAGGTGGAAAGAAGGCAAAACGATTACCGGCATGGTTAAAAGGGGAGGTGAAAGAAGCTATTTTAGCTAAAAGATCTTCATTCAAAAATTGGAAGAAGGATCCAACAGAAGAAAATAGGATAATGCATAAACGTTGGCAAGTTAAATGTAAGACATTGATAAAACAGGCTAAGAGAGAATTTGAAAAGAAGTTGGCTGTAGATGCAAAAACTCTCAGTAAAAACTTTAAAAAATATATCCGAAGCAGAAAGCCTGTGATGGAGTCAGGGGTTAGAGGGGAGCGAAGGAGGAGTGAGTAAGAGGCAAAGTGGTAAGAGAGAAGGGGAGCAATAGTAATAGTAATGCGTATGTTATAAAATGGCCGTGTCCATTTTATAACAAGCCAGCATTTCCGCGTACATGCACGCTCACACAGCTGTTTAAAAGTTACTATCCCCATGTATAAAAACAAACATATCCTGAAAGTTACTTTGATTGCAAAACTTTTAAATACTGCATCTTTTGTCCAACATTTTAATTCCCTGCAGCTTCTGCAAGGGTCCAGATTTGCACTGAATTAATTATGCAAACAAATATTTTGTGCAAAAAAGCACAGTGGGATTTTTATCCGATCACTAAATTTATGTCTGTCAGACAAAATGTTGAAGGTGCCTTTTAAAATACTGTTTTGGAACTTCTTAAAACGCTCTTAACTGATCATTTTCTTCTGCCCACCTGTAATTTCCACAAATATGAAGAGAAAATTGAGGACTTAAATTTGCTGCTTGACTCAAGCTTAATTTCATTTATATTAATAATTTTTACTATTGTCACAAGATTTCTTGTAAACTATTTGTTGATTAAATATTATGAGAAGTCGTCCACCCATATGTTCTACTTCCCAACTACAGACTGACTTATATCAGCCTTCTGCTGCTCTTCTTGTGTTCACCATCCCACTATATCACCCTACTACATATAAAACTTCTAATGAATCAAGTTCTACCTGACACTAATTAATCCAGACATTTTGGAACCCATTCAAAATTAAGCCTTTATAGAGCTGTGTAATGTGCTTCAGAATGGCCTAGTCAAAGTTTCTAGTCATGAAGCATCTGTCAAAATCAATATGTTGAATAGTTGGACCACTGATATTTTTTTGGAGCCCTTCCAGATTTAGACAAAATCATTTTTATCAACAGACTTTTATAATAAAACAGGGTTTAATGAAGGTGTTATTCAGGAAACCTAAATCTGTAGAGGCCTATTCAAAAAAAGCTGAGCTCCTGAATTTAGGTCTTTAAGTCCTAGATTCATCAAAATGCTATAAATGTAGCAGAAGTGGTGCCCGTGATAAAAAAAAAAAAAATGGACATGGTTAGGCAAATTGTAGACTTACCGCATTCTGCATTGCACAAATCAACTCCTTTTGTTGTACCTTTCATCGACTCAAATGATAGAAATTTGCAGTTAATTCCTCTGACTGTGTATGTAACCCACCCTAAGTTGAATGTGCCCATCTACAGCGGTAATTATATAGTCTATTCACCCTATTAATGTGCTCTCTCTCTCACTCTCTCTCCTGCCCCGATAAAAAACATTTTCACACCAGTAGTAGCGAAAGAAAAAAAGACGTAGTTAGTTCTCACATCAAATCCCATGTTACTATGCATTACTCTACCTCATTGGACGCTAGCAGACCCGCATTTGCATTAACTCTCCCCAAATCCTCCCACTTGCATACAAAATGTAAACTATACGTACTAAGGTGCATTGCGCTATCAATCGCATGCGTTACAGCCATTTAACGCTCGCTCAGGCCCTAACGCATTTTGATGAATGACCCAGTTAATTAGGTGCCTGGGTTTTAAGTTGAAGATTCACATAAATTTAGGCTCCTAAATGTTATGACCGTCGGCCGTGGCCACCCACGGCCAACCCAACTTACATCATGCCATGCCTGGCCCTCCTCTCCAGGGGAACTCGCGGCTCTAGCCAGCCATTGTTGCCGCGCTGTTCCTGGTCCTCCTTGCTCAACATAGTGGTTGGGATGCCGCCGACCCACGCTTGGACTTCAGGCCTTCCTAGGCGTGTGTCCGCGCGCCATCTGTTCTCTACTTAAATTGCCAATGGCGGGAATCCCCGAGCCATCCTCAACTGATGACATCATTACCTTGGGATATTTAAGCACCTCCTTTGGCCTCAGCAAACTGACTTGACAACGAGTTCCTTCACCTCACTGCTTCTTGTTCCCTGTCTCTCCGGACCCGCAGTTCCTGCCTTGGATCTCTACCTGCGGATTTGGACTCTGGCTCGGGTACCCGCTCCTCGGGGGCCTGCTTGCGCTTCCTTTCGGGAGACTTGGTCTCCAGGCTTCCCTGCTCCTCGGGGCAGCCTACGTCATCACACCAAAGACTCTGTTGCTACACTGTCTCGCCCCTCGGGACAGTCTCGGCACTATTCCTTCAGTGTTCCTGTCTCCGAGCTCCCCGCTTCTCGGGATCTGCCAAGCGCAACCCCCTGCATTGAAGGTTCCTCCTCTGATACAGCGCATGTTCAGTCCTGCCCAGTACTGCGATCACGTGGCAGTGACGCAGGGCATCCTCTCTCTACTGAACTATAGTCGTGTCCCTGGTGCAGATGACCTTGCCTCCCAACGGTGAGGACCTGTGGGGCCCCACCCCTCAGGTAACATCAAGCTTCACCTCGGGCCAAGGGTCCACGAAACCCATGAATCCTAACACTAAATTTAGGTCTGCTATTTATTTGCCTAGATCTAGGCACCTAATATATGTGCCTAGTTTTGAAAATCAGTGCTAAGCTCCTAACTTTGTTTCCTCACCATACCTCCAGTCCTGTAGCCATCTACTTTTTTAAGTTCCTATATTTAGGGTCCTAACCAAGGTAAATTTTCAAAGATGCCAATGTAGGAGCCTAAACCCTTTGACCACTTAGAGCCTAACTTTCAAATTTATTTATGGTACAGCATTTGAGCTCATAAGTGGATGATCAGCAATAAATGACCAGTGTTATCTAAATTCAAGGAAGGTAAAAAAACTGGCAAACAAGCTGTAGGGGATAATATTTTATTGGACTAACTTAGTGCATTTCTGACTAACTTTCAAGAGCACTGCTGTTTCATCAATAATCAGAAATGTGCCATTAGTCCAGTAAAAGGGCATCCTCTAAAACTTGTTAGACAGATATGATAAAAATGTAATTTCCTATAATATGTTTGTGGAGAAATTTTTCCTTTCTTTTTGTATTGCCTGCATTTCTACTTAAGTAATGTTTAGCTTGATGTTTAAGCTTGTAAAAGGTAATAAATAGATAATAATAATAATAAAAAAGTATGTGCACATGGGGCAGAGTTTTAAAAAGTACGCGAGCGCGTACTTTTGTTCGCGCACCCGGCGCAAACAAGAGTACGCCGGATTTTAATAGATATGTGCGTAGCCGCGCGCATCTTTTAAAATCTGGAGTCGGCGCGTGCAAGGCTGCACAAAATCGGCAGCCAGCGCGTGCCGAGCCGCGCAGCCTGCCTCTGTTCCCTCCGAGGCCGCTCCGAAATCGGAGCGGCCTCGGAGGGAACTTTCTTTCCGGCGCCCCCCCCACCTTCCCTTTCCTTCCCCTAACTAACCCACCCCCCGGCCCTAATTCTCCCCCCACCTTTATTGCAAAAGTTAGGCAGGCGTAACTTGTGCGCGCCGGGCCGGCTACCGGCACGCCATGTTCCGGTCCGGGGGCTGGTCCGGAGACCGCGGCCACGCCCTCGGAACACCCCTGGGCCGGAACCACGGCTGTGGCCCAGACCCTGGAATGCCCCCTGATGACACGCCAGCCGCGACACGCCCCAACACGCCCCCCCCCAGGAAAGCCTGGGACTTACACGCGTCCCAGGGCTTTGCGCGCTCCGGCAGCCTATGCAACATAGGCTCGGCGTGCGCAGGGGGAGCTTGGGGCAGGTTTTTGGGGGTACGCGTGTATCTTATGCGCATACCCCTTTGAAAATCTGCCCCATACTGTTTAGAAAATACGTGCATGTGTACTTAAAATCACCAGTCCACCGATATCTCTTCCATTTTACCCAGTCTATCTCCAGTTCCTCTAGACCCTCTAAATGTCACCCTGAATCCACACCAATTCACTGAGACCTCACACCCAAATATTGCAGACTACAGACATGTTTGATTTTGCTTGCATCAGTCAATTAGCAGGTGTAAAAGTGTAAGAATATGTTGGCAATATATACACATATAGATCTTGCAAAACTGCAATTATCACATGTACTTCAGTACCCCATCCTGGAATAACCCTAGCCTGCCTCTTTTTTTTCCCCCACCAAATGGGAAATATGGGCATATTCACAATGGACCAGATTTTAAAAACTACTCATGGGCATAGATTTGTGTGCGCAACCTGGCGCGCATGTTATAAAATCCAGGGTCGTCGTGCCTCCGGGCAGGCGTAGGTTGCGTGCACCAGCGCCGGCCGGCCCGCAATCTCGGGCACAGCAGTAAATGGCCGCTGTGCCTGGAGGCTCCGGCCCCGCCCCGGCTCGCCCCTGCCCCTCCCACTCCTCACTCATTTTTTCAAGCCCCGGGTCATACGCGCAGCCCGGGGCTTGTACGCGTCGCTGAGCCTATGCAAAATAGGCTCGGCGCATGCAGTAGGCTTTTAAAAGGGTTACGCGTGTATATTACACGCGTAACCCTTTTAAAATCTGCCACAATGTTTATAAAATAGCATATCCACAAGTACATGCTACTTATGCACATATATGCTATTTTTATGCACAAAAACCCTTTGAAAATATACTCTACATTATAACAAACAAGTTTTAGGGGATGCCTTTTTACTGGAATAATGGCACATTTCTGACAAATTTTCAAGGGCTACATACATATACTTCCTCCAGCAGATTATTGAAACAGCAGTGCTCCTGAAAATGTTGCACTCAGGGGCAGCAGGTGGGTCAGAAACAAGCTGAAGTCTTTGGCAGGCGGCAGGCAGGCAGGCAGGCATGTCAGGAACAGGCTGAGGTCTTTACCAGAAAGACAGTCCGAGGTAAGACCAGGGAGACGAACAACGAACACAGGAACAAGCAGGGCAAGGAAGCAGGTACAAGCAGGAACGGAACTGGAACGAGACTAGGAACAAGCAAGCAGGAACACGAGCAAGGGAAATCTCTGGAACAAACTGACCTAATTGCCAAGGCAAGGAAGTGAGGCCAGGAACTTCCTTATAACATGAGTTCAATCAGGGTGCGCCGCGGAGCTAGACCCCGCCCTGGAACCTACATCAGGGCGGCTGGTCCGAGCGTGCGCGCGCGAGTAGGGGCATGGCTAGCTGCCGAGATGCTGAGGCCTGGCTTGAGGCCCGGCGCACGACTGAAGGCCCGGCGACCGCCGCCGCAGGACGCCGGGGCCTAGCTGGACTTGCAAGGGCCGTGAGGGAGACAGGACCGGGTCCCGCTGAGTGACCCCCGAAGGTGAGCGGTCCCATGAGCGGGACGACCGCAGGTGGGGCGCATAACAGAAAGTTAGTCACAAATGGACTAAGTTAGTCCAATAAAATATTATCTCCTTCAACTTGTTTGCCTTTTTTTTTACCTTCCTTGATTTTAAATAACACTGGTCATTTATTGCTGTTCATGTCTGCTATTAATTCTTTCTATTGTTCAGTAAGATTCTTTTCACATATCTTTCTGGTAAGAGGCAAGGCTCATATGCTCTTGGATGAGAGCAGGGCAGAGTAAGGGTAAAATATATATCTAGGCCTGGAGACAGGAAGAAGGGAAAAGCTTTATAATAAAACAGAGCAGAGAGAAAATATGTTTTTCCTTTTTCTCTATACATATGCTAATCAATAATTCCAGCACACACATTTTTCTCCTTTTGATCTTCTGAGATTCCAAACAAATCCTTGGCACATCTTATAAACGTAAATCTCTGGCAGACCCAAATTGACTTTACAATTTGAAAACCCCCACTGAGTTGGTATTCTGCTGTGATCCTAGAGTTTATCCAATTACTTGCACTTTTCAGAAAACTGGAGCTGAAGAAACCACCATGATTGGATGGTACACACAGTACAGTGGTAGTAATTTGCAGATCGCTATTCAGAAAAATCAAAATATGTGTTTGTATTTTAGGCAGAGTAATTATTTTGCAAACACTTGGAATAATTAGATAAGAGCTGCTGTTAATCTTCCGGTCTGACAGGGATTTGCAGTGTACCGTATTTATAAATGAGCAGCTCAAGCCCCTCAAATTCAAGACGCAGACACATTTCTAGCAGAAAGCTTCATTAAATATACATTCTTTTCTCAAATATGCAAAGTCGCTTTCATGATTTCACCATCTGCAATTAGGGCATGGAAGGTCACTGAGCATGCTTATGCCATGATGTCAGTATGAATTATGGCAAGAAGTCAAATATGTCCGCCTGCACCCTAATTCTTTAGTTATTTATTTAACATATTTTTTTTTTTTGCCTATTGAAACAGCTGTGCTAGGCACATTACATGAAACACATACGATCAAAACCAAATGATGAAAACATACAGTATGTCATCCTAACCGATATCTCAACACTGGGACCTCTTTACTGCCAACCAAAGTGGTATCATAGATCCTCTATGAAAAGGCTTCAAAAACCCAACACAGATTTCAGTTTTTTTTTATGAAAATACTTGTAATATGACATTAATTGAAGCTCAGTTGGTAAAGCATTCCGGAGAGTGGAGCCTGCGGTAGAAAATACTCATTGCTGAATTTCAAGCAGATGTGCCTCCTTTAAAGATGGAACTGACAGTAAATATTTCCCAGCAGAATTTAAAACCTTTGGGGGATCATACACAGATAATAAATCAGCAAGATATGATGGCCCCCCTCTCCTTATAGGACTTAAAAACCAGGCACAAAATGTTCAATTTTACTCTTTGGACTACAGGTAGCCAATGCAAGTGTTGCAGAAGGGGGAGAGGACACATTATCCATATGTGAGGAATCAAGAACCAATTGTGCACCATCTCAAAGACCTTAATCCAGTCCTTGGATAGCCTAATATAAAGAGAATTGCAACTGTTATCATCAGGACAAAAGCCTGAACAATTGTCTGGACATCTTCCCTGGCAATGATAAAAATTTCAGAGGTCATACCAATCTCATCTTTGAAAAAAATCCATTCTTTACAGCTCTTTTGAGATGCAACTAATGAAAGTTGAGTATCAAGTCATTTACAACTTCTAAAGTCATCAGAGTCACCTTCTACTATGAGACAATTCTCAGGGACAGAAGTATACGCTGCTCAGATGGCTTCAGATTTTGTCAAGCTGAGACTTATCCTGTTCTGCTTCATCCAATTACCATTCTGCTTCATTTGAATACATTTGAAATCAGTTTTATGCCTCTATTACTTAAAGAATAATGGAGGAAATAGTGATCTCTCATTTGCATCTTTATTTAGTAGAAACTAAGTGTCCTGTTTGATTCCTTTCCTTTGGTTTGAAAAACACAGTACAACTTTCTCTGCTGGAGATCACAGTATTCATATATTGAAAAACAGCATGCCCCTTACTATATCATGAATACCTTATGATCACATGCTCTTTCACATATATAAACTACATGTACTTACACTATACATATGCACTCATGTGCCTGCACTCATATCCATCAACCATGATAACATATTATCAGAATCCATATAAGAAAGACACAGAAAGCCCACAGAATGTTTACAGTGGCTCTTTTAAGGGACATTTTTTATTTACATTTTTTTGCCCCTTTCTTTTTGTGTCTTCCGACCTTTGGGCATGATTGGCTCTACCTGCAGGGTAGGTCCAGGCAAAGGTCAGAGGTAGGCAGTGGTCAAGCATAATAGAGGTCCAAAGCCAGGGTCAAACCGGGTATTCGTCTGAGGGAAAGCAGGTAAGGATAAGTGAGCAACGAAGAAGAAGACAAACTGAACAAGAACTGAAGAAAGGCTGGACTGGAACAGAAGACAAGCTGGACAATTCTGGACAAGGCTGGAAGAAGACTCTAGGAAGCAACATGCACTAATAACGTAGCTGAACCTGTTGCTGAGGCAGTGAAGGAGAGGCAGCAGAAGCTTTTTATAGATCTGAGAGTGTGATGTCATCATTAGAAGCCATCAGGACTTTTTTGCTGTGGGCCCTTTAAATTTGGTGATGTCAGGTGCACACAGGTGGTTGGAACAGGTGGCTTCCTGCCACATTGGAGTGCTGGCGGTGTCCTGCTGTGTCGGAGTGTTGGTGATGGCCTGCCACATCGGAGGCACTAGGCCGCTTCTAGACCTGCAAGGGATGGCCCAGCCAGGGAGCCAAGTGTGGCAGTTCATGGAGACAGCCCACAGGCCACCAAACATACTTCCGAAGGAGGTAGGGAATAGATAGAAAGTGGTGGGCTATGCATGCCTCTGCTCCAGGGATTAGGGTTCCTCCATTTACAGCCATAGTTTCCTCCACCTGCTCCCAGAGAAGTGTTTTACCCACTGAAAAGGCCCTTTAGAAAATTGCATGACACCACCAGGGTAATTTTATAACTGTGCATGTTGGGGTAAATTCTACACATATCTTTTACAGGAAAAAAGAAAAGAGACCACATTACAGAAACACTTGCAGAACTACACTGGCTACCTATCGAACAAAGGATACAATATAAAGCACGGTGTATAATTCATAAATTAATCCATGATGAGAAAACACAGCACTTCGTGTACATGTACCACACAGAAATCTGAGATCAGCTAATAAGGCGCTATTGACTGTTCCATCTGTTAAATCAGCACGTCTCACGCAAGTAAGGGAGCGAGCTCTGTCTCTGGCTGAACCCAGACTGTGGAACTCCATGCCACTCGAAAAAAGACTGCAGAGAAATTTGAAACTATTTAAAATAAGTCTAAAAACGTGGCTTTTTAAACAGGCTTTTTGTAAAGAGAATGAAGAAAACAAATGAAAGCAAAGTAAGCACCAAGTAATCAGTTTTTTTAATTTCTTCTTTACTATCTCCAAATACATATTAGAATATTAACTTTAGATATGAACAGTATAGTAGTTTTCCAACCAACATATAAGCTAAAATCAACACATAGTTCTTTTATTGAAAATATGTTACCGTTCAGTGATGGCACATCTATAATATATTATCTATACCAATTAACTTCTATTTCTTTTTTGTGCCTTTCTGTAAACCGTTGTGATGGTGAACTAACTTAACGACGGTATAGAAGAGTTTTTAATTAAATAAATAAATAATAAATAAACACAGGCTGTATTTTCTAAGTGAACTTATGTGCACAAGTGCCCGAGTACCCTCACAAGCCCCCTTGCGCAAAGTTACATTTGCTTTATCAAGGTCATAGTTTGATACTTTAAGAATCAAAAAAACAGTATTGTAAATCCGAACTTTGTCCCAACTCTGTCTCTCATTCTCCCCACCCCTGGAAGGCTTCTTGCCAGTTTGCATAAAAGTGCATGTGAAATCAGGTTACGTATCTGTACTTTTATGTGAAATGAGCCCTAGGCACCTTTTAGTAGGGATGTGAATCGTTTTCCATATCGTCTTAACGATAGAAATCGTGTGGCAGGGCAAGAAAATCGTGTTAGGCACGATTTTTTAGTTAAAAAATCGTTAAAAATCGTTTTTTCCGATTAGTGCGCACTAACAGGAGTTAGTGCGCACTAACTGGGAGTTAGTGCGCACTAACTGAAAATGATACAATTTGACACTTTTCAGGTCAGTTAAGGTCAGTTTAGGAATGAATATGTATTCCTATTGGCTGCCCTCTTATTTATTCATGTTACCAAGTTTCCCACTGACAGTATATGGGGGATGGGAAATGGAAACAGTTGGTAGCTTGACAAAACAAGTAATGTGATCAGTCAATGTGACTAGAACTTGTGCCCTAACCCTGATACCAGGGGTATTGTGATCTTCCTGCACACAGTGCCCTATCCCTATTCATACCAGGAGTGTTGTGATCTTCCTGCACACAGTGCCCTAACCCTGGCACCAGGGGTGTTGTGATCTTCCTGCACACAGTGCCCTATCCCTATTAATACCAGGAGTGTTGTGATCTTCTTGCACACAGTGCCCTAACCCTGGCACCAGGGGTGTTGTGATCTTCATGTACACAGTGCCCTATCCCTATTAATACCAGGGGTGTTGTGATCTTCCTGCACACAGTGCCCTATTCCTGATACCGGGGGTGTTGTGATCTTCTTGCACACAACCCGGTATCAGGGATAGGGCACTGCATGCAGGAAGATCACAACACTCCTGGTATTAATAGGGATAGGGCACTGCATGCAGGAAGATCACAACACCCCTGGTATCAGGGATAGGGCACTGTGTGCAGGAAGATCACAATACCCCAGAGGAGTGAGGGTCAGGCAGCTCCCCCCTGTCTGTGAAGCCAGCCTCTCACTAGTAATGCAGGGAGGGAGCTGTCTCAGACTTCACCATCCTCCCCCCCCCTCACCCACACACCATTCACTAGCTGGGACATGGGGGAAGTCAGGAGTGAGGGTCAGGCAGCTCCCCCCTGTCTGTGAAGCCAGCCTCTCACTAGTAATGCAGGGAGGGAGCTGTCTCAGACTTCACCATCCTCCCCCCCCCCTCACCCACACACCATTCACTAGCTGGGACATGGGGGAAGTCAGGAGTGAGGGTCAGGCAGCTCCCCCCTGTGAAGCCAGCCTCTCACTAGTAATGCAGGGAGGGAGCTGTCTCAGACTTCACCATCCTCCCCCCCCCCCTCACCCACACACCATTCACTAGCTGGGACATGGGGGAAGTCAGGAGTGAGGGTCAGGCAGCTCCCCCCTGTGAAGCCAGCCTCTCACTAGTAATGCAGGGAGGGAGCTGTCTCAGACTTCACCATCCTCCCCCCCCCCCCCCTCACCCACACACCATTCACTAGCTGGGACATGGGGGAAGTCAGGAGTGAGGGTCAGGCAGCTCCCCCCTGTGAAGCCAGCCTCTCACTAGTAATGCAGGGAGGGAGCTGTCTCAGACTTCACCATCCTCCCCCCCCCCCTCACCCACACACCATTCACTAGCTGGGACATGGGGGAAGTCAGGAGTGAGGGTCAGGCAGCTCCCCCCTGTCTGTGAAGCCAGCCTCTCACTAGTAATGCAGGGAGGGAGCTGTCTCAGACTTCACCATCCTCCCCCCCCCCTCACCCACACACCATTCACTAGCTGGGACATGGAGGAAGTCAGGAGTGAGGGTCAGGCAGCTCCCCCCTGTCTGTGAAGCCAGCCTCTCACTAGTAATGCAGGGAGGGAGCTGTCTCAGACTTCACCATCCTCCCCCCCCCCCTCACCCACACACCATTCACTAGCTGGGACATGGAGGAAATCAGGAGTGAGGGTCAGGCAGCTCCCCCCTGTCTGTGAAGCCAGCCTCTCACTAGTAATGCAGGGAGGGAGCTGTCTCAGACTTCACCATCCTTCCCCCCCCCCCCTCACCCACACACCATTCACTAGCTGGGACATGGGGGAAGTCAGGAGTGAGGGTCAGGCAGCTCCCCCCCTGTCTGTGAAGCCAGCCTCTCACTAGTAATGCAGGGAGGGAGCTGTCTCAGACTGGTATCAGGGATAGGGCACTGAGTGCAGGAAGATCACAACACCCCTGGTATCAGGAATAGGGCACAGGTTCTAGTCATATTGACTGATCACATTACTTTTTTTGTCAACTACCAACAGTTTTCATTTCCCATCCCCCCAACCATCACCTCAGTTGGAACCTTGGCAACACCAATAGATAAGAGGGCAGCCAGCTAATAGGAATACATATTCATTCCTAACTGACCTTTACTGACCTGGATAGTGTCAATAATTTGTATCATTTTCTGTTAGTGTTCCTGAGTTTCCATTCCATTTCCCATCCCCCCAACCATCACCTCAGTGGGAACCTGGTTAACATCAATAGATAAGAGGGCAGCCAGCCAATAGGAACACATATTCATTCCTAACTGACCTTTACTGACCTGGAAAGTGTCAATTTGTATCATTTTCAGTTAGTGCGCACTAACTCGAGTTACTGCGCACTAACTGGGAGTTAGTGCGCACTAACTGGGAGTTAGTGCGC
This sequence comes from Rhinatrema bivittatum, assembly GCF_901001135.1. Classification (NCBI taxonomy): domain Eukaryota; kingdom Metazoa; phylum Chordata; class Amphibia; order Gymnophiona; family Rhinatrematidae; genus Rhinatrema; species Rhinatrema bivittatum. The sequence goes on along the minus strand of NC_042620.1, from coordinate 339,290,898 downwards.
ACTAACTCCCGTTAGTGCGCACTAACACGATTTAACGATTTTTAACGATAAATCGTTAGAATTTCTATTGTATCGTGTTCTATAACGATTTAAGACGATATTAAAATTATCGGACGATAATTTTAATCGTTGAAAAACGATTCACATCCCTACCTTTTAGTACAGCCATTTGTGGGCATAAAACTGAGATGTAAGAATATAAATGGCATTAACAATTCAGCTTTCTTGGGATAGTTTTCAAAGCAGGCTCATTCACATAAGTCCATTTTGAAGATTGGTATAACTTATGTGCATGTTTACTGGCTGATTTATGCTCTGTCTATAAAATTACCCCACAAAGGACAGAGAGACAAGCTGTTAGTGTGGAAAAAAAACCTGGACTACCCAAAGACAACACTAGAACACAGCACCTCTTTCACCAGCAAATGAAACAGACAGAAACTGCATGCAAAGACAGTTTGAGTCATATACAAGCTATTATGTTGGACTGACAAGAAGTGTGAAGTGATTTAATCATAGAGATATCCGTATTCAAAAGATGTTTGCATGTAAAATTTACTTTTACCCATATAAATCTGTATATATATCCCCTACTCTTCCTTTGAATAACTCTGTCTGCACAAACCTTTTGTGAGGACAAAGTTATCTAGACAAAATGGACAGTCTAACAAAGAGGGTCATTCATCAAAGTGAATTAGCAATGCATTGTGAAATGTGTATGCAAATTTTATTTAAGTGGGAGGAGTAAATGTTAACGATGTGTGCGATAAACACACACTATTGCTGGATTTAACTACACTATTTTTATTGGCACTTTGTCTGCAATAGCTGTGTTTTACAATTGAAATCCCATTTTAGGGAGGGTAGGGGGAGAGAGAGAGACAGACAGCAGCTCGGTGGAGGCCCACTGATTTTTGAACTGTTTAAGCCACTTAAGAGGGGGCACTAGAAACGGGGTTTGTGGGTTGAGTTGGGTTTTAGGGGGCAGTTTAACATGCAAAGTCATACATACGAGCAGCGCAGTTACCATCAGTGAAGATTTTATGTGATTAGGAGTGATGAAAGTTGAAAGAAGGGTAGATTTGTACCTTGTTCTCTCTACCTTGCTTGATTGCAAGTGCATGTTATAAAACTGGACGCATGTTATAAAATTGGTGCATCCAAGTGTGTGTGCCGGGAACCACGAGCACAAGGACACGCATGCGGACTTTTTAAAATCAACGCCTATATGACTTTCTTTACGCAGACAAGTCGATCCACACAAATAGTAGGCCTAATGTTATCCAAATACTTTTACTACAATAATATTCAGCAGAACACTTTTCCAGATCTTCCACTGCATATCTAGATATAGATATTTTAGCAAAGTTATCCAGATAGCCTAATCACTTGAAGTGGCTATTATCATCTTCCCACAGTTCATCATTTGGAGCCTTGTACCTCTCTGGTCTGTCCAGGAGTCCACATATTGTACCTTCTGGAAACTGGGACAGACATTCCCCACTCCAACTGCTAGACCAGCAAAGTAGTCATCACCAGGTCCAGATCAGTCTGGAAATCAAGAGAATGCTGTTATTTCACAATTTATTAAGATTCAGACAACCTAAAACCCACTATTGCTGATCACTCTCACTCTGGCATTAGACAATGTGTCAGTTCTGCACTTCACACATACTTAACTATATAATACAACATTTAACTTGCCAGAGCTGTAAGTAGAACCCATCAAGGCTACTCGATATGTCCACTTTTGGTCCAAAAGAACCATTTGAAGATAGGGTTGTGTTGCTACAAAAGTAGTGTCAGGGATGCTGGAATGGCTGCCATGCTAACTATTAGTCAAGCAATGAGCACGAACACAAGATGGCAGCTTTTATAGTCTACACAACCACCACTAGTACTGGGTGCTGAGCTTTTAAAGAACCCAATTCTTTCAATGGCACCCAATAAATTATGAGGGATTCCTACCAAAATTTAAATAAACCACACTCGAAACCCTCTTGGAAATTTTTTTTTACCACAATTTATATAATGTTAATTGCCCCAATCCAGGGTAAAGCATTCAAACTAGCATTCAGCAAAAATTTGTTTTGAAAAAAAACGAAGGATTTCATCACTTGGTGTTTTTACACTATACTTTTAAAAAATATGGATGGAGGAGGTCCGTTTATGATTATAATATAACTGTATCACCCTTTGGGGTTCATGATACCAATATATGAAACATTCCTCTTCTTATCAAAAAATTTTTTCTGTGACTAAAAAACAATTTTTCTGAATGCTAGTTTGAATGCTTTACCCTGGATTGGGGCAATTAACATTATATAAATTGTGGTAAAAAATATTTTCCAAGAGGGTTTCGAGTGTGGTTTATTTAAATTTGAGCTTTTAAAGAAGACATTCTTTGTGCTCCCTTAATACAGCTAACATACTTTTACTGCTCTATTCCCAGCGTTAGCTTCCCTAAAAAAGACATGAATAGTGATTCACTGCACGGTCTTGAATCTTCAGACATGTATAATTCTTTCTGCTTTCCATATCTGACAGCCTCACATTGACGGTAACTTTTAAACTGGCATGCGGGCACACAAATATGCACAATAGTATATTAGTCCTGGGGGAATTTTGCGCTACTGCGGAGAACAGAATTTACACAGAATTCCCCCCTTGCGCAGAATTGCCAAATTCTGCACAGAAAATGGCAGAGGAGACCCCGGCATGCCGCGAATGGAGCACGCGAAGATGAAGGCCTCAGTGCTCCACTTGCGGTGAAAAGAAAGGCCCCAGTGCGTCATTCACGGCGAAGATGGCCCCCTCACAGCGAACATGAAGGCCCCGGTGAGAGTGAATGTGTGTGTGTGTGTGTGTGAGAGGATAGGGAGAGGGGGTGTGAGAAATGGGAGGAGGAGGGGAAGGGATGTGATGGGGGAGTGGTGTGAGAGAGGGGAGAGGGAGAGAGAGGGGAGGGTGAGAGAGGGGAGGATGAAGAGCAGGGGAGGGGAGTGAGAAAGGGGAGAGGAGGGTGAGTGCGGGTGTGTGTGAGAGAGATACAGCAGGAGGGTGTGAAAGTGAGAGCATGGGAGGTGAGAGAGCAGGGGGGAGGGATGCTTGAGTGTGGGTGCCAGAGAAAGGGAGCCTATATGAAGAGATTGTGAAGGAGTGTATGTGTGAGAGATTAGGAGCTTGTGTGAATGAAAAAGGGATCATGTTTATGTGAGGGTGCTAGCCTGTGTGAAGGGATTGTGTATGTGTGAGACAGAGCCAGTGTGAAAGGGTGTATGAGAGAGAGACATAGGTAGACTGAGGATGTATGTGTGGGAGAGAAAGGGAGCTTTTGTGGGTGTGTATGCAAGAGAGAGGGACCCTGTATGAGGGGATGTGTGTGTGTGTGTGTGTGTGTGTGTGAGAGAGTAAGGGAGCCTGTATGAGGGTGTGTGTATGTGTACTAGAGAGGGGGAGCATGTGTGTGTGAGAGAGAGAGGGACAGAGGGGCAGTACTGAGAAAGGGACTGGCGATAGAGTGGAAGAGGTTGAGCCTAGAGGTGGAGGGGGGAGATACTGGCAGGTGGAGGAGTTGGGGCCTGAGAGGGCAAAGTGAAAGGAGACTGGCCAGGGGAGTAGGGAGAGCGAGTGGAAGGGACACTCTTACAGTGAATTTCTAGGGAAATTCTGCTCAAAATATTTAAAATTCTACTTCTCTAAGTAATAACTTTTTTCTGCATTAATTTAAAATGTAATTATTTAAAGACTGTCATGTAAATTGTATTATTTTGACCAATATAGTTTGCAGAATTTTAAGTTTTTGTGCGCAGATTTTTAAATTGTTTTGCGCAGAATTCCCCCAGGAGTAGTATATGCATGCATATTATAAAATAGCCTGGCCGTGCAGAACTGCACCCAATTTTAAATGGCCATGGGCCTGTGTGCACAAAAGCCACTTCTACTGCGTAAGTGGGGAAATTTAGAAGAGACATGTGCCAACACCATTGTCTGTTTTACCAGTTCCTTCCCAGTTCACACAGTCAGCAGCTAGGTCCCACAAACTCCCCTGCTTTGATAGCCCGTGCACCATCCAGTTACCCCCAGACCCTTTACGTCCCTCTGAGATGGCTCGCTATTTATTTATTTATTTATTTTTGTATTTGCACTGCACTCCATCCATAGCAGAAGTGATGTTCCGCGGCAGGGGACCTCGGCATGCATCAGATCCCGAAAGTTCTTATATGCAAATTTCTGGGTCAGGTCTCAAAATGCCCATGCTTTTATTCTTCATTGAATTTTACCCATAGTTTAGGATGGCTGCATCACCAATGATTGGCCTTGACTAGATCTTCAAAGCCACAGTCTATTTTGTTGGTCCTTTTATATGATTTATTTATTTATTTATTTATTTATTTATCTATTTATTTATTTATTTAGAGTTTTTATATACCGACAAGTTTGCACATTGTATCGGTTTACATGGAACTATGACAGCGTGGCTATCATTTAGGCATGGCCTTTACAGGGAACGAAAACTACGTAAGAACGTTTAAATTAACAAGGTGCAGATTAACTGGGTACTGGGTTTTAAAATTGTAAACATAATTACTAGGTACAATGGATACAATGATTTTGAGGAGGAAGAAAAGAGGGGGGAGGTAAGGGGGTAAGGAGGAAGAAGGGTAATAAGGTCAAGGAGAGGCTGAGGGAGGGGGACAAAGTTACTGATTAAGAGGGAGGTATTTTCACAAAATTCAAAGATACTAATTGAGTAGGAGATACTTACACAAGATTCAAAGGTATACAGCAACTACACAAAATTCAGAAAAATTAGATCATGTAGGGTGGATATGATAGCACAGTCTACAAAAATCTAGTTTTCTAATGTGGCGATGAACTTTTAGGCTATGTTCCCAGGGTCCCGGCAAAAAAAAAGACTTCTACGAATGCCGAGTCCCCTGTACAAGGGACATGACCGCTTGGGATAATCCGAGTTTTCCAGAATAGGAGCAACTGAGATGGAGCAATTCTTTTTATTTTTTTTTTATACTTATTTTAATTACATTTCTAATTTATATCAAGATAGACGAATACAGAAAATGTATTATTGATGTATTTAAAAATGTTTCTATTCTGCCTATAACAATAAAACCATGCTAGGCGGATTATAATGCTTTAGTAAATGCAAAGAAACAAACAAAAACAATTATGCAAAAATAATGCCACCATTTGCCAAATATTTAGCCTCCCAACACAGGGGAGAGATTACTCTTATAAAAATAGAAACAAAGAAAAATCAGCATAAAATTTCTATATCTTTCACACATATATCCACTGAGTAAGAAATATCTATGATAAAGTCCTATTCTGAAGGAAATTATCTAATTGTTCGAGTTCAAATAAAGCATATTTATCCCCATTAAGATTAATGGGGATAAATTAAATTCACTGGCCGGTGTCTCTAGGCAAGTCCAAGAAAACAGTGTATCGATTAACAATCAGAAGTAGAAGAGCTAAAAAATAGACTTGTCAATCTCTCAATGAAAATGAAATAGCTCTTATGAAAGACAATAAACTTATACATCATCAAATTGAGAACTTTGGAAATTGTACTAAATGGTTAAATCTTAGGGCAGGATTCATCATTCCATCCAAAATGATGAACCCTGTGCTACAGGGGGGCAGGGGAGGCGAAGCAGGGGGGCGATAGCCTGCAGCTGGCCGCGCCACTGCGGTGCAGTTTCGCCTGCCGCGGTGTGGCCGGCTGCAGGCTATAGTGGGCATAGCGCCACCGTAAAAGGTGGTGCTATTCCCAAGCTACTGCCGGCAATAGGGTTCAAAACATTATCGCTGGCAGCGGTGCCACCGACTCACCATAATTCCCTCCCTAACCACCCCGACTCCTCCCCTCCCCTTAATTTAACACCTATCGAGGCCTGGACAATAACCCCTTTAGATTTTTAAATTTACCTAAATGTGCTATCATTTCTCCATTTGAAATGTTGCAGGAATATTTTTGGAACATCTGAAATTGTCTAAAGAGGCTATTCCTAAAGTTAATAAGGTTTATTATTTACCAAATAAGAACAGAGTGGTTCAGTCTAGTGATGATTGAGTGGCAATTGGGAATCCGTGAGAGATTTAATTTGACTACTTAGCGCAATCCCAACCAGAGGTGATAGAAAGAGCCACATTATTGGCTATTTTTCTTGAGAAAAGAGACAAACAGATGGTCCTGAGGTTAATTTTTTAAATTAAAGATTTTTCCTTTATGGGTGATAAAGTGGCTGTGTTCCCTGACGTTGTCAGGGAAACACAAAGCAAGAGGAAGTCATTTCTTATGAACAGAAGATACATGATCTTGGAGCTTCAATTCTTATAAAGGTTTCCATGTAAATGCTTGATTAATCTTAATGGGGACTTTTCCAACTTCGAGATTGCTACCCAAAGAGATTTCAGAGAAACCCCTGCAGGCTTGTTAACGTCCACACAAACCGTTCCTATACTTAAGCTGGCATCCAAGTTGGGGGCGTTGGCAGCACCTTCTTCATCTGGTTGAGTAACCATTATGACATTTTCAGCCCAAACCAGTTCTTCCTGATGGCTGTCATCATGAGGCAAGGAAACCTGTGGAGGAATGGAACCACCAGGGCTCAAGGAGACAAAGCTCTCGAAGAATGGGACACATAACCCCAAGTTCATTTTGCCCTGTTTTCCCAAGTGCTGCAGAATTGAAAGCTTCCAAAGTAGCCTGGAGAGAAAGGGGAGAAATGCCAGAAGCATATGGGAGAGACTTGACATTGACCTTACATTTCTTTCCCACAGTATTTGAAAACTGAGGCAAAGTAATAACAGAGAGAGAGAGAGAGAGAGAGAGAGAGAAATGCCAGAAGGGCGAGCCGTCAGGCAGTAGGTCTTAGAGGGCTCACACAATGACATCATCACTCAGCAGTAGAGACCAGGAAGCACTAAAGTTGCCATGGTTAGGCTTGTGCGTCAATCCCTCCTCTCTCTCACAACACACTGTTGGGCAGCAGTTCTAAAATAGAGGACTCACCCGATGATGTCATCACTTAGCGACGGAGACAGGGAAGCACCAAAGTCGTGATGGTAGGCCTGCGCTTCAATCTTTCTCTTTCCTCTCTCTCTTCCAGCACACCTCTGGGCAGCTGTTCTTAAATAGAGGGCTCACTCAAGGATGTCATCCCTTGGCGGTGGAGACGGGGAAGTGCCAAAATTGTGGTGGTAAGGCCTGTGCTTCAATCTCTCTCTCTCCTCTCAATCTCTGAGACAGAGCACTTCTGTGAAGCAAATGAGGGTCTATTTCCTTCTGCCCTACCCTTAATGTGTGTTAATGTGTTGAAGGCTGATATATGATGTAAGACCATGGGAACATTGCAAGGGTTTAGGAAACAACACATATAAGGGTCAAGGGAAAAATGAGCTTTTCCATGGTATTACCAATGCTGCACTTTAATGGTTTCATCAATTGTCATTCAGTGAGGATGAACAAAGCTAAGATGGGGACATTTTTTTTTTTTTTACATTTTAGCAAATGCTGACTTTGAATGCCATATGCTGCTCTAGCAGGTATTTCGGGCAATGAAAACATATTTTTTTTCTATATGTCCAATTACTTCCTTTTGTTCCCCTTATATCCCCTGCAACTGGAAGTTTTGGAAATAAGGCAGAATTGTGAGAGAAGTGGGAGCAAGTATTTTTGGCTATTTGTCCTTAATCCACGCTCAAGTTATTGAGAAAGCATGCTCAGTGTGCTTTCTTCAGCGTTTCCTGTAGGGGGCAGATACCATCGATGTGACATGGTGTCACGTAATGCCCTTATGCGATCCCTACCACCCACCAGGGTATTAAACCCTTGGCCACTTAAGGGTCCCAGCAATCATGTCACAGGCGTCAACTATAGCTGTGCTCATATCTTCATCCTGGCAACTTCCCACCTGCCAACTGGGTTTCCACTTGCGTTTGGGCCAAGTACTCTATCTACAAGCTACTCCCTGAGGGTTTCTGGGGACACCGTGACCTCACCACAACCTGAGGTCACGGAGCTCTCAGAAAGGCATTCACAGACTATTAAAAATACTGGGATCCTATAGCACTCACTGTGTCACTGAACACAGTGCTAATAATCTAATAAGTTCATTATTAAAAAGAATTTAGAGTGCATGGAACAAAAACTGGAAAAACTCCAAATAACAACTAACAAGGAAAAAAGAAAAGTAATTTCCAACTCCCATCTTATGTCTAGTGCTTAAATCATTTGGTCTACAGAGTGAAATGATGCGTATTTCTTAGTCAGACTTGTGGATCTTGAGTAATGTTTTCCTGACAGCCCACAGCTGTACTTCTCAGCTGAAACAGGTCTCTATGCCTCTCCCTCCCTCTGCTATTTCTAAATGTCACTCTCTCTCTCAGCCAGTTCCAGCTACCTCTCTAATGGCGCCTCTGCAGCAGAGTGGCCTGACTCTGGTATTAACCCTGTCAGCTCCAGTTGCTGTTGTCTACACAACGCTGCATTGTTATTCTGCCACCAGATGTCCAGCAGATTGTCGGAAAACAATGCTCTCAAAGTAAAAGGAGTTTTCATTGACAAACATTACTACCAGTTAAAACTCTTGCTTTGCCACAGGTGGCGTATCCAAAAAAAAGGGGATAAAGGTCCTCTTGCGAGTGGTAATGAGGCCAATAATGCATTCTGCATAACATAAAGGGTTTGACCCTGAAGCATCTCATTATACACACATTATTGCCCTTCTTGACACATTATTGGCCTCCATGGATGAGCATTCTCAGACTACCAAAATATTCATCCGATTTTCCTGAATAGCTTTTGCCATGGCCTCTTATCTAACCTCTCAATATGGAAGGTGAATCGACCCTTTAGACTTGACTGGGGATTGGAAAATGATGAATAATCAAAATGTTTGCTCAACTGCAATTTTCTGATTTCACATCACTCCTCTACTATTTTTTTTTTTTTTTTTTTGCATACGTGCAAGACAGATCGCATTCTTCGGAGAGAAAATGGATTTGGAAGCCCATGCGTTGCAGCGTGCATTCCCAAGTTTAAGTTGTCTTTCTCAAGAATTTGCAAGCTGCGAACAATGTGTGGCTATTTTAAATTCTGAGAATTACTTAAACAATAGGTCTTATTCCTGCACTAGGAGTATTACATCAAATACTGTGTTAATTTACCATCAGGCTTTGCATTTCACTTCAGTGGCTTTCAATCTGTCAGAAAGCTTTGCAATATTTTGAAGTGCTATATAACATTTGAAAAGCTGATATTTTAATACTACATGATGATGGCATTTTGGGTGATTAGAAAAGAAAAAGCAACAAGCTTTGTGTCATGAATTACAAGGTAGAATCACTTCAAAAGTTACCAAAACCTATCAGGAGCACATTTTCTTGGATGTCAAAGAGCAAACCTAGCACAAAATGCTTTTTTTTTTTTCATGTATTTTACCTGTATTAAATAATTCTAAAGCTTTATTTTATTCCACTTAGGCAATAACAATCATAATGCAGCTTTGTGGATTAACCATCAGCTCAGTATATTTTTCTGTAAAGCAATAGTGTCAAAGCTCTCCAGCCCCTTGAATAATTCATTTACGACTTGCATTTCATTACAAACCTCCAAAGCTTTTTAATAAAGAATAGGATGGCAATCATGCATAACAAAATAAAACAGCATTTCAAATTATATAGGGAAGCAAAATATTAAGAGCTCCATATTCGAAGCATTTAGCTGGATCACGCAGAAGTTACCAGCTAAATGAAGATTTGGCCACTTAACCCGAATAAATGTATTTATTTTATTTATTAAAAATCATTTAATATTCTGTATAATCTCACGATGTTCAAACATGGATTACAATATACATTCATAAAAATAATAGGCAGATATTTAAAAACAATTAAAACTAAAGAAGTACAATATCTGTCAGACTAATAAAATAGTAAAACCTTCTTTACACTACATGACAATGTGCCCCAAGCTACCCTTAACTAAAAGCTTTGTGAAATAATTCTGCTATTAATAATTTTCTAAATTTTAAATATCTGATTCTCTACATACCTCAAATGGCAAGTCATTTGTGCACTAACATTGTAGGCACTAGTTCTTGTGCTTAGTGGCTGGGCTAGAATTTAGCTAGGTAAGCAATGGGCTTTCCAGGGATGTAACCAGGAGGAATTGAGATAACAGGCTAAAGTTAAGTATCCAGCTAACGATATTCAAAGTTAGCTAGCTAACTTGGGCCTAGTAGATTCATCATTTTGCGATAAATCTAGCAAAAATAGCACCCACGATAAAAAAAGGGGCGTGGTTAGGATAATTTTCCTGGAACCGTATCGCATAGGTATTTTACTACAACGCACGTTAAATTATCACACCCAGCATTATTTTCACATCACAAGCTAAGAAGTCCATAGCATGTTGCATTACTGACCAGACAGGCTTTTGGCATTTTGGGCTGCTGGCTGGCGAAAGAGAGAAAGGGACAGCGAGAGAGAGAGAGAGATCCTCTGTAGAGGCTCACAAAAAAGTCAACCATTTATACCATGGTAAGAGGGGGCACTAGTAACTCGGGGTGAGATTTTGGAGGTCAGTATTACTTGCATACTCATACGCATGAACAGCACAGTTACAATCAGTGAAGATTTAATGTGATTTGGAGTGGTGACAGGTGAAAGAAGAGTACATTTGTTATATGTTCTCTTTTCCCAGTTTGATGACTCATTAGTTTAGACAGGAGTAGGCAACTCAGATCCTCAACTACCGCAGGTCAGTTAGGTTTGCAGGTTACCCACAATGAATGTGTGTGAGATCCATTTGCATGCAGTGGAGGCAGGGCATGCAGATGCATCTCATTTGTATTCAGCATGGATATCTTGAAAACCCTCAATGGCTTGTTGCACTTGAGGACCAAGGTTCTCTACCCCTGCTTTAGGAATTTCAGTTTGGGTTCAGGGAGGGTCTATTTCTGTTTTGTTGAGGTGTGTATAGAAAAAAGGTTGATTCATGTCATGTGCCAGTGGGAGTCTGCTCCCTCTTCCTTGTCCCAGATCAGTGGGAGGCTGTTTTGACTAGGCCTAGTGGGAGGCAACTCTCTTGTCCTCCACTCAGACTTCAGAAGGACCCTACTGACTTCTCCTCTTCTGAGTCTGGTGGAATGTCAATGGCATCTTCCCATGCTGGTCCTGAAAGTGACCCTACCAATGCTCTGTTCACCCCTAGGGTTGTTTCTCTTTCTCCTCCATCCCTCAAGCATGCAAAGGAGAACAAGAGTTCTAAGCCAATCCTGACCCCAAGGTCTAAGAAAGGAAACTGAGTCTAGTCTCAAGGAGGGGGATCATAAAGACAGAACGTCAGCAACTGCTGCTGCATCTTCTGCATGTTACTGAACAGGAAGGAAAAGGAGAAGAGATGCTGGAGATAGTAAGTAAAGATAGCTTCTTTTTTCATATTGCAGTAGGGGGAAGGGACAGACCACTGGGCAGTGATTGGGGGTGGGGAGAGGGTTGGCAACTGAAGAATCTCTGGCATGATTGGGCTGAAACTCTAGGGCTCAAGGACAACTAGGGAGAGAAGATGATGGTAGCAAGAATAAAGGGACTATGAGGGTTGAGCACTAGAGGGCAGAGGATGAGAATGGAGTGAGGGATTGGGGATGGTGGATAAGGGAATGAGAAAGGGAGGGGCTTGGTAATGTGTTTGAGAGAGAGAGTGTGAGTGTGAGTGTGTGTGTGTGTGTGTGTGCAAGAAAGAATGAATGTACGAGTGTGTATAATGTGTCACGCATGCAAACAACTTCCATCAAGTGTGTTGCAATTGAAAAAATCGTTGTGGACCACTTCATTAACCCAAAGGGTGGTTTGCAATTGAAAAAATCGTTGTGGACCACTTCATTAACCCAAAGGGTGGTTAGGAAAAATGGAAGGGTTTTGCCAAGTGATCTTCTGCTAAAACTAGCTGCTCGTTCATTTAACTCATTTTCTGACTTTCTCAGAACATCTAATAGCTGTCCTTACCCAGAGACAGATATGTCCATTAGCTTGTTTTGAAATAGGGGAGAAAAGGTTTAAACCATCCTGCGATGAGGCATGGGGTTACAAGAGCAAGAACAGCAGCCTTACAATGTGTATCTCAATTCTATAAAATTACTTCAGACTAAAAATATATTTGTTTAGATATTCAAGGTATAAAAATGTTGTAGGGATACAGAATATAAAAATATTTACATTCAGAAATTTACAAATGAGACCAAATTGGTACTACACATCTGAGCAGTTTTGTGTAACCAAGATTTAGATGGCCTCCAAATCTTATCCTTACTTGTGGCCACAGAATTATGATCCTATTTTTGTATTCCCTCCTTTTATTATAGGGTATGATGTCGCAAGATGACCTAATATACAGCCACAAAAAGTGGTAGAAAGAGTCTGTTCAGCATGCCTCAATTGTTGACATAAGTGTTACCCTTTAGCTATCATGAATATGATATGGCTACTAGGGTTTGTCTCCATAGGGGAGAAGCAACAGCTTCAAAATCGAATGATGCAGCCAGATTTTTTTCTTCTCCATCTACTTCTCACAGCAAGCCACTGTAGTAGTTCCCACAGAGTCTCTGGAGACAGCTTGTTTGGAACCTCTCCTCTCTATTGGAAAGAATGCTCATTCCTTTTCAACCTGGAGATCTATTACTCTGTAAACGTTAGATGCATTTCTACTCTCTGAAACCCATCCCAGCTTTTTACACTGTGGAAAAAATGCATCAGCATGGGCTGAGCTATTATTATCCTTGAGTTAAGGGCAGTATATACTACTACTACTATTACTACTTATCACATCTATAGTGCTACTTGAAATACGCAGAACTAAGCAAAAACACATAAGAGACTTCCTTTTCAAAAGAGCTTACATTCTAATCAAGCCAATCACTGAAGGCAAAATTGTGAATTTTATTTATTTAAAAAATTCTTAAAATCACTAAGGCTTTGAGTGAGATAATAAGAGATTAACATTTAAAAGCAGCCTCAGAAAGACTTGATTTGAATAAGGCCAGAGAGGGAGCATGACATATCAATTCAGGAAGTCTATGTTGTGAATCCGGATAGGATTGTGGCCTGAGGTGGAGTTGGTGCTACTGAAGGGATAAATCCCCACAGGTCTCCACCGTCGAGAGGCGAGGCCGGAGTGATGCAGGGGCCAACAGGAGCTTCGCCACTACCAACTCATGTTCCCCGTGGGTTGAGCCCTTGGGTGCCGGGGTTGGCTGGTCTTAGGTGGGCCCCTGTGATGACGGGTGGAGTAAGCATGAGCATCTGGAGATGAGGCAAAGGAAGTAGTCCAGAGAATACCAGTCCAGTTCCAAGATAGGCGGAGAGAAGAAGGAAGAATCCATTCCGAGGTCAGGGGCTGGCAGCGAAGAGCGAGAAGAGGTCCAGTCCAGGGTCAAGTAGCCAGGAGATCCATCCGAGGGGAAGGAGGACCAGAGGAAGGGACAGGTAGGCTGGATCGGGATCAGGTAGGCTGGATCAGGAACAGGAAGAACCAAGAACGCAGAACAGGAACGCTGAGCGAGGAGACCTGATTGCCAAGTCGTTTGGAGGATGTCTGCCACCTGGTTATAAAGGGCCTGAGCCCTGACATCATCTAAGGGAGCTGGTGGCATTTTCCCGCCGTGGGCCCTTTAAATTCTCTCTGGTGGCGTGCACACAAACCTAAGAAAAGGGCCAGAAGTGGATGGCGTCAGCAGCATCCTGCGCACCGGGAGGCCCGCTGGCCACATTGGACGGAGCCAGGAGGCTTGGCCCGAGATGACCTGCTGCTGGTGAGTATAACAGTACCCCAGGGGATTAGGGCTTCTTGGGATGGGAGGCATGACATTGTTGTAGCAGGCTCTTGTCCAGGATGTTGGTGGCGGGTTCCCAGGAATTTTCTTCTGGACTAAAACCTTCCCAAGCGAGAAGATATTCCCATCTCCGGCCTCTCTTCCTTATGTCCAACACATCCCGAACTTGATAGGTTGCATCATCCTCTGACGGAGTACTGGGAAGGGCTCGATGTAGCGTGGAGGCAAGCGCATAGATGGAAGCTTCAAACGAATGAAACACATGCTGAGGCAGACCTTGTCGCCAGGCTGGAATTATGGACCGGGTCTCTGATGGGTGTCTACGTACCACTTAGCTTGGCGACCAGCCTTTTGTAGTAACTGCTGTGTGCTTTCCCAGAGTCGATGTAACTCTTGTGCTGCTAACTGTGCTACTAATGAGGGAACCGTCAGTGGCAATGGTAGTGGAGGAAGCGGTTGCCTACCATAAACTACTTGGAAGGGTGAAGACTTAGTGCTGGTAGAGACGTGAGAGTTGAGGGCAAACTCAGTCCAAGGCAACAATGTTGGATGTTAACATAAGTGTGGAGGAAATGTTTGAAAGTGCAGTTGGTTCTCTCCGCTTGGCTGTTTGCCTGTGGGTGGTAAGCAGTGTCAAACTTCTTGAACAGCGCTCTCCAAGGAGACACATCCGAGGGCAAGAAGGACCGGAGGTAGGGATAGGCAGGCTGGAACAGGAAGAGGCAGGCTGGATCAGAAACAGGCAGGCTGGATCAGGAACAGGAAGAACCAGGAACACAGAACAGAAACGCTGAACAGGAACACTGAGCAAGGAGACCTGATTGCCAAGTCGTTTGGAGGACGTCTGCCCCCGGGTTATAAAGGGCCTGAGCCCTGACGTCATCTAAGGGAGCTGGTGGCATTTTCCCGCATGGGTCCTTTAAATCCTCTCTGGCGGTGCGCGTGCACGCCTAAGAGAAGAGCCAGAAGAGGACCGTGTCGGCGGCGTCCTGCGCACCGGGAGGCCTGGGCCAGCGCCAGTGGCATGGAAGGCCTCCCGGCCACGTTGGAAAGACCCGGAAGGCACAGCCCGAGATGACCTGCTGCCGGAGAGTATAACAGTCTATTCCAAGCAAATGGTACAGCAAGGTGGAAAGGATGGAGTCAAGATTTGCTGGTACAGAAGAAGGGCATTGATAAAAATGATTTGCTTGATGAATGGAGTTCATGAAGAGAGGTGTAGAGAAAAATAAGAGAGGTAGTGAGGAGCAGCAGAGTGAAGTCTCTTGTAGATGAATACAAGGATCTTAAACTGTATGTGGAAACAGAGAGGGAGCCAATATAGTGACATGAGAAAAAAGGGAGTTATATTGGGTATTAGTGAAAGACACACAACTGAATTATGTGTTGCACTCACTGACCGCGGAACCCCCAGGCCAGCTCCTCCTGCCCTTCAGCACTTCCTGCCATGCCGCCAGTCCCCAGGTCCTTAGCTGCAACTGGTTGTCTCCCCCGTTCGGCTCCGCTCACTCTCTCTGTCGTTTGGGGCCTCCGCAGCCCTGCTGGCGCATGGAATGCCGCCGGCTTCTGGCCCTGCCCGGGGTTCCCCAACACGTGTGCGTGCGGCTCCAGCCATGATTTGAAGGGTCAATGTGGGGAAACCTACGCCGGCCCTGGAGAATGACATCATTCAACCCGGGCCTATTTAAGGCTCTTCCAGGCTTACCACAGACAGCTTGGCAACGAGTATCCATGTGCTGCTTCCTCTTGGGATCCTGCACCAAACTCGGAGTACTCCTGTTCCTGACTCCTGTTCCAGCTCCTGACTCCTGTTCCAGTTCCTGCCTCCGGTTCCTGTTCCTGACTCCTGTTCCAGTTCCTGCCTCCGGTTCCTGTTCCTGACTCCTGTTCCAGTTCCTTGGTAAGACTGCACCTTGAATACTGTGTACAATTTTGGTTGCTGCATCTCAAAAAAGATATAATTGCGATGGAGAAGGTACAGAGAAGGGCAACCAAAATGATAAAGGGAATGGAACAGCTCCCCTATGAGGAAAGACTAAAGAGATTAGGACTTTTCAGCTTGGAGAAGAGACGGCTGAGAGGGGATATGATAGAGGTGTTTAAAATCATGAGAGGTCTAGAACGGGTAGATGTGAATCGGTTTTTACTCTTTCGGATAATAGAAAGACTAGGGGGCACTCCATGAAGTTAGCATTTAAAACTAATCGGAGAAAGTTCTTTTTCACTCAACGCACAATTAAACTCTGGAATTTGTTGCCAGAAGATGTGGTTAGTGCAATTAGTATAGCTGTGTTTAAAAAAGGATTGGATAAGTTCTTGGAGGAGAAGTCCATTATCTGCTATTAATTATGTTGATTTAGATAGTAACCACCGCTATTACTAGCAACGGTAACATGAAATAGACTTAGTTTTTGGGTACTTGCCAGGTTCTTATGGCCTGGATTGGCCATTTAAACAAGCCTCTCCCTCCTACGATGCTATACTATCTCCCATATAGACAATCCTATATTCCTTATATTAAGGAGCTCTATGTTCGCCTGTTATTAAGCTTTTATGTTCGCCTGTTGTTAAGCTACATTTCTACACTGCTCTTGTGTTATCCCCCTCCCAGTTCTTTCTCCCTGTTAATATGTACTTTCAAACCTGTTGTTCAAATGTGAACTGGAATGATGTCCCTACTAATACCGGTATATAAAAGTCTCTAATTAATAAATAAAATAAATAAATAATTGTTGGAAACAGTATGCTGGGCTTGATGGACCCTTGGTCTGACCCAGTATGGCATGTTCTTATGTGCCTTCTCCCCTCGTATGGATCTCTCTGGCTACTGACCCTTGAACTGGACTTCACCTCGCCTATTAGCGGCCTGCCATCGAACTTCAGACTGGACTTCACCTTGTCTGCTTGCCGCCCACCTCTGATCCTCGGACTGGACATCATCCTGCCTACTAGCCGCCTGCCTCGGACCCTCGGACTGGGCAC
Organism: Rhinatrema bivittatum; assembly: GCF_901001135.1. Lineage (NCBI taxonomy): Eukaryota > Metazoa > Chordata > Amphibia > Gymnophiona > Rhinatrematidae > Rhinatrema > Rhinatrema bivittatum. The sequence continues at coordinate 339,274,057 of NC_042620.1, read as the reverse complement.
ACCCTGCTTGCTAGCTACCTGCCTCTTCCCTTGGACACACTGATCATACTGCAGAGCATCTCCACAGGGGCCCACCTAAGACCAGCCAGCCCTGGTACCCAAAGGCTCAACCTGAGGGGGAACAAGGGCTGGTAGTTGTGAAACTCCAGCTGGCCCCTGTCTTCCTCTGGCCTCGCCTCCTGATGTTTGTGACCTGCGGGGGGTACCCCTCTCGGGTAGCGACAACACCAGCTCAGGCCAAGGGCTCACAGTCTACGTTGAGGTGGCAACATTATGGTTAAATTGTAGTTGCAAAAGATGATTCACTGGGATACCTGTGAGAAGAAGGTTGCAATAAGTGAGAAGAAACAAGAGAGTGGATAAGGGTTCAGACAGGCAGGAATAGAGAGAAATATGACACATTGTATCAGTGTGTTGGATATGTGGGGAGAAGGAGCGAGAGATGTTGACCCCAAGGTTATGGGCTGAGTTGACTGGGACGAGGACAGTGTTATCCACAGAAATAGAAAAAGGAGGAAGAAGGGAAGTGGGTTTTTTTTTGGGGGGTGGGGAATATAAAGAATTCTGTCTATAAAGAGACTGAAGGGGTCATTATATAAGTATGGCATAAGGATATGAATTTAAAAATGGATACCAATATTCCAGGAGAAAAGGGGACATTTTCTAAATTTCTGCCGAAACTCAGACATTTGAGATGTACAAAGCCCAAGGCAGTTCAGATTCTCACACAAGTATGGCAGCTCTTGAATCCACCAGTCACGCCACAAAACCAAATGAGTCCTACTGCTCCTGTCTTACAAACATATCTTTCTTCATGCTTGATTTTGTAACCCTTACTCCTACAATCTTCCATCATTCCACACCCTTAATATTCACTTCATCTGCTATTCACACAAGCTCACAAAATATACATATATACAATTCACTTCCATACATCTCAGAGACTATGCGCACTACTCGCTTTTAGGGAATCTCATCCTTTTCTCTTTATTGTCTTATTTATTTTTTTTTTTTATTATGAAAGTCATAAAGATAGGCAGCCACGGCCTACCTAAGAAAACCTACATAACCTTAATATTCATTCAGTCCTCAGCAACTGGGCCTCCCTCTTTCCCAGGGATAGGAGGAGCCAGAGTCAGAATTCAGAGGGAGAGGTGCTCAGTTGCCACAAACCATAGAGGTGAATTTTAAGACCCGCACGCGTGTGCACTTGTGCTTGTGTTTGCAGGCTCACGTACATGGACACGATTATATAACATATGTGCCTGTTATCGACTATACCCATGTACATGTGCACACGACTTTATATTGACATGCTCATGTGCATGCAAATGCAGCCTCAGTCGCATAAGTGGGGGAGGATTTTAATAGATACGCATGCTAACGCAATGACCTGTTTTCCAAGTTTGTTCCCAGTTCACCCCGGTAAAGGAGAGGACTTTCTAAACCCCCTAGCTAACTGGCCTCCCTTTTACCCTATTATCCCCATACCTTAAAACCCCACTGACTAGCCTGGCTTTTATTTTATTACTTACATGCTGTCCTTAGAAGAAACTAAGTCACATGGTAGGGGACCCTGGTGCGCGATTGTGTACGCACTTCACGTTACAGCCTTGGCCTGCCCATGCCCCACCCTTTTTTTTAATTTTATGATTTGTGCGCGTACTAGGAGATACGTACGACTTTTAAAATCTGTGCGGCACATGCTGGGCCAAGCCACATGCATATCTCCCAGCTTTGGTGCATGTAGGGCTTTTAAAATTGACCAGATAGCATTCCATATACCAGATTTCCCACATTAACCAGGACATGACAGAAAAGCTACTCTTACCTTGGGGTTTCTCTTCTTCCTTTTTTCTAGGGAATTATCTAAATCAAGCCTAACCTCCAGCACATGAGAGTATGGCATGAAGGAAGTTTTTGCACAATAATAGAAGTGGGAAAGCACACCCCAAAATAGACTATTCAATAAAAAAGAGTTGTGAGAACAAACGTTTCGACTCTCATTATATCAATCTAAATGGTGGAAATGTATTGATAACTACTGATTTTGGTCTTCAATAAAAGTACTAGAAATCCCATGTTTCGCACAAGCTGCACTGAAAGAGAACAATATCTCAACAAAAATGAAAAACGTTTCAAAAGACAAATCAAAAAAGTCAACAGCAACATAGAAAGTTATTAGTATTATAAGGATGATGCAAGTCTTACTACAGGTTCAAACAATTACTCATAGCAGATGATTTTGCTATCAAGAAAGACTAATAGAATGTATGACATTAAACCAACGCATATAGTCTGATTTTAAAAAGCATTTACACGCTTAAAATTGGATTTTATACATTTAAAGGCACTTTACTCATGTAAATAGGCTTTTGAAAATTGATACAATATGCCATTGAATTGTCCATAGGATTTACTTGCGTAAGTGCACTTTACTCAAGTAAATGGCTTTTGAAAATTGCTCCAATAATATGCAACATTTACACATGTAACTGCTTTGAAAATTACCTCTAGCATTTAAACAGAAGGAATTTAAAAATGGTACCAAACCATCATGTGATGAAAGTAACCAATCAAAACATAATATCAAATGTCTAAACATTCAATAAAAAAAAAATATATATGACATTTTTAACATCCCTATAGACATCTAGATGGCATACGTGCAGAAAGAATACATTCAAAAGGCTGTAGAAAAAAGAGCAAAATGTCAAAAGGAACCAATAACAAATGTTCGTGCTGAAGCCCTTTGATAGAACATTGGATATCGGCACACCATTCCATTTTCTGTTATTGAATACTGAAGACCTTTCACACGGGGAGGAGATTTCTCTCATTATCGCCTTCAACATGAAAAATGGTGGATTTTTATTCTGAACATATTACACTCCAATGGTTTAAATCAGGATATCTATTAGTCTGTGCTCTTTAAACAGTTTTCCTTCTAGTTAGGTTTGACAGTTCTTTCTGTAGTTGGTCTGATGACCATTTGGGTATGAGACTATGAGTATGCATTTTTTGTTTCTTTTGACCTTGTATTCTCTTTCTATGTTTTTATACAGCCTTTTCAAGTCATTCTTTCCGCTTGTATGCCGACTAGATGTTTATGTGGATGTTAAAAATCTCATTTATATTTTGTGCATGTTTGGACATTCTATTGTTGCACAGTTTTTAAATTTTCTCAGATATTTATTCTTCCCAATGCAGCTTGTGCAAAACACTATCCGTGTCAGTGCAATTCTAGCACTTGTACTGAAGACTAAAACCAGTTTGGTTATCAATGTATTTTTACCACTGGTTTGATTTATGGACAGTCTGAACTTTTCTTTTCACACCTATTTTTATTGAAATGAAGGAAGCTTTCAACACTTTCGTCATTATATCAAGCCTCTGGCAATATCTCTTTTTAGTAGATATACAGGAAAATGGACATGAGACAGACTACTGTAAAAGCTAACTAGCTGAAAGTTAACCTCCATCCTTTTTCTTCTCTCACTACTTTACAGGCAGTGCTGATGTGAAGGCCCCAACTCTAATTAGGCCAGTGGAAGATTTAGATATTATTCTAGCTATCAGTAGAGTCAAGGAAAGGATCCATCTCATTTTCCATACTCAGCCCATAGTGCTTCCTCAAAATGTCCTCTAGCACACTTTTAGTTAGTTAACAGTTAAGATGATTAAGGATGCTGTCTAGCACGAAAAGGTAAAGGAAGAGGTGGAGTCACCTGCTCAGAGAAGAAGGCCTCACTGCTCTTCAAGCTTTCAGTTCTCACTCAGGCCATCCCAAGAGAAAGGAAAAAGTGGACAATAGAAATCCTGTTAGGATAGCATCGTGATGTTACAACATTCTTAAACTTTTCTGTGCAGAGGAGTCAGGAGACACACTTTTGACTGCTGCAGAAACAACAGACTGAGTTGACAATCATGATTAGTTTTTTTTCAGGTCCATTACTTCCTAAATAGCACGGTACATGAAAAGTGAGAAGAGCATGGGGTTCATGTGGAATTTATGCAGACAATAAGTCACACACATATAGACTCTCTTATCTCTTACTTTTATTGCTTTTTACCTTTTGTATTTAATTAATAGTTTTAGATTTTAGATATATTTAAGTAGATATACATTTATAATATTATTTTTAATTTCTTTCTTCCTGTTTATTCCGAATACTGTGATTAATTGTAAACCGCTGAGATGGATTTGTCCGTGCAACGGTATATAAAACTGTTTAACTAAATAATAAATAAATAAGACTCCCATCAGGTGGACAAAGCTATTGTTGTCTTATTGCATGTAAGGCTGAATTAGGGATTCAGGAGGGAATGCAAGAGGGAGGGGATTCTGATTGCATCATCCTACAAAAAGATTTATATGGGGAAACAGTATGGGGCAGATTTTCAAAGGGTTATGCGCGTAAGATACGCATGTAATCCTCGAAAAGCTGCCCCTGCACGCGCCTCAGGATGTGCATATGTCCCGGGGCTTTGAAAAGGGGTGGTCCGGGGACAGGGCTGTGGGCGCGACGATGGTCTGGGTGCGTGACAAGGGGCATGATGACTGTCCGGCTGGCTGGGGCGCACAATTACGCCTGCCTCAGGCAGGCGTAACTTTTGGAACAAAGGTAAAAGGGGGGTTTAGGTAGGGCTGGGGGGGGCGGGTTAGGTAGGGGAAGGGAGTGGAAGGTGGGGGGGAGGTAGAAGGAAAGTTCCCTCTGCTCCGAAATCAGAGCAGCCTAGGAGGGAACGGAGGAAGGCTGCGCGGCTTGGCGCATGCAAGTTGCACAATTGTGCACCCCCCTTGCACGCGCCGACCCTGGATTTTATAACATGCGCGCGGCTGCGTGCGCATGTTATAAAATCGGGCGTAGATTTGTTTGCGCCGGGTTGTGCGAAGAAATCTACGCCCGCACGCAGGTTTTAAGATCTGCCCCTAGATACTTTTCCCCTTTCCTGTCTCTCTTCTTCTGTCCATATGAGTTGACTAGGCCACCGTATCTTGGTCTTACTGGTTTATGTGCAGAAAGGCAGAAGATTCTTGTAGCTATGCTAATGATCAGAATTTAACACCCATATTATAGGATATCAAACTGAGGAAATATAGCTCAGAAAATGCCCTTCATTGGAAAATATAACAAAATCATTTCTAATTCTTCAAAAAATATCCAAAAGTAGTTATATGTCTTTCAGTATGCTAATAATAGATACATAATACATATTGAAATAATTGATTATCAGTTCAAAAATTACACACTTGCACAGTCTTCTGTTAGGATTTGTCACATATCAGCAGTATAACAAATGACAGCTCAAGTTAAGGTATCCATTACCAGCTAAAATAAGCATTACTTATTGTCTCAAGCTCAACTTCTTCAAGTAATTAGCATATTTCCTTTTAGATTACCATACTGTGGAGAATATGTTATTGAGAACTTTGAAGCATTATGGCAACTGTGAATGCAGATAAGCTTTATCTTGGCTACACTGTCACCCGCAGAGGCAACAGCCATCAAACATGAATGATATCATATCCCTAATATATACCAAGGTTAGATATAAAATGCTGTCAAGGAGTTCCCTACTGTACCAATGCTGATGCACTTTTTCTTTTGCCAATTATTATGGATTCATTTTTTTATAAATCACTGTCAAAAGATGAGAAGGTTTCCTTTTTAATACACTTATTTTATATTGTGTGCAGAAGATATTAAGAATATAAATTACATCTGTATTAATCTAGCAGTTTTCAATTATATTACATTTCATGGCTGAAATAAGCAGTACTTCAAAAGTCTATAATTCGTGCATACTTAATTGACTTAATAGTAAAAAACTGTTATATATTTTCATATGTAGATGCTGGAACTTTGAACCCAAGCAAAAAAAAAATCACGTGAGGCTTCACAGAGGAATAATTTCAAAGGCATCAAGGCAAGACATCTAGAGATCCATATTCAGTTTGTCCTGCTAAATTCAGGATTTAGCTGGAGAAAGTATGGAATCTGAATTTCCTGTGATGTTCACCACCACCAATTTATATGGTTACGTTTTTACCCAAATAAAATCTTAGCTAGAAAAATCAGGGGCATTTCAGAGTGTGCCTGACCCATAGAATGTTGAATATAAGTGTTAACCAGTTACATTATCGTTGCTAGGTTATCTGAATAAGATGGCGATTTTGAGTATTGGCGCCATTTTGAGACTCAAAATCGCCGTCCGATGCCAATACTCAAAATGGCGCTGATCGCCGTCATAGTGAGGACAAAGGCAATCAACGCCATTTTGAGTATTGGGATCGGACGGCCGGCGTGAAAGGAGGTCTCTCCTGGACCCCGCTGGACTTTTGGCAAGTCTTGTGGGGGTCAGGAGGCCTCCCCAAGCTGGCCAAAAATCCCTGTGGGTCCAATGGGGGTCCCGGAGCGACCTGCCGTCCGACGCCAGGACTCAAAATGGTGCCGATAGCCTTTGCCCATACTATGTCACAGGGGCTACCGGTGCCATTGGTCAGCCCCTGTCACATGGTAGGAGCACAAGATGGCGCCGATGGCCATGTGACAGGGGCTGACCAATGGCACCGGTAGCCCCTGTGACAAAGGCTATCGGCGCCATGATGAAACTAGCACTGAGGGTGTGAGTGAGTTCCCGGACCCCACCGCTGGACCACCAGGGAGTTTTGGTAAGTCTTGGGGGGGTCAGGAGGGTGGGGGGTTGTAGTTAATTTAGTAGTAACGTATTTACAGATCGACAACTTATTGAATTCTCCATACTTCCGCATGAAATGGAATTGACCCCCCACGAATACGAATCACGTACGCAACGAAAACTTTTTGCCTGCACATCCCTACAGGATCCTTCTGTTCCAGCATTGTTCCAGCATCCCTCCATTCCAGTGTCCTCTTGTTCTTGTGTTCGTCTGTCATCTTCCCAGGTAGTAGCTCTGGACTGTCTCACTGGTACTGACCTCAGCTTGTTCCTTGACACTCCTTGACTACTCTGCCTGCTACCTGCTTTCTGACCTCGGCCTGCCTGTGACCTCATCTGACCTCCAGAACCTGCTTTGTTGACCACTCCTCGGACTGACTCCCGGATTCTGACCTCTGCCTGAGTGACTACGTCTCCTGATTCTAGCTCTGTCCCTAGCCTGGTCATCGCCTACGCTGTTCTGGTCCTCCTAGCTCCATCTGACCCCTTTCTTCCCTGTTATCACATTAAAAAAAAAAAAAAAAGATTGTGGGGGTTTCCCTTCTTTCCTGTCCCCCCAATTAACAAAAATGTCTTTAATTTTCCTATCCAAACCACTCTCTATTAAATAAATGCCCAAGTAACCTCCTCTCATTTCCCTCCTCCTCCTGACTCCTATCAACATCCCTACAAACCCTCCCAAACCCTAGACGTGATCCCCTTAGCTGAATCATGAAGGCATGGGATTATAATCCTCCCAGCTCCGTGTAAAGTGTAGTTCTTCTAGTAATGCTACCAGCTTATGGGACAGATTTTCAAAAGGTTACGCACGCCGGACCTATTACGCGCGTAAAGACCCGGGACACGTGTAAGCCCCAGGGCGGGGCGGTCAGGTCTGGGAGGGCAGGGTCAGAGGCTCCCGGCACAGCGGCCATTTGCCACCGGGCCGGGCATCGCGTGCCGGCTGTCGGCCAGTGCGCGCAACTTGCTTCAGCGCGCTGAAGCAAGTTTTAGAAGAAAAGAAAGTTTTAAAACAAAAGAAAACAAAAGAAAAAGGTAGGGGAAAAGGTGGGGAGGTAGGGGAAGGGAAGGTGGGGTGGGGGTTTAGGGAAGTTCTCTCCGAGGCAGCTCTTATTTTGGAGCAGCCTGGGAGGGAATGGGGAAGGCAGCGCGGCTCGGCCGACTCCTGATTTTATGACATGCGCACGCCTGCGTGCGCATGTCATAAAATCGCTTGTGCATGTGTGCGCGCACATGGACGCGGGCGCCTATTAAAATCTACCCCTATGCTAACAGCGAATTAGCATTCTGATTTTGAGCATGCTAAAACAAACTATAGCATCATTGCAGTTTCAGAAATAGAAAAACAAAGCTTAACAACCCAGCAGCCACAACTGGGCTGCAAATGAAGTGGTGCGAAAGAGAGAGTTTCTTTTCCTTCCAATCTGTCTTGGACTATACCCTTCTCCCTCCCTCCTCTATCCTTCCCACGCTTCCCTGTTTTACAGGGTTACCTCTCAGTAATAAATTGTACCTCTCCTGCTAGACCCCAGAATGGCAATATGAATTCAGTTCCATACAGCTGGGAAAAGTCTTTAGCAGCTGCATCTCTCGTGCCACTAGTTGTGCAGCACCGCAGCTTACTCCCATCTTCAAAATAAATGTCTAAAAACAGAGTGACTGGGCTGGTTGCACTTGAAGGTCTGGATGCATTCAGGCCACTACTGAACGAAAGACATCTGTCTTCTGCAGCAGACTCTTCCTCCCTTCCTCTCCCTACCAACTGTACACAGACTAACTCAAGAAGTGTGGATTAGTATAGTTCTAACAAGGGTGGGAGAGATAGGGAAAGAGAAAACTGGATTGCTCTGGGAAAATTCTTTTAAAAAATGACAAATATTTTGAGATCCTTGCAGCTCTTCCGTCTTGGTTTTCACCTGGAGTTCTGCCCCCCTCCTATGATGTCATACAGTGGGAACTGTAACTCATCCTGCTGCTATCTTGACCGTGATGCTCTTGAAGAGTTGTATCAAAGGAGGTTGCCTCTTTGGGAGCTCATTCTGGAAGAAGGGTTCCGTTTTGTATTTCAGTAGTGTTTGAGTGGGAATGTTTGTAGATTTTTCTTGATCTCTTGTGAGTGAAGGGATAGGGATGAGATGTTTATTTGGGGTTTTTTTTTGTATTTTTATGCTATGCTATTGTATGTATATACCATTGAATTGTATTTTTGATTATATATTTTGATGCATATATTATTGTATTTATATGTTTTTATACTGTGTTTATGATGATGCATTTTATCTGTTATGCTGTAAGCCACTCTGACTGCTTTTTGGGGGAGAGTGACATAAACATGTGTAACTTAATGTCATGTAATCACACCTTTAGGCAAACCATCACTGCAGCAGAGGCAGGAAGTCTGAATTACTCTCTTATTTTTACAGGCGGTCCCCTCCAAAGCAAGGTTGAGGCACATTGACCAGGCAGTGCATGGAGGCATGCATTGCTATGGCACAGCACCGAGTTCATTAGAAGAAAACAGAAAAAAAGAACTTGAACCAAACGATATATGCCTTCCTTTCGTGAGAGTTGGACTGGATACGTCATCCACACTTTTATTTAAAAAGTAAGTGCTGACTCAGCAGAAACAATGAAAATGAAGACTTGGGGAGACATATCAGAACAATTTCCATTAAAAGCATTCAAAATGTTATGCGGCTTATTTGTCAACTGAGCAGATTAAAAAGCAGGCAGACAAATTGCCTGTCAAGGACTAGATTATCTTAACTATTTGTTTAAGAAAGAATTACTCTCAAGGTCACAGGGATTAATGAAACAATAAGGTGCCCACAACGAATAAAACAAAAATGGTAGTAAACCCTCCCTCCACCAGCAACTTGTGTAATTTTTTGTATGCAAAAGGCATGAGACTGAAGGTGCTGGATGGGTCGTTCATTTTAAAAGTGCACTAAAACATGGGTGGTTTTGTGCTTTAAGTCACTTACGCATATTCAAAAGACCTTGCTGCAGCCCTTTCTGTATGCGCAACATGATGCTGAAAATGTTAAAGGAATGACAGATACATGAAGAAAATAAAAGTTAGCCTGTTGGTATTCTGCAATCTTAAATATCAACTTGATAACTGAAAATGTTTTATCATGTCAAGAACATTCATACAAAATCTTTTTTTTTTTCCTTTTACAGACTACGAGGGAATATATGTTCCCAGCTGGAGGGTACAGCTCTAGCTGGCTCCCTGTAATGGGATTAGCCTGAGCCTGGCAAGTTTAGCCCCAGTATGTTTTGAAGAAAAGCCCTCTTACTGACCCCAGTGGAACTTCTGAAGATCTGGGTAAACAAGGGCAGGAAAAGCGAAATACAACAAGCCACGCAGCTTGTGTGGAGAGGCACTTACAACCACAACGTTGAGGAAGTTGTCTATACTGTTAGGTTGGTTTCCAGAGGATGCTAGCGATTATGATTGAAACATGTGGGCAAAGAGGATAAATGACCAAGCAACTGTGTCTAGAATCAGAATATTGACCTGGGCTATCGGAAGTCCCAGGAGCCGGGCAGACCCCTCACTTGGCTGGAACAGGAGTTTCCCCAGCGGGAAAAGGAGTGAGTTATGTTGATTTTACTGCATGTACTCTTTCTCTCTCTATATATATACATATATTCATTATATTATCCACTATCAGTCACTCACAAGTTATCCATCTAAATGGCTAGTTTGGAATATTTCTTTTGCTTATCCAGCTAAAAGTTATCCGGATAAGTCTTTATTCGGCTTAAGCTTTAACCAAATGTTGGGGACATTCTGGGGTGGGGTTGAGTTAACCAAAAAGCTCATCTGGCTATCTCCAGCATCTGAAGTTAGCTGATGTGTCTCAAAGTAGTTCCTGGATAAGTTTAGAATAACCAACTACATTCAAAAGAATATAGCTGGTTAAGTGCAGAAGTCTTAAAAAAAAAAAAAGGAAAAACAGATTACAGGCCTACAGGCCCTAACAAGCTCCCTTCCTCCCTCCTACCCTGATCACCAAAGACTCAGCCTTGCTGGGCCTAATCTTCTGACTCCTCTCCAAAGTGACCAGTTCATTATTTAAAAATAGAGGTGCTGGTGCCAGTCTTTCCCCCTACCCCATTCCCCATTCACGGGTCTCATCTTTTTTTTTTTTGTAAATCTATTTATTTATTTATTTATTTAGCATTTTTATATACCGACTTTCCAATAACAGAGTTACTGATCAATTCGGTTTACATATTAACAGTAACATTGACAAGTAAATGTCTTACAATGAACAGGTCGATATAACTTGGATAAGTAAATATGGGGTTAATAACATTTTAAAAGATACATTGCCTAATGTAGGCCTAAGTAAGAGATACAGTGCCTAATGTAGGTTAAATAAACAGTTGGTAATTATAAGAGTGGGTTATGATCTTTGACTGCCAAAGTTTACGTGAGCTCTATGGAGGATCTAAATAGCTCACAATAGCTCTCAAGTGGGTTTCCACCGAAAGGATCATTGGCAGGGATATTCTGCAGGTTACTGTTATGGGAAAGCTTGGTTGAATAACCAAGTCTTGAGTCTTTTTTTTAAATGTAGAGGAGCATTGCACTGATCTGAGTTCTGGCGGGAGAGTGTTCCAGATTTTGGGGCCAGCTGTGGAGAAAGTTCTTTTGCTTAATGCTGACTTCATTGGTGGGATATGAAGGTTGTTTCTATAGGCTTGTCTCACTGGTCTGGAAGATGTGTGGAGTTGGAGAGGGAATGTGAGCTCGAGTGGTGCCAGGTTGTGTATTTCCTTGTGGGTAACTGAGAGCACTTTGAAAAGAATTCTGAATTTGACGGGAAGCCAGTGTAGGCTTTTTAAGATGGGCGAGATGTGGTCTCTTTTGTTGGACTTGGTTAAGATCCTTGCTGCAGCGTTTTGCTGCAGCGTTTATCTCCAGAACCCACCCACCCACGCCTTCCTCTCACTCGCACCCTGTACCTTACTGTTATGTTTATCTTTAGCCTGGATTGCAGTAGCTTCCTTTTGCAGCCCAGACCTGGCACTTCTGGTGTCACTAAGCAGCTACTGTGGAAGCGCAGACAAGCAGTTTCAAAGCCTTAAGCTGGCAGACATGAACTTAGTCCCAGTAGAAGACGTTTGTTCATTGGGGACGATTTTATACGCGCAAATTACCATGGAAAGAAAATCATGTGGCCCCGGTTGCTGGTGACTCTTTCTGTAAATTGAAATTGGTAAAACAACTAAAACCATACCTGGATTTGTCAGCTTTAAACTCAGTGGCTTATGCGCCGCTTTTGTCACAATTGGACTATTGTAATGCAGTCTTAATGGAAGTCCCAAAGGAAATAATTCAAAGGTTACAATCGATTGAGAATGCAACAGCTCGGACTGAGTTAGGAAGATCACAAAGAAGCTTGGCCGCACCATTGTTGGTGCAATTGCACTGATAGAGGACTGTGCACGTTTAAAAATCTAGTTCTGGCATTGAAAGCACTTAGGAGTATTTGTCCACCCCAGACGACGGGCATTTTACTGTGGCATGAGGGTGAAAGAAATCTCAGATCAGCGAAGAAACAATTTTTGCAATTGCCTGCAAGGAAGGCATTTCGTCATTCGCAATTGTTCAAGAGATCACTTTCAGCTACAATACCAATTTTATGCAAGGAATTACCAGAATTTCTGAGAGCTGAGGGTGATCTGTTGAAATTTAGTAAATCTTTGAAGACCTGGCTTATGTTAACTGGTAGTTGGGTAGCAGTATAATACTACATTTAATGGTGATTTTGCTAACTAGGTATAAGTAAGATCAGTGGCGTAGCCAGAATTGATTTTTTGGGTAGGCACAAGGTTAACATGGGTGGGCTGTAGGCATGCAGGTCCGAGACCTACTAGTTCTTTTCTTATTGATAAATAATGCCATATACTGCACCCTACAATGGCTTTCTAAGTAATTTGCAACAGCCATTATGCATCATGCGTGAAACTTTAAAACATTATACCTCAATTATTTCAAGCACTTACCAGCATTAAAAATTCCTTTTTAATCAGAATTTATTTAATATTTATTGCAGTTTATAAATGCACAAGATTAGAAAACAATCAGATCCAATCATGTAATAAAACAAAAATGAATGTATTCTTTCATGAACCATCTTTGCAGAAATCCAGAAATCTTCATAAATACAATAAAATATAATTAATCATCAGAACAGGTGCAGCACAGAGCTAGTGCAATTCACATTACAACATAGAAACATAGAAATGACGGCAGAAGAAGACCAAATGGCCCATCCAGTCTGCCCAGCAAGCTATGTACTTTTTTTTTTTTTTCACATACTTGTTAACAATATTCAAATTCTGATGTCACCTCTGCAAAAAAAATATCCCTCCACTGCTATTTTGTGAAGTAACACAAACTCTTGCAAAGAAAGAGGCATCTAGAACCTTGCCATAAAGTTACAGCACTGACTCTCAGGATTCAGATAACAGCAACCTTATGAAAAAGCAGCAATGCAAATACTACACCAGGCCCTAGAACATTAATACATCACCTACGGGAATAACAGAAGAAGCTGGACTACTAATAAAGAGAAATTACACGCTAGCAGAAATACTGCATTTCAGTCACACACACAGGCAAAACAGAGACCGATCTTTACCTAATATAGAAATAAGAGACCACACATTAGAAACAGAAACATGCAGATAAAACCAAAATAGAAAGCCTGAGAAATTAAAGTCTCTGAACAGTGGAATACTGAAGAAAGAGCAAAATACAAAAATATAAGAAATGCACATTACTAAAGATGACATATTTAAATTGCTAACATTTCAAAATAATTTTATTTTTTTTAACCTTTGTTGTCTGATCTTTGTATTTTTCTAATCAGTTGGTCCTGGTCTCTTTTTCCTATTTTTTCCCTTGTCACTCATTTCCTAATTCCTTTTCAGTGTCTTTCTTCTATTACTGTCTTCTTCTTCCATTTCCTTACACACACATACACGCCTTCTCTCACAGACTCCCTCACACACTCAAGCTCTCACTCTCATATGCTCTACCCCCCCCCCCCCACACACACACAAGCTCACATTCTCTGCAGACACACATACAAGCTCTCACTTTCTCACCCTTCCCCAGGCTTACATTCTTATGAACACATAGACACACATCCAGGCACCCATTCTCACCCACACATACAAACCCAGACTCCCATTCTCACCCACACATACACACATTTAAGGTCCCATTCTCACCCACACATACACACATTCAAGCACCCATTCTCACCCACAAACAAACCCAGGCTTCGATTCTCACTCACACATACACACAATCAAGCTCCCATCTCACCCTCATACACATCCAGGCTCCCATTGTCACCCACACATACACACATTTAAGCACATATTCTTACCCACATATTCAAGCTGCCATTCTCACCTACACACAAACCCAGGCTTCTATTCTCATCCACACATACACATTCAAGCACCCATTCTCACCCATGCATACACACATTCAAGCTCCCATTTTCACCCACGCATACACACATTCAAGCTCCCATTCTCCTATGCAAACACACATTCAAGCTCCCATTCTCACCTATGCAAACACACATTCAAGCTCCCATTCTAATTCCCACATACCCATTATCATATACACATACACACAAGCCCACGCACAGCTTCCGGTTCTGCTTCCTCCCCCCAGCAGGAAGATCAGTTGGCCTCCCCTGCTGCCACTGGCCTCCTGCTTCTTTGGGCCATACAGCCCACTGATCTTCCTTCTTGGGGGGGGGGGGGGGTTGAGGAAGTGGAAGCTGTGCATGGCGTTTCCACTCCTACCCCCAAAACAGGAAGATTGGTGGGCCATACGGCCACAGGACTGCTTCCCCACGTGTGCTATGCAAATGTACGGAATAGCACACCGAGCCTGGGCCCTCCTCTTTGCCGTCACGGGGATGGGATCCCATGATTGCCTTGCAGTTCCGGTGCCAGTTGGGTGGGCCTCGGTCCAAATTGGGTGGGCAGTTGCCCACCCAGACTCACTCGTGGCTACGCCACTGGGTAAGATGCTCTGATCTTCACTATTGTAGTGTTGATTGTTATTTTGTGAAATTATTGTTTTATGTGATTTTATCATACTTTGCTTTGGGCAAATTTTTATCTGTAAAGCGATTAAGATAAATAGACACCTCCATAGGACTCACTTGATTCAGCAAAGCGCTTGCTGAATCAATTCTTCCTGCCCAGAAGAGATCAGCTTTAAAGGACAGACCAGGAAGTGGAAAGGAGCAAAATTAGATTAGATTTTAGATATTTTGAAGGTGTTAGTAAGTATGAAAAGGGTGAGTCATTTGATATAGTGTATCTGGATTTTCAAAAGGTGTTTGACAAAGTTCTTCAAGAAGAATTGAATTGTCATAGATTAGGAATCAAATGTCCTTTTGAGGATCGGTAACTGGCTAAAGGATTGGAAACCGAGAATAGGATGGAATGATCATTTCTCTCAATGGAGAAAAGTAAGTAGTGGAGTGCCATTGGATCAGTACTGTGACTGATGCAAATTTATATATTTATAAATGATCTGAAAAAGAGAATGATGAGTGAGGTGATCAAATTTGCAGATAAAACAAAAATGTTCAAAGTTGCTATTTCACATGTAGATAATGAAGAATTGCAAGAGGACCTTGAGAGATTGGGATAATGGGTGTCTAAATGGCAGATGAAATTTAATATTGATAATAGGGATGTGAATCGTTTTAGGACGATTAAAATTATCGTCCGATAATTTTAATATCGTCTTAAACCGTTATGGAACACTACAATAGAGATTCTAACGATTTATCGTTATAAATCGTTAGAATCGTGAGCCGGCACACTAAAACCCCCTAAAACCCACCCCCGACCCTTTAAATTAAATCCCCCACCCTCCCGAACCCCCCCCAAATGAGTTAAATAACCTGCGGGTCCAGCGGCGGTCCGGAACGGCAGCGGTCCGGAACGGGCTCCTGCTCCTGAATCTTGTTGTCTTCAGCCGGCGCCATTTTCCAAAATGGCGCCGAAAAATGGCGGCGGCCATAGACGAACACGATTGGACGGCAGGAGGTCCTTCCGGACCCCCGCTGGACTTTTGGCAAGTCTCGTGGGGGTCAGGAGGCCCCCCACAAGCTGGCCAAAAGTTCCTGGAGGTCCAGCGGGGGTCAGGGAGCGATTTCCCGCCGCGAATCGTTTTCGTACGGAAAATGGCGCCGGCAGGAGATCGACTGCAGGAGGTCGTTCAGCGAGGCGCCGGAACCCTGTTTAAATAAAGATTCAATCTGTGTTTGTATGTCCAGAGTCTAGCCTGACACCGTGGTCCCTCACTAGACTGCGTGGTCAGCTGCCACGGTGTCCAAAGAACCACCCAAACATCAATAACCATAACACCTCTAGGGCATTAATTTATTTATTTTATCTATTTATTTTGCATCTATAGTGGTATGGCCATATTAAGCGGAATACAATAAGATTGACATATAAAACAGCAAACTAAATATAATTAGCATACCTACCATACTTAAATTGATGCACCAACTTATAAAAACTCATCCCATTTTAAAAGCTTCCTGGAAGGATCTTCCAAGCCTAGCAAGGACTCATGCAATCCATTCTGTATTGAGGGGCCTAATATAGAAAAGGCCAGTTATATAGTTTTGTTTGTCCAATTTTAAATTGGGGATTGGATAATAATCCCTTTCCCTATGAACGAAGAACCCAGGAAGGATTATAAACAGTGAGTAATTTAGACAAATATGAGGGACTATTCATTTTTAAGGCCTTAAAAACCAAAACAAGTACTTTAAATTTAATATGTTGGCGGACTGAGAGCCAGTACAGTTGTAACAAAAGTGTAGGATTAAATGGTCAATTTTCTCAGTGGAAAAGGGTAAACAGTAGAGTGCCTCAGGGATCTGTACTTGGACCGGTGCTTTTCAATAAATATATAAATGATCTGGAAAGGAATACGACAAGTGAGGTTATCAAATTTGCACATGATACAAAATTATTCAGAGTAGTTAAATCACAAGCAGACTGTGATACATTGCAGAAGGACCTTGCAAGACTTGAAGAGTGGGCATCCAAGTGATAGATGAAATTGAATGTGGACAAGTGCAAGGTGTTGCATATAGGGAGAAATAACCCTTGCTGTAGTTACACGATGTTAGGTTCCATATTAGGAGCTACCACCCTGGAAAAAGATCTAGGCATCATAGTGGATAATACTTTAAAATTGTCAGCTCAGTGTGCTGCAGCAGTCAAAAAAGCAAACAGAATGTTAGGAATTATTAGGAAGGGAATGGTTAATAAGACGAAAAATGTCATAATGCCTCTATATTGCTCCATGGTGAGACTGCACCTTGAATTCTGTGTACAATTCTGGTCAACGCATATCAAAAAAGATATAGTTGCGATGGAGAAGGTACAGAGAAGGGCAACCAAAATGATAAAGGAGATGGAACAGCTCCCCTATGAGGAAAGGTTGAAGAGGTTAGGGCTGTTCAGCTTGGAGAAGAGACAGCTGAGGGGGGATATGATAGAGGTCTTTAAGATCATGAGAGGTCTTGAACAAGTAGATGTGACTCGTTTATTTACACTTTCGAATAATAGAAGGACTATGGGGCATTCCATGAAGTTAGCAAGTAGCACATTTAAGACTAATCGGAGAAAAATCTTTTTTACTCAGTGCACAATTAAGCTCTGGAATTTGTTGCCAGAGGATGTGGTTAGTGCAGTTAGTGTAGCTGGGTTCAAAAAAGGTTTGGAGAAGAAGTCCATTAACTGCTATTAATCAAGTTTACTTAGGGAATAGCCACTGCTATTAGTTGCATCAGTAGCATGGGTTCTTCTTAGTGTTTGGGTAATTGCCAGGTTCTTGTGGCCTGGTTTGTCCTCTGTTGGAAACAGGATGCTGGGCTTGATGGACTCTTGGTCTGACCCAGCATGGAAATTTCTTTTATGTAGGCTTAGGCTGTTTTTTTCTTTTACAGTGAAGTTAATTGGATTATGGATTGCTTACCCCATTGAGTTCAATGTAAAATGAAAAAACAAAACGAGACGAAAAAATGAACCTTTTTTTTTTTCATTTGAGACAAACCTGACAAATGACTGTGACCTATGAAATAAATGAATAAATTGAAACAAATATTTTGATTCTGCACATTGCTAATGCATATTGACATTCATAAAAGCAAAATATAATGTTAGGCATTAAGTTGGAAAGGAATAGAAAATAAAAACAGAGAATATCAAAATGCCTCTGTATTGATCCATGGTGCAACCTCATCTTGAGTATTGTGTACAATTCTGGTCACCACATCTCAAGAAAGGTATAGCAGAACTGGAAAAGATACTGAGAAGGGTGATCAAAATGCTAAAGGGGATGGAACAGCTCCCCTATGAGGAAAGGCTGAAGAGGTTATGGCTCTTCAGCCTGGAGAAGAGATGGCTGAGAGGAGATAGACTTGAGGTCCACAAAATCATACGTGGGATAGAACATTTATTTACCCTTTCAAATAAATAGTAATAGGACTAGGGGACACTCCATGAAGCTAATAGCACATTAAAAACAAATTGGAGAAATTATTTTTTCATTCAGTATACAATTAAACTCTGTAATTTGATGTCAGAGGATGTGGTGAAAGCAGTTAGCATCCCTGGGTTTAACAAGGTTTAGCAAGTTCTTGGAGGAAAATTCTATAACCAGTATTAGCCATGTTGACTTGGAAAAGCTATTGCTTATCCCTGGTTGTGATCAGGAAGGATTGGATCTATTCTTTGGATTCCTGCCTGGTACTTATAATCTGGATTGGCCACTGTCAGAGAAAGGATACCGAGCTTGATAAAGCATTGGTATTAGCCACCAGTATGGCTTTTCTTATCTTCATATGAGGCAAGGGGAAGAAACACACAGAGAAGCTGATAGAGTATTTAACTTCTGCTAATTATTGTGGAGCTAACAAGCTCATTCACTAAGAATGTAACTTTAAAACAGCCGCACGGGCACACATGTATGTGCGTTTGCTGGCTCGCATCCAAAGACACAGCCATTTTAGAACATTCATGCGTATATGTACACATTATAAAATAGGCTGAATGTTTCAATTAAGTTACCCAAGATTTATCGACCCGTTATAAAGAAACTGGGGGAATCAATTTACGAGGAACCATTACAAGAAAAATCTTTTACAAAATAAAGGGAGGGACTCTTTGGGGCAGGTTTTCAAAGGGGTACATGCATAAGATACGTGTGTAACCCCCGAAAACCTGCCCCAAGCTCTGGGACTGGTTCTGCTAGTCCATTCTGGTCTCTTGGCATAACAAGAGAATCCACCAAATGTAATGAGCCAAGCTATAGCTTGGTGACTGTAGGATACCCCCAAAGGGGAAACGATACACAACAAACAAACAAAACCCCAAATAGAAACCCTAGCTGAACTTAGAGCACTAACTGCCAGTGTGTAAATAGTGCTCAGCTAGAGCCAGGTTTCCTGTTCATGGCTTTGTTATATACATTTGTTTTCTCACTGTTCCCCCTATTTCCCTATAGATTTTATAGCAAAACCATAAATACTGCCCAGTGCTTTAAATTTCTCCATAGAGCAATTGCACCCGCTTAAGCAAGCCACTGCCGTTCCTGATTTCATGGCACGCTTGATGTGTCATGTTGCATTAAGATGCTAACATGCACACTGTTATGTTTGGGAGAAGTATTTCAGATGTAATTCTCCCACCACAGCCCATCTGGGAGTGCAATGGCTTATACATCTGGTGGCCTTTGCGGTGGCAATTATTATCATTAATTAAGAAAAAAAAATTACAGCCTCTCTATATAAAAGCAACATTGCACAAATAACAGTAAACTCACCGCAAAAGATGTACTAATTTTAAGTCTCATGTGAAGGTATTTGCAAGGAAACCTTTGCATTGCATGAAAATAATTTTAAATACTTTTGATGTTCCTGTTTTCTCCATATCTCCTTCACTTTCCAGCTCCTCCTCCAGTCATTAAAGGACATATAGTACGTAATAAATATATAGCTTACCATATTGTGCCAGTTATCTAATCTGGACAGTAGTATAGGCAGCTGGTGATCACTTAATGCGCCTTAAACATAAAAATGCCGCAGTACATTTTCATGGCCTGACTGTGTTTTAGTCTAGAGTGTACTTCCTTGATGCTGCCAAACGCTACATGAAAGTTCATGGAAATGTGTTTCCTTGTGCACGGTTCAGTCTTTCATAAGGTACACCCAGCAAGCAGTAATACCCACCCTCTCAGTTAAACCTGTCCTGTCAGGTCATTACTTTTGAAATTCTTTAAGCAGCTCCTCTACAATTATGCTGAAACCTGGGGGACAAAAGTGTACCTAGTGATTTTTTGTAATAATACCTAAGGAAAAGCCCTTTGGTATTATTACAAAGCCAGTGTTTTATAAGCTTAACTGAGAGCCAAAGAAAGCATTTTACAAATTGAACCTTAACTATAAGTTAGCTCTTTTATGTTACCACTGCTCTGACTTTTTAAGGTTATTTTTTAATAGAAAGAATACAATAAAAATGAAGAAGTTGATGATGTGTCTTGCCAGAGAGCTGTGCAGAAAAACAATAGCGCGATAAGCAAATATAGATTATCTGCTAAAATCGTAGAGCAAGATCAAAATCGTAGGGCATATAGAAAGACATGGTTTAATGGATCACAGTCAACATGGATTTACTCATGGGAAGCCTTCCCTAACAAATCTGCTTCATTTTTTTAAAGGGGTTAACAAACATGTGGATAAAGGTGAACCAGTGGATGTAGTGCATTTGGATTTTCAGAAGGCGTTTGACAAAGTCCTTCATGAGAGGCTTCTAAGAAAACTAAAAAGTCATGGGATAGGAGGCAATGTCCTTTTGTGGATTTCAAACTGGTTAAAAGATAGGAAACAGAGAGTAGGATTAAATGGTCAATTTTCTCAGTGGAAAAGGGCAAATAGTGGAGTGCCTCAGGGATCTGTACTTGGACCGGTGCTTTTCAATATATATATAAATGATCTGGAAAGGAATACGATGAGTGAGGTTATCAAATTTGCGGATGATACAAAATTATTCAGAGTAGTTAAATCACAAGAGGATTGTGATAAATTGCAGGACCTTGCAAGACTGGAAGATTGGGCATCCAAATGGCACATGAAATTTGACGTGGACAAGTGCAAGGTGTTGCATATAGAGAAACATAACCCTTGCTGTAGTTACACGATGTTAGATTCCATATTAGGAGCTACCACCCAGGAAAAAGATCTAGGCATCATAGTGGATAATACTTTAAAATCGTAGGCTCAGTGTGCTGCAGCAGTCAACAAAGCAAACAGAATGTTAGGAATTATTAGGAAGGGAATGGTTAATAAAACGGAAAATTTCATAATGCCTCTGTATCACTCCATGGTGAGACCACACCTTGAATACTGTGTACAATTCTGGTCGCCGCATCTCAAAAAAGATATAGTTGCAATGGAGAAGGTACAGAGAAGGGCAACCAAAATGATAAAGGAGATGGAACAGCTCCCCTATGAGGAAAGACTAAAGAGGTTAGGGCTGTTCAGCTTGGAGAAGAGACGACTGGGGGGGATATGATAGAGGTCTTTAAGATCATGAGAGCTCTTGACCGAGTAGATGTGACTCGGTTATTTACACTTTCGAATAATAGGACCAGGGGGCATTCCATGAAGTTAGCAAGTAGCACATTTAAGACTAATCGGAGAAAATTCTTTTTCACTCAATGCACAATTAAGCTCCGGAATTTGTTGCCAGAGGATGTGGTTAGTGCAGTTAGTGTAGATGGCTTCAAAAAACGTTTAAGTTCTTGCAGGAGACGTCCATTAACTGCTATTAATCAAGTTTACTTAGCTAATAGCCACTGCTTATAATTGCATCAGTAGCATGGGATCTTCTTGGTGTTTGGGTACTTGCCAAGTTCTTGTGACCTGGTTTGGCCTCTGTTGGAAACAGGATGCTGGGCTTGATGGACCCTTGGTCTGACCCAGCATGGCAATTTCTTATGTTCTAACTCACCTAGTTGGACACTAATATTCAAGAGGGTTTGTCCAGCTAAAGTTATCAAGTCAAACACTGGGTTTTAAATATCCTGCCCTACTGAATGCGTTGGTTTTAACCGGGTAAGTCATTACAGAGATAAAACTTAGCAGGATAAAAACAAGGCAGGGTGGGGGCATTCAGGAAAGCACTGCCATGCAGCACTGGGTGGGTAAGGTTATCGGTGTGACTCTGGTTGGAAACAGAGCAGTCCTAATGTGGGTCAGATAACAAGCAGAACGTAGCCATGCAGAGTGCCGATCAATCCCTTCCCTCCCTCCATCACCTAATTCTATGAAAGGTTGGCCAGAACCCCACTCCCTGAAGCTCCAACATCAGTTTTTTTTTTTTAAACTTTTAAAAGCACTCACACAGAATAATAATCTATTTAGACTTTAACTTTTAAATGTCCTGTCACACAAGATTCTAGTTTTTTAATTTTAAAGGCTCTCACACACAGAAATAACCAGGTTTTTAACATCTAAATGCAATCACATAAAGGAACATCCAGATTACCCCTCAATCTGTCTTCCCTCCCAGTTTTCCCAGCAAAGCAATCCTCACAGCACCAGCAGAGGCAGCTTCTTCTCTCAGTAGACCCTTAGGATTATTTTACTCCCCTTTCCTAGGCATGGCCCCTAGGAATGCCTTCTCTCTATTCAGGGGAAACTATGACTGCTGTGATACCTTTCACTGCATAAGAACCGAGAGAGTCTCTAAATTTCAAGAGAATTTTGCTAGGAACTGTCTTGTGACTTTGTGGGAAAAAGTCTTGTGACTTTGTGGGAAAAAGTGCATGCGCTTTATTATGTGAAGTTTAAAAGCCCTGCACACGCAAAAACCGGGAGATATGCACACAAGTCGGCCGGCACATGCTAAGTGGATTTTAAAAGCCATCCAAGGATGCTCACACAAGTAAAAAAATTTCCATAAAGGGGCAGAGCATGGGCGTGGTCTGGGGGCGGGGTGTAAGTGTGATGGGGCCTGGCCAAAAAAGGTATATGTAAATACGCATCCTTGTACATGCCGGGGGTCCCCTGCCATGTAAATGTACTTCAGCTATGGAAGGCGTGTAACTTTTAAAGCAAAAAAATGTAGGCAGGTCAGTGGGGTTTTAAGGGTCAGGGCTAACAGAGGGGAAAGGAGGGTATTAAATTTGGGGGATTTGCAAGTCCTATCGCTAAACTAGGCAAACTGGGAAAAATGGCAACTAGCGTCAGCACGCATCCCTTGTAAAAATTCCCCCCACTTACGTTGTAGATGCGGGATTTGTACACACATGCGCGCGACCATTTAAAATTGCGCGCATACGTCCAGCCTATTTTATGACACGCGCACAAACACGTCCACGCGCATATGTTATAAAATGGACGCGTCTCTGGAAGTGGGTCGATGAACTCCGTGCGCCTGTTCAAAAGTCATCGTCTGTATATGTAATTTTCAAAGGAGTTACTCGGGTAAAGTACACTCACATGAGTAACTTATATGGACAATTCCATTACATATGTTCTTGTAATTTTCAAAAGCCAACGTACCCAAATAAAGTGCATTTCCTTGTGTAAAATCCAGTTTTACACATGTAAATGCTTTGTAAAATCAGGCCCTACGCTGGTATCCTGTTGGAAATTTCAGCTCCTCCTCCCAAGATTTTTTCCTATTGCAAAAAAGTAAAAATGAAATGTTTGCATGCAGTATGAATACTGTTTAAAAAACACTATCTTGGAAGTCCAGGCTAGGTGTATCCCATGCATTAAAAAAAGGTAGAAAGAAGACCAAACAATGGCTGGCATAGTTAAATGGTGAGGTGAAAGGCTATTAAAGATAAAAGGACATCTTTAAGAAAATTGGAAGTAACGAAAGATATAATGAAGAACATGAGCACTGGCAAGTAAGATGTAAAGCATAATAAGGCAGGCAAAAAGAAATTTTGAAACGAAACTTGCCAAATAGGCAAAAACTCACAAAATATTTTTCTAATGTATTCAAAGTAAAAAAAAAAACAACCTGAGAGGGAAGCAGTTGAACCACTAAATGACCAAAAAATAAAAGGGGCACTCAGGAAGAAAGGCTATAGCTAGAAAATTAAATAAATTCCTTATTTCAGTCTATACTCAGGAGGTTGTTGGAGAGATAGACAACCTAGAAACATTCTTTGAGGGTGATGATTCAGAGGAACTGTATCAAATCATGATGAACCAAAAAGATGTAGTAGATGAAAGTGCACACTAAAGAGTATCAAATCAATGGGACTGGATGGTAAACTCCCAGGAGCTCTGAAAGAACTCTGAAATAGAATTTCAGACTTATTACGAGTCATCTCTAACTTTTCATTCAAATTGGCTACATTACCTGAGGACTGGAGGGTGGCCAATGCAAAACCAATTTTTAAAAAATGGCTCTGGGGTGATCTGGGAAACCACAAAGGGATGATGAAAAGGAGTGGATCAACTCTTCTTGTTAGACTTACAATATGTTTCATTTTTTTTAAGGGGTTATCAAACATTTGGATAAGGGTGAGTCAGTTAATATTGTGTACCTGCGTGTTCAGAAAGCTGTTGACAAAGCCCCTTATGAGAGACACATCTGGAAGTGAAAAGGTCATGAGATAGAAGGCACTATCATGGTCTGGATTGGTAATTGGATAAAAGGTAGGGAACAGAAAGTAGAATTGAGCGGTTATTTCTGTCGATGGAAAACGTTAAATAGTGTCCCAGGAAACTGTACTGGGACTATTGATTTTGTTATACATATTTATAAATGATTTGGAAAAGAGAGTGATGAGTGAGGTTATCATATTCCTAGATGATACAGCCTAATTGTGAGGAATTGAAAGAAGACCTTGCCAACATGTACTGGGGGGGGGGGGGGGAGGAGGAGGGGATGGACATCTAAATTTCAAATGAAACAATGTGGGCACGTACAAAGTGATGCATATAGAGAAGAATAATCCAGACAGGGACAGTAACTTTCATACCAACGTGCGAGCACATGTGTGTGCGTGTTCATTCGCCTGTGCCCAGGGATGCGGCTACATGCATATGTTATAAAGCCTGGTCATGCTCACATGTGAACTCAGTTTTAATTGGGCACCTTAATTTAATAGCCTTCCATTCCCCTTCTTAACTCTAAGCCTTACAAATCCCACTGATCTGCCTAGACGTTTTTGTTTTATCACTTTCTTTTCATCCATAGCAGAAGTAAAGTTATGTGCCAGGGGGACCCTGGCACGCGCCGGATCGAATAAGTATTTACACAAAAAATTTCAGGTTAAAGTCCTGGACTGCCCATATCCCACCCAGGCCACGTCCACTCCCTGTTCCTTTTTGAGAAGCTCTGATATGTGCACACAGCAGCATTTCCGCACGCATCCGGGTGGCTTTTAAAATCTGCTCAAAACGCATGAGCCTGACATATTCATGCGGCCCTTAATTTTGGCACACAGCAGGCTTTTAAAATTTAACTTTACTAGCAGTCAATGCTGGATTCCACATTAGCTGTCATTACTAGGGGTGTGCATTCGGATTGACCGCATTAGTAAAACGCAACTCATATTTTTTTTTTACTTAAAAAATTGATTCGACATAAACGATCGGATTTCCCACATATCGAACATAGATATGTTCGATATGTGGGAAATCGCGATTGTTGAGCCAAAATAAAAATATAAACCCCCTCACCCTCCTTAATCCCCCCCCCCCCGACTTACCACAACTCCCTGGTGATGGAACGAGGAGTGAGGACGCCATTTCTGCAATCCTTGGCGAGAAGCATGTGACGTCGGCGGCACGTCGAGTGACGCCGGCGTCACGTGATTCCCGGCTCGTTCGCGCCGGACGGCTCGTTCGGCCCAAAAAGAACTTTTGGCCAGCTTGGGGGGGCCTCCTGACCCCCCCAAGCTGGCCAAAAGTTCTTTTTGGGCCGAACGAGCCGTCCGGCGCGAACGAGCCGGGAATCACGTGGCGCCGCGTCACTCAGACGCGACGTCACGTGATTCCCGGCAAGTTCGCGCCGGACGGCTCGTTCGGCGCGAACAAGCCGGGAATCACGTGACGCCGACGTCACGTGATTCCCGGCAAGTTCGCGCCGGACGGCTCGTTCGGCCCAAAAAGAACTTTTGGCCAGCTTGAGGGGGTCAGGAGGCCCCCCCAAGCTGGCCAAAAGTTCTTTTTGGGCCGAACGAGCCATCCGGCGCGAACCTGCCGGGAATCACGTGACGTCGCGTCTGAGTGACGCGGCGCCACGTGATTCCCGGCTCGTTCGCGCCGGATGGCTCGTTCGGCCCAAAAAGAACTTTTGGCCAGCTTGGGGGGGTCAGGAGGCCCCCCCAAGCTGGCCAAAAGTTCTTTTTGGGCCGAACGAGCCGTCCGGCGTGAACGAGCCGGGAATCACGTGACGCCGCGTCACTCGACGTGCCACCGACGTCACATGCTTCTCGCCAAGGATTGCAGAAATGACGTCCTCACTCCTCGCTCGATCACCAGGGAGTTGTGGTAAGTCTGGGGGGGGGATTAAGGAGGGTGAGGGGGTTTAATTTTTTTTTTTGCACATATGTACATATACCCAACTCATTGGATTTTTTTTATGTCCATATTGGCCGCAAGTGGGACCCCCTTTCGGACATAAAAAATATGAACATAAAATTTTGCTCTGCACATCCCTAGTCATTACCCAGGGAAAGTATTTTAGAATCATTGAGGACGTTAGATTTTCTTAGCTCAGTGTGCGGCATTATACTAAAAAAGTAAATAGAACATTAGATATTATTAGGAAAAGAATGGAAAATAAAACAGATGGTATCATAATACCTCTGTATCGGTCATGGTGTGACCGTACCTTGAAAGCTGTGTGCAATTCTGGTCTATGTCAAAAAAATAAGATCAGAACTAGAATGATACAAAGAAGGTAATGGAATAGCTCCCTTTGAGGAACGGCTAAACAGGTTACGACTCTTCAGTCTGGAGAAGATATGACTGAGGGGATATATGATAGAGATCTACTAAATCCTGAGTGCATAATGTAAACACCCTTGGGCACAAAACTATCTCGGGCACTGCCACGTGTGTAGCCAGATGGTAAGGCTATTGAGGTTTCCGGTTTTAAAGATGGTATGGCAATAGTTTTCACACCCAGGGGTAGATTTTCAAAGGGTTACGTGCGTAACATACACGCGTAACCCCCGAAAACCTACCCCTGCGCACGCCGAGCCTACCCCTGCGCACGCCGAGCGCGCGCAAGCCCCGGGACCGCGTATGTCCCGGGGCTTTAAAAAATGGGCTGTCCGAGAGCGGGTCCAGGGGCGGGGCCGAATTCTCCGGCACAGCGGCCTGTGCCAGGGGATGGCGAGCCGGCACGCACAAGTTACGCCTGCCAGAGTCAGGCGTAACTACGAGAGAAGGTCGGGGAATTTAGGTAGGGCTGGGGGTTGGGTTAGATAGGGGAAGGGAGGGAAAGGTGGGGGGAGCAAAAAAAAAGTTCCCTCCGAGGCCACTCTTTTCGGAGCAGCCTTGGAAGGAACAGGGAAAGCCATTGGGGCTCCCCTTGGGCTTGGCGCACGCAAGGTGCACAAGTGCGCACCCCTTGTGCGCGCCGACCCCGGATATTATAACATGCGCGCGGCAGCGTGCGCATGTTATAAAATCGGGTGTACATTTGTGCGCGCCAGGTAGCACGCACAAATGTACCCCGCGCGCTTAAAATTTAAAATCGGCCCCCCCCAGAGTATCTTCAACAGAAAATAAATCAAAATAGAAAGATGATTTCAGAAGCTCTTTTATAATTAAATTAAAGAATTTTATTTTACTGCAAATGGATAATTTTCTAGGTTCTTCACTTCTAGAAACAACTGTAATTATTGAACAAACAAACCTTTCAATAATGTCAATAATTTCAATGAGAAATAATTTACTCCTGGTGCACAAAAAACATTTTTCATATGTGACGCTCACTCTATTTCTTAACACAGTTTGGAATAGAAACTGGTTCCTGTACTTCTTACCAAGAAACTATCAGATAAATATTTTCTCAGTTAATGATAAATACCCCAATGATATTGGGGTACTCCAATACCTTCACTGGCTACCTGTAGCATCTAGGATCACGTACAAAGTTCTCACCCTCATACACAAATCCATCTTCAACAAAGAAATGCAATGGTTCTCTGAACAGTTTACTTTCCACAATTCCAACAGACCTACTAGAACAATACACCAAGCCAAACTCAAGACTCCCACACTCAAACATATTAAACATGTTTCCACGAGAGAAAGATCATTTACCATAGCCGGAACCAATGTTTGGAATAAAATGCCTACAGATCTGCGCCTGGAGCCATGTCACAAGAAATTCAAACAAAACTTAAAAACTTGGCTCTTCAGAAAAGCTTACACATAATGACCTCTGAATCTGCAAACAGCCGTCCTACTTTTAGCAGCCGTCCACCCCTCCTCTGCCCCACCCCTTCACCTTTAACTACCTCTGACTGAATGTTCCTAGTTATACATAGTTTTATAGTTTTATAGTTTTTATGTCTTATATTTATTATTATTATTCATTGTTATTTGAACCCAATGCACCTTATCATAACATTGAAAGTAATTATACACATTTTCCACCAAGAGACTTGATGGGATTCAATAATACTTTATATAGACTTTTGCCCTGTTCGCTGATCATCTTGATTTATGTTTGTTCCTACTGAATTGACTGTAAAACCTGTTGCTAAATTTTTGTTCAATGTGAACCGAGGTGATGTTTTGTAACGTGCCGCGGTATATAAAAATCCTTTAAATAATAAATAATAATAAATAATGTCCATGTGTATTGCACTAGTACAATTTACCAAAATTGTGTCACAATTCATTGGTGTGCAGTTATCTGATTGCTGGGTAATAATTTTTGAGAATACAGCTTATGAATGCTGGGTAGAGAGTGCTGACCCAGGAATGATGTGAAGCTTTGGTGGCTTGCAAAATGCTCACGCTGCTTGATGGTGCAGACTGAACCTGATCTACAACTCTTGACCACAAAGTCTCAGGATACAGTAAGAACATAAGAACATAAGAAAATGCCATACTGGGTCAGACCAAGGGTCCATCAAGCCCAGCATCCTGTTTCCAACAGTGGCCAATCCAGGCCATAAGAACCTGGCAAGTACCCAAAAAAGTACCTACTCACTATCTCAAACCAAATCAATAATAAAGACTGACTGCCTCACATCGCCAATCTTCTACAGTCTAAAATATTGCTAGCGTGTGTGTCTAAATGAGACTGGAGTTCTTCTTAATACAAATCAAAAAATAATTATTTCAACCCTGCCTAAGGATGCTTGATTTGAGAGATCTCACAAAGTAAAGAAAATATTTAATCTCTCTCTCCCTCACAATTATTTGCCAATAAAGACAGGAACAAGTTGTAGGACTTGTATATTCTAAGCTATTTCAATTTTTTTTTCTCTAAGGAAACAACACAGAAATACCTTTATTTACAAGTACTGTGATTAAACACTGTAGCACCTTTTTCTACAGGTGGAGTTTACACAATCTGAAGTCTATGGGACTTAATGAAAAATGTTCTTTCTGAGGTAGCATATACTTCAATTAAATCAGCTCAGAATCAGACCATCAATCATCCACTTTTCTCACATCCACTTATCTTTCAAAGCTGGTTAAAACACCTTGGACCAGATGAAGAGTTGGAGGAGTGACTCTCCCTATGGGAGAAGAGAGCAGCTTGACAAGAGTTGAAGGAACAAACATCTTGGAGCCTGAGGATTTTAACAAACCTGAGGTTGTTTTGATGGACTCCCTTTGGGGAATGATGGCAGGTATGTCTAAGCTAATTAAGGAGCAAACACTTCAAATAGTAGAGCTGGGCAAGAAATTAGACTCCGTAACCAAGGATTATCTCCTAGCACAATAAGAACAAGTGCAGGCTCAGAGTCCTCAAAATCTGATGTTAGGAAATTACAGGACACATCTGCAAGTTTGGTCCGGGATACGTTAATTTCCTCAAGAAGGTTAGCAGCCGTCGAGAATTACCTTAGACATTTGAATATCAGGCTCTTAAATGTTCCTAGGATTATGGGTGAAATACCTATTGTAATTTTCAAAAGATACCTGCAAGAGGCTTTGAAGATCCCGATGGAATAAATACCTACAGTAAAAAAGATCAGTTTTTTGATTCAAAGAACTGGGAATACTCCTTTAACTGAAGGGAACAGGCCTGATTTCCTAAATCTCACCCAATACTTGGAAAACTCTGAGTTGGAAGTAATTGACAGAGCGGTATTATTTGCATCTTTGTATTCGGAATATGACTTTAGCCTTATAATGAAAGCTTATTTTAAGAATATGAAAGCACCATGTCAGGGTCAAATGGTCCGAATATATCCTGATTTATCTAGACTGACACAACTTTGTCGAAAAGTTTTCCTATCTATGAGGTCTGAGGCACAAGCTTTGGGTGCAAATTTTCAGCTTGGCTACTCAAGCAGATGTGTGATAAAAATATCCAAAATTACCTTCATTTTTTTCAACCCTGAACATTTGAAGGAGTTCCTTGTCAGTAGAAGACAACCTTCCATAAATGAATAAGATCAATAGTAAATTGATGTGCAGTAAAATCGCTTATTGCTTATCCTTGTTGATCAAATGTATTTCTTCTCAATTTATAGTAAAAACGCCCCCCCCCCCCCCATTATTCTTGCTGTAGATTTCTTGAGATATGATCTATGAGCCAGGGTCATGTATTGAATGTACTCTGGAACATATGTTTTTCTAATTTAATTATTTTCTTGTAATTTTTTTTTTATATCTCACAAAATGTATTTCACACAGTTTATTCTTTGTAGAATTTATGTAAAGTGATAAATAAAAAATTAAAAAAAAAAAGAAACAGCCATAATTTTAATAAATGCCTTACCTCAGAAAGAATTATAAGGATTAGAATTACAATAATAACCAATGCCACTCACTGTCACACACACAGCTTGTATTTCCTAGGGTGCTTGGGTACTCTTCCACTTAGTCTAGGCTTCTGTGATAGGAACCTGAACCGGGTCTCTCCCCTGCAGTCCCTAGCATAGCTCTGCCTCAGAATTCAACACAGCTCTGCCTCAGAATTCAACACAGCTCTCTCTGCATTTTCTAACATAACCCTGCTTCAGATTTCCAGCACAGCTCTACCTGCAGCCTCCAACACAGCTATTTCTGCAGTTTCCATGTGCTTTCCTGAAAAAGTCTCAGAAGAGATCCTTACACCTCTGAAATCTTGTCAAGAAATAGTTCTCATCTACTTAAAAAAAAAACCAACTTCTTATCCACCAAGAAAACATTTAAAAACTCCTTGACTAAGGAACACAGCTTTCATAATAATTTTTAGTATGTTCAAAACATTCTTTTAAGGTAAATTACTTCTCAGATATTTCTGAGCTTTGCCTCAACTTGGTGTTGCTATGAGACACTGTATAGACACTGATGTCAGCTAGCATTACTATGGCAAAGTTTTCTTTCTTCTTTTTTTTTTTTCTTTCTGAGAGCTGCACATAAATGTTTTTATCTCTTTTTAGATTGCCATTTAAATGAAAGGGAAAATGAAACCAATAAAAAAACCTCCACTTGCACAGTTCAAAATAACCCCAAACTTTCTGGTTAGCTTCTAAATAAATGTAAAAGTAGACTTGTGTCTTTTCATGACCATAGCTATTTTAACATTTTTACAGCTAATTATATTTTTAACTTACACAATAAACATTTTCTCCAAACCAAGGGTTTATTTTATTATTTATTTATTTATTTGTTTTTATATACCGGTGTTCGATCTGAAATATCACATCGGTTTACAGTGCAACTGGGGTTCTAAGAAGACGAAGGCTTCTTATTTTACATTGGGCCTTCATATTATTTCTTATAGTATATTTTAAAATGAAATGGGAGCAACAATATATCCTACAGAATATCTTACAGTATAACAACATAATATAATATAATACAATAAATGATAATATAACTTGCAATAAATTATAATGGAACAAAATCAATATTGTTTTCACTGTCTAGTTTAGAGTAGCATAGAGTATAGCGACTTTGACATCGAATAGAACAAGTGACTACAGATTGCCAATGTAATTTGTAAATTTTAAATAAGGTCAACAGATAACATTGAGGACATACTTATATTAAATCCATATTTATATGATCTCATATTTCTATGATATTTCTATGGGTTAAATCCATATTTATATTATCTCACCTGGCGACCATCACTAGGGATGTGAATCGTTTTTCAACGATTAAAATTATCGTCCGATAATGTTTATATCGTCTTAAATCGTTATAGAACACGATACAATAGAAATTCTAACGATTTATCGTTAAAAATCGTTAAATCGTGTTAGTGCGCACTAACTCGAGTTAGTGCGCACTAACTCCCCGTTAGTGCGCACTAACTCGATTTAGTGCGCACTAACTGAAAATGATACAAATAAACACTTTCCAGGTCACTGAAGGTCAGTTAGGAATGAATATGTGTTCCTATTGGCTGGCTGCCCTCTTATCTATTGATGTTACCAAGGTTACCACTGAGGTGATGGTTGGGGGGATGGGAAATGGAACTGGAAACTAACGAACACCAACAGAAAATGAAACAAAGTGTTCACACTTCCCAGGTCAGTAAAGGTCACTTAGGAATGAATATGTATGTATGTATTCCTATTGGCTGGCTGTGCTCTTATCTATTGATGTTACCAAGGCTAATACTGAGGTAATGGTTGGGGGGATGTGAAATGGAAACAGTTGGAAGCTTGACAAAAAAAGTAATGTAATGATCAGCACTCACGTGACTAGAACTTGTTTGTTTATTATTTTTGTTAGCAGGCACCTGAAATGCTAGTGCATGTTGAATTTGCCAATCACTGTGCATTTTAGAAAGGTGGTCCTGGCTGGAACTGTACACAGTTCAAATATATGTAATTGATTGTTGGTAAGTGTATTTTTTAAGTAGCCACACTGGCACAAGTATGTTTACTTTTCCTCCTACTTAACTCACTAGCTCAGCTTTGTAAGAAGGGCTTCTCTGCTTGTGTGTTGTTTTTGTTTGGTGTGAGGAGAGCAGAAACATCAGATCTTTATTCAATCTACTACAGTCATCTCTTACAGTGCCCTATCCCTATTAATACCAGGAGTGTTGTGATCTTCCTGCACACATTGCCCTAACCCTGATACCAGTCTGAGACAGCTCCCTCCCTGCATTACTAGTGAGAGGCTGGCTTCACAGACAGGGGGGAGCTGCCTGACCCTCACTCCTGACTTCCCCCATGTCCCAGCTAGTGAATGGTGTGTGGGTGAGGGGGGGGGGGGGAGGATGGTGAAGTCTGAGACAGCTCCCTCCCTGCATTACTAGTGAGAGGCTGGCTTCACAGACAGGGGGGAGCTGCCTGACCCTCACTCCTGACTTCCCCCATGTCCCAGCTAGTGAATGGTGTGTGGGTGAGGGGGGGGGGAGGATGGTGAAGTCTGAGACAGCTCCCTCCCTGCATTACTAGTGAGAGGCTGGCTTCACAGACAGGGGGGAGCTGCCTGACCCTCACTCCTGACTTCCCCCATGTCCCAGCTAGTGAATGGTGTGTGGGTGAGGGGGGGGGGGGGGAGGATGGTGAAGTCTGAGACAGCTCCCTCCCTGCATTACTAGTGAGAGGCTGGCTTCACAGACAGGGGGGAGCTGCCTGACCCTCACTCCTGACTTCCCCCATGTCCCAGCTAGTGAATGGTGTGTGGGTGAGGGGGGGGGGGGGAGGATGGTGAAGTCTGAGACAGCTCCCTCCCTGCATTACTAGTGAGAGGCTGGCTTCACAGACAGGGGGGAGCTGCCTGACCCTCACTCCTGACTTCCCCCATGTCCCAGCTAGTGAATGGTGTGTGGGTGAGGGGGGGGGGGGGGGAGGATGGGGAAGTCTGAGACAGCTCCCCCCCTGCATTACTAGTGAGAGGCTGGCTTCACAGACAGGGGGGAGCTGCCTGACCCTCACTCCTGACTTCCCCCATGTCCCAGCTAGTGAATGGTGTGTGGGTGAGGGGGGGGGGAGGATGGTGAAGTCTGAGACAGCTCCCTCCCTGCATTACTAGTGAGAGGCTGGCTTCACAGACAGGGGGGAGCTGCCTGACCCTCACTCCTGACTTCCCCCATGTCCCAGCTAGTGAATGGTGTGTGGGTGAGGGGGGGGGGGGGGATGGTGAAGTCTGAGACAGCTCCCTCCCTGCATTACTAGTGAGAGGCTGGCTTCACAGACAGGGGGGAGCTGCCTGACCCTCACTCCTCCGGGGTATTGTGATCTTCCTGCACACAGTGCCCTATCCCTGATACCAGGGGTGTTGTGATCTTCCTGCATGCAGTGCCCTATCCCTATTAATACCAGGAGTGTTGTGATCTTCCTGCATGCAGTGCCCTATCCCTATTAATACCAGGAGTGTTGTGATCTTCCTGCATGCAGTGCCCTATCCCTGATACCGGGATGTGTGCAAGAAGATCACAACACCCCCGGTATCAGGAATAGGGCACTGTGTGCAGGAAGATCACAACACCCCCAGTATCAGGAATAGGGCACTGTGTGCAGGAAGATCACAACACCCCTGGTATTAGGGATAGGGCACTGTGTGCAGGAAGATCACAACACTCCTGGTATTAATAGGGATAGGGCACTGTGTGCAGGAAGATCACAATACCCCTGGTATCAGGGTTAGGGCACAAGTTCTAGTCACATTGACTGATCACATTACTTGTTTTGTCAAGCTACCAACTGTTTCCATTTCCCATCCCCCATATACTGTCAGTAGGAAACTAGGTAACATGAATAAATAAGAGGGCAGCCAATAGGAATACATATTCATTCCTAAACTGACCTTAACTGACCTGAAAAGTGTCAAATTGTATCATTTTCAGTTAGTGCGCACTAACTCCCGTTAGTGCGCACTAACTCGAGTTAGTGCGCACTAATCGGAAAAAACGATTTTTAACGATTTTTTAACTAAAAAATCGTGCCTAAGACGATTTTCTTGCCCTGCCACACGATTTCTATCTTTAAGACGATATGGAAAACGATTCACATCCCTAACCATCACTACCAAACCCCAGTTTCTGACAGGTTTTAATCACTTTTTAATCACAGGAAACACCTGGGAAAACAGGTGGCATAACTAAATTAATATTCATGTTTGACCCCAAACTCCAGGGGTTTCAGGTCACAAACACCCTTAATTCATACCAACACTTGCAAAATGTTAATTTTTATTAATAGGCCAAAGGTTATTAACTTTATTGATGCCAGGTTTGCCAGGGTACTTCCCAGGGGCTGACACTCTCTACATGCCGCCCTTTTGAACATCACCTTTTTACACTTTTCAAATCATTAGTTTAAACTTTATTAAATTTTAAACTTTAGTTTTCATCCAGGCACTGTATAGGCAGCCTCTCGCTGATGTCACTGCCCCAAGTCTTTGAGGACCTCTTGGCTTGCACTGTATTTGTGCCAGGGCTTTGATTATAGTCCTGGCACTGGCTTAAGCTGGCAGCAGCAGCAAGTACTTTGTATCCATGGGAATTTTCAAAGGGAAAATACACGTCTACTTTCGGTTTGAGAACTGGAGCTAAACCCACAGGTAAAAATAACTGTAGACTTTGCATCAAAGAGCCTACATTTCAAACCTATTTGCAGGACTGCATTTGTGGACATAAGTAGACTTGTGGAGATTTATCATAACATTTTATAAATTAAGCAGCAAGAGCTTCACAGTGCCTTCTTCCGGACGCCACAGCGAGACGAGGGCGACTCGGAGCGGTGCCAGGCCTGCGCGATCGGCGCGATCGGCGCCGGAGACCCGCCGGGGTAAGGCCTGCTTAACTGCACACTTACCCACGACCGCCTCCGACCCCGACCACGAGGCAGCCCCTGCCTTCCGCCGCTGTCTCGCCATCCTGCCGACCTTCCTCCGCCGCCGAGGGAACACGCTGCACGCTGCCGACGTCCAGCCAATCAGGGGACAGCCCTGATTGGCCTTTAAAGCTGCGAACCTCCCGATCGAAGTCCCTTCTTCCGGACGCCACAGCGAGACGAGGGCGACTCGGAGCGGTGCCAGGCCTGCGCGATCGGCGCCGGAGACCCGCCGGGGTAAGGCCTGCTTAACTGCACACTTACCCACGACCGCCTCCGACCCCGACCACGAGGCAGCCCCTGCCTTCCGCCGCTATCTCGCCATCCTGCCGACCTTCCTCCGCCGCCGAGGGAACACGCTGCACGCTGCCGACGTCCAGCCAATCAGGGGACAGCCCTGATTGGCCTTTAAAGCTGAGAACCTCCCGATCGAAGTCCCTTCTTCCGGACGCCACAGCGAGACGAGGGCGACTCGGAGCGGTGCCAGGCCTGCGCGATCGGCGCCGGAGACCCGCCGGGGTAAGGCCTGCTTAACTGCACACTTACCCACGACCGCCTCCGACCCCGACCACGAGGCAGCCCCTGCCTTCCGCCGCTATCTCGCCATCCTGCCGACCTTCCTCCGCCGCCGAGGGAACACGCTGCACGCTGCCGACGTCCAGCCAATCAGGGGACAGCCCTGATTGGCCTTTAAAGCTGAGAACCTCCCAGGCGCCGCGCGCCGAGCGTCGCGTGCCGAAGGAGCGCGACAAAGGAGCCTGCTCCTTTGTGCGCTCCTTCGTGCACTCCCTATGTGTACTCCCGCATACTTTTCTGTTTCCACAACCCTCCCCACCAATCCCTCCACAACCCACCACAACCCTCAGCAACCTTCCAATCCCCTATATTTGCCTCCCAGCACTCAACCCATGAATCTTCAAAAAGCAATCTCACAACTCACAACAATATAACCCCTCACACAAAAAACACACACAATGGCCTTAGCCCAATACATCCCCAAACTACCTCATCGCTACAACCACCACCACACTCCTAAAGCCACACCCATCACTAGACGCCTCACCAAAATCCACACCAACCCTAACATACCCTATACCACAATCACACTCATTACACTACTCCTCATCAATGCACAATCGATCACCAAAAAAATGCCAATCATCCATGACATACTCACAGACGACCAACCAGACATATTCTGCATAACCGAATCCTGGCTGAAACACTCCGACACTGTCCTACTCAATCAACTACCCAGAAATACATACAACATATTCTCCATTCCCAGAAACAAAAGAAAAGGAGGTGGCCTACTATTCCTAGCTCACAAAAAACTTAAATTCTCCTCCCACTCCCTTAACTTACCACCTCCACTCGAAACCAACCTATTCAAATCTAAACATCTCCAAATCCTCCTCCTCTACGCCCCACCTGGATGCCTACAGCACAACCTCTCTCCCCTAATCGAATCCATCACAACCCACATCAACTTACAAGAGCCAGCCATTATACTAGGAGACTTCAATCTCCATATCGACTCCCATCCACTTTCTCCAACCAGTGAACTACTCCTATCCACCATGTCTGCCATTGGATTCACCCAAATCATCAACACGCCCACACAAAAAGCGGGCCACACCCTGGACCTAATCTTCCTAAACAACAAAATATCCGCAACTGGACCACCCTCCACAACCCCCATCCCATGGTCTGACCACAGCCTCATACAAGCCAAGCTTCAACTCCAATCAAACCCACAAAAAACAGACAACCGAATCATCGAATTCACCAAACCATGCTCCAGTGAAGATATAGCCGAACTGTTACCGGAGGCACTAAAAACAATCAACCTAAATGACGCCAACACCGCCACAAACTCCTGGATATCCAT
Source organism: Rhinatrema bivittatum (assembly GCF_901001135.1). Taxonomy (NCBI): domain Eukaryota; kingdom Metazoa; phylum Chordata; class Amphibia; order Gymnophiona; family Rhinatrematidae; genus Rhinatrema; species Rhinatrema bivittatum. The sequence goes on along the minus strand of NC_042620.1, from coordinate 339,236,426 downwards.
CAACGCAGACATAGCCAACACATTATGTCCCACGATAAAAAAGGAAATCAAACAATCTACAAAGCAAAAAGCCCCATGGTACATCCAAGAACTGAAAACCTCAAAGCGAACACTGAGACAAACTGAAAAACAATGGAGACGAACCCCCACCTCAAACCTGAAAGACAAATACAGAACGCTACTACACAACTATACAACAGATCTCAACACAGCAAAGCTCAATTTCTACACGTCAAGAATTCATGATTACCAATTTAACCCAAGGACCCTCTTCGCCTATGTCAAAGATTTAACCAACCCCATCCAAAATGACACAACGCCTAACTCCAGCAACATCTCCAGCGAAAAACTAGCTCAATTCTTCAAGGACAAAGTCGACAACATTATTGCCAAGATTCCACAAACCCACAACGACCCCACTGCCATCCACCCCCCCATCCACATATGGTCACAATTCGCACCTGTTGCTTCTACAGAAATCGAACCCATCATCAAAAAAACCAACCCTGCATCCCACCCATTAGACCCCATCCCCGTCAAAACCCTAAAACTCATCAGAGAGATCATTGTCAAACCAATAACCTACATCATCAACTTATCCCTCGAACAAGGAATCTTCCCAGAAAAACTCAAAAATGCCATCATCAAACCAATCATCAAAAAACCTCAACTCGACAAATCAGACCCAGCAAACTACAGACCAGTCTCTAACCTCCCATTCCTAGCAAAAATCATAGAAAAAACAGTCAACAACCAACTTACAGACCACCTTGAAACCCATAATGTTCTTCAGCCAGCACAGCACGGTTTCAGAAAATTCCTCAGCACTGAAACCCTCCTCCTCTCCCTTACTGATACCATCCTCAGAGGCCGTGACAAAGGCAAATCGTTCCTCCTCATACTCCTTGACATATCAGCCGCCTTTGACACCATCAATCACAGAACACTCCTCGCCAGACTTAAAGAAATTGGTCTTCAAGACACCACAATCAAATGGTTCAAATCCTACCTCTCAAACAGATCCTACATCGTCAAGACAAACTCATCCGAATCCTCTCAAGTGCCCCTCACACATGGGGTCCCACAGGGTTCTTCCCTTTCCTCAACCCTCTTTAACATTTACCTCCTCCCACTATGCAAATACCTTTCAGATGCAAACCTCACCTACTTCGTCTATGCAGACGACATACAAATACTTCTCCCCATAAACAAGTCCATCCAACTCACCATGGAAAAATGGAACAACCTCAGCTCAAATCTGTCCCAATTACTATCCCAACTATCACTATGCCTCAACCAAGCCAAAACAGAAATCCTTCACATCCACGATGACCGTCCCTCTTATCCCCTCAAGTGCACCCCCTCCAACCACCCAGGAACCTCAATCAACACGGGAGTGCCACAGATCTCACAAATCTCACTCACTCCATCCACAAGAAACCTAGGAGTAACAATTGACAGCCAACTCAACTTTCAACGACACATCTCCAATACAATTAAGGATGGATTCTTCAAACTCCAAACCCTGAAAAAACTTAAACCCCTTCTCCAAGCGCAACGACTTCCGAACAGTCCTTCAATCAATTATCCTCTCAAAACTCGACTACTGCAACTCCCTTCTCATCGGCCCTACCAGAAATCCACATCAGACCCCTCCAAGTTCTACAAAATGCCGCCGCCAGAATCATCACCAACAACAAAAAATCCTCCCACATCACACCTACCCTCAAAGAACTCCACTGGCTACCCATCACACAAAGAATCCATTACAAAACACTCACCCTCATGCACAAAAAAATACACAACAACAAAATGAACTGGCTAAACAACGCAATACATCCACACCCCACACAAAGAACCCTCAGATCCACCAACACTGGCCTCCTAGCCATCCCCAATCTCAAATCTGCACACCTCAACGCAACCCGCAAACGAGCCATAACAATAGCGGGACCCACCCTATGGAACACCCTCCCCACCTGTCTCAGAAATGAACCATCATTGCAAACCTTCAAAAAACACCTAAAAACATGGCTGTTTTTAAAAGCCTTCCCACCCGACCCTTAACCTGCCCGAACGCAACACACCTCATCCCATACTCAAGTCTTCTCACCCCCCCTGAATCCCTCACTCCGCTACTTCCTCCCACCCCACCTTCCCCCCTCCCTTCCCTCATCCCCCCCACCTCTATTCCTAAATTACCTAACCAACAAGTCCCTAATCCTAAATTTATTTTATCAACAACACATTCATGTACATATGTTATTTTCTATAACCTTTTGTTATATCCTATAACCTTTTGTTCCATGTACCACTGTTATAATATGTTATAATTGTTTTTTTTTTTTTTTTGGTTACCATGTTATAATGTAAAATAGGGCGGACTACGCCCTACTCTCTTGGTTATCTGGAAACCGATGTGATATCTCGATTGAATGTCGGTATATAAAAGAAATAAATAATAATAATAATATAAAATACCGAGTAATTCTACTCTGTAAGTGCACACCAATATTTCCAATGCAAGAAAGTGCTTACTTTCTCTACATGCTTGTAAAATTTAATCACAATGCATAATAACTCTGATTTATATGTGGAGGCAGGTATTTTCTAACGTATGTGTAAGAGATTTTATGTGCGTAATTTACAATCATTTAAACCGCTCCCCCCGTGAGTCAGTTTGTACATGTAAATCAGCAGATTTTTCCAACGTGCGCACGTCAATGAAATGACCAGTTGTACCAAATCATCTTGCCCAGTCCATCTGTAGGTCATCAAGACTCTCCAGACTCTTCAGCCTGAACACCTCCAGTTCGCTCAGACTGCCCAACCAGTCAATATTTTGCATTAAAGATGTTTTTACTATCACTAATGCCAGATAAAGAGCATGTGTAAATATATGCAAATAAGCTGCCAAATCTACATGCCTAAATATCTTGTAAAATAGCATCCTACATGTAAAAATGTGTGCCCCAACCCAGAACATCCCTGGGCCACCCCTTTTTTACCCACATAAATGTACTCACTTATGTGTGTATGTTTGAGGTTTATAAAAGAGCATGAGAGAGACAGAGCGAGAGTGTCTGACACTCTGTATGCATTTGATAACTCCTCTAAGCATACTGTCAACAAATCTGAAGTTCTCACCTCCTCAACCTCATCCACCTAACTCATTTTACCTCAATTTTCACTCAACCTTTTTTTTTCATTCCCTTCATTTTCTGGGATATATTTATCTGATAACTCACCACTTCTTCCCCCCCCCCCCCCCCCCCCTCGACTTTTTGCTCTCCTTTCTGTTTACCATGGCACGCTTCTATTATTATTATTATTGTTTCTTTTTAATTAAGAATTTTTATTTTAAGCTAGTAACTACCTAGCTATTTAACTAAATTTATGTACTTTATTTAATTTAACTTGTATTTTATTTTTCATTTTATTTTAAACTATTGTAAACCGTTTTGATAAAATTTTATTTTAAAAAGCGGTATATAAATACCTTTAAATAAATAAAATAAATAAATGTGCCACTCTATAAGGGCACTATGAATTGGGGTGGGTTTTCAGGAGATGGGTTGGGATTGTGGGGGGTGTTGTTACAGACACATTCAGAGGTATTCAGAGTAAAATTGACATCAGTAAAGAATTAAAGTCCTTATAAATGTTGAAAAGGAGTAGATTTGTATAATGCAGCTAGCATTGCAGTGTACCAAAGCAGTTCTTCTTGTTAGACTTTTCATTACTTATAAGGGCTATAATTCTTTACTGATTTATTTTTTTATTGAGTCTTTTTATACCGGGGTTTGGAAAATACCATCACATCGGTTTACAATGATTACATTACATATAAAAACAGTGCATAAGATAATAAAATAATAAAATTCAGTACAACTAAAATTACAAATAAACTCAATTTTAACTTAAAACTCCAATTCTTAATACAATGTTAAAACTAGACTATAAACAATACAATTAAAAGAAAAATATAAATCCAAAGTGGTGTTGTATTTGTTTGTAAATGCATATAGAAGTGAATCAAAGATCAATTAGCCTGTGTCGTCATTAAAAGTTTGGGTAAAAAGCCAAGTTTTGACCATTTTCCTGAAATCCTTGTTAGGTTTCTAGCCTTTGTTCCGTCGGCAGTGTGTTCCATAGTTTGGGACCCACTAGAGATATTGCTCTCTCTCTTACTGATGTCAATTTGGCTGAAGATAGTGATGGTATTGCAAGAAGCCCTTTGTTAGCTGATCTTAAATTCCGCTGTGGTGTGTGAAGCCATATAGATGCATTTAGCCATTCCACTTGATCACCATGGATCGCTTTATGTAAAATACATAATGTTTTATAATGGATCCTTTTTTCAATGGGTAACCAGTATAATTCTTTTAATATTGGAATGATTTGATCCTGTTTACGTGACCCTGTTATTATCCTGGCTGCAGACTTTTGTAGTATTTGTAGAGGTCGTAAAGTAGAATGAGGAAGACCAAGAAACAGTGCGTTACAATAATCAGTGCCCGTAAAGATAAGAGATTGAAGTACAGTTCTAAAATCATTCAGGTGAAGTAAAGGTTTTAATCTTCTCAACATTAATAATTTATTATAGCCTTCTTTGATTTTTGTTGCTACATGTTTTTTAAAATTCAATTCTGGATCTAAGTAGATGCAGAGATCTCTAACTTTTGTCCCGAGATTAATTTGATGGTTTTCATATTGGAAATGAACCTCTTTGTCCATTGATGATGTTTTCCTTTCAAGCAGTAAAATTTCAGTTTTGTCTATATTTATACTGAGTTTCATTTGTGTTAATAATTGTTTTATTACATTAAGATACAAAGCTGTAATTTGAAATGTTTTATCTAGAGAGTCTGAGACTGGGATGATGATCTGTATGTCATCTGCATAAAGATAATAATTTAAACCTAGACCAGAAAGGTGGCAAAAGGGCATCATGTATACGTTGAACAGAGTTGTGGATAGCACAGAGCCTTGTGGAACTCCGGTTTCAAGTTAATAATGTCAGATAATGAATTTTTGATGTTAACTTGGTAAGTTCTATTGTTCTGATGTCAATTTTACTATGAATACCTTTGAATATTTCAGTAACCACACATCCCCAACCCCAAACCACCTCCCAAAAATCCATCCCAATTCAAAGTGCCCCTCTACAGTTGTACCTCTTTAGAGAGTATCAGAGTGACTCTATACAGAGGTGCTCTCTCCCTCTCTCTCTCCATAAGATATACATGTAAAGGCTGTACAAATACATGTGGCAGGAGTATTTTAAATGCTACATGTGTACTTTATAAAACTAGGCATATTTTTGCTTGCGCTGCAATACGCACGTTTATGGGCGCACATAAACGTTCTTTTAAATTTTTATCCATCTGTGTAATAAAGAAAGTAAAGGTGGATATTAAAAGCCGAACATGAGCTAAAATTGGGAGATAGGTGTGCATGTAGTATCTTGCATTGGAGAAAAAGGGGTATAGTGTAGGCATGGTGTGGGCGTTCTGGAATGGGGCCAAGAGATGTGCACACAAGTACCTACAAGCCTGGCCTTTTGCCCAGATAATATATTTCAGCGTAATGGTATTTCTGCTATGGAGGAGGTTTAAGGCTCAATAAAACTATTTCCAGGCATCTCTGAAGTGTTTGAGGGGCCTGGGATACCTGGGGAGAGTGTAGTGTGTAGGCTAAAGAACCCGGGGGGGGGGGGGGGGGTTGGAGGACCTAGTTGTAGACTGGGCAAACTGGTGGATGTACTGGTGAAACTGACCATGGGGTGGATGTGCGACTGTTATAAAATTCCCTCACTTGCACAGCTCAAAGCTGACAACATGCAGCTGTGGCCACAGGCTATAAAATGGCCACATATCTGGTCATGCACCCATATACACATGTATATGGCACGCCCATGCACCTGTTTGAAAGTGACCAATCCTGTGTGTTCGAAAAATCAGTGCATAATAATCAAAACAAAATGAAAAACAAAAAACCCCCCAAATGTACCCTTAAAGGTGAATTCTTAGACCCACATGCAGGCATCCATGTGCACACGGTTCCCGGAGCGTGCACATGGACGTGCCGATTTTATAAGATGTGCAAGCCAACGCGCGCATAATATAAAATTGGCTATCTGCACGCACATGCGACCGATTTTACATTGGTGTGCGCAAGGGGGCCTTTCCCCAGTTCCTTCCCAGTCTGCTCCAATAAAGGAGCAGACCTGTAGGGAACTTCCTAAAACCCCTACCTAGCCTGCCTGCCTTTTCCCCTATCCTCTCCGACCCCTAAAGCTATTTTCTTTTTTTGCTTTTATACTTACCTGGTCTCCCGAGCAGTAGTATGTTGAGTGCGCCGGCCGGCTGCTGGTGAGCTCTTCCCCAGGACCGTTCCTAATGGCGCTGTACCGGCCGACCCCCACCACCGCCCCGGGCCACCCCCTTATTTTTTTTTGCCGGCTCTTCGGCATGTACCCGCAGGTCTTTAATCCCCACAGCGCGCACGTATCTCCGTTTTGTTCATGCGTCAGCGTTTTAAAATTTACCTCTTAATGCTTACATCTTGGCTTTGATTCTTCTGACCCATTACTAGTTTCAACATTTGTAATCATTAAGTTCAAAATTGAATTACAAATCGCATTATTTCTTTATTTGTTAAACTTTTTATTTAACAAAACAACCTTAAGTGTACAGATCTTTGTGCCAGACCAGGGTACATACACTAAGAGGTAAATTTTAAAGGCCTGGCGGGTGTGTGAAGATTTTAAAAGCCACCTACATGCATGTACATCTCTTGATGCGAGATTTTCTCATCCAATTCAAAAAGGGACATGGATGGGGCGTGATTTGAGTGGAGCGTGGGCGTTCTGTGGTGAGACCAAGAGATGTGCATGCAAATACGCACCTGGGCTGATGCCCAAATCCAGTACCGCATAACTTTACTTCTGCTATGGAAGAAGTGTAAGTTTCAAAATAATAAAATAATAAAAGCCATCCCTGAGGGTTTTAAAGTGTCTGGATTACCAGGGGCAGTGCAGGCTATTAAACCAGGGAGGTTTGGAGGACATAGCTCTACACTGCCTCGCTGACGCCGCCATACTGAATGCTCTGTGCGGCCGGTGCTGACCCGTCGGAGTCCCGAGCCAGCGAGCCCATCTTCTCCAGCAGACGGCGTCCCACTGGTGGCCCTCCGAACTGCGACCCGCGCTGCCCTCCCCCTCGACGGAGAGGCCCGCCCCAGGTGACATCAGCCAAGGCGCCGAGGGCACCGAGAACGCAAAGAGCGCAGGCACCGGCCGCAGGCGCTGTGCGCCTAAGGGATGCGACCAAGATCATACAAAGTAAGACTAAACTCGGCTGAATCCAAACAGATACCCCTCCCACATGGCATCCCACAAGGCTCATCCCTATCATCTACTCTATTCAACATATACATGATGCCCCTATGTAAACTTCTGAATGGATTAGGATTATCCTACTATGTATATGCAGATGACATTCAAATTCTACTCCCCCTAAAAGACTCCCTCGAGAATACACTAAAACTGTGAGCTATATCAGCAATAAGGCACCTACAAATGTCCCTCTCAACCACAATAAAATGGAAATCCTATACATATCCAACAAACTCACCTCATTACCTAACACCAACTTCAAATCACGCCAATAAAAAATCAAATAGTCTCTACAGTAAAAGATCTAGGCATCATCCTAGTTAGCAAACTAAACTTTAAAAAACACATTAGCACCATGATAAAAGACGGATACTACAAACTCCAGGTCTTAAGAAAACTCCAACCGCTTCTATAGACCCAAGACTATCGAACAGTACTTCAGGCACTACTTTTCTCAAAACTCGACTACTGTAACGCCCTACTATTGGGCCTCTCGGCAGCCACCCTAAGACCAATCCAGTTATTACAGAATGCTGCTGCTAGAAACAAACAGCAAAAGATCAGATCACATTACACCAATCCTTAAAGAGCTACACTGGCTTCCTATTCCATACAGAATTCAATAGAAAGCCTTAACCCTCATACACAAAACACTTCACAATGATAAGTCTGACTGGATGAATGCTGCTTTTACTTTCACATCCCCCAAAGGAACCTCGCTCCACAAATACTGGACTTCTTCCAATCCCCTCTCCGAAAATGGCACACCTGATGACAGTAAGGGAATGTGCACCATCTCTGGCAGTTTCTGCCCTATGGAATAAGCTTCCAACAGAACTGATGACCCAAACATTCAAGAAAAGCCTAAAAACATGGCTCTTTCAAAAAGCCTTTGCATCAATAACATGACGCCGACCAAAATCGCCCATCAATCACAGACACTAAGAAAGAGTATATTGCTTACCTATAGAAAATCTATGATTACACCCTACTGAAACTCCATGATAAATCCTATGACAAGTGACCTTTGTCCTTGTTAATTTCTGTTAAGTTTCCGCTTATACCTTTTAATTTCTTGTTAACATGTTTAGTTAAGCTAAAGTTAATTCTAAGTTTTTCTGTAAGAAACAATAGGAAACACTGAGGTTTCCAGCACCATTTATTTTTCTGTAAACCGAAGTGATATGTCAGATCTCATGTCAGTATACAAAATAAATAAATAAATAAAACACTGCGTGAACTGGTGGATAAACTGGTGAAGCAAGTCATGGCATGGATGAGCGCCATGCCAAGTCATGGCATGGATGAGCTCATCCATGCCATGGATGAGCATGCCCAGTTGCAAAATAGGTTGCACCCAGGCTATTTTAAAACATATGTGCTTATGTGTGCATATGTTCTAAAATGCTGTGTCCCTGTATGTGCACCGAAGCTAGAGATGTGATTCAGCTGAACCTTTTGGTTTGGCCTTCGTTATCGGCCCACCACAGGAAATTTCATTTTCCTGTGGTTTGGGCTGATTTTATTTTGTCTGCACCCCGAAACCCATCCCAACCCTTCAGATTAAAAAAAACAAACCCCAAACCCACCCCAACCCTTCAAATTTAATTAATTGCAACCCCCACCCTCCCGACCACCCCAAGACTTACCAGAAGTCCCTGGTGGTCCAGCAGGGTCCCGGAGCGATCGCCCCCTCTCGGGCCGTCGGCTGCCACTAATCAAAATGGTGCCGATGGCCCTTTGCCCTTACCGTGTGACAGGGCTATCGGTGCCATTGGCCAGCCTCTGTCACATGGTAGGAGCAATGGACGGCCAGCACCATCTTAAAAAATGGTGCGGGCCAACCAATGGCAACTTTGAAAGTTACCGTCCCTGTTTGCTAACCAACATGAGTCCACAGTGTCATGCCAGAGCACTTCTCTAACCGGTTAATATGGAGTTTCTATTTCATTAATGTTGACTAAAAAATGTTGATGTTTGCTGAAAAAATGAACAACAGAGAGAATCTATTGATTCAAATAATGGGAACAATTATCCATGCTAAAAGGCATGATATATTAGATTAATAAAATATAATTGATATTCCCCTTTCTGCTTTTGAAGTTCCAGTTCCTTTGATATAATGCATAACATTCCACAAATATCAATGATTAGTATGCAGTAATGCAAATGTTTGCACCCCTTAAAAGCTGCAATGTTTTAAATGTTTTTCATGGGCCCCTTTCCATCTTTATTAAAAATGAAATAATAATTATCAAAAGTAATTTGGGTCTACAGATTAGCTCATGAGATATATTAAACATCCAAGGCCTCTCAGCAGCCCTGTTTCAGGAACAAGGTCTTTTTAATAAACCGACTGTCAGAAACCATGTTCACCCATTGGTGCTTCATAATGAAATTTAATGAGTCAACATTCCTGGCTTTTCTTTTCAAGGAAGCAAATACATTGCCTTATTTGATTCTTGGCATGCCTCTAGCACAAGTTTGATTAAAAAGTTCTTCTGCAGATTCAAAAACATATCCATTTACTTTCATGGCAAAGGCATGGAAAAATTCATTTTTAATACTTTTGAATTAGCCCAAATCCTTTCAAGATTTTGTCTGATCAATTAACCTAAGATTAGTGAATTAATAGAAGTCATAGAATAGACGTATTATTTAAAGCCTACCCAAGGTTTATTTTAAAATTTGTTTTTTATAGTTTTTGTACTAGCACTAAGGTATTACAGGAAGATAAGCAAAGAATATACAGTGAATAGTGGGAGTGTGAATGGAAAAAAATTGTTTTGTTTTGTTATTATTTCATTTACTTTTTATTTTATTTTGGCAGCTTTTATTTCATTTTTATTTTATTTTTAGTGGACATTATCCACTAAAAGATTTTATTGCATGCTATTTGCAAATAGGTTGTACAAAATGACAAATAAAAAAGAAACCAATTTAGTTTATTTTTATGTTGTTTTGTCCTAAAAATAAAACCACACATTTCCAATATCATTTCAGATGGCTGCACATCCCTAGACAGTAGATTTCAAACTGGTACGCATACGTTGGAGCATGCTCATTTTATGAGCGCATGCTATAAAATAGCTTGGCCGTGCACAGATGTGTGCCAAATTTTAAGTTGGCGCACATAAGTGCGTGCAAATGCTGCTTCTACCACGTAAGTCAGGGGTTTTAAAAGGGGCACATGCCAACGCTCTTCCCAGATTTACCAGTTCATCTCTAGTTCATCCAGTTAAGAGCTAGGTCCTGTAAACCTCCCCCAGTTATCCCTACCCTTCAAACCCAGCAGATCTGCCTAGTTTTCTTTATTTTTTAACTTTCACATCATCCATAGCAGAAGTAAAGTTATGTGGAATGGGGCCTTGACATGCAATAGATCACATAAGTATTTATGTGCATATCTGAGGCTCATGACCAGAAATGCCCATGGTCCTCCCAGACCATGCCCTTGCTCATGCCCCTTTCAAAACTTAACAGATGTGCGTGCTCTGGGAGATATACTTGCACATCCCTGAATTAATGCATGCATCCGGCTTTTAAAATTCACCTTCTAGTGAGTTGCCCTTTTCTTTGATGGCAATTCAAAATCAAGCTTCTCCATAGCTAGCTAAAAACCAGAAAATCCCTCCCCATAATTTTACTGAAATAAAGGCCTGAGAAATGGTAGGGTCCTATTAAAATTACAATGAAAAAAGAGAACCTTCAAATTTTCAGCTAAATCTAAGAGATTAAGGATGTTAAAGATGTTATTGCTTATTTGCACAGATTAATCAATATCAAAGCATTTGATATTGTATAACATGATACTGGGGAATCATATTAACAGCATTAATTCAGATGCATGTTTGCAATTTGGGTGCCCACATTGTTTACAATCAATGGTTCACCAAATCTGGTCCTCAGGACTCTTATGTGAACCCTATTTTCGGGGTAGCAAAAATATGCAAATCGAGTTCTTTTCTTAGTTTATACAAGCAAATGTTATCAAAGGTATTCTGTGCAGGGTCTGAAAACCTCTCTTTAAAAGAAACTTATAATGATGCAGAGATATCTGCTATCCAGTGTTATAAAGATGACTATGTCGCAATTCAGGCCAAGGTTTCTGACTCAGCATTGTGTAGTTGAGAGGTTCAAGGTAAAGGTGCTCTCTTAATGAGGAAAACGTTTAAGAAGCCTGGTATGCAGCCTAGAGTGTTAGAATGGCTCCAAAGCTTTAGACTTGCAGCCCACTCCCAGTGAGTTCAATATACTAACCTGCAGAGGAGTTTCAGAGAATGACTTGGTAGCACAAACTATTTTTCTCGCAATAGCAGGCCATTAGCATAATATGGAAATCACGTTTGCTTTTTTTTTTTTTTTTGCAGAGACGTTCAGAGGAGATTTCAGACTTCATCACAAAATAATGTGACTACACTTCTCTGAAGTTGTTTCACATGGAAATGGCTCTTTGTTGAAATGTTTTAGCTCGTAAAATTGAACTTCATGGACATAGGTAATGAGCTGAATTGCATGATTCTTCAGCTTATTACCATGTTTTTGCACAGATTGGGGTAGATTTTTAAAAAACGCAAGGGCTTCCGTGTGCGAGCAGTTCCCGCCGTGCACACATGGACGCGGCTATCTTATAAAATGTGCGCGTCAGCATGTGCATGTTATAAAATCGGATTCCCGCACACACATGCATGCCGATTTTAATATATGATTGCACATGTGCACGATGGAGGGCTCTTCTGTACGCAGGGGGGGATTTTTAAAATTACACAATAAAGGAGTGGACTGAGAGGGAACTTCCCTCCACCCCTATCTGGCCTTCCTTGTTTTTTTACTTACGTGCTATAAGGAGCAGACATAAGTTCTGCTGGCATGTGCTTCCCCGCGTCAGTGTCTAATGGCGCTGTTCTAGCCTGCCCCTCCCTGCCCAGACCATGCCCCCCCCCCCCCCCCGGGCCCTCTTCGTTTGTGCGAATATTGACGGTTACGCGCGTAGCCGGGCCCTTTCAAAAATGTGTGCGGCATGCGCAGGGACCGGCCACACGTGTAACCCTAGAATTTTACGCACGCTGGCCTTTTAAAATTTGGGCGATTTTGTATTGCAGTTTGCATTCGCTCAACTGCGCAGGCAAAACAACAAATAAAACACTGTTTCTCAAAAGTGCTATTATACATGCTATTTGCCCTTATTTTTAGGGATGAGCATTCATTTGTGACGAAATAGGAAATAAAGATGATATTTCCTATTTCATTGCATTTCAGGGGGGCGACGAAATGATAAGAAAACCCAGAAATTTCGTGTGGTTTTCCTATCATTTTGGGGAGGGAGAAAGGGCACATTAAAAAACAAAAACAAAAAAAACTCACCCCAACCCTTCAAATTTAATTAATTGCAACCCCCACTCTCCCAACTCCCCATGACTTGCCCGACCCCCCCCCCCCCAAGTCTTACCAAAAGTCCCTGGTGGTCCAGCGGGGTCCCTGGAGCAATCTCCCCCTCTTGGGTCGTCGGCTGCCACTAATCAAAATGGCGTCGATGTCTCTTTGTCCTTACCATGTGACAGGGGCTATCGGTGCCATTGGTCGGCCTTTGTCACATGGTAGGAGCAATAGATGGCCCGCGCCATTTTTTAAGATGGTGCCAGCCGTCCATTGCTCCTCCCATGTGACAGAGGCTGACCAATGGCACTGATAGCCATTGGTCAGCCTCTGTCACCCTTCACCAGTTCTGATCACCAAGACCCCTGGTGAGGAATTCCTAATTGGGAATGAACTGCTCATGAGACTGTCCCCCATCGATTATGTAAATGAGATCATGTGGACTCAGGCCAGGTACCCTCTCACATATGGAAGAGTGGCTCAAAGGGGGAAGGATGCCAAAAGAGACTACTCTCAAAATAAATTTCCAGAGATCAGCAGATCCCTTCCTATTAGTACTTTGGTACAGTCAGCCCAAAGGGGGGGGGGGGGGGGGAGAGATATCCTCTTGAAAAGGGAGGCCATACTCACCATTGACCTAGATACCGACCAAATGGAGATTTGCCACAACCAAAACCTACCTTCAACTGACCAGAGCCGAGCTGACTCAGAAGTTCAGGAGGTAAGTCCAACTGTAACCAAAAACACACACCTGGTACAGCCCAGGAAGCTGACTGACATACACTGGAGTACAGATGCCAAAATTGTACACAGTATTCAAGGTGCAGACTCACCATGGAACGACAAAGAGGCATTATGACATTTTCCGTTTTATTCACCATTCCCTTCCTAATAATTCCTAACATTCTGTTTGCTTTTTTGACTGCCGCAGCACACTGAGCCGACAATTTCAAAGTATTATCCACTATGATGCCTCGATATTTTTCCTGGGTGGTACCATCTAAAATGGAACCTAACATTGTGTAACTATAAAAAGGGTTATTTTTCCCCTATATGCAACACCTTGCACTTGTCCACATTAAATTTCAACTGCCATATGGATGCCCAATTTTCCAGTCTCGCAAGGTCCTCCTGCAATGTACCACAATCTGCTTATGTTTTAACTACTCTGAATAATTTTGTATTACCTTCAAATGTGATAACCTCACTCGTCATATTCCTTTCCAGATCATTTATAAATATATTGAAAAGCACTAAGTACAGATCTCTGAGGCACTCCACTGTTTACCCATTTCCACTGACAAAACTGACCATTTAATCCTACTCTCTGTTTCCTGTCTTTTAACCAGTTTGTAATCCACGAAAAGACACCGCCTCCTATCCCATGACTTTTTAGTTTTCTTAGAAGCCTCTCATGAGGGTCTTTGTTAAACACCTTCTGAAAGTCCATATACTCTACATCTACTGGTTCACCTTTATCCACATGCTTATTAACCCCTTCAAAAAATGAAGCAGATTTGTGAGGCAAGACTTCCCTTGGGTAAATCCATGTTGACTGTGTTCCATTAAACCATGTCTTTCTATATGCTCTGTGATTTTGATCTTTAGAATAGTTTCCATTAATTTTCCCAGCAGTGGTCAGGTTCACTGGTCTATAGTTTCCTGGATTGGACCTGGAACCCTTTATAAATATTGGTGTAACAATGGCTACCCTCCAGTCTTCAGGTACAATGGATGATTTTAATGATAGGTTACAAATTTTAACTAATAGATCTGAAATTTCATTTTTTAGTTCCTTCAGAAACCTAGGATGCATACCATCCAATCCAGGTGATTTGCTACTCTTTAGTTTGTCAATCTGGCCTACTATGTCTTCCAGGTTCACGGTGATTTGGTTCAGTTCATCTGACTCATCACCCTTGAAAACTATCTCGGGAACTGGTATCTTCCCAACATCCTCATTAGTAAACACAGAAACAAAAGATTCATTTAGTCTTTCTGCAATGGTCTTATCTTCCCTAAGAGCCCCTTTAACCCCTTGGTCATCTAACAGTCCAACTGACTCCCTCACAGGTTTCTTGCTTTGGATATATTTTTAAAAGTTTTTATTATGAGTTTTTGCCTTTATGGCCAACTTCATTTTAAATTCTCTTCACCTATCTTATCATGATTTACACTTAACTTGACAATGCTTATGCTTTTTCCTATTTTCTTCAGATGGATCCTTCCAATTTTTGAAGGTTGTTTTTTTGGCTAAAATAGTCTCTTTCACCTCACTTTTTAACCAAGCCGGTAATCACTTTGCCTTCTTTCTACCTTTCTTAATGTGCAGAATTCATCTGTTGTGCTTGGGGGTGGACCCTTGTCCTGGAGCAGTGGAGAACTGCTCCCTGGTAGGGATGAGGAAGCACCTGCCCCTAGGGGGCGGAGCACTGGAGGAGACAGAGGCTAGGATAAGCTTCACCACTGGAAGCCTGCGGTCCCCCCAGGTGGAGCCTGTAGGGACCTGGGCCGCTTGGACTTAGGTGGGCCTCGCAGGATCTCCTGGAGAGGTGGTAGACAGGCGTGCCCATGGACAGCAAGGGAGCGCGATCAGACTTGAGACTGAGGTTCTGATGGAGCAAGGAAGACCAGAACAGCGTAGGCGATGACAAGGCAAGGGACAGAGCCAGAATCAGGAGACGTAGTCAATCAGGCAGAATCCGAGGGTCAGTCCGAGGAGTAGTCAGGCAAGGCAGAGGTCAGGTTCTGGAGGTCAGACGAGGTCACGAGGAAGGCAGAGGTCAGGATTCAGGCAGCAGACAGGAAGGTTGAGGAACAGGTCGAGGTCAGTACCAAAGAGACAGTTTACCTGGGGAGACGGATGGACATACGCAGGAACAGAAGGACGCTGGTACAAGGCTGGAACAGTAGGATCCTGGAACAAGGCTGGGACGAGACTGGAACAAGGCTGGGACGAGACTGGAACAAGGCTGGAATGAGACTGGAACAAGACTGGAACAAGGCTTAGTATACAGTGACAATCTAGTATATAGTGACAAGGCAAGGAAGTGCAGGCAAGGACTTCCTTAAGTAGTTTCTTCAATCAGGGCACGCTGCAGAACTAGGACCCATCCCTGGCCCTACAAGAGGCCGAGTTGTCCGCGCACGCGGATAGGGGCGTGGCCAACGCTACGGGAGGTGCCGAACTCCGGCGCAGTGGAAGGCCCGGCGACCACCGCTGCTGGACACCGAGGCCTGGAGGTGCTCACAGCTGCCACTGGGGAGGCTGACCCGGGAGCTGCAGAGACGCCAGAGAGGTGAGCAGGCCCATGCGCGGGTCAGACCCGGATGGAGCGCGCAACAATCCCTGATCCCTAAACCTCCAAAACATGCCTGGAAAGGCTCCCCTTAACCCAGCTTGAAGTAAGTGTGATGTAAAACTACATGTGTATTTTTAACAGGGTTATAGATGGATGGACACGTTTCAGCCAGCCTTTTTACCTGGATAGATCAGTACTTCCCTGGCTAAAAGCCTTTTGAAACTTCTCCCAATAAACAGCACACCCAGACTTTATCCCACTGCTCACATCTTGCTGCTCAAAACTACTATGGGTGAATCAAGCTCATTATGTTTATCATAACAAGAGTACTAAATAATGGACAAATGAAATTATGTTTCCACTGGAAATGTACCAGTTGAATTTTTATTAAGCATTAAGCTCTCTTTTCAAATCTCTGTGCTTGTAAGGAGAAATACTTAAAGTTGGCCTCTTTTCAAAATTTCTCTTGGGATCTAGGCAGACTGTCAAAGTTAGCTGCTCCAATTAGCACAGTCAACTGCAGATTTACTCACTAATATAAATTAAATTTCCAATATTGCTTTTAGTAATAAACTAATCTACCAACGGGGATAATCTGGAGCAAGGTACACTTAAAATATATTCTACTATAATGAAACAGAAAGGGAAATAATGACCATTTTCAAATTAAATTACAATTGTAACTATTGATAATGTGGCCATGTGAAATGCTACCACAATCACAGAAGATTAAGATTAGCTGTGAGTGGATTGCAAGTAATAAAGTCAATATCTGTATTTTTTATAGAAAATTCTTTGGTCCTTATTTGATTTAAGTATCCTTTTAATCTGTGAGTGAAAACAAGGAATAGGCAAGACCATTTATACTGCAGTTAAGATACAGGCAGGCACATAACATATACACAACACTTTTGCAAGCAGCAGGCACTATTTAGCATTTTTTACATATAGACAAAATAGGAGAAAGCCTTGAGTAAACAGGCCCCATTATTTGTAATTGTGAGAGGATTAGCTTTAACCCAGGAGTTAAGTATATCCTCAAGCCAGACCCAGTTGATCTAGAACCTTGGTGCATCCCTTTGTGCATCTTTTGACTTTATTTCAGAAATTGGCAAGGTCACAGGTGGTTCAGAATAATTCTGAGAGTACACCTGCATGGAGATAGCTGGATCCCAGAACACTGCCCAGTAGCCAAAGGTGGATGCCAGAAACCAGGAAGGGAATTTCAGCAACAGTGAAAAACCTAGGAACAAGGAACCAGACATTCTGGGTCAACAAGGAAGAATTCCCACAATTCTGTTGTGCCAGAAAATGTCCTTCATAGAAGCTGGTTTTCTATACTATGCTTCATTAGTGCTCTGCCCCGATTGGTACAATTCTTGCTTCACAGGGATGTCTGTCCACTCTGGGGTAGGCCATGTTATTAGCTGATGTTTTTTTGTCACCTCCATGCTTCTCTGGCCTTCCTATCGCAGTTGCATCATGATTGCCATTTCAGTTTCTGCCTTCTCTTAAGGGATGACCCTGCGGTCCTTAGACCAGGTTTCTGGGAAAACAAGTGATAATACAGCTGGACTAGTTTGAGTGCATTTACACTTGAAATATATTTTGGATCCCAGGATCGCGTTTCTGCACCATATCCATTCCGATCAACCTGATAATGATCTTGGAATCCACAGCTTGTCTGACCAAAAACTCTTTCTGAATATCTACCATGCATTGTATGGTGAGGTGTTTGCTGAACTGGGATAATGTTGCTATATCCAAAACAAAGTACATAATTTAATCTTGAAAGCTACAGCATTGATTTTTGATTTGTCTTTCAGTGATCTGCTGAAGGTCTTTGGGTCTTTGGATGTTTTGTAGTAACCCAAATCGTATGTTTTACTGTCATTTGTGAAGCGCATCCTTGATCTTCTATATCTCTCTAGATTCATTTTATCTTTGATGTAGTTATCTATGAATTTCCTTTAGCTGTTTAGTTGTCAATCTTGTGCCATTTGGACCCTGGTTTGTGTGGGTTCTAACGTTTAGAATTTTGGGTAAAAACCATAATTCTTTTTCTTTAAATGGGGTTCTCGTGGTCAAGGAATGAATTGCATTATTGTGTACGCATTCTGCTGATAGGACTAACCTGATTTAGCTATCCTGATAGAAATTACAAACACTTTGTAGAAATTATTCTATGGTCTGGTTGAGTCCATATGTCCATTCATTTGGAGTTGATAAGCAGACAATGACTGAGCCAGTACCCTAGTAGTTTAATTAGTTCTCTCCAGAACCATGCTGTGAATTGTGACCCTTGGTCTGAAAAATCTGGGTAAAAGGTTTGTGTAACCTCATAATATCATTTATGAAGTTGAGCAGTAGCACTTGTTGGAAGCTCTTGGAGGGAATAAAATGAGCCACCTTAGTAAAGTCCACTGTTACCAGTATAGATTTTCCTTATACACCTGGTAATTCTACAATGATATAGGGTTATGAAGAAGGAAAACATGTGTTTTGGTTTGTTGGAACCCATATTTATTTCATTAGTTTAAATACATTTTTTTTGTTTGTTTCATTTATTTTCCATTAAAACCTACAGGGGAAGTATTACAGGTTATTATGGGCTCCCAAATAGTGATTTTTTTTTATCAATTCTAATGAAACTTGGTGGAAGAAATCAGAAGATGAAAAGAACTATAAGATATTTAGAGTGTGACAAAGTCGTATCAAAAGTGGCATAAATAGTAGTGCAAGGCTCTGCAAAGGGGTACCAGGCTTACGGGATTGTCAGGAGTTCTCTAATGAAATGTGAGTAAAGCAAAGAAGTAACAAGAAGAGGAAGAACATCTCAAGGTTTAAAAAGAGGATGCCAGCCCAGAAATAGTGTCATAAGCAGTTGATGGCATCACGAGAGGCAAAGTGGCATCAGGTCCCTAAGACAACATGAAGGGGGAATGCAGCAGAAAACATGGCAGAAAAAAATCCCAAGGTACAGATAAAGGGAACAAGAATCAGAAAGAGTGGTACCAAGATGTCAAAAGCATGGGAGAGGTGCACAGCAGCACCCCAGATTGGCAAGAAGACCTCCCAACAGGAAAGGTACAGTGGCAGAAAGAAGTGAAGAATCCTAAGGTGTAAAGTCTGCACATGGTAGGAAGGCCAGCGGCACACAGAGGTGGAGGTTGAGGGGCACAGCATTAAGGCAGAGTGGCATGGGAGATGCCAGTTCTTTCCATTGGAGCATAAGGACATCCATAGAGGGGGAAGCCGCTTCCTGTCAAATTTGGCTGCACCTGGCTGATCCACCATTCCAGTAGGATATGTTTGCGTCACGGAGTAAGCCATACACATCATAGCTAGGTAGTAGGTAGATACCCAATTGCGCAGTACAGTGGAACTGTGAGTGGGCCATGAAATCTGTTATGGTTAATGAAGCGGTGCCACAAGTGTGCAAAAGAATGGATAATGGTGGGAAGAGCAAGAGATGGCAAGAAGGTGAGTGCAATAGAGGAAGAATGATATTAAAATGCTGAGGAGTTTTTCAGTAAGTTTACAATGTAATATATGGCGGCTAGGGCGTGACAAAAAGTGGGCAGGTACTTGTAGAGGAAGGATATTTGGTAAAAACTAGGGATGTGCATTTGTCTTATTTAGGCCATTCATTTCATTTATTTTTGCCGATGTGCGCATATCTCTCGAATGACATGTAGGTGCCTAAAACTTGTGGTTCGCATGTGGGTGCCCACTAGAGTACATGCATACCATCAGTTTTGAGCACATATATGCCGATCGGGAGATACGTGCACACAGCCTGAAATGAATGAAGCGAATGGTCAATGGATGCATATCCCTAGCAAGAATCTCGAACACAGCTGAAGTAGCAGGAAGCACCCTCAGGTAACAATAGCAGCTTGAAATAGAGGTAGCAGTGGTAGTACTGGTATATCTTAAGAACTTGAATGGTAGGAGCAGAGCAATGCAGCGAGAAGGGTATCCATATTAGGAATGTGAATCGTTTTTCTGATGGATGAAAATATCGTACAATATTTTATCGTTCAGATATCGGGGGGTCCCCAAAAGTGATAGGAAAATTCCACAAAATTTTTTGTGTGGTTTTCTTATCATTTTGGGGGATAGGGGGAAGAAAGAGCACACTACCCCACCCCAAACCCACCCTGACCCTTTAAATCTAATTAGTTAGAATCTCCTACCCTCCCGACCCCCCAAAAACTTTCTTAAAGTACCTAGTGGTCCAGCAGGGATCCCGGGAGCTATCTCCCACTCTCGGGCCATCAGCTGCCACTAATCAAAATGGCACCAATGGCCCTTTGCCCTTACCATATGACAGGGGCTATCGGTGCCATTGGCTGGCCCCTGTCACATGGTAGGAGCAATGAATGGTCCACACCATTTTTTAAGATGGTGCCAGCCGTCTATTGCTCCTACCATGTGACAGGGGTTGGCCAATGGCACCGATATCCCCTGTCACATGGTAAAGGCAAAGGGCCATCGGCACCATTTTGATTACTGGCAGCCGACGGCCCGAGAGCGGGAGATCACTCCCAGGACCCCCGCTGGACCACCAGGTACTTTAAGAAAGTTTGGGGGGGGGGTCGGGAGGGTGGGAGAGTCTAACTAATTAGATTTAAAGGGTCAGGGTGGGATTTTTGTTTTTTGGCTCGGGTGCAGCCGTTAAAAAAAAAACGTTCGGACCGCAAGAAATTGAATTTCCCCTGGGTCTACGATACCGATACTGGAACCGATTCCGGTACCGATTCACATCCCTAATCCATATAGTAGCCCCAAAGGCATTTTTCTGTTTTTAAACATGTACAGAGCAGCGGAGCAAGTGAGTACTGTAATGTGGCAAGAAAGGCTTGGAGCAGTGGCAGCAGAAAAGTTGGTTAATAATTTTAAAACATTGGACTGGTAGGAGCAGAGCAATGCAGTGAGTGGTGTAGCTGTAACACCCCCCAAAGCGGTGGTGTTGTTACGGGTCTATGTAACATTTGAGAAATACCTTTGAAGGTTGAAAATATAGCATTCTTATGGGGCTACACAGTTAGTTGGAAATTATTAAGGATCCTGTGCTTTGCTGTTTTGATATGGTTGAAGGATGACATGCTGAAATAGGAAGTGTCAGGTACAGAGGTTGTGGTTGGAGCAAAACAGGCTTAAGTAGGATACATCGGGCCTGACTTGATATGATGGAGCATGGGATGCTGCAGCTGGAAGTGTCATGTCATGGTGCTCATGGCTGGAGCAAGGCAGGCTTATGCAGGATACGTCAAGCCTGAGGGGATATGGTTGAGCATGGGATGATGCAGTTGGAAGTGTCAGGCCACAGTGGTAATGGTTGGAGTATGGCATGCTGCAGCTGTAAGTGTTAGGTCACAGGGGTTAGGGTTGTAATATGGCATGCTGCAGCTGTGTCAGGGTTTGAAAATGGCATGCCTCAGCTGTAAGTGTAAGGCCACAGTGGTTATGGTTTGAAAATGGCATGCCATAGCTGTGTCAGGTCTCAGTGGTAATGGCTGGAACATAGTATACTGCACTTGTGTCAAGCTACAGTGTTTATGGTTTGAAAATGGCATGCATAGCAGTAAGTGACAGGCCTCAGTGATAATGGTTGGAACATGGCATGCCATAGCTGTAAGTGTTAGGGCAAAGTGGTTAGGGTTAGAATAATACAGGCTGATAAAGGATAAGCTATTCTTCAATGGTGGTGTTTGGAGAAGAGGCAGAAAATCTCAGAGGACTCATGCCCCAATATACCACTCTATATACCACTCCTGAGGAATAACTCCACTATCTTCCCCTGCCTGCTTTCCCTCAACAACTGTTTGTAGTGAAGCAGTCAAGAGGATCTCAGTTGTATCTCAGTGATGGTGTTTGCCAAACTTTGCCTACTTCACCTCAACAACTGTTTGGAGCGAAACAAACAAGTGAGGTCAGTGGGATTTGCCTCAGTTGTGGTGTTTGGTAAACGTCACCACTGAGTCATGGCTCCACTGTCTTCC
Organism: Rhinatrema bivittatum; assembly: GCF_901001135.1. NCBI lineage: Eukaryota > Metazoa > Chordata > Amphibia > Gymnophiona > Rhinatrematidae > Rhinatrema > Rhinatrema bivittatum. The sequence continues at coordinate 339,214,341 of NC_042620.1, read as the reverse complement.
CCTGCGTGCTTCTCCTCGACAATTATTTGCCGCAAAGTAGGCAGGGGTGGTCAGTTGAATCATGCCTCAGTGGTGACGTCTGTGGAAAAGGAGGCAGTGGAGTTATGGAGGTGGCATTTGGGGAAAAGAAGGCAGAGGAACTCAAAGGAGACATGCCTCAGAGGTTGCATTTAGGGAAAAAGAGGTAGAGGAACCAAGTGGAGACATGCCTTGGAAGTTTCTTTAGGGAGAAAAGATGCTAAGAAACTGAGTGGAGTCATACATCTGAGGTTGCATTTGGGGAAATGGAGGCAGAGAAACTGAATGGAGTTATGCCTTGGAGACTGCATTTGAGGAAAGCAAGGCAGAAGAACCGGAGTGGAGTCTTGCCTTGGAAGCTACATTTGGGGAATAGGAGGCAGAAAAACTCAGAAGAGTCATGCCTCGAAGGTTGTATTTGTGGAAAAGGAGGAAGAAGAACTCAGTGGTGTCATTCTTTGGAGATTGCATTTGGGGAAAAGGAGGCAGAGGAACTGAGTGGAGTCATGGCTAGGAATTGGCATTTGGGGAAAAGGAAGCAGAGGAACTGAGTACAATCATGCCTTTGAGGTTGCATTTGGGGAAACATAGGCAGAGGAACTGAGAGGAGTCATGGCTTGAAGTTGCATTTGGGGCAAAGGAGGCAGAAGAACTGAGTGAAGTGATGGCATGGTAGTGGCATTTGGGAAAAAGGAGATAGAAGAACTGAGTAGAGTCATGCCTTGGTGATGGCATTTGGGGAAAAGGAGGCAGAAGAACTCGAATCATGACTCCATGGTACACAAGCAGGCAGAAGAGCTCACTGGAGTCATGACTCTGCATTGGTTCTTGGAATATGGCAGGCAGACAAAGGATGAATAAACCCTTTGCGCTTGATATTTGAGTGTATGACACTGTAAGGCTGCTGCTGGATGTGCTGCCATACCCGTGCTTTTGGTGTTGGGGTATATTAGTGAAACACTGTTATTGGATGTGCTGTTAGACCCCTATGGTGTCAGGTCCCAGTGTTGTTGTTGTTGTTGGGGACATATCAGGAGGAAGCAGGAGGATTGAAGCCCCAAATTTGCTGCTGGGGACATGTCAGGAGGAAGTAAGCTGAATCAGACCCCAGTTTTCATCTTGAGGTCAAGGCAGGAGGTAGTAGGGTTTGACAGGCCCCAGTTTTCTGGGTGGGGATAATTCAGGAGGAAGTGAGCTGAGTCAGACTACAGGTTTGTGGATGGGGACAAATCAGGAGGGAGCATATTGTGAAAGGCCCCAGTTATGTGGATGAGGACAAGTCAGGAGGCAGCAGGGTGTGAGAGGCCCCAGCTTTGTGGGTGGGGACAAGTCAAGAAGAAATAAACTGAGCCAGACCATAGTTTTGTGGATGGAAACAAGTTAGGAGGTAGCACAGTGTGACAGACCCAAGTTTTCTGGGTGAGGACAAGTCAGGAGGAAATAAGAAGTCAGACCCCAGTTTTGTGAATGAAGATAAGTCAGGAAGCAGTACAGTGTGGCAAACTCTAGTTTATTTATTTATTTTAAAATGTTTATATACCACTTTTACAATATAAAATGTATCTAAACAGTTTACATATAGAACATACATAATAGTAACATAAATTGTCAAACAATGTGGTATAAAAACAAATTTAACAAAAACATATGAAAAATAAAAACTTATAAAAAATAAATATCTAATTTAATCTAATTATTCAAGTACCAAACCACATAAAAAGTAAGTCGCTTTTCGGGGTGGGGGTGGGGGGGAGAGATAAAAGAGGATAATGAAAGATATAGATTAGGTGTATTCTGATACTGGAATCTTAAAGGCAAGTTGGAATAAGTATTTTTTTCATGATTTCTTGAATTGTTGTGAATTTGAAATTTGACGAACAAAATTTGGCAGAGAATTCCAGATGGATGGGACAGCAACAGAGAAGGCCCTTTTGCGTGTAATGTCCAGCCTTGCAAGACGGACTGAAGGAATATCCAGTAAATTTTTTGTTAAAGATCTTAGGTGTGGCGGTTTATAAATTCGTAAGATGGAGAATAGCCAAGTTGAGGATGGATTGTATATAAGTGAATGAATTATGGACAAAGTTTATGGGAAGCCAGTGGAAGGAACAGGATATTGGAGATATATGATTTCTTAAAGAGGTACCAGATAGAGATGTGAATCGTGTGACTGATCGTCTTAACGATCGATTTCGGCTGGGAGGGGGAGGGAATCGGATCGTCGCAGTTTGGGGTTTTAAATATCGTGTAAATCATGTAAATCGAAAACCGGCACACTAAATAAATCCCCCACCCTCCCGAACCCCCCTCAAATGCCTTAAATTACCTGGGGTCCAGTGGGGGGGGGGGGGGGGAGGGCGGGAAAACCGGCACACTAAAACAACCCTAAAACCCACCCCGACCCTTTAAAATAAATCCCCCACCCTCCCGAACCCCCCCAAAATGCCTTAAATTACCTGGGGTCCAGAGGAAGGGTCCCGGTGTGATCTTTTACTCTCGGACCTCCGTGCGTTGTAGAAATGGTGCCGGCGCTACCTTTGATCTGTCATATGACAGGGCAAAGGTAGCGCCGGTGCCATTTTGTTTTTTTGTCCCCTGACAGCAGGAGCGTAGGAGATCACTCCCGGACCCCCAGGGACTTTTGGCCAGCTTGGGGGGGCCTCCTGACCCCCACAAGACTTGCCAAAAGTCCAGCGCGGGTCCGGAACGATCTCCTACTGCGAATCGTTTTTCCGTACAGAAAAACGATTCGACTGCAGGAGGACGTTCCGGACCCCCGCTGGACCCCCAGGGACTTTTGGCCAGCTTGGGGGGGCCTCCTGACCCCCACAAGAACTGCCAAAAGTCCAGCAGGGGTCCGGGAGCGACCTCCTGCACTCGGGCCGTCAGCTGCCGTCAGCTGCCAGTATTCAAAATGGTGCCGATAGCCTTTGCCCTCACTATGTCACAGGGGCCGACCGTCGGCTCCTGTGACATAGTGAGGGCAAAGGCTATCGGCTGCCAGTATTCAAAATGGTGCCGATAACCTTTGCCCTTACTATGTCACAGGTGCTACCGGTGCCATTGGTCAGCCCCTGTCACATGGTAGGAGCAATGGATGACATAGTAGGTCAAAGGCCATCGGCGCCATTTTGAATACCAGCAGCCGAGGGCTTGAGTGCAGGAGATGGCTCCTGGACCCCCCGCTGGACCACCAGGGAGATTTCGTAAGTCTTGGGGGGTACAGAAGAGTGGGGGTTTGTAGTTAGTTTAATTTTAGCCGGGAAACGAATAAGAATTAACGTATAAATGTATCGGGGGGCCCCCTTGCCGAATGCAACGTATCTGCCCTCCGACGAATACAAATCCCGAATGCAATGTATGGCATTCCTCTGCACATCCCTACTGCCTGAACCTAGACTGGTTAAGTTATTGTACTTATCATTCATCTTTTCATGTCAAATACATTTGTTGTTATAAATGCAGACTTCGTTATTTATATTAATGCACAATGTAAGTTAATTCTGCAGAGATACGGGGGAGGGGGGGCGGCATGGCTGAAGGTTCATCTAGGGCACCTAATAACCTTGCATCAGCCCTGCACCTGACAGGTAGAAGGAGCTGAATTGTTGGAAGCAGCTTGAGGAACACTCATCCCTTTTTCAAAGACTAGTGTCCTTTGTCTTGCAGAAGAGGCCCACTGACTACTACTACTACCATCCCCAGGTGCATATTGAAGCGGATGCTGCTTCTTCAAGTGAAGCTCCATCTCAGAAATATTGAAGTGGCCCAGTTGCTTCCTTTGCACAATAGTTACAATGCACAAAGCGTGGGTCTTTCCTAATTTGGTTCCAGATGACAGATTTATTTCGTGATCCCTTGCCTCTGTCTGCATCCTTGGGGGTGAATGATGCTGCCACTGAAGTGGCAGTGGAGACAGATGGATCCTGAGAAACTGGGGCAGTGGATTCACCTTTTATACCCCAATGATTTTAGGACAATTTTACAAGCATTGATTTTTCCTAAATTAGACTATTGCAACACCCTCTTACTGGGCTTTCCTGCTAGCACTATGCGACCGCTGCAACTCTTGCAGAATTCTGCTGCAAGGGTATTGACTAACACTAAGAAATTTGAGCACATCACCCCTGTTCTGAAAGAGCTTCATTGGCTCACTATGGGATACAGGTCACAATACAAAACACATTAATACACAAATTGCTGTACAATGAGAAACTCATTTGGTTAAATGCAGTGCTACACTTTCATGTACCAGCACGAATAACCATATCTGCGACACTGGGCTATTACCAATTCTGACAATAAAATCTGCTCATATGAACACTGTACGAGAAAGAGCTTTATCTATTGCCGGTCCCAATTTTTGGAACTATTTACCACCACAGCTGAGGATGGAAATGGATATCAGACTTTTAACCAAGCCTTTAACAAGAAGGACTGATTTCTTTTATTTATAATTTTTAGTGATATACCTTTTAATATTTCATTTTGTATTTTTAAGATGTGCTTGGATCCATAGTTTTTGTATTTTAGCTTATGTTGAGACAGATTTTATAATTTAGATGAATCATTTTAAAAGTTATCCTCCTTTTATACGCAAATGTAGTAACCAACATTTGATTTATGTTGTAAACCGACGTGATATGTTATCAACATGAATGCTGGTATACAAAAATCAGTAACTAAATAAATAATAAATAAATAAATCCTCTCTTCCTGAATTGTCAGGGTGGCCTGCTCTCCCTCACCAACATCAGCTCCTGCCTCTCTCTCTCCTCTGTCAGTGAAGTGGAAGCTAGCACAGTACTGACTAAACCTCCTAATACTGAATCTTCAACTAATGCCTCTCCCATTTCTGCTTCAGGAAATCCTTTAAAGGGAACTTTTCAAGCTCTGATTCAGAGGAAGAAGGTGACAAAACTGCTTTTATGGCCTCTGCTCCACTAATGGATTGTGCTAGTGGTGCTTGAGGTTTTACCACTTGTACTTCTACTTCTAAAGGCACTGGTGGTTGTACTCTACTGCTACTGGAGCCTTCCCTTTCCCTCTCCTCTGACACAGCAGGATCTGGCTGAGACACTGATGGAACTGGCATATCCTCCCAAATTTTATTTTTTTGCAGCTTGGCATGCCTGCCTCTCCTGCTGTAGATATGAAAAAAACCCCTCTTTATTTTGGTCGGGAGACTACTTCAATGGATGGAGGCTAAGAGAGAGAGGGTGAAGGTTGAGAAACAGTCGTCATGACATTTTCCATTTTACTGGCATTCCTTTACCAATAACTCCTAAAATTCTGCTTGCTTTTTTGACTGCCGCCATACCCTGAGCAGAGGATTTCAAAATATTGTCCACTATGATGCTCAGATCTTTCTCCTGGGTGGTAGCTCCAAATATGGAAGCTATCATCATAACTACAGTGTGGTTACTTTCCCCCATGTGCATCACCTTGCACTTGTCCACATTAATTTTTATCTTCCATTTGAATGCCCAGACTTCCAGTTTCATAAGGTCCTCTTGTGATTTAACAACTCAGAAGAACTTTGTGTCGTTTGCAAATTAGATCACTTCACTCGTTGTTCCCCTTTCCAGATCATGTATAAATATGCTGAAAAGCACTATTTAAGGCCACTTAGACAGTTGTTGCTAAGGTTGCCTCTTAACAAACTGCAGTAACCATGAATAGAATTCACTTTCTGCCTATCTTTGGAAAGACATTGTTTATTCATTCTTTACTTGACTTTGCCTATCATTAAATATATATATTTAAATGTATGTGAAATGAGTTCCCGGAGGGAAAGGGATATGAATGCATATCTCAGAATTTCTGAGGTATAAAGGTATTTAAAGCAGCAGACCAACATAGCCATCCTAAAATCAGCTGCTTGAACTGCTCAGCGGTGAGTTAATAGCACTATTATTAAGCATTATATTCCATTTGGAGGGGAAAATAACTTTAAAGTTATTATCTGAGTAATTTTCTGTGCAGACATCTAGCGCATTAGATCTGACTCTCTGCATGAGATGATCTGTCTGTGGTGCTTTTAAACTGTGATTAAACTTTGGATGAAATAGGTTGCTTTCTACTGACATCTGAGTACCCTGGATGTTTTATACAGTGCCCTTATTTTTCTGTCATCCAGGTCATCATTTACTTGTTGCAATAAATGATAAATCTAGAATCAGAACATCTTTATGCGTTATGTTGGTTGGTCAGGAATCCCTGCTGTTATGCTGGGGTATAATAATGCAAGCAAAAACAGCACTGATATCAGTATTTGGTCATTATCGTGTGTTTCTCTGCAAATCCCAAACCTATAATCAACCAAATTCCTGAGCCAACTATCAACTGCATATTCATTCCACAGCATTTTCTTTATTATTCGATCAAAAAGATATTTTGGTCAACCAGATATTTAGCTGTGGCTCAAGCATTATCTTGGCAATCAGACGCAGATGTGGTTACACTTCCCACACCTACAGGGAGGGTAAGAATATAAAAGATGGCCTCTAAGTGACTGGTGTGTCCATCCAGACAACATAAATTGAATAGTGGATGCTATCCATGTGTACTGTTCTGATTTCTAAATGTGTGAAACAAGCTTAAAATAAAAGTGTGGTTAAAGATGTGTTCTGCTTCTTTTTTTTTTTTTGCTAGAATAACCTTGGTCCAGACTGCTGCACACTGCTATGCAGAGGACCTGAGCTTGATTTCTAGTCTAAGCATCTACTCCCGTCTCCAGCTGGGCAACCAATGCAGAGGCAGAGTTCACAGCAACTGGGAGGGAGGGTGGGAGTGGCAGTCATCCCACTTTGGTGACATCTAGTGGTTAAAACTAGAACCCACAATTTCCAAGTTCTAGAGATTGTCCTGGTGTACGATTCTCAGCTAAGGCTTTTTGCTGTGGTGACTTGGTTAGGTGCGTTGGAAAGAATATATAAAATGGGGGAGGAGTGAGGAGGAAGAGGAGGGAACCTAATTGAGCAGGAAATCCAAAGAAACAAGAGGAACCTTTCAGGCCCAAACAAAAAAATGCTTAATTTCAAACAATTGAAATTGTAGGTGTGACTGGAGAAGAGTGGTGATGGTCCAGCTTCACAAGAGTGGGAGCAGAGAAGAGGCTGGAAGCTACAGGCCGGTTAGCATCACCTCGGTGGTGGGAAAATTAATGGAGAGTCTGCTGAATGAAAGGATAGTGAATTATCTACAATCTGGTGGGTTGCTCGATCAGAAGCAGCATGGATTCACCAGGGGCAGGTCCTGTCAGGTGAATCTAATTGATTTCTTTGATAGGGTGACTAGAGAACTGGATCAGGGAAGAGCGCTCAATGTAATTTATTTGGAATTTAGTAAAGCTTTTGATACGGTCCCACACAGAAGACTCATCAACAAAATGAGAAGCTTGGGAGTCAGCTCCAAGGTGTTGGCATGGATTACAAACTGGTTGATGGATAGAAAACAACGGGTGATGGTAAATGGAACCTACACTAAACAGAGAATGGTGTTAAGTGGAGTGCCACAGGGATCGGTGTTGGGACCAGTTCTGTTCAACATCTTCGTGAGCAACATTGCGGAAGGAATAGAAGGTAAAGTTTGTCTATTTGCGATGATACTAAGATCTACAACAGAGTGGACATGCCGGAAGGAGTACAGAGAATGAGACGGGATAATCGCAAAAAGTCACTTTTTGCGATTATCCATGCTGAGCGTTCATTAGATTTGCACATTACTTTAGAGGAATCTGAAGTGTTATCCTCTTTGACTTTGTCATATGTCAACTCTGTGATGATTCAAGCCTAATCTAGTGGCTTGTAAGCCCCTGAGGCAGCTCTTTGAGCGAAACTCGGCCAGAGTCGGGCAAGCTTCAATAAAATCTGTTTTACACCGATCCACCCACGTGTTTCTTTGTTGCCAGCCAGTTTGGAGAAGAGACAACTGAAGGGGGATATAATAGAAGTCTACAAAATCATGAAAGGAAATGAACAAGTTAATGTAAATCAGTTATTTACTCTCTCAGATAATAGAAGGACTAGGGGGCACTCCATGAAGTTAGCAAGAAGCTCATTTAAAACAAATTGAAGATTATTTTTCACTCAGTGCATAGTTAAACTCTAGAATTCATTGCCAGAGGATGTGGTTACAGCAGTTAGTGTAACTGGGTTTAAAAAAGGTTTGGATAAGTTCCTGGAGGATAAGTCCATGAATTGCTATTAATTAATAAGCAATTGTAGCTTGTGATTTATCTAATGTTTGGGTACTTGCCAGGTACTTGTGACCTGGATTGGCCACTGTTGGAAACAGGATGCTGGGCTTGATGGACCCTTGATCTGACCCAGTAAGGCATATCTTATGTTCTTATGTTGAGTTCATCAGGTCTTCTGATTTTTAAAGTTGGGGTTAGAAAATTCCTCTTTGTAGCCTAAAGCATAAGCAACCATACACAATTCCATTCCCAGATTCCCCAATAATGTTAGCAGCTGGGGGCATGATCAGTAGATTCCTTTTGTCCCTTTTCCAGATGTTATTCATATCAGTGAGGCAAGATACACGTTCAGAACAGGATAATAAGGAAACATTAGCAATTCCTCCTTCAAAAGCAGGGCCAACATTTCTGAGAGACTTAGCACCTCTGTGGCCCAGTTTTTAAAAGCAAAATGCAAAGAAGTTTATTCACACCAGCATCTAAATATCGCAGTTTATTGTCCCCAAATTTTAGATGCAGAAACATTTCTGATAGAAAGTTATTAATCAATCTGGTGCATAAAAATGTAAAAAAAAAAAAAAACAAATCTAATTTTTGTAGCCCTGGTGTAAACCGAGCATCCAGCTTTATGTGAGATTTTACACTAGATTCCGCTCAGACCCTCATGATGCATTTCCAGCTGCATTATTTTATCCATTTTCCAATAAGCAGTCATTTATTTATTGGATTTATATTCCACCCGTTCGGGCACTTCAATGCAGATTACATCCAGGTACAGCAGGCAGTCACTCTCGCGGTCAATGAGTTCTTTCACGGGGCGGAGGAAGTATTCTGAGCACGCTCCACCCGCAATATCAGCGCAAACAAGGCGTAAGAAGCTAAAATCATTTGCCTGCACGATCATTTTCTGTTTGAGGGGCAATTTTCAGTAGCCCGTGCGTGCGGCAGACATGGGCTGTTTTAGCGAGTGCATAGCACCATTCTCAAAGACAGGGAGCACAGTCAGTTTCATCCTTGGAAGAGATGTGTGCCAGCATGCGGATACTGAAGGACTCTAGTAATCTTCCAATGAGAGGGATTAACGATGATAGCATACAACATTTGATTTTCATCTCAGTATTCCTATGGGTGGGGAATATGGTTTCATACTTATTTGCAGGCAATCTGCCGCCTGAGGTGAGGCAGGAGATGGTGCCCCCGCTCACGCCAACCCCCCCCCCCCCCCCATCTGTCCTCCCTTCATTCGCCGCTGGCCTGGCTTCCGGTGGTGGCGGTCCACGGCAGCGATCCTCCTCCCTTCAACCGCCGCAGGCCTGTGTCCGCAGCTGCGGCAGGGGGCAGGCAGGGTGAGGCGGATACCACAGCAGCGTTCTGAGAGGGGCATTGTGTTTGCCGCCTCAAAACTCTGCCGCGTGAGGTGGCCGCCTCACCCTGCCTCATTATAGAACCACCCCTGCTTATTTGGTTAACCCCAGCAGTGTTCATTTTGTGTTCTAGGGGTTCTTGGATGGATGGATGGGCATCTTGCAAGGGCAGAGGCTGGGTCAGAGGACTGAGATATTATCTGTGAGGTGAGCGACTGTTAAGTGTCACTGATGTGTGAGGACAGCGGTTTGGGAGATAATCTGGCAAGTGGCCTCAGGGCAGGGCTGGTGGAAGGGTATTAGGCACCCTAGGTGAACCTTCTGCCTTGCCCCCCCCCCCCCCAAGTCCTGGCCCAAACACACAAATAAAAATTATGCAATGTAAAATGAAGAAATATAAAACATCAGTATAATAGTAAAAGCATACTAGTAAAAGGAATATTTCAAAATAGCAGACAAATAGAGTGACACCAATAATTAAAAACTCAAAAATGAAAACAAAAAAATGTTCCAGCTCCAACCCTTACACAGGCTCCCTCCCTCTCACTAACACCATCACTCTCTCGTACACATACAAAATGCAAATAAATAAATAAAGGGAAGCTAAGCTATACATGTTGTTTCCTTTTGAAAATGAGCATTTGCAGAGTTTAAAAGCAGCCACATACTTTGACCTACTACTTGTGCATGCATACTTTTGCATATCTCATGTACACGTTATTTCCCTCCCCTAACCGAAACCTGCCTCCAGGATTGCCTCCTTTTAATGCAGCTAAAAGTATGTGCTCTGTATATGAGGGGCATGCTTTTAGCCACCTTTAAGGAGGGCAAGTTTCAGTCAGACCGTTGTACTCATATATCCCGGTAAAAGGTCATAAACGCTTACACGAGTCGACTACATAGGAATTAATGGGAAAACAAAGTAAATAAACCGAAATAGAAATCTTTTATTTTGAAAACCCCACATATTTATAGCACTTGTTCTACAGAAGTTAGAAAGTTTTGTTTAAATCTGAATACAAGCCTCATGTACGTTGTGGGGGAAATTTTCAATAACGCAAGGTTTTTGTGAGGGAAGAATGCACTTTACCACATGCAAGATCTTGTGGCTAATTTTTAAAAAAGGAAAAATGCCTGGCTAGGTCTGCGGGAGAAAGTGTCTGCATAATTTGGATCTCCTATTTCTGTGAGCAGCTTATCAGGGATAAAACATCATGCGTACAGGAGTCAGCAGGAGAATTTAAATTACAATGCAATAGGCATATCTATTCTGCTTTCCCTATTCAAGCCAATTAAACAATAGTAAAGTATGTCCCATAGGAAAGCATTCCTCATTAAAGCTGTTACTCCAACATCACTATAATGTCCAGTGCATATCAACCTAAATTACAAGGTATAAACAATTCTGATGCAAGATCACAACCATAATAAAAACGTCTGTGGTTCAGTTATCCGATACACCCAAGATAATAATAAAAACCGTGTAGCTGCGACAACCAGTCCGTCACAAGGTGGGGAGGGTAACGGGAGCCCACCAACCTCAATAACCCCTTTTAATAATCCAGACTGACCCCAGAATGGTGTGTAAATGGCCGCAGCTTTATTGTTGGCAAGCATCAATACAAACAGTGCCTATGTACCCCAGCCATAACAGAGATAGATGCTATTCTCAGACTGTGTGGAAAGCAGTGCCTTATAGGATGGATTTGGGCCCACCACAGGCAAGCAAATCCCTGTCCTTCTGAGAGACACTCCTTATGGACATTCCCGGTCAGCCTGCCACGCACAAGCAAGGTGACTGCCCAAGATACAGGGACATCTGGTCTGCCGTCGCACCAGGGCTGCCTGGCCCTGACGGCAGACAATCCCCCAGCCAAATCAAAAGTCTAACATGGCCTTCCATGCACTGCCTCATAGGCAGTGGTACCTCGCCCAACCACTGCGACATGAACAGAGATTTAAAATCTTAAATGCTAGCTAACAATCGGGCCGATACAGTAAAGCCCGCTCTCCACGCACCAATGCGCGCATGTTATAAAACAGCCGCGTCCATGTGCACACACGGGAACCGTACGCACATGGATGCATGTGCAGAATTTTTAAAAAGTACTATCCCATAGGGAATAAATGTTGTGATCCTGCCCGCGAGGAGCATGGGCAGGCTCTTACCTTCTCACAGCCAGTCAGGCTGCTGACGCTGCTGCTTCTCTTTCTCCCTGAATCAGCTGGGGGCTGTCCCCGCAGCTGTTGCCATGCGGCTGGCTCCTGCTTCTGCCTTCCCCCAACGTACTGCTGCGATCCCGGGACCTTTCAGCCAGCAGGGAGGCCGTCCTTGCCGGTGCCTGCTTCAGCCCGGGTCCTTGCCCTGCAGGGAAGCCGTCCCTGCCGGTGCCTGCAGCCTGCTACAGCCCCCTGTTTCCCCTGCAGCCAGCCTTGCCTCTCTCTGCTTCTTCCTGCTTCAGTTCTTGCAGCTGGGAGCTGCTCCAGTGACCTGCCTTCACCCAGCTCCAGCCCAGGGCTGCTCCACGACTTCCTTGGGCCCTCCACGTGGCTGAGGACGCCACCAGCTTCCAGCACTCATCTCTCCAGCTTCCTAGGGCGCGAGCGCGCGCCTCTCGTCTGTTCTTCAGGGGCCAGCCAGGTGTGGCCCCCTGCTGGCTCCTCCCTGGGCGTTGTCCACCTCAGCACTACAAAGAGATTCAACGTTCAGTCTGTCTTGGCCTTCGCAAGGAGTTAGTCACTCCTGAGACCCTCGTTCCAGGAGCTGCCTTGAGTTCCAGCCTTCTGCAAGGTCTAAGTGTTCCATGTTTCCAGTTGTTCCAGTCCTGATGTTCCAGTTGTTCCATTCCTGATGTTCCAGTTGTTCCAGTCCTGATGTCTTCAGTTGTTCCAGTCCTGATGTTCGCTTGTTCCTGTTCCTGCCTTGAGGTCTGATTCCTAATCCGGTATCCATGATCCAGTCCAGATATTACAAGCCTGTACCTTGATCCTGAAACTCGCCTGAAAGCTAAGTACTTTGCTTCTGAATCTCTTGAAAGCTATCACCTTGATCCTGTGTCCTCCAATGTCCTGGTACCTCGCGGCAAGCCACGCCGTGGTCCGTGACCAGCCCTCGGGGCGGGCTGATTAGGGCCATCAGTGATGCAAGCCATGTACCTCGCTTCTAAGTCTCTGAGAAGTCCTTGTTCCTGACCTTGTTACCTGCCTTGGCTGCCGGTGTGCAGCAATCCTGCCTTGGCTGCCGGTGTGCAGCAAACCTGTTTCTTCCCTGTTACCTTGATGTCGGTGCCAGATCCAGTTCCTGATCCAGTCCATGTGTTCTGCCCTTCGTCTTGTCTGGCTCCTGAGCCTTCTGGTCCTGTTGGGCCCTGGAGTGCCCAACAGGTGAGATTCGTCCCTGTGCTTTGGAGCTTCCCTTCCTGCCAGCCGACGGGGCTTCGGATGTCAGTATCCCAGCATCGGAGTTCGCTTCGCCTGGATCTCTCCTGCATTCTCCCGTTCTCAGCGTGGTCCGTGACCTGCCCTCCAAGGCAGTGTTGGGGACGCGTGGGACAGGGTAGCATTGACTCAGTCCCAGGAGTGGTCTGAGCGGTGTGCCCTGAGGGACAATGCCCATGTCTTCCTTTAGCCCTTGTTCCTGAGTCTACATCTGCACCCTCAGTACCTCACCTCTGAATTTACCTCTGCATCTACAGTATCTTGCTTCAGTACCTACCTCTGCATTCTCAGTACCTCGCTTCTGAGTCTACGTCTGCACTCCCAGTACCTTGCTTCTGAGTCTTCGTCTGCACTTCCAATATCTTGCTTCTGAGTCTACGTCAGCACGCCAGTACCTTGCTTCTGAGTCTATGTCTGCACTCCCAGTACCTTGCTTCTGAGTCTACGTCTGCACTCCCAGTACACTGCTTCTGAGTCTACGTCTGCACTTCCAGTACCCTGTTCCTGAGTCTCGTCTGAATCTATGTTCCAGCCTTCACTGTCCTGGCCTCTGTTGGGCCTGCCGCTTCATGTCGTACCCTGCGGCAGGTCCGAAAGGGCTGGGAACGGTCGGAGGACTGTTCACAAGACCAACATTGCATTGTTGGGTCTTCCGAAGCGTGCAGGTCCGGAGAAGGGCCTGTCGCCTGGTCATCACTCCAGTCTTGCTTCCGTCCTACCCATGCTCGGGCATGCCACACCTCCCGCGGCCCTCTTCGGAATCCTCTGGGGTCGAGCCGCGGCCCAAGGACATACCTCTCTCAGGAAGTGGGATCACTCTCCTAGTGATCCACAACAATAAAATAGTAGTTGGGGTATATTACTGTCCATCTAGCCAGAATGAACTAACAGACAATAAAATGCTAAAAGAAATTATGAAGCTAACAAAATCAGCAGCAGGGTAGTAATGGGTGATTTCAATTACCCCAGTATTGACTGGGTAAATGTTACATCAGGACATTCTAGAGAGATAAAGTTGCTAGATGAAATAAATGACTGCTTCAAGGAGCAGCTGGTACAAGAATGAACAAGAGAGGAAACAATTTTAGAAGTCCTTAGTGGAACACAAGATTTGGTGCGAGAGATACGTTTTGGAGCCAGTTGGTAGTAGTGATCACAACATTATCAAATTTGACTTAATAACTGGAGGGAGTGCAAAAAAAGAAATCTACTGCAACAGCATTTAACTTTCAAAAAGGTGACTATGCTAAAATGAGGAAAATGGTTAGGAAAAAATCTGAAAGGATCAACTGCAAAGGTTTAGAGTTTAGCTCAGGCATAGACATTCTTTAAAGATACCATCTTGGAAGCCCAGACCAGTTGTATTCCATGTGTTAGAAAAGTTGGAAGAGAGGCTAAATGACTACCAGCATGGTTAAAAGGTGAGGGGAGAGAGGATATAATATCTAAAAGAATATCTTTCAAGAAATGGAAAAGGATCCAAATGAAAACAGGAAACCACATAAGCACTGGCAAGTCAGATGCAAAGCACTGATAAGGAAGGCAAAGAGAGAATTAAAAAATACGCCCTGGAAGCTAAAACTCATAATAAAAACTTTAGACTTCTTACACCATTTAATATGATATTGTTTAATTTCCTTAATATTAAGTGGATTAGCCTCTAAAACTAACTCTAAATGAGTTTTCATATTGTCCACTAGATGGCACCCATACAGCAGAATACTCCCACTGACTCTAATCAACCCTGCAAACATTTATTCTGATCCCCCTCCTTCCTTTTTTTCCCCCTTTTTCCTTGTAAATATTAAGAAGAGCTATTAGGATAGAGAAGAATAGATGGAATCCCAAGATGTTAAACTCAAAAGAATTGAATTAGCATCAGTCCATCTTCGGGAACCAATTAGAACACAAAGAGGTATAGCTCGGCCAAAAAAGACCGAAGGGAAAAAACAAAGGCAGAAACAGAAGCCCTAAAACTCAATATCTGATGTGAGATTTAACACACACTCACTATACACTGCACATGTGCACACAAACTATCAACCAATGGAAAATATATATAATAAAAAACGATACTCACAGATTATTGGAGATTGATAAACATACTTACAAAAATGGATCCATCATACGCATAACCACCAGGGAAGCACGAAAACTTCTTTAAGCCTCGTCTCTGAGCTCAGTGTCCTTCGGGTATTACTGCTCCAGCAATGCTCCTCCAGACCACTTAAGTCTGGGTACTCTTCCTTTGGACTTAAAACCAAATTAAATGTCCGAGAACTTAGTGTGGAATTGGATCCTGTCCACCAGAATTCAATGCAACAATATCCAAAATAACAATAGCCTCAGCTATTGCTAAGTCCCTTCGTGCAGTCGCCAAAAATGTATATATTACCTGACTGTGTAAACGGCACTTCTCTGCAACAGGACACACAAGGATATCACAAGGAATTTAGTTGAAGCAAATATAAATTTATTATTGCATATCCTTGGAAGACACAGACCGCCAGACCATCAATATAGGCAGGGCATTACTGTCTCTTCCAGTATCTTGTAAAAGCTGTATTATATAGGTTTCAACCATACACAGAATGCCTGTGACAAGGATCACTTACGCAATATGACAGTGAAATAAGCTAACCTTCTTTAACCTGAGAACTCTCCACCCACATGAAGGTCCCTTTGTTTTAGCTTTGCTTTTGATGTGCCCTGCTTCTCCTGGGTTCCTTTGTTCTGTCGATAGATCAATCATTTCATCTCCAGGGGGCAGGGAGAAACTCTGATTTCAGTTGGAGTCTCTTGGAGCCAGATAAGCCAAGAATGCAGCCTCAGCCATCTGCCATCGATAACTTCATGACCTTTAAGTATAGGCTTTGCAGAGCCTAAAGGTATTCCAGATATCTTCCAGATTCTTGAATCTGAGGTCAGTTAAAAGTTTTTCTCTATAACCAACATTGCAAGCAGGCCACATCCTGAAGGATTCTGGGAACTGAGTGAGCAATACTCTTAGCATTAGGCTCCATATATCAAGGGGGTTTGCAATTAATTAAATTTGAAGGGTTGGAGTGGGTTTGGGCTTATTTTTTTTTTTTAATGTGGCCTTTCTCCCCCTAAAAAAACAATAAGAAAACCAGACAAAATTTTGTTGGTTTTCTTATCGTTTTGTCGCCCCCCCAAAACATGACGAAATAGGAAATATCATCTCTATTTCCTATTTCTTCACAAACAAATGCACATCCCTAATATCAATATAGTTTTTCCAAAACACACACAGTACATTCCGTTTTATTTTGACCAGATTTATTTCATATTATTCCATATTCCCCCTGAAGAAGCCAACACGTGAAACAAAGATACTTGTCGGGGTTTTTTAAAATTGGATTTCAACATTGGGAAATATGATGTATACTGTTTGATTGGCTCTTTCTCCATCACCATAGTTTTTATAATTGTCTGTCAATACATATATTGTTTCAGTCCCTACCTTAAGGGGCCCTGCAGAATTTGATTTCAATATTGAGCTTTGTGATGTACTGTTCGATTGGCTTTGCCTCCATCATAATTTTTATAATTGCTGTTTTGTCAATTCGTATATTTTCTTTTTGAACCCTTATTTTTAAGGCTGTTTTAAATATGCATGTGTTGTATTTGCAATACATTATTATGTCCTATATTAACTTTTAGCAGATTTTCAATTATATCTAATTAACTATATTTGTACTGCATATATATATATATATATATACACACTAGAAGTTTTACTATAGATATTACATTTATCATGCTTTTTATGTAGTTTTTGTTATACACTGGGGTCAATTTTAAAAGGAGTGCACATGCGTTCATGTGTGCGGTTCCTGGCATGCGCACATGGATGCGCCAATTTTATAACATGCGCGCAACAGTGCGTGCATGTTATAAAATCCAAAAGTTGTGCGCACATACGCGCGCTGGATTTTATAATCCGCACACACATGTACAGGTGGCCTGCGATTCATGCACGCAGAAGTGGGGAATGTTCAAATTACTCACGGTGACGTGGCCTCTTTTCCAGGTTCCTCCCAGTCCATGAAGCGGACGGACAGAACTTCCCTAACCCCCTACCTAATCTTCCTCCCCTTTCCCCCTCTCCACCCCTGACCCCTAACCCCTACGTACCTTCACTATTTTTTTAGTTCAGAAACGTACCTGCTCTGATGAGCAGAAGTAAGTTACATGCGCCTGCCTGCTGCTTGTGCGTGCTTCCCTGGGACAGCATTGAATGGTGCTGTCCCAGCCAGCCCCCCACCCTGCCCCTCCCCATCGAGGCCTGGCATTTCGGCGCTAAACAGGGGTTACGTGTATGGCTAGGCCATTCTGAAAATGCACGTGGTGTGTGTGAGGCCCAGCCACGGAGGTAACCTCATTATTTACATGCGTGGCCCTTTTAAAATCAGGCTGTTTGTGAATAAAGATCTAGTCAAGTCATTTTTTTAAAAGCAATTCATTTTCTTTGCTTTTTTTTTTTTTTTTACATAACCATTAGTATGTAGTGTTTCACCCTAGTGGTAAACATATAGTTTTTTATGCATATGTGTTAGCACAGTACCATATTTATTAGCATAATTTGTCCTGTATTTTTTCTTATTATTATAGTTTGTAGTCTGTATGAATAGGATTTGTTTACCCTTGTAGCAGTGTAGTATGCCAGTACTATTTTATCTCAGTATCCCCACCATCATGACCACTCACAGTTGAACCAGAAACAGAAAGAGTGGGAGTAAAAAATAAGAATGTAAGGAGAAATAGTTTAGATTAGGATAACAGGTATTGTGTATGTGGTAGCAATTAGAGCAGGAGTGGGGAACCTCGGGTTAAAGACCACAGATTGGGTCACTTTTCAGGATACCCCTAATGATTATGCATGGCATAGATTTGCATACAATTGAGGCAGAGTACATGCAAATATTTGTCATGCATATTCATTAAAGTTTGCTTTAAAACCTGATAGGTTTGCAGATCTCAAGGACCAGAGGTCCCCCATACCTGAATTAAAATATATTAAAGCAATATTTAAAAAGGCTAGTGCTGCTAGCAAGTAACAAACTAAAAAATAAAAACAGGAGAGCTTTTGAATCTGTTCAGCAACTCTTTATGGAACAAGTTTTTAGAGATTTAGATGCTGATTACTGAATTGTAGACAACATCATAAATGCACTAGTGTGCTTATTTGAGGTTTTTGCATGCATTATCATATTTGCAAAACATAGGGGTCGATGCAATAAAGACACGTAGAAATGCGTGCATGGTGCCCCCAAAGGGGGGGACGGGGACGGTTATGAAAACCAACGCCGGTAAACTCGGCATCGGTTTTCATAACCTGTGTGTGTGAGCGAAGCAGAGGGCAGCAGCCGGGTCAAAGATGGATGAGTTTCAGATGGTGGAAGAGGTGAGTCCCACCGTGCCCGTCTTACCGAGAGCTCGTGCTAGCAGCAGCGCCGAGGCAGGCTCGGTAAAGGGGCAGTTTGAGCGGGCGTTCCGTTTTAATTATTTTATATTTTTTTTACTTTAAAAAATACAGAAAGGCAGTTTTTTTCAGCTTTTCTGTATTTCTTTTCAATGCGCTCAGCAATTAAAACGCACATTTATCTTTTTGCATTGGGAGTGAATGAGTAATAGGCTCATTCACATGCATTTGAATGTGATGAGTGCTATCTCATTCACTCTGCGTTAGACGTGCGTTAAATAGGCGCTAAACCCCTTATTGCATTAGGGGATTGATTAGCGCCTATTTTTCACGCGTCTAACTGCTCGTTAAGAGTGCGCTCGGCTGAGTGCACCATATTGCATCTGTCCCTCAGTATTTGCTAGTTGATGTACATTTATTAAAAACGATATTAAGCAAGAAACAATGCTTATCAGCTCATTAGTAAATCTGCAGATGTTACATTTTGTTGCGGAAGTATACCCTTAGGCTGAGATGGAGTTGGCACAACCTGCAGGGAGGAGCCCTGCAGATCCCCACCATCGGTAGGTGTAGCTGATGAGTAGAGGCCCAACTGGAGCTTTATCATTACCAGATCTTGTTCCCCTTAGGTTGAGCCCCTCTGGTGCTGAGAGTGGCTAGTCTTAGGCGCGGGCCTCTCTGGAGATCTGAAGATCTGTTGCATAGAAGATGTTGCAGGCCAGCACAGTGAAGAAGCAGAGTCTGTATGAGCAGCGGTCAGGACAGGCGGCAGGCAATGGAAACAGGTTAAGGCTGTGGTCAGTGGTGGGCGGAGTCCACTCAGTGGCATGGTTCAGGCAATGGTCTGGGCAAGCAGAGTTTGAGCAGTAATGAAAAGCAGGCAATGGTGAGAGGCAGGCAGAGGTCAAGCAGCGTCAAGGTCCAATATGTAGTCAAGCCAGAAGTCCAATTCAGTCAAAGCCAGTCCAATCCAATGAGAAGAGGATCGAAGAGGAGGAGGGAGGACAAGGAACCACAGGAACAAGACGAGATGTTGAAGACAAAGGGAAGACTGACAACAAAGACAATAAATCAGAAGACAAACAAAAATGCCATTGAACCAGGAACAGGACACACAGCAGAAGCAGGAACCAGGAAGCAAGGATCAGGAACCAGGAATCATGAACACAGAGGCAAAGAACTTCTCCAATGGAGTTGACCTATTACTGAGGCACTGGAGGGTTCTCTGTCTCAGCCCTTTATAGGGCTGGCTAGATAACATGATCAGGAGGAACCTCCAGAGGTTACATGCTTCTCGCCCTTTAAATTTAGGGCAATCATTGCACACATGCACTAAAGAAGGGGGGCACACTTTGGGGATCTGGCAGTGTCTTGCTGCAAAGGGAAAAGCAGTTGTGGCATGGCCTCCCGCTGCACTCCGATGCCGGGAGCAGACGGGAGCCTGGAGGCTGGCGCGACAGTCTGTCAAGACTCTGAAAGCTGGTGCGGTGTTGGGAGGTGAAGAGGGCTGGCCTGGCCTGGTGGGTACGGGATGGGCCCGTGGTCCACCAAATGCAACACATTTCATGTAAAAAATGAAATGGGTTATTGCCTCAGGGAGGGGCAATTAAGAATTTTTGCAATAATGTCCATGTGAAAGCATGGGTATTTTTACAAGAAAAATGCCACAATTCAAATGTACTATTTATTTAAATGAGCTGGCAGCATGAGAAAAACGTACTGCGCTGCTGGCCCATTTGGTGAAGTACTTTGCTGGATAGTGCATTGTCCCTTTAAGCGTGAGCTACACTGGAGGTTATATAGGTAGAATGTCTGTCCTCCTAAGTGAATTTCCAGGTAGGTAAACAGGAAGTGTGTATCTTTCACAACACCCATACATTTAGCTGCATTAAAATCCCATTTTTTTGGAGGGAGCACAATAAATTGGTTGGGGGAGAAAACTACAAGAGCATAACTAATTTTCGAAAATATAGTCACATAATCAATGCATTGTTTATGTTCTCACTGGAACTGACTTCCAAGTTGGTGCTTGCTTTCTATCTGCACACCCACTCAGTCTTCAAACACAAGCAACGCAGGTAGTTTGTGTTTGAAGTTCAGCTTGCTTTGTGTGGGTTGAAAAGTACATGGGCACTATGTCAGTTACATTTATTAAAAATTTACCCCCGTCTTTTCCCCCTGCAATATAAAGGGAAGCAATATGCATATCAATTGCATAAAAGTCAAACACATTCCAGGGTTTATTGAATTCTAAACTAGAAAATAAAGCAAGATTCTGGATGTGTTTACCTCTATGAGAACTCTGCAATTTGTGTTTCCAGAGTTAATACACTGAATACATGCAAAGTGGCAAGAAGTGGCATAAACAGAGAAATATTACAAAAGTTAACAATGTTCCTATATCAGTATCTGACAACATTAAGGAAGCTAACTATTATGTTAGAATACCGAGCCTCGTAAATGAAAAATAGAAAGCTGAAATGAGCTTTACACAAAGAACGACCGTGCTTTAGACAAGACACATGCATTCTGCAACATTTACAACAAAGACTTTATTATAGCTCACAGAGGAATTAATGATAGCAACTCCCATGTGAGATCCACATTACCATAAAATGAAAGGAAAATCTATTTACAGCACCTCATCATTAAATACAGTAACTGAGAAAATTGCTTTGATTTATCATCTAATCAAAGCATGCATCATATTAAAATTGAGGGCAACATATATTCCATGGTCTTCTTCCAATCTGACTCTATGAAAAATCTGGCTTGGTCCATTTAGCAGTTGCTCTAGTAGACCATTATGTTGCCATTCTTACTAAGAGCCATTTCAGTGAGTGCCAATATTTCATATCTGTTCCAAATATCATGGCTAAGCCACTCCTTAAGTGATGAAAAAAATGGAGAGTATTTGCCGGCTCACGTCCAGAGAAGCGTCCATTTTATAACACGCACATCTATGCATGCATGTTATAAAATAGCTTGGGCAGATGTACATTGTGCACAAATGCTGCATCTATTGCGTAAGTAGGGGAATTATTTTTTTTGGGACACCTGCAGATGTCATAGCTAGTCTTCCCACTTCATTCCCATTTCACCCAGTTTAGCGAAAAGACTTCCAAACCTCTCTAGTATAATAGTCTCCCTTTCTCCCATGTTAGCCCAACTCTTAAAACCCCGCTGTCTAGCCTACATTTTTTTTTATTTTATTACTTACATGCCATCCATAGCAGTAGTAAAGTTACGTAGCAGGGACCCCAGCGCACATCTCTTGGCCTTCCCTGACACGTTCACGCCCTACTCAGGCCATGCCCACCCTCCTCTAGGGATCTGCAGAGGGACGCCATATGTTGCATTTGGGATTTGTATTCATCGGAGGCAGATATGTTGCATACGGCAATGGGGGCCCCCAATACGTTCATGCGTTAATTCTTATTCGTTTCCCGGCTAAAATTGAATTAACTACAACCCCCCACCCTCCTGAGCCCCCCAAGACTTACCAAAACTCCCTGGTGGTCCAGCGGGGGATCCGGGAGCCATCTCCTGCACTCACACCCTCAGCTGCCGGTATTCAAAATGGCGTCGATAGCCTTTGACCTTCTATGTCACAGGGGCTACCAGTGCCATTGGTCGGACACTGTCACATGGTAGGAGCAATGGATGGCTGGCGCCATCTTGTTTAAATTCGCTCCTTTAGACGGCCAAATAATTCGGCGAAGATTCATTGTATTCGTGGGGAATCGCGATATGTTTCGCTTCCCCATGAATACAACGATTATGGCCCTATACGTTGCGGATTGCCAATACGTAGGAAACGAATACACATCCCTACTCTCAGCCTCTTTTTAGAAACTTTTGCCTTGTGGGCACATCAGGAGATAAGCATGTGCCATGAGCGGCTTATAAAATCCACTTGACGCACGCCTTTCTCAACTTGGGCACGTATCTCCCAGCTTTGAAACGCGCAGGGCTTTTAAAATTTGCCTGTATGCATGACCAGATAACTTTGAGTCAAGGTTCATGAAACCATAGCTCCAGCTGGGGCAGCTTTCCGATTGATTTGGAAACTGAAGGAGCAGCAGGAAACTGCCAGGTAAATGATGATGATGATGGTTAAAAAAAATATATAAATATTATTCAACATAGATTCTGATAACTTTATTGATATGGAAATGCTTTCCCGGCTTCCAGTTTAAGTGGCTGATAATTTATTTTCTAATCATTTACATTACCATTATGTGACAGCCATGCCCTTCGATCAGTGCTAAGCAAGACTGGCAACCAACACTTGAAAACGATAATTTAGAAAATAAAACGTGTAGAACAGTGGTCACAATGGGTGTCATAGTCGATTGACCTTATTGTCTATATTATGGCTTAGATTTACAAGAATATTCCCTTCCTGGTCACATCCATGTAAATACAAGCTGCTCTGTTTAAATTTCATTTGTTCTGTTTGCCAAGTGGCACAGCCAACAAACAGCTTTCCAAGGAGAAATCAGTATTTATTCCAAGGACATGAAAACTAGCAGGATTTCTGGAGATTCAAATCAGCGTCAGGACAAGTTTATATCCCTGGCAGATAATGTAGTGTGTTGAACTGTAAATAGTTTTCTAACTGAATATTTAAAAAAATTATTAAGATTTTTTTCTAATATTTGATTTCATAGCCTGTCTTTATTTTACCTGGTTTTGCAAACATTTGGTGTTCACACAGATTTTTACTGCAATAAATAGGGTCAAAGGAAAGACAGATGGAGTAATTTAATCCATAAAGTATTTAATTATTTATCGTTTGATTTGTAACATCAAAACTTGAAACACTAATGAAAAAGGACCACCCCCTCCACAAAATTAGTATATGACATATCTAGTGTATAACAAAACATACAGATATCCCCTAGTATCACCCAAGCCAATTTTGAAACATTTTGGGGAAGGTGTAATAAGATCCATGTTGAAATCCACACTGATTTTTCTGCCTGGATTTTTTTGGTGCATGCAGCAAAAACCACCGGCAGAATGGGATGTACTAGCAGTCATGTATGATTAGATACACATATAAAATCCACCTATACCAAACACACACACCATAATGCTTGCAGTAACGTGCGCTCATGGCCCTATGTAGTAAATTGCACGGACATCTGGGTAGAAACCCGCACAGTCACCCATCAGCATATCAACACCCGTGATTGATTCTCGGGGGTGAAAACCTTTCTTTTTCAAAAATATGAATAAATTAGTGGTGCAGAAGTTGATGTGAAGGTGGTTAGAGCAATATCTAACCCACTTCATAATCAGACTCTGGTCGCTGACGAGAGCATGAAATGCAGATCGGTGGTGATTCTTCCTCATCAGGAATCTGCTTTCTCTCTACCAGTTCCATTTGCCGCTTAGCTGACCCACAAATACATCAAAAAAACCGGTATCAACACCAGTGCTTTCACTTAACTTATGCCCTGACCCAGGTGCTTTAAATGGGGTAAATAAAAATAAAATAAATACCCAATTGTTGCTGAGGCCATGAGAGCCTGGGGAGCTCCTGTCAGCCAGAGAGAGTCCAGAAGTGCTGTGATTAGTTTTTAAAAAGATAAATTCTGTTCAGTGCAGCCGGTGCCACAGCAGTGCTCGGAATGCTGCTGCGGCCAGCTTAAGCCAGCAGTGTCAGGGCTGTAATCAAACCCCGGGCATGATTATTACAGGGCAGGCCCAGGGGTCCTCACATATTTGGTGCAGTGATGTCAGTGAGAGGCTGCCTACACAGTGCCTGTAGGAAAATTAAAGTTTAAAAGGTGATTAAAACTTGTCAGAAACTGGGGTTTGGTGGTGGTGATCACCTGGAGAGATCATATAAATATGGCTTTAACCCTTGGTTTGGGGAAAAATGTTTATTATGTAAGTTAAAAATATAATTAGCTGTAAAAATTTTAAAATAGTTAATATGAAAAGACTACTGTTACATTTATTTAGAAGATAACCTGAAAGTTTGGCGTGATTTTGGACTGTGCAAGTAGAGTTTTCTTATTGGTTTCAGTTTCCAGTTGTCAGAGTCAGAGAAAAAAAAAAAGAAAGCTCTTTGCCATCCCATAGACAATGCCATGGTAACGCCATGGTAATGCTGGCCTACCCCAGGGCCTATGCAAGGCAGCTGGCTGATTAGGTCTGCGTAATAATACCAAGGTGAGGCAGAGCACAGAAAGAAGTAATTTACCTTTAAAGAATGTTTTGAACATACTAAAAATTCTTTTGAAAGCTGTGTTCCTTAGTCAAGGTGTTCTTAAATGATTTCTTGGTGGAAAGAATGTCTGTTAAAGTAGATGAGAACTATTTCTTGAGAGACTTCAGAGGAGTAAGGATCTCTTCTGAGGAGGTTTTCAGAATGCATGTTGTGACTGCATAGAGAGGCTCTATGTTAGAAGCTGCAAGGAGAGCCATGCAATGGCCTTATCTTCCCTAACGGCCCCTTTAACCCCTCGGTTAACACCCGTGCTAAGAAAAAGGAGTGTGTTTATTGAAATTTTAGAATTTAGCATTGGTAGTATGGTAAACTTTTTGTGCTCTGCGATAATTCCTGTTTTGCATCTTGTGCAGAGAGAGAAAGTAAGAGAGAGAGAGACTATATATATGGCCCTCATAGCAGTTAATTATTTATATCACTATGGAAGGAGCATCTAATAGCTCAAGTGGTGGTTTAGGGTTTGAGGGCAGTTTTTCATGTAGAGTGAGACGTAGGAACAGCACAGTACACCTCGGTGAAGATTTGATGTCATTTGGCGAGAGGAAAGTCTCACAAAGATGACATTTCTACTACGTTCTCTTACCCTTGCTTGATGGATTCTATATTAGGGGAGCATCAAGCTAGGCTGAGATAACATGAAAAACTGGCTCCTCAATCACCACCAACACTTCTCCTTGAGCTATTAGATGCCCCTCTTATAGGCATACAAATAGTTGCACACTGAGAGGGCCTCCCCAGAGGCACTCTCTCTCTTTTCCACTCCACTCCCTCTCTCTTCTCTCCTCCCAAGCCCATAAGTAGTTGAAATACAATTCCAAAAATTGATCACAAATTGCATTACAGCCATTTTGATCATATTGCTCAGCTTAATGCCAGGAGAAAAGGTGTAAGAACAAACATAAGAAATTGCCATGCTGGGTCAGACCAAGGGTCCATCAAGCCCAGCATCCTGTTTACAACAGAGGCCAAACCAGGCCACAAGAACCTGGCAAGTACCCAAACACCAAGAAGATGCAATTAATAGCAGTGGCTATTACCTTTAATAAACTTTATTAATAGCATTTAATGGACTTCTCCTCCAAGAACTTATCCAAACCTTTTTTGAACCCAGCTACACTAACTGCACTAACCACATCCTCTGGCAACAAATTCCAGAGCTTAATTGTGCACCGAGTGAAAAAGAATTTTCTCCGATTAGTCTTAAATGTGCTACTTGCTAACTTCATGGAGTGCCCCCTGGTCATTCTATTATCTGAAAGTGTAAATAACTGATTCAGATCTACTCGTTTAAGACCTCTAATGATCTTAAAGACCTCTATCATATTCCCCCTCAGCCGTCTGTTCTCCAAGCTGAACAGCCCTAACCTCTTCAGCCTTTCCTCACAGGGGAGCTGTTCCATTTCCTGTATCATTTTGGTTGCCTTTCTCTGTACCTTCTCCATCGCAACTATATCTTTTTTTGAGATGCGGTAACCAGAATTGTACATAGTATTCAAGTGCGGTCTCACCATGGAGCAATACAGAGGCTTTATGACATTTTCCGTTTTATTAACCATTTCCTTCCTAATAATTCCTAACATTCTCTTTGCTTTTTTGACTGCTGCAGCACACTGAGCTGACAATTTCAATGTATTATCCACTATTATGCCTAGATCTTTTTCCTGGGTGGTAGTTCCTAATATGGAACCTAACATCGTGAAACTACAGCAAGGGTTATTTTTCTCTATATGCAACACCTTGCACTTGTCCACATTAAATTTCATCTGCCAATCTTCCAGTCTTGCAAGGTCCTCCTGTAATGTATCACAATCCGCTTGTGATTTAACCACTCTGAATAATTTTGTATCATCTGCAAATTTGATAACCTCACTCATCGTATTCCTTTCCAGATCATTTATATATATATTGAAAAGCATCAGTCCAAGTACAGATCAATGAGGCGCTCCACTGTTTACCCTTTTCCACTGAGAAAATTGACCATTTAATCCTACTTTCTGTTTCCTGTCTTTTAACCAGTTTGTAATCCATGAAAGGACATCGCCTCCTATCCCATGACTTTTTAGTTTTCTTAGAAGCTTCTCATGAAGGACTTTGTCAAATGCCTTCTGAAAATCCAAATACACTACATCCACTGGTTCATCTTTATCCACATGTTTATTAACCCCTTCAAAAAAATGGAGCAGATTTGTTAGGCAAGACTTCCCTTGGATTTTTGGGTAAATCCATGTTGACTGTGTCCCATTAAACCATATCTTTCTATATACTCTACGATTTTGATCTTTAGAATAGTTTCCACCATTTTTCCCGGCTCTGAAGTCAGGCTCACTGGTCTATAGTTTCCCGGATCGCCCATGGAGCCCTTTTTAAATATTGGGGTTATGTTGGCCACTCTCCAGTCTTCAGATACAATGGATGATTTCCTGCGTTAAAACCATGCAATAGCATGCATTATGCGATTGCACGGTGTGATATTGCCCCTCATTTTCATGTCTCCCAAAAGTCCTCTCTAATCCTGTCCCTTCCCAAAATTTGCATTCATGCCTTGTGATAGAGTTATTATCGCATGCATTATGGCATTAACGCTTTATTATGTGCGTTAACGCCATAAAGTATTTTGATGAATGTGAGAGAGAATGATTGAATATTTTCTTTACTTTGTGAGCTCTCTCAAAACAAGAATCCTTAGACAGGGTGGAGATACTTGTTTTTTTATTTCTATTAGCAAGAACTTGTGTCATTTATACACAGACACACTAGCAACATTATAGACTGTGGAAGATTGGCGGTGTGAGGCAGTCAGTCTTTATTATTGATTTGGTTTGAGATAGCATAGTAGGTGAACCACTGTATCCTGAGACTTTGTGGTCAAGAGTGGTAGATCAGGTCCAGTCTGTGCCATCAAGCAGTGTGAGCTATTCTTTGATCACAAGCCACCAAAGCTTCACATCATTCCTGGGTCAGCACTCTCTACCCAGTGTTCACAATTAGCTCTCTCAAAATGTATTACCCACATACCCAGCAATCACAGAGAAAGGGTCGATTTTAGAAGTAGCACTTGGCCGTCCATGTGCATGTGGTTCCCTGCGTGCGCATATGACACGTCAATTTTATAATGTGCGCATGCTGGCGAGCACATATTATAAAATCTGAAGGCTACATGCACAGGCGTGTGGCGCACATGGGGGGAGGGGAATTTTCATTAAATATGCGTGGCAACGCAATCGAGCCTCCCCCAGCTCCTTCCGAGTCCACTCCAATTAAGGAGCGGACAGGGAGGGAACTTCCCTAACCCCCTACCTAATCTTCCTCCCTCTTCTTCTCTCCTCCCCACCCCTAAACCTAACATGCGCAGATTACTTCTGTGGAGCAGGAGTAATCTGCATGCGCTGGCCAGCTGCCAGCGCATGCTTCCCCGGGACAGCATCGAATGGTGCTGTGCCGGCCTGCCCCCCTTCCTGCCCCCCTTCCTGCCCCCCTTCCTGCCCCCCTTCCTGCCCAGACCCCATCCCCAGCCTGCCCCTTTGGAAAGGCCTGGCACTTGTGTGCGTATCAGGGTTTACGCGCCTGGCTGGGCCGGTTATAAAATGCACGCGGCGCACGCAAGGCCTGGCCATGCACATAAAGCCCAGTATTGGTGCAAGCGGACCTTTGAAAACTTACTTGTAAGTGCACACCAATGAACTGTGACACAATTTTGGTAAACTGCACTTGTACAACACACACGGACATACAAGAGTTTATTTATTTATTTATTTTATTTATTGGTTTTTATATACCGCCGTTTATCAAGATATCACGTCGGTGTACAGAGAACATATTAACATACGCCTTGACGTTATAAAATGAACGCCTTAGCTTTATACATAAAGGGGCGGATTTTAAGAGCCCTGCTCGCCTAAATCCGCCCAAATCCGGGTGGATTTAGGCGAGCAGGGCCCTGCGCGCCGGGAAGCCTATTTTACATAGGCCTACCGGCGTGCGCAGAGCCCCGGCACTCGCGTAAGTCCCGGGGTTTTCGGATGGGGGCGGGTCGGGGGGCGTGTCGGGGGCGGGCCCGAACGAGCGGCGTTTTCGGGGCGTGTCGGGAGCGTTCCGGGGGCGGGCCCGGGGTCGTGGCTACGGCCCGGGGGCGTGGCCGCGCCCTCCGTACCCGCCCCCAGGTCGCGGCCCGGCGCGCAGGAGGCCCGCTGGCGTGCGGGGATTTACGTCTCCCTCCGGGAGGCGTAAATCCCCCAACAAAGGTAAGGGGGGGGTTTTAGACAGGGCCGGGCAGGTGGGTTAGGTAGAGGAAGGGAGGGGAAGGTGAGGGGAGGGCGTTAGAGGACTCCCTCCGAGGCCGCTCCGATTTCGGAGCGGCCTCGGAGGGAACGGGGGTAGGCTGCGCGGCTCGGCGCGCGCCGGCTATACAAAATTGATAGTCTTGCGCGCGCCGATCCAGGTTTTTAGCAGATACGCGCGGCTCCGTGCGTATCTACTAAAATCCAGCCTGGAGCGCAAACAAAAGTAGGCCTATTCGCGGAGTATGAAAATCCGCCCCTATACGCATTAACTTTCTACATAGAACAAGATAGTTTGAGTTAAAAACTATACGCCAAAGAATTATATATAGAACAATTATGTAAAACTAAAATTAATACAGTGAACAACTTATTAATGCGGAGGGGGGCAATCAAGGCTTAAATTAAATGGGGCGGATTTTCAGAGCCCTGCTCGCCTAAATCCGCCCAAATCCGGACGGATTTAGGCGAGCAGGGCCCTGCGCGCCGGTAAGCCTATTTTACATAGGCCTACCGGCGCACGCAGAGCCCCGGGACTCGCGTAAGTCCCGGGGTTTTCGAAGGGGGCGGGCCCGAACCGCGCGGCGTTTTCGGGGCGTGTCGGGAGCGTTCAGGGGGCGGGCCCGGGGGCGTGGCCGCGCCCTCCGGACCCCCCCCAGATCACGTCCCGGCGCGCTAGCGGCCCGCTGGCGCGCGGGGATTTACGTCTCCCTCCGGGAGGCGTAAATCCCCCAACAAAGGTAAGGGGGGGGGGGTTTAGACAGGGCCGGGCGGGTGGGTTAGGTAGGGGAAGGGAGGGGAAGGTGAGGGGAGGGCAAAAGAAAGTTCCCTCCGAGGCCGCTCCGATTTCGGAGCGGCCTCGGAGGGAACGGGGGTAGGCTGTGCGGCTCGGCGCGCGCCGGCTATACGAAATCGATAGCCTTGCGCGTGCCGATCCCGGATTTCAGCGGCTACGCGCGTATCTACTGAAATCCAGCGTACTTTTGTTTGCGCCTGGAGCGCCAACAAAAGTACGCCAAATCGCGGTTTTTGAAAATCTACCCCTATATACGTGGCAATATACCCCTATATACGGGTCAATAACAGATATGACAAATTAGGATTACATATAGCTTAGGATTAGTATTGGTGAAAGTATATTAGTGTGACAGGGAAAGGTGGGGAGGGGGATAGAAGGAGAGAGAGGAAAAGTTGGGAGAGGGAGGAGTTCAAAGTCATTGAGTTAAAACAGGTTAAAGATAAAAGTTAATACTTACCTGGAGATTTCCAGAATTGCTTGAAATGACAAGTTAACGCAAAGAATCAGATTTCTTGAATTAAAGTTGAAATTCAACGTTTGTTCACATTAAGATGTAATCCTTGTACTGGAACCGGTTTCTATTCCAAACTGTTAAGAATTGGGGTGAGCGTCACATATGAAAAATTGTTTTCGTGCACCATATGGAAATTATTTCATCAAAATTATTGACATTATTGAAAGGTTTGTTTGTTCAATAATCACACTTGTTACTAGAGGTGAAGAACCTAGAAAATTATCAATTTGCCAGCAAAATAAAATCCTTTAATTTAATGATAAATGTGCTTCTGAAATCATTTTTTTATTTTGATTTATTTTCTGGTGAGGACATTCTGGGTGTGCAAACTATCTCCATACCATCTTTAAAAGTGGAAACCCCAATAGCCTTACCATCTAGCTACCCACGTGACAGTGCCTGAGATAGTTTGGTGTCCAAAGGTGTTTACAGTGCTAAAAAAGCAAATTTAAAAAGCTGCAATAACCTGATCTCCCTGCTAGTGTGGCTCCCTGCATTGCCCATGATTAAATAATCACTTCCTATGCATGCCATTAGCATGCACTTGCGCAGGACCTGACACATTTTTTTTTAAACGGGTTTATGCATGCTTTTTTTCCCCCACACTGAATATGATATTACATATGCCTATGAAACTAGCATGGGAAAAACACACGCAGAAATCCACATGTAGGCGCAAAAACCTGTGGCAGCCTTTGCGCTGATTATTACATCAGCTCCATAGAGGCCAATTTACTAATATACATGCGAAAATGTTTTTTTTTTAAAGTGCATGTCATTAAAATTATCATGCACACAAAAACACTTAACTAATATTCTTAGCACATATGCTAACAAATTGCCTCAATAACACATAACATTATTAGCATACATGCTAACCCTTAAATCTGTAACTTCTATTGGCATCTATGAGCTATCATACAGTTGCAACATGTACAAACTGAGCTGAACAAGTGCAGTGCTCTTTTTCCTCATGGCTCAGCTTTTTTGCTTGGCACATGCGACTGGTTGTCACCAGCTAAATTTTAGCTGGGCAAGTTATTATTCAGCTAAACGTTTACCTGGATAAAATGAGGTGGTACAGGCCAGGGGGCTTTCTGAGTGTGTGGAAAAAAATGTATCTGGCTAGTGCAGCACTAGCCAAATAAATGTAGCCAGCTCACTCTGGTTGGAAAAATTGCCAGATGACTTTAAGGGGGGGGGGGGGGGGGGGAGGGAATAAGTACCGTCCCTGAACCTAAATTTAGCATCCAGATCCTCCCTTTCTGTACTCTGATAATTCCTATTTTATTAGTGTATGCAGATAAAAAAAGAGGCAGTCTGGGGCAAACAGTTAACATGCGTAAGTTGCTATCTGAACATTTTTTGGTATGAATTGCATCATATAAATAAATATATGTAAATAAATAAAAATAACTTTTAAAAGACACGTGTGTGTACATTGGGCAGCTTTCTTGCTTAACCTTACATCTGTTAATTATCTGGCAGAATTGATATTAGACTTAGGAACAATGTCAGGAACTATTTTTTCATGGAGAGGGTGGTGGATGCTTGGAAAGCCCTCCCAGAGGAGATGGTGAAGACAAAAATGGTAATTTTAATTCAAAACAGGATAAAGACAGAGCATCCCTAGAAGCAAGAAGATAGAAATGATGCCCTGGGCTAAGGGAATGTGGGTAACCTACTCAGAGTGGCACTTACAGCCCAGAAACAAGAAGACTAGAGAGTAACTTGCTTAGAGCATCAGTTATAACGCTGAACAAGGAGGCGAGGGGTTAATTTGCATGGAGTGGAAGTGGATCCCTTACTGGGCAGACTGGATGGACCTCGTGGTTTTCATATGATGCCATTTTCTCTGTTACTGTGTTTCTTTCCAAAGAGAAATATGGGAAGATGTGCTATAGTTCAAGGGTCCATGGGTAAGGTTTTTTTGGTTTGTTTTTTTTTTACAGTATTTTCTCTTGTAAATCAGTTTTATCTTTCAGTCACAATGCATGCTAGTAGCTGAGCCATTTCAGTAATTTTCATGTTAAATAGTTTGCACCTGGTCTAGACAAGCCCTTAGTGACAACACACTAAATAGTGGTTGGAAAATGCACAATATTTCTTGTGCACTTGCTTAAGACGATATTGCTTATGATTTTCCTTTATTTACAAGGAAACATTTGCTAACTTTAAGGTGTACCTGGTAATGTTTTCTAAAAGCAGTTTAGTATGCATGCTGGGGCCTTACGGCTGGATTTTAAAAGCCCTACACGTGCAAATTCCGGCCTTTACGCGCGTGACCAACCTCTTAAAAAATTTGCCGGCGCGCGCATGTTAGAAAATTGGTGCGTTCATGTGTGTGTGCCGGGAAGTGCGCGCACATGGACGCACGCTCGCATGTTCTAAAATCTACCCCCTTAGTGTTTAGCACAATAGTTTTAATTCACACTGAATGGCTTTAGCATGCTAACCTTTGGTGTACAAGCCCTATAATTAAAATACTCAGCTAAAATCAGAGACACGTTCCTCCCTAAAACTAAACTAGCCATTGTTTCATCTATTAATTGCTCATCAAGCCCGATAAAGATGAACGTTACTGATTCTGATTTAGATAAATAAGGGTCAACAAGTCTATCAATAAATACAACTATGATTTTAACTGATCTTGTGCTGATTCTGCAAAATTGGAGGTGTGCAAAAAATATGCTCAGAAGATATGAGTAGGACAATTTTAGATATTCCCTGGGTTGAGAAAAATACCTTTAATTTTCAGCAAGAGAAAAAAAACTACAAAAGTCAAATGTCTCCAGCTAGAAATGAGGCTCTGAACGTGGCTCAGCTGGCCACGTACGTGGCTGGAATGTACATGGAGGGAATAACATTTTTGTGAAATTACTGTTGGAATCCCACTGTCCTGCCACTTCAAATATGTTTCTCATAGGTAATTTCTTTTAAGCTTCAGCCTCTGCGATAGTCCATTTGATACAGAGGAACTAGAGCAGCAAAAGGAAAATCCAGGCTAGCAGTGACATTAGATGTTGGTGGGGGAGGTGCTGTCTGCTATGAAGATACTTTTGAAAGGTAAACTCAGCTCATGTTGTGTTTTCATATTGTGTTAGTATTGCCCTTTCCAATAAAATATATTACTCATGAAAGAAACATGACAAATTAACTTAAAAGGATTAAATATTTTTTTTTCCATTTAGACTTAAATAATAGAAAATGAATAAAAAGATCATAGAAAACTGGATTTGTCATATCATTTAAAAATGTGTTCCTTTCTCATTCTCTAGAATGTTCATATGAGCATGAGAGTGATATGTATGTGAGAATGTATATGTGTGTGTGTATGCATGTGTATATGTGTCTGTGTGTGTGTATATGTGATTATGTATGTGTGTGTGTGTGTATGTGTCTGTGAGTATATATATGTGATTATGTATATATATGTGTGTGTGTGTATGCATGTGTATATGTTTGTGTGTATATGTGTCTGTATGTGTGTGTCTGTGAGTATGTATATATGTATGTATGTGTGTGTGTGTGTGTGTGTGTATATATATGGGTGTCTGTGTGTTTCTGGGTGTCTGTGAGTATGTGTGTGTGTCTATGAGTATGTATATGGGTGTGTCTGTGAGTGTGTGTGTGTGTATCTGTATGTATATGGTTGTGTCTGTATGTGTATGGGCGTATGTGTGTGTGTGTCTATGAGTATGTATATGGGTATGTCTGTGAGTGTGTGTGTCTGTGAGTATGCATATGTGTGTGTGTATGTGTGTGTATGTGTCTGTGAGTATGTATATGTGATTATGTATATGTGTGTGTATGCATGTGTATATGTTTGTGTGTATATGTGTCTGTCTGTGTGTGTGTCTGTGAGTATGTATATATGTGTGTATGTGAGTGTGTGTCTGTGTATGTGTATGGGTGTTTGTGTGTTTCTGGGTGTCTGTGAGTATGTGCGTATGTGTGTGTGTGTCTATGAGTATGTATATGGGTGTGTCTGTGAGTGTGTGTGTGTATCTGTATGTATATGGTTGTGTCTGTATGTGTATGGGCGTGTGTCTGTGTCTGTGTGTAGGTGTACGTATGTGTGTGTGTGTGTCTATGAGTATGTATATGGGTGTGTCTGTGAGTGTGTGTGTGTGTGTGTGTGTGTCTGTATGTATATGGTTGTGTCTGTATGTGTATGGGCGTGTGTCTGTGAGTAGGTGTATGTATATATGTGAGTGTGTGTGTGTGTGTGTGTGTGTGTGTATGTATGTGTCTGTGAGTATGTGTATCTGTGTGTGTGTGTGTGTGTACTGTGATAGCCAGAAGTGATAGGGTGACATCTGGCCTATAGGGGCTTTTACCTGCAGTCTTGGCTTGGTCACGGCTGTCAGGACTCTAAGGAACTAGGTTCACTCTCCCCCCTTTCCTCAACAACTTCTAGATTCAGGGTATTCTGACTCTTCACTGTATCCATAAGGGTGTTATACTTCTTTATCAGTATCCCCTCTAATGGTGCAGGCTCACTATAGTTTTACATGTGGCTAAAACCCTCTTCTAAACCCTTAATCTGGCTGTCCTGTTCCATTTCCCACAATTACCACTCCTACTACATTTGTCTCACCTTCTTCTTAAATAAAGGGAAAAACACTTTGAAATCACCTTTGTTTTATTTTCTTATTTAATCATTTTAAAGCACTTGATCTAACACACACTGTTATCTATAAGAACTTCCTACTTCTTAAGCCTCCACAATTAACGATTTATTAAACAGACCAGTTTGTTTCAAACAGTCCCAGAGGTTTCCCAAACAATAAACCCATTCAGTCCTTTAAACATTAGAAACAGAAGGAACCCACTAGCTATTGCTTTGCTTATCACTAACAATGGCTCTAGCTCTCTGTGGTTTCCCTGTATCATTCGCCAGGTCTAACAATCAATTAGAGAAAAGCAAGGCCTTTAACTAAATTATCCACCCTTCAACCTACATTGGAGAAAAAGCTGGAAAATCTGAATCTTCAGTGCTCCACAGAGGCTCATTGCACAAGCTTGCACCCTGCAGCTTCCTGCTCTCACCCCGACAGTACTTCTGTGGGGAGAATAAACTGTTCGTTTTCCTTTTCTCAGGCTATCAAACCTGATCCTGTTAAACTTCAAAACAGCCACAGTAATCACTGCCTGGAAGTATTTTTCCTTATACCAGTAACAATATTTACCCAAGTGGATGAGAACCAAAGACATCACAGTCCCTATCTTAGTCATAGGTGTTCAGCTTTTCCCATTCCTATCACCTAATAAAAGGGATATTCTTTAAACTGTGCTGTCTACTCTGTTTAACTTAAAAATATGGGCACCAGGACCTCTTTATCCCAGCACCAGCATCCCCCCCCCCCCCCCCCATGTCACCATTCCCCCTGATACTCAGTCTGACAAGAAGAGGTGGACACCTTGGTTTGCTTCGGAAAGGATAGGGCCACAGCTTTGTTAAACTTAACAAACAATAACACAGCTAATAACCCGGGTGCTGAGTCTCAACATTACACCGCCTCCCCCTTCACAATTTCTATAATGGATAGGAGCCAGGCTGAACCTGCCATCCGGACCCCGCGAAGTCTCTACCAGTGCCATGAGCCCTGAGCCATCGCTATGCAATGCATTCCATCATCTACTCCACGCCTGGTAGTAAGAGCTGAACCTGCCGCTAGGCAGTACTTCCACGGCCTGCCATGCATTGCAAGGCCTTTTCAATGTAATGCTGAGCTGCAGCTCCCACTAGTGCTCCTTGTAAAGGCAGTCTGTAGGGGGCCCAGCCCTGTCCCGACAGAATGTTTCCCCTTTCTGAGGCTCAGACACCCGCTGCGCGAGAGACATCTAATACACGCATTATATGATTGATCACACAACATGATATCTACAATGAAGATCTAACCTGGCCGTTTGCATAGGGTGGGAAGAGCAGAATATGAACAGCTGGCTGGTGGCGGCAGCAATCCAAAAAGGGAGATCACTCGGGCACTAGGATTTAAAAACCCCCATGAGCCCCGCTCTTGATGTTGACTGCCGACCAATCCCCTGCCTCCACTGATGGCACCAACGTCATCACAGGGCTGCACGTAATGCTGGCAGGTCCCGGCATGCAATGTGCTGGCCATGATGCTGGGCCTCGGGCGGAGTCACCATATCGCTTGGCACCTGCTCCTCTAGTTCCTCCCAGCCCATTCTCCACCTCAAGCAAGGCTGCAGGCCTGAGATGGCCTCCACCCACCTGCCTGGTGAATCAAGTGGCAACCTCGGGTGGGGTGCTGCCTGCGACAGGGAGGGCCCTGGTCACCTTGTTAGTGGCAGTGCCCACTGGCAGAGAAGGTGGAACAGTGGCCGCCCACTTGATCCTTTTTAAGAGAAAAGATGACTTTTACACACAGCCCAACCTTTATATCTCTTAGAAATCAAAATATTTAAGCTCAATTTAAACCTAAAACTTTTCCTTTCCTCCTTGCCCTGCTCTCACCCAGGGTCTGTATTAGATCCACTTCTCTGTCCCATGCTCATGAAAAAGAGCCCCAAGTCAGTAATAGAATAAAGTCGCTGTTAAAGGCAATCAAAAGGAATTTACCTTGCGTGCTGGTGGTGTCCATAAGTCTGGCTCATGGGGCTGCGGTGGTGGTGGTGGCAGCTGCTGCCGCTGCTGTTCCTTCCTCCCCTCTGCCCCTTTCTGTCAGAAAAACTCTCTCTTATATTGCCTAACAGCCTATAGCAGCCAAACTGCTGATCCATCTTGTTTCAGCTGATTGCTGTTGATCTGCCAGATGCTATTTCTCTGGAATTCGGGGCAATGCAGTCCCATTGGCAGCCATCTTAGCTTTTGCTGTAGCCTGCTTTTTTCCTAATAGCTTCTGTCTAACCACAGTTTATCTATTTTTATTTTTTTTAAATTTTTTACATCATATCTCAACAAGTAATAAGAGATCCATCAAAAAACATAGACTAAGGAAAGATTTAACAAAGTAATCATACACTTTAAAAACAGGTCTCTAAACTAAGGAAATCTTGGGGGCAAGATGTACATATAGGCAAAAATGAGCTCTAATTACTTATACAATACATCAATATAGGAATATACCGCTATAGAGAAGCATTACCCTTTATATTCTCATTTAGGCACAGCACTACTACTCTTACCATCTAGAAACCCCCTTAATTGATCAGGTTCATAAAAAATATATTTGTTTTCCTGCTATTTTAAGAAACATTTACAGGGGTATCTCAACACTAAATTGGCTCCACGACTTTGCGCCTCTGTTCTCATAGACAAGAACTTTCTCCTTCTCTCTTGCGTAGAGAGAACTATATCCGGATAAATCCACACAGGTTGACCATAATGTCGAACAGTTCTATTCCTAAAGAAAGCCTTTAAAACAAGATTCCTATCTTGTTCAAAGGCAAAAGTTACCAATAGTGTGCCTCTTGTTTTAATCTCAGTGTTTATAGATAGCTCAATCAACTCCGAGGTATTCAAAGATTGCTGTACTTCCTCTCCTTCTCCCGTGGCAGGCATATTTTTCTTTGAAACAAAAAATGCTTTTGTAACAACAGGTATGATATCTTTAGGTATCTTCAAGGATTCTACCATATTTTCTCTTAACATCTCAACAGGATTTAATCTCTTCAGTACAGGAAAATTCACTAAACGAAGATTTACGTAGCAAAGTGAATTTTCTATGTTTTCAAATTTTCTTTCAGTATTTACTTCAGCCTTTATTAAAGTTCCTTGTATCTTTTCCATCTTAGTAATTTTTTCCTCCAATTTCACCACTTTTTCCTGCTGGACATTCATTCTTTTCTCAGTATTCATACCTCTTTTATTTGATTCTAGGAAGGCCTGTGTTAAAGTAGTGACCGCTGCTTCAATCGATACCAATGCTTTCCATAAAGTATCTAATGTAATCATGGGAGGCTTTTGTAAAGAAAATACAGGTTTTGCTTGTAATGTTACCAGTTCTTGGAGTGCTGTGTCTTCTACGTTGTCCCATGCCAGCTTAGCTCTTTGGGGTAACGGAGTGGAGGTAGCCAATCTCTCCAATGCTCCTCCAACTCCTCTAAACGCCATCTCCTCGCTGTCTCCAATGGGCTGAT
This sequence comes from Rhinatrema bivittatum, assembly GCF_901001135.1. Classification (NCBI taxonomy): domain Eukaryota; kingdom Metazoa; phylum Chordata; class Amphibia; order Gymnophiona; family Rhinatrematidae; genus Rhinatrema; species Rhinatrema bivittatum. Next base: position 339,175,932 of record NC_042620.1, on the reverse strand, counting down.
TGAGAGGGGCTTGCTCGCTCCTCTCCTCCTGCGAGTCTCGCGATGTTTCCTCTCCCTCCATTCTAGACTGACCTCCCAGCAGCGGCGGTGTTTCAGGAGCACCTGGGCTGAGCGAGATCTCTTCGACCATGGGGATCGACTCGAGCTCCTGGGTCTCTCCCCCCGTGGTCCTCGCTCCCGGCATTTTTGGGGTAGGATCAAAAAAGCTCTCAATCTTTGCCTGCTGTCCAAATTCTTCTTTAGTAGTATTTAAATTTTCTTTCAGTCGAGATTTGCGCTTGTGTGAGGCATTTTGATTTCAAAGTGGTAATATAATCAAGGTATTATATAGTTCAAGGCACAAGCATAGAGAGAGCTCCTTAGTTGCTTCTCATATGTCGGCCATCTTGCCCCATCTATTTTTATTTTATCTGATTTATATTCCGCTTTTCGGCAATTGAAAGCAGATTACATAAAGGTATTGTATTTCCTTTTTTCTGCCCAGGGACTAATCAAGATCCTAGCATATCTATCACTTGCTAGGATATATATATATATATATATATATATATATATATATATATATATAGATAGATAGATATTAGAGATGTGAATCGTTTCCTCGATCGTCTTAACGATCGATTTCGGCTGGGAGGGGGAGGGAATCGTATTGTTGCCGTTTGGGTGTGTAAACTATCGTGAAAAATCGTTAAAATCGTGAGCCGGCACACTAAACCCCCCTAAAACCCACCCCGACCCTTTAAATTAAATCCCCCACCCTCCCGAACCCCCCCCCCCAATGCTTTAAATTACCTGGGGATCCGGCGGTGGTCCAGAACGGCGGCGGTCCGGAACGGCCCCCTCAATAGAATCGTGTTGTCTTCAGCCGGCTCCATTTTTCAAAATGGCCGCCGCAAAATGGCGGCGGCCATAGACAAAAATGATTCGACGCAGGAGGTTGTTCCGGACCCCCGCTGTACTTTTGGCAAGCCTTGTGGGGGTCAGAAGGCCCCCCCAAGCTGGCCAAAATTTTCCTGGGAGTCCAGCGGGGTTCCGGGAGTGATTTCTTGCCGCAAATCGTTTTCGTACGGAAAATGGCGCCGGCAGGAGATCGACTGCAGGAGGTCGTTCAGCGGGGGTTCCGGACCGCCGCTGAACGACCTGCAGTCGATCTCCTGCTGGCGCCATTTTCCGTACGAAAACGATTCGCGGCAAGAAATCGCTCCCGGAACCCCGCTGGACTCCCAGGAAAATTTAGGTCAGCTTGGGGGGGCCTCCTGACCCCCACAAGACTTGCCAAAAGTCCAGCGGGGGTCCGGAACGACCTCCTGCGTTGAATTGTTTTTGTCTATGGCCGCCGCCATTTTGCGGCGGCCATTTTGAAAAATGGCGCCGGCTGAAGACAACACGATTCTATTGAGGGGGCCGTTCCGGACCGCCGCCGTTCTGGACCACCGCCGGATCCCCAGGTAATTTAAAGCATTGGGGGGGGGGGGTTTGGGAGGGTGGGGGATTTAATTTAAAGGGTCGGGGGTGGGTTTTAGGGGGTTTTAGTGTGCCGGTTTTCCTGCCCTCCCCTTCCCCCGATTTACGATTTTTTAACGATAAATCGGGGGAATTGGTATTGTATCGTGGCCCTAACGATTTTTTGACGATTTAAAATATATCGGACGATATTTTAAATCGTCAAAAAACGATTCACATCCCTAATAGATATGATATATATACACACATGCAAACACACTTTGGAAACCTAAATCTATGTATATATTTTTATTTTCAATAAAATACTTTATAGCTCTTTACGAAGGCATTTAATGAAACTAATCAACCTAATCAAACACACTAACCTCCATGTCTTTATATATATATATATTTATTTTTATTTTTAGGCACTGAACATGACATTGCAGTTTTATATTATGTTATATCATTTTAATGTAATGTCGATCTTACTATGTTTTTTATGCCAAGAAAATTTTTAATGAATTTTGTTTTATTGTGATTTTACTTTATTGTATTTTATTGCTGCTGTAAAACATTTTGTTTTATTGCGATTTTACTTTATTGTATTTTTTATTACTGTTGTACTGGCTACACCGAATGATGGTATATAAAATCAGTAAAATAAATAAATATATTGTTTGAAGGTTTAATCAGTATTCAACAAGTCCCATACAAACTAGAGTAGAAGTTTGAGATCCTCATTTCCTAGAAATATGCATTTGTTTACAAAGAATGTGCCATCCGCAACGATTCGCCTCGGGCAGGCGTAACTTTTGAAATAAAGGTAGGGGGGACGATTTAGTTAGGGCAGGGGAGTGGCCGAAAAAAAGTTCCCTTCGAGGCCTTGGAGGGAACGGGAAAAGCCATCGGGGAAAGCCATCGGGGAAAGCCATCGGGGCTCCCCTCGGGCTTGGCGTGCGCAATGTGCACATGTGTGCACCCCCTTACGCGCGCCGAGCCCGGATTTTATAAGATGCGCGCGGCAGTGTGCGCATGTTATAAAATTGGGCGTAGATTTGTTCACGCCGGGTTGCACGAACAAATCTACGCCCGCGCATAATTTTAAAATCTGCCCCTAAGATTTCCAGTTCTTATCCAGATCAGTTAAGATTGAGCACAATATTCTGCTTCATTATTTTTTGCATGTATGTTATATAGTCCATTGTAAAGAGTTTAGAATCATTTTGTAAAGAAAAAAAAAGACATTAAACAGAATAGTTTATGTTGTATTAATGGCAAAAAAAGTGTAAGCATAAAGTTAAGCTAAAACTAAAACAATATCAAAGTATCACAACATTAAAAATATGTGCAAGAATGGGCATAAAAGAATAATGCACATTATATATAATTATGTTTCCAAAACTTGATCATGTAGTCTGTAACTGATGCCACATAGAAAAATGCTGTCTCAATAGTTTTGCAAAATGTAGATTTTCATATATAGATACACTTAAATGAGTGTAAAACCTCCCATAAACCTATTACTGAAAAAGTTGGAGATTATTATGTTAGCTTTAGGTCTCGTGGTTTACAAGAGGGAAATTGTGCTGTTAATTAGGTATCTCTGTGTTCCACCGAAAAGAGTGAAGAGTGAGGACATCAGATTCATAGATGATGCAAAACTATTCAAAGTTGTTAAATCATGAGCTGAATGTGAAAAATTGCAGGAGGAACTTGTGGGGGATTTAGTATTTAAATGGCAGATAAAATTTTATGTGAACAATTGTATATAGGGAAGAAGAAGCTAAATTATAGGTAATCCTTGCTAGGCTCTATCTTAGGATTCACCACCCAAGAAAAAGATCTTGGAATCATTGTGGACAATACTTTAAAATCCTTGGCAAAGTGTGTGACAGTGCTGAGATAAGCAAATAGAAAGTTAAGTATTATTAGGAAAGGAATGGAAAATAAAATGGAAGTTATTGTAATGCCTTTGTATCATCCATGATAAGACCACACCCTGAGTATTGTGTGCAATTCCTGTCACCCCTATCTAAAAAAAATGATATAGCAGAACTTGAAAAGGTATAGAGAAGGACAACCAATGAGGAAAGGCTGAGAGGAGATATGATAGAGGTCCAGAAAATCATGAGTGAGGTGGGACAAGCAAATAAGGAACCATTATTTACACTTTCAAATTGTACTAGGACTAGAGGTCACTCCACCATGAATTTAATAGGCTGAACATTTAAAAGAAATCAGAAAAATATTTTTCACCCAGTGCACAATTAATCTCTGGAATTTGTTGCAAGATGATACGGTGAAAACAGCGTAGCTGGGTTTAAAATGAGATCAGACAAACTCCGGAATGAAAAGTCCATAAACCATTATTGGCCACGACAACATTGGGAAAGCCTCAACTTATCCCTGAGAATGAATAAGAAGGACTGGATCTATTCATTGGGACTCTGCTGGGTACTTGTGACCTGATTGGCCACTCTCGTAAACAGTATGCTGTGCTTGACGGACCCTCGGTCTGACCTAGTATGGGATTTTTTTATGTCAATTATATATAGCCTAGATCAATGGGATATTGTCCTCCCACCAGCAGATAGACAGAACATAAATTAGGCAGAGAGACCAATTTTTTAAAAAATGTTGTTATACTGTCTGGTACCTTTCCTTCATATATGAATTCTTCCAAGCGGTAAATATATACCGATAATTTTCAGATTAATTAATTAATTTAACAATTTTATATACCGCAATTCATGTAGCAAGGTTACATATCATTTCGATTTACATTATAACAATAACAAGCATGTAAGAATGCAATTACATTAAAACAGGGGAGTGAAATAGGATAAGAGTGAACAGGGTAAACAAACCATAACTTATAAAATAATAGTTATATTGTGAATCTTTTGAAAGATTGGCTATAGCTTTGGGTGAGAATTAGGTTAATAAATTATACGGACTATGGATCATTTATTTGTGATGAGGAAAAAGAGATGGAGTGTTACTCTAATCTGTACTCTGATTGATGGACTAGTGGGTAGTCTGACGGATGGTAAATGATTGGCGTTGATTAAATGCTTGCTCGAATAACCAGGTTTTGAGTCTCTTTTTGAAAGTGTTCGGGCATTGTTCTTGCCTTAGTTCTGGCGGTAGGGAGTTCCATTCTGCGGGGCCCGCTGTGGATAGAGCTTGTTTGTTTAGAGAGGTTTTGATGGGTGGAGCGAAGAAACAGTCTCTATAGGCTGCTCTTACCGGTCTGGATGGTATGTGAAGTCGAAAAGGTATATTGAGGTCCAGAGGGATGAGGTTGTGCATGGATTTGTGTATGATAGTCAACACTTTGTAGGTGATTCTATACTTAATTGGGAGCCAGTGTAGGTTCTTCAAGACTGGTGTAATATGTTCTCTTTTATTGGTCTTAGTCAGAATCCTGGCTGATGCGTTTTGGAGCATTTGTAAGGGTTTAATGGTATTAGTCGGGAGGCCGAGTAGAAGAGAATTACAGTAGACGATTTTTGAGAAGATAATTGCCTGGAGAACTGCACGATAGTCTTGGAAGTGGAGGAGTGGTCTGATCCGTTTTAGGATTTGTAGTTTAAAGAAGCCTTCCTTGGCGGCATTATTAATGAATCTTTTTAGGTTTAATTGATTGTCTAAGATGACTCCGAGGTTTCGGACTTGAGCGGAAAAGGATGGTTGATTGGTGTGCGAGTTGGACATAGTAAATTTACCGTCTTGTGAAATGAGGAGTATTTCCGTCTTGTTGGTATTAAGAATTAAGTTAAGGCTCATTAGCAGGTTGTTGATGGATTGGAGGCAGTTGTTCCAGAATTCTAGGGTATTTTGTAGAGAAACGGTGATTGGTAGGAATATTTGCACATCGTCTGCATAGATGTATTGTATTAGTTTTAGTTTAGAGAGGAGCTGGCAGAGCAGTAGAAGATAAATGTTGAAAAGGGTGGGGGATAGGGAAGAGCCTTGGGGGACTCCCAGAGAGGCGCAGACTGGGTGTGATTCATAATTATTGACTTTGACCTTGTAGAATCTGTTGTATAAGAAAGACTTGAACCAGCTAAGAGCCGTGCCTTTGATTCCGATGTCAGCTAGTCTGTCCATGAGTATTGCGTGGTTCACCGTGTCGAACACGGCTGATAAATCAAGGAGGATGAGTAGGCCGGGTTGTTTTTTATCAAGGTTCCAGAGAATGGTGTCTGTTAAAGAGATTAATAGTGCTTCGGTGTTTTGTGCTTTTCGAAAGCCGAACTGAGAGGGGGCTAGTGTATTGTTATAATACCCTACAGAAAGTGTATACATTAAAAAGTAAACTATAGATGGAATTGGTCTGCCACCACTGATTTATTGCCAGTGCTATGCTGCGTCATCCTAGCCCTCCCCCAGCACACCACTGAGCTCTTCACAACATCGCCTCCAAAATAATCTGACAATTATTTTTTTGTTTTTGTTAATAGCTTTTTGGTTTTGTCACTGAAAGTGAGAAGCCAAATAAAGGCAAATGAGTGTGTTATATTTCTAATGTTATGTATTGATAAAAGCATTTTTGTGAGGTATCAAACCAAACTTTTTCTAGATATTAATCTATCTCTAGAACTGTAGTACATAGTAATGGCGGAACAAAAGGACCAAATGGTCCATCCAGTCTGCCCAGAAAGTTTCCTATGGTAGCAATTGCTGCTCTGTGCAGTTATTCCTAAGCCTTATAATAACCCATAAAAAATTTACTGCTAGCAACATTTTTACTGGGCTATGAGCCTTTCTGAAAGTTCTGACAGTGTTATTTGATGTCCTTTGCTTATGGATTTGCCCATAAAAGCAGTACAGTGCTTTTCCCCTTATGTCTGCTTATCAATATCCCAGACCATAAACGTCAGGGCCCATGTGGGCTGTCGTCAGAATCCAATCCCTCTTCCCCCACCCACTCCACCCACCACTGGAAATACTGGAAGAAATGTTTCCAAATTAATAAGGAGCTGCTCGGCAAGTGATAACGGCATGTGTCTTTTTTTTGTTTCTTTAGCAACAGAGAGCAGGATGTCACAATGCAGGAATATTGTGGGTAGACACTAGACAGCAGTTCTAGCAAGAATAAACTCAATTTTCCTTTGGGAGTTTGAAAGACTTCAATCATTGTATATTCTACTGACATATAGTCTTACACCAGTTCTATTAAGTGAGTATTCTGGGGTTCTGATTTTTCTAAGCTTTTCTCATACAGAATGAGAGCAATGTTTTAGTAAATCATGCACAAAACTTAGTAAACCATGCTTTCTATATGGAAAAAGTAAGCATTGTGAAGATCAAAGCTTTGGAGAAAGACATTGCTAGGTTCACTAGCCTCTATAACATGCCATTTAAGGCAGGCCTTCTTTCTGGCTTCTGCAATGCCTCACTAGTAGCCCATAGCGTTACATGGGTAACCCTGCAGGATCTACGTATGGGCACACCCATTAAATTCTGGTGTACAGGGAGCTATGGGACCATTTTTACCTTTAATGTAATCCTGAATTATTTCTTCTACAGTATCTATCTCTCTCTTTCTATCTCTGATATTCTACCTTTTATAACTGATCAATCACTTCAAAGAAGATTACATTCAGGTACTGTAGGACTTGTTAGAATGAAAGGGTGTTTTAATAATAAGGAAGACAATAAGACCATTTCTGTGAGTATAATGCTATTTACCCATGTAAATGGGTAAAGGGTAAGCGATATCTATAGATCTGGGCTTTGTGATTAGTGCCTACCTTGCATGCAGGTAAAAGTATTCTTCTATGTCAGCAACATGGGTGCTTTTACCTGCATGTATTTGGAGGCATTCCCGGGGCGGGCTTTGTTTGGGAAAGGCACTTACCTGGGGAGTTTTGAATAATCAAAATTAACCATGTATTTTTATTTTGAAAAATCTGCCCACAAAAAAGCAGGTGCTAATTTGTACAGCTTATTTTCCATGGAGACAATAATCAGAGCAAAATTACCCATGCAGGTTTGCTTTGATTATTTCAAGAAACCTATGGGTACAAATTTCTCAAAACGCATAGTACTTGATAATGAGTGGTAATATAATTGGTACGTAGGCTATTTATTGCTCTTATAGCAGTGTTGTTATTGCATTTGGAGCAAATGCTAGTTCCTTAATTCGGAAGAATCAGTACTATTCAATTCACTACAATTCACTTAGGGGTAGATTTTCAAAGGTTTACGCGCGTAACCCTTTAAAACCTACCCATGCACACCCGGAGCCTATTTTGCATAGGCTCGGCGGCGCGCGCAAGCCCTGGGACGCGCGTATGTCTCGGGGCTTTGAAAAGGGGCGGTCCGGGGGCGGGGCTGAGGGGGTGGGGCAGCAGTCCGGGGGCGGGTCCCAAGTCCTCTGGCACAGCGGATGTGCCGGGGGTTGGCGCGCCGGCAGCTGGCCGGCGCACGCAAGTTACACCTGCCAGAGGCAGGCATAACTCCTGCTATAAAGGTAGGGGGTTTTAGATAGGGCAGGGGGATGGGTTAGATAGGGGAAGGGAGGGGAAGGTGGGGGGGAGCAAAAGAAAAATTCCCTCCGAGGCCGCTCTGTATGTACAATGCTATTTAAAGGGGTAAATAGCATTATACCCACAGAAATGGTCATTGTCTTCCTTATTATTAAAACACCCTTTCATTGTAACTAGTCCTACAGTACCTGAATGTAATCTACTTTGAAGTGATTGATCAGTCATAAAAGGTGGCCTTCCCCGTTCCCTCCGATTTCGGAGCGGCCTCGGAGGGAACGGGGAAAGCCATCGGGCCTCCCCTAGGGCTCGACGCGCGCAAGGTGCACAAGTGTGCACCCCCTTGCGCGCGCCGACCCTGGATTTTATAACATGCGTGCAGCAGCGTGTGCATGTTATAAAATCGGGTGTACATTTGTGTGCGTATAAGATTAAAAATCAGCCCCTTATTCTAGAAAAAATGGCAAAACGAGGAAGGGAATGTTCTCTGGGATTAACCTCGAGCAATACAGTTTTACCGCTCCTCCTTTCTCACGTTGCCACCATCCACGGAACGGTCAGTGGCTGCAGCTGGTAGCCTTTCTCCTCCAGCAGTCTATATCCTTCCACTTGAATATACCTTTGATACCTTTCCCAGCTGTTTTTCCTACATAGTTCCCTCTCTTTTGCACTTGTTTACAGATTTTACCACAATGCCTTATCAGAAGAGTGTAAGGGTTAATTCTAGGGTTTGTAGGTTTTTTTTTTAAATTATAGTGTGTTGTTGTTTCCTGTTACCAAAATGGTCCCATTTTAAGGGCAAAGGCCCCCTGGTAGCAATTCCTCCAAGAGAACAGCTAATGGCTATGGGCTATGTCCAAATTAAAGTAATTTAAAAGAAACATTTCACAGCAGATCACAACTTCCATTTTTCTCCTTTTATTGTGAAAGATCTCAAAACAGAACCAGTGGCAGCCCCTAAAGCTGTTCTGAATCTCCAATCACTTACAATCAGTTATAAAAAACATACATTTCACTGAATACATATCAAAACCAGCCATCATCATGATGCCATGTCTTTAAGCATTTCCTTGCATCATATTCTAATGTTCAGTTGCTATGCCCCTAACCAATCATGGGGTGAGTCTACCATTCCCAGCCCAATCATCTATTTCCCAATTTACATCATAATGCCATAGCACACCCCACTACCAATCACCTTAGATCTTAAGGCCTTGTATCTCTTATCAACCATTTTAGGCCTCAAGGTCACGTATCCCTTATGCTCCATTTTGTAGATGGCATCATCTAGCCATGGATGTAGGCCAATACTGTAGTAGATTTGGACATATGTCTCAGACTATTAAAATTCATTTTTTTTAAAACTAGTCAGCAAATGACTCAGGGCAAAAGGATGGGCAGGATGTAATGGAATAATAATAATTAACTAATGAATCAGAGCTGTAAGGGAAACTGTGAGGCTTACGCCCTTGATTTAACTGTTTTTACTGAAATCACAGTACAAACACGTTCAACAGACACTGTATTGACCTACATCCATGGCTAGGAAACTTCTAACCACTACGGTGTCATTGATGTTTTAAAACAGCATTTTCTTGCAAAAAAATATATTCTATCCATTTTCCTCTTTGACCCTATAATTTTCTGGTGCTGCATCATTGCAGGTTGCTTCTATTTAATCTGCCTCTCTGCAGGTCTTCTTAGGTCTTCTGACTATATTTCAACAGAGCTTTTTGATTTTCTTCCTGCATTTATCATCTGTAGGTAATATTTACTGTGAGCCAACATCATTGTCCAGGCCCAGCAAGGCTTAAATAAACACGCTTTCTTAACATGTCCAGGTGATTACTGAGATTTAGAGGTTCTGTTTTTCAGGTTTACTAGGGGTAACTTGGAAGAATGTGTAATGACTGATGCTAGTGTTTTTTCAACCTCTACTTCTCATCCCCACCTAAAGTTTGATCTGGTAGCAGTGAAAGTAGTCGCATAATTTAAATGCGTTTCTGAGTAAACTTATATGCCTCTGCTATAGTTGACAATCAGAATAAGAGATAATCATTTGATGAGTTGGTCAGCCTCTAGCAACAAAAAGATGTAATGATGATAATCTGTAGAAATAGTTTCTTCAAATTGAAAAGAAGGTATCACCCATTTCTAAATATGTATATCATAAATAATGGTTATTAAAACTGTAATGAAAGAAGACAATTTAGGATGATAATAGAGTGTTGGCTTATTTAAGTTAAATTATATAAACCTTTTCACTTCAGCTTGGAAGCTGGTGATAGCTCAAGCTGTGCATATTGATATTAAAAATGATACCCCTTTAACTTCCAACAAGGGTCTTAACTGAAAATCCTTGATGCAGCAAGCGAAAAACAAACTCTGACCTAAACAAGAGCTGAGATGAAGGACTGTAGTATGAGCTCCCACTGGTTGGAATTAATTAGATTACTCATTTACTTCTGCAGTGTCTGACGTTAGAGATCAAGGTTTACCTTACATATGAGTTATTTGTTTATATCTACTTTTAGCCTCTGGCTATGCCCTGTATGTGTGCAAGAAGTAGTGTGTTTGAATCTAATGGAAATAAATAATAGGAATAATAAGGCACTACAATAGCTTCATTACTTTCTATTACTTTGTCCACCAAACCAATTTTGCAATCTGCCATCTAAATGGCAATTGAGAAAGATGGCAGACAGTGAACACATTTGTTTATTGAAATCTTTTAACAAAAAAAAAAGAAAAATTAGATTGGAAAACTCTGTTATCAGGTTGGGCTAGACAGGGTAGCAGGATACTTATTACGAATTTCAAAGTCAAACACATTTTTGCAAGGTTAGCCAGGTATTTACGAATACTAGTCAGGACTGAAGTGCATATTTTTTGTCCATGATTCTATCTCCATCTTGATGTTAAACCTGTGCAGTTTGCTGACTAGCAATTCAGACTCAAGTACCAAAGTGACAAGGAGAGAGAGAGAGAAGCAATCTAACAGTCTCTATATATCCCACTTCAAGAGGGGCACTTTTAATTTAGGGTGGGTTTTTTTTTTTTGGGGGGGGGAGGGCAGTGTTACAAGGGTCTACAGACCCTTGTGCCTTAAACAGACCAATGAAACATCACCATCCGCAAAACCCTTCCTGCGTTGAAAGGGTCCCTCTTACAGTGGGATATATAGAGAGTGTCAGATTGTCTCTTTAAAAAAGGCTCTCTCTCTCTCTCCCCCCCTCCCCCCTTCCTCCTTCCCTCCTCACCCCCCCAAAATCTCCAGACTTGCACCTCACCAGGACCGGTAATAAAGTTTGCAGGTAACATGGGCATGGTCAGCCTTGCAAAATTCGGGAGGCTTCCACGTGTATGTCTTGGCCCCGTTTCTACCTCCTGATTATCTACGTGCAGCCCACATACGCGTGTATGGGACCATTTTTGCGTGAGCAATGCTTTCAAAATCTACCTGTTACCCAATAAGTCTTGATTCTTTTGATGGAACTGCATATTTCATGGCAGTGGATGAGTGTGGGGGGGGGGGAAGTGGAATAGGAATTTGATTCAAACATCAACCAACACAGACCCTGACTTCCATGGTCTGGGGGGTACTGATGCACAGATATAAGTGAAAAAGCACAGGACCGCGTCTAAAGCCAAGTCCATAACCTAAAGATATCAGCTCATCACTGTTATGATGCTGGACATATGGCGAGCATAGAAGCTAGTGTTGGGGTAAGTTATTGAGACGTTATTAGCTCAGTTACTACGTCATATTTAAACAGCATGTTAATAAAGCTGCAAACTTGTGATTGAAAATAATATTGCTGCTAGCATGTTATTTCAAACTTAGTTGATCATGTCTTGAAAGTACTAGTGGAAAGCAGAGATAGGTAAGGATGTGCAACTGTTTTGAAGTGAAGAGAAAATCACAACAACACGCTTGTCTGTCGTTTCATTTTGTTTTCCGCAAAGAAAATGAAAGAAAAAAATCTACAAAATTTATTTCCCTTTAACTTTCATTTTGGAAAGTCAATGCCCCCCTACCCCCACACCCAAGGGCTGCCAAAACAGCAAAATTAACACATATATATATATATATATATTCCACGTGCCCTCAGAGGTCTACAACATAGGGATGAGCGATCCCTAGCCTGCCCTGCCAGGTCTCTGTTCAAAAATGGTGCCAGCTGGCCCTGAGCCTGGTGTCACTTTCTTGTACTGCTGGGTGGCGCCATTTTTGAACTGGCAGAGGAGGAGCAATTCCTGCCCTTTTGAATTTCACAGATGCCTCTCCCCCCCCCAAAAAAAAAAATGGGAGTAAGAGCCCTGGGGAGTGGGCTTATTGGAAAGGCCTAGGGAAGGAATCATTTATTTATTTATTTATTTAACAGTTTTATATACCGAAATTCTTGTAATGGTTTACAAATCAGTTCGGTTTACATTGAACAGAAACAGTGCTTCGGTAAATGAAAGCAATTACATGGAACATTAACAGAGCTTCAAATGTGAACAATTACAAAGAACTAATAATAAAATATCTTATTAACCAACAAACAAGCAGAAATAACCAACCAACAAGAAATAACAAACAAGATATAACAAGATATAACAAGATATAACAAGAAATAACCAACAAGAAATAACAAACAAGAAATAACCAACAAACAAGCAGAATAACATTTAACATTTGTACAGAAAAAATTTAGCTTTTATTCTTTCAAAGGTCTTATTTTTCTTCTCATGTTTATTTCTGTTTAGAGAATGAAACAAATTATAATAAGTATTGCATTAACCAAAACACAAATTTAAGAAATCAGAAAGGAAAAAAACCAAATCAAAACAGTCCAATTTTCCTTGCATGCCCCTAAAAGTAAGAGGCCCGGAGGTTATGACTTCCACATGTCTTACATGAGTAATAATGACTTTTTTTTTCTATAGGCACAGGATGGGGACAAGTGTTTTTCTGAGTAATTCTCAAGGACCTATGCCTAAGGTCTTTCAGCAAACACTTATTTGCTACTCTACATAATATGCAGGCGATGTTCACATTTAACAAGGTAACCCTGTTTTTATATATGAACATTTCTGTCTCCCTTATCTAACCACTGCATCAGGCTGAAATATTCTTGCCAGTGGTTTTAGGGAAATTCTGTCTTGCTAATAAGTGCCATGCATTGCCTTTATGCTTCAGAACTCTTGTTTACAGTAAACATATTATCAGCATATTTTCGGAATATATCATCTGTGCTCACTCGGGACAGCTGATTAGGATGGATGGAACCAAATCAACTCGCCAACTTCATCTCTCCCTAGAAAAGCACAGCGGCGGCCTGACCGTGGTGCGATGGGGGGAATGCAACTGTTTGCATGGGATCCCTAAAATGAGCTGATGAAGAAGTGCACACGCTGCCCAAGAAATAAAGCAGCCAGACATAACTTTTGCCCAGGCAGTAATTGGAAGATGGAAAATAGGGTAGCCAGGTACTTTCTTAAATGCCATGATGGAAATGAAAGGTTCTTCCCCCCCATTTGTGGGAGCTGAGAGTGTCCCTGACGGAGGAAGAGGTGACAACAGAATGGCTGTTAATACCAGGAATTGTTTGGCTTGTACCATCTGTAAGCAAAGCTCCTTTATGGCTTTAATGAAGAAGCTGTATTACAGCTTTTCCATAAACGAAAAGTTAATTCGAGGTTAAGATACTAAGGGGTAGATTTTGAAAGGGTTACGTGCGTAAGATATGCGCGTAACCCCAGAAAAGCTGCCCCAAGCTGCCCCTGCACGCGTCGAGCTTATCTTGCACAGGCTCGGCAGCGCGCGCAAGCCTCGGGATGCGCGTAAGTCCCAGGGCTTCGAAAAAGGGGCGGGAAGGGGGCAGGTCTGGGGGCGTGGCAGCAGGCCAGTGGCGGGTCTGGGGGTCAGGGGTGGTCCGGGGGCATGGTGGAGGTTTGGGGGTGGTCCGGGGGACGGTCCCGAGTCCTCCGGCCCAGTGGCCTGTGCCAGGGGATGGCACGCCGGCGCGCACAAGTTGCGCCTGCCTTGGGCAGGCGTAACTTCTGAAACAAAGGTAGGGGGGATCTAGTTAGGGCTAGGGGGTGGGTTAGATAGGGAAAGGGAGGGGAACGTGGGGGAACGGAGGCAGCCTGCGTGGCTTGGTGCATGCAAGTTGCACAATTGTGCACCCCCTTGTGCGCGCCGACCCTGGATTTTATAACATGCGCGCGGCAGCGCGCGCATGTAATAAAATCGGGCGTAGATTTGTTTGCGCCGGGTTGCGTGAACGAATCTCGCAGGTTTTAAAATCTGCCCCTAACATTTTAAAGTTATTGCTATGGTTAGCACTCAATTTCAGAAAAATTCCTTTTGTTTTTGAGCGCTCCCAAACCACGTTTAAAATGAATGCACATCTCTATCAAGAATTAGACACTATTAAAGTGCAGGCATGTATTCAACAAACTTTTTTATCTGGCCATGAAGAAAGAATAAAAATGCTGGACGCTAAAGACCTGTGTATCCACAATTTTAAAACAGCTAGTATTCTGGATTGAATGAATATGCAAAGATGCATAGATTCCTGGGAAATAGATCTCGATGTTTAAATTTGTGCCTTTTGAATTTCCCGCATACTTCATATACTTCAAATATTATTATTGAAGTATATGAAGGAAATTCTAGGTCTTGCTGATGAGCCCCATCCTAGTGTCCTTAAACCTTGCTCTGTATTGAATATTGCCTCTAGGAATGATGTTGCTGTTACTATTTCTGATCAGACATGTTCTTTCAATTTAACTAATTTCCTTGAACAGTCCAATGACTTAGTCAGTGATCGCGCTGCTCTCCTGATCTCTTGCTGCACTGAGTGATAAGACATTGGTTATGAGATTATTTTTCTTGAAAAAGGATGCTATCTTTACATGGCAAAAAAAACAGCATAATTCCAGATGTTTCTAGGCAGATACAGATTAGACGTAAGTCTTTTCTTTGGTATAGAAATACTGTTGTGAGTTTAGGTGGGGAATTTTTTCTTTATAATCCTGCTAAGTGGGTAATTAAAATTGATAGTAATAAGTATCTCTTTTTTGAGCTCGACCAATTGAAGAAGTTGGTGGCTGGTAGTCTAGTACAGAATGCCACTTCTATTCAAGAGCCTATTTAATTTAGCAGATTTGTGATAATTATTGGTATTTTTCAGACATTTCAAAAATGTTTTACGGGCCTCGTATTGTGGACTTGTATAAGGGTAGTTTAATGCTTTCTTAAATCCCTTTGTATAATGTATAATTATTTTTTCCCTTTTTTGCTGGGAGCTTTACTTTGCTTGCTTCTGAATATTTCGTAATTTATAAATTAAAAAAATTATTACGAGCATTGTAAGCACCTAATCACTAGGAACTGCTACCGCACTCAGTTATAATTAATATGGTAATTAGATATCTGAGCCTTAAAAATCTATGGTAAGAATTTTGGGAGCCGTTTTTGTGAAACAGAATCACAAGGCAAGCATTTGAGTAATTTGATTGTATTTGGCAGGGGTGCAACAAGTTTCTCCTCCAGATAAATGATATGATGTACCAAGACCTTTGCTTGACGTGAAGTTGCTGGATGTGCTGCAGCTCGGCCCTGGCACAGGACCAGGTTCATATTGCTAATGGCAGAACACTTTAATCAAATCTGCCTAAATAAAGACATTTTCTTCATCTGTCAGCAGATGTTAAGTATAACAGGTGGGCAAGGAGAGCAGCTGTTCCATTGTTTGTGAGCTCCAGCTACTTATAATTTATTGTAGACTCCGGGAAAAAAAAAATATGAAAGTGAATTATTATTTGCTGCAAGATGAAACTTCGGTAGCAATGGAAATCAATTAGCATACAAGATGATGTATTAGACTGGAGGAGCCTACTGTCAGTAGACAATAAAGGTGTTCCAAGTGTCTGCAGGCAGGTCACCAAATGGAGCTTTGGAAAAAAGAAAAAGAGAAAATCCCGGAGACAGAGGAGGCCTCTGGAAATTGTCTTGCACTCAGGGAGCTACAGGAAATTACAGAAAGTCGTATATTGATATATTAGTGCCTCGGGTGGAAGCTCTTCCACCACCGACGAATTAAAGAGCGGTACATAGCAAGTTACGTCTACCATTTATCAAGCCTAAGGAACACATATTTTAACCTGAACAGTCTCAAAACATCAATATGTACATTCGAAAGTCATTTTCCAAATCCAAAGATAGATATTCATTTCACAAAGAACATGTCGCTTTCAAATTTCAACAAGGGATTCCCAGTGGTTTGGTAGCCGTTATCTTCTCGTGCTTAGCATGTCTGATTGTAAATGTAAATATACTCCCCTGGGTATTGCTGTTGCATCCCAAGGCCTGTGAATGCGGCCTTTGCCTAGCCCCGGGAACGAAGCTCTGAGCCCAAGCCCGCCACGTGCCAGCATGCGGTGCTGCCACCGAGCTGGCCCCTACTGGTCAAATTGTCTTTTCACCGACAAATGCACGGGTTTAAATTAGGCTCATTGCAGCAAACTCAAAAAGGGGTTGAATTACAGCACCTGCTTGAAATTTGTTAGCAGTAGCACCAGTAGTCAAGGATTCGATAGGTACATCTTTCATCTTCGTTCATAATTAAATTACTTTTGAAAAACATACAGAAAATCCTCTCTAAAAGCTTAAACCTAAGTAGAGTCCTTCACTTTATTTTAAACTGATTTTCACCCACAAATTCCCAGATGAGTCCAGGGATGACAATCAGTTGAAACCAATCCCCCCTCCCCCTCATACCCACACACAATTTCAGTCTTATTAAAGAGCAGCTCCAGAGCTCCGGATGCATTTCAAAGCCTCCCTTCGCTTCTGGAAATCAATGCGGGCCAAAGTGCGTTCCGCGTTTCAAGTCCTGCCTGCCAGCAGCAAAAGCCTTCTCCCTTCAGTGCCACTGAGGTGGGATTTCAAATCGCGCTCCATCCACCCCCCCCCCCCCCACCACCCCAACCAGCCACGGCGCCCGCTGTCTGATGCGGAGGTGTTCCAAGCCCCACTCCCCTCCCCCCAAGAAGCCAGGGTTGCCAACTTTTCCATGGTACAGGACCGGACATTTGGGTGGGGGAGTGGGAGCCTGGCTGGCTGGCTGCAGGTGACCCCCTCCCCCCTTTTTCACTTTCATATCAAACGATGATTTTTTTTCTAGGCAGTGTGCCTGCCTGTGTTTGGGGCTTGGTTCAACTCTTCTCTTCCTCTGAGACTTCTGGGAGGACAGCTCGAAATAGCAACAAGTATGGCAATCTACGGGAGAGGCAGAGGAGGAGGAGAGTCATACCAAGCCCCGGAAACAGGCAGGCGATTGGAGCACTACCGGGCTGCCTTCACTGATTGGTCCCTGGCCTTGCCTGACCGGGTTTTGCAGTGTCCGGTTGCCCTTGTAACCGGACACCGTACAACAGGCCGCGAAACTGGGCTGTCCGGTCAAAAACCGAGCAGTTGGTCACCCTTACAAGCAGCCAAAGTACCTGGTTCTGCCGCTACGGCATGTGTCGTGGGCCCAGGAACTTCCCAGCAGGCTCTCTGGCCCTGCCACCGCCAAAGCAGGTGCGGTTCTGCAGCGCGCAGGAGCCACAGCAAGGCAATGACGGTGAAGGAGGAAGGAGGAGGAGCCTGGCATCACCACTGATAAGGATGAATGGTGTTTCATTGGGGGTAGATGGTGAGGAACGATTCTTAGTGGGGGTAAGGGCATAAAAAGGACATTCTGAGCAGGAGCTGGGGGTAGAAGGGTGATTCTAATGATTGGGTGGGTGTCCACCAATATTTACCCAGCAAAATGAGTAATTTTTTTCCACTTTCTCCTGATAAATTCCAGGGAAAAATAAAAAAACAAAAATGAAGGTCCCTAAACATAAAGAAATAAGATTTGAAATTGATGAGAATGAAGATCATAGCAGGATATGGGCTAATGTCTGATTTTTGCTATGTTTTGGGTGATTTTAGACTCCAAACCCACCCATCAACATCACAGCTACTTTTTAAAATATATCCCAGCTGTGGGTGAAGATTGGGACACTATGGAATGATAGTCACTTATTCTGGGGAAAAGGGAATTCAGAAGGAATTCAGGGTGGGGCCCATGACGGTATTCATTAAGGGGGTGATTGTCCTAGGAAGGATAACTTTATAACATGTGTGAACACCCCTGTAGAAGCATAAATCTGCCCAACAAACATGTTCACTTTGAAAAATTCACTGCGTGTATTTTAAACATAGCTGCATAGGTTTTGACTTATCCAGCTAAATGGCGACAAATATCCAGCTAAGTAGCACTGTGGGGACATGTCTAGCTAAACAGAGCTGTCTAAGACTTATCTGGCTAAGCAAGATAGCGGAATAAGTAAAAGAAAAATGCTATTTGGATGGATAGGTAAGATAAAGGATACCTAGCATTTGCAAACATCTGAAAAAATGGCAGACATCTGCTCTGCTTGTGTATTTGTGCTCCGAATGTTAATCATTTACATGAGGACATTTAACTCACGTATTTTCCTTAGCACTTGTCAGCTTTTATACAGGTAAATTGTCAAATATCATTTCATGCGCATGTGAATGAAATTACCAGTTTAACCAATTGGTGGAGTTACCACCCAACATAAGAACATAAGAACTTGCCATGCTGGGTCAGACCAAGGGTCCATCAAGCCCAGCATCCTGTTTCCAACAGAGGCCAAGCCAGGCCACAAGAACCTGGCAATTATCCAAACACTAAGAAGATCCCATGCTACTGATGCAATTAATAGCAGTGGCTATTCCCTAAGTAAATTTGATTAATAGCCGTTAATGGACTTCTCCTCCAAGAAATTATCCAAACCTTTTTTGAACCCAACTACACTAAATGCTCTAACCACATCCTCTGGCAACAAATTCAGAGCTTTATTGTACGTTGAGTGAAAAAGAATTTTCTTCGATTAGTCTTAAATGTGCTACTTGCTAACTTCATGGAATGCCCCCTAGTCCTTCTATTATTTGAAAGTGTACATAACCGATTCACATCTACTCGTTCAAGACCTCTCATGATCTTAAAGACCTCTATCATATACCCCCTCAGCCATCTCTTCTCCAAGCTGAACAGCCCTAACCTCTTTAGTCTTTCCTCATAGGGGAGCTGTTCCATCCCCTTTATCATTTTGGTTGCCCTTCTCTGTATCTTCTCCATCACAACTATATCTTTTTTGAGATGCAGCGACCAGAATTGTGCACAGTATTCAAGGTGCGGTCTCACCATGGAGTGATACAGAGGCTTTATGACATTTTCCGTTTTATTAACCATTCCCTTCCTAATAATTCCTAACATTCTGTTTGCTTTTTTGACTGCTGCAGCACACTGAGCCGATGATTTTAAAGTATTATCCACTATGATGCCTAGATCTATTTCCTGGGTGGTAGCTCCTAAAAAGAACCTAACATCGTGTAACTACAGCAAGGGTTATTTTTCCCTATATGCAACACCTTGCTCTTGTCCACATAAAATTTCATCTGCCATTTAGATGCCCATTCTTACAGTCTTGCAAGGTCCTCCTGTAATGTATCACAATCCGCTTGTGATTTAACTACTCTGAATAATTTTGTGTCATCTGCAAATTTGATAACATCACTTGTCCTATTCTTTTCCAGATCATTTATATATATATTGAAAAGCACCAGTCCAAGTACAGATCCCTGAGGCAGTCCACTGTTTACCTTTTTCCAGTGAGAAAATTGACCATTTAATCCTACTCTCTGTTTCCTGTCTTTTAACCAGTTGGTAATCCATGAAAGGACATCGCCTCCTATCCCATGACTTTTTAGTTTTCCTAGAAGCCTCTCATGAGTGACTTTGTCAAACGCCTTCTGAAAATCCAAATACACTACATCTACTGGTTCACCTTTATCCACATGTTTATTAACCCCTTCAAAAAATGAAGCAGATTTGTTAGGCAAGACTTCCCTTGGGTAAATCCATGTTGACTGTGTTCCATTACCATGTCTTTCTATATGCTCTACGATTTTGATCTGGGCGTCATAGTGGATAACACATTGAAATCATCAGTTCAGTATGCTGCGGCAGTCAAGAAAGCAAACAGAATGTTGGGAATTATTAGAAAGGTAATGCTTAATAAAATGTAAAATGTCATAATGCCTCTGTATCGTTCCATGGTGAGACCACACCTTGAATATTGTGTACAATTCTGGTCGCCACATCTCAAAAAAGATATAATTGCAATGGAGAAGGTACAGAGAAGGGCGACCAAAATGATAAGAGGAATGGAACAGCTCCCCTATGAGGAACGGCTGAAGAGGTTAGGGCTTTTCAGCTTGGAGAAGAGACGGCTGAGGGGGGGATATGATAGAGATGTTTAAAATCATGAGAGGTCTAGAATGGGTTAATGTGAAACAGTTATTTACTCTTTCGGATAATAGAAAGACTAGGGGGCACTCCATGAAGTTAGCATGTGGCACATTTAAAACTAATCGGAGAAAGTTCTTTTTCACTCAATGCACAATTAAACTCTGGAATTTGTTGCCAGAGGATGTGGTTAGTGCAGTTAGTGTAGCTGTATTTAAAAAAGGATTGGATATGTTCTTGGAGGAGAAGTCCATTACCTGCTATTAAGTTCACTTAGAGAATAGCCACTGCCATTAGCAATGGTTACATGGAACAGACTTAGTTTTTGGGTACTTGCCAGGTTCTTATGGCCTGGATTGGCCACTGTTGGAAACAGGATGCTGGGCTTGATGGACCCTTGGTCTGACCCAATATGGCATGTTCTTATGTTCTTAAGTGTGCACACTTTGCATGCCCAGTATAAAGCCTTCTTTTCTTATTGGGCACAGAAAAAAAGTTTAGTGCATTCCATGTTTAGTGGCATATGCAGTAACATGCATAGTAATGGCCTTACTTGCATGCTAAATAGAGCTTGCTATGCAAAACGTCTTTAATGTGCATATTTTTACCATATGCATGATAATAAAACAGTTTGCATGAATTGTAATGCTTTGGTATCAAAATGTTTTCTACAGAGCTTAGACTGAGCAATGGTAGTGGAAACTGGTAATGTCAGTTAAGAATCTAGGTCATATTTATATTTTATTATTCCATGTCATTGATATTTTTGGGATGCCTTGCTCTCAATAAAAGAATCATTATTCTTGATATAGCACATTTGGTATTAATTTCTGACTTGACCATATTATAATACAGGGGACTTCATTTCAAAATTAAGGTATTTATTTGTGTTTATAAATGATTTGTAGCTGTGAGGACAGACTTTTGCTTTTGTCATTTAAATTAAGATTAGTTCTTTTAATGTAGAAGCAAAAGGTAATCTGAATGCAAATGTCCACATGGATTTATTTAGACTGCTTTTGGATGATTTTGCTTGCCGTTCTTTTGCAAGATTTCTATAATTAATGCGAATAGCTGGGATGGATGTACCATGGTTGCTATGGTGACATATTATGCTGCCAGTTCATTGGTGGGACAGAGGTGCTTGGGGACTGCATGTGGGATTTGAAAAGGATTAAGACTGAATCCTGGGCATCATCTGAAAGGCTCAAATGTCGACTGGTCCTAGGAAAAAAGTTGTTATTGTGGATCTCTGCCTTGGGTGCCTGAAAGGCTGCAGTGGAAGGGGACTTTATTGATGAAAGCTCTGCAGCTTCAGATTATTATACAAGATGTATACCCTGACCCAAAAGAAGTATAATCTGCAGTAAAAGTTGTCATATCATTTTAAATCCATTATGCATACTCGTTATGCTGATTTTAGCTGCTAATTTACGTATTTAGGCCACAACGAACAACTGAGGCATTAGTACTACACTGAAAGTTTGAAATTGGCACTACAAATTATATACTGCAGAGTACTGTGCTTTGCACTGGCAGTACATAAAATTAACCAACTTATCATAGTTAATGTAATTTATCTGAAGCTGACTCCAAAAAAAGAGATACAATACATGGTGTTTGAATGCGAGAATGTTTACCATGTTTAATTATGAGGGGGGAAACCAGACTGCTATGACATTTTGAGTTATTCAAAATATCGCAGTTAATGAATATCTCTTTGCTAGCCACTCAGGCTAGGCTTTTAATGGAGACTTGAAATAGTGAAGCAGGTGTTTGTTTTCTCTTTTTGACATTCATTTGGATCAGATTCTGAGTAGCTTCTGACTCAGCATAACTCAAGTACCTGGAAGTGCATTGTTTAACGAGTCTTGTTCAATTGCAACTACTGGCTTCAATGAAAGGCAGAGAAAGGGCCTGATGTAATAAAAACCTGAATGAAAAACGTGAGCTGGGTTTTAGCTCATTTTTCTTTATTAATGTGGTAAAAGTAAGGACGGTAACTTTCAAACTGGAACGTGCGCGCACGTTTGCCCGCCTACCTTGGCCGTGCACCCAGGTGCACGGCCATTTATAACATCCACGCGCATATGCACGCATTTTATAAAATAGCCTGGCCATGCGCTCATGTGTGCCAAATTTTAAGTGGGTGAGGGAATGTGCTGAAAATCCCATTTCTACTACGTAAATCGGGGAATTTTAAAAGGGGGTGCATGCTGATGCCATTCCCAGTTTAACCAGTTTGTCCCTAGTTCACCCAATTAAGAGAGAGACGTAGGTCTTCCAAAAAGTCCCCACCCCCGAGTTTGATAGCCTTCATTCTCCCTAGTTAGTCCCAACCCTTAAAAATTCTGCAGATCTGCCTGTTTTTCTTTAAATTTGAACTTTCATGGCATCCATAGCAGAAGTAAAATTATGCAGAAGGAGTCCTCATCGTGTGCCAGGTTACACAGAAACATAGTGAAGACAAAGAGAATCGGACAATCAAAAGAAGCCCTTTATTAAAATGCCCGACTCTGGCCGAGTTTCGCTCTTTACATAGAGCTGCCTCAGGGGCAATTAGATTGGCTGGACTTAAAATATGCCTGCAGGGCTGATGTCACAATGTCCCAGTATCATACAAGGACATAAATTTGTGCAGGGGTTGATATTATTATTATTATTATTATTTATTTCTTTTATATACCGACATTCAATCGAGATATCACATCGGTTTCCAGATAACCATTATCCTGTTCTGTCAAGAGAACTGTCAATAGTCTATTTCATCGATTCGATCTCGCTGCGGAATGTACCTAGGTACATTCCGCAGAACAGGATAATACCAACCCCTGCACAAATTTATGTCCATGTATGATACTGGGACATTGTGACATCAGCCCTGCAGGCATATTTTAAGTCCAGCCAATCTAATTGCCCCTGAGGCAGCTCTATGTAAAGAGCGAAACTCGGCCAGAGTCGGGCATTTTAATAAAGGGCTTCTTTTGATCGTCCGATTCTCTTTGTCTTCACTGTAACACAGCCAACTGGATTGGCTTCCGCTTTTTTTTTTGGGTCCTACACAGAAACATAGAAATGATGGCAGAGAAGGACCAACTGATCCACTCAGTCTGCCCAGCAAGCTTATGCCAGTATCTGCTGCACTGTGCAGGTTACCCTCATGCTTATCAGTTTCCCAGACTGTAAAAGTCAGGGCCCTCGGATGCTGTCCAAATCCAATTTTCCCTAAACCCTGCCATGGAATCAGAGAGCAATGATGGAGCTGGCCAAAAGTAGCAGGCTTACAGGCCGATGCAATATATGGACACACTAAAACAGTGTGTCCAAACTTGGCACCCGCATTTTCAACGCGCACAGACTCTTCTCCTGGGCGCTCGATGCTGTATTTAATTAAAAAACAAATGAAAAGAGTGCCCAAAAAGCGCCAGGTGGTCAAAAAAGAGCATCCTTAGCGTTACCTATTTTATAGCATAGGACGTCCATACACATACCTGGGAACTCTCTGGCTTTAGCCTTGAGACTCTGGAAATTTAGACAAATTTCCGGGTCTCCGGTCAGGACAATAAAATCTCTGGGCTGCCGCTATTTCCGCACCTCTCATGGCACACGTGCTGGAGCCACTGTATTTCTGTGCATGCGCACCCTGAAAAGCTTGGGGGAGAGAGAGAGAGGGAAAGAGAGAGAGAGAGAACAAACTATAAGAAGGCAAACAGGATGACTCTATATACACCACAGTAAGAGCACACTTTCAACAGGGTGGGTGGGTCGGGCAGCGTTTCATTGGTCTGCCTGCTGAACTGATGATTAATATTAAATTTTGATACTGATTATATTGATTGAATAATAGTGAATTGAATAATAGTGATGAATTGGTGATTAAAACAATGATTATGAATATATGAATGATAATTAATGATGGTGATAAACATACCGGGAACTCTCCGGATTTTGCCCGGAGACTCCGGAATGCTAACAGAATTACCGGGTCTCCGGGCCAACACCAGAAATCTCCGGGTGCTGCAGCAAAACCAATCTGCTTGGACCCGAAAAGAAGAAAGGAACGTCATTGGTCTTGCGTGGCTGAAAAAGGAGGAGCTCGACAGTGATTTCTACCATCTCCGGACCTTTTAAACTCTTAATTTCGCTTCCTCGTGACACCACCTGCTCCTGCACAGCCTGTTTCCTGTATCCAGCCACCTGCCCGCCCCATCCTGTTTGCCTTGGCCAATCGACATTGCGATTTCCTGCCCGTGCATCAAACGAGGAGTAAAAAACAAGCAGCGCCCACTTCCGCAGCACAGGAGGAGAAGGAAGAGGCTGCTGCTGCTCCAGGAGCCCAGGTTAGAGTCTGCTGTTGCTAGTGTATTTTAAAAGGGGGAGGAGAGAGAATGAATGAGCAGGTCTCTGAGAGAGTGTGTGAGTGTGTATTTGTGTAGGAAGAAGAGATCTGAGTGTATGTAGGAGACTAGGAGAGAGCTGAGTGCAAGTGAGCATAGGTGTGAAAGTGAGTGGGCATGTATGTATGGAAGAGGGAGAGACGTGAGGGAGTGTGTGTGTGTTGGTGGGAGAATGGCAGAAGTAAAGGTGTAAATGGACATGTGAGAATATGAGAATTCAGGTTCAGATTCAGATTCAAAATGGCACCCGTATGACATAGTGAGGGCAAAGGTAGCGCCGGCGCCATTTTGAAGATTGGCAATATGGCCCGTGTGCAGGAGGTCGCTCCCGGACCTCCGCTGGACTTTTGGCAAGTCTTGTGGGGGTCAGGAGGCCCACCCCAAGCTGGCCAAAAGTCCCTGGGGGTCCAGCGGGGGTCCGGGGCGATCTCCAGCAGGCGTGACGTCGGGAGCCAGGAAACAAAATGGCGCCGGCGCTACCTTTGCCCTGTCACATGATAAGGGCAAAGGGCCACCGGCGCCATTTCTCAACGCAGTCATGGCTAGAGAGAGAGGGAGATCGCGTCAGGACCCCCCCACTGGACCCCAGGTAATTTAAAACATTTTGGGGGGGTTCAGGAGGGTGGGGGATTTCTTTTAAAGGTTCGGGGTGGGTTTTAGGGGTTTTTTGGTGTGCCGGTTTTCCCGCCCTCCCCCGATTTACGATTTTTAACGATATTTTAAAAAACAACAACACGACAATAAGATTTCCCTCCCCCCCCAGCCAAAATCGATCGTTAAGACGGTCGATCACACGATTCACACCTCTAGTAGTTACTACCCTTAACAGAATGCATGGGGGTAACCTGTATGTAGTGGTAGTTACTACCCTTAACAGAAGGCATGGGGGTAACCTGTATGGAGTGGTAGTTACTACCCTTAACAGAAAGCATGAGGGTAACCTGCATGGAGTGGTAGTTACTATCCTTAACAGAAAGCATGGGGGTAATTTGTATGGAGTGGCAATTACCACCCTTAACAAAAAGTATGGGAAGGGGGGATAAACTGTATGGAGTGGCAGACACTACTCTTAACAGAAAGCATGAGGATAACCTGCACTGAGCGGCAGTTACTACCTAAAAAACCCTAAAGCAAGCTTGTTGGGTAGACTGAATGAACCATTGGTCTTTATCTGTCCTCTTGTACTATCGGGCCGATACAGTAAAGTGCGCTTCGGCGGAGCGCACTCTTAGCCTGCGTTTGGCCGCGCGTTTTCAACGTGCTATTTTTACCCCTTATACAGTAAGGGGTAATAGCGCGTCAAAAACGCGCGGCCAACCCCCCCGAAACTAATAGCGCCCGCAACATGCAAATGCATGATGATGGGCCTATTAGTTATTCCCATGTGATACAGAAAGTAAAATGTGCAGCCAAGCCGCCCATTTTACTTTCAGAAAACGCCTGCCAAAGGTGGGCTGCTGATGGTGAGGGACCTGGCCTCACCTCAGTCCAAGGGCCAACCAATGTAACAATACCTCTGGGGCAGTACAGCAAAACTAAATTTGGGATTTTTAGCTCATTTTTTCCAAAATATGCTCAAGGCAGCTTACAATATTATTAATATTCAGGTACAATAAGTCCCTGTTTCCAAGGTTTTTGTCTAAGTGGGTAATTAATGCAATGGAAGATAAAGTAACCTGCCCGAGGTCACATGGATTGTCAACGGTATTTGAACACTGGTTTGACTGGTTTCCCAGTCCATTGTTTTTATCATTAGACCCTTCTCAAACCATATATAGAGACCCTCTTGTCTCCATTAGGTGACCATAGATCCCTGCCCTTAGACAGAGAGCAGTAAGGGAGATATCACGATCCGTCTGAGGTGATTGGATCCTTGTTTAGAAGGAAGGGTCAAGTCAGTGAGTGATATGGTCTTTTGAGTTGACTTTGACAGAATGAGCTGTTTTTGTTCTCCCTGTCAATGTTTAGTCCTACCCACCTAACCTAGGATTTTAGAAAAAGAGGGGATTATTTTCAGTGCACTTCCTGACTGTGACAATCTTCCTCAGAATTTGAGAAGATACGTTTGCTGGACTTTGAATGCTTTTGGATTTTTTTTTTGTCTGAGGGTGAGTCCCTGGTTCAGCCCTAGTAAGGGACAGGCTCCTGATCCAGAGGCCAGGTTGCAGAAGAGCTAGCAGGCCCACTCCATCACAGTAAGAGGTTACAGTGATTACTTTCACCATGTGGACATGCTGGGACTGAGAAAAGTGGGTTTTTTTCCCTTCGATGTTGTGAGGAGGCTCAGAACCACCCCTCCACATGGTTGGAGCAGGGCTGTAATAGCCAGGTTCTGTTTCAATTCATACCTCTCCTCAAGAGATGACATTGTCGGAGGAGACAGTCTAGAAGAAGCAGAATCATTTTGGAAATTGCAACTGGATCTCTACTCTGGGGAACACAGGATGCAGCCTGGGGACTTCCAGACTCTACTGGCAGTCAGGTACTCATTTTTGGGGTTTAAGGGATCCTCCCATTGGGATTTCCATGCCAGGCTGGGACTCTTGCCCATTTCAGACACAGGAAGGGATAAGCAACCTCCCAGAGAGTAGTACCTGGGATGCAGAGGTCAGTGGGAGAGTCCACCTTGTAAATACTCAGTTGGAATACAGATGTACTGTGGAAATATTTATCTACATGATTGGTCTTTTATTAATTCAGAAAAATCAAAGTACATTTTAATTTGAACATGCACATGGTGTCCTGTGTGTTCCTGTAGCACTAACACCAGTAAAGTGGATGGCAACACATTGCCAGAGAGGTTTCACTACACTGCCTGGGCCTAGAATTTTATCCTTCTCCCTACAAACAAAGAACCCATTCCTTGGGATACTGAAATTTGAGGACATGACAGAAGAAGCATCCCGCCATCCCCTGACATAATTTTATTTTGTGGAACCTCAAAATACCATCAAAATCCCCTACTACTAAACTCAATATACCATTTTAGTAGCACAGGAATTACAGATTACTAAACCAAGAAATGTTCAGTTATATAAATATGGCCCTAATAACTAAAGGGCATCTTTGAATAACTGAATGTTTTTTTTACCATTTTATGCTTAAAGGAGAAACCTTTCATCATTATCTCTTTATCATACTAATTAATGTGTCTCCACTGTAGAGCTCTGGGACTTTTGTCAGATCCTTCAATTTAGTGCTCTTGTATGAAAGCCCCACATCGTGTTTTGCACATACAATTTTCTCATCAAATTGTTTTTACCATCTCGAATTTGCAAGAAATGATAGCCTTGGTCAAAGCTTTGCTATGTCGATACTGGATGAACCAACAGACTCATAGGTTTCTTTTTACTTCTGTCCCTAATTGTTTTAATAAAATTCTAATTTGGCAATTAATGGTTTGAACGCATTTCAAAGAAGATGATAGAGTACTATTGTTCAATAGATTACATACTATAAAGATAAACACAACAATTTCAAAACAACAGAAACATAAATGCAGAAAGTGTCCATGCAGTGCCATGTCTTTTTCAAAGTTCCAGCTTAGTGTGGAGGTGATCACATTCTTTATCTTCCTGCGGCCTACAACAAAGGAGTTTGCATACCAATAATTTCATTTTCTGTGCAGTACAACTCTCTATATACAGCTTTTTCCTTTTGCTCTGCCAAGATTAAGGGAAATGATTGATGATCCTGAATACTAATATATGTAGTTCCACCTATGCATTTTATGGTCTTCTCAAACAGCTTTATTTATATGTCATTTTAGCTATGTCAGCTTGTTTTTCTATTGACTCCTACAGTCAGGTATGACAGGCAATCAGAGACAAGTGCTTTTTTATTTCTTTTATGCTTACCCGGTGAGATTTCACATTGTGTTTGTTAAATGCTAGGGTCTTCCTGTTATTGAACAATTCTAAGTAAAGCTTTTCTATTGAGGATACATGAAACTATTAACTTGGTGCCACAATTTCGTATTCTGCGCCTATTTATTTCTGTTCAGGCTATCAATGGCATCAGACATTCTTATGCATGTATCCTGGGGACAATGCACTGAACCAGGTGGTTGGTTAGATCTGTCAATTTCCTGAAACTGTTTACTTTAGCCTTAAAAATTGTACTGATATTCATTAGGAAATAGCTTTAAGGAAGAAACTTCATGACTGCCAAAGGAGGAACTGGGCACATGGAGGTTTGTGATGTTGTTTCTCACTCATTAACTCAGGTAGTACCATCTACATAAGACAACTTTATTATGAGCATTGAGAGCAAATGACACCAGCATCTATGACATTTTTGTCACAATGATGTTCCAACATCAAGAATTCTTCTGATGCTAGTGACATCCCAGCAATGTAGGTAAAGTGCAGCAGTAGGTGTAGTGAAAAAGATGGATGACTATTGCGCATCTTCCTGCTGGTTACCATGGCAGTAGTCAAGACATTGGTAAGATTAAAAAAAAAGTAGTAGCAGTTGAGATTTGCAGTGGTATGTAGCAATATAAGAAGAATTCACAAAAAGATATAGTCAGCTAGCTCCTCTAGCATGTACAGAATGCCAGTACCCAATGGGGCAGATTTTAAATACTTGCGCGATCACGTACTTTTGTTCGCGCACCAGGTGCAAACAAAAGTACGCTGGATTTTATAAGATACGCGCGGATCTTATAAAATCCGGGGTCAGCGCGCGCAAGGGGGTGCACATTTGTGCAACCTGCGCGCGCCGAGCCCAGCGCGCGCTGCCTGTTCCCTCCGAGGCCGCTCTAATTTCGGAGCGGCCTCGGAGGGAACTTTCCTTCGCCCTCCCCCCACCTTCCCCTACCTAACCCACCCCCCCGGCCCTATCTAAACCCCCCCTACCTTTGTCGGCAAAGTTACGCCTGCTGAAAGCGATTTAAAGTGCCAAGCAGGCTACTGGCGTTGGAGGCAATGGAGGTAAAGTGCAGCAGTAGGTGTAGTGGAAAAGATGGCATTGCGCCGGTAGCCTGCTTGGAACTTTAAATCGAGATATTTTTCCGTATTACCATCACCGTAGCAGTCGGCTGACAACCCCAGACATCTTGACGTCTATGGGGTAGATTTTCAGACGAGCGCGAACAGCCTACTTTTGTTTGCGCTCCAGGCGCAAACAAAAGTACGCTGGATTTTAGTAGATACGCGCGTATTGGCTAAAATCCTGGATCGGCACGCGCAAGGCTATCGATTTCGTATAGCCTGCGCGCGCCGAGCCGCGCAGCCTACCCCCGTTCCCTCCTAGGCCGCTCCGAAATCGGAGCGGCCTAGAAGGGAACTTTCCTTTGCCCTCCCCTCACCTTCCCCTCCCTTCCCCTACCTAACCCACCCGCCCGGCCCTGTCTAAACCCCCATCCTACCTTTGTCGGGGGATTTACGCCTCCCGGAGGGAGGCGTAAATCCCCGCGCGCCAGCGGGCCTCCTGCGCGCCGGGCCGCGACCTGGGGGCGGGTACGGAGGGCGCGGCCACGCCCCCGGGCCGTAGCCACGCCCCCGTACCCGCCCCCCAAAACGCTGCCGACACGCCCCCGCAACGCCGCGCGCTCCGGCCCCGCCCCTGACACGCCTCCCGACACGCTCACTCCGAAAACCCCGGGACTTACGCGAGTCCCGGGGTTCTGCGCGCGCCAGTGAGCCTATGTAAAATAGGCTCACCGGCGCGCAGGGCCCTGCTCGCGTAAATCCGCCCGGTTTTGGGCGGATTTACGCGAGCAGGGCTCTGAAAATCCGCCCCTATGAGTACTTGGAAATCTCAGCGATAGCAATTAGCATCGCCTCATGTAAACGTTATATCCACTGACTATCTCATCTAAAGCTGGGTCCTTGAAGAAGGGGTTATTTACCCCGAAACCTCGCGATGTCGGACGACAATAACCATCATTACAAGTGGATTTAAAGATAAGTACCAAGAGTACTATATCTAAGGATTAATTCTCCTGGACTCAAACAGCACAATACATAGTTACCTAATGATTTACAAAGCTCCTGAATCATAAGAGCTTATCAGCACGATAACCATTGTTTGGTATCGTATGAAGGTTGACTATTAGATTAATAGAGAAATTGCATCCAGCAAGTCTTATATATATATATCAGTACCCAATATGCTGCATCTTTCATCTCTGTTGGCTGCCTGGATTCCAGAAGAGGTGCCCATTCTCAGTATCTTAGTGCCAATTCCATCTCACTGCATCACATCCTCAAAGTGATGGATTCATAGCTTCTGACCCAAACTGGAAGTATCTTGTCTATTGTGACCATGCCATTGGTGTAATTGAAAGAGATGCCGCTAATAACAATTAGTACTAGTTCCAACTAGAAGGGAAAACATTTTTTGTAGGGAAGGGGAATCCAACTCAAGCAGGAACTGAGTTTAAGATAAATATTACAGATAGCACTTGGCACTGGATTGTTAGCTGGATCAGATAAATTCCCAAGTAAAAGAAAAAAGGCACTGTATAAAGATAGAGGCACAGCAAATAAGGAAGTCCAGAATGGGTGTTTCCTGTTGCCAAGACAAGGTGGTAAACAGAAGATGGCTTCTAGATGAGCAAGTGAGAGAGGGTGGTGAGACCTCTCTGTAACGGCATGGACACAACAAGCAGGCTAATACTCCATGAGGATGCCTCAAAGTCCATATTGGATAGTATATCTGATAGGGATGTGAATTGTTTTTGAACGATTAAAATTATCGTCAGATAATTTTAAAATCGTCCAAAATCGTTAGAGTGCACGATACAATACAAATGCCCACGATTTATCGTCAGGGGCATTTGTATTGTATAGTTAAATAGGGGGTGGGAAAACCGGCACACCAAAAAAACCCTAACACCCACCCCGAACCTTTAAAACAAACCCCCACCCTCCCGAACCCCCCCAAAATGTTTTAAATGACCTGGGGTCCCGGCGCGATGGTCCCGGCGCGATGTCCCACTCTCTGCCCACGGCTGCTGTGAAGAGAAATGGCACCGGTGGCCCTTTGCCCTTATCATGTGACAGGGCAAAGGTAGCGCCGGCGCCATTTTGATTCCTAGCTCCCGACGTCACGCATCCAGGAGATCGCTCCTGGACCCCCGCTGGACCCCCAGGGACTTTTGGCCAGCTTGGGGGGGCCTCCTGACCCCCACAAGACTTGCCAAAAGTCCAGCGGGGGTCCGGGAACGACCTAAACTCGAATCGTTTTGCCGTACCTCGATCGGATATGATATATCCTAAGAAGGGTAAGCGATTACGCTCAAACAGGCATTTTTCCAACTTGGCATACAGATGGTTCTCTCTCAGATGTTGGAAGATGATCTGAACAGGATCTTGATGAGATTCAAGGTCTTTGGAAAAGATCAGGATGTCGTCAAGATATGCGACTACGACAGAGTACAGGAGGTCTCGGAAGATTTCATTCATAAGGCGTTGAAAGACCGCTGGGGCATTGCATAGCCCAAAGGGCATCACAGTATATTTGTATTGACCGTCCCTCGTATTAAATGCGGTTTTCCGTATATCTTCAGGTTGGATGCATACCAGGTTGTACGCACCTCTCAGATCCAACTTGGTGAAGATATGTGCCCCTTCAAGGTGGTCGAACAGCTCACTGATAAGAGGCAGGGGATATCTGTCTTTGTGGGTTATGGCATTGAGCCCCCTGTAATCAATACAAGGGTGTAGACTGCCATCCTTTTTCTTAATGAAGAAGAATCCCGCACCAGCAGGGGAATCAGAAGGATGAATGAACCCCTTTTCTAGGTTCTCTTTAATATACTCAGACATAGCTTGGGTCTTGGGTTGAGACAATGGGTAAGTTCTGCCTTTGGGAGTCATTGTGCCCGGCAGTAGTTCAATAGGGCAATTGAACTTTCGTAATGGAGGCAAGGTATTCGCTTTCTGCATCAAGAAGACATCTTTGAAGTCAGAGTACTGTGGAGGCAAACCAGGTAAGGTAACAGACTTCAGAACAGGAACTACTGGAGATACAGAACGTAAACAGGTCTTCTGGCATTTAGAGACCAACTGCACCAACTGCAGGAAATGCCAATCGAAGTGGAGTGTGTGGGCCTGGAGCCAGGGCAGCCCCAGGATAACTAGATGCATTGATCATTTTAATACATAGAAGGACATCTCCTCTTCATGGAGAGTGCCCACAGTAAGACGAACAGCCACTGTTTGGTGGGAGATGAGCCGTGGAAGATGTTCTCCCTGGATGGAGGTGATATGGTGACTCACCTCTAATGGCTGAAGAGGGATGTTCAGAAGTTTGACGTCATCCATAATGAAGCTGCCACTTGCTCCGGTATCAACAAGAGCAGTAGTGGCGAAGGTGTGGGCCTTGATGGCCAGGGACACGGGAAGCAAGAGTTGAGAGCCAGTAACAGTTGCGCCTAAGCTCGGGACCCCAGCTGGGCTCAGGTGTTGCAGTTTCCCAGACGAACCGGGCAGGACTGCAGACGATGTCCAGAAGTGCCATAGTAAAGGCAAAGACCCTCCTTCCGCTGACGGAGATGTTCGGTCGGAGACAATTGCCCACGGTTCACCTCCATAGGTTCCGCCACGGACGAGGGTGGCGGTGCTGAAGTCTTCACAGGAGGATTGGGAACACACGTGGGGCGTGATGTAGGAGAGCGAGGAGCCTTTACTTCTAGGCGTCTTTGCTGGAGGCGATGATCAATCTTCCCAGCAAGGGAAATCAGGTCCTCTAGAGACATGGGAGTCTCACAGATGGAGAGTTCATCTTTGAGAGCGCAGGAGATTCCATCTAGGAAGATGGCTTGCAGACAATCTTCTTGCCACCCAAGCTCAGTGGCCAGAGTCTTAAACTCTACCATATACTTGGAGAGGGTCCATGATCCTTGACGAAGGTGGAGTAGGTTAGGGCTGGCAACAGCCTGGCGGCCTGGGTCACCAAAGGTCTGCTTGAAGAGAGTGATGAATTCAGATAACTTGGAAAGTATGGGATCAGAGTGTTCCCATAAGGGAGAGGCCCATGCAAGAGCCTTCCCTTCCAGGTGAGACAGGATGAAGGTCACCTTGGTGATTTCCTTCAGGAACAACGAGTGTTGCAGTGCAAATTGCATGAAGCACTGATTAAGGAACCCACGACAGGAGCATGGATCCCCATTGTATCGAGGAGATGCAGGAAGTGCCAACGATGCTTTGGGAAGCATGGAGGCCGATAGGCCCACGGGATTGTCCAAAGCTGTACCTTGTAGCTGGGAACGAAGCTCTTCCACTGAAGAAGCCAGCGATTCCAAAGCTTGGTGATGTTGTTTGACTGTGGCAGCGAAACCCGGTAGGGCCCCCCTGGAGGCGGGAGTCTCTGCCATGGCCTTGGCAACCTGATGTGCTTGCGGGTGGCCTTGTCCTGGAGCAGTGGAGAACGGCTCCCTGGTAGGGACCAGGAAGCACCTGCCACCAGGGGGTGGAGAACCGGAGGAGACAGATGCTAGGATGAGCTTCACCACTAGAAGCCCGAGGTCCCCCTGGGAGGAGCCCGTAGGGACCCGGGCCGCTTGGACTTAGGTGAGCCTCGCAGGGTCTCCTAGAGAGATGGAAGTCAGGTGTGCCCACAGACAGAAAAGGAGCGTGGTCAGGTTCAAGACTGGAGGTCAGATGGAGCAAGGAGGAACAGAACAGCGTAGGTGATGACAAGGCTAGGAACAGAGCCAGAATCTGGAGATGTGGTCAAGCAGGCAGAGTTCAGAATCCGGGAGTCAGTCGAAGGAGTGGTCAACAAAACAGGGGTCAGGTTCCGGAGGACAGATGAAGTCACAGGCAGGCTGAGGTCAGAAGGCAGGCAGCAGTCAGGCAAGCAGGTCAAAGAACGGGCTGAGGTAAGAAGGCAGGCAGGAAGCAGGTAGGTCAAGGAGCAGGTGAAGTCGGAAAGCAGGCAGGTCACAGAATAGGCTGAAGTCAGAAGGCAAGCAGCAGGCAGACAGGTCAAGGAGCAAGCCGAG
Source organism: Rhinatrema bivittatum (assembly GCF_901001135.1). Classification (NCBI taxonomy): domain Eukaryota; kingdom Metazoa; phylum Chordata; class Amphibia; order Gymnophiona; family Rhinatrematidae; genus Rhinatrema; species Rhinatrema bivittatum. The sequence continues at coordinate 339,141,278 of NC_042620.1, read as the reverse complement.
GTCAGTATCAGTGAGACAGTCTGGAGATACTATCTGGGGAGGCAGACAGACAAACTGGAACAGAAGGACATTGGAATACTAGGATGCAGGAACAAGGCAGGAACAGGACTGGAACAGAAGGATTCTGGAACAAAACTGGAACAAGGTTCAGACGCAGTGACAATCTTGCAAGGAACTAACCCAATTGCCAAGGCAAGGAAGTACAGGCAGAGACTTCCTTATATCGTGGAATCAATCAGGGCACGCCGCGGAGCTAGGACTCGCCCCTGGCTCTACAAGATGCCGGGTGGTCCACGAGCGTAGGGGCATGGCTGACGCGACTGAGGACGCTGAGGTCCGGCATGAGGCCTGGTGCATAGTGGAAGGCCCGGCGACCGTTACTGTGGGATGCCGAGGCCTGGAAGAGCTCGCAGCTACCGCTAGGGAGGCCAACCTAGGACCTGCTGTGGAACCAGAGAGGTGAGCAGGTCCATGCGTGGGCTGGGCACGGACGGGGTGCGTAACATACTCTGATTTGAACTTTCCAACATAAGAACATAAGAATTTTCCATACTGGGTCAAATTGAGGATACATCAAACCCAGTATCTTGTTTCCAAGAGTGGCCTCTCCAGGTCACAGCTGACGAGATCTCAAGACAGTAAATAGATCCTATGCTGCTATCACATAGTGGCTATTTCTTAAGTCTAAGTGGTTAATAGCAGGTTATTGACTTCTTCCAGGAACTTGTCCACACCTTTTTTAATCCAAGGTACACTAATTGCCTTAACACACAACCTCCAGAGCTTAATTGCAGGTTCAGTGAAAAATAATTTTCTCTGATTTGTTTTGAATGTGCTACTTAACATCATCATGAATTTCTTGTGCACTTTCATGGGCAGAACTCAGATAAGAAGGCTTCATTTTGTTTTTTCTAACAGACTGATAGTAATCAGATTCTGTAAATTAATTGAAATTGATGAGACAGTAATTCTAATTCATTACTAATTTTTTTCTAATTTTGAAATAATGCTGATCAGCAGAAAAAGCAACAGAAATGTTACATTCTGTGGCTTTCTTGTCTTACGGAAAATATTCTTTTCCATTATCTTCTTTTGTTGGGTCTTACAAAAGAGTAGTATTCCATTAGTAATAAAATCTTGATTTATACCATTCTGGTACTGCACAAGCAGATGAATGTGAACTCTGTACCCACCTGTATATATTTCCAAGTTGTTCAGTATGTTGGAGAGGAGGCATCATTGATAGCATGCAAAGAACAAGTCTGCAGGATGGATACTCATAAGCATAACTTTTTATTTCCATCCTTGTAGCATATACAAACAATTGCAGAGGCAGATTATCACCAGAACTAAACCAGTTAGTGAACATTCTGTAGTGTATTTTAAGCAGAAAAGCACAGCAAGATTTAAAAAAAAAAAAAATGTATATAGATCATAAAATATAACTATACCTAGGGAATTAAACAGATATATTCTTTAATGGAGCAGTAGGCCAACGTTACCAGTTATGGTTGAGAAATGCTACATCAAACATGAATTAGGGTTTTCCATGATCCCTTTTTTTTTTCCATCTGGGTTTCATTTAATTTTTTTGTGTTTAATTTTGGTTTGGATTTTGTTTTCTCAACTAGTTTATACGATTTGCAAATAGCATTCACCAAAACGAGTTGGGCGATGCTAGATGCAAATAGCATGTGCTAAAATGATTTGCGGGATGTTAGTTGTAAATAGCATGCACTGTTTGCAAACAGCTTGTGCTATTACACAAAAGAAAATGAAACAAACAAAAAAAAAAAACCTCTACATTTTTAGGTTACTGTTTTGTTTTCATTTCAGAAACTAAAGAAAATAACATGAGAAATATCATTGATATTTTTATGAAGTTTCAAACAAAGCACATCCCTCACATGAATGTGACATTAACAGATCTGACATTTAGTTAGCGAAAGTCTGAAGCCGAGCTAAAATGTTCAACTGGCAAGATTTATTAAGGTGAATTTTAAAAGCCCGGCGCACACCAGGAAATATGCAAATATGTCGGGGCGACATGCAGGGCTGATGCAAGGGGGTTAGGCACTCTAGGCACCTTCTGCCTTGTGCTTACCCTCCCTCTCATCTTATCGCCCCCCCCCCCCCCCCGGGTCGTGCCGCCACCCCCGCCCCTGGTCACGCCAGACCCCCCCATCAGGGGGCGTGAGCCATGTGGGGACGTGAACAACGGCTCTGCAGCCGCAAAGAGGAGTGGAGATTGCCAAATTTCCACTTCTCTTTTTTTTAGCCGCCTCCTGTGGCCCCCACATGGTTCATGCCCCCTAATGGTCGGTGCCCTAAGCCCGGGCCTAGTTTGCCTAGTGCTTCCGCCGGCCCTACCAGCGCCCGCCGAGCAGATTTTAGAAGGCACCCATGTCCGCAAGGACCACCTGCTTATGCAAACAAACGAAAAATTCCAAAAAAGGGGTGGGGTATGCACGCGGCATGGGGGGTTCTGGATTTCAAATTCAAATTTGCACATAAATACATAAATGCACAGGCACATATCAGGGTCCTATCCCTTCCCTGGGCAAACTGGGAATGAACTGGGAAAACTAGTACTAGCGGTAGAAGCGGCATTTGTAAGCACAGGCGTGCACCCACTTAAAATTGTGCGCACATGAGCGCGGTCAGTCTATTTTATAATATGTGCGAATATATTCGCATTTGTTATAAAATGACCACGTCCCTGGTGGCGAGCTAATGATCCTGCGCATATGTGTACCCTCAACGCCTGTTTAAAAGTTACTGTCCCTTTCTTTAATTCCACATGTTCCTCTTCCAACAGAATATTAGGAATTATTAGGAAGGGAATGGTGAATAAAACGGAAAATGTTCGGGGGGCAGGGATAGTGGCTCCAGGCACAAGTTCATTTGCTGCTGTGCTTGGGATCGTGTGCCGGCAGGCACAAAAGGTAAATTAAAATTTTTGTGGGGGGGGTTAGGGTAGGGCTAAGCGGAGGAAAGTTTAGGGGAAAGGGTGGGAACGTCAGGTTAGGGGGAAGGGAACGGGGGAAGGCAGTGCAGCTCAGCGTGCTCAAGGTGCACAACTGTGCACCCCCTTGTGCGTGCCGAACCGATTTTATAACTTGCGCGCTTGTTATAAAATTGGGCATACATGTGCGCGCCCAGGTAGCACGCGTACAGGTAGGCCGCACGCTTCTTTTTAAATCTACCCCATAGTTTTTGGGTAATTGCCAGGTTCTTATGGCCTGGATTGGCCATTGTTGGAAACAGGAGGCTTGGCTTGATGGACCCTTGGTCTGACCCAGTATGGCATTTTCTTATGTTCTTATTCATGGTTTATTATCTTTTATTGTATTTATTATTGGAATTTTCTTTTTTTTTTTTACAACAAATTCTTTAAAAAAGATGTTACAGGCCACCTATAATATAGAAATGTGTCTAGTTTATAAACATATCTTTGGTTGGTTACAAAACCCATGTCCTTGAAAACAGTTAATTGAAATTGATTGTCAGCTGTTAGAATAATCTTGAATAATTAGACCTATTCAAGACATGACAGCTACTGATGAGATAAAAATGCTGCATTTAAACATTCTATAGTTGTGTATTCAGCTGTGTTTTGAACAAAGTGTTAAGCAATTACTTGATAATATTATTTAAAATAGGTATTACAATTGCAGTGGTAGCTTAATATTACCACTGACATAGCACATTTTTATTAGCTATTAATGGGTTGGGATTTTGAGAAACTATAATGCAAATTGGGATATGACTGAGAGATAGTAAAGTGGTCTTCCATCTCTATACTGAATGTGTGCATAAGTAGTTTGCATATCTCTAGGGTATATTTATAGGGGTAGATTTTTAAAAAAGATTGCGCTCATTGTCCGGTTTCCCCAGTTCACTCCCATTCCATTCCAATTAAGGAGCAGATTGGGAGGGAACTTCCCTACCCCCTACCCTAACCTCCCTTCCACTTCCCCTATCCTACCCTCCCCCTATCACTATCCTAGGCCCCCCATTTTTTAAACTTACTTTCTGCTCCTGCATAGGAGCTGTAGCAAGTTGCGCACACCGGCACAGCGGCAAATGGCCGCTGTACCGGGCGCATCTAGCCCCGCCCCGCCCCACGGACCACGTTCTGCTGAGGCCTGGCTCTTGTAGACGTAACATGCACAAGGCCCAGCCGCGCGCGAACCCCTGTGTTTTATGAACGCGGGCCATTAAAAATCGGGAGGATAGTGCATAATATATTGATATTTATTTATTTATCTATTTATTTGTTTAAAATATTTATTAATTGCCTAGCTACAATTCTAAGTGGTATACAAGTTTAACATTCATAATTATAGTACATAAAACAAGAGAATGGGCCTTTTCCATCTCTGGCCCTATTATATGGAATTCCTTAACTAGTTGCTTAAGAATTTTCAATAAGAAAAAAGAATTTAAGAAAGCTATAAAACACCATCTATTTAAACAAGCTTTCAAAGATCTTATTTGATTTTATCTTTGTCCAAATATGATGGTCTTCGATATAGAGATTATTATGTTGTGTACATTTGTAGTACTCGATTGATGAAGAATTTGTCTAATTATTTTATTTTTTGTATTGTTTTAATTATTTAGAATTTAATAATGTATTATAATTAGTACTCTTATTATGCTTGTTCTGCTGTAAACCACCCCGAACTTTGGAGGGTGTGGTTAATAAATGTTTTAAAATAAATAAATTATTCACACAAATAAAACAAACATAAATGATAGCATCATTTCCCTACTTCTTAAAGAATTGTTAGCCAACAAATGTATAAATAATCTGTAAAGATAGCATATAATTTCCTGCTTCTTTAAAATATATATATAAATATAGTGGGATAAATTAATTCATAAATTTATTTTTTTATACATACAAATGTCCCTCTAACATTTTCAAAGACTTGTAGAATTGTTTGTGAAAAACATTTTTAGGTTTTTTGGAGTTTTGTTGACAAATGTCGCAGCTCTTTCCATCAATACTAAGGGGTAGATTTTAAAAGAAGCATGCGCGGGGTACAATTGTGCGCACTACCCGGCGCGCACAAATGTACACCCGATTTTATAGCATGAGTGCGCTGCCGCGCGCATGTTATAAAATCCAGGGTCAGCGCGTGCAAGGGCGTAACCTTTTGAAAATCTACTCTTAAGTGAACAGAACTCCTTGAGTACATATTATAGATTCCTCTTCATACAAACCAGGGAGGAAAGAGAAAATGCATAGATTATGGATGCAGGCAGGTAGATGTAAATCAGGTCTCCAAGACTGATCTACTGGACAATGCTTTATTTGGGCCTTTGAGGCCACAGTAAGTTTGAATTTGTGCCTAAAGGAACCCACTCCACCAAGAAATGATAGATTAACATTGATAGGGTCATAACTTTTGCATATAACCACAGGTTAGCTATAGAAGTTTGCAGACTGCGCAGCTGCACAGGATACCACGTGTGAGAGGGAACCTCTCTCCTGCACCCTTCCTTAAGTTGTGTTGCCACAGCCCACAGGCAAAGAATGGCCATCATCCCTCCTCCTCCTCCCCTGTGTGATTCATGTGTCCAAATCCCCTTCGATCAGGCCCAGCCCTGGCTGGCAGGATAGTCACACAATTGGCTCATTACTTCTAACCTTTCTGCCACCAGCATTGCAAGGCTCTCTAATAGTAATCATGAGGTAGGGAGGAGAGTCAAACTGGCAGCAGAAGGGATAGCTCAGAAGCACCAAGCCATCAGCATAGCTCTCCTGCTGGTTGAATCATGGAGAGAAGAAGAGAGGAAGAGGGTGGAAAGTAATAGAGTCCTTTGGAGGCAAGAGAAGCAGCTTTGAAACACTGAGGAAAGGGGAGAGTGGAGACTCAGGAATTTGGTAGGGGGAGAACTGGGACTGGAGGACTGAAAGGGGGCAATAGAGATTTGGGGTTGGAGGGAGGTGATGGGCAAGCAATTGGGCTGAATGGTGAGGAGAGATTAAGAGATGGTGTGAAGGACTGGGAAGGAGACGAGAGGAGAAAGTGAAAAGGGATGGTGTAGGAGGTGTGTGAGGATGGAAATGAGGGGTGAAAGGGGGATAAAGAAATGAGAGGAACTGAGCAGCAGACAAAGCGCAGTGGTTGGTCAGATCAGAGGCAGAGGAAAGTAGATGGAAGAGACAATTACAGGGAAGGGGGTTCTAGGGAGTGGATGAAAAGCAAGAGGGAAGCTTGGGAAAGAGTCAGACTGCTGAGAAAAAGAGGTTATACAGGCCAGAAATAAAAGTGTGAGATGCAAAGCTGGAACATAGGTAAAAGATGAAAGAAGGGAGGTAGGGCTGTCGAGGGAAAATGATTTTGTTCCATGTTTTCAGTTTGAGTGTTATTTTAATTTGTATTTTAATCTTTGTGTTAGCTTGAAATGAAATAAACATTTAGAGGTTCAAATTCAAATTCAAAAGTTATTTTCAGGGTCATTTATCATTTTGCGTTAGAGCCTTAGAGCGAACGTTAAGACCCTAACGCACGCGATAACGCTGTAACGCGAGTTTTAACGCCAGAAATACTGACACCTTTTTTTCTGTCCATTGTCCACTGTAGTTGTGCATTACCGGGAAAAGATTTTTGTCACACATGCTTTTGGGGCAGGGGAGAGAGAGAGAATCTGTCACTCTACTATTTATACCACTGTAGGAGGGGGTACTTTTAACTTGGAGTGGAGGGGGGTAGGTTTGAGGGGGGTAGTTTTACATATATTCTCTGTAGAGAGTGCATTGTACAAATCAACTCCTCTTGTAACTTTCATCAACTGCAATGACAGAAAATCTTCAGTGATGTGTACTTTGCTGTTTGCACCTCCTACTGTGTATGTAAAGCTACTCCCTCAAACCTACCCCACCCTCCAAACCTCCCACTCCAAGTTAAAAGTGTCCCCTCTTACAGTAGTATAAATAGTAGAGTGACATATTGTTTGCTACAGAGTCTCTCTCTCTCTCTCTCAGCATTTTGATAAATGTAGGGGTTAGATGGATAACTCACAAGTTATCCATGTAAATGTCCAGTTTTGCCATATTCAGCCATTTATCTGGCTAAATTACAGTTGGTTAAGTAGTTATCCAGCTATAATTTAGCATATAATATAGCATTCCAGGGGCATTCCTGGGAGAGGTTTAATTATCCCGTAAACATAGCCAAATATCAAGTATATCTGGCTATGTTTGTCAGATAAATTTAGATCTCCTCCAGAGGTGGCTTAAAATTACCTGGCCTTGAGTGGCCAAATAACTCTATCCAGTTAAGTAGCACTGTCTTTCATCCCCCCCCAACCACTCCCCCCCCCCCAACATTGTGTTCATGGTCCGATTGTAAACCTACCCACACATATATATAAATGTTCCTTTCAGGCACAGTGCCCCTCAGCCTAAAATAAATCCAGATCCTTCTCCCCCTCCACCCCATAGCAACCTTTCCCCTGGAAAGGATCCACTGGAAACCCTCCGGACTTTCAGCCATCTCCCCCTCCCCTACAGTCAAAGAAAGCAGATACCTGCCCTGCCAGGGACTTCTCCATCCCACCACCCCTGATGGCAAGAATCCATCCCTGCCAGGAGCGAGAGTCATCACTCACCTGCTCCTGGAGGCTCCAGCACTGTTTCTGAGTGAGTTTTGACCCTCGCTCCCGGCAGGGATGCATAACTTTGAAACCTAACTGGCTATATTCAAACATAATTAGTTAGGTTTTAAAGTTAACTGATTGGGGTAGATTTTAAAAGGGTTACACGCATAAGTTATGCACGTAACCCTTTCAAACCCCCCCTGCTCGCGCCGAGCCTATTTTGCATAGGCTCAGCAGCGTGCGCAAGCCCCGAGACGCGCGTAAGTCCCGGGGCTTTTGCTAGGGGGACGTGTTGGGGGTGGTCGTGGGGGCGGTGCGATGTTCGGGGCATTCCAGGGGGCATGTCGGGGGCGTGGTGCCGGTCCGGGGGTGTTTCAGGGGTGTGGCCGAGGCCTCTGAAATTGCTCCCAGGCCAGGGAATCGCACGGCGGCAGCCGATCGGCACGCGCGAGTTACGCCTGCTGGAGCAGGTGTAACTTTCACGATAAAGGTAGGGGGTTATAGATAGGGCTGGGGGGGTGGGTTAGGTAGGGGAAGGTGGGGGGAGGCCGAAGGAAAGTTCCCTCCGAGGCCACTCCGATTTCAGAGCGGCCTCGGAGGGAACGGGCAGCGCGTGCACAAATACGTAGCCGCGTATAAAATAAAATCCGGCGTACTTTTGTTTGCGACTGGTGAACAAAAAAACGTGTGGGCGTACATTTATAAAATCTACCCCATTACGTTTATCCCACAATATACAGGGCAAGTTATCTAGCTAACCTTAGCCGGATAACTTGTCCACTAAATGGCCTACTGAATATTGGCCTCTAAATTAAAAAAAATGAAAATAAAACAGAGGCCATTATTTAAAAAAGCCTCCAATGGATAACTTATTTGGCTAAAATTAGCCAGATAATTTATCCCAGATAATCAGCTGAAAACATCCCACTGAATATCCACAAATAAAGGTTTTTTAAAATGTGTTTTATTTATTTATACAATCTTAGATTCTGCATCTTCCAAAAGAATGTCTGTCCAACAGGAATTACAAAATTATACAATCATAATAAAACAAATAATAAACATAAAACAAACATGCATATGATATAATAATATAGGGGCGGATTTTCAGAGCCCTGCTCGCGTAAATCCGCCCAAAACCGGACGGATTTACGCGAGCAGGGCCCTGCGCGCCGGGAAGCCTATTTTACATAGGCCTCCCGGCGCGCGCAGAGCCCCGGGACTCGCGTAAGTCCCGGGGTTCTCCGAGGGGGGCGTGTCGGGGGCGGGCCCGGTCGTCGCGGCGTTTCGGGGGCGTGTCGGCAGCGTTTTGGGGGCGGGTACGGGGGCGTGGCTACAGCCCGGGGCGGTCCGGGGGCATGGTCGCGCCCTCCGTACCCGCCCCCAGGTCGCGGCCCGGCGCGCAGGAGGCCCGCTGGCGCGCGGGGATCCCCCGACAAAGGTAAGGGGGGGGGTTTAGACAGGGCCGGGCGGGTGGGTTAGGTAGGGGAAGGGAGGGGAAGGTGAGGGGAGGGCAAAGGAAAGTTCCCTCCGAGGCCGCTCCGATTTCGGAGCGGCCTTGGAGGGAACGGGGGTAGGCTGCGCGGCTCGGCGCGCGCCGGCTATACAAAATCCATAGCCTTGCGCACGCCGATCCAGGTTTTTAGCAGATACGCGCGGCTCCGCGCGTATCTACTAAAATCCAGCGTACTTTTGTTTGCGCCTGGAGCGCAAACAAAAGTAGGCTATTCGCGCGCCTTTTAAAATCCGCCCCATAGTATTTATCTAGCTAACTTTAGCCAAATAACTAAACTAACTGGCCATCTCTTGAAAATCACAGGTAGGTTTAAAGTTATCTGAGTAAAAGTAGCTAGATAATTTCAAAAGAATAGAGGCTGAATATGGCCTGTAAGAAAATGTATTGAACATAGGCCTAGAGGCCCTAATCCCAGTATCCGTCAATATTAAAAAAAAAAAAGTGTCCTGAGAGCCAAGCCCCTTACACAACCCCCCAAACTCCTCCAACTATTTAGAAAAAATGAAAGAAAGATGGGTTGGTGTCAGAATCACCGCTCCTCCTCCTTCTCTGGTTAGTTAAAAAGTCCTTTATTCTCCCTCCCGCCCTGCATCCCAACACCAATCTTCCCATCCACCCAGTACCTTACTGAACCCTGATATGTCCTGGAAGTGCATGTACACAGCAATTCTGGCTGCTTCCATTGCTCTGACAGGAACGCTGGAAACAGAAGCTGCCAGCATTACTGTCAAAAATCCTTCTGTTACCAATGCTGATAAGAACATAAGAACATAAGAAATTGCCTTGCTGGGTCCATCAAGCCTAGCATCCTGTTTCCAACAGATGCCAAACCATGCCACAAGAGCCTGGCAAGTACCCAAACACTAAGAAAATCCCATGCTACTGATGCAATTAATAGCAGTGGCTATTCCCTAAATAAATTTGATTAAAAGCAGTTAATGGACTTCTCCTCCAAGAACTTATCCAAACCTTTTTTGAACCCAGCTACACTAACTGCACTAACCACATCCTCTGGTAACAAATTCTAGAGCTTAATTGTGCGTTGAGTGAAAGAGTTTTCTCCGATTAGTCTTAAATGTGCTACTTGCTAACTTCATGGAATGCCCTCTGATCCTTCTATTATTCGAAAGTGTAAATAACTGATTCACATCTACTCGTTCATGACCTCTCATGATCTTAAAGACCTCTATCATATCCCCCTTCAGCCGTCTCTTCTCCGAGCTGATCAGCCCTAACCTCTTCAGCCTTTCCTCATAGATTAGCTGTTCCATTCCCTTTATCATTCTGGTCGCCCTTCTCTGTACCTTCTCCATCACAACTATATCTTTCTTGAGATGCGGTGACCAGAATTGTACACAGTATTCAAGGTGTGGTCTCACCATGGAGTGATATAGAGGCATTATGACATTTTCCATTTTATTAACCATTCCCTTCCTAATAATTCCTAACATTCTGTTTGCGTTTTTGACTGCTTCAGCACAGTGAGCCAATGATTTCAAAGTATTATCCACTATGATATCTAGATCTTTTTCCGGGTGGTAGCGCATAATATGGAACCTAACATCGTGTAACTACAGCAAGGGTTATTTTCCCCAATATACACCTTGCACTTGTCCACATTAAATTTCATCTGCTATTTGGATGCCCAATCTTCCAGTCTTGCAAGGTCCTCCTGTAATGTATCACAATCCGCTTGTGATTTAACTACTCTGAATAATTTTGTATCATCCGCAAATTTGACAACCTCACTCATCGTATTCCTTTCCAGATCATTTATAAATATATTGAATAGCATCGGTCCAAGTACAGATCCCTGAAGCACTCCACTGTTTACCCTTTTCCACTGAGAAAATTGACCATTTAATCCTACTCTATTTCCTGTCTTTTAACCAGTTTGTAATCCACGAAAGGACATTGCCTCCTATCCCACAACTTTTTAGTTTTCTTAGAAGCCTCTCATGAGGGACTTTGTCAAATGCCTTCTGAAAATCCAAATACACTACATCTACTGGTTCACCTTTATCCACATGTTTATTAACCCCTTCAAAAAAATGAAGCTGTTTGTTAGGCAAGACTTCCCTTGGATAAATCCATGTTGACTGTGTTCCATTAAACCATGTCTTTCTATGTCATTTTGATCTTAAGAATAGTTTCCACTATATTTCCCAGCACTGATGTCAGGCTCACTGGTCTATTGTTTCCCCCTGGAGCTCTTTTTAAATATTGGTGTTACATTGGCCACCCTCCAGTCTTCAGGTACAATGGATGATTTTAATGATAGGTTACAAATTTTAACTAATAGATCTGAAATTTCATTTTTTAGTTCCTTCAGAACCCTAGGATGCATACCATCCAGTCCAGGTGATTTGCTACTGTTTAGTTTGTCAATCTGGCCTACTATATCTTCCAGATTCACAGTGATTTGGTTCAGTTCATCTGACCCTTGAAATCCATCTCTGGAACTGGTATCTCCCCTACATCCTCATTAGTAAACACAGAAGCAAAGAATTCATTTAGACTTTCTACAATGGCCTTATCTTCCCTAAGAGCCCCTTTAACCCCTCGATCATCTAACGGTCCAACCAACTCCCTCACAGGTTTCTTGCTTCGGATATACTTTAAAAAGTTTTTATTATGAGTTTTTGCCTCTTCGGCCAACTTCATTTTAAATTCTGTCCGCCTGTTTTTCAATGTTTTACTCTTAACTTGACAATGCTTATACTTCATCTTATTTTCTTCAGATGGATCCTTCTTCCAATTTTTGAAGGATGTTTTTTTTGGCTAAAATAGCCTCTTTCACCTCACCTTTTAACCATGCTGGTAATCGTTTTGCCTTCCTTCCACCTTTCTTAATGTGTGGAATGCACCTGGAATGCATGTCTAGGATTGTATTTTTAAACAATGTCCATGCCTGTTGAACACTTTTAACCTTTGCAGCTGCACCCTTCAGTTTTTTTTCTAACTATTTTCCTCATTTTATCAAAGTTTCCCTTTTGAAAGTTTAGTGTTAGAGCTGCAGATTTACTTATTGTCCCAGTTATTAGTTTAAATTTGATCATGTTATGAATGATCACTGTTGCCAAGTGGCCCCACCACCATTACCTCTCTCACCAAATCCTGCATTCCACTAAGAATTAAATCTAAAATAGTTCCCTCTCTTGTTGGTTCCTGAACCAATTGCTCCATGAAGCAAACATTTATTACATCCAGGAACTTTATGTCTCTAGCAAGTCCTCTAGCTTACCCTTCCCCACCATGGAGTGCCTGGGACATGCCCATTTTTATTCAGCTAATTTTTAAGTGATAATTAGTTATCCAGTTAAAAGTTAAGCCGGATACAAACCAAGATTTTGAAAATTTGGTATTTAATAATTTGAGAGTTATCCAACTAAATTCCTTTGAGTATTGACCTCAAAGGACCCCATTACTCGTCTCTGGCATTGAAACAGTAAAAACACCTCCCCAGGGCTTTCCCATAAAACTACCCTTCCCCCTCAATGAGATCTTTAACCACCTTCCCGAGGTCTGAAAAGTAGAAAGAGGCAGGTGCAATCCCCAGTCAAGTCTGTGCCTATCAGGTCCTGGCTGAAAAATAGCACGAGTCAACCCTGAGGAAGGCGCCATTTTGTTGAACTGCCAGATATGATATGGCTGCACTACAAAATGGTGCAATTCTCAGGGCCGGCTGGTGCCATTTTCAACTTGGGTTCACTCCTGCCCATTTCATTTTTGCAGACCCCAGGAAGAGGGTGCGAGACCTCTGGGGTGGGAGGGGGTGGGCTAATTTTGCTGTTTTGGTGGCTGTCAGGGGATTTTTTTTTGTTGACTTTCTGAAAGAAAAATCAATGAAAAAAAAAAGAATTCTGGAGGATGTTGCCATTAAATGTGCATGAATAGAGGCTCTACATATATACTTTTATGTACATAGAGAGCAGACAGCTTTTCTAAAAGCCTATTGCCATGGGTTAAACACTGTTTTACCTAAGGAAATTAATTTGAAAATTATGCTGTCTATGCACCGTTTAGTCAAGTAATATATTTCAAATTTGGTTCAGCATTCTTTTCATATACAAATTAGGATTGTGACCTTTGTTTATGAATAAATTCCTAGCTAAAGCAAGGTTAGAAATAAAGTTATGGTTGAAATATCAATCTAAAGTAGCACTGAAATATCTATAAAGAAGGTTGCTAATTGAATTTAAATTCCTTCAGAGACTTTCATAAAAAATGCTTACAGCGCTCATTTATGAGTGCTTCATGTTTTTCAAATTAATTTTCGGAGAATACATTTAAAAATTCTGATCAATTCTTTCCTTTGTTTGAAGAACACTTTTAATTTTTAATGACACTTAACGAAGGCTTTATAGATTATAGGATTTTGGGGAGAAATCAGGACAGTATGCAATATTCTGGAAATGGGTAATAGCAATGTTACAATTTAATGACAAAGAAATAAAAGTGACTACAGGTTTCTGTTCTTTGAAAGTTTCACTAAGCTGAGGGAAAAATACTTCAGGAGACACAAAGCTGTGGTACTTGGCCCTGTCGCTTTGTGATTCTCACGGGATTTTTCCTCGTAGATAAATACCGTTAGGAAAAATACTATGGTGGTAAATACCCCACTAAACAACACACAATGGTGGCCCTGGGACTGGGGGCTGGCATTGCTTAAAAGAGCTGATGGCCCCCATTAAGGTTCCCCCCAAGAGAAAGTTGCCCAAAACCCTGGGGGTCTTCATGGAGGCCCCCTGTCTTCCCTGCCACGCCTGAAGGGAAATTGGTGCCAAGCCCCATCCCCCAAGACTTTACCTCTCCCATTCATTACAAACATCTGGCCTCTGCAGGTCAGGATCTCCCCCCCCCCCCCCCAACTTACAACATTTGTCCTGGTGGTTCAGTGAAGTCCTGGAGCACCACTTAGGCTCCAATCCCAGGAGCAGACTTTTCCCAAAATGGCGCTACGTGCCCACTGCCCCTTCATGTGTAAATGGCCTAATGCAACTTATTGAATGAGCCCCTTAGATACCATTACTATTTCAAAATAGAGAATTTAAAATTCAGATTTTTGTAGCCTTTAATTGCTCAAACACTAGATATATCCACTGAGGTAATGTACAAAGTGATTTGCATGTATTAAATCCAATTTTATATGCATGCGTATGTTTTAACAATTACACTGAGAGGATTTGAATGCATAAAAATACATACAAAGATGATTTATAAGTGCACTAAAAAGAGATGATCTGAAGTAGGACATAATTTATGCACATACTTTTGATTTTCTATAGTTTAGGCCTGATTTTAAAAAGCATTTACACACTAAAATGGTCATTCATTAAAACGCGAAGGGCCTAACACATGAGATACCTACCACATCGTGACGTTAAGATTTAAATGAGGGAAAGGGGCGGGGTTAGGGCAGGGTTTGGGTGGTGTTAATAAAATTTTGATGCCGGTACCGCTGCAGGTAATAATATTTTACACATTATCACCGGCAGTAGCGCCGGAAATAACAACACCTTTTGCTGTGGTGCTATAGAAGCGATAGTTCTTGATACCGACATGACTGTGAGATTGAAATCTAAGACTGATTTACTTTTCGATCATGCACTACGAAGTTAGCATGGGGCACATTTAAAACTAATCGGAGAAAGTTCTTTTTTATTCAACGCACAATTAAACTCTGGAATTTGTTGCCAGAGGATGTGGTTAGTGCAGTTAGTGTAGCTGTGTTTAAAAAAGGATTGGATAAGTTCTTGGAGGAGAAGTCCATTACCTGCTATTAAGTTCACTTAGGGGTGGATTTTAAAACAATACGCGCACCGGCGCGAACAAAAGTATACCAGATTTTATAAGATACGCGCGTAGCCACGTGGGTGCGTAGCCACGTGGATGCACATTTGTACAACCTGCGCGCGCCGAGCCCAGCGCGGCCTGCCTGTTCCCTCCAAGGCCGCTCCGATTTCGGAGCGGCCTCGGAGGGAACTTTTCTTCGCCCTCCCCCCACCTTCCCCTCCCTTCCCCTACCTAACCCACCCCCCCGGCCCTATCTAAACCCCCCCTTTACCTTTGTCGGCAAAGTTACGCCTGCTTTCAGCAGGCGTAACTTTGCGCGCGTCGTCGGCAGCCCCGCTCCGTCCTCCGGTCCCGGGCCCACCCCTAAATGCCGCGGCATGCCCCCGAAACGCCGCATCGTTTCGGGAACGCCCCCGGACACGCCCCCTCCCTCCCCGTTTCGAAAGCCCCGGGACTTACGTGCAACCTCCAATATGACTGGCAGCTTTTTTTGTACTCATCCAAGAGGTTATGGCAGAAACCTCTCGAGACTGCCAGTCTTTTATTAAGATCTGATTAAAGCCTGGAACGATCTCTATGACCAGAGAAGCCCCAGCAGCTATAAGCGTGGAGTTTCTAACTGAGCCTCTACACTTCAACACATGCCTTGGTGCGAGCATGCTCGTCCCCCATGGTTCACTGTCAGCTAATGCTGGCTAGGATCACAAAGGTCAGGGATTTTCTGGACTATGATAAATATGAGTGGGTGACACCAGAGATCCTAGCCCATTTCATGGGTCTTGCAACCCCTCGTTTCACCCGTTAACTGCTCCAGGAGATCAGGAACATCATAACATCCGATCAGCGCTCCTTCCTCAAGGGGGTTCTGTAGACCAGATGTCCCCACCAGACTCAGAGCCCTGTGAGTCTGAATGTTTATCAGTTGCACACCCCATGAACCCCCTCAGCCTCCCCTCCCAGACAACCCATCCAGGTTGTCTGATTTCATCCTGGCACATGTCTGCACCATGCCGAGGTGCACGATCTATTCACTCATGCTATACACCATGCATTTCCTCGCCCTCATCTCCCATCCAGATACCATCTGGTGGAATGTTCTTCTACCATCTGAGGGCGAGAAGCGACGGTGGGCATCTTTCTATTCCCAGCATATTCCAAGGCTCACCGGGGATCTGAGCTGGAAAGTTTTCGATGGTGCCCTCAGTACTGGTGAGTTTTTAGCCCGTTTCACAGACTCCTCACCATCCTGTTTCTTTTGTGGGATATCAGAGTCTGTCTTTCACATTTACTTCTTTTGTGCCAGACTGCAGCTCCATTTATTTTCCTCAAAAACCTTATTCTGCAGTTCTGGCTTTATTTCTCTCCCCACATGTTTATTTTTAGACGCACCATGTCCTGGACCTCAGCTCCTAGAGCAAGGGACCTCCTCATCAACCTCCTCCTGGGCCTTGCACAAAAGGCCATCCGCAAGACCAGGAGGCAACAACTGGATGGGGAGATTCCCATGGACTGTGAGGTCCTGTTCCGGGCATTGGTGCACTCTCGGCATTGAGTGGAGCACTATTTCCCTGTCTCTACTGGCTCAGTTGACACCTTCACCAGCCAGTGGACACTAAATAATGTGCTGGGCTCACCCCCTGGATTATGCTTTACACTTGAACATTTGATTTACCCTGGTACACTGTATTTCAGTTTTGAGTTACAGGCACTTTAACTGGTTTATGTTGAATTTTAGTTTAGATTGGTCTTTTTTCTTGGTTCTCCTTTAAGGGATCCAAGGTTGTATGTACTGCTCTGTTACCACCACCAGGTGGTATTGGACTGTGGCTGATCTAATATAGGCCTGGTTTTACCCTATTGCATGCATAGAATTGTAGTCCTGCTTTCCCTTAGAAAAGCTAAACTAAGTCCATGTATGATTGTAGTGAGGGTAAAATCAGGACTGGGTCAGCCTGTGCTGAAAAACTGGAGCCAGATGGCAAACTTACTGACTATATGTATTTTCATTATTAAACTAAACATCATTTAGGGCAGCGGTTCCCAACCCTGTCCTGGGGACCCCCCCAGCCACTTGGGTTTTCAGGATATCCACAATGAATATGCATGAGAGAAAATGTGCATGTTATAGAGGCAGTGAATGCAGATTTTCTCTCATGCATATTCATTGTGGATATCCTGAAAACCCGACTCGCTGGGGGTCCTCAGGACAGGGTGGGGAACCACTACTTTGGTTTATTATCTTAATAGTTACAGTATATAGCATTTCCCTATAGACACTCGCTCCTTTTTCTTCCCAGTGTGTGTCTCTCTCTCTCTCTTCCCTCCCATCTATGCCTGACGGCATCTCTCTTCCTTCTCTTCCAACTACTGCTGCCCAGCATTTCCCCTCCCCCTCCTCCTCCTCCTCCTCACCTCTTGCAGATGTTTTGTAGCACTGTGGCTGTTCCACGGAGAGACTGGTCTCTACGTTCACAAGCAACAGTTTACCAATATTTCTAATATGTGAGCGGGCAGAAAATGTGAACACAGCAGCTCCATCACTGCTCGCTACATTAATGGTGGGGGTGGAAGGGAAATAGAACCAAGAGCTAAGAGAAACAGATAAGTATGAGAGAAAAAATGTGTGAGGCTTGCTGGGCAGACTGGATGGGCCGTTTGGTCTTCTTCTGCCGTCATTTCTATGTTTCTATGTTTCTTGATTTTTATCCATTTTCCATAATACATGAAACTCCTCAAGCTTCTTATTTGTCCTATTTGTGTGTCGAGCAGATTACAAGCTCTTTGGAGCAGGTGATGTCTCTTACGTGCTGCATATGCCTAGTAGTGCTAAGGAAATAATCAGTAATTTTTGTAATAGTACATATAATTTGAATGTCTTTTAGGATTTTACATTTTGATATTTTCCTTTTTCTCCCAACAAAGGTCACAAATTGCCTAAGTAATCTCACTGACCACACTCACATCACTAATGCTTTTTCTTTTCTTTCATAAGAAGTTTTAATTCTAAATGTAGACTTAGAAAGAGGCACCTTAAGCTGATGAAACTGATATGGATATGAATCGTTTGAAGAGAAAAGCAACATCATAAACAAGTTACAAAGGGAAAGACAAAATGAAAGCAGGATTTCTTTTCCCTCTAAAAATACTCTAGGCGGATATTAGTACATGCTTCTTTGATTACAATGCCACAGAATATTAAAGATGACATTACCAGACACAAAGTAATTTATCCAAAACATTATGAGGAAAAACAAATTTTGATAAACAGTGAACTGCTAAAGCCCAGTACATCTGATACTAAAATATATTGCACAGATTCTTGATGCTGATAATCTAATAACATTGGGTTTGCTTGAAAAGTTTAGCTTTCAATATACATCACCTTTGTTGATTCATTTGTACTAAATTGTATTTACTGAGTCATTTATGAGAGAGATAGAGAAGGAGAGAGGCCAACATGTAAGTTTACTCTCTTTATACCACTGTAAGAGGGAGCACTTGTAATTCTGGGTGAAGTTTGGGGGTGAGGTAGGTTTTGGAGGGCAGTTTTACATACACAGTCAGAGGTACGAACAACAACGTTGACGTCAGTGAAGATTTTCTGTCATTTGGAGTAAAAGAAGAGTTGTTTTGTGCAATGCACTCTCTACCTAGCTTGATTGCAGCAAGGTAGAGTGTGCATTGAACTGGAACAAGTAAACCAACTGCTTGGGTCGCCCCTCAGTGAACCCTGTCCCTCACTTTCTCTATTGTTTGTGCTGGTTTTCGATATATACCCCAAATAAGCATCACACGAAGATACTGTATATTCCAGCAACTGAATTTTTATTTCTGGGGTAGCTAGCAATAAAAATATTTACAAGATGGTAGAGAATTGTAAAAACTAGAGTTAATCAGAGTTCACAGGCTTTCACTGATACAGATCTAAAGATCTCAGTTAAACAATTATCAACAAGTTGAAGAAACCCCAAGATGATTATTCTAATCGCTAAACAATACACTACAAAACTCCTTACTCTTGCTCCTTTAGAAAAATGTTGGTCCTGTCTAGTCTTTCACCAGTTCCATATTGACAATAACTCACTCCACTGTCAATTAGGATACATCAACTTCCTCATGATGATGATGATGCAAGCCAGGGAAGTAGAGGTTTTTCTTGACCTTGATTCTGATGCAGTAGTGACCACTGCATCAGAATAATCCTTATCCTTCAAATGATGCCTTTCAAAAGCCAGGTCACAAGAAAGGTGATCTGTCTCTCCAAACAAACGGGACCTTGGCAAAGAAGATTCGGAAGGTTCCAAATGCGAAGCGGACTGTCCAATATGAGATTGACAAGATCTGCAAACCAAGGACATCTCGGCCATTCTGGAGCTACCAGAATCACCTCCGATGGATGAGATTCTATGTGCCGAAGAATCTTGCCGATGGAGAGGCCAGGGAGGAAACACATAAAGCAGAATGTTCATTGGTCAGGGAAGAACCAAGGCATCTACTCCTTCTGCCTCTGGCTCCTGATGTCGACTGAAGAAGCGTGGAGCTTTTGAGTTCTGGAACGTTGCCATCAGGTCCATGCTCAACATGGATCATTTTTTGCATATGAGATGAAACGCCTGCTTAGACATTTCCCACTCCCTGGGATCTAGATGATGGCAACTGAAAAAATCTGCTTAAATGTTGTTGAGCCCAGTGATGTGAGACGGTGCAATGCGAAGGAGATGTTGCTCCACCCCAAGTCATTAAGAGCTGAGCCTTGAATGCCACCGGAAGGCTCTTGGTTCCCCCTTGGTGGTAGATATATGCCACGGTCATCGCATTGTCAGAACGGATTCTGACTGACTTCCCTTGAAGAAGTGGAAGAAAGGCCTGTAAGGCTAATCTCACCGCTCTGGTCTCTAAACAATTGGTCAACCAACAAGATTCCTCTGGAGACCACTGGGCCTGAATAGACTTGTCAAGACAAACTTCCCCCCAGCCAGATAGGCTGGCATCCGTAGTGACTACTGTCCACACTGGAGCCACTAAGTCTACTCCATGATGCAAATTCTGCAAAAGGAGCCACCAACTGAGACTGGAACGAGCAGAGTCTGTAAGAGGAAGGGGAAGATGAAAATGTTCCGACACCGGATTCCAGCGGGAGAGCAATGCTGACTGAAGCATTCTCAAATGAGCAAAGGCCCATGGAACTAGGTCCAAAGTGGAAGCCATGGAGCCTAGAACCTGTAGATAATTCCAGACTCTGGGAGGAGACATGGACAACAAGACTCAAATCTGACCCTGTATTTTGAAGATTCGTTCTTCTATGAGAAAGACTTTCCCCAATTGGATGTTGAACAGGGCTCCCAGAAAATCCAAGGACTGGGATGGCACTAAGTGGCTCTTCGCTGGATTGACAACCCAGCCCAATGACTGCAGTAGATGAAGAACTCGAGACACAGATGAGCGACAGAGATTTTCCGACTTTGCTCAAATGAGCTAATCGTCTAGGTAGGGATGAACAAAAAATCCCTCTCCAGAGCTGTGTGGCTACTACAACCATTATTTTGGTAAAGGTCCTGGGAGCCATGGCGAGACCAAATGGGAGAGGGCAAAATTAGAAATGGTCCCCCAGTATCGAGAATCAAAGAAACTACTGATGATTGGAACAAATTCCTATGTGAAGATACGCCTTGGTCAGGTCCAGGGAGGCTAGGAACTCACCTTTCTGGACGGATGCCAAGACAGCTCTTAAGGTTTCCATGTGAAGCCGTGGGATTCGTAGATATCGACTGAATCTTTTTAGGTCCAGAATGGGACAAAATGTGCTGTCTTTTTTTGGAACGATGAAGTAGATGGAATAACGGCCCTTTTGTCACTCTGATGGAGGTAAGAACATAAGAACATGCCATACTGGGTCAGACCAAGGGTCCATCAAGCCCAGCATCCTGTTTCCAACAGTGGCTAATCCAGGCCATACAAAACCTGGCAATTACCCAAAAACTAAGTCTATTTCATGTTACCGTTGCTTATTTTCTAAGTCAACTTCTCCTCCAGGAACTTATTCGATCCTTTTTTAAACACAGCTATACGAACTAACCACATAAGAACATAAGAACATAAGAAAATGCCATACTGGGTCAGACCAAGGGTCCATCAAGCCCAGCATCCTGTTTCCAACAGTAGCCAATCCAGGCCATAAGAACCTGGCAAGTACCCAAAAACTAAGTCTATTCCATGTAACCATTGCTAATGGCAGTGGCTATTCTCTAAGTGAACTTAATAGCAGGTAATGGACTTCTCCTCCAAGAACTTATCCAATCCTTTTTTAAACACAGCTATACTAACTGCACGAACCACATTCTCTGGCAACAAATTCCAGAGTTTAATTGTGCGTTGAGTAAAAAAGAACTTTCTCCGATTAGTTTTAAATGTGCCCCATGCTAACTTCATGGAGTGTCCCCTAGTCTTTCTACTATCCGAAAGAGTAAATAACCGATTCACATCTACCCGTTCTAGACCTCTCATGATTTTAAACACCTCTATCATATCCCCCCTCAGTCGTCTCTTCTCCAAGCTGAAAAGTCCTAACCTCTTTAGTCCTCACATCTACCCGTTCTAGACCTCTCATGATTTTAAACACCTCTATCATATCTCCCCTAAACTGTCCCTTCTCCAAGCTGAAAACTCCTAATCTCTTTAGTCTTTCCTCATAGGAGAGCTGTTCCATTCCCCTTATCATTTTGGTCGCCCTTCTCTGTATCTTCTCCATTGCAATTTTATCTTTTTTGAGATGCGGTGACCAGAATTGTACACAGTATTCAAGTTGGGGTCTCACCATGGAGCAATACAGAGGCATTAGGACATTTTCCATTTTCTTCACCATTCCCTTCCTAATAATTCCCAACATTCTGTTAGATTTTTTGACTGCCGCAGCACACTGAACCGACGATTTCAATGTTCATTATGATGCCTAGATCTCTTTTTTGAGTGGTATTGCATCCGTCGCTGCTCGACGCCCTCACTTCTCCCTCTTTACTTCTGTGGCAACTCCCTCCTGGTCTGATGGACGGATAGCAGCCACGGCGTCTTCTTGCCATCTGCCTCCAGCATCCCCGGACCAGCTCGACTTTACTTATCCGCTAGGGATGTGAATCGTTTTTTGACAATTTAAAAAAATCGTCCTATATTTTTTAAATCGTCAAAAATTGTTAGAGTGCGCGATACAATAGAAATTTTCCCGATTTATCGTGAAAAATCGATACTCCCATTAGTGTTCAGTTAGTATCAGAAGAAAATCAAAATTACTTAACTTGAGTGGATCACCTTTCCTCGAGTTCCCTCCATGGGAGACAAAAAGGTTGGAGGGGCTTCTTTCATGCAACAACCAAGATGTTAACCAAAGCCGTGCGCCGCAGGCGGGCAATTTTTATGCCTCCTTCGACGTTGCACGCTGGTGATGTCACTCAGGGGGTGTGTCCTCGGCCCACCTCATCGGTGTTCCGGGCTTTCTCTGGCCCCGACAGGCCTTCGGTCTCCTGCACAGACACCCTCTCAGGACACTCACACCTCTCGCCTTCCTGGTCTCCTGAGGAAAGGACTTTAGGAGGCAATTTTTATGCCTCCGACGACATCGCACACTGGTGATGTCACTCGGGGGGGGGGGGGAGCCCTTGGCCCACCTCGTCGACTTTATGGGCTTTCTCCTGCCCCGACAGGCCTCCAGTCTCCTCCACAGACACCCTCTTGAGACACTGACACCTCTCTCCTTCCCTGTCTCCTGCAATGCACATTTTAAATAGCTGGGAAGTATGCATGTACCTACCTATGCGTGTGTCAAGAATAAGGAAACAGAAAAGGGGCATTCCCAAGACTTGCATGTGTAACCCCGAATTTTGCAAAGGTTGATCATGGCGCATTGCCATGTTACTTACATAACTTCACTGCTGATCCTGATGAGGAGCAAGGTTCACAGAACGAGGAACGAGAGGGGTCCCAAACATGAGGAGAGAAGGAGGGAGAGAGAGAGATAAAGTCAACTATATATCTCCCACTGTAAGAAGAGCACTTTCAATTCAGGGTGTGTTTTTTTTTTTTTGGGGGGGGGGGGGGGGCGGTGTTACATTGGGCACAAGCATCTGTAGACCCTTGTCACACTGCCCCCCCACCCCCGCAAAAAACCTACACTGAGTTGAAAGTGCCTCTCTTACAGTAGGAGATTTGCGGGCGGATTTTAAAACCCCTGCTCGCGTAAATCCGCCCGGATTTACGCGAGCAGGGCTTTGCGCGCCGGCGCGCCGAGTCCTGGGACGCGCATAGGTCCCGGTGTTTTTTGAAGGGGGCGTGTCGGGGGCGTGGGACCGGATGACACGGCGTTTTGGGGGCGGGGCACAGCATTTCGGGGGCGGGACCGGGGGCATGGCGCCGGCCCGGGGACGTGGTCCAGGTCTCCGGACCAGCCCCTGGGTTGGAAGACGGCGCGCCAGCAGTCCGCTGGCGCGCGTAGATTTACGTCTGCTTCTTGCAGGCGTAAATCTAGGGACAAAGGTAAGGGGGGGGGTTTAGATACGGCCGGGGGGGGGGGTGTGTTAGGTAGGGGAAGGGAGGGGAAGGTGAGGGGAGGGAACGGAGGCAGGCTGCGCGGCTCGGCGCGCGCAGGCTGCCCAAAATCGGCAGCTTTGCGCGAGCCGAACCAGGATTTTAGAGGATTCGCGCGGCTATGCGCGTATCTTATAAAATCCAGCGTACTTTTGTTTGCGCTTGCTGCGCAAAAAAAAGTACACGATCACGCTTTTTAAAAAAATTTACCCCATAGAGTGTCTCTCTTTAACATCACTTTGCGATTTACTCTGCACACATAAGCACGTAAGGGATATTTTAAGTGATATGCGTGTACTTGCACACATGATATAAAATTTAATTCACACTTTTAAAATTTACCTGAAAACCTGTATAATGTTCTATTTGATTAGACTGATAGAAAAGGTTTTTGCCTCTAAAGGTCAAAAACATGAGAAAACTCTATATATCAGGCTACATGATTCTATTTTTTCCAACAACAAATCAAGACACTCTGAAAGGATCTAGGGGCCTATGCAAAACAACTTATGCTAGAAAGGTTTTACAGTATGGTTCAATAAAATGTTTGTGTGCATGTTAAAATGAAACTACATACTATTCAAAATATTGCACCGAAGGCACAGTAAAACTTGCATTCATTACTGTGATCTTGGTGCTAACAGGGATGTTAACTCAGATAAATGAAACTTTTATGCTAGTTGGCAAGAGATGACATGCTAACCAGTAGGGATGTGAATCGTTTTTTGACGATTTAAAATATCGTCCGATATATTTTAAATCGTCAACAATCGTTAGGGCCACGATACAATACCAATTCCCCCGATTTATCGTTAAAAAATCGTAAATCGGGGGAAGGGGGAGGGCAGGAAAACCGGCACACTAAGGAGGTCGTTCAGCGGCGGTCCGGAACCCCCGCTGAACGACCTCCTGCAGTCGATCTCCTGCCGGCGCCATTTTCCGTACGGAAAACGATTCGCGGCAAAAAATCGCTTCCTGAACCCCGCTGGACTCCCAGAAACTTTTGGCCAGCTTGGGGGGGCCTCCTGACCCCCCCAAGACTTGCCAAAAGTCCAGCGGGGGTCCGGAACGACCTCCTGCGTCGAATCGTTTTTGTCTATGGCCGCTGCCATTTTGCGGCGGCCATTTTGCAAAATGGCGCCGGCTGAAGACAAAAGGATTCAATTGAGGGGGCCGTTCCGGACCGCCGCCGTTCTGGACCACAGCTGGATCCCCAGGTAATTTAAAGCATTTGGGGGGGGGGGGGTTCGGGAGGGTGGGGGATTTAATTTAAAGGGTCGGGGGTGGGTTTTAGGGGGTTGGCTCACGATTTTAACGATTTTTCACGATATTTTTAAAACCCAAACGGCAACAATACGATTCCCTCCCCCTCCCAGCCGAAATCGATCGTTAAGACGATCGAGGACACGATTCACATCTCTACTAACCAGCATGAATTGAAAGAGCAGCGTTGCAGGGAGATTTCCTGCCCCCCACCCCCCAACTCCTGCAAATTACTTCCTTCCCCCACCTCCTTTCCCAAATGTCAGTAGTTCCACTCCCAAGTAGGTAGCAGATATCCCCCAAATAAGCAGCCACCACCACCAGTAGGCAGCCCCTCCAATAGTCAATAGACCCCTGATAGGCCGCAGGCTCCCGCTTCTAATGAAACACAACTCATCTGATTTTTCCCTAAAATTGTGGTAACCCCCTATTAAATGGCAAGCTTCTTAAGCCCTGCCACCACTCTGTGGCAACCCCAACCCCCTCCCCTTCCCCCAGTTTGGCCACCAGATGTCACTGTCCCTGATTTGGAAACATTATTAAGAGCCATCCATTCCCCTCAGTCCTTCCCATCTGGAGGGTTGTGGTTGGATGCCTCAACAGTATTTAGCCCAGCCATTTTAGAGCACTTTGGGATTAGTTTGAGGAAATTTTGTAACAGTAAGCATGTTTATGTTTTACACTTTGTTGAGGTCTTCCAGCTTCACCTAGATGGAGTTTCATTTGGAAGTCACACCTCATTATGCACTACCTGCCATTTTCTAAGATGGTGCCAGCAGTCCATTGCTCCTACCATGTGACAGGGGCCAACTAATGACACCGGTAGCTCCTGTCACATGGTAAGGGCAAAGCACCACCGGTGCCATTTTGATTAGTGGCAGCCGACGGCCTAAGAGCGGAAGATTGCTCCTGGGTCCCCCGCTGGACCACCAAGGCTTTCAGTAAGTCTTGGGGGAGATTGGGATGTTGGGGGGGGGGGGGGTTGTAATTAAGTAAATTTGAAAGGTTGGGTTGGGTTTGGGTTTTTTTTAAATAAATGTGTCCCTCCCCCCCACACTAACCTGAAAAACAAATTTTTCCCGAATTTCGTAAAAAATCCTTTTCGGGATTCAGGTCTCCTGAACCATGATGAATTAGGCAATTTCGTTGAAATTGCCTAATTCATTCTAAACAAATTCACATCCCTAGTGCTTAGGTAGCATGATGCCATTTGACTTTTTCCCTACAAGATGTCCACACAGAAACATCATTGGGTGGACATGTTGGGGGTCTCCCAATCTTGATTCAAGATCAAGATTGGGAGACCCCATCTGGATTTCCAATCATGGGACCAGGACAGCTGGGCGTCCAAGGAGAAGATGACCTAAAGTAGGATTTTTGCCATGAAGTTGGGGACCTCTCCAATAGGATTCCTGAATAGCTGCTGGGAGAACTTTGTGCATTAAATATGACCACGGGGCTCTACTCAGAGGTCTGAATAAAGGACACCTATCTACAGAGGAAAATCATTTATGTACCAACAGTCAGGTAAAACTTCTCTTATGGACTAATGGACTTAGAATAATGTTTACTGATTGGAAATTATTAAATTAACCCCCAGACCCTGGTCCTGTCTGATTTATTACAGCCTCTCGCCTCATGGGAATTAACTAGATTATTTAATCACAATGTGTAGCAAGACACCATGATCCGCCCCACAAGCAAGAGTTTACTCCCATAAAAAGGATCACCTCAGGATTAAGAGTTGAGCATGGGAAGTAATTTTGCTAGCTGGAGTAGCCCTTGTGTGCCCTTGGGGTTAAAACTCAACTGGTTACATGTCTTTTCATGGGCAGGGTGAAGATCAGAGTCCTTCTACCCACACCACTTCACCATACATGATGAATTTCCCCTAACAGTATCATTTGGTTAGTTTAGCAGAGTGGGTAGGAAAGTTCTGACATTCCTTCTGCATGGGATGAGCCAGAACCTCCAGAATGGGAAGCCTTTATTCTGGAGGCTGAGTAGAGGGATCAGGGGATCAGAACTTTATGGGAAGGGGGGGGGGGAGTGAGAGGAGGGTCAAAGAGACCAGTCTTTGTAGGGGGCTTAGGCACATCTGCTGCCTATTAGGAGAAGTTGTGTGTGTATGTGTGTATGAGTGTGTAGGATCTAATGGCTATCAAAGCAGAGCTGCCTAAAAGGGGAGCTATGTTTTGGGGAGAATGCCTGCTGTCTGCCAGGGGGCTACTTGGTGTTATGGATGAAGGCAGGAAGTGATCTGCAGGGTTAGAGGAGAGGAAATCTCTCCAGCTTACCAACTTTCACTTTGGGCCAGCTAGCACAGGGGATTTCTTTCCAGAACAGGCTCAGCAAAACGTTTCCATCTGATCCAAGGCAGAAATAAAGTTTTTAACCTTTACCAGACTCTTGTAGATATTTGGTGTGTATAGCATGCCACACTATTTCTTATTGGTCCCGTAAAGCCTCATTTGCATAATATGCTACATCATTTACCTGCAAGGATGCGCTAATTTTAACACAATCTTACTAAGCTCTTGAAGGGCCATCTTCATTTGCACATTAAAAGGTGACTTTTAAAAGCCCAAGGTGCACATTAATTAAAGGATGCGTGAATATGTTGGGCTTGCGTGCATGGAGTGGATTTTAAATGCCGCCCAGACACGGGAATAAATGCTGCAGCGCGCACATCTCAGAAGTTTTGAAAAAGGGACGGGGCGTGGCCATGGTCTGGGAGGGGCATGGGTCTTTCGGGCATGAAGCTGAGATGAGCAGGTAAATACTTACATAATCCGGTGCACACCGAGGCCATTTGCCTCGTAACTTTACTTCTATGGATGCCATGGAAATTATAAAGATAAATAGATTTATAAAGATAAATTGTGTTCACACTCCCCAGTTATCTCCAACCCGTAAACTTGGGTGGTTTGGAGGACCTACCTCTTAACTGGGTGAACTGGGAACAAGCTGGTAAAACTGGAGATAATTTTGGGGCACACCCTTTTATAATCCCCTGGTTTAGACAGTAATAGCAACATTTGCATGCACTTGCACGCGCCCACTTAAAATCTGGCGCACATGTGCGTGTGGCCAGGCCATTTTGCAGCATGCGTGCAAGTTATGAAACAGCTGTGTACCTACCAGAGCACGTGCTGATGAATGTGTGCACATGTGTATCTGCGTGCCAGTTTGAAAGTTACTGTCCAAGGCCTTATAACATAGCAGATATACTTCTAGCATGTATATAAGGACTGTTACAAGCATGTTTCATGTTATTTCATAGGCTTCATTACATGTCATTGAAACAAGAGGACCAACATTTGTCTTTGGTCACTTTAAGAGTCATTCCTGTGATTCCTTCTCATTGCTTGACAGTAACAGCACATTTCTTGAAAGATAAGAAACCAAAATGTACAAGTAATCTAGGATGAATGGCACTTATTTCAAATAACAAATAATAAGTTGGCTAAGAAAATAAGCCTTACCTTTCAAAGTAGAATTATTCCAGGTTAATATTAGGAGGGCAAACCAACGAAAGTTGTAGCTTATGTGCTCAAATGTGTCCATTCAGCCAACCTATTACGCTAGCAAATGACCGTAGTGTCTAAACAATCCTTAAACTCCAATTAATCCAGTTCTGTAAAAAATAAAATTCCATACATTAGAGGAGAACCAGTTGGTTAATTTAAGAATGAAAATATCTTTTTACATTTGCCAAAAGTCGGCCTATCAGGGTCGGGTGCATGATTCCAGCCTGACGGCTTAGTGGCGATGCTGCGTGCGCGCATCCTGCCACGGGAGAGATCTAGGCTTGATTCCCAAGCCGGCTTCTACCTCTCCGTTCAGTCGGAACTGGGAATGCCATGGAGGCAGCGCTTAAAGGGGAGGCAGCCCCAGACCTTGTGCAGCTGTTTCACCTCATGTTCAAACTCAGGTTCCTGCCCTGCAATTTTTCCCATTAGGGCTGATGAGATGGGGGGGGGAGGGGAAGACCCAGGGGTCCTAATGTTGCTGACTATATTTAAGCTGCATAAGAAATTGATCTACATTTCTTTTTTATTTTATTTTTATTATCATTATCTCATGCACATGCGTTAAAACCTGGGAAACAATGAATTTTAATAATAATCAATCACAAAGAAGCAATCACAATGCACTTAATTTAATACCTTCTTAAGGCTTCTCTTTTTCCAGCTGAACCAGCTTCCAAGTTCAAGGTCCTTGTTATTATGTAACTTTTTGCTTCTCTGCTCTTGTCTCTTACCACAAAATTTGCTCCTTATGTTATGTTACGTTATACTGATCTACCCCTGTTCGATGTAAACCGACCTGATATGGTATTCAACCTTGAAGGTCGGTATAGAAAAATGTTAAATAAATAAATAAATCAATAGGCAAAAAATAAGAATTATAATTCCTTCCAAGTGCCCATAATAAAAAAGGAGCTAACATCAACAAAAGCAGAAACAGGGAAATGATTATCATTATAAATGTGATCGCTCAAAAAAGCTTTTCTAAATCCCCAGTACCCCAGAAAGGCATTCATAGAAACACATTAACTCACGGATGATTTATCCAAAATAAATGACTTTAAATGAACCGGGTCCAAGTAGATAAACTTGTTCCCTAGTAAACAACAGCACAATAGCACATTTACATGGGAGCTTTAAAGAAGAAATTCCCAATGTCAACGAGCACTGTTTAAGATTAAGAAAAAGCTCCTTTCTCATTTGAGTCTCTCCAGCAAGATCGAACACCTGAATCTTTCGACCACAAAATAATTCATCTTTATGTTTAAAGGATTGCTTGAGAACCAAGTCCTTTTTAGACCCAGAGGCAAACATTTGTAATGAGCGTGACTCTAGTTGTATTATAATACTGTGAGAGCTTTGTAAAATAACTGATCAATCAGCACTATCAAAAGGGACTAACGCGTACGTAGCACCTTCCTTCACCTAGGGACACGGCTTTCATACCGGTGCGCGGGCACACACATTGGCACACAACCAGGGAAGCAGCAATTTTATAACTTGCATGCACATACAGGGCCACATCGTGAAATAGCCTGGATGCAAGCACATGTGCTCCTAATTTAAATAAGCGCGGAAAGCCTGCTTCTACCCACGTACATTGGGGGATTTTAAAGGGGGCATGCGCCCCCATCACTTCCAGTTCATGCACTTTGCCCGTTTCACAGCTGGCTCCTCCAAACCCCTCTGGTTGAATAGATTGCACTCCTCCCAGTTACCCCAGACCCTAACCCCCCCCCCCCCCCCCCTCCGGTATGGCTAGTTTTTTTATTTTTTTAAACTTACACTTCACCCCTAGCAAAGGTAAACTTACGCGTCAGGGTATTTGGGCACGCGCATATCTTTTGGCCACGCCCTGTCCAGACCATGCCCACGCCCCCCTTTTCGCAAACTTCTGAGATGTAATTCCAGCAGGAGGTACGCGGGCATCTTGGCAGCTTTTAAAATTTGGGGGGCAAGCACGAGCCTGACTTGTGCAGGTTTTTCCTGATTTTAGCGCACGGCGGGCTTTTAAAATCCATCTCTTAGATTCTTCTTCCTATCAGGAACACTCGGATAGCTTAAACTCCTTAACTTGGGAAACCTGCAGAACTCCAGTCATATACTTCTTAATAGCGTTCAAACGCTGAAAGTAAGCTAACCTCAGGAAACTTCGATAGGCATAAATTTATAGATCTGATCATATTTTCCAGCAAGTCATACCTGTTGCGAAGAATAAAATAATTTTGGACATTAGCTACAGCCACTGATTGCAACGTGGAAACTGTAAAATAAAGTCAGCAGCCGAATTTCAAGAGACCCCACTTCTCTGACCCAAAGCGGCCAATTTGGACGAAGTCCCCGAAAGAAAGATCACACAGTTGAGAAATTGTTTGTGTTAGGGAGGCATCAGCGCATGTAACCACCCTCAAGATATCCCAGAGAGTGATGTTGGCTGCTACAGACATAGTCTTTTCTCTTCTCCTATCCTACTCAGGACCTGAGGTAAGGAAACCGCTTCTGGGTCAAAAGGGATTGGAAGTGCGGCCTGTCCCTGACCCTATCAGGGTCACATTCACTAGCAGAGGAAGGAAAATGAACACAGCCTTGCTCACCAGACAAAAGGGCGGGGGAAACTTGTTGTTGCCAGATCAATGTGACGATTAAAAGTTAAAACATTAGGTTCCCCCCACTATTGTTTAAAGAGTGACAGCCTCATCCAGGGGACCCCAAGATCTTCAGACCTATGGGGGTAGATATTTGAGAATGTGGTAAAAAATATATAAATAATTACCTGCTCGGAGGGGTCCTGCTGGGCTGCTCTGACCTAGTAATTTGGCCCAATATTTTATTTATTAAAAAGAGGCCCGAAGTAGTAGGCAGGACTATGCAAGGCCAAGGGGCAATGGCTGCATGTCTTTGTGTTTGTTGGGTTTTTTTTCAAGTGGTCCGAGGGAGAGAGAGAGCAGAGAGGCTTCGGCAGCTCTATGCCGTGATAAAAATGAAAGTGGCATCTGCCACGTCGAAGAGGGCAGGTGGGTCAGGAGGCAGCGTGAGCGTCGGGGAGCCAGAGTGGGCAGCTGATGAATGTTTTGACCGCTCTGAGCCTTCCCCGATGCGGCCGAGGACAATTGCTGTTGGCTGTGAGTGCCGCGGGAGTGTTTCTCGCTGGCACAGAAGAGAGAAAAAAAAACCCATCACCAGCACGGGAGGGGCCGGAGCGGCACCGAAGTGAAAGCCGTGGCCACTGGGGTCAACATAGGAAAAATTAAAAATAAATAAATAAAGATTGCACCGTTGTGCAGCCTTAGGGAATCTGCCGCTGCACGCAAAGCAATGGGAGAAAGTATAAATGCCACTGGGAGCCCCGGGAAAGCTCCTGGTCTGCTAGTGAAGTGTAGGACCCACTGATGTCATCAATGACATCAGCACAATGGCTGAGGGTTATTTTTATATTAAAAATAAAAGATTTTTGGAAATGTTTTATTTTAAAACCAATACAATTTTGGTGGCAAGCCTGGGGTAGAGATTGCCACATTAGTTTAGACCCCCGGGAAGCACCAGGGCAAACCCAGTGCGAATTAATGAACATAATCTTTCCTAATTAACAACCATTTCAATTTTGCCAAAGTTGTCATGGAAGGGAAGTCATTAAGATGACCAACACCTGAATTTGGGCACTGCAGCAGTTATTTTAAGAGTTATACGACCCATTATGCATAGGGGCTCCTAGGAACCTAAAAGTAGTATAAAATATCTCATAACTATTCTTGGTGGGTTTAGAACATAAGAAATTGCCATGCTGGGTCAGACCAAGGGTCCAACAAGCCCAGCATCCTGTTTCCAACAGAGGCCAAACCAGGCCACAAGAACCTGGCAAGTACCCAAACACTAAGAAGATCCCATGCTACTGATGCAATTAATAGCAGTGGCCATTCCCTAAGTCAGCTTGATTAATAGCAGTTAATTGCTTCTCCAAGAACTTATCCAAACCTTTTTTGAACCCAGCTACACTAACTACACTAACCACATCCTCTGGCATCAAATTCCAGAGCTTTATTATGCATTGAGTGAAAAATAATTTTCTCCAATTAGTCTTAAATGTGCCACATGCTAACTTCATGGAATGCCTCCTAGTCCTTCTATTATCTGAATGTGTAAATAACCAATTCACATCTACTCTTTTAAGACCTCTCATGATTTTAAAGACCTCTATCATATCCCCCTCAGCATCTCTTCTTCAAGCTGAACAGCTCTAACCTCTTTAGTCTTTCCTCATAGGGGAGCTGTTCCATCCCCCTTATCATTTTGGTTGCCCTTCTCTGTACCTTCTCCATCACAACTATATCTTTTTTGAGATGCGGTGACCAGAATTGTACACAATACTCAAGGTGTGGTCTCACCATGGAGCGATACAGAGGCATTATGACATTTTTCGTTTTATTCACCATTCCTAACATTCTATTTGCTTTTTTGACTGCTGCAGCACACTGAGCCGACGATTTCAAAGTATTATCCACTTGGATGCCTAGATCTCTTTCTTGGGTGGTAGCTCCAAATATGGAACCTAAGATTGTGTAACTACGGCAAGGGTTATTTTTCCCAATATACAACACCTCGCACTTGTCCACATTAAATTTCAGCTGACATTTGGATGCCCAATTTTCCAGTCTTGCAAGGTCCTCCTGCAATTTATCACAATCCGCTTGTGATTTAACTACTCTGAATAATTTTTTATCATCTGCAGCAGAGTAGGAGATACAAGTGTTGAGGGATCCTTAGTTTGGCTAGAAGTGTTTCACATTTTGAATTATTTGATTAAATAGCTTTTGGGTGGGGGAGGGGAGGCTCTGGTGGATGTTTGCATCTGTATTTGACAGTGTTGTGTCTTTGAAGATTGTGAAAGTGCTTTAAAACATTTAGTTGTTTTAATTTGAGTTTCTGTAGTGGTAGTTTTTTTTATTTTTATGGCTTATACCCGTTTCTTTAAAGTAAATGGGACTAAAATAAAAAATAAGGTCCTTTGGTGAAAAAAATAGCTCCTAGCTAACATTTTGAAGCTGTCATATTGGACATACCATAGCAACTCTGTGATACAGAAGGTAAACAGGTTGAAGGAACTATATTATATTGTAGCCAAAGTACAAAGCTGATTTCTAATTTATTCATATTTATGAAAATTTTGATGATTTCAAAATGTACCAGTACATTTTTACCAAGATTTAAGAAGGTTATATGGCATATATAAATCAGCTAGGAACCATTTTCTGTGACATCATTGGAAAATGACTTCACAGGAGATGTGCAGTTAGAGCTCAAATTGTGGGGCCTAGTTTTACGTAAAATCACTAGGGCTTAGCTAGAAATGTGTGTGTTTGAGTGAGATGTTAATGCTAAAATAATCTTTAAAAATCTAAGGAAATAGGACTAGTTAAAGTTAAATAATAGCCAGTCTGCGGGTTTTCTTTGGCTTTATTAGAGAACTGAAAGCAGAAAATGGATAATTATTTAAAGGTCACTACCAACACTAACAAAAGTATAGATATTTAAGTTCTCTAAAGAACATTGATTTAATATTTTTAGCTGTCCATCCTGTACATAAAATGACGAAAGGATACCCATGAAAGCTGGCCTATCCTGTGTTTAAAGGATAAGGAATTAATGAATATAATCCAACTATGATTTAATTTCAGTTGCAACAATATAATGAATTCTGAGCAACAAGATATCCATGGGTATATAAACATTTGAACTTAATAGAGCCTGGAAAACTATTAGTCCTCTCTAGAGATTTCCACAAACAATATTTCTGTGATCTGCATACAAGATTTCCCCATCAGCTTAAAATAGACTGAAAGATGTTGAGTTTGAAAAAAAAAAGTGTTATGATAGTGTGAGATTTACAGACTTTGTTTGTGGCATGTGTGAGTATTTGAATGCTCAGATATCCTACTCACTGTTTGAGCAGCTTTAATGTTGCTGGATAACAAATCATTACAGATTACTTAAATAGATATCACAGCTCTTTCCCAGTATTTTAGACAGATAATTTAATTATTCTTTCTTTTGCTGAGTTAGAAGTGTTAATTCAAGGTTTTATTTTTATTTGAACTTTAAATGAACATTAGTAAGTGTAGAACATTTCAGAATAGAGCATACGTTTTTTTTAGTTTTTTTAAAGCTAGTTAAGTATGTCTAGAGAGGTCTATGGGGTTAAGAGGTAAGAGAGAGATCTACAGGCTGCACCCTCTAGCTACAAACCCCAGAATCGGACTCCAGCAGGGCCTAGTACCAAACTCGCCAGCAACAAATACTAGCCCCATCCCCTAGCATCAGCTACAGAGAAGTAAAATGCACACCAACAATAGAGAAAATAGTAGGGGTGTGAATCGTGTGATCGATCGTCTTAACGATTGATTTTGGCTGGGGGGGGGAGGGAAATCTTATCGTTGTGTTTTGTTTTTTTTTTAAATCATTAAAAATCGTAAATCGGGGGAGGGCGGGAAAACCGGCACACCAAAGAAACCCTAAAACCCACCCCGAACCTTTAGAACAAATCCCCCACCCTCCCGAACCCCCCCAAAATGT
The DNA here is from genome assembly GCF_901001135.1 of Rhinatrema bivittatum. Classification (NCBI taxonomy): domain Eukaryota; kingdom Metazoa; phylum Chordata; class Amphibia; order Gymnophiona; family Rhinatrematidae; genus Rhinatrema; species Rhinatrema bivittatum. The sequence continues at coordinate 339,106,418 of NC_042620.1, read as the reverse complement.
TTTAAATTACCTGGGGTCCAGTGGGAGGGGGGGTCCCGACGTGATCTCCCTCTCTCTGGCCACGACTGCGTTGAGAGAAATGGCGCCGGTGGCCCTTTGCCCTTATCAACCGACATGATGAGAACGAGTTCTTGAATGCCGGTATAAAAAAACCTTAAATAAAATAAATAAATAAATAAATCATGTGACAGGGCAAAGGTAGCGCCGGCGCCATTTTGGTTCCTGGGTCCCGACGTCACGCGTGCAGGAGATCGCCCCCGGACCCCTGCTGGACCCCCAGGGACTTTTGTCCAGCTTGGGGGGGGGGCCTCCTGACCTCCACAAGACTTGCCAAAAGTCCAGCTGGGGTCCGGGAGCGACCTCCTGCGCGCGACCGTCGCCTGTATGACATAATGAGGGCAAAGGTAGTGCCGGCGCCATTTTGAAGATTGGCAATACGGCCCGCGTGCAGGAGGTCGCTCCCGGACCCCAGCTGGACTTTTGGCAAGTCTTGTGGGAGTCAGGAGGCCCCCCCCAAGCTGGACAAAAGTCCCTGGGGGTCCAGCGGGGGTCCGGGGGCGATCTCCTGCACACGTGACGTCGGGACCCAAGAACCAAAATGGTGCCGGCGCTACCTTTGCCCTGTCACATGATAAGGGCAAAGGGCCATCGGCACCATTTCTCTCAACGCAGTCGTGGCCAGAGAGAGGGAGATCGCGTCGGGACCTCCCCACTGGACCCCAGGTAATTTAAAACATTTTGGGGGGGGGGGGGTTCGGGAGGGTGGGGGATTTGTTCTAAATGTTTCAGGGTGGGTTTTAGGGTTTTTTTGGTGTGCCGGTTTTCCCGCGCCCTATTTAACGATACAATACAAATGCCCCTGACGATAAATCGGGGGCATTTGTATTGTTACTAGGTGAGCCTCCCATAGGGATACAAATACCTGTCTAGGAGTAGACACTATAGCAAGTCTCTCTCTCTCTCTCTCTCTCTCTCTCTCTCCCTCTCCAGGATACTGAAACGGGCTGTATGGGAATATCGTGAACCGCGATACTCCTTTACCGGCCTGTAGCGCACAACATATCGCAAATGAAAGGGTTGTAGCTATTGGCCGCATTAGGAGCCGCCCTACCACTGCAGCCGTTTTGCCGCACACGATAACTTTACATAAACTCCGCCCCAACTCCACCCCCTGAACACTAAATTAAGAATTTGCATTCGCAAATCGCAAATCGCGTTAACGGCTGTTAGCGCGATTTGCGAATTTATCTCCTGCGGTAACTCCTTAGAAAATGACCCCCTTAGTAAGAAACATTGCCCTTGGAGTTGTTGAATAAAAGTAATTTAAAAAATATTGACAGTAATATGATTAGATTAATACAAAATTACAAATTGCTAAACTAATAAAATACAATAATCAGTAAAATAAGAATTCAATTTAAATAAAATAAAATAAAAACAAAACAAATCAAATAATAAAATTAAACTCCTTAAGATATTTATTTATTTTATTTTTATTTATTTAAAAGCTTTTTTATACCGGTATTAGTGGGTCCATCATACCGGTATAAAAAAGATATACTTAGCAAAGGGGAGAGTAGCAAAATAAATTAACAAGAAGGGATTAACCTGGCTGGATGAAAGCCTGCTTGAATAACCATGTCTTCAATTTTGTTTTTTTAATGAGAGTATGTTTGACTCTAACCGAATATCAAGTGGGAGTGAATTCCAAAGTTTTGGCCCAGCCAATGAGAGGGCTCTTTCTCTGACTGCATTTAAGTGGGCTGATTTGGTGACAGGATTGATAGCAGTGCTTTACCTAGAGATCTTAAGTTGTGTTATGGTATATGTATATGAAGGGACTCATTTAGCCATTCTATGTTTTCTCCGTATACTGTTTTATGGATTAATGTCAAACATTTATACTGAATTCGGAAATGGATTGGCAGCCAATGAACATCTATGAGGATGGAGGTGATATGGTCATATTTTCTGGTTTTGATCAATAGACATGCCGCTGTATTTTGCAGAAGTTTCAAGGGATGAATTGATGAAGTAGGAAGGCCCAATAGGAGGGCATACAATAGTCAGTTTGGACAATAGAAGGGCCACTGTGAAGCAGGGGTTTCCATTTTTTTAATATCTGTTTATAAAAAAACATCTTTAATTGTGGCTTTAATTAAAGCCTTCAGATTGAGTTCGCTGTCCAAAGTACAACCAAGGACCTTGTCTTCCTGACTAATATTGTAAGAAGGGGGGCTCAGGCTAATGTCCTTTAAAATCTTTTCCGTGACTTTATTGCAGATGAGGAGAATTTCAGTTTTGGAATTGTTTAATGAAAGAGACATCTGAGTGAGTAGTTGCGTTATAGATTTAAAGTAAATTTCCCAAAGTTTCAAGGTGGTCTGTAGTGAATCTTTAATAGGTAGGAGAATTTGGATGTCATCTGCATATATTAAAGTGAATTAGTCCTAGACCTGCTAAGAATCTACATAAAGGGACCATGTAGATGTTAAAAAGTGTGGGGGATAGGGATGAACCCTGTAGAACCCCCAAAGAAAGATTAACTGTTTCGGATTCAGCTGGGCCTAGTTTGACTTTTAAAGGATCTGTTAGTAAGGTAAGATTTAAACCAAGTAAGGGTCAAGTCTGTTAGGCCAATTTCATGGAGTCGTGAAATCATGGACTCATGATTAATGGTGTCAAAAGCCGCCGATATGTCAAGTAAAATTAGTAAATAAGAATTTCATTGATCAAGGCCTCTTAACATGATGTTTGAAAGAGTAGGGTTTCGGTGTTGTGAAATTTCTGAAAACTGAATTGCGAAGGGTAGAGTAAATGGTTGTTATCTAGATGATCCATAAGTTGCCAGTTTACTACCTTTTCTAGTAGTTTTGCTAGGAAGGGAAGCGTTGAAATTGGCCAAAGATTTGCAAGATTATCTGGTTCTAAATGAGATTTCTTTAAGATAGGCTTGACTACTGCAAATTTTAAGGAATCCGGAAAAATGCCTTCTTCCAGGGAAATGTTTATTATATCTGCTAAGGGTCAGGCTACAATATCAGGAACGGACTGAAATGATTTTATTGGAATAGCATCATGTGGATGAATCGTAGGATTCATCTTTTTGAGAATATTAACAATTTCCAATGATGAGACTGTGTCAAAGATAGTTCAACTAATGGAGGGACTGGAAGGGAGTGTTATGGCTTGGTTTGGAGAGGCAGCTAGGTTATTTAAGATGTTCAATATGAATATGAATATTTAATATTTAATAATGTTAAATATTTAATAATATTATTTAAATAATATTTAATAATATTAAATAATAAATAATATTTAATAATGTTAAATATGAATATGTTAAAGATGAAGATCCCCGCTCCTAATCTGACCAATCTTTCTACTACGAAAGAACGTTCATTCATCATTGCTGGATCCACAATATGGAACCCCATGCCCTCTGAATTACGCCAGGAACTTTGCCACAAAAAATTTAAACAAAACCTAAAAACCTGGTTATTCAAAAAAGCCTACTATTAATGAACTGAGTCCTATTCTATTCACTCTAGTTTATTTCCACAGACACTCATATATTGATATTTATTCTCTTAATACAAAGTTATACATGGTTTTGTATTCTTTCAGTTATTATGTTATATTGTAAAGCGCTATGCTGAATTAATGTTTGAATGTAAACCGAGGTGATGTTACTTACGTGCCCCGGTATATAAAAATCCGTAAATAAATAAATAAAATAAATAATGTTATGAATGTTATCAATAAAAAAGGTGGAAAATTCATTTGTTTTGTTTTTTAGGTTATCAGATGACGTCAAGAGAGATTTAGACTTGGTAAGCTCTGAAACATAAGCAAATAAGTTTTTGGGATTCAATTGAAATTTATGAATTTTGTCTGAATAAAAATCACATTTCACTAAATTGATTGAGGATCTATATTTGTGAAGGGGTGCTCTTTAGTGTGCAAGTGAAGTGAAGTTAGGGTGTTTATGCCAAATTCTTTCTAAACGACGCAGTCCCTGTTTAAGGGATTTTAACTGCATTGAGAACCAAGGGGCTTTGTGTTTCACAAAAGGAAAAACAGCGGTGGAAGTGGTAGAGAAATCCAGATTGGCAAGAGCTTTAGGCAAACTAGTGATATGATCCTCCGTCTTGGAAGGTCTTTTAAATTAAATTTCTGTTTTTGAGGGGAAAGGCTTCACAGATGGGGTATTGAATAATAATGTGGACATGTTAAGGTGATGATCTGTCCAGGGTACTGGTAAACTGGTAGGAGAATCTTTAGTATCAATAGCGTCGTTGATGAACACAAGATCCAAGGAGTGGCTGGCTTTGGGGGTCATTTATCAAAATGCGATAAGGCGTTTTCGCTTGTGTTAAGGGCTTATCGCATGCGAAAAGCCCTGTTAACACATGCGATAGGCCCTTACCGCATGCGAAAATGTGTTTAATGCATGTGATAGTACCATTTCGTATGGTGCGATGCAAATTCTGAAAATAGGAGGAGTTAGGGGCGGAGAGTGGGCTGGGTTAGCCTGTCTGCGAAGAGCTATCGCACAGCTGTAATGCCAATTTTAACAACACCTTTTTGAATTGTGTTAGCTGCTGTGATGTAAGGTTTCATTGCCTTTTGTGATGTCTCCCATAAGGCCTATTTGAAGTGAATTGGAGAGAGAGAGAGAGAGAGGCCATAATGTCATCCCCTTAGGTAGGTATTTGTATCCCTATGGTAGGCCCACCTAGTAACTTGAGGTGGGGTTTAGGAATGAGTGTAGGGGGTTAGGGGCCACTTTGACATTCTACGTGACACGTACGAACAGAACAGTGGTCTCTTGTGAAGATCTGATGGCCTTTGGAGTGAGGAAACTCACTCCAAGATGAGATTTGGGCAATGTTCTCTCCACCTAGCTTGATGTTACCCAGGTAGAGAGTCCACCAGTACTAAGAGATACTTTTACTCCTCTACACTGAGGCAGAGATATATATGCTACAAATCATATAGAAACATAGAAACATAGAAATGACGGCAGAAGAAGACCAAATGGCCCATCTAGTCTGCCCAGCAAGCTTCACACATATTTTCTCTCATACTTATCTGTTTCTCTTAGCTCTTGGTTCTATTTCCCTTCCATCCCCACCTTTAATGTAGAGAGCAGTGATGGAGCTGCATCCAAGTGAAATATCTAGCTTGATTAGTTTGGGGTAGTAGCCGCCGCAATAAGCAAGCTGCACCCATGCTTATTTGTTTTACCCAGACTATGTTATTAGCCCTTATTGGTTGTTTTTCTTCTCCCCTGCCGTTGAAGCAGGGAGCTATGCTGGATATGCGTGACGTATAAGTCTTCTCCCATGCCGTTGAAGCAGAGAGCCATGCTGGATGTGCATCGAAAGTGAAGTATCAGGCCCATTTGGTTTGGGGTAGTAACTGCCGTAACAAGCCAGCTACTCCCCGCTTTGTGAGTGCGAACCCTCTTTTCTTCTCCCCTGCCGTTGAATCAGAGAACTATGCTGTATATGCATTGAAAGTGAAGTATCGGCTTATTTGATTTGGGGTAGTAACCGCCGTAACAAGCCAGCTACTCCCCTCTTTGTGAGTGTGAATCCTTTTTTCCACATTTCCTCTTGCAGAAATCAATATATAAACAATATATATTGATCAATATATAAACAATCAATATATAAACAATCAATATATATAAACAATATATAAACAATATATAAACAAATATATAAATATATATAAACAATATATAAACAATCAATATATCAATATATAAACAATCAATATATAAACAATATATATAAACAGAAATCAATATATAAAGGTTGTCTCACTGGCATGGAAGTAGTAGGGAGAGCAGCAATCTTCCCTTTCCTCTTCCTTCCCATATCACACTCACTCTTCTCCATGGGTGTGTCCTATTAGCACATGGCTTTGGCAGCATGCCTGATTTTAAAGGTCTGGCTCCTGCGGATGATGTGGTCAAGTCCTCTCCTCAACACGGGATCACCTGCAGCTGTGGTAGGGAGCCTCGTGACAAAGGGACAGCGCAGAAGTATCTCCGCCAGCAGCCCTGCAACAGACTGCTGCACCTGATTTTAAAGGCCTGGCTCCTGTGGCTGACATCGGCAGCTCCCCTCCTCCTCATGAGATCACCAGCAACCATGATAGGGAGCCTCAGGCACAATGGGACAGTGCAGCATTATCTCCTCCAGAAGCCCTCCGATCTACATTTTTGTCAGTATTTTGGCTTTGTATTTTATATTTTGGACTTCCTCTATATTTGTATCTGCTGAACTTTTGATTCCTTTAAGTAAAAACCTATTTTTCTGTTTGAGTGTGATTCTCCTGTAAATGGGGTAAATAAAAATAAAATAAATACCTACCCAGTTGTTGCTGAGGCCATGGGAGCCTGGGGAGCTCCTGGCAGCCAGAGAGAGTCCAGAAGTACTTCGTTGAGTTTTTAAATAGATAAATGCTGCTCAGTGCAGCTGGTGCCACTGCAGTGCTGGGAATGTTGCCTAAGCCAGCACACAGTATCAGGGCTGTAATCAAACCCCTGGCATGATTACAGGGCAGGCCAACAGGTCCTCACAGACTTGGGACAATGATGTCAGTGAGAGGCGGCCTACACAGTGCCTGTAGGAAAATTAAAGTTTAAAAGGTAATTAAAACCTGTCAGAAATTGGGGTTTGGTGACGTGGTCATCGGGTAAGATCATATAAATATGGATTTAACCCTTGGTCTGGGGAAAATGTTTATTGTGTAAGCTAAATATATAATTAGCTGTAAAAATGTTAAAATAGATAATATGGTCAAGAAAAGACAAAGGACTACTGTTACATTTATTTAGAAGCTAACCTGAAAGTTTGGTGTGATTTTAAACTTTACAAGTAGAGTTTTCTTACTGGTTTCATTTTCCAGCTCTCAGAGAAAAAAAAAGAAAACTATTTGCTATCCCACAGACAATGCCAAGGTAATGCCATAGGAATGCTAGCCCACCACAGGGTCTATGCAAGGCAGCTGGCTGATTAATAATACCAAGCTGAGGCAAAGCACAGAAAGATTTGAGAAGTAATTTGCCTTTAAAGAATGTTTTGAACATACTAAAAATTCATTTGAAAGCTGTGTTCCTTAGTCAAAGTATTTTTAAAAGGTTTCTCGGTGGATAAGAAGGTTTGTTAAAGTAGATGAGAACTATTTCTTGAAGATACTTCAGAGGAGTAAAGATATCTTCTGAGGACTTTTTCTCTGAATACACATGGAGACAGCAGAGAGAGGCTGTGTTAGAAGCTGCAAGAAGAGCCGTGCAGACTGAGGCAGATCTGTGTTTCAGAGACAGAGAGAAACCTATGTGGCTGGAGGCTGCAGGGAGAGCTACTGTGTTGGAATCTGAAGCAGGGCTATGTGTTGCAGTCTGAGGCAGAGAAAGCCCGTGCAGTCTGAGAGAGGACTGTGTGCTATAGGCTGCCTACAGAGCAGTTGAGACAGTGTATGAAAGTGTGCTCATTGTAATTCTAATCTTTTTCTGAGGTAAGAAATTAATTAAAATTAGGGATAACTTCCTATAGCTGGTCCGTGGAATTTTTGCCAGCTTTGATAGATAAGTGGATTTGAGAAAAGTGTATGACTGATGGTTTGATTCTGAGCTGATTTAATTGAATTATATACTTCCTCATAAAGAAACATTTTCATTAAGTCCTACAGACTTCAGATTGTGTACACTCGACCGGTAGAGAAAGGTGCTACAGTGTTTAATCACAGGACCTGTAAATAAAGGTACCTCTGTATTGTTTCCTTAGAGGAAAAAAAATCTTTCACATAATTTGGAATATAGAAGTCTTACAACTTGTTCCTGTCTTTATTGGCAAGTAAGGGGTAGATTTTATAAAAGTACGCCCACACGTACTTTTGTTCGTGCACCAGGCGCAAACAAAAGTATGCCGAGCCGCGCACCCTGCCTCCGTTCCCTCCACCCCCTCGCACCTTCCCCTCCCTTCCCCTCCCTAACCCACCCCCCAGCCCTATCTAAACCCCCCCCCCCACACCTTTGTTTTAAAAGTTACGCGATTCCCCGGCCCGGGAGCTGTTTCGGAGGCCTCGGCCACACCTCTGAAACGCCCCCGGGCCAGAACCCGCCCCCGAATGACATGCCGCTGCGACACGCCCCCCCCCCCCCCCCCCCCGACATGCCCCTCCAGGAAAGCCTCGGGACTTACGCGCGTCCCGGGGATTGTGCATGCCACCGAGCCTATGCAAGATAGGCTCGGTGCACGCAGGGGGGGGGTTTGGGATAGGTTTTTGGGGGTTACACGCGTAACCCTTTGAAAATCTACCCCTAAGTGTGGAAGTGAGAGAGTGAGTGATTAAATATTTTCTTTACTCTGTGAGTTCTCTCAAAGCAAACATCCTTAGACAGGATTGAAATCATTATTTTTCAATTTCTATTAGCAAGAACTCCAGTATCATTTATATACACACATGCTAGCAACATTATAGACTGCAGAAGATTGGCGGTGTGAGGCAGTCAGTCTTTATTATTGATTTGGTTTGAGATGGCGTAGTAGATGAACCACTGTATCCTGAGACCGTGATCCAGCGTGGTAGATCAGGTCCAGTGTGCACCATCAAGCAGCGTGAGCTATTCCTCGATCACAAGCCACCAAAGCTTCACATCATTCCTGGGTCAGTGCTCTCTATGCAGCGTTCCAAGCAGCACTTTGAAATATTATTACCCAGCAAAGATAAATGGGCACCAACAAACTCTGACACAATTTTGGTAAAATGCAGTAGTGCAACACACATGGACACATAAGAGGTCAACGTCATTGTGTTAAAAGTAGGGATGTGCATTCGTCCAGGACAAATTAGGCAATTTCAACAAAATTGCCTAATTCGTCCTGGTTTGGCGAGCCTGAAACCCGAAAGAAGTTTTCCCGAAATTTCGGGAAAATTTTGTTTTCAGGTCTAGTGCGCACTAAAATGAAATTCGGGTCTCCCCAAATTTTAAAGGCCCAAACTGCAGGAAATACGAAATTTCCTGCGGCGGGCCGAAAATGAAGCACATCCCTAGTTAAAACAGGTTAAAGATAAAAGTTGTTAATACTTACCTGGCGAATTCCAGAATCTCCTAAAGAGCTTTTAATAACAAGTTAACACAAAGAATCAGATTTCTTAAATTAAAGTTGAAATTCAACATTTATTCTCATTAAGAAGTAATCTTTGTACAGGAACCGGTTTCCATTCCAAACCGTGTTAAGAATTAGAGAGTTATATATGAAAAATTGTTTTCTGCACCAGAAGTAAATTATTTCTCATTGAAATTATTGACATTATTGAAAGGTTTGTTTGTTCAATAATGACACTTGTTTCTAGAGGTGAAGAATTTACAAAATTATCCATTTGCCGGCAAAATAAAATGCTTTCATTTAATTATAAAAGTGCCTCTGAAATCATTTTTTTCTATTTTGATTTATTTTCTGGTGAGGACACTCTGGGTGTGCAAACTATCTCCATACCATCTTTAAAAGCAGAAACCCCAGTAGCCTTGCCATCTGGCTACCCACGTGACTGTGCCCGAGACAGTTTGGTGCCCAAGGGTGATTACACTCCTAAGGGCTCTGCAGGTTAAACCTGTCCCCATTACAGAACCCATATCTTCAGCCTTGCAACGAGTAGATTTTTGCTTAAAAGGAATTGGAAATGTAGCCTCCCTTTTCATAGGAGGGGTGGGGGTTGTTGCACAATTATATATGCGATGGGGAGTAAAATCCATCACTAATATTACACTTGTAAATTTGAATATTCCATGACTTTAGGAGGGGTTTGTATTTGTGATTCCTCCCTATGAGATCACCCCACCTTTTGGGAGGTATGGCATCTGGGGTATATATTACCTAGGAACATGCCCAGATCTTCAGAGGGTTAGGCAGGACTGAGCCACTGGAAATCAGCTAGAGATCCCCCTAGGATTTCAGAGCAAAGGAGTTAGTATTTTGATGATCCCCCCCCCCCCCCCCCCCCCCCCCAGGATTTCAAGTATTTTTAGGAGAGATTTGGAACCTCCCTGGATCTATGAGAAGGAGAGAGGAGTTTGGGGATTTTCTACGGTGTTTCAAAAGTGGGAGTGCTGAGTAATTTTTGTATGGGCCTTTGCTCATCACTTTTGCATTTTGATATTGGAAAAGGAGTTTTCTCAACTTTGACTTGACCAGTTTGAAGGACACAGCGTACCCCAGTATCCCAGAGGACTGGAGCAAAGTCTGAGTGATCTGAAGAAGTAAGGGTAAGAAGATTTTGATACTTTTTGATATAAGGACTCAAAGGGTTAAACCCATTGAAATAGTGCTATAGTTTTTCCAGTTTGAAGAAAATTTAAAACGGACCAATTGCAGTTGAATGTTTTTGTATGTGGGGACAGACGTTCTATATTTTTGTGCTTGGGGATTTTCTTCTATTTGCTGACTGATTTCATGTTGGAACCCCATTACAGTTTTCCCACCTTGCAAGGGGAGTAGGTTTTTTTCCCATGGATAATGGTGCAAGACAAGTGAGAAGGGAGGTAACACCTAAGATCTTCATTGCTGATATACTTTTGATGCTGTTCTATATTTTTGGCATTGTGTCTTGGATTATTTTATTTAAATTGCAGTAAAGACTATTTTATTTGAACACCATTGATGGACTCTTGAGAGTGTGTTTCCTGCTCTTCCTGCTTTTGTTGTTGTTATTATTGCCTTCGTTGCTCCTTCTCCAAAAGTCCTCTACCTTTAGTGTGGACATTGAGAGTAAAGAGTGGATAGACCCACCAGAGGGTCCCAAATGATTGTTCTTCCTACCCTACCAGTCTGAACCCGAACCCGTACACCCCAATTTAAGGATAAAGCACCAAACTTGGGGACCAGTTACATTAACAATTATTATTTTATGTAATATAATGATTTTAAACCAGTCGTAAGACGTATTCTCCACTTCAAACTCTTAAAAGACCATCAAGATCTCCTCACGATACTTTATATTTAAATGATTCTGATCCCAACCATGTTCTTCAGCTATCCATTTCTTCATTTTATATAAATAGATCAGGTGCAGCTCATTAATTACAATCTAAATAATGAAATGTCAAGTACTAATCAACAACAATCTAATATCTCAATTATCAATCAACTGAAATTTCAATTCCTTAACAAACGAGTGTTGTGAATTTTAATATAAACGTCAGCAAATCTCTTTGTTTAGAATGTTTTTTTCTGTAAGATATCATAAAATGCCTTAGGACTGGGAAAAAAAAGTTCTTATGATATATTATGATGAGATATACAAGGACAGAATGGGTATTTTGGATTATACAAAGGGTCTGAACTCCTGCTGACTTAGGTCCATATTCATAGAAATAAATGCATAGTTTACCATAATGTACTGCACATAGTAAAAGTAGTCATTTTTACTTTCTAGTCTAAAAATATCAAAACATTTCAGTCAGATAAAATGTATTCTGTATATAAACAGAATATTCCTAAACACTGCAATAATTCTCTTTACAGTGCATTTAAAATCATTGCCATTTGCTATGGCCATATGGAGGCCAAGGAGGCTACATTATTAAAAAAAACAACTATAAAATGTGTAAATTTTATGATGCTGAGTTTCCTTCTTTGGAACAGAAGTTTGTATATGAGTACTAAACAATGGTGAAAAAGGTTTCAACATGTTCTGGGTCAACCAATGCTATTCCAACTTTAGAAATATTCAATGACATCACAAAGTCCTCAGACATATCTGAGATTACAGTTTAACTGAACTGACCTGGCCAGCCTTCTTATAGGACTGAAGAAACAGCAAAGAAGGCTGTCTAACAAAGCCGTGAGGGCAAAAAAACAGGATTAGCAGCCAATGCCCAAAAAAAAGGATATCTTTATTGTAAGGTGACACGAGTATATGAAAAGTGCCCAACTCTGGCCGAGTTTCACCCTCTTACAGTGGGGCTACAACATACAAAGAACACACATAAATAAATAATAAAAATAATAAAAACATAATTGATAAATACGAATAAAATGGTAACATAAAAATGTGGTGTAACATACAAATTATGACAAATTACTGGTAAACAATACAATAAAATTATGGCCTTTACCTCAACTCAATTCGTGTATTGGATGAAAGAAACCAAGTCTTAAAAAAGACTATGCATGGATGTTATGTAATATAAAGTGACAAATTTACACATCTGCAGAATAAAACTTATTAAGCTGGCATGTTAAGAAATGTGAAAAAACAATAAGTAAATAGTAATAAACACTAATAATGAATTTAAAAACTGAGTTGGAACACAAAAATGTCACTCTAATTAAGAAAATTGTGCCATTTCACAAAAAAAAATTTGCTAAATTGATTACGATGTGTACTCACTATTGGAGTGGCTTGAAATAAGTTTTTTCAAGCCACTCCAATAGTGAGTACACATCGTAATCAATTTAGCAAATATTTTTTTTGTGAAATGGCACAATTTTCTTAATTAGAGTGACATTTTTGTGTTCCAACTCAGTTTTTAAATTCATTATTAGTGTTTATTACTATTTACTTATTTTTGTTTTTTCACATTTCTTAACATGCCAGCTTAATAAGTTTTATTCTGCAGATGTGTAAATTTGTCACTTTATATTACAGAACATCCATGCATAGTCTTTTTTAAGACTTGGTTTCTTTCATCCAATACACGAATTGAGTTGAGGTAAAGGCCATAATTTTATTGTATTGTTTACATGTAATTTGTCATAATTTGTATGTTACACCACATTTTTATGTTACCATTTATTCGTGTTTATCAATTATGTTTTTATGATTTTTATTATTTATTTATGTGTGTTCTTTGTATGTTGTAGCCCCTGATGTAGCCCCACTGTAAGAGGGCGAAACTCGGCCAGAGTTGGGCACTTTTCATATACTCGTGTCACCTTAGAATAAAGAAATCCTTTTTTTTGGACATTGGCTGCTAATCCTGTTTTTTTGCCCTCACAGCCTTCTTATAGGAAAGCAAGGCTAAAAAAACAAATAGCATTTAAGTGTGTGGGAGGGAGGGATCAGGAACACACACAAAATATTATTTGGGGGTCCATTGGGTGCTTTATCTGTGGGAGAGACAGACATAAACACAATGATTTTATAAGTCCAGTTTCCCTACAGAAAAGCAGGCAAATAATTGAGAAAAATATAAAATGTGGCACTGACATTTTCTTATTTATAAAAATCCCTGTTCAGAGATGCAATCAAATATTTGTGATTGAGAACATATTTTGACATTTATGCAAATCGGACTGGAAATTTGCTACACGCCTGAAAGAATGCTATTTCCAAACATCTGGACCACAGGTACTTCACCACAATTTAATAAATTATAGGTAATTGAGTTAATTATGATTTGAAATTCATACAGCACATTTTTTTTTTTTTAAATCTGTGTTTTCATAGCCATGGCAAAGACAGTCCAAATAAGTTGTATTTACAAGTAGCAGCAGCCAAGCTGACCCGGATGGCAAACAAAATTGAACAGTATGGAAAATCAGGGTCAAAAGCCAATCCAAAATAAAAGCATAAGAGACCCATCCAACAGAAAAGAAAGAACAGATAAGGCTAAAATGCAGAAGAGAACGGGGGAAGAACAGGATCAGGCGAGGATCCAGATAGGCAGGAACAAAGATAGATTCAAAGCAGGAGCCATGGACGGCAGGAGTCTTGCACTGACAAAAACCAAGAACATGCAACCCTTACTTGGGGGGAATGTTTAGGTCCCAAGGGGCCCACAAACCAGATTTATTCTTTGGGGCTGCTCCAGTTAGCACTTCTCCCATCACTTTTCTCTCTGTCCCAAGAGTGGAATCCTTTTTTTTTTTTTTGGGGGGGGGGGGGGGGAGGGGGGGAGCTCTCGCTTATGGCCCAGGCAGTAGTGTCTCTCTCTCTTGTAATGTGAGGTGTTAAGATGCTGTATCTCAGGAGGTGAGATGCTGGGACAAACCAGGCAGGACAAGGCACTGGGTATTAAATTAAATGTTTACTAATTCTTTAACAATTCATTTAACGTACATTTTCAATAAAGATGGCACTCGGCCATGCCCCTGGACTGCCCACACGCCCCCTAGCCATGCCCCCGACCGCCCCTTTTTGCAAGCCCCGGGACTTAACGCACGTCCCGGGGCTTGCGCGCGCCCGCCGAGCCTATGCAAAATAGGCTCGGCGCGCGCAGGGGGGGGAGGGGTTTAAAAGGGTTACGCGCGTACCTTATGCGTGTAAAATCCGGCCCTATGTGAATACTGGCTCTCAGAAAATCTCTTGGTGACTGCTGCTTCACTATCACTGGTGCTTGCCCCATCGAGGGAGTAAATTAGGGCTCACAGGTCTTTCGCCCTTGTCCTTTGTGTGCAGGGGGAGTCTTCTCCAAAGGGTGCAAGGTTTAAGCAGGAATTCCTTCTGAAAAAATCTGGATACATCTTGGCCGTCAAAAATCTCATGCTTGCCTCACCTAGGGAGCAGAGTGGGCTCACGGGTCTTCAGCCCCTTCACGGGAGTCCTGAATGGAATCCGGCAAAAATGTATCTCACTGCAAAAAATTAGGAGGGAGATCCTCTGGCAGGAAGTGCAAGGGGAGAAATCTGCTCCAAACTAAATTTCCTGATGAGGCAGGGGAGGCCTCACAAGAGAGTGGAAAAAATTACTTCCTCACTGCTCTGACGCTAACTCAAAATGACCTCACCGATTACTAAAATAGCTGCACTAAATAGGATGAGGCATACGAGCCAAACCCTCCAGGTTGGGAGGGGCAGAAAGGGATGGAAGGTTCTTAGCAGGGACATGAGGTCATCTAATGGCCAACCCAAGGAGCTGCCACAAACACATACATTAAATGAAGGAGCCAATACTGTCTATTTTCTGATGGTCCAATCAAAGAGGCCAAATGTAGTCCCAAATGCATATATATAAAGCTAGTCAAAAGGTCCTTCAGAAGCAGCATTCAATGTAGTATGGCCGGATAGGTCACTGGAAAAGTCAATGGAATGGGATATTACAAGGTCAAACCCAGCTGGGCTTCACAGGAAGACCAGAACCATACTGCTAGGTGAAGTTACATCTCCTCCTTGAGAAACATTCTAAAAAGCATGTAGTTTTTGCCAAAAATGTGACTAAACAAATTAAAACTATCAAAGTGATGGGGTCCTCTAAAAAACAAAACGAAAACGGTTGTGTTAAGTTGTTTGCAGTCACATTATCTCAGTATCACACATACTTGTGGTTATGTCACAAGATGACTAATGATCCTCCTTAGACTGTAAGCCCTCTAGGGCAGGGACCTTTCATCTATCCCTGAATTTGTAATTCACCTTGGATTTAGAAAGATAAATAATTACATCCAAAATTCATGGTATAATAGGTAAAAGATATTTAACAAAAACTCCATGGCCAAATAGCAAAGAACCTGAACCCATATTAAGGAATACAAAAGATAAAGAAGGTGTGATGTGCTTGAGATGCACATTTGTTTAACGTTATTTGCTAGGGGCAAAGACATGTTATATTTATGAATGCAAATTATACAAACATAGCCTCTATTTAAAAGTTGCCTGTGTGATTATTGGCTGGTAAATATTGCATCTTTCAAAATATTAAGGAGACATGACTGACAAAAATGGAGCATAATTTTGTGGATCCATATTTGAGATCATGTCTCTCTTTTTGTATTGAAGTCGTAAGACTAAAATCTACTCCAATTTAAAAAAAAAAAAAAAAAAGCAAACAACATACACTTTCTTACACTTCTGTGCATGTTCTATCTAGAGTACTGTTTATACTGATCTTGTTAGGGAAGGAGCCAGGGGATTACCCTAAGTGAGTTTTTGAGAGTTACAATAATAAGGCTTTTATGGTATCCAAAACTTCTTTTCTTTCTCTTTCTCTTCAGCCAAAGTTAGTCAGCTATAATTTATCAAACTAGATTTGGCTGTGCTAGCTAGGTTTGGATAGGCAAGTGTATGAACTGACAGCTTGGCTGAGAGCTTTAAAAGTCACTTAGCAGACTCTGAATGGCGGTTGATATGTTAGAAGGGTTTGCTAAGTTTAGCAACGAGGTTAGAAGGATGTGCATGTACCAAGAATAAGGAAGAAGATAGATTGGTCTCTTCAAGAATGCATGCCTACATGAGAAAGAAATGAGTTTTAATGGAAGCCTTGTATGCATATACAAGTCATGCAGAAACACTGCCCCTACTCTTCAAACATTGTTTGCCAAATTCTTACATTATATTAGCAGAAAGCCCTGTGGAAAACAAAGCCTTTGAACTCTTATGAAATTGGAGCAGCCTCGGAGGGAACTTTCCTTCCACCTCCCCCACCTTCCCCCCTCCCTTCCCCTCCCTAACCTGCCCCCTAGCCCTTTCTAAAACCCCCCTCCCTTTGTTGGCGGTTGCGCCTACCTCTGGGCAGGCGTAGGTTGCGCGTGCTGGCATGACCGCTGTGCCGGAGGCCTCAGTCCCACCCCCGGTCTGCCCATTCCCCGCCCATTTTTTCAAGTCCTGGGACATATGTACATCCCGGGGCTTGTGCGCATTGCCAGGCCTATGCAAAATAGGCTCCGCATGCAGAGGAGCGGGTTTTCGGGGTTACACACATAATATACGCATGTACCCCTTTGAAAATCTGCCCCTATATGTCTGGGATGGTATATCCAACAGGATAAAGAAGATCATACAAGAGACTGCATGCTCAGTATAATCTAAATGGGTAGAAATCCCATGTTTGTTGTGTAAGTATAGTGATAGGAATATACAATCAGCCACCTGTCCAAAATGATCAGACAGATGATGAAATGCTAAGAGAGATCAGGGAAGCTAACCAATTTGGCAGTGCAGTAATCATGGGAGATTTCAATTATTCTGTTATTGACTAGGTAAATATAATATCAGGACATGCTAGAGACATAATTGCTCTTCATGGAGCAATTGCTTCAGGAACCAATGAGAGAGGGAGGTATTGCAGATTTAATTCTTAGTGGAATGCAGGATTTGGTGGTGAGGCCACTTGGCAATAGTGATCATAACATGATCAAATTTGAACTAATGACTGGAAGAAGGACATTATGTAAATCTTCAGCTCTAACACTAAAGTTTCAAAAGGGAAACCTTGATAAAATGAGGAAAATAGAAAAAAAAAAAAAAAGAAAGGTACAGCTGCAAAGGTTAAATGTGTACAACAGGCATGGACATTGTTTAAAAATACAATCTTAGATGCTCAGTCCAGATGTATTCCATGCATTAAGAAAGGTGGGAGGAAAGCAAAACAATTACCAGCATGGTTAAAAGGTGAAGTGAAAGAAGTTTTTTAGCCAAAAAAAATCCTTCAAAATTGGAAGCAGGATCCATCTGAAGAAAATAAGAAAAAGCATAAGCATTTTCAAGTTAATTGTAAAACATTGATAAGGCAGGCTAAGAGAGAATTTGAAATGGCCGTAGAGGCAAAAACTCATAATAAAAATCTTTGTTAATATATATGAAGCAAGAAACCTGTGAGGGAGTCAGTTGGACCATTAGATGACCAAGGGGATTAAAGGGGTTCTTAGGGAAGATAAGGCCATTGTAGAAAGACTAAATGAATTATTTGCTTCTGTGTTTACTATTGAGGATATTGGAGGTACCAGTTCCAGAGATGGTTTTCAAGGGTGATGATTCAGATGAACTGAACCAAATCACTGTGAACCTGGAAGATGTAGCAGGTCAGATTGACAAAATTAAGAGTAGCAAATAATCTGGATTGGATGGTATGGGTTCTGAAGGAACTAAAAAATGAAATTTCAGATCCATTAGTTAAAATGTGTAACCTATCATTAAAATCATACATTGCACCTGAAGACTAGAGGGTGGCCAATGTAACCCCAATATTTAAAAAGGGCTCCAGGGCGATCCAGGAAACTATAGACCAGTGAGCTTGACTTCAGGGCCAGGAAAATTAGTAGAAACTATTATAAAGATCAAAATTACAGAGCATATATAAAGGCATGGTTTAATGGAACACAGACAGCATGGATTTACCCAAGGCAAGTCTTGCCTCACAAATCTGCTTCATTTTTTTTGAAGGAGTTAATAACATTTTTTTTTTTTTTAGGTGAACCAGTAGATATAGTGTATTTGGATTTTCAGAAGGTGTTTGAAAAAGGCCCTCATGAGAGTCTTCTAAGAAACTAAAAATTCATGGGATAGGATTTCGAAGCGGCCTGGGATGGAATGAGGGAGGGCAGCGCAGCTCATTGCGCGCAAGGTGCACAATTGTACACCCCCTTGCGCACGCCGACCCCTGACTTTATAACTTGCGTGCCTGATTTTATAACTTGTAATGTTTAATTTGTGTTTTGTACTTTTAGATATGTTGTTGATTGTATTTTTCTGATTTTATTTTGTATGTATTTTTATCATCTAAAATGTTCAGATTAGCAGACTATACATTTTTAGAAATAAATAAAAATAAATGAAATAAATTGAATTATGCAGCAAGAACAATAACTCTAAAGTCAAGTCTATAGAGAATCTAAAACTAAAAGAAAGAGATACCCTATGAGGCTAAAAATTGAAACATAATTACTGAAATAAATTGTTGCCAATAATCCTTGCTTAATATGCCCATTATTGTAGATAAGTAGCTACTGAAATGATATATGCTGGTAGAAGTAAATAGCATGAATATTGATAGCAGTGTTGACACTTTATTCTGTTATTTGGACACCCATAGCATTCTCCTGCTTTTCAATAGCAAGTGATGTTTTGTTGTCATGTCTACAAGATTTATTTTGCTTTGGCATTTTAAAAGGTCAGCCACAATAAGTGAAATTTCAAGCCATACTTCAAAATAAAGTACCTTAATTTTACGTTAAACAAGCATAATTCTTATGTGTCTTTGTGATCACTGTTCAGCAGAAACCATGTGACCTGATATTCAAAATTAATTTGGCATTTCATTATATTGGCAGGGTAGACTCTGCATGGTCACAACACTACTTCTAGATCTCATTAGCTTTTCAATTTAATGTGTACACAGTTTTATTGGATAGAAGCATGTCAAAACTTTGTTTCCTGTCACATGTGTTAGCTCAAGAAATAACCCTTTTTTATGTATAATCTTCATTTTCAGGATTGCTTCTTTTAGTTCTCCTTGCAATCATAGGCCTGGATGTATCAAAATGTGGTAAATATCGCATGTGATGGGAAAAGGGATGTGTTTTATGCTAATAGGGAGTTTATTACAATAATACCTACCTGGAGAGATAGAGAGAGAGAGAGAGAGAGAAAGAGACTAGCCATAATGCCATCACCCTAGATAAGTATTTATATCTCTGTGGGAGGCCCACCTACTAAATCGAGGTGAGGTTTAGGTATTAGTGTAGGGGGTTACACTTTGACATTCAAAGTGAAATGTGCGAACAGAACAGTGGTCACTTGTGAAGATTTGATGACCTTCAGAGTGAGGAAACTCACCCAAAGATGAGATTTGTGCAATGTTCTCTCAACCTCGCTTGATGTTACCCAGGTAGAGAGTCCATCAAGCGAGGTTGAGAGAACATTGCACAAATCTCATCTTTGGGTGAGTCTCCTTCCCATTCTTCCTGACCATTATAAATGATCTCATCCAATCACCCTAAAAAGGCTTGCTCATAAAAGAAAGCGTTAACAGTTTCCTTAAATTTTAACAGGGAAAGCTCGGTCTTAATAATATTTGGCAGAATATTTCAAATATTTAGCCCTTGAATATAGAACGAACTTTCCCTAAATTCATCTAGTCTTATTATTGAATTGTAGAGATCTCACTGGCTGGTGTAATTTCAAAGCTACATTGAAAGATGGAGGGGAAAGACCGTGGATTCCCTTGAACACAAGTATAGTGACTTTTAATTTCACAGGCCACATTATGGGCAGGTAATGTAACTTGGCCAATATGAAGGAAATGTGCTCCCAAACAGGTATCCCAGCAGTGATTCATGCAGCAGCATTTTGTACCAGCTGCATGGCACAGGTAGAAGATTTAGGCAATCCCAAATACACAGAATTATACTAGTCCAAAGAAGAAGTTATCAGGATATGCATCACAGTTTTTAGATTATGCTCCCCCCAAAATGGGTGCAGTCTTCAAAAGATACGCAGTTTTTAAAAAGTGCCTTAACCGCTCTTACAATTTGTGGCTTCATCGGTAATTTGATGTCAAGAAAAATTCCAAAATTTTGAGCCTTTGAAATGATAGGGATAGCATGTGTTATTCATGTATATATGTGTGAGAGACTGTGTGTGTGTCTGAGAGTGAGCATATGTGTATGTGTGAAAGTTAGCATGAGTGTACAAAAATGAGAGAGCATATGTGTGTGTTTGTGTGAAAGCGAGAGAAAGCATATGTGTGAGAGAGAGCGAGCATGTGTGTGTGTGTGTGAGAGAGAGAGAGAGAGAGAGAGCATGTGTGTGCATGCCCCCTCTTCTCTTTCTGTTAATCCTTGAAAATTTCAGGGCATCTGGAAATCAGAAGTTCCTAAGTATGGATAATGAGGGATTTTTAAAATCCGTATCAGCTTTAATTATTAGGTGTTATTTGATGTGTGTATTGAAATATTTTATTGGTGTTTGTAAAATCTTTGTTTATTGGTGTTTGTAAATCTTTATTTATTGGATGATATTTTATTTGTTAGTTGTTTTAAATTATTCTTTTTATTGGTATGATTTTACTAATTAATTATGAGGAATGATAATGTTTCTGTATTTCCATTGTTACAGTACATACACAATTTGGCTTGTTGTGGTTTCTATTTAAACTTTTTGATGTGTTTATTCTGTATTTGAGTATCTATCTGTTCTGTATTTTTATTTATTTATTTATTTATTTGGAGTTTTTCTATACTGGCATTCATGATACAATCAATCCACAGAAGCTGAAGATCCTCACTCACGAATTTACTCAATACAAAAAAAGGAGGATATATGAAGTTCTCTTTTATAATTGTTTAAAATACTAAATTGAAAAACCTTATCAACTATTTATATAGGAACAAATACCATCAGTAGTAGTGCAAATGGACTATAATCCATCGCCTCTCGCCACGCAATGGGCCACAGGCGAATTCAGCATTTATTTCAAGCACTTAGTATACAATCATTTGGTATTGTTCCTAATATTTATTCCACAATATTTAATATTTATCTACTAAAAATTTTTTAAATTTTTATTTAAAGTTTATCCCAAAAACCCAAAAAAACTTATTCATTTATGTAGTTCTAAAATATAGATCAATTATTTCCTAGCATAAATTAACTGTCCACCGTCATTCAGTTTGTTCAATCATTGACATCCTGGAACAAAATCCTAGGATCAAATATACTTAGCCCCACTGTTGATGTATGAGAAAAAATATATCAACAGTGGGGCTAAGTATATTTGATCCTAGGATTTTGTTCCAGGATGTCAATGATTGAACAAACTGAATGACGGTGGACAGTTAATTTATGCTAGGAAATAATTGATCTATATTTTATAGGGGTGTGCATTCGGATTGACCGCATTAGTAAAACGCAACTCATATTTTTTTTTTACTTAAAAAATTGATTCGACATAAACGATCGGATTTCCCACATATCGAACATAGATATGTTCGATATGTGGGAAATCGCGATTGTTGAGCCAAAATAAAAATATAAACCCCCTCACCCTCCTTAATCCCCCCCCCGACTTACCACAACTCCCTGGTGATGGAGCGAGGAGTGAGGACGCCATTTCTGCAATCCTTGGCGAGAAGCATGTGACGTCGGCGGCACGTCGAGTGACGCCGGCGTCACGTGATTCCCGGCTCGTTCGCGCCGGACGGCTCGTTCGGCCCAAAAAGAACTTTTGGCCAGCTTGGGGGGGCCTCCTGACCCCCCCAAGCTGGCCAAAAGTTCTTTTTGGGCCGAACGAGCCGTCCGGCGCGAACGAGCCGGGAATCACGTGGCGCCGCGTCACTCAGACGCGACGTCACGTGATTCCCGGCAAGTTCGCGCCGGACGGCTCGTTCGGCGCGAACAAGCCGGGAATCACGTGACGCCGACGTCACGTGATTCCCGGCAAGTTCGCGCCGGACGGCTCGTTCGGCCCAAAAAGAACTTTTGGCCAGCTTGAGGGGGTCAGGAGGCCCCCCCAAGCTGGCCAAAAGTTCTTTTTGGGCCGAACGAGCCGTCCGGCGCGAACTTGCCGGGAATCACGTGACGTCGCGTCTGAGTGACGCGGCGCCACGTGATTCCCGGCTCGTTCGCGCCGGACGGCTCGTTCGGCCCAAAAAGAACTTTTGGCCAGCTTGGGGGGGTCAGGAGGCCCCCCCAAGCTGGCCAAAAGTTCTTTTTGGGCCGAACGAGCCGTCCGGCGCGAACGAGCCGGGAATCACGTGACGCCGCGTCACTCGACGTGCCACCGACGTCACATGCTTCTCGCCAAGGATTGCAGAAATGACGTCCTCACTCCTCGCTCGATCACCAGGGAGTTGTGGTAAGTCTGGGGGGGGGGATTAAGGAGGGTGAGGGGGTTTAATTTTTTTTTTTGCACATATGTACATATACCCAACTCATTGGATTTTTTTTATGTCCATATTGGCCGCAAGTGGGACCCCCTTTCGGACATAAAAAATATGAACATAAAATTTTGCTCTGCACATCCCTAATATTTTAGAACTACATAAATGAATAAGTTTTTTTGGGTTTTTGGGATAAACTTTAAATAAAAATTTAAAAAATTTTTAGTAGATAAATATTAAATATTGTGGAATAAATATTAGGAACAATACCAAATGATTGTATACTAAGTGCTTGAAATAAATGCTGAATTCGCCTGTGGCCCATTGCGTGGCGAGAGGCGATGGATTATAGTCCATTTGCACTACTACTGATGGTATTTGTTCCTATATAAATAGTTGATAAGGTTTTTCAATTCATGATACAATCACATCATGCTGGTTTACAAAATAACAGGGGGAGTGATAACTTTGAACCTTGAACAAGTGAAGAGAGACAATGCAGTTACATTAAAAACAAGGCTGTTCAACTGGGAGAAGAAGAAACAAAGCTATAGTAACTTAACAGATAGAGGTATAATTATTTACAGTATACTGAAGTGTCTTTCTATGGTTGATGCTAAGCTGTATCTGTAAACAAGGTGAGGTGTCCCACTGGTGTATAGTTTCGGTGTAGGGATCTATAGTAGTTTGTCTTGTTCTGTTTCCATAATTAGGGTTGTATTGGTGTATTAGGCCTAGTGTAATGTTTGCAATGTTACCTTTTCATAGGTAGGATTGCTGCTGTTTAGCAAACAGTGTCTTGGGGTATTAGGCCTATTGTAATGCATCTTGGGCATGGGCTTGGTCCTCAGAAAGTCTCGGGAAAACAGAATTACAACGCAATAAACTTTCTATACCAAAACAGCACTAACTACCAGCACTCATTATTTTCATATAGAAAGTTTATTCGGATGTAATTCTGTTTTCTTGTGGCTCTCTGAGTATCATGCTTTCAGGAGATGCATTACAGTAGACCTAATACCATATGAGTTCCAAGTCTCTCTTGCTTTTTAGCAGGTGTGTTTGGTTGGCACCACAGTATTGCTTGTAAATATAATATACGTATTGTAAGTGATATTTTTCAGAAGAATTAAATTTTTAATTGCGTGTGAGGAGGGGTTGGGGATGCAAGGCTATAAGTTTTGCCTAGGATTTCTAACACTCTTGCATTGGCCTTGAGCACTGCTATACAAACATTTAATAGTTTCCCAACGTGTGATGTCATAGGTTGTGTAATGGATGAGGGTTCAGTTTTTCACTTGGCCATAAATTGCCTGGCTATGGCTCTCTCATGACTTAGAAACACTGGGGTGAATTTTAAAAGCCCGGCACATGCCAAAACAGGATGATATGCGAGCATGTCCTACCAGCGCGTGCCACGCGGATTTTAAAAGGTGCCTTGAGTATGCGCGTATATATCCCTGTACACACACACCTAAGTTGCAAAACAGGGACAGTGTGCAGGCATGATCCGGGTGGAGCAGGGGCATGACATGGGCATTCTGGAACTTTAATATGAAATGTGCGAGTATTTACGTGCACAAGCGTGTGCCGCGGTCCCCTGCTATATAACCTTACTATTACTAAGGATGGCGTGTAAGTAATAAAATAAAAAATTCTAGTCAGTGGGGTTTTAAGGGTTGGTGCTAACAGGGTAAAAAAGAGGCTATTTAACTAGGGGAGGTTGCAAGTCCTATCCTTTACCTGGGCAAACTGGGAACGGAGAAACTGGTAATTGCGTTGGCGCACAGGTCTACTAAAATCCCCCCTCTTATATGTTAGAAGTGGCATTTGCACACACACACATGCTTATGTCCATATAAAATTGTGCACACGTACGCGTGTACAGTTTATTTTATACCATGCGCGCATATACGTGCGTTTGTATGATATGGCTGCATGCTTTGGCATAAGCTGGCACATGTGCGTACATGTGTGCCCACGGGCTGGTATCAAATTATCGTCATTGAGAGCAGAAAGTATCCATTTGTTGAATAAAAATAATCACATCACAGAATAAATGTAAAAACATGCGCTAAAACCAGATTTTTTTAAACATGTGATTTATATTCCACGCATTGTGAAACTTAGCCGATTACATCAAGTACTTTAGGTATGCCCCTACCTACAGAAGGCTTACAATCTAATAAGTACATTTTCAAAGAGATTCCATATGTAAAAATGCACATACATTCGACATAATCACTCATAAGCGATAACCAAAACAAGCAGAGTATGTGTGTATAGAGTTCACGCAGGACAGTATATGCAAACAAGGATGTATAAATACATTTGACATGGAAATGAACTGTTAAATTTTAACTTGATTTAATTCAGCAAATGTTTTCCACAGTTTCTCTTAAAATTGGCATAGTTCATGGCTAAATACCTGGCAGACTGAGAGAAGTGCACAATTGGGGTAATTTTAAAAGGCCCGAGTGCATAAAAATCAGGAGTTATGTGCTTGGGGTGGGCCTGGTGCGCATCGTGCGCATTTTCCAAAGATCCCAGCCACGTGCATAACTCCTGATACATGCCGAAGTGTTAGGCCTGAAGAGAAGGGTGGGCCAGAACAGCTCCATTAGCCAGAGTCCCGGGGAAGCTGGTGTGCGGAGTCTACTGCTGCTCTGAAGGAGCAGCGAGGGAAAGAACAAAAACAAATCTTCTATCTAGGAAGGAGTTAGGGGTCAGGGAGGAGAGGGGAAAAGGTAGGAATGTTAGGTAGGGGTATTATAGCAAAAGCCCTACTCGCGTCGCCGCATATTGCTTTTTAAAATTCTTCCTCCTGTGCACGGAGGAGGCTACCCGCCCATACATGTGCACGGGGACATTAAAAAGCGGCGCTCAAGAATGCGCGGGAAACATATTTTATAACACGCGGGCACCGGCGAGCGTATGTTATAAAAGCGGCGTGTCCATGTGCATGCGCTGGGAACCACACACACACATGGATGCGCGCATGTTCTTTTTAAAATCTACCCTTATGGATTTTATCACTAACTTTTATGTTTTTTATTTGTCGGTTTTTTGACTTGGGAGTTTCCTCCTAATCCTGTGGGCTTGCTGTTCCATAGGAACACTCTCTCACTGAGGATTCAGCACCAGGAGACTTCGTTCATAGCTACCTGTGAGAGTTTTCTTCTATTTTTTGCTCTGCCCTTCCATTCTTTCTAGCTACAGCTATTGCAGTAACAATCCTTTGGCCAACAACCACAGATCATGGCTACTTCCAGAACTTAGTAAACATACACCTTAAGTCTGATTATTTGTTATGCAAAGGTTGGGCTGTGAATTTTGCTTCTACTGGAGCAAGTCAAACTGCATTATCTTTCAAGGTTCGTGCTGCTTGATTCATCCAAACTTCCTTCAGGTTATTCTTTGACTTTGGCCAACAAAAAAAAAATCATATGCTAAAAAAAACCCAAAATACAAAATATAAAGCCATTGCTATTTGAAGGCACTAAGAAATTTGGGAAACCCAAATGAACCCCTTTTGAGAATGATTCCATGCTAGCTTCTCCTTTGAAATGTGCGATATGAGATCAGTTTCATTAAAATATGTATGAGCCTCATTATACCTTTCTGAACATGACGGAGTTACTCTCCTGATGCTACTAACCATGAAACACCCTGAGTACTTTTACCCACAGAAAGGGGAGGGCAGTTTTCGGTTGTCAGATTTACCCAATCAACAATTATCCAGGCAAAATTGTTTGAAAGTGGTCCTTCCTACTAGAGAAAACTTCTGTGGGTAAATTTTAAAAGGGACGGGCAGGGGTCCATGTGCACGCGGTTCCTGGTGCGCGCACATGGACACGCTGATTTTCCCTCCCAGTCTGCCTCAATAAAGGAGCGGACTGGGAGGGAACTTCCCTAACCCCCTACCTATCCTTCCTCCCCTTTTCTCCTCTCCTCCCCGACCCCTAAACCAACCCTAACCCAGCTAATGTTTTTTTGTTTTTAAACTTACTTCATCCGAAGTTCCACGCGCCGACCAGCTGCCATGCGCGCTTCACTGGGATAGCGCCTAATGACGCTGGCCCGGCTGGCCACGCCCCACCCAGAGCCTGCCCTTGGCCCATCCCCTTTTAAGAAACCTGGCACTTCGCACACTGGGAGATACGCACGTAACTGGGCTCCTCTGGAAATGCACTTGGCGTGCGAGCCACGCGCCTATCGCCGGGGATTTGCATGCGCTGGGAGTTTAAAATCGGCCCCATCATACATAGATGCCTACAAAATGGAGAAAACATGAAGAATAGAGGCGTCCAACTTTGGGTCTTGAGAGCTACGATGGAGTCTAGTTTTCAAGATATCCTTAATTAATATGCATAAGGTAGATCTGCATGCAATTGAAACTGTTTACATGTACTTTTATCTCATGCATATTCATTAGGGTTGTCCTTAAAAACCTGACTGGAATATGGTCCTTGAGGAGTTGGACACTGAGGAGTTGGACACTCCCACTTAAGATATTCTGGTCCTAAGCTTGCATACAATGCTTAAAAGAAAACTCTTGAAAATATATGACTCATCCATGAAATGACAGAATGCCCATACTTCCTTCATTATTTTTAGCACATATAAAACCCAGTGTCTCTTCATTTCAAGGAACCTTTGTTCCTTCTGGTAGCGATGCTGACAGTGAATCCAATAATAATCAGTTAAAGCTTCTTTACTTTTTCAGTCTGACTTTTTCACTCTATCAAATTCTTTCACTGTAGTTATTAATCTCTTTCCTCCTGAGAGTGATCTGCCCACATTACAGAGGAATGGAATCACCAATTAGATGAGAATTTAATTAACAGTAAGTGGCCATGCACGCCCATAGAGTAAAGTTGATGGAAAGGGCTCATTATTCCTGTTTAATAATTCAAATAAAAAGAATTTTGGCATGTTATGTGTAGATAAAAAAGAAAAACAACAAAAAACTCATTAAGAACAGAGCCCTGATCAATATTGTTCCTTGACAGGATATCCTACTTGAAAACAGTCTGATTACTAATAGGGTTCATTCTTTTCCCATCCAATGCCAATTTGCACTATAGTTTTAAGAATTGTGTTTCAAAACCAAACACATTTCTGTAACAGAATGCATTCATTAGCGTCATGTTTTTAGGATCCTTGAATACTGGAGCTGGATACCCATGCTTAAACACATCTGGCACAGTTTGCACAAACTGCTAAAAAAAATGATTCATGTAATTCTGCAACGCCTAACATGGAGCCTAACTTTCCCACCTATTCATGGCACAATATTTTAGTGCCTTAAGTGAACATGCAGAGATGTATCCTAGTATTTTATAAACTGTCCGGCGGGACTGCAGTTTATTAAACACTACACAGTTCTTCCCTGAAAGTATGCATGCATATTTTAGTATGCACGAACATTTGCAAGGCAAGAAAATGATTACTTTTGCTGTTATATAAACATGGTGTCTATATTTTAGGCACGAAAAAATAACATGTATACATAATTGATCTGAATGTAAATACAGGTATTTATAAAGTATGTGCAAATACCATTTTGAAAATATCTGTGCATGTAATTGAAATCACCAGTTTGCTAATATCTTCACCAGTTTGCTCTGTCTATCTCCAGTTCACCTAGAACCTCTAGCACTTCTCTTTGAACCCTCACCAATTCTCCCAGACCTCCCATCCATCTGTCTGCTAAAATAGCAGTTCCAGCTATTTTAGGAGACAGATCGTTGGTTTGAGGGAGTGGCCCCTGGCACCCGGGCAGTAGGTGAAGTCTCTTTAATTAGCAGTTTCATGCTCTCAGGAGATTCAGGATGCATTTCACATTCTTTGTTAGTCCTGCATTGATTAAACCAGCTCAAGTAACTCTGGACAGCTTACGGGGTGTTCTTAAATTGGTTGAGAAGTCTGTTTCACCTTTAGTTACTATAACACTGGACTTCCATTCTAAGGGGTAGATTTTAAAAACATACACGTGCACTGGCGTGTGCACGCCGGCAGAGTGGCAATTGGCCGCTGTAAAGGCTGCCCCCAGCCCCGCCTGCCCCACCCCCAGACCGCCCCCAGCCCCGCCCCTAGACCGCCTCTTTGCTGAGGCCTGGCTCTTGTGCACATAATGGGGGTTACGTGAATGTAACCACCATATTTTATGCACGCGGGCAAATTAAAATTCGCTCATAAGTGTTTAAATTACAGTCAATGTATGGCTGCTTGTGAAAATTCTATTTCCAACTTGTAGACCTCGGTCTCTGATATTAAGGATTTACAAGCTAAACAAGTAGTTGGATCTTCTGTGGTGTCACGAAAACTAGAAGCTTTGGATAACGCAACTATGAATTTAAATCTACGTTTCTTGAATTCTCCTCAAATTCCATTACTTTTTCCAACTGAGATGTTTAAGCTCTATATGAAAGAAGTTTTGCAAATTCAAGAATCTGCCTACCCCCCCAATCCAAAAGGCTTATTATTTACCATCTGTTAAGAAAAAACTGGATAGGAAATTACAAGAATCCTCTTTGTGGATTTTCTTGAGAACTCTTCTTTGTCATTTCATAATCGAGCTACTTTACTAGTTTCTTTTGTAAGTTCTACAAGATAGAGACAATATTCTTCGTGTATTTGTTCATAAATGTGAAATACCTTTTAAAGGGGAGAAAAATATGGGCATTTCCTGACCTTGCTAGGTCTACCAAGGACCGTAGAAGAAAGCTCCTTGCCATGCAATCAGATGTGTTGGTTTTGGGTGCTGCTTGCGTTATTAGATACCTATGTAAATGTATAGTAATATTGAATGCTGCTAGATTTGGTTTTTTTCGATCCTGCTCTATTGAGAGAGTTCATTAAGGCTAGGCGTGCTGTTTCCCCTCAACCTATTTAAGATGGCAATTTAGTTAGTGGGTTTTGTAGTATCAGTGCCCGGTCGAGTTTCTTATTTTCTTTTGATTGATTTGTGGTCTACTTGCCTTTAGATCCTTTTCTTCCTACCCCACCTCATTTTTTTTTTTACAGAAGGAAACTGTGTAGTTTTTCCCATTAGCATTTCATTAGTATTTACCGTCAGCAATACCTCCTCTGTATTTCCTTTCAAATATGATTTGCATATGGAATAATCAAACTTCAATAAAAATATTATGCAAGCAAACTCATTTGCAGACTTCTTGCACATTTTTTGCCCTATTTTCCCTGAATTTTCAACCTCTTCTATATACTTAATTCAATGAGAATCCCAGTTCTATAGACGGTAGACACCAGTGAAACAGAATACCTTATATGTACAGACAATTACCACATTCTTCCTGCTTCATTTCTCAAAAATAATTGGAGATGAGCATTAGTGGCTTGAGTTATCTATGAGCCTTGATGATTTTTTTTTTTTTAAATTATGCCTCATGCAATTATGATGCAACATGTCATATAATTAAAATAAGATATGATTTTCCCTTGCTAACTCACTAGTCAAACAATAAACGCTCTGCCAAAATGTTCAGAATAAGAGCAGTAGAGTGTACTCATATTACGGAATATTTTATGATCTGCAAATCTACAATCGAATGACTAAACATATGGGGCAGATTTTTAATCTTAGATGTGCGGGGTACATTTGTGCGCACTACCCGGCGCGCACAAATGTACACCCGATTTTATAACATACACGCGCTGCTGCACGCATGTTATAAAATCCAGGGTCAGCGCACACAAGGGGGGTGCACACTTGTGCACCTTGTGTGCACTGAGTCCTAGGGGAAGCCCCATGGCTTTCCCCATTCCCTCCGATGCTGCTCCGAAATCCTTTCTCACCCACCCCCCTGCCCTATCTAAATCCCCCCTACCTTATTGCAGGAGTTGAGTCTGCCTCTGCCGGCGCGCCAACCCCTGGCATAGCCACTGTGCCAGAGGACTCGGCAACGCCCCACCCCTTTTTCAAAGCGCCGGGACATACGTGTGTCCCGGCGTGCCGCCGTGCCTATGCAAAATAGGCTCGGCGCGTACAGGGGTAGATTTTAAAGGGTTATGTATATTACGCGCGTAAACCTTTGAAAATCTACCCCATAGTATAAGATTATCATTTTCTCTCTTTAGTTTTTTTTTTTTTTTTTTACTGGACTATGATTTGGCAACCACATATTTGACAAAGAGGTTTATTATATTTTTTAGTAAAATGAGAGATAACTGACCTTATAAGGGATGAAAAGGAGTTGATTCATACAATGCAGCTAGCAGAGACTGCAGTGTACAAATCAACTCCTCTTGTTAAACTTTTCAGCTCTTATAAGGTCAAAAATTATTTAATGATGTAAATTTTACATTTAATACCTCTGAATGTGTCATTAACAACACCCCCCCCAAACCCTGACCCACCTCGTGAAAAATCACCCCAAATCAATGGTCCATATGTTGAGTGTCAGGCTGAGCCTTATAAAGAGTTTCTTTCTCTCCCCCCCCCCCAATGCGTAAGATATGCGTGTAAAGTTGCAGACACATGTACGTGATGAGTATTATATAACCTAAGCGTATACTTTGTAAAATAGCACTTATCTTTATGGGTGCATGCGCAACCTTTTTAAAATATACCCGTATATTCTTATGGGAATGCCTTAACATGCTGCTCTTGCAAAACATGCAATTTTAGTGTGCACAATAAGTCCCTAGCGGGCATGTTAAAATGTATTGCAGTGGCCTCCAAACAAGTAAAGAAGTGATTCATAATTTAGGGCTTGCTTTACTAATGCTTTTTCCTCATTCTATGCCTATAGGGAAAAAAAAAAAGGTTTAGTAAATCAGGCCCCTAGTAATAGTGTAAATCACCTCTCTGGCTTTTGGTAGTCAAAGGAATGATATTATAGATTTTGTCAAGAAAGTTATGATACTTTATTATGGCTATAGGGAGGCCCTTTTTCCCTCTACAACTAACATAGCAAAAACATTGCTTTCAGAAAATCATATTTTGCACAATACGGAGTTAAACTATTTTTCTTTTTTCTTTATTTTTTTTCTGAACGTTAAAATGTATCTAATCTAATCTAAGAATATTTAATTAAGCATATCGAATCTGAATTTAAAATGTCAAGCTCAGGTTTTCCTGCAATAGTAGATTTCTGAACATCCATGAAGTCTCTGAACTCACTGGTCCAACTTGGGCTCTTAACAGATGGTCTTCCCCTGGCAGCCTTTCACAGGCCGCGACAGGAGACCATCCAGTCCCTCCAGTCCTCCCAGTTATCCTGACCGCACTTCTAAGGATGTACCAATTCAATCAAGTCTAGCATCTGTCACACAATCATGACTCATCCTGAATTCTTCCAGTCAATGCATTGTCTTCATTTTCTTCAGTTATTAAATTAAAAGTAATTGCTCTCACCACCATTTCTTTGCTGAGCATTTTGACATATGACATGTCCTGTTTAATAAGGATATGAAATAAGGGCCATTTTGTTGTATGACCATATAATACAGGGCCACAGTACAAAATGGCACCAGGTTTCGGTCTTGAGGCAGGCGCCATCTTGTTTTATGGCCACATGCTGTGGCTCTAAAACAAAAAGATTCTGAGTCAGCCATTGTCATTTTTGAAACAGGATTTAGCAGGGCATAGTGACTGGGGTTTCCGCCTGACCCTTTCTACTTTACAAGAAGGGGGGATAGAGAACTCTGGGGTATTTAGGGGATTAATGGGTGAGACTGGAAGGAGGGGATGATATTTCTTCTGTTTTGCTGCTGGGAGAGGGTATAGGGGTCATTTATCAAAGTGCTATATGGCATTTTCGCATGCAAACAATGGGGCAGATTTTAAAACGTATACACAGGCGTAGATTTGTTCGGATTTTATAACATGCATGTTATAAAATTCGGGGTTGGCGTGCGCAAAGGGGTGCACACTTGTGCGCCTTGCATGCGCAGAGCCCTAGGGGAACCCCGATGGCTTTCCCTGTTCCCTCTGCCCCCCCACCTTCCCCTCCCTTCCCCTACCTAATCCGCCCTCCAGCCCTACCTAAACCTCCCCCCTAACCTTTATTTATTTTTTATTTATTTATTTATTTATTTATTTAAGGTTTTTATATACCGGCAATCATGAGCACATATCTTGCTGGTTTACATGAAACGGGAGTGCATTAAATACATCAACTAGAACTGTGGTGATCGAAGGAGCAGTTACAAATAACAAGGGTAGCAGAACTTGGATAAGAAGGAAGAGATAGGAAAGAATAAACGGTTGAACGGTATACAAATAAATTAAATGCTATGTAAAAATGGCATGATTAATGGCTGAATATTTGAAGTCCTTGGTTTGTATCTATGACGTGATATTAGATTGTGTCTGGGAAAGCTTGCTTGAATAACCAAGTCTTAAGTCCTTTCCTGAAAGTTAAGAGGCAAGGTTCCAGTCTGAGATCTGTGGGAATGGAATTCCACAGAGAAGGGCCAGCAGTGGAGGTGGCACGATCTCTTAGAGTGATGTGTTTGGTCATTTTCGCAGGGGGAACTTTGAGGGCGCCTCAGTAGACATTTCTGGTAGGTCTTGTCGAGTTGTATACTTGGAGGGGGATTTGTAGATCGAGGGAGATGCGTTGATGAATAGTTTTGAAGATGACACAAATGGCTTTGTACATGATACGGAAGTGGACGGGTAGCCAATGTAACTCTTTCAGAATGGGGGATATGTGGTCTCTCTTTCTTGCGCCTGTTAGTAATCGAGCTGCTGAATTTTGAACCATCTGTAGTGGTTTGGAGTAGGAAGAGGGCAGACCTAGCAATAGGGAATTGCAGTAGTCTAATTTTGCAAAAATGACTGCTTGGATGATCGTTCTGAAGTCTTGGGCATGGAAAAGAGGTCTTATCCTCTTCAGAACCTGGAGTTTATAGAAGCAGTCTTTGGTTGTTTTGTTGATATGGGCCTTGAAGTTTAGCCGGTTGTCTATTATCACTCCTAAGTCTCGAACTTGTGTGGTAGGTAGGTTGGTGGGAAGAGTAGTGTTGGGGATGTTGGTTTCCGGAGAAATGAGAAGGATTTCTGTCTTAGAAGAGTTTAAGATGAGGTGTAGGTTGTTTAGTAGTTGTTTGATTTTCAGGTGGCATGATTCCCAGTAGTCAAGAGTTTCAGAATATGTATCTTTGATGGGGGATGATGATTTGGATATCGTCTGCATAAAGGAAGTACTTTAGATTGAGGTTGGTGAGAAGTTGGCAGAGAGGAAGAATATAGATATTAAATAGGGTCGGAGATAATGAAGAACCTTGAGGGACTCCTATGACAGAGTCAAATCTAGAGGATTCCTTGTTTTGGATTTTAACTTTGTAACCTCTGTTATTGAGAAAGGTTTTGAACCAGGATAGGACGGTGCCGCTGATTCCTATAGACGAGAGTTGGTTTAGGAAGATGGCGTGGTTGACCGTGTCGAACGCTGCTGAGAGGTCTAACAAGATCAATAGGAATGAGTTTCCTTTGTCAAGGCCCATTAAGATATAATCTGTCAACGAGGAGAGGAGGGATTCTGTGCCTCGATTTTTTTCTGAAGCCGTGTTGTGGGGTGAAGAGAAGATTGTTGTCTTCGATGAAATCTGAGAGTTGAGAGTTCACTAGTTTTTCCATGATCTTGGCAATGAATGGGAGGTTAGCTATGGGGCGGAAGTTGTTGGGTTCCTTCGGGTCAAGGTTAGGTTTCTTTAAGAGCGGTGAGATTGAGGCCATTTTGAGGTCATCAGGGCAGATTCCTTGGGCTAGAGAGCAGTTGATGATATTTGTCAAAGATGTGGCTATTGTGTCTGGAATAGATAGAAGTAATTTGGAGGGGATGTGGTCTGCAGGATGAGATGAAGGTTTCATTTTTCTCAGGATGGCTTGTATCTCAGTGGAGGCTACAGGTTCAAAGGTGTTTAAGCTGGCATTTTTGTGTGCAGGTTGTTGATATGTCTGGAGGGCTGCTGTGTCGGGAGGCAGTTGTGTTAGGAGATTGGAAATTTTATTTTGGAAAAACTGAGCGAGTTCTTCGGCTTTGGACTGAGCCATATTGCCGGGGATTTCTCGCGGTATGGTTTGAGTGAGGCTGGAGACATAGGCGAAGAGGGCTTTAGCGTCAAAGACCAGGTTGTGAATCTTGGATGCGTAAAAATCTTTTTTTGATTTTGAGGTGAGGGATTTGTACTGGTAAAGTGTGGATTTGTATGATGAGATGGTGGTGTCGCAAGGGGTTTTACGCCAGGTCGCTTCTTTTTTTCTTAAAGTTTGTTTAAGTTTTCTGAGTTCGTTGGTGAACAAAGGTTGTCTGTTGGCTGCATTGGTGTGAGATTTTTTTGTAATTGAAGGACAGAGCTTGTTGGCTATATTTTCTGTTATGTTGTTCCATGAACGAATGGCAGCGTTAGGGTCGGATAAGTCTAATAGGGGGAGCTGGGAGACTAATTGGGTGTTGAGGTCTTCTGGAGAACATCGCTTTTTGTAATGGAATGAAGGTGAGGGGATGTTAGGAGTGTTGGTTTCTTCCAGTGCGAAAGAGGTGGAAATAAGAGAGTGGTCTGACCAAGGGACCTTTTTGTTCTTCAAGTTGTACGTGTTCGTAATCCCTTTGTTGAAGAAAATCAAGTCCAGGGTGTGACCCGCTTTGTGTGTGGGTTCATTGACTATTTGTTGGAATCCCATGGCAGATAGGGCTGTAAGGAGGGTTATACAGCTGTTGGATGGTGAGGGGTTGTCAATATGTAGATTGAAGTCTCCTAAGATGATTGCTGGAGAATCCAGGTTGATGAGCATGGTGGAGATTTCAAGGATAGGGGAGACATTGGATTCTAGGAACCCTGGGGGGGCGTAGACAAGAAGGATTTGAAGATGTTGTGAGGTGAAGAAGCCGACTTCCAGTTTTGAGTTAGAGCTGAATGGATGTTGGGAGAAGTTCAGACTTTTTTTGGTAGCCAAAAGGATTCCACCTCCTCTTTTTTTCAGTCTCGGGAGTGAGAAGACGTCATAGGTATGTGTAGGTAGTTGGTTTATTAACGCTGTATCTGAGGGCTTGAGCCATGTTTCAGTTACTCCACAAATATCTGGCTTGGCGTCATTGAGATAATCATTAAAGATTAGGGATTTTTTTGTTAGGGATTGTGCATTGAAGAGTGAGAGTGAGAAGAGGGAGAGGCCTAAAAGCTGTGTGATTGGAGTAATCGAGATGGGGGTGAGGGTTTTTAAGCTCTTGAGGAGGGCTCGTCTGGCAGATAATCTTTTAGGTGGGAGGCGGTGTTGTAATGTTGGTATTGGGAGTACTAGAGACATTGTGAATGGTTAGCTGGCTGGTGCCGTGGATAGGCGGATGACTGATGGCTGGTGCCGTGGATAGGCGGATGACTGATGGGAGGAAAGGCTGGGATTAGGAAGAAATAATTAATTGGTTAGGGCTCTGGATGAGCGTAGAATGGTTGTTTGCTGTATACTTGCTGAATGTTTGCAGTGAGGGTGTTTGCTGAATGCTTGCAGGATGGTTGATAGCTGAATGCTTGCAGGATGGTTGTTTGCTCAAGATGATTGTTTGCTCAGGATGGTTGTTTGCTCAGGATGGTTGTTTGCTGAATGCTTGCAGGATGGTTGTTTGCTGAGCATTTGTTGGACGCTTGCAGGATGGTTGTTTGCTCAAGATGGTTGTTTGCTGAATGCTTGCAGGATGGTTGTTTGCTGAGCATTTGTTGGACGCTTGCAGGATGGTTGTTTGCTCAAGATGGTTGTTTGCTCAAGATGGTTGTTTGCTGAATGCTTGCAGGATGGTTATTTGCTGAGCATTTGTTGGACGCTTGCAGGATGGTTGTTTGCTCAAGATGGTTGTTTGCTCAAGATGGTTGTTTGCTGAATGCTTGCAGGATGGTTGTTTGCTGAGCATTTGTTGGATGCTTGTAAGATGGTTGTTTGCTCAAGATGGTTGAGGGGTTGTTTGCTCAAGATGGAGAGGCTGGATTGAATGCAGGAGTGGCTGTTGGAGAGGTTGGAGTGGATGCTGGAGAGGCTGGATTGAATGCAGGGTGGCTGTTGGAGAGGCTGGAGTGGATGCTGGAGAGGCTGGATTGAATGCAGGGTGGCTGTTGGAGAGGCTGGAGTGGATGCTGGAGAGGCTGGATTGAATGCAGGAGTGGCTGTTGGAGAGGCTGGGAGGGTGCTGGGGAGGTAAGTTGAGAGGTGGCTTTGTTCCAGCCTACGGAATCCCGTAGCCTAGGACCTTTTCTGGCCGCTACCTTTATGGCTTTAGATTTATCTAAGGGTATGGCTCAGGGCTTCTCGGGGCTGTACGAAGGGGCGAAACAAAGGGGCCTGCCCCTTTGTCGCGCTCCTTCGGCGCGCGACGCTAGGCGCGCGGCGCCGGGCTGACTGCGGATTTAAAGCCCCTCAGGGCCTGCTCCTATTGGAGGAGCTGGATCGGTGGGCGGATCGTTTTCGGCGCGGTTTCCCTTTCAGGTAGGCAAAGTTTCTTACGTGGCTGCTGCCGCGTTGTCGTCGCCGAGTCCCCTCGGGTGGGGGGCGTGTAGCTCTGGCCTTCCCCCGGCGGGGCTCGGCGCCGATCGCGCAGGCCTTCCCCGATCACCGCCGGGCAGAAGAAGCAAGAAGAAATGGCGCCGGGCTGACTGCGGATTTAAAGCCCCTCAGGGCCTGCTCCTATTGGAGGAGCTGGATCGGTGGGCGGATCGTTTTCGGCGCGGTTTCCCTTTCAGGTAGGCAAAGTTTCTTACGTGGCTGCTGCCGCGTTGTCGTCGCCGAGTCCCCTCGGGTGGGGAGTGTGTAGCCCTGGCCTTCCCCCGGCGGGGCTCGGCGCCGATCGCGCAGGCCTTCCCCGATCACGGCCGGGCAGAAGAAGCAAGAAGTTGCGCCTGCCTCCGGGCAGGCGTAGGTTGCGTGCACTGGCCGAGTGCCGGCACGCGATCCCCCGCCCCTGCTCCCGCCCCTTTCACAAAGCCCCGGGACATACGCATATCCCGGGGCTTGCACGTGTCGCCGGGCCTATGCAAAATAGGTTCAGCGTGCGTAACCCCAGCTGGATTTACGCACGTAGGGCTTTTAAAATCTGCCCCAATGTGAACAAAACAAATAATTTATTCAAAAATGATCTCTACAAAAATTAGGCCAAAAGCCACATTTTATATATTACAGTCTAACCAGCTTGAGTTTGTACCCTATCCCTGAAATCCAAGTGGTCATTTTATTTTAAAAGAAAGTTGTGCCTTAGGCTTTTATTTTCCATCATAGCTTAAAATATGGGTGTCTAATTCTAGTCCTGAAGGGCCACATAACAAGTTTTCAGCATATCCCTAATTAATATGCATGAGACAAATCTGTATGCAAATCTCATGCATATTCCTTTGGGATATCCTGGCAACCAGACCAGTTTGTGGCCTCTGATGACCAGAGTTGCAAACCCCTGGTGTGCAAGATGAAGACAATGGGAAATCTGACTGCAGGGAAGGATCACCCTCCACCAGAAGACATATAATTAGAAGGTTCTTATTTCCTTTTAAACCGCAATACTTTTAAAATTTCAAATTAATCCTGGCCTGAGTCTCTGGAGTTTAAGATTTGCTTTTGCTTAACTAAAATGGCTATTAGGACCCATGTGATTAGCATCTATGTCAACAACAGCGAAACAGCAAGGGGTCAGCTACAAGAGACATCTGACATGAGTGCCCTGCCTAATTCTAAATTGCCTCCATATTGTCTATCGGGCTGATTTAGTAAAGTCCGTGGGAGAGCGGGCGAACGCCAGCTCTCCCGGACCGCACACAGGCCACTCTCCTGTGCGTGTGATTCAGTATGCTAATTAGGCCCGGCGGTAAAACCAGGTAAAAGGAGGTGCTAGGGACACTAGCGCGTCCCTAGCACCTCCTTTTGGACCGGAGCGACAGCTGTCAGCGGGTTTGACAGCCGACGCTCAATTTTGCTGGCGTCGGTTCTCGAGCCCGCTGACAGCCACGGGCTCGGAAACCGGACGCCGGCAAAATTGAGCGTCCGGTTTTCAACCCGACATCCGTGG
The DNA here is from genome assembly GCF_901001135.1 of Rhinatrema bivittatum. Lineage (NCBI taxonomy): Eukaryota > Metazoa > Chordata > Amphibia > Gymnophiona > Rhinatrematidae > Rhinatrema > Rhinatrema bivittatum. The sequence continues at coordinate 339,067,850 of NC_042620.1, read as the reverse complement.
GCCGACTTCAATTTTTTTTTTTTTTTACTTTTGGAAAGTTTCGGGACCATGATATTAAGTCGGAAGGTGCACAGAAAAGCAGTTTTTACTGCTTTTCTGTGCACTTTCCTGGTGCCCGAAGAAATGAACGCCTACCTTTGGGTAGGCGCCAATTTCTGAAAGCAAAATGTGCGGCTTGGCTGCACATTTTGTTTTCTGAATCGTGCGGGAATACCTAATAGGGCCATCAATGTGCATTTGCATGTTGTGGGCGCTATTAGGTTCGGGGGATTGGACGCACATTTTCGGCCCCTTACTGAATAAGGGGTAAGGGAAAACACACGACCAATGGCGGGTTAACAATGTGCTCCGTCGGAACGCACTGTACTGTATCGGCCCATATGTTAATAAGCATAAACAGCACAACAAAAGAAAAGCCAGCACCCAGCTTCCAAAAGCTCTGCAGAACACATCAGTTTCATCAGTGAAAGCCTCCTTTAACAGTACCTGTCTGTCGTCTGATTTCAGGGGAAAACACCCCAATGATCCTTGGACCAACTCAAAGCAGGCTGCATTCCTTGAGACAGGAATATCTTTTACCTATGGTTAATTGTAAAATAAATAATAATGCTGATCTCCTTCTAACGGTAGCGCAATGATATGCAGATCACAGGAATACATAATATTTAGACAACTTGGGTGATAAAATTGAGGTGTGGAGTTCTGTACAAGGAGCCACATTGTGTGCAGGTCATTGCAATGAAGCGAAACCCGCAAAGATATTTTAAATATTGAGTTAAAGAAATATTCAAGCAGGATAAGGTAACGGTGCTGATTTCTTGGTGACATGACTTCAAATGAATGACTCATATATTTCATAAATGAATTATATTATTTTACTTTGATTTTCCCCAAACCCCAAATCTTTCAACGTTTTTTATTGCTTATTTGTTTTTTGGGTTTTTTTTTTTTTTTCAGTTTGCAGCTTTGGGATCCGTAGTGATATATTTATCTGCATTCTGTTACATTTGCTAGGCATGTCCTGAGTGGATAACAGTGAAGAAGCGTAAAATAAAATTAACCTATGAAAACTCTGGGCAAATGGCGGCCGACTCTTACCGCTGTTTGTTGAGTAGTGTGCTATCCCTTGGGGGAGGTCTCTTCACTGACCCATGAAAGATGACAGAACAGACAAGGAGCAGCGAACGGTGTCATCTAATCCTAGGCAGGCAGAAGTAATGTTGGTGTATGACAGCCAATTGGGCGGAAGTAAGCAAAGTAAATTGGGATACGTTAGTACACTTCAAATATAGATGAATATGAAAGAAACTATCAGTGCTCCAGCCTCAGGGGGACACAAGATAACATTTATTTGGTTTGAAACAGAATCTCTCGCAGAAACGGTGGCACCTTTGGGGAACGAAAAGCAATTTTTCTCCTTTGGATAGATATTAAATAATTAATTTGCTGGGAGCCACTGCAGCATCTCGCAGGTAGGTTTTCTTTTTTGTTTTGTTTTTTTTAAATGTAAGAAAAAAAAAAGCCTATTCAATTTCCATTTGGAAACAGACTTTGTAAGATATAAACTGGCATTGCAGCTGTCATCTTACAATATTTACCATATTCCAAAGCAACGAAGAAAAAAAGTACATTAATGCAACCACTGTAGACAAAACTATCTCCTCAAAAACTTTCTTAGTGAAAAGGAGGGCAATGTTTCCTATCTAATATTTGATAATTCCAACTCAAAATTGCGATGAAACTGCTTTCTAGAGTAGTAAGTGCTTCCCTGATGACAGTAAATTGTATATTTCTCCCATTATCATACCGCTGTTTTGCAAGCATCTATTAATAATTTTCAGTTATTATGCAGCCTTTAACATTTTAAAGCAGGCACTGTAGCTTCCAAGTATAATCCTTCGTAAATTAAATTAAATTAAAAGTGAAAAATAATACTAAATTGTAAAAAAATGTATAAGCAGCAAGCAGGAAAACCATCAAAGAGGCCCGAGGAGCAACCAGGGAGGGTAACTTTTAAACAGGCCCGCGGGCACACATGTTCGTCAGCTCATGCCCAGCGACACAGGCATTTTATAACTTGCGTGCATATGTGTGTGCATGGTATAAAATAGACTGACCGCGCACGCAAGTGCGCTCAATTTTAAGTGGGCACCTGCCGCTTTTACCGCGTAAGTGGGGGGATTTTTGGTAGACGTGTGCGTTTTCCCAGTTCATTTCCAGTTTGCCCAGGTAAGGGATAGGACTTTCAGTCCCCCCTAGTTCAAAAGCCTCCCATTTCCTTTGTTAGCCCTAACTTTCAATCCCTGCCGACGTATCTATATTATACATCCTCCATATCAGGTTACATGGTAGGGGACCCTGGCATGTGCCCGTACACATAAGTATTTACACAAAAAATTTGAAATCTAGGAATGCCCATGCCCTGCCCCTTTATTTGGGTGCATAGTGGTAGATACGCACGTACGCGGGTGCGTTTTAATATCCGCTCGGCACACACCGGCCTGACTTGTGCCCGTATCTCCCGGTTTTGGCACGCACTAGGCTCTTAAAATTCACCTTATATCGTGCACTTTCTAGCTAGTAACACTTGAAAGAACTCATCTGAAACATTTTAAAGAGAAATCAGGGCTGCGCCCCTTTTCTCTCAATGAACTATGCTGGCAACTCCAGTCCTGGAGGGTTACAAACAACTCTGGTTTTCAGGATATTCGCAATGGGGCGTATTTTAAAAGGGTTACGTGCGTAATATACGTGCATAACCCTTTAAAACCCCTCCGGCACGCACCAAACCTATTTTGCATAGGCTCGGCGGCGCGTACAAGCCCCGGGGCGCGCGTATGTCCCAGGGGTTTGAAAAAGGGGTGGGAAGGGGCGGGGCGTGGGTGTGGCACTGGTCCAGGGGTGAGGCCGAGGCTTCCGGCACAGCGGCTGTGCCGAGGATGGTGCGCCGGCAGCTGGCCGGCACGGTCAAGTTATGCCTGCCAGAGGCAGGCATAAATCGCAAAAAAAAGGTAGGGGGGGGATTTAGGTAGCGCTGGGGGTTGGGTTAGATAGAGGAAGGGAGGGGAAGGTGGGGGGGGGGGAGGGGAGCGGAAGGAAAGTTCCCTCCGAGGCTGCTCCGGCAGCGTGCACATGTTATAAAATTGGGTGTACATTTGTGCGCTGGGTAGCGCGTGCAAATGTACCCCGCGCACTGTTTAAAAAATCTGCCCAATAAGTATGCATAAGGTATATTTGTATGCACTGCCTCCATCACATGCGCATCTATCTCATGCATATTTATTTATTTATTTTTACAAATTGTGGATGTCCAGAAAACCGGACCTGATTGTGACACTCCAGGACCAGAATTGCCCTGGCCCAGAACTAGAGTTGTTTTGAAGAACATACTCAATGAATGGTAGTAAGAAATAGAAAAAATTAAAATTCATGACGGAGAGAAGCGGTAATGAAGGAACTTATCTCCAGAACTGAGAGCGATCTAATTATTTACATCCATGTTTTGATAGAAGACATGGAGATTAAGGGTTCAATGTAACAAGCTGTGCAAAACCTGCCGTGGGTTTTTCCACTGGGATTTACGCAAGGTTTTCTGCACTAATCATATGTGCGTATGTAATAACGTGTTTAAGGCCGTATTTTTTTTTTTTTCATTATGTTTATTGTATTCGGACATATAGACAGAATAAACAGTTTCACATAAACCTTTGATAACAGCTAACAATATCTGAATAAGAACAACATTTATGAATGAGGAAGAATTGAAGGAATCCATATTCTTGCATACAATACTATCTAGTACAACAGAGAACTGCCGTATTTTTAAAAGCCTGGCGTGCACCGAAACGGGCAGTTAAGCACACAGATGGGACGTGTGCTGCTGGGATTGTAAAACGCCCGCAGACACGTGTATATCTGCCCGTACGCACATTTGGATAAAATTTAAAAGAAGCACGTGCGGCTCCTAGCGTACGCAGATGGATGCGCTGATTTTATAACATGCGCACGCTGATGTGCATGTATTATACAATCCAATACCTGTGTGCAAGGGGGGGGGAGGGGATTTTCTTTAAAAGCGCGCAGCAATGCAGTCAGGCTATCCCCAGTTCCCTCCCAGTCTGCTCCAATAAAGAAGTGGACTGGGAGGGAACTTGCCTAATCCCTAACTACCCTACCATCCTCTCTCCACCCCGACCCCTAATCCCCATCTAAATATTCTAATTTTTTTTGTTTTATAACTTACTTCCTCTGATGACTTGACGTAAGTTGTGCTTCACCAGACAGCATAAAATGGTGTTGTTCTGGCCGGCCCCTGCCCTTTTTGTAAACCTTGGCTTTTCCATACGTAACTGGGCCATTTAGAAAATGCGCTTGATGTGCGCTCAGCCCAGCCATGCACATATCTGCCAGGATTTGCACATTTAAAAGGGGCCAGCCGGGAGAGAGGTCTGCGCCGAGTTTGGGTGGGCCAGGACAGTGCACGCTGGGATCCCTTATTGGAGCAGACTGGGAGGGAACTGGGGGAAAAGCTTATTCCGTCGCCGCGGGCAGGTTGTAAAATCCCCCTCCCCACTTATGTGCACAATTTGGCAATTGCGCACACACACAGGCGTTGATATAAATTCATGCGTGCAAGTGCACACAGGAGGTGGATTTTATAAAATGTGCGCATCAACGCACGCATATGGACGCCCGCACAGCCTTTTGAAATGTATCATCTTAAAAGGTAGATTTTAAGATCTGTGAATAGGCGTCCATGTGTGCGTGGTTCCTGGTGCGTGCACATGGATGCACTGATTTTATAACATGCATGCGTCAATGCACACATGTTATTAAAAGCGCTACCCATGCACACATGCATGTACGGTTTTATATCGCACATGTATGTGCATGTGAGTGCTGTCTCGCACGCATAAGTGGAGGGAATTTAGTAGATGTGCGCAGTGACGGAGTAGGCCTTTTCCCCAGTTCCTTCCCAGTTTGCTCCAATAAAGGAATGGCTGGGAGGGAACTTCCTAAACTCTCTACCTAACCTGCCTCCCCTTTCCCCTACTAACCCCGATTCCTATGTAGTACCCTACATAATGTCTCAAATTTCCGGGTGGGTGCCCACCTCAGCACCAGTTTGATATTGCAAATAGGATTCAGAGAAGTCACACGAAGACCTTAGTTTTGCAGTTCAAAAATACAGACTTTGTAGAAATGGGAAATATCTGGAGGCAGAACTTGAAGGAGAAAATGGGAGAGGTGGAACAACAGTGGGCCAAACTAAAAGGAGTAATTACAAAAGCAACAAATCTATATGTTAGGAAAGTAAACAACCCTAAGAGAAATAAGAAACCAAACTGGTTCACAAAGGAGATGGCTGACGTAATAAAAGCAAAAGAAGCAGCATTCAAGAAATTTAAAGGATCCCAAAAAGTAGAACACAGGGAAGATTACCTGGTGAAACTGAGGTAGACGAAAAAAGTAATCAAGAAAGCAAAAAGTCAGGCAGAGGAAAAGATTACCAAGGAGGTAAAGTGAGGTGACAAAACATTTTTCAGATACATCAGAGAAAGGTCCAAAGTGGTATAGTGAAATTGAAAGGTGAAAAAGATCAATGTGTGGAGAGAGATGAAGACATGGCGAAAATATTAACAAATACTTCAGTTCTGTGTTCACTAAGGGGCAGATTTTCAAAGGGATATGCGCGTACCCCCTGAAAACCTGCCCCAAGTTCCCCCTGTGCACGCCGAGCCTATGTTGCGCGAACAAAAGTACATGCGGGCGTACTTTATTAAAATCTACCCCTAAGGAAGACTCTGGAGAAGGACCATCTCCAGTTAACAAAACTGTGGTAGGGGGGTGGAGTGGACAAAAACTCCATTTATGGAAGAGTATGTATGGGAAGAGCTAGGAAAACTGAAAGTGAACAAAGCTATGGGGCCTTATGAGATTCATCCCAGAATGCTAAGGGAGCTCAGAGATGTGCTGGTGGATCCCCTGTGAGACCTGTTAAATAGATTGCTGGAAAAGGGTGTGGTGAAGAGAACTGGAGAAGAACAATGGTGGTCCCGCTTCACAAGAGTGGGAGCAGAAAAGAGGAGAAACTACAGGCCAGTTAGCCTCACCTCGGTGGTGGGAAAATTAATGAAGACTCTGCTGAAGGAAAGGATAGTAAACTATCTACAATCCAGTGGGTTGCTCAATCAGAGGCAGCATGGATTCACCAGGCACAAATTTGATTGATTTTTTTGATTGGGTAACTAGAGAACTGGATCAGGGAAGAACGCTCAGTGATTTACTTGGATTTTAATAAAGCTTTTGGTATGGTCCCACATAGAAGACTCATGAACAAAATGAGAAGCTTGGGAGTGAGCACCAAGGTGGTGGCATTGATTACAAACTGGTTGACGGATAGAAGACGTGAGATGGTAAATGGAACCTATTCTGAAGAGAGAATGGTGTTAAGTGGAGTGCCACAGGGATCGGTGTTGGGACCAGTTCTGTTCAACATCTTTATGAGTGACATTGTGGAAGGGATTGAAGAAAAAGTTTGTCTATTTGCGTGTCCACAGAGTGGACACGCCAGAAGGAGTAAAGAGAATCAGATGGGATTTAAGGAAGCTGGAAGAGTGGTCGAAGAAATGGCAGCTGGGATTCAATGACAATAAATGCAGAGTCATCCATCTGGGGTGTGGTAATCCAAAAGGACTGTATGTGTTGGGGGTAAAGAGCTGATGTGCACGGAGCAGGAGAGAACCTTGGGGTGATACCGTATCTCAAAAGTGACAGAGACAGGATGGAGGCAGTCCAGAGAAGGGCGACCATAATGGTGGGTGGTCTCTATCAAATGACTTATGAGGAGAGGTTGAAGAACCTAAATATGTAAACCCCGGAGGAGAGGAGGAGCAGGGGGGATATGATACAGACCTTCAGATACTTGAAATGTTTTAATGATCCATGGTCAACAACATAGATTTTTGACATCCATTGGAAACAAATCAGTAGAACTAGGGGTCACAATTTGAAACTCCAGGGATGAAGAATTAGAACCAATGTCAAGAAATATTTCTTCACGGAGAGGGTGGTGGATGCCTTGAATGCCCTTTTGGAGGAAGTAGTGAAGATTAAAACTGTGAAGGATTTCAAAGGGGCATGGGATAAACACTGTGGATCCCTAAAGGCTAGAGGATGGGAATGAATGAAAAGATGCATGGAATGGTTGTTACTCCCCTTATCCAATAAACCTTCATACGGTTAATGCAATTCCAACATTGCTCTCTGCTTCAATGGCAAGGGAAAATGTGGAAAAGAGGATTTACATTTAGACAACAACCAACAACCAACAGTCTGGGAAAACAAATTAGCATGGGGGTAACTTGCTTCATGCGGCAGTTACTATCCTTAACCAATAAGCCTGATACCTCACTTTTGATGCAACTCCAACAGCTTCAAAGGCAGTAGGTGGCGGGAAATTGTAATCAAACAGTAACCAACAAGGGCCCTGACCTAGCCGGCCTGTGAAACTGATATGGGAGCTTGCGGGGCCATTTGATCTTTTTCTGACGTCCTTTCTAAAACTTACCTGCTCTCTGCAGCAGCAGCAGGTTATGTAGGCCGGTCTGATCCCAGTGCAATGCTTCAGCGGAATAGTGCCTTAATGGTGCTGTCCTGGCCTGCAAAAAAACCTCCACCCAGATCCCGCTTCCGGCCCACCCCTTTTTCAGAAACCCTTTCTTCTGCATGTACTGGGAAACAGCATGCAAAAAAAATGCCCTGTTATCTTTAAGAGATTTTAGGATTTTTTTTTAAATAAAATCTCAGATTATTTAGAGGAGAAGGAAGTCTCAGCTAAGAACGAAGCTCAAATGACCTAATGATCTTTGAAGGGGGTATGCAAATCAGGTCTTTGAGTGCTGCTAGCCAATGGGATTTTCAATATATCCACACTGAATATTCATGAGGTGCATTTGCATTCACCACCTCCATTGCATACAAAGGCATCTCATGCGTATTCACTGTGGATACTCCCAAACACCTGACTGGCGCTCCTGAGGATCAGAGTTGCCTACTTCTGCTCTTTTATAATTCTGAGAGAAGAGCCCCTAATACAGTTGGTCCTAGAGGGCTGTGATGGAGCAGAATATCTCTAATTAATATGCATGAGACTGATTTGCAAACAATTGAGGCAGTGCAGGTCTATCTCATGCATATTGATTAGGGATATACTGAAAACCTGGCTCATTTGCATCTCTCAGGACCTGGAAATGAATACCACTGGCCTAACAGAATGAGAGACAGATGGAAATAAGTGCAAAATAACTTGAAGAAAAAAAATAATGTGTAGGCTTCTTCCCTGTTAGTGGATATTGTACAGCATTAATAATGGGGGAAGCTAAAAATAACGTATGAACAAAGTCTTAGTCTTATGCCAAGCTGTATGAGCTGTATGCAAATCCTCTTCACTATCGAGGAAGTCAGCAATGTGCCACTCACTCTCCTGACGCACACAGATATTTGTCATGCTCACATTACCAACACCTATGAATATATGCATAACTCTACATTTCTCCCCAGGAGAGTAAACTTTTAAAAATGGTTGGGGTGCTAAACTCTACGCAAGTTACTGTTGTGAAAGAGTTTGCTGAATATTGTGAGTGCGCAAGCCCCTACTGCACCCACAGGGCTGGCACCTATGTTTCTCCCTTCACATCCCCCCCCACATCTTTGATGTTTCTTCACCCTCTCTTCAGCCTCACTATCTCCCTTTCCAACCCTCCTTGTCTTCTCTCTCTCTCTCCTCTGATTATCATTTCCAGTCTTCTATGTTTCGATCAGGGATGGTAATAGGGCATGCACATTTGATTTTAAACTGTACGTCTGCTGTATTCTCTCTCCCCCAGCCCCCTCTCCCTGCCAGCCCACACAATAATATCAGGGGCACATGCTCTTTGTACTTGCTCATTTTCAAAGGGGAATAAATGTGTGTCCTTTCCCTTTGAGAACCTGTGTAGAGTAGGAGGCAGCTTTAAAGTGCCATCGCGGTTTAGCTGCAACCAAACGGTCTACTTAAAAATTGCTCGCTTTGGTTTGTATAATTATTTAAGCTCGAACCCTTGACCAAAGACAGTTTTTATTTATATTTTCTACTGTCTCATGAGATCAGCCGCTTAAACGTTTATATCAACAACATTTTGAAATGTTTTATATACTGCACACAATATTATCTTTAAACATGATAAGCATGTGAAATTGGTTTTAAATGTGTTACAAGTAAGTGTGTTAGGGTTATACTGCATACGGAATGATTAACTGTACAGTAGGCGTACTTAATTGTGGATGTGGGGTTTGCTGGATGGTGTAGGTGGGCTGTGGGGAGCAGTGCATTATGTGGGGCAGTTGGGTGGAGTTGTATGAGGGAGGTTCTGGATGTTTTTTTGGTGGATGAAGGAATGTATGGGTACTAACTGCCACATCAGCAAGTTACCCCCATACTTATTTGTTTCCCCAGACCATTAAGGTCAGGGCCCTTGTTGGTTGCTGCTCAAATCCAATTCCATCCCCCCCCCCCCCCCCCACCGACATTGAAGCAGAGAGCCATGGTGGAGTTGCATCAAGAGTATGATGGTTTATTGGTTAAATGTAGTAACTGCCACACCAGCAAGTTTACCCCCATGCTTTCTTTTCTTCATTTCCATCCTCTAGCCTTTAAGGTTCCACAGTGTTTATCCCTTTTGAATTTTTCCCATAGTTTTTGTCTTTACCACCAGCTCTGGAAGGGCATTTTAGGCATCCACCACCCTCTCCATGACCAAATATTTCTTAATGTTGGTTCTGAGTCTTCCTCCTTGGAGTTTCATTTCATGACCCCTAGTTCTACTGATTTCTTGTCAATGGAAAAGGTCTGTCGAATATATATCACTAAAACCTTTCAGATATTTGAAGGTCTGTATCGTATCTCCCATGAACCTCCTTTATTCCAGGGTATACATATTCAGATCTTTCTCTCTCTCCTCAGAGGTCTTCTCATGCAAACCTCACACCATTCAGGCTGCTCTTCTCTGGATCATCTCCATTATTTCTTTGTCCCTCAGTTCCAGAACTGAACACAGTATTCCAAGTGAGGCCTCACCAACGACCTGTACAAGGGCTTTATCACCTCATTTTTCTTACTGGTTATTCCCCTTTCCATACAGCCCAGAATTCTTCTGGCTTTAGCTATCACTATGTCACATTGCTTTGCCATCTTCAGATCTCCAGACACTATTACTCCAAGATCCCTCTTTGTCCGTGCACATCAATTTTTCACCCCTCATCACATACAGCTCTTTTGGATTACCACACTCCAGATGCATGACTCTGAACTTCTTGGCATTGAATCCCAGCTTCCAAATCTTCGAAAACTCTTCCAGCTTTCTTAAATCCCTTCAGGCATGTCCACTATTGCAGATTTTAGAATCATCTGCAAATAGAGAAATTTTACCGTTTTTTCCCTTCCTCAATATCGTTCACAAGATATTGAACAGAACCGGTCCCAAAACCAAACCAAGTGGCACTCAACACAGTTTTCTCTTCAAAGTAGGTTCCATTTACCATTACACTGCATCTCCTATCAGTCAACCACCTTGACACTCACTCCCAAACTTCTCGTTTTATTCACAAGCCTCCTGTATGGGACAGTATCAAAAACTTTGCTGCAATCCAATTCTCTGGCCACCCAATCAAAAAAATCATTCATATTTTTCTGACAGCACCTTCCCTTGGTGAATCTATGCTGCCTCAGGTCCAGCAACCCACCAGATTGTAGATAGTTCACTATCCTTTCCTTCAGCAAAGTCTCCATTAATTTTCCCACCACCGAGGTGAGGCTAACCAGTCTGTAGTTTCTGGCCTCCTCTCTACCATCACTCTTGTAAAGTGGGACCACCACTATTCTTCTCCAATCCAGTGGCATCACTCCCATTTCCAGGGATCTATTGAACAGATCCTTCAGTGGATCCACCAGCACATCTCTGAGCTCTCTCAGTATCCTGGGGTGTATCTCACATGGCCCCATAGTCTTGTCCATTTTCAGTTTGCCTAGCTCCTCCCATACATTTGCTTCTGTAAATGGAGTTTCATCTACTACATACCCATCTACATTCTTATTTACCAGCAATGGTCCTCCCAACCTTATATTAGAAGCAATGGCAATAAATATATCAATAAAGGATAACAAAAAAAGTGTCATCTTAGAGGCCTATTAATACATGATTAATAGAAAGAATAAATTATATACTGCAACATTGTCAATGAGGCCTTTTTTAAATGATTATTAAACATATAGACGCATAGAAAAGTGATGGCAGGAAAAGATCATACATTCTGACCATTCACACCAACTATTCAGCTTTACAGCCCCCACTCCATCTTATAGATTCTTTGTGTTTATCCCAAGCTTTCTTAAAATTCAGATACTGTTCTTGTCTCCATCACCTCCTCAAGCAGTCTATTACTGTCAGAGTTGTGGACCCTTGTGTTGGAGTGAGGTTGATGCCACCTACTGGGAAGATGCAGTACTTTCTCACTGCTAACAGGTGAAAGATGATGCAGAGACTTGACTGGAGCTTTGCCTATACAAAGCCCTTTCCCCACGGGTTAAGCCTTTGGATTCCGGGGGCCAGCAGGTCTTAGGTGAATATCTCTGGTGAGGGTGAATAGAGGATCCGTAGTCAGGCTATGGCTAAGGCAGGCAGCAGATAAGGATGATCGGGTTACAGACTGTGGTCGAGGTAGGTGGCAGACAAGGATAGTTAGGACAGAGGCTATGGTCAATACTGTGGGTCAGTCCAAGGGGGGCACAGAAAGACAGGAGCTGTGGAAGGCAGGGTAAGGCTGGAGATAAGGAGACAAGGCAAAGCTAGACAAGGCTGAGGATGAAAAGGCTGAAGAGGCAAGGCAGATAGAAGAGACTGAAGATGAAGGGACAAGGAAGGCTGGATGAGGCTGAAGACAAAGAAGCAAGGCAGGGTACTGAAACATCAACTCACACTATCTGGATGGTAGTTGTCCCATTTCTGAGGCAGTGAGGAAGTGGCAAAGAGAGCCCGTGATGTCATCTGAGGGCGACAAGTCTTTTCCCACTGTGGATCCTTTACATGTGCTTGAGTTCAGCATGCACTCAACTAGGGGTGTCAGAAAGCTGCGGGAGCATTGGCATCTGGCTGCGCATCACCGGCATCCTGACGTGCTTCAGGGAGGCTTGGTGTTGGGGTGAGAGAGCCAGCTCACGGCCTGTCCCGTGAGCTGGCAAAGGTAACAATTATCTGATTCCACTACCTTCTCTGTAAAGAAATATTTCCTAAGATTACTCCCGAGTCTACCCCCTTTCACTCTTGTTTTATGACCCCCTTATTCTAGGAGCTTCCTTTCCTTTGAAAGAAGCCAGCCTCCTGTGCATGAAAACCTTGGAGGTATTTAAATGTCTCTAATTTATCTCACCATCCTGCCTTTCCTCAGATCTTTAAGTGTGTCCCATATGTTTTAGAATGAAGACCACTGATCATTTTAGTAGTCACCCTCTGGACTGACACCAACTGGTTTATATGCTTTTGAAGGTGTGGTCTCCAAAACTGTATACAATACTCCAATGAGGGACTTAAACAGGGTCGATATCACCTCCATTTTTCTGCTGACCATTCCTCTCCCTATGCACACAAGCACATTTTTGGCTTTTGCCACACTTTATCTACCTGTTAGACCACCTTAAGATCATCAGATAGGATCACTCTTGACCCACAATTCAGTCATGCTTAGAAGAATTTCACCCCTTATACTGTACCTCTTCCTTGGGTTTTTGCAACCCAAATACATAACTCTTTTTTTTAGCATTACACATTAGCTGCCAGACCTTAGACCTTTCTTTGAACTTTCCTAGATCCCTTCCCATGTTTTTCTCACCTTTCTGGCTGTCTACCCTGTTGCAGATTTTGGTATGATTGGCAAAAAGAAAAACCATTCCCTGCTAGGGGAGGAGGAATAGCCTAGTGGTTAGAACCTTGGGCTGTGAACCAGGAGATCAGCATTTGAGTCCCACTGTCGCTCCTTATTTTATTTAACAGTTTTTTATACCGACCTTCATAGTAAATTACCATATCGGATCGGTTTACAGTTTAACAAAGGGAAAATAACTAGAGTAACAAATTCACGTAAACGAAAGATAACAATAAGTAAGAATAAGTCAAAGTTACAATCAACAGGGGGAGAGAACTTGGAAGCTTGCAACAAGCTGGAAAGAAGAAAGGCCGGTAAAAGTATTTTTACCAAAGAATTAAAAACAACAATGCTTTAACCTGAAAGTCTCAGAGTCCATTTATTTTTTCTTTGAGAAACGGAGTGCCAGACTGGGTAGGAATGAAGGTCAACTAGTAATTGTCTGGTGGTTCAGGGAATGCTTGGTGAAAGAGCCAGGTTTTAAGTCTTTTTCTGAAAGTTAAAAGGCAAGGCTCCAGTCTGAGATTTGATGGGATGCTATTCCAGATAGATGGGCCTGCTATCGAAAAGGCTCTGTCTTTAGTCGTAGCGAGGCGTGTGGCTTTAGTGGGTGGAACATTGAGTGCCTTTGTAAATGTCTCTAGTTGGTCTGTTAGAGGAGTGGAGTTTGAATGGTATTTCCAAGTCAAGTTGAAGTTGATGATGGATGGTTTTGTGGATTAAGGTGATTGATTTGTATAGAATTCTGAAATTTACTGGTAACCAGTGTAGGTTCCTGAGAATGGGAGAGATGTGTTCGTAGCGGCTGGTACTGGTCAACAATCTTGCTGCCGCATTTTGAATCATCTGCAGAGGTTTGGTAGTGGATTTGGGGAGTCCTAGTAGAAGGGCGCTGCAGTAGTCTATTTTGGTGAACAGTAGCGCTTGGAGGACTGTCCTGAAGTCATGGAAGAATAAGAGAGGTTTAAGTCGTTTTAGGACCTGTAATCTGTAAAAGCAATCTTTCGTTGTTGTGTTGACCATTTTCCTTAGGTTTAGTCGATTGTCTAAAATCACCCCAAGATCTCTAACCTGCTTACATGTGATGTGAGAGTTGAGTGGTGTTGGTTGGGGGATATTGTTATCATTTGAGGAGATGAGGAGAAGCTCTGTCTTGGAGGCGTTGAGGACCAAGTTTAAGCTGTTGAGTAGATTGGTGATGGATAGTAGGCAGATATTCCAATGGGTGAGCGCTTTTGAGATTGATTCTGTTATGGGGATTAGAATCTGTACGTCGTCTGCGTACAGATAATGAATTAGGTTGAGATCTGTTAACAGTTGGCTGAGGGGGAGGAGGTATATGTTGAAGAGGGTTGGGGATAAAGAAGATCCTTGTGGTACGCCAAGATTAGATTTTGTTAGGGGTGACTCTTTATTATTGATTTTGACTTTGTAAGACCTATTGCTGAGGAAAGACTTGAACCAGTTGTACGCAGATCCAGAGATGCCGATATTTGCTAGGCGATCCAACAGGATGGTGTGATTGACGGTGTCGAAGGCCGCCGAGATGTCTAACAAGACTAGTAAGAAGGAGTGTCCTTTGTCTAACCCCATAATTATATGGTCTGTTAGTGAGATGAGGAGGGTTTCAGTGTTGCGTGATTTACGGAAACCATATTGCGAAGGGTGTAAGATCTTGTGGTCTTCCAGATAGTCAGAAAGCTGTGTGTTTACCAGTTTCTCCATTAGTTTATTTATTTATTTATTTTATTTATTTAAAACTTTTATATACCGACGTTCAAATGGATATCACATCGGTTTACATTATAACAGGGGTAACAATTAACATCAGTAGGAGGAAAATAATAGTTACATCTAACAAGGTAAATTCCAAGGAACGGGATGTCGAAAAAAGAGAAGCAGAGTTTAGTGAGGGATAGAGTTAACGTTAAGAGAGAAAGAAAGAAAGAAAGCAACTATATTACATTACTGCCACATTATAATACGGTACAGTAGTAGAGTATTATATAACATTATCTGAAGGTATATTACATTATGTTACATTGTAAATTACAGACTTTAATACAGAGCTACGAATGGGAGGTTAGAGATGGGTCTGAAATTTGCTGGTACATTTGGGTCTAAATTGTGTTTCTTGAGGAGGGGCTTGAGTGAAGCGGTTTTTAGGATGTCTGGGTAGCTTCCTTGGGATAGGAGGCTGTTTATGATGCTGGTCAGAGGTCCTGAGATCAAGTTTGGGATGAGAAGCAGGAGTCTCGATGGAATGTTATCAGCCGGATGGCTAGATGGTTTCTGTCTTTTTAGAAGGGATTCAATCTCTTTGGTGGAGATTGATTCGAAACAGTCGAATTTGGGTCTATTTAGAGAATTGGAATTCTCGCCTGACTTGATGGGAGTTGTATTTGTAGGAAGGAGGGTGAGGGTATTTAAGATCTTCTGTTGGAAGAAAGAAGCGAGTTCTATAGCTTTGGAGAGAGCTTGTTCATCTGGAATAGGTGGTGAGGTCGATTTAGTGATTTGTGATACGTAAGCGAAGAGGGCCTGGGCATCATACTGAAAATGGTGTATTTTGTTTGCATAGTATTCCTTTTTTTTCTGTAGAATGGCGGTCCTGTAGTGATTTAAGAATCCCTTGTATGATGAGAGGGTTGTTTTGTTTGGGGTTTTGCGCCATCTATTTTCTTTCTGGCGTAAGTCCTGTTTCATTTGTTTCAGTTCCGAGCAGAACCAAGGTTGGTTTCCCTTTTTTGTTGGGTTGAGTGATTTGGAGATTATTGGGCACAATTTGTTTGCGACTGTTTCTGTAATCTTTTGCCAGGAGGATAGGGCTGAGTCAGGATTAGCTAGGTCTAGGTTGGAGAGTTCTTTGGATAGCTGATCGCTGAGTATGTCAGAAGGACATGCTTTCCTGAATTGAATGGTAGAGGTGTGTGGAGAGGTGTGTGTCTGTTTGTGTGTGGAAAAGGAAGATTCTATCAAGAAATGATCTGACCAAGGGATTGGGGTACAGGAAGGTTCTATTGTGCAAGTGAAATTAGAATTGATGAATATTTGATCCAGGGTGTGACCAGCTTTATGCGTGGGGCTGTTAATGGTCTGAGAGAATCCCATCGCGCCGAGGGTGGTGAGGAGAGCTTCACAGTTGGTAGAGCGAGGTATTGCATTTGTGTGGAGGTTGAAATCCCCCATAATTATTGTTGGGAAGTCTGAATTAATATGTTTCACGATGGATTCTACGAGGGGTGATGGGTCTGTTTCTAGAACTCCCGGGGGAGCGTAGACTAACAGAATTTGTAGGTGTTTAGATTTGACTAGACCCAATTCTAATTTGGATTCTGTCTTGATAGTATGTGCGGTCAATCTGAGATTTTTCTTAGTGGCTAGAAGAAGTCCGCCTCCTCTTTTTTTGAGTCTATGGAAGGTGAAGATGTCGTATGTCTGAATTGGTAGTTGGTTGGTTAAGGCAATGTCCGAGTATTTTAACCAGGTTTCTGTGATGGCACAGATGTCTGGGTTGCTATCCAAGAGGTAATCATTGAGGATGTGTGTCTTCTTAGTTAAGGATTGCGATTGATGAGGGTTACTGAGAGTAGCGCGAGGCCTAGAAGTTGGTTCAATGGTGATGTCATGATAGGGATGATTCTTTTTTGTATGACGTTGGTGAAGTTAGTTAAGGGGGTTCTCCTTTGGTTGTGGATGATTGGGATGTTATATGTGAGCATGGTGAGAGTGGTTCTGGTGGAGGTTTGTTTTGAGATGCTTGATTGTTTTGTTTGTTTTGAGACGCTTGATTGGGTCTGGGTTGGAGGCCCAATGTTGTGAGTCTGTAGGAATTCAAGAGGTGTCTAAGGATGGGTGAGAGAAAGGTGTCGGTCTGTATGAGTAGTTGTTTGGATGAATTGCTGAAGGTGTTTGTAAGTTTGTTGGTTTGGCTGGAAGATTGCTCTGTCCTCTGTTAGCTTGAGTGGTTGTCTGACTGGTTGCTGGGATGATTCTGGTCAGGCCGGTCACAACAGTTACATCAAGGACTATTATATTTCCGGGCTCCGATGACTAGGTTGATAGATAAACCTTGATAGATAAACCTTGATAGATAAACCTTGTGACCTTGGGCAAGTCACTTTACCCTCCATTGCCTCAGGTACAAAACTTACATTGTAAGCCCTCTGGGGATAGGGAAATACCTACAGTACCTGAGTGTAAACCGATGTAATATCACAGATTGAATGTCGGTATATAAAAATAATACATAAAATAAATGATAATCCTTCTACAATGTTACAAAAAATGTTGAAAAGAACTGGTCCAAGGACCGATCCCTGCAGCACACCGCTAATAATATCCCTCTCTTCAGAATAAACTCCATTTAACACTACCCTTTTGTTGCCCCCTACTCAACCAGTTTATGGCCCATTCAAAGGGCACTCGGTTTATGTTTCCTATACAGAACCCTCTCAAAGGGCTTACTGAAATCCTAGTATACTACATCTAGCGCTTTCCCCTGATCAAACTCTCTGATCACACAAAGAATTTGATCAGATTCATCTGACAAGACCTGCGTCTTTGTAAAACCATGCTACCTTGGATCTGGTAATCCATTGGATTCCAGAAACTGCACTATCCTGTTTTAGCAGCAATTCCATTAATTTGCTCACCACAGACTATCTAGCCTCCCAGCCTCCTCTTTTCTTCCATTTTTGTGAATCGAAACACATATCTGCCTTTCTCCACCCCCTCCAATACTACTCCCAAATCTAAAGAAGCATTGCAAATGTCAGCCAGCGGTGGTGCTAGAATTTCTTTAGGCTCCCTTAATGCCCTCAGAGGTGCTCCATCTGGCCCCATCGCTTCACTTTAGTTAGCGCCTCACTAACACACAGGCCAATGTATTAGTTTTGGCACTACTAAAAGGTGTGCTGCTTTTCAGTGCACATTTCAATGCGAACATTATTATTATTTGTAACACCCAACGCAGTAAGGTAAAGATATGCTAATGCATCGAAAGATAAGAAACGCATAAAAACTATAAAATGTGCATTCGCCATATTCATTTCACCTGGTCAAGAAAATATGAGTTTTATTTTAAAATAAGCACGCAACAGGTGGGTGATAAGAAGGATGTCATTATCCTCTCGGCTAGGTTACTAAGACATCAGAACGCAAAGATAATTATAAAATATAGCAATAGCATAACAGATATTTTAACAGTTCAGTTAATAACAGTATATGCATTTCCTCAATTATGTGTACCTACAGTATATTTGGAATTCCTCGAATCACAGTACACAATCAAAAACAAACCATCAGAGATGCAGTAGGTAAGCAAAGAATGTTCTGTGCTGTGATATTAACTTTACATCATCCAATGACTTGGTTGTCCCTAGAGTGGTCTGCTTTCAGTCTTCAGCACCTGATTGGTGCTTGTATGAACACAATGAATCAACAAAGAGACTGTTTACACTGATGACTTGCAATACTGCTCTGATACATGGATCAGCATGACAGCTTGCTAGGATTATGATGTTTTATACTAATGTACTGCCCTTCCAACATCTCATTCTGGTGATGTTTAGATGTGATGTATTTTCCCGAAGACCGCACTAAATAGTCCCAGAGTGGGTTCAGAAAAAGATGAAAATTATTGTCTATTGTGTACTTGTACCCTTCTTTAATTTAAATCTATTGATTATTTACTGTATGGTAGAAAGCTTACAATAATTCTGCACAAAACTAATAAATAACTGCTATTTACTTGTTATGATAAAAGATTTATTTTATATTACTTTTCTTTTATGTACTTTACATACTTCAGGCCAGATTTAAAAGTTGGACAAGTTCATCAGCACTAATTATGTTTCCTTTAGCATGTACAATTGCTACTTCGGCTTTTTTTCCCTCTTAGTGCCCAGTTTATTTTAAAATTACACCAGAAAATGATTAATTTCATTTTTGTTTTTATATAATACTAGCTGTATCTGGCCACGCGTTGCTGTGGCTCAGTCTGGTTAAATGGAAAAGAAAGAAAAGAGAAAGCGCACGTTTCTAATATGGTTAATTTCACAATGCTTGTGGGTATACAATATTTTTTGTTGTTCCATTGTCTGTACAGATATAGAGATTGTCTGGTTTGCCGACTCTAGAACGCGCAACATATAATTGGCCATGTGAGAAGCAATCCGTGTCTAGATGTAAACCGCATAATTCTAGAAATGAAAAAGAATGAAAAAAGAAAAAAAATAAACTATACTCACTAAATGAACGGTATGGTAAACGACACAGCTCAATTCCAACGCAATGTCACACGAAATAATTAAATCAAAATGAAAATAAATCGAAATCTATGAAAATTCAATTTAACAATGCAATCGGAAACATTGAAATGGAATCGTAAAATATTTAGTACAAGCAGTTAAGTCCGTTAAAACGGGCGAGATATTTGTCCCCTCTCCTCCTACGTCTTTGCTCTGCTCAGCTCCTCCCCCCCCCCCCCCCCCCCAGGCACCACAAAGGGCCAGAGGCGGTGGCGGTGGTAGGAGCTCCAGCAGTGGCTGAGGGGGATCTCACGAGGCGTAATGATCCTGCCATCCCAACTCCCTTCCCCCTTCCCTGGTGGCGGAGGGACAGGCTCAGACCCCTTTCACTCTATCCTTACAGGCCCCAACTCCATTGCTCTCCCATTCCCCTCTACACTCAACCCCTTCCACTCTAACCTATGTGGAGAGCTGGGGGGGAGGGGGTAGAGACGCTCTATCTCATACAGCCCCCTACATAGGCTTCCTCTCTCTCTCTCTTGCACATACACTCTCCCTCTGTCCCTCACACACGCACGCCCAATCCCTCTCACACACATGCACAATCCCTCACGTAATCTCCCTCTCTCTCTCTGACACTCACACTCACCTTCAGCGCACATTAACACACTTCTCTTACACAGTTAAAATAGGTGATATTTTTGTCCCCTCTCCACCTAAGTCTGCTCTGCACTCGCAAGAGCTTGCAAAGTTCCCACGCCTGTTCTGTCTGGGAGAGTGAGGAAAACACTCCATACCCCCCCCCCCCTCGCAAAGGGCAGGCGGCAGGCACTGCAACAGATTTGGAACACGTTGCCTAGCTTACTTTGCTCTTTCTGGGAGACCTGTGCCTTTAAGAAATCTGATCGGGGGCTTGAGAGGGAGGAGGGAGCAGGGCTCTGGCTTTCACTTTCGTCATGGTGCTTTGCTGGGAGTGGGGATGGTGCGATACCCATGTAAACTCTTCCCGTGGTAGCTGAGACCCACAGGCGGCTTGACAGCACTGCCTTCCCCCTCCCCCCCCCTGCAGTTGTGGGATATTTACTTGGCTTCTCCTTATCTGCGGGACTCAGGGGGTGGGGGAGAAGGGTGAGCTGTTCTCTGTTCAGCTCTTTGCGCTTTGGCTGCTGCAGGCTGCAGCTGCTTGTGATCTCTTCACAGCCACTTTCTACTGCATTTGCTCTGCTCTGGCTGTCCCAACTCCCTCCCCCCCTAGGGGTGTGCATCTGTTTTCCACGTATTTGTAATCCACAACTTATTTTGTCCTATCTGTTAAATACGTGGGGTGGCGAAACGCATCGCAAAACTCCCTGGTGGTCCAGCAGGGTCTCCAGAAGCCATCCCTGCATTCTCACACCCTCATTTGCCGGTTTCATCATGGCGCCGATAGCCTGTGTTACAGGGGCTACCGGTGCCATTGGTCAGCCCCTGTCACATGGTCACCGGCGCCATCTTGTGCTCCTACCATGTGACAGGGGCTGACCAATGGCACCGGTAGCCCCTGTGACATAGTATGGGCAAAGGCTATTGGCGCCATTTTGAGTCCTGGCATCGGACTGCCGGCATGCAGGAGGTCGCTCCGGGACCCCTGTTGGACCCACAGGGACTTTTGTCCAGCTTGGGGGGGCCTCCTGACCCCCACAAGACTTGCCAAAAGTCCAGCGGGGGTCCGGGAGCGACCTCCTGCACGCCAGCCGTCTGATGCCAATACTCAAAATGGCGCCGATCGCCTTTGCCCTCACTATGTCACACATAGTGAGGGCAAAGGTGATCGGTGCCATTTTGAGACACAAAGGCGATCGGCACCATTTTGAGACTCAAAATGGCGCCGATCGCCTTTGCCCTCACACATAGCACGCCGGCCGTCCGATGCCAATACTCAAAATGGCGCCGATCGCCTTTGCCCTCACTATGTCACACATAGTGAGGGCAAAGGTGATCGGTGCCATTTTGAGACACAAAGGCGATCGGTGCTATTTTGAGACGCAAAGGCGATCGGCGCCATTTTGAGTATTGGCATCGGACGGCCGGCGTGCAGGAGGTCGCTCCCGGACCCCCGCTGGACTTTTGGCAAGTCTTGTGGGGGTCAGGAGGCCCCCCCAAGCTGGCCAAAAGTCCCTGTGGGTCCAACGGGGGTCCCGGAGCGACCTCCTGCACGCCGGCCGTCCGATGCCAGGACTCAAAATGGCACCGATAGCTTTTGCCCATACTATGTCACAGGGGCTACCGGTGCCATTGGTCAGCGCCTGTCACATGGTAGGAGCACAAGATGGCGCCGGTGACCATGTGACAGGGGCTGACCAATGGCACCGGTAGCCCCTGTGACACAGGCTATCGGCGCCATGATGAAACCGGCAAACGAGGGTGTGAGAATGCAGGGATGGCTTCTGGAGTCCCCGCTGGACCACCAGGGAGTTTTGGTAAGTCTTGGGGGGGTCAGGAGGGTGGGGGGTTGTAGTTAACTTTAGCTGGGACACGAATTTAACTCGCCGTATTAACGCATCGGGGCGCCATATGGCCGAATGTAACACATTTGCGCCCCGACGAATCCGAATCACGAATGCAACAAAAACTTTTTGGCTGCACATCCCTATCCCCCCCTTCCCCAGCAGTGGACGGACTGGCTCGGCGACTCTTCTACCCTTTCCTCCTCCTGTGTATAACTGTCCGCAGTCCCTACTCCCTCCCCCCTTCCCCAGCGGCGGAGGAATGGGCTGAGCCATTTCTCGGAGCGGCGACTCATCTGCCCTTTCCTCCTCCCCTCTGTGACACCCAGCACGTAACGGAGAACTCTATGGTCTGCACATGTGCGATAGAGCTGCTCTCTACTCCACATTTGCGGTCCGTTGGTCATAGCCCATTTATATTGTAGATTGCGTGCGTTGCTTTTACATCCAACAGATGGCGCTGTTTTTCCAAAAAAGCATGTTTTTACCTGTCACAGGTGTGACATCTATATAATATAGGTATATAAAAACACGCACATATTCAAATGCAACGTTGTGTCAAAATTTCAAAGCAATTCGTGAATAACCTTCGGAGATTTAAGATTTTGAACAAACGAACATTTACATTTTTATTTATTTAGATTTTTCTTGCATCTCCTGAACCCGACCTCCGCTTTGCCTGACCATGCTACTGATCATCTCCTGGACCTGACCATTGCCTTGCCTTACCATTCTACCTTGCCTGCCACTTTCTGACTTCAGCCTGTTCAACAACACCTTTACTGTACTCTTTCTGGACTTGGCTTCTCAGGCTTTGGCTTGTTCTTACTCAGGCACCCCCTGTCTGCCTCTTGTTCCATATGGCATCTGGGTCTTTGGGACTCCGCCTTGTCCAGATCAGACTCGCTACCCTGACCACTGCTGGCCCCTGGCTGACCTCCTCCTCGTCCTTCAGAAGACCTCATATGGGGTTCCACCTAACTCCAGCTGGCCCCGGTACCCAAGGGCTCAACTTGTGGGAAATGAGGGCTGGTATTGGTGAAGCTCCAACCGGCCTCCGTCAATCAGCCAGCTCTGCCTACCGATGGTGGGGACCTATAAGGCTTGCCCTTTGGGTAGCGTCAACCCCACCTCGGCTCAAGGATCCATTTCCTTCACAACAGGGCGCAACATCTTCCTTCTCCACTTTAATTTGCCACCCTCCTATGGCACCATACAAGAATTCTCCTGTCATGAGCCATAGCTTTAGCAATTGGCAACAGAAGCCAATTTCATTCCAAGCAAATAAGACCCAGGTCTGCCCAAAGCTGACCAAGGTGGCACAGCATTTCCTTTATTGCCACCAACCAGCATGATTGGTGAACATGTAATCTAAATGGTAAGGGATATCATGAGTCTCCACTGGTCATAGGTGACATTAAAACTGTGGAAAAGTTAGTATTCCTTAAGATAACCTCTCTCTGATGGGTTTCCATGAATTTCCATGCAAGTGGCAGAAAGTCTGAGTGCACAGATATATTGAACCAATGTCGACTCTTTTTGGACTCAGTGCTATGCTGAGCTGATGCTAGTTGCAAGTCTTCTTGCTGTGCCTCTCTCCACCCCCTCCCTCAAAAAATGACAGCATGAAAAGAGAAACCTTCTCTTCCTCTGCCTCGATCCAGACGCCTCGGGATATTGAATCCTTGCTGCTGCTCTCCACCCAGTCTGCTCTTCATGCTCTGATTCTCTCTTGGTGCAACATCTGGCTGCTTCACTGTGCACTCTATATCATGGGTTATTTATATAACTTCACTTGCTGTCTTACCCACCACTCTCAGTCTGGGGGTATCATAAGAACATAAGAAAATGCCATGTCGGGTCAGACCTGTTGCACGCCCTGTCCGTGTTCAGCCCGCGCACGGGCCTGTTCACCTCGCTAGGTGCTCTGAAGGTCAAGGGTCGGCCTCCCCAGCGGCAGCCACGAGCTCCTCCAGGCATCGGCGTCCCGCGACAGTGGTCGCTGGGCCTTCCACTGCGCACCAGGCCTCAGCCGGAGTTCGGCATCTCCAGTGGCATTGGCCACACCCCATGCACGCGTACGCGGACCGCCCAGTCTCTTATAGGGGCATGTCCTTGCTCCACGGTGCGCCCTGATTGATCGAACGATACAAGGAAGTCCCTGCCTGCACTTCCTTACCTTGGAAATTGGGTCGGCACTGTAAGTGTACTAGTTTGCCTCCGCATTCATAGCCTTGTTCCAGTCTTGTTCCAGCATCCTACTGTTCTAGTGTCTGTCTGTCCTGTCTCCCCAGGTTATACCCTCTGTCTCTCTGGTTCTGACCTCGGCCTACTCCTTGACTATTCTGTCTGCTGCCTGGATCCTGATCTCTGCCTGCCTTGTGACGTCGTCTGACCTCCTAAACCTGACCCCTGCCTCGTTGACTACTCCTTGGACTGATCCTCGGATTCTGACCTCAGCTTCCATTTGACCACATCTCCTGATTCTGACTCTGTCCCTTGCCTTGTCATCACCCACGCTGTTCTGGTCTTCCTTGCTCCTCCAGACCTACAGCCTAGAGTCCAACTGTACTCCCTTGGTGTCCATGGGCATGCTTCTCTACTACCTCTCCAGGAGATCCTGCGAGGCCTATCTAAGTCCAAGTAGCCCGGGTCCCTAAAGGCTCCACCCGGGGGGACCGCGGGCTTCCAGTGGTGAAGCTCATCCTAGCCTCCAGTGCTCTGTACCATGGGGGCAGAAGCTTCCTGGTCCCTACCAGAGAACCATTCTCCACTGCTCCAGGACAAGGGTCAACCTCCAAGTGCAACAAGACCAAGGCTCCATCAAGCCCAGCATCCTGTTTCCAACAGAGGCCCAAACCAGGCCACAAGAACTTGGCTAGTACCCAAACACTAAGAAGATCCCATGCTACTGATGCCAGTAATAGCAGAGGCCATTCCCTAAATCAACTTGATTAATAGCAGTTAATGGTCTTCTTCTCCAAGAACGTATCCAAACCTTTTTTAAACCCAGCTACACCACCTGTACTAACCACATCCTCTAGAAACAAATTCCAGAGCTTAATTGTGCATTGAGTGAAAAAGAATGATTAGTCTTAAATGTGCTACTTGCTAACTTCATAGAGAGCCCCCTAGTCCTTCTATTATCCAAAGGTTAAATAATCTAGCATGTCCTGTTGTTACATTTATCCATTTATCCAGCGTTCCCTGAGAGCTAAGATCCGATGAATCGAACTTTATAGACGCAGGTCCACCAACCCCACTGTAAATATGTTTTGAATTGTACTTTATTTTAGCTAATCGTGTTTTGAATTGCAGTCCATTTTTTCACTGTAAGTTCATTTTCAACCTGTTCCAATGTATCTGCCCCAGAGGCGACAGTTCAGTTCTCTGTAAACCAGTGCGATATGTAGTCTATACAGGAACATCGGTATATAAAAACTTAAAAATAAATAAATAAAATAAATAATATTGGGGTAATTGATATCTCCCATTATTACTGTGCTGCCACATTTGTTGCCTTCCCTAATTTGTGTTAGCAATTCATCATACAACTGTTCAGTATATACCCCTATGTTATACTCTTCCTCATCATACATGGAATTTCCACCCATAAAGAATTTACTGTGAATTTAGTTTCCTGCCATCCCTTACTTAAAGTACCACCTCCCCAGCAAATTGATCCATGCTCTCATTGCAATATAATTTGCACCCTAATATAGCACTGTCCCATTGGTTATCCTCCTTCCACCAAGTCTCTGATATGCCAATTATGTTTACCTCTTCATTCAGTGCTATACTTCTCACTCTCCCATCTTACTCTTTAGACTTCTGGCATTAGTAATCAGACATTTCAAAGTATGTTTTTTTGTTGATTTCAAAGTATGTTTATGCTTATCAGTTGATGGAGTAATTTAGAATTTTTTTTTAAGGTGGTTCTTTACTTCTTCTCCTGACTCCTTTTTTGGTTCTCATTTCTATTTTATCTTTCATTCATTTCTCTTGATTCCAATTCTCTTGAGCTGTTCATGACACTATTCTTTCTGCTTTGTCTCCACTTATTTATTTATTTATTACTTGTGTATCCCTCTCTTTGGGGACCTACCAGAATGCAGGGGCACACTGTCATCACCAGGGCCACTTTTCTCTCCATTCTGTCTTTATCACATATAACTCAGTCCAACCAAAGGCATCAGGATGAAGAAGGCTTCAACCAATGGGATCCTAGGATTACAGGGATGGGGACTGGCACACAGTCCCACAGTCTCCTTTTTGTTTTCTTTCTTCTCAGTACTCTGGCTTGGGATGTCCTTGCTTTAGTGCACCTCTAACTCTTAATGAAGATGCTGGACACTCTGGAGGAGTATTGAACAAATATTTACAGTAACTAAAAATACTTAAGTCCAATCCACAACAAAATTCTCTACTTGATCTTCTCATAAAAAGTAAACAGTCCAAAGGTACCTCTTTTTTCAGTTCTCATAACCGAGTCAGTGTCCGTAGGTGGCATTACTAGGTAAAACTCATCCTTCCAGATGTTAGAAGATAGGCTCCCAGCAGAAACAATGACACCTGATGATAGAAAATCCCAAAAGTGTTCAAATCAAAGCCTCTCCTCCTTCCTGGTGGGCATCGACCAGAGGCAGAAAATCCTTCCCAAAATAATAGGATCAAAACTTCTTCTCAAAAACAAAATAATTATCTCTTCTTCTTGGACAGGCTGCTGCTGAATGGAAGAAATCACAGCTCCATATCCTGATCCACCAGAGGCTGGGGCAAAATTCCTCTTGGGTAGGTCAAGCCTTCCAAAAGAAAACCTCTGCAACGAAAACAGCTATCTCAAAATCTTTGTTTCCTTCTCCAAAGACAATCCATTCCAGACATGGGGGGCAATGAAGGTGAGGTACTGGCATGGACAGAGCCTCTCTCCTGGACCAGGCTGTGGGCGTACAAATGGGGATCACTACTACTAATTTCCTTCTCTCAACTCTCCAAGACAAAACCAACTGAAACTACCACACTGCTCCTACTTTTGATGCGTTGACTGACCAATCTGAGCAAGCAAGGAATGGACAGAAAATGACTACTTAAACTCCAAGCCTGGGGCTTTAGGTGTGTTCAATATGGATAGTGGAGAATTAAAGGTTTATTTCATGCTTTGTTAAATATAAGATTCACTGAAAGCATGTTGCAACATACTAGAAATTTAGCTAACAAGCAGGTCATTTGTAGCTCTCCTGGTGCCTTGGGCTATTCATTAGGGAATAGGGATATGCATTAGTTTTAAATGCACAATGCAATAAATAGGGGCAATTTGTTTCAATTGGGGGGGGCCCCTCAATTCATTTTATGGATCCCCAAATTAAACAAATCTTATTTGTTTAATTCGTTTACAACGTCTGCTCAGGCCTAGGACGAGGTCCGAGGCCGAGACCTCACCTAGGGCATAGGCCGAGGCCCAAAGCAGGGTCTTGACTAGGGCATAGACTGACTCCAGGGCCTCGGCTTAGGCCATTTTTAAAGATGGCACCGGCCGTCCAGTGCTCCTACCATGTGACAGGGGCAGGCCAATGGCACGGTTACCCTGTCACATGGTAAGGGCAAAGGGCCATCGGCGCCATTTCTATTAGTGGCAGCCGACAGCCAGAGAGCGGGAGATCGCTCCCGGGGCCCACTGGACCACCAGGTAATTTTAAAACGTTTTTTGGGGGGGTTGGGAGGGTGGTGGAGGCTAAGGGAGCAGTTTTAAAGGGTCGGGGTGGGTTTTTTGTTTATCGGATCAGGCGCAGCCGATTAAAAAAAAAAAAAAAAAAACAATCGGGCCAGACGAAAAAAAATGCACGATTTGAATCGGAACTGGAACCGAACCGATTCCAGTTTCGATTCACATCTCTATAACGTAACACATTCCCACACACCTAAAGCCCCCCACTCATCAGCACATACTTCCTCAAACCGCATCTACTACCTACAAAAACACAATCATAGCCCCCCAAACGTATACACCTCAACCCCATACACACTAGAGGTAGCCATTGTGGGCCTGGAGTGTCACAAATAGCTCTGGTTTTGAGGATATCCGCAATGAATATTCATGAGGTATATTTGCATGCACTACCTCCACTGTATGCAAATATATTTCATGCATATTCGTTATGAATATCGTGAGAACCATCTGCTTGTAGCAATCCAGGACAGGAGCTTCTTATTCCTGCCATACACATACAACCCCTTCACAAACCCCTATCACACAACAACACCTTCTCCACCCAAAGACACATCCATCCTTTCCAGATACACCTCCCCCTCAGACCCAAATTACACACACTATACCCTTACATATGCACTCCAATATCTTCCCAAACACTCATTCATGTTCATACATGCATCATGCCACTCAACCCCACTCACCTATTTTACTTATATCCCTCACATCCAGCTCTCTGTTCCCCTCAAATGTATCCCCACCACAAACCCCACCATACCCACACCCACCCCTTCCACAAATCTGTTTTGGAAAGCAATCCCATAGTCAAGCATCTGCATGCTTTTCCAATTTATTACTATTTTGTTTAATCTCTGTAAGCATTTCACAGTCTGTTTCATCAGGAACTGGGAGGGAGAAACTGTGGATACCAGTGAGCTCCTGGAAAGATCCTTGCCTTAGCCAACAGATGTACCTGCTTCTGTCTGCATAACTCCACCCATGTTGATGTCATCAAGGAGCAAACATTTAGCCTCAGGTGGAGAAGATACCAGAAACTATGGATACCAAATGAAGCCTTTTCCACTTGAGTCCCTGAACTGCTGCTTGCCCCAGCTGATGGATGCCCCTGCCTGCCTTTCTGCTTACCCACTTCCTGCTGTCATTAAGAGGCCAGCATTTAAAACACACCGTGGTCAAACCCCTCCTCAAGAAACCCATCCTTGACCCCCAAGGATCCCTCCAACTACCGCCCCATCTCTAACTTGCCCTTTATTGCTAAAATCATGGAAAAGGTGGTTAATGCCCAACTCACTGATTACCTTGACACCCATAACATTCTTCACCCATCCCAATTTGGTTTTCTTAAGCACTTCAACACATAAACGCTATTACTTGCTCTATCAGACACACTCCTCAAAGGTACAGACCATGGTCAAAGTTATATCCTTGCCCGACATCTTCTCTGCCTTCAACACCATCAGCCACAACCTCCTCCTTTCTCGCCTTTCCGACATAGGCGTCTCAGGGTCAGCCCACCTCTGGTTCACATCCTTCCTATCCAATAGGCAATACACTGTAAAAATAGGAAATTCTGAATCCCCCCATATCCCCCTCACCCAAGGCGTCCCACAAGAATCTTCACTCTCCTCCACTCTCTTCAATATATACCTATTACCCCCTGCCCCCTCCTTTCCGACCTAGACCTCAAATTTTTCATATATGCGGATGATGCTCAAGTCCTCATACCCATACAAGAATCCACCACCAAGTCATCACAATTTTGGGAGAAATGCCTCTCCTCCATAACTACCCACCTCACAAACCTCCACATCACTCAACACTAGAGAAACAGAGCTGTTCATCATCTCAAGCCCACAGAATCCTAGGCTAGCCCTTTCAAGCATCCCTATGTCCAATTCGACTTCCACACAGTCTTTTGTACGTGATCTTGGTGATTGAACATCAGCTGAATTTCAGAAAGCACATCAGCACTGTTCTAAAAGAAGGTTTCTATAAGCTCCACATTATGAAGAAACTCAAACCCCTACTCTATGCACATGACCTCTGCACTGTCATACAAGCAACCATCTGCCCAAAACTGGACTATTGCAATTCCTTACTCCACTATCAAACTACTTCAAATGCTACAGAATGCGGTAGCTAGAACCCTCACTAACACCAGCAAATCACTGGCTCCCCATACCCTCACGTATCCTCTTCAAAACTCTCACCATTATCCACAAAACGTTATACACTCACAATTCCAATTGGCTGGAGGAGCCACTGCGTTTCATCCTTCACAACCGCCCCACTAGAACAACCCACAAAGCTACACTTCACACCCCCTCCCTCAAGAATGCTCATCTCACCACGAGAGAGTGAACCCTTTCTGTTACAGGACCCACTGAACTCCGCACTGAGCCCTGCCAATACAAATTTAGGAAACAGCTCAAGACCTGGCTCTTTAAACAAGTATTCCCAGCATAGGGCTTCTATTCCTCCTTTTCGATCTCCCCACAATGTTATCATAATTACGCCAATTATTTTATGTTATCTCTGTTAGCGTATATTCTGTTTCTATTATGCACCATATTATATTCTTTATATCTCTTGTTATTTGCACCCATTGGATCACCCTTACGTTATGCCTTTTGCTTTGTTTATCCCCCTTTGCTCCCCCCCCCCCCCCTGTTCGCTGTATTTCTCCTAATTCATTGTAAACAGATATGATGTATTTCTCTTAGTTCATTGTAAACTGATATGATGGACTCACGAATGTCGGTATAAAAAAGTTGTAAAATAAATAAATACATTTAACTGAGCCCTGCTGAGGAAGTGGATCACTTTCAGGTGGGTCAGTCCCAAAGGAATGAACTAAGAGAAGCATTCCTTTGGAAACTCATTTGGAAATGGGTGGGATTTGGGGAAGATAACATATAGTTGTGGGTAAGTTTCTGGGTACTGAGTGGGGAAATTGGGTGGGTTTGATTTTACCAGATAAGATATGAAGTTAGATCTAAATTGCTGTTTTCATGGGTTTGCCACTCTCTAGAGAGTACAAGGTAGGGCAGAGATAGGCTTCCAGAAGTATTATATATTTAATGTTATTATTTGGATTATTGATTTATTGTATTGTGTTGTTGCAAATTGTATTATAAGAACATAAGAAATTGCCATGCTGGGTCAGACCAAGGGTCCATCAAGCCTAGCATCCTGTTTCCAACAGAGGCCAAACCAGGCCACAAGAACCTGGCAATTACCCAAACACTAAGAAGATCCCATGCTACTGATGCAATTAATAGCAGTGGCTATTCCCTAAGTAAAAACTTGATTAATAGCCGTTAATGGACTTCTCCTCCAATAACTTATCCAAACCTTTTTTGAACCTAGCTACACTAACTGCATTAACCACATCCTCTGGCAACAAATTCCAGAGCTTTATTGTGCATTGAGTGAAAAAGAATTTTCTCCGATTAGTCTTAAATGTGCTACTTGCTAACTTCATGGAATGCCCCCTAGTCCTTCTATTATTCGAAAGTGTAAATAACCGATTCACATCTACTCATTCAAGACCTTTCATGATCCTAAAGACCTCTATCATATCCCCCCTCAGCCATCTATCCTCCAAGCTGAACAGCCCTAACCTCTTCAGCCTTTTCTCATAGGGGAGCTGTTCCATCCCCTTTATCATTTTGGTTGCCCTTCTCTGAACCTTCTCCATCACAACTGTATCTTTTTTTAGATGTAATGATCATTAATTACTTTAGAAGTTTTGTAAACTGCTCTGTGTTGCTTTGCGCTGCAAGACAGGTGGTCTGTAAGCGAGAACTAACATAATATAAAATAATCATCCTGGTCAAGTAAACTAAATGGTAATATACCTTTGCATGGAATTTCTATTCATGGAGAAGACTATTTTAAAGTCAACTATTCAGGCAAATAGCAATTCACATATGAAAACTGTCTGTCTTAAAATTGTCCTCCCTAGGTACGGCTAAAAGAATGTCCATTGTTCCAGAAAATGCATACTTTCAAACTACATTTTTGAGAGGCATTCCTGGAGGTGTATTTTGGTTAGCTGAAAAAAATAATACATGGAGATTGCATTTCTATATTTACATTTGCTCTTTACTTTGCAAAGGTCTGCGAGAATTTGTACCCAGAGCAATATTCAAAAGGAAAATATTGGTCTGCTTTTTCTTTAAAACTTGGTGCAAAGTTCTCAAGCAAATAGTGGCTGCAGACTTTTCCCTGAAGTGGACAGTCTGAAAATTGCCCCTAGAGATTCCAAAGTATAGTCTTTTCGATTATTGTTTTTGCAGTGTTTTTTATCTTACTTAATTCTGTACTATCCTTAATATATGCAGCTCCTCCACCAGTTCAATCTACAGTTTCATTTCGATATATTTTCTATGTTGCTATAACAGTTAGCCTTCTACTAGGTCTCTGAGATGTCTATTATATTTTTATCCTAATTTTAGTTCCATGCATTGTTAATCTCCAGTCTTATCTTTTGGACTTCTATTTGCATATAATCACCTAAGTCTATTCTTTTCATTCCTGTTCACTGCCTACTTACTGGCAGTCGGTTCCTACATCTCTCGTGCTATCCTTTTGGACATGCCTTCTCATAGTAATACGACAGATCTGAATAAGAATAACCCATGCCTACCTAGAGAAAAAAAAACAACCCAGTTAAGATTATTCAAATAGAGGCTGATGTAATAAACTGCGCAAAACTTACCGCGAGTTTTTGCGTAACTGCACTTGGTTTTCCGCACTAATCTTCCACGTGTATTAAATAATGCTGTTTGGCGGAAAAAACATACACACAAACCCACTCAAAAACACGTGGCAGGTTTTGCTCGAGTGTATGTAAATGGTATGCAAAGAAGGCAAATAACTATTCACGAGGTAATGAGGCAGCCACGCCAGCAGAGAGGTCAGGTTAGTGTGGGTTTCTTTAAACGGGATTTTAAGTTTCTGGGTCAGGGCAGGAGTTAAGTGGAAGCACATGTCTGAAGGCCCTTTTACTCCATTGCAGTAGCCTTTTCCTCTCTGGGCCCCTGGGTCTTGGTGATTGCGATAATGCCAGTGCTGGTCTTGGCGATGCTGCAGCTCCGGGCAGTGTTAGTCTCTGTAGCCTCTGAAGATCGCTTGTCCAGCCATCCTGGCTTCTGCTCTCTCCTGGTGGAGCTGATCCATGCCAAGTGGCCCTGGGCGCCCAGTGAGGAAAAGGCTGCACGGACACACAACCACACTATTGCCAGCAATGAAGTAAAAGGGCCAAAGTGATAGGAGATAATTTATTTTTGAATAGTAGTAGTAACTTCAATTAGTTAGAAATGTTTTTGCAGCATTTTTCCATTAGTGCCTGAATTTTCTGTGGCTTTCTACATTGGGGCTTTTAGGTGGGTTTTGGCATGTGTATTGGGTTTTGTGCATTTTTTTTGCTCTCTCTCATTTGCATGCCCTTCTCTTATTACATCCTGTGGGCC
Source organism: Rhinatrema bivittatum (assembly GCF_901001135.1). Taxonomy (NCBI): domain Eukaryota; kingdom Metazoa; phylum Chordata; class Amphibia; order Gymnophiona; family Rhinatrematidae; genus Rhinatrema; species Rhinatrema bivittatum. The sequence goes on along the minus strand of NC_042620.1, from coordinate 339,034,951 downwards.
ACCTGTTCTTACCGCATGTTCTTAAAAAAATACGTACAGAAAAATAGCGCCAGTTTCAGCGCGGGTCTTAATACATCATCCCCTTAGGAGGGGCAGATTTTCAAAGGCTATGCGCGTAACCCGAGAAAATCTTCCCCTGCGCACGCTGAGCCTATTTTGCATAGGCTCGGTGGCATGCGCGTATGTCCCGGGGCTTGAAAAAAGGTAGGTCTGGGGGCATGGCCGGGGGCGTGGCGGCAGTTCGGGGGCAGTCCGGGGGCATGGTGGCGCGACAAGGGCGGGATTGAGTGCCCCGGCACAGTGGCCTGTGCCGGGGCATGGCGCGCCGGCAGCCGGCCGGCGCGCGCAAGTTACGCCTGCTTTGGGCAGGCGTAACTTTTCGAGCAAAGGTGGGGGGGGGGGGGCAATTTAGTTAGGGATGGGGGTGGGTCAGAAAAAAGTTCCCTCCAAGGCCGCTCCGATCTCAGAGCAGCCTTGGAGGGAACGGAGAAAGCATCCGGGGCTCCCCTTGGGCTCGGAGCGAGCAAGGTGCGCGCGCATGTTATAAAATCGGGCATAGATTTGTCTGCGCCGGGTTGCACAAACAAATCTACGCCCGCGTGTAGATTTTAAGATCTGGCCCTCACTGCGCACAGTTGGCAGCACCTCATACTTATTAATGCTAGTTCTTTTGTTGCTGCTGTACAGACAGTCCTTCAGTTAGCCTTTGTATAATGTTTTCCCTTGTCCATAAACTAGACTGGATCACTTTACTGTGGCGTGATAGATTCTGCCCAGAGAATCTTAATGGCTTTAGTAGCTGACTTGCTGGTACACACACAATGCCTGATAGCCTGTGTCACTGCATCCCCCACTATTTCCTTAAAGATGAAAATAACCTGGATAACTCAGTACAAGCACACTGTCTCTCCGCGCATTTGTTAATAAATTTAAAAAATATTACACATAGATTAAACAGTATCTGTATTTTAATGGCATATAGGGAAAATGCAATACACAAATGTATAATAAATAATTCAGATTAAGAAATGCTTATTCAGTTTCAATATGCAGTTTCATGGCGACCTGCCTGTGAATGTACAGCATAACTAATGCCCACAGCAAGAGGCAAAGAACATATAGATTTGTTTCTACAATAGCCCTCACATTTCCTCTGCTCTGTGGGAGAATATCTTTTAATTGACCCTCTGCTGGATCAACGTCTGCCTGATAAATTGTAATCCCTTCTTTAAAAACTCTCTGGGCTGCCTTTGAATGTCACACAAGCTTGGTAATGACATTGACAACCCATTAAAACAGGTTCATGCTATAAGGGATGAAAAAGATCTTACCATTCATGAATTGCACAATGAAAGTTCAAGATTAAGCATCTGAAGAAATCAGTAGCCTGCCCATAAAAAACATGCATCTAGACAGTTTTTTTCTACTGAATTTACTAAATGTATTACAAAGGATGTTTGTAAATCTTTAAATACTGTAATTTTCCTTATAGATTATATATATTGCTTTGTTTTTTAATTTAGTTGTTAGGGGGTTTTCCACTTATTTGATTTCATTTAATGTTTATTTTGTTTTCTTTAGTTTACACAACGAAATAGACATACAAAATAACCACCCCAAAAATGCTAAAAAAAAAAAAAAAAAAAATGGCCTCCCAAGGTCACCAGTCCCCACCACCCATCCCTCCCATCCAGAAAAATACCAGGGCCAATTTACCTGGTCCAGCAGGGAATTCATTGACGAGGCATAGGCTTGGCTAGAGTAGGCCTAGGTCATGGTAGTCACCAGGAACTCAGCCTAGGCCTTATGCAACGTGTGAGTTTCAAGGCATGATTCTAATGCCTTGGCCTAGGCCTGATGCTGAAGCCTCAGACTCAGCCTAGGCCTTATGCAACGTGTGAGTTTCAAGGCATGATTCTAATGCCTTGGCCTAGGCCTGATGCTGAAGCCTCAGACTCAGCCTAGGCCTTATGCAACGTGTGAGTTTCAAGGCATGATTCTAATGCCTTGGCCTAGGCCTGATGCTGAAGCCTCAGACTCAGCCTAGGCCTTATGCAACGTGTGAGTTTCAAGGCATGATTCTAATGCCTTGGCCTAGGCCTGATGCTGAAGCCTCAGACTCAGCCTAGGCCTTATGCAACGTGTGAGTTTCAAGGCATGATTCTAATGCCTTGGCCTAGGCCTGATGCTGAAGCCTCAGACTCAGCCTAGGCCTTATGCAACGTGTGAGTTTCAAGGCATGATTCTAATGCCTTGGCCTAGGCCTGATGCTGAAGCCTCAGACTCAGCCTAGGCCTTATGCAACGTGTGAGTTTCAAGGCATGATTCTAATGCCTTGGCCTAGGCCTGATGCTGAAGCCTCAGACTCAGCCTAGGCCTTATGCAACGTGTGAGTTTCAAGGCATGATTCTAATGCCTTGGCCTAGGCCTGATGCTGAAGCCTCAGACTCAGCCTAGGCCTTATGCAACGTGTGAGTTTCAAGGCATGATTCTAATGCCTTGGCCTAGGCCTGATGCTGAAGCCTCAGACTCAACCTAGGTCAAGGCCCAACACTGGGACCCGATGCTGGGGCCTCAGCCTAGGCACCTGGACACAGGCTTGATGCCAGGGCCCAGTGCAGGAGCTGGGTCCGGACACCTGGGTCTTGGCCTAGGACAAGGCCCAGACCCCAGCCCAATGCAAGGTCCAGGCCCATAGATCAGGTGCCAATGCAGGGCCTCAGCTTGGGCCCAGGCCCAATACCTCGGCTTTGACTCATGCCCAGGCCTTGAGGCTGGAGCCCTGGCTTTTTACGTATTGTCCTCTTCTTTCTATATAATGACAGTGTCTGTTGGGCACGTGCCAGAGTTAATTAACTCTAGCGTCTCCCTCCTCAGTGGAAGGTATCTTTTTTTGTATAGCAGTTTAAATGAACTGTTGAACACCAAAATGGCACCCTCCCCAGTGGACACTGTCATTATAAAGTAGAAAGAGGAGAACAGCGTGTATGAGGGCTGGGCTCCAGTCTCCGAGCTTTAGGTTTAAGCTGAGGCTGAGTCTCCCAAGTTTGGCCTGGGCCTGGGTCTTGGCCTTGGCTGAGACCCCAGTGACAGACCAGTACCCAAGCTTTTGCTTATGCTGAGGCCCAGGCATTGGGACCCAGACTCCAGGCTGGGCCCTGGCATTGGCCTGCACCTTGGCTGTGTCTTTAGATCCCCCAACAGATAAAATAAGTTGGGGCCAGGATGTTTCTGGCCCCAGCAAGATTTTGGGGCTTTGGAATTTCCTTGGATCTTGGCATAGACCTCTGCATTGGGCCAGGCCTAAGTCAAGACCCTGGTGTCACATTCGGGCATAGGCCAAGACTTCTGCTTTGGTCTGAACCTATTCCCTGGGCATGGCCCCAACCTCAGGGCTGGGCCTATTTTTGAAGACTGGGAAGGAGGCGGAAAAGAGAAAACAAAGGCTGGGAAGGAGGGAGAAAAGAGAGGATGGGAAGGAGGGAGAAAAGAGAAAACAAAAAGGGGAAGACAAATCACCGGCACCCTCTAGTGAGAGGACTGGAGACAAATATAGAAAAAAGTGTCAGGAAGGCAGGGGGAGCCTCAAAACTAAAGAGCCATGGGTTGCCCCGAGGCTCACATTCACCACAAGTAGTACTTACCTCCAGCACACATGGCAGGCACGTACCTGTCACAGAAGGTCGAACCCTCTGGGCCACCACAGCAGTCTTACCACCAGGCAACAGCCGTCTGAGCTCACCCCGGTGCTGGCCCCTGGAGAACCATCACCGTTGAATCCCCCCATGATCCGGAGGGAAGGAGGTAGAACAAGGGAGGGAGAGGGGGCGACAACCTCAGGGTAGGGGGCCCACAATATCCACCGATAGGGCGGGGGATGTAGCAAGGAAGGGGGGGGGGGTCGCCGACCAAACTGGGGAAGGGGAGGGATCCCTATCGAGACCAAGGAGGGGAGGGGAAAGGGCCCCCTCACCCCCTTCGCTTTGATCCTTAGCAAGGGGTGAGGGGAGGGAGGGGAAAGTAAGGGAAAGGGACACCCACAAAGTGCACAAAAATAAAACAGAACTACAACACAAAGAACTCAAATCAGAGGGATTAACTCAAAAAGGGGAGGGAGGGGAGGGGGAGCACCCCATCCACTGCTCACCGGCGGGTAAACTCCTCCACCCACCCAGTGGACAGCGCACAGAAGTGCTCTGCCTTCAGCCGGGCACGAACCGTCAAGCGGAAGAGGACCTCACAGCCGAGGGACCAGCCCTCGGCCAACATCTCTTGCCGCGACCACCAGACTGAGGATCTGGCAGTGGACAGGAGATAGTTGACCAAGGTGTCCCTCTGGCGCAAAGGCCCCCTCCTATGTGAGCGCCCGTATATTAGGTGGTGCAGGGTGAAATGTAACCAAAAACAAACCCTTCAAAAAGGACAGGAAGGGGGTAAGCCTGGGACTCTGAAGCCCCAGGTGGAAGAGGTCCTCCTCCTGCCCGCAACCAAATGGACAGGAGGGGTCCTCCCGGAATACGCACGCCTTGAACCGGCCAGTGGCCACGGCCCCGTGCACCAACCTCCAGGAGCGGTCCCCTTCGTAGCTGGGGATCAGCTCGGAATAGAACGACCCCCAGCGGGGCCCGTCCCGTCCCTGCCCCTTGGCAGGCCTCGGGGCAAGGGCGAGGCGATGCACGGTATGTACCACCAGCCGGCCCAGGACCCTCCAGGACACGGTCCGGAAGTCCGCTATGGGCAGTTCCCACAGCCTGCTAAGACGGCGCAAGGAGGAGTGTCAGCTCTGTGAGGGAGCCCGAACTCCTCGGCAAACCTGGGCCCTATAATGAGCACCGGGGGCTGGGGATGCAGTCGGGTGGGGAGCCCTGGGCTGCAGCGGGCCCGACTCGCTCATGACTCTCGCTAGAATGCGGAGAGCGTCGGGTACAAACTTCAGGATGTGGCCGACGACTTGGGGCGGGGCATCTAGCATGTCCATGACCCTGGTCACCCAGGCTCTGACCAGGAAGCGTCGCAGGCTGGCATCCTCCTCCAGCCCCACCAAACCGAGAGCGCGGTTATGCAGGAGGGGCTCCCCCAGGAGGTCACCCGGCCTGCTCGGCAAGCCCCTGGTCAGTCCCAGCAGCATCCAAGCTTTCAGCATCTCGTGGTAGAATCCCGGCAGCTGCGAGAGCCTCTTGGGGGTGAAGCCGCTCGGGTCGAGGACCAACAGCTGCCAGTCGTACCGCAGGTTGCCCGCTTGGCATAAAAATGCGTCGCCAGCTGGCGCCATTGTGGAGCGGGGTCCGCGTACAGATATCTCTGCAGGGCCTGTAGACGGAAGGTGTGCACCTGACTCCTCAGGCACATGAGCCCGTGACTGCCCTCTCCCGACGGGAGAGCCAGGATCCCTGCGGAGACCCAGTGCTTCCTGCCGCCCCAAAAGAAGTCCCCATGCAGAACCAGGGCTGAGATTTCAAATGTTTGTAAACAGTCAATTAATGAAGTATAAAATTATCCCTGGTTAGTTAGGATCATAAAGATTGGCCATAGTTTGATCCGTTCTGTAAACCACTCCCAAATAATAATGTATCTGCCCTTGGGATCTTTATATGCATTACTAATAAAAATGGGAATGCTTTATGAATTAACTGTGGTATTATGAGATGCAAAAATTGCTTGTCCAACCCGATCTTTCCCCAACTTTTCATGCTCAATTCTAGTCATATGCATTTCCTACAGAAAGGCCATTTGTACATTCTTCCAATTGAGATATTGCAATATTCTGATATGTTTAATGGGATATAAAGACCCCTAACATTAAGGGATATAATCTTGAAATTAAAATGAACCATGTATCAAAAATAAACATTTTTAAGAACACTTTAATCATAAAGAAAGTCCCAAACTGAATCAGTTGTTATACCAAATGTCCCCACAAGTCACTTCATTAACAAATATGGTACTTTTTACATTGGAATTCCTCATAACCATTCTGGAAACTCCCTCCTCCCCTCCAAAACTTCCCTGCAATTGCCCAAACAACATGAAACCAACTTCCACCCATCTACCTACCTCGCCCTTCCTTGTCACTTGCCATTAGCAATCCAAACAGGTGTCCCAATTATTACTACAAGCATATGTGGCTGTAAAGCAAGAAAAACTCCTTTTAAATGTAACAAGATCCATTGCAGATTGGAGCCGGCTTTCTTGCTGGGCCCAGAACATATGCACCCAGTCTCCACAGAAAAAAGAAAAGGGCACAGCCCAAAAAAGGAAAAAGAAAAGGAAAACTGTCCCAACTGTTATTGTTTGTAAGGTTTTGGGGGACACTGTGGAGCATATACAGACTTCTGGTATAGAGCCTTGTTGGTAAAGTTACTCACACAGCGGTTTCTCCTGAAAGGTGACACAGAAGCTGGAATAGAGGCAGGCCCTCGAGGAGCGAGTACCTGGTTCCAGGGAACAACTCTGAGGAAATAAAGCTGGTAACTCACTGATGATGTAGACAGCGGTTTCTTCCAAGCAGAAGAAATAAGTTCAGGCATCGAGTCAGGGAACATGGGCCCTCGAGGAGCGAGTACCGGTCCCTGATGGCAACCTGCAAGAAATGAGAGAGGCCCCCAAGGAGCGGGTACCCTGTTAGGATAAAGTCCAAAAGTTGGAGAGGCAGAGTAGCTAGGTATGGAGAGTGAATCCCATCCATAAGGATTCCCTTGCTAACTCGATTAGCTAGCAACAAGTGTAGGCTTTTGTATCCGGGATATGTGACATCATCACAGGGGGATGCCCCTGAGGTTCGTGCCAAAGAGATAATAAGAAGCAGGGCCACGCGGCGCATGCTCCCTCTGGTACCTGGACAACATGGCAGGATGCAGGACCAAGCCGGACCGGGGATGCAGGAGAGGATGGAAGGCAGATGCCGCGGCAGCCAGACGTCCATCAACCACGGGAGGAGTTGCAAAAAAGGTAAGGTGGGTGGAGTAGAGATGTCAATTATGTGCTGAGGTTCTTCAGGCACATCCTCCGAGAGAAAGGAGTGTGACAAAGCATCAGCTCTGGTAATCCTGCCTCCGGGGTGATATTTAAGCACAAAGTCAAAGCGATTGAAGAATAAGGACCATCTAGCTTGTCTGAGGTTAAGACACTGAGCATGGCGGAGATACTAGATTTTTATGGTCCGTGAATACGGTTATTTGATGTTGAGTGCCTTCGAGCCAAGTCCGCCACTCCTCGAATGCTAGCTTAATAGCCAAGAGCTCTTTATCTCCGATCCCATAGTTCTTCTCTGCCGGGGAGAAACGTTGTGAGAAGAAAGAGCAGGGACGTAAGGATTTAGAGTCTCTAGTTTGGCTCAATACAGCCCCCACACCAACATCCAAAGCATCAACTTCTATGATGAATGGCTTGTTGAGGTCAGGATGGCCTCCGCAGACCATTTTGAAGCGTTGGCACCCTGTTAAAGAAGAGTAGTTCTTTATAAAACTTCTATAATAGTTGGTAAACCCCAAAAATCGTCTCAGGGCCTTCAGGCTGGTAGGCTGGTACCAATTTTTAATACTCTTTAGTTTTTGAGGGTGCATCTGGAAGCCATCTTTAGACATGATATAGCCAAGAAAAGGTACAGAGTATGAAATTCACAATTTATTTATTTATTTAATTCTTTTAATATACCCAATTGGATAGTTTGGCATAGAGCCGATGTTCACGGAGTCAGCATAGTACTTGCTTGACATCCTCTGGATGAGTGGATAAATCCTGAGAAATTATCAGGATATCATCCAGGTATACCACGACACTCTTGTACAACAGGTCCCGCAAGATGTCGTTCATCATGTTCTGAAATACAGCGGGTGCATTGCACAGGCCAAAGGGCATTACTAAGTACTCAAAATGGCCATCTCGAATGTTGAAGGCTGTTTTTCATTCGTCGACACTGCAAATGCAAACTAAGTTGTAGGCCCCCTTCAGATCAAGTTTTGAGAATATTTTGGCCCCCTGAAGCCAGTCAAACAGCTCTGAGATTAAAGGCAGGGGGTAGTGGTCTTTAATCATGATCTCGTTCAGACCTCGGTAATTGATACAAGGATGTAAGGTACAGTCCTTCTCCACAAAGAAGAAGCCTGCGCCGGCTGGAGACTTCAGTGATCTAGTAAACCCCTTCTGTAAATTCTCCTCGATGTATTCAGACATAGCCTCAATCACTGAGAGTGGATAGACACGTCCATTAGGAGGTTCAGTATTGGGTTTCAGTCTTATGTCACAGTCATAGGACCTATGCAGAGGAAGAATGTCAGCAGCTTCTTTGGAAAACGCATCACTAAAAGATGCGTATTGAGGCGGCAGTCCAGGCATCGCTGGAGTTGTAGGCATGCAGATGACAGGAGCAATCTGCTTAAGGCACTTTCCATGACAACCTGGGCCCCAGCGGGAGAGTTCTAAGGAAGCCCAGTCGAATTGGGGTTGGTGCGACTGCAACCAGGGTAACCCCAGGACGATAGGGTGCATGGCCTTCTCTAACACAAAGAAGGGAATTGACTTTGTATGGAGAGCTCCAGTGCGAAGAGTTACCGGTTCGGTTTGGCAAGTCACATTACCCGGTAAGGGCTCCCCATGGATGGAAGATAGGAATAGTGGAACCTTCAAAGTGACGAGGGGAATTCTCAAATGTTCCACTAGACATCGAAGAATAAAGTTGCCTCCTGCCCCTGAATCCACCAGGGCAAGAGTTTGAAACTCAGACGGTCCGCAGATCAAGGAGACTGGAAGAGAGAGCTGAGGAGAGGGCGTAGTAAGGCCTAAGAACAGTCCTCCTGCAGGACTTAGGCCCATCCGTTTCCCGGACGAATTGGGCATGTTGGGACATCATGACCAGCCTGTCCACAATACATACATAGACCATGCCTCTTCCGAAGTCTTCTCTCTTTAGAAGTCAAATGACTGCGACCAAGTTGCATCGGTTCATCTCCACTGGCAACAGGAATTACTGGAACCAACCGAGGTGCAGGTTTAGCACTAACCTCCTTCTGACCTGGTCCTCTATTAGGCCGGAGTTCTTTCACCTTATCACGAAGCCAGTGGTTGATTCTAGTAGCCAAAGCCACTAGTGGCTTTGGCTACTAGACCTGGTCCTCTACTAGAATCGACCACCGGCTTCGTGATAAGGTGAAAGAACTCCGGCCTAATAGAGGACCAGGTCAGAAGGAGGTTAGTGCTAAACCTGCACCTCGGTTGGTTCCAGTAATTCCTGTTGCCAGTGGAGATGAACCGATGCAACTTGGTCGCAGTCATTTGACTTCTAAAGAGAGAAGACTTCGGAAGAGGCATGGACTGTGTATGTATTGTGGACAGGCTGGTCATGATGTCCCAACATGCCCAATTCGTCCGGGAAACGGATGGGCCTAAGTCCTGCAGGAGGACTGTTCTTAGGCCTTACTACGCCCTCTCCTCAGCTCTCTCTTCCAGTCTCCTTGATCTGCGGACCGTCTGAGACCTGAAGAACCTCAGCACATAATCCAGCGAGTCAGGGGTTTATGAGCGGCCAGTTCATCTTTCAAGCGAGTATTCAGGCCTCTGAAGAAGAGAGTTTTCAGGCATTTGGGGGTCCCAGCAGAGTTCTGTAGCAAGAGTCTTGTACTCTATCACAAAATCAGCCAGTGGTCATTTGCCTTGCTTCAGGTCCACCAGAGCAGAACCGGCAATGGTCACTTGGGCAGGATACTAATAGAATAGGCCAAGCAGGAGCTCCACTACACTGCTGCTTTCAGGGTCAGTGCATCACGTGATCCCCACTTCTTGCATTTTCTCTTGTGATTTAACAACTTTGAATAGCTTTGTGTCATTGGCAAATCCGATCACCTCACTCATTGTTCCCATTTCCAGGCTGTTTATAAATATATCAAACAGTACTGATCCCAGAATGGGGTATTCCACTGTTCACCTTCCTTCATTGGGAAAATATACCATTTAGCCCCATTCTCACTTTTCTATCTTTTAACCAGTTCCCAATCCACAATAGGACCCTGCCCCCATCCCATGACTTTTCAATTTCCTCAGAGAAGACCAAAGCAAAGAATTCACTTAAAGCTAGATTTTAAAAAGAGGGCATCCATGTGCACGCAGTCCCTGGATCGCACATGGATGCGCCAATTTTACAACGTGTACGCATTGCCATGCACATGTTCTAAAATATGATACCTGCATGCACATGCGTGCCCGGTTTTATAATCAGTGCGCACATGTGCGGGTGGGTTCAGACTCACGCCATGCAATGGGGGGATTTGCTAAAAAAAAATGTGCAGCGATGCAATACAGCCTTCCCCAGTTCCCTCCCAGTCTGCTCTAATTATTTTTTTTTTTTGTTAAATAACTTACTGCCCCTTTGGAGCAGAAGCAAATCCCGTGCGTTGGCCAACTGCCAGCGCACGCTTTCCCAGGACAGCATCTAATGGCACTGTCCCGGCCCGGCCGTCCCCCAGCCCCTGCCCCTGGCCCGCCCCTTTTACTGAGCCCGGCACTACCGCGCATATCTCCTGATATGCGCATGGCTAGGCTGTTTCTAAAATGTCCTCTGCATGCGCACGGCCCTGCCACTCGCGTATCTCCCAGTATTTGCACGTGCCGGGCTTTTAAAATGTGGCCCTTGATCTCTTTGCTATGGCTTTGTTATCCCTAAGTGCCCCTTTTACCCCTCATAAGCTTTTTACTTCAAATGTACCTGTAAACGTTTTTATTATGAGTTTTTGCTTTCACAGCAAGCTTCTTTTCAAATTCCCTCTTTGCCTTCCTTATCGATGCTTTGCATCTAACTTGCCTGTGCCTATGCTGTTTCCATTCAGATTCCTTTTCCATTTATTGAAAGGTGTTCTTTGAGCTATTATATAGCCTCTTTCACCTCACCTTTTAACCATGCTGATATATGGTTCCTTTTCCCTATTTCATCTTGGGATCTAGCATTAGAGCAACTTATAAGATGTCTGAAGCAGATTAATGCTTGGCTTACAGATAATAGCCTAGCTCTAAACATTGCTAAGTCCGAGATCCTTTTGCAATTTTGCTCTGAGGTGTAAAGAATGATCCTACTTCCTGGTCCTTTGCAGGTTCCACAATTCTAATTCAATTAACGGTTAGAGACCTAGTAGTGATCACTAACTCTTTTTCTTACCCTTCGACCACATGCTGAATCTCACTGATTCAAAGGTTTTTTTTTGAAAATTCCAACTTTTCTTGGAGGAATTTTCTTGGCTATGTGGATTTTCTTGGATACGTGGATTTCTGGGTGGTTACTCAACCTCTTATCCTTTCCTCGCTGGATTACTGTAATTCCCTCCTCCTTGGCCTATCACAGTCTACATTAAAGGCCTTAAAACTAATACAACATTCTGCTGCCTGTTTGATTTCAGATTTGTCCATTACGGTCTCTTATTACAGCAGAATTAGCAGATTTATATTGGTTCCCTATCTCTGGCAGATTTGATTTAAGTCCCATCAAGGATTTGCATCTCTTTGTTATTCTTCTGATCTAGTCACCCAGTGTCCCTCATGTACATTATGTTCCTCGTTAGGAAACTTTTGAAGGTTCCTTCTTTTAGGAAGGTTCGGTTAAAGGAATCTAGACAAATATTTTAGGGTGGCAGGCCCTGTTTTCTGGGATTAACGTCCTCACTCTCTAGTCGGAAGCTGAATTCTCACCTGAAAAAAAAGTTTCTGCTGCAATTAGGTTAGGAGATCATTTCCTTTCTGCTCCTGAGTCTCTAATTGCAGATTCCTCTGCAATTGTTAATCCTAAGGTGATTTCAACTTATTTTCATCCCGTTGCTTCCACAGAACTCGGTATGTCTTGGACTAAATGAAGATCTTCAAAGAGCCCTTTGGATGTCTGTTGATTTTAGTCCAAATTTCCAAAGCCCAGTGCACGCAAAAACCCAGGGGCTACGAATGTGGCCGGGCCATGTGCATGCCAAATACATTTTAAAAATGGCCCGGCCACATGCATATCTCCTAATACACGCCAAAGTGCCGGGCACAGCGGGGTAGCATGCGCTGGCCGGCTGCCTGTGCTTGGAACTTACTCCTGCTGGAGGAGCGGGTAAGTTCTGAAACAAAAAAAAATGACGATAGTTAGGGTAGGTTTAGGAGAGGGGGAGGAGAGGGGGAGGAGAGGGGAAAAGGGAGGAAGGCTAGGTAGGGGGGATAGGAAAGTTTCCTCCCAGTCTGCATGTTATAAAATCACTGCATCCATATGGGCGTGCCAGGAACCGTGCGCACATAGACGCACACGCGGGCCTTTGAAAATCTACCCCCTTCTGTTTTATATTGCTTAAAGGATTTGTTTATTTGTATCTTTGTTATGATGGTGAACTTATCCTTGTCAGAAGGGATTTTTCCAGAGTGGTTTAAGAAAGCTATAATTTGCCCCATACTTAAGAAGCCATTGCTTCCTACTGATGAGCTTTGCAGTTACCACCCTTTTTCTGTTCTTCCCTCACTGGTTAAGGTTTTGTCCTAAGTCAATTGGCAGATTTCCCGGAGGACAGTAGGATATTGAGTGACTTCCAATGTGGGTTTTGCCAATCACATAGCGGAAACTTTGCACATATCTGTGGCGGATTTTATCTTGCAGTATTTTGATCAGAAGATTGCTGTTGTTTTACTTGATGTTTCAGCCAATTTTGATTCTGTTTCTCGTTATTTTATTCTAGTGGCTATCGGAAATTGGAATTAGTGGCATAGTTTGACAATGATTTCATTCTTTTATACATCACCGGTCATAACAGGTTAGTTTAGGAGCTTCATTTCTATCTTGGTTGAAGGTACGGGCTGGAATTCTTCAGGGGTCCTCACTTTCTGTTACGACTGTCGCTGCCAGATGTCTCCATTCCACCCACCTTACCTTTTTTGTGACTCCTCCCGCGGTTGATGGATGTCTGGCTGCTGCGGCATCTGCCTGCCGTCCTCTCCGGCCTGGCTTGGGTGCTGCATCCCTCCATGTTTTCCAGGTACCATAGGGCGTGTGCGCCGCACAGCCCTATTTCTTATTTTCTCTTTGGCGTGAACCTCAGGGGCGTCCCCCTGTGATGACGTCATGCATCCCAGATACAAAAGTCTACACTTTCTGCTAGGTAATCGAGTTAGCAAAGGGATTCCATACAGATGGGATTCGCTCTCCGTACCTAGCTACTCTGCCTCTCCAACTTTTGGACTTTATCCTAATGGGGTACCCGCTCCTCGGGGGCCGCTCTCATTTCTTTCAGGTCGCTATCAGGAACCAGTACTCGCTCCTCGAGGGCCCATATTCCCTGACTCGCTGCCTGAACTTATCGCTTCTGCTTGGAAGAAACCGCTGCCTACATCATCAGTCAGTTACCAACTTTTCCTCAGAGCTGTTCCCTGGAACCAGGTACTCACTCCTCGAGGGCCTGCCTCTATTCCAGCTTCTGTGTCACCTTCCGGGAGAAACCGCTGTGTGAGTAACTTTACCAACGAGGCTCTATACCAGAACTCTGTGTATGCTCCACTGTACTCACTATCTCAGTTTTCTCCACTACAGCACAGCCATAGAGGGAATCGCTGTTCCAGTATCCTGAGGAACCCTAAGCCCAGCCGGGCTTCATCTCTACTCACTACCGCCACCTCTGGTGGCTTCTCAACTCTGTCTAATAAAATATATAACTCTGTGTTGTATGTCCCAAAGCTGAGCCTGACCTGTGGCCCCTCACAGGACTTCCCCCCATGGGCATGGTCAGCTGCCACAGTGTCCAAGGGTCTACCCAAAACCTTACAAACAATAACACAACCATCGGGCCTTTTCTTGTTTTGCCCCGTGCTCTGGAATGGGTTGCCTTTAGAGCTACTTTCACTGTCAGATTGTAAAGCCTTAAAGACTCACATAGTTAATGAAGTTTTTAAAGTGTTTTTGTTGTGTTTTTACATGAGAAGGATAGGAATGGAAAAATGGGGGTGTTTTGAAGTGTTAATATATATTTGTTTTGTTTTATATTATTATTACGTTTTATTGAGAATGTTGTTTATTTTGAATTATGTTGTAATCCACCCAGAACAGAAATTGATAAATGGGTGGAATAGAAGTGGGTATAGCAAATTGGGGAGGCTGGGAACAATAATGGGAATAATAAGAACATCTATATATTTTGATCACTTTATCAGTTTTAATGATGTGGATTTTTATCTTATTGCTGCTGATTTTGTAGCTGCTGTTAATTTTATCAGGAGTGTAAAGAGTAAAAGAGGAGAGGTAGTGAGGAACTGCAGAGTGAAGGCTCTTGTAGATAAGAGGAGCTGGAAATGGATATGGATCCAGTATAGTGATTTAAAAAAAGAGGTTATTATGGGTGTAGTAACTCCAGAGAAAGATATTTCATTCAGCTGAATTTTGAATAAATTGAGGGGAGAGAGATGGTTTACTACCTGACCTGTAAGGTAGTAATGGACAGCTGGCGCCATCTTTAAAAATGGCGTGGGCCATCCAGTGCTCCTACCATGTGGCAGAGGCTGGCCAATGGCACGGATATCCTGTCACATGGTAAGGGCAAAGGGCCATTGGTGCCATTTATAATAGTGGCAGCTGACAGCCTGAGAGCGGGATATCGCTTCCGGGACCACCACTGGACCACCAGATAATTTAAAACATTTTGGTGAGGGGGGGAAGCTAAGGGAGCTGTTTTGAAGGGTCGGGGGTGGGTTTTTTGTTTATCGGCTCTGGCGCAGCTGATAAAAAATTCACGATGTGAATTCATGATGTGAATCGGAACCGGAATCAATTCCGGTTCCGATTCACATCCCTACCTGGAAGAGCCTACTTTGGAGAAGAATCTCTCTTAAAAATAAGTTTTTAATCAAAATTTAAAAACTAAAAAAGAATTTCTGAATAAAATATTGTATGTTTCTTTAAAGGATTTTCTCTAGACCGGTGACTAGAAAAAGTGTATGATATCATTTTGCAGTAATTGCATATTGACATCTCTGAGGTCTTTACCCTTCTTTTGTATCAGGATTCAGCTCTGCTTGCATTTTATATCAATATAAAGGGTTAGGGTGAGGATTTGGTGATTTTCTGTATATTTTGATACAGCATGCTCAGAACAATTAGCCAGCTTCAATGAAAGGTGAATTTTAAAAGCCCAATGCATGCTGAAAGTAGGGGATGCACAAATTGCGTGCCAAGCAAATTTTAAAAGCCTCCCATATTAGATGTGTGCATTCGTTTCCTACGTATTGGTAATCCGCAACATATAGGGCCATATGCGTTGTATTTGTGAGGAAGCGAAACGAATCACGATTCCCCACGAATACAACGAATCTTCGCCGAATTAATCAGCCATCTAAAGGAGCAAATTTAAACAACCCCCCCACACTCCTAACCCCCTAAGACTTACCAAAACTCCCTGGTGGTCCAGCGGGGGGTCTGGGAGCCATCTCCTGTACTCACGCCCTCGGCTGCCGGTATTCAAAATGGCACCAGTAGCCCCTGTGACATAGTGAGGGCAAAGGCTATCGGCGCCATTTTGAATACTGGCAGCCAATGTCCCGAGTGCAGGAGGTCACTCCCGGACCCCCGCTGGACCACCAGGGACTTTTGGCAAGTCTTGTGGAGGTCAGGAGGGTTCCCCCAAGTCCCTGGACCACCAGGGATATTTGGCAAGTCTTGTGGGGTTCAGGAGGGTCCCCCAAGACTTGCCAAAAGTCCCTGGTGGTCCAGCGGGGGTCGGGGAGTGATCTCCTGCACTCGGGCCGTCGGCTGCCAGTAATCAAAATGGCACCAATAGCCTTTGCCCTTATCATGTCACAGGGGTTACCGGTGCCATTGGTCAGCCCCTGTCACATGGTAGGAGCACAAGATGGCGCTGGCCATCCATTGCTCCTACCATGTGACAGGGGCCGACCAATGGCACCGGTAACCCCTGTGACATAGTAAGGTCAAAAGTATCGGCGCCATTTGGAATACCGGCAGCCGAGGGTGTGAATGCAAGAGATGGCTCCCGGATCCCCCACTGGACCACCAGGAAGTTTTGGTTAGTCTTGGGGGGTTAGCGTATCTATTAAAAATCCAGCGCACTTTTGTTTGCACCAGTCACGCGAACAAAAGTACGCGCGGGCGTACTTTTTAAAAATCTGCCCCATTGTTTCTCTCAAGCTTTTAATTATCTGGATTAACCTGATTTTGTGAATTACTTTTTATAATTTTTGTTTTTAACCATTTTAACGTTATTTAAGGGAAAACAGTTGTCTTTATTTATGAATTTTATTATATCTATTGTAGTTTGTTTTGTCTTTATATGTAAATTATTGTTTTTAATATGTATAAACTTTTGATGTACATTGCTTTTATTTTATGATAGAAAGGCAATTAAGAAAACAAACTAAAATAAATGAAACCTCCCCAGTATGTGGCCGGCTATATTGTATTGTGGCTGCACTACTGAATATCCCTCTAAAGTTAGCTGGATAATTTCATCCTGCTAATTTTGAAATCCAGCCAGTGACTGAATACTACCCCCTCAGTCTTGCAGAGCAGAGCTAGCAGATACATAACCTGGGGACCAGTAGTGTGGGACTAAATAAAGGCAGCTGCAAAAACAGGATTCCCAAAATGGGGTGCATATTATACATGGTAATACACCTTTTTCAAGCTGTTTGTAGTGAAATGTGAGGATATATTATTCAAAAGGGTATACTAAGGGGTAGATTTTTTTAAAAATAAGCTCGCCCGTCCATTTGTGCGCACGTCCATTAGTGTGCTCCAATTAATGAGCGGACTGGGAGGGAACTCCCAACCACCTAGTCTGATCTCCCATCCCCTTCCCCTATCCTGCCCTCCCCCATCCCTATCCTAACCCCCCCCCCCCCCCCCAAATGAGTTGTCTTACCTGTTGCACCTGCCGGCACCCTGCTGGCACACAATCCCCCGGCAAGGCGGCAAATGGCTGCTGTGCCAGGTGCCTCTAGTCCCATCCCGCCCCTTTCACAAACCCCGGGACTTACACGCATCCTGGGGGTTTACGTGCGTGGCCGGGCCTTTGAAAATTGGCCTGGTGCGCGTAAGGCCCGGCTACACGCGTTAAACCTTTTAAAATCTACCCCTACATGTTTTAAATCTTCTGGAGTGCTCCCACATTTTAGCATTTTTTGAAAAGGCAACTTTAATTCTTTACCCGTTCCACCCCACTCATGATTTTATAAACTTCTGTCATATCCCCTCTCAGCCATCTCTTTTCCAAGCTGAAGAGCCCTAATCTGTGTAGCCTCTCATCATAGGGGAGATGTTCCATTCCCTTTATCATTGTTTTGCTCTCCTGTGCCCCTTTTCTAGTTTTTGAGATGGTATGAAGTGCTTCACATAACCCACAGCTTGCGGAATTTATTGTGAAGGGAAAACAGAGTTATGGAGTGGAGTGGTTAAATGTATGGAAGATAGGTTAGCAGCAAGCTATCAAATGCATCAGTGAGGGATGTCATTCTGGCTTCAATGCATCCCTTCAACATGGCTGCTAGAAACTGGAAGGTAGGACAGCAGGCAAGTAAAGTTGTTTCTGGTGATGACTGAGCAAGCAGTTGAATTACACGTGTTTTGTTATTTATGATCAGTTGACTTCTATATTCATTTCTGCAAAATAAAAAATAGGTTAAAGGGTATAAAAGGAAAAAAAATGAAATTATGTAGAAAATGTTCTGCACTCTGCAGAGTCTTTGTAAGGTATAAATGCGGAGCTCTGTCAGGGTATGTGTTTGCTTGAGTGCTTGTGGGTAGAACGAAGAAAATATAAAGGCAATGGAGAACGAAGAGATTATTTGCTAGACTGAGATAAAGTAGTGATTCTGGAAATCTAAGCGCTAGCAATGATGTGGTGATGACACAAGAGAATCTGAATGCGAACATTTTTGTTCAGTCACTGATTAATATCTTGCAAATTTTTTAGAATTGAGCCCATTATGTACAGAGAAAATTGTTTGCTATTCCTGGGCAATATAAATGTATAAATATTGACATATCTCTTGCCATAACAGCCTTTCTAAATTACAGAGAGTGCATTGGCTAGCCACATAGTCATTTTTCATCATGAAAAAGGATTGTAGAATAACCAACATTAAAATAGCAATAAATCATCGGTCAATATGCACTGGAGTGTATGGTGACTTTGAGGTATAATTCACAGAGTTAGTAAAGAAAGTGTGTAGAATAAGCAAAGTTATGCATGATGAGGGTAAATTTCAAACAACTCCACATGACCCCATATACGTCTGCCTATAACCACGTGGAGATCTATTACAGGATTTGGTAACCTGCGTGTAGGAGGTATGCATAGATTAGAAAATACATGTATATATATACTCCCAAACAAATGCGCATATGTATGGTTAGACGTGAACACCTGCAATGCATTGAAAGCGCATATTTTTCCTACCTATTTTAAAAACATAGGTGCATAAATGTTAAGTGTAAAAAAAAAATTGTGACTTTCTTGCATAAAACCCTGTTTACATGCAGAAGTTGGTATATTTGAAAACGTGTGTGTCTAATTGTAATCACCAATTTGCCAAAACCTCTAGCCAGTTCATCCTGTACTTCTCCAGGTCATTGTGACCCTTCTAGTCTTCACTGAGCTAGGCCCCCATTCCCCCAGACCTCCCACCCAACCAATGAACAATAGATGAGTCTGATATCAATTGTGCAAGATTATTAGCAGGTGGAAAATTATGCAAATAAGTTGACAAATGTGTGTGTTATTCACTTAGGGGTAGATTTTCAAATAGCGCAAATTGGCCTACTTTTGCTGGCGCATCAGGCGCAAGCAAAAGTAAGCTGGATTTTAGTAGATACGCGCGGAGCCGCGCGTATCTGCTAAAAACCTGGATCGGCGCACGCAAGGCTATTGATTTTGTATAGCCGGCGCGCGCCTACCCCCGTTCCCTCCGAGGCCTCTCCGAAATCGGAGCGGCCTCGGAGGGAACTTCCTTTTGCCCTCCCCTCACCTTCCCCTCCCTTCCCCTACCTAACCCACCTACCCGGCCCTGTCTAAGCCCCCCCCTTACCTTTGTCGGGGGATTTACGCCACCCCCCAAGACTTGACAAAAGTCCCTGGTGGTCCAGCAGGGGTCCTGGAGCGATCTCCTGCACTCGGGCCGTCGGCTGCCACTATTCAAAATGGCGCCGATAGCCTTTGCCCTTACTATGTCACAGGGGCTACCGGTGCCATTGGTTGGCCCTTGTCACATAGTAGGAGCACAAGATGGCACGGGCTTTCCATTGTTCCTACCATGTGATAGGGACCGACCAATGGCACCAGTAGCCCCTGTGACATAGTAAGGGCAAAGGCTATCGGCGCCATTTTGAATACTGGCAGCCGATGGCCCGAGTGCAGGATACTGCTCCAGGACTCCCACTGGACCGCCCCCCAAGATGACAAAAGTCCCTGGTGGTCCAGCAGGGGTCCTGGAGCGATCTCCTGCATTCGGGCCGTCAGCTGCCAGTATTCAAAATGGTGCCGATAGCCTTTGCCCTTACTATGTCACAGGGGCTACCGGTGCCATTGGTCGTCCCCTGTCACATGGTAGGAGCAATGGACAGCCGGCACCATTTTGAATACGGGCAGCCGACAGCCTGAGTGTAGGAGATCGCTCCAGGACCCCCGCTGGACCACCAGGGACTTTTGGCAAGTCTTGGGGGGGGGGGGTCAGGAGGGTGGGGGTTTATTCGTTAGTGATATGTTGTATTCGTGGGGGTTCGCCATACGTTTCATGACCCTCACAAATACAACGAATATTGGCAGATTGCCAATACGTTGCAAACTAATGCACACCCCTAGTGCATATATGCTATTCTTACACATACAAATATTTTGAAAAGTCACCCAAATTCTTTTTTTTTGTCTCCAGAGAGTGAATAATGGAAAACTCCTCAAATTTCAACTGTCATAAAAGGATTTGGAAGATATTTGTCCTAACCTAGAGAAGATATTTGGATTATACAGGAAGAGGAACTACAAAATAGATGCCCCATTGTTCCCTCCATTCTGCCCACAGATATGCCTACAAAAATCCATTCACTCCATACACACAAATGCATTTTATTCACCTTTTGGAGCCATTAGATCTGCAGATATTATTCCTGCTCAAACTGACATAAATCTGGGCTGAAGTGCTAAGGCAGTCATGCAGCTCTCGTTACTTTCCCTGAGAGAAATTTTGACATATTTAAAACTTTTTGACACTTGGACAATTACAGGAAAGCTCGCTGCAGTAAACCTTCTACTTTTACTTGATCAGATAACATCACAAACACAATTTTTACACAGATTCCTCCATTTGTCAAAACACTAACTAATGAAGACACCCAAAAATTGATTTTTAAAAGGGCACAGACCTGCCTAGGATCATGACTGTTGCCGTTAACAAAATGCTTAGGCCTACAACATGTACATCACCTCTCTTCTTCTATTCTAAGCAGAGTTTTCCTGACAATCAAGTTTTTACTGTCTTTACGCACACATTCATTCACTCATACTTCATATATAATCACATTTCCACTCTACACCCTTAGGAGAGAATTTTCATAGGGCTTCTGCACGTAAAAATAGCAATTATATATGCAAGTAGCATTTACATGCTTATATATTATTTTATAAATATCAAGAGTATGCATGTATAGTCGGTTTTACATGTAGATTTTGCCAGAAAGGATTCAGAAGTACTTATGGTAATTGCTATTTACAGTATATGTGTATACATTACCAAAATTATATTTGTACACTTTTACACCTACTAAATTTACACACGTGAAATTGGACTAGTCTTTTGTCTGCAGTTTTTAGATAGGAGGACTGGCTAAACTGGTGAGAGTTCAGGGTGAAATGCTGAAGAAGGCTAGTTTCCAAACTGTGGGGTCAGGACCCCAAATGGGGTCACCAAACCTTCAGCTGGGGTCGCGAGTGCCTTCCATGGCAACGCTCTTCAGTCGCCCGCAGCATCAGTAGTGGAAGTCAGCATGGGGTCTACGAGCTGCCACATACTCACAAGCCCTGTAGCGGCACTGCCATTGCATGACCTCCTGTTGTAACAGGAAACCCAGCACGAGGAGGGATCAGGGCCACTGCAGGGCCCATGAGTTTTCATTAGTCCACAGACCCTGTGCTGAATGTTATTAGTAATGCAGATCACCATAGGTCTTGCGATCAGCCATCAGGAGAGGGTAAGGCTGAATATTGCCTCACTCACCACTGAATCTACCCAGGAGAAAAACATTGCCCCTGTCATCAGCCTGCCCTGTCTTCCCAGCAGTTGTCATACATCTTTGGACTGGGCCCAAACAAAAATGTTCCCTCTGACCCTGGACAGGAGAGTATTAGAAAGGGGTGCTATTTGAAGGGAGGGATGTGAGGGAAGAGGAGGTTGGGGTTTGGAGAAGTTGGAGAAGGATTGGCTGTGGAAAGTGAAAGAGGGGGGGAATGACAGAGGATCAGTTGAGGGTTATAAGAAGGTCTTGGGGAATCAAAAAGAGGTGGTGAGAGAGAAGGGATGGACTTGGGAGGGAGTATGCTAGAGGGGCAGAGGTCCTCTGGTGGGGGTGGAGGCTGAGAGAAAGGATCCACTGGATAGGACGGATGTTGAATGAGAGATCAGCTGGAGTGCAGGGAGGGTGAAGAGTGATTGATGGAGGTGGACCACACCCCTGCTAATTTGTTTTGGTCATCCTCTGGGGTCATGTGAATTTTCAAATGTTTAAAATAGGGGTCACATTGGGTAAAAGCTTGGGAAGCCCTGGGCTAAAGGGTTTAGGTGAACTGGAGAAAGACTGGATGAGCTGGTGGAGTTATCGGTAAACTGTTGATTCTAAGTTACTCGTGCAAGTATTTTCAAACTGGTATACTTTCATACTTTATCAAATACCTGTCTCTGCATTCAGGTCTAGATGTCTATTTGCAGTGTCATGATTATTTTATAAAATGAGTGTAGAAGGTAAGTATTTTTCTTGCATTGGAAATATTTCAGGGTGATGCAATATCGGCATGCAGAAAACGGGCGCTCATAATTGAGCGCCTACTCTCTTAACGTGCACTGAGGCACCTTTCCAGGACACCCAATGTTATATTTAAATGGGATGCTGTGGTACAAAGGAGGCGCTAGGGGAAATTGTGCATCCCTAGTGCCTCCTCAGCAGCAGGCGCCCAGGAGAGGTGGCTGTCAGCAGGTTAGGAAAACGGACGCTCAATTTTATGAGCGTTCGTTTTCCTAACCTGTGCACAAACATGGATGCTCAACTAACAAGTGTTCACTTTTCTATCCCGTATTCATAACCTGACTGCTGGCACATTAAAAAATGTTTTTTAAGTTTATTTTAGGGATATCCTTTTTTGGGTCCCCCAACTTAATATCGCCATGATATTAAGTCGGAGGAACTACAGAAAAGCACTATTTTCTGCTTTCCTGTTATATTTTTTGGTTCCTCAAGAATTAACACCTGCTCCAGGGCAGGCATTAATTTTTGAGGGTAAAAATGTGTGCATCGGGCATACTTTTTTTTTTGCATCCGGGGACATAGTTACCGTATTTTTCACTCCATAAGATGCACTTTTTTCCCCCCAAAAGTGTGTGTGTGTGTGTGGTGGGGAGGGGGGGGGATGTCTGTGCATCTTATGGAGTGAATATTAAAAAAAACAAAAACAAACTAACTACAACCAATATTTTTTTTGTCCCCATTCCAACCCTTTAAATTTAATTAACTACAACCCCCACCCTCCTGACCCCCCCCCCCCCCCAAAGACTTGCCAAAAGTAACTGGTGGTCCAGCGGGGTTCCTGGAATGATCTCCTGCACTTGGGCAGTTGGCTGCCGGTATTCAAAATGGCGCCAATAGCCCCTGTGACATAGTAAGGGCAAAGGCTATCGGCGCCATTTTGAATACTGGGAGCCGATGACCTGCATGCATGAGATCGCTCTAGGACCCCCGCTGGACCACCAGGGACGTTTGGCAAGTCTTGCAGGGGACTTCTCACCAGCGCCGATAGCCTTTGCCCTTACTATGTCACAGGGGCTACCTGTGCCATTGGTCGGCCCCTGTCACATGGTTGGAGCAACCGCCCAATGGCGCTGATAGCCCCTGTGACATAGTAAGGGCAAAGGCTATCGGTGCCATTTTGAATACTGGCAGCCAATGACCCGCATGCAGAAGATCGCTCTAGGACCCTGCTGGACCACCAGGTACTTTTGGCAAGTCTTGGGGGGGAGTCGTCAGGAGGGTGGGGGCCTATTTGTTGGTGATCCGTTGTAGTCGTGGGGGTTCGCCATACATTTCGGAACCCCCACGAATACAACGAATATGGCATATACATTTCGGATTCACAATACGTCGAAAACGAATGCACACCCCTAATAATAAAGCAGAAAACATGGCAGGAAAAGCCCCAAGGCACTGATAAAGGGACAAAGTAGCACAAAGAGTATCATCAACACACCAAAGTACCAGGAAAAAAAGCAAAGCATCACGCCCCGCCCCCCCCCCCCCCCCAACAGTGGCAAGGTCTAGAGTCTGGTATATAACTGCAAGGTACAGTGACAGCAATTCCCTCAAGGTGCAAAGTATGGTATGGAAGCAATGCTGAGTGGAAGAGACTCCTAAGTTGAACAATAAGGGGTATAGCTGCAAGGGAGAGTTGATTAGGAGGTCAGTCTTCCTATTGAAGCACTTGCCTTTTATCAAATTTTTTTCTTGAGAATGATTGTCATCATTCACTTTTGCAACATAAGCTTTTATTACTTTCCCTACTTGTAATTGATCTTGCTACTGGGAAGAATTTTAGGTTTCTTGTGAAATTTGCTTTCCAATTGAAACTTTTGTCACAATCAGAACATAACAATGGAATCTCATTAATATGGGATTCTTCATAATTTGTGAGGTTTGCTTTATTCAGAAAGCTTTTCCCATATTCTGTAGCTTTACAGTTCATTCTTTTTGTTAATTTTCTCAGGCTGCATTAGTTCTCTCTTCCTATTGAAACCTTTCACAAATTCAGAACATATAAAGGTCTCTCCTATGTATCTTTTTGTTTGTGCTTGCAAACATCGAAATTTCCATGCTGGTACATAATAAAAATGGCAGGTAGGCATATTAACAGCAAGACCTCCAAGGTTTTATTTCAGGAGCAAGGTATATAGGCAGAACGTTAGCAACAAGGCCATTGAGATGGTATATCTGGGGCATGGCAGGTAGGCAAAGCAGTAGGAGCAAGATCCCTGAGGTTGTATAGCTAGGGAATGGAGGTAGTCAGAGTTGTTGTAAGACATCTAAGGTGGCACATAAGGATTATGACAGGTTGGCAGAGCAGTGGCAGCAAGACTCCTAAGGTGATATATCAGGGGCTTGGCAGGAAGGCAGAGTAGCAGTAAGACCCCTAAGGTAGTATATAAGGGCATGGCAGATAGCCAGAATGGTAGCAGCAAACCCCAAAGTGGTATATCAGGGGCATGACAAATAGGCTGAGCTGTAGAAGCAAGGGGTATGGCAGGTAGGTATGTGGCAGCAAGATCCCTAAGGTGGTATATTGGGGCAAGAGAAGTAAGCAGAGCCAGAACCATAATATGGTAAATATGGGACATGGTAGGTAGTCATATGGTAGCAAGACCCCTAACATGATATCAGGGGCAAAAGAGGTAGGCAGAGCAGTAGAAGCAAGACTTCTAAGGTGGTGTATCAGCTCCTCTAACTGAAACCAGGGATTGTGCATTCTCCGTGGCAGCTCCACATTTATTGAACTCTCTGCCTATCTCTATAAAGCAAGCTGAATGTACCGAGGCTAAAAGCCTTTCTTTTAAATCAGCTTTTGACTGAATGTTATATCATAAACAGTCCTAAATGGTTCTGTTGTATTTCCATTAACATTGCTATTGAATTGTGTTTATGTTTTTATTTCATTATGAATGTGGTATTATGTAAATCACCTAGTGCATGAGTAGGTTATTAATACATTCTTTTTTAACTAAGCATGATAAGTAGGCAGAGCTCAGGAAGGCCTTCAAAGTGATTTCAGTCATCTTGCCACTTACATAGAAATTCTGGAAACCCAAGTAAAGGCAGATCGATTTTCAAAAAAGACCAGCTTTTCAATCAATTCTGATGCCAGCCTTGAGTGATGAGGGCCTGCCAGTGAGAATATCACTATGCACACAGATTGGTGGGCAAGATAGATAGTGCCGTGCGACCTTGGCTATGTCTGGCCAAACTGTGGGTTTGTGTTCCAATATGCCAGTGAATTTGTATCTATGCCCTTGATGGGGTCTGCGAGAGGCATGTCATAAAATCTGGGCTAGGATCTCCTTTGCTGGAGTGGGCCAAGGGTCTCTCTTGCCAGCTGCTTTAGTTATGGCCTGCTTTAGGAGAGATGGATCTTTGCGGGCACCATGGCTTTTGTGTATTAAGGATGTGGTAGCTGACAAGTGCTGCTCATACTTGCACTGCTTTCCAGTGCTACATCCCTAATCTGACTCTGGTGCTCCTGTTCACACACCTTAGTTACCAGTGTAGGGATCCTGTTAGTGCCTTACCAGAGTTAGGTTGAAGAATATACCAATTGGTGTGGGGAGAGACCTAAGCATAATATTATGGGTTTATAATTCCCCTGAGTGGAAGCTGGTAAATGGTATGTCCCTCTGACTCTTAGAGTCAGTGAAACATTTTAACTTGTGAATTCCTTTTTTGCTTTTGGAGAGGCAGCATGTTCTGCACTGTTCTCTAATTTTTCTATTGATTTTCTGTCTCTATGGAGCATATTATTTGGATGGGAGTTTATTTCCACCCTCCCAATCCACCTTAAAGTCTTTAATGAATTAATTTAATTTTGGAGTTACCGGTACTTTGGGCTTCATCAAGCTAATTTAATTTTTGCACTACTGGGAGAGGTTCACTTCATGTAAGATGGACCTGAGATCATCAAGATCCAAAGAAACATAAGAACATGTCATACTGGGTCAGACCAAGGGTCCATCAAGCCCAGCATCCTGTTTCCAACAGTGGCCAATCCAGGCGATAAGAACCTGGCAAGTACCCAAAAACTAAGTCTATTCCATATTACTAGTAATAGCAGTGGCTATTTTCTAAGTCAACTTAATTAATAGCAGGTAATGGACCTCCTCCAAGAATTTATCCAATCCTTTTTTAAACACAGCTATACTAACTGCACTAACCACATCCTCTGGCAACAAATTCCAGAGTTTAATTGTGCATTGAGTGAAAAAGAACTTTCTCCGATTAGTTTTAAATGTGCCACATGCTAACTTCATGGAGTGCCCCCTAGTCTTTCTATTATCCGAAAGAGTAAATAACTGATTCACATCTACCCGTTCTAGACCTCTCATGATTTTAAACACCTCTATCATATCCCCCCTCAGTCGTCTCTTCTCCAAGCTGAAAAGTCCTAA
The DNA here is from genome assembly GCF_901001135.1 of Rhinatrema bivittatum. Taxonomy (NCBI): domain Eukaryota; kingdom Metazoa; phylum Chordata; class Amphibia; order Gymnophiona; family Rhinatrematidae; genus Rhinatrema; species Rhinatrema bivittatum. The sequence goes on along the minus strand of NC_042620.1, from coordinate 339,008,545 downwards.
CCTCTTTAGTCTTTCCTCATAGGGGAGCTGTTCCTTTCCCCTTATCATTTTGGTAGCCCTTCTCTGTACCTTCTCCATCACAATTATATCTTTTTTGAGATGCAGCGACCAGAATTGTACACAGTATTCAAGGTGCGGGCTCACCATGGAGCGATACAGAGGCATTATGACATTTTCTGTTTTATTCAACATTCCCTTGCTAATAATTCCCAACATTCTGTTTGCTTTTTTGACTGCCGCAGCACACTGAACTGACGATTTCAATGTGTTATCCACTATGACACCTAGATCTCTTTCTTGGGTTGTAACACCTAATATGGACCCTAACATTGTGTAACTGTAGCATGGGTTATTTTTCCCTGTATGCATCACCTTGCACTTATCTACATTAAATTTAATCTGCCATCATAAGGAGAGGAAGAAGATGAGAAAGGAATTGGCTGGGACCACAACTGGACCCATGAAATCTACAACAGATAAGGGGAAGAGGAGTTATAGGTATCATCATGATACCGAACAGAAGTGGAGAATGACTTGTGCCTTTAAGGTACAGTGAGCAAACTAAGGAGTTTCAAGGAGAAAATTGCAAGAAGGTAGGAGGTAATATGACTGCGTTATATAAATTCCATCAAATGGTACATCAACAACATTTGGAGAGAAGCCATTAACTTGTCCTTTATCCTTGGGAGTGAAGATATAAATCAACTTAAGAAGTAAATTAAATTGCTTTAACATCTTGAACATGAGAGAGATTATGAGAAGTCAAAAACTTAAGGAACTGGCCTTAACATCTGAGTCAAGAAAGACTGCAAGAAGTCACAAACGTCCTTAAAAGTCCTTGTAACATCTTAAAAGAGAATACATTAGATGGAAAGAACTTTATTTCATCAATTACAAACTGTCAATTACAATAAACTGGAAATAACTCCAAAACTCTCAAGTGCCTCATTGAGTTATGACTGTACTGATTATCTATGCTATGATCATCACTGCTGTACACAACGCATAGAATTGGGCTTAAAACTAAGCATTGATAAGGGCCTGGAAAGTAAACTCTCCCCTCCCCATCATAAGAATTAATAGTTCTGTTCCCATCTAAAATGTAAGATGTAACTGTTATCCAGGTTGAACCATCACAAATGTTATGCCAGCATATATCCTTCATGAATGTAAGCCACTGGTATTGAATCACAACGTGTAGCAAGCATGTATGTATTGTTTTGTTTGAGAAGTTTCATTTGTTTCACCTGAGGCTGTAAGGAGTCCAGAAATTGCAACTCCTCTGCTTGCATTCCCTCTTGCTCATGGAAGTCCTCGTTTTCGTTCAGAATATTTACAACAGACATGACCCCCACCCAGGGTGGTGCTTCTGGAACTCAGACCCTCCATGGCATCCTTAAAGGGCTGCAGGATTTGTACTAGCTGCGTCAGCACTACCCAATTATGATGCCTGAGGGGACAATGCACATCTAATTCTGTTTCCAGAAACAGACCATGAAGGGGTGTCTGCTGCCACACTATTCTCTGAAGCACCATATAGATGGAATTCCAAGGGGTGCCAACATCTAGAACCAGATGCAGTACTTGCGAAGCACCCCAATTCTTCCTTCTTTTCATGGAGAAGTTGCTCCACCTTCATGCTTCTATGGACATGCCCTGCTATTCTCATGCAGCTCTCTAACAGGTCCTTCAAGAATGGATTCTCATTGTCCTTGGACCCCAGCACCAAGGTATCTCTCATTACCCAATGTAGCAAGTGTACAAAGCAACAGATTCCCTGAAAGCCCCCATCTTCTATCGCCTTCACCATATTTGTACCACAGTCTCTCACAAGGAAACCTACCTGATGGCTCCCGCTTCTTTGGGCTAGCTAACTAATACAATATTGCACAAGGTATGGGGGGGGGAGGGGGGTTATACATCAACTGGGTGTGCAGCAAAGTTCACCTGCATCCTGATGTTCTATCTCTTCTAGAGCACCTGAAAGTCTCTGCTGTAAGCAAGTCCCATCAGAGTGCTGCCAGGCCAGAGGTACGCGTGCATAATGTTCATACTGGTCCAGATATCGCTAGTGAAATACACACTTTGCTGTAACCAGCTGTGCCTGAATGTGACTATGACACTGATTGTACAGGGTAGGTACTAGTAAATGTAGTCCTGGGGGCATTATATAATTGGGAGCTAACAAATGTAACACATGCTTAACACCCATGTTTTCCACTGCCTGTAGAGGCTGGTCATGAAGGACAATCATTTCCTTGATGCTCATAAGAAAGTAAGATATGCCTGTGTCCACCAATCGAAGTCACAAGTACCCAAACATTAAATATAACCCAAGCTAATTGATGGATAGCAGTTTATGGACTTCTCCTCTAGGAACTTATCCAAATCTTTTTTAAACCCAGTTATACTAACTACTAGAGATGTGAATCGGAACCGGAATCGGTTCCAATTCTGGTTCCGGTTCTGATTCACATCGTGAATTTTTTTTTGTGCAGCCCGATTCGGTTGTTTTTTTATCAGCTGCGCCCGAGCCGATAAAAAAAAAAATCCACCCGACCCTTTAAAACAGCTCCCTTAGCTTTCCCCCCCCCCCCAAATGTTTTAAAATTACCTGGTGGTCCAGTGGGGGTCCCGGGAGCGATCTCCCGCTCTCAGGCCGCCGGCTGCCACTAATAAAAATGGCGCAGATGGCCCTTTGCCCTTACCATGTGACAGGGTACCCATGCCATTGGCCGGCCCCTGTCACATGGTAAGAGCACTGGATGGCCCGTGCCATTTTTAAAGATGGCGCCGGGACTTCAAATTCTCTCTTAGCCTGTATTATCAGTCTCTTACATTTAACTTGTCAATGCTTATGTTTTATCTTATTTTCTTACTTTCTTCCAATTTTTGAATGAAGATCTTTTGATTAAAATAGCCTCATTCACCTCACTTTTTAACCATGCTGGCAATCGTTTGGCCTTCCTTTGACCTTTCTTAATGCATCAAATACATTTGGACCGTGCTTCTTAGATGGTAATTTTTAACAATGTCCATACCTGTTGCACACTCTTAACCATTATAGCTACATCTTTAGGGGTATTTTTTTTAACTATTTTTCTCATTTTATCAAAATTTCCCTTTTGAAATTTTAGAGCTAGTCATGTATTTACTTCCTTCGAGTCAATAATTCAAATTTGATCATGTTATGATTACTATTGTCAATTTGCCCTCACCACCATTACCTCTCTCATCAATTTGTTGCGCTTGGAGGTGGACCCTTGTCCTGGAGCAGTAGAGAATGGTTCCCTGTTAAGGACCAGAAAGCACCTGCCCCCAGGGGCCGGAGCACAGGAGGAAACAGAGGCTAGGATGAGCTTCACCACTGGAAGCCCGCGGTCCCCCCGGATGGAGCCCGTAGGGACCCGGGCCGCTTGGACATAGGTGGGCCTCGCAGGGTCTCCTGGAGACGTAGTAGAGAAGTGTGCCCACGAACAACAAAGGAGCGCGGTTGGACTCGAGGCTGTAGGTCTGGTGGAGCAAGGAAGACCAGAACAGCATAGATGATGACAAGGCAAGGAACAGAGCCAGAATCAGAGATGTGTTCAATGGCAGCCAAGGTCAGAATCCAAGGATCAGTCCAAGGAGTAGTCAACGAGGCAGGGGTCAGGTTCCGGAGGTCAGACGAGGTCACAAGGCAGGCAGAGGTCAGGATCCAGGCAGTGGACAGAATGGTCAAGCAGCAGGCTGAGGTCAGTACCAGAGAGTCAGTCTGAGGGTACTACCTGGGAAGACAGGACAGACAGATGCTGGAACAGAAGGACGCTGGAACAAGGCTGGAACAGTAGAACACTGGAACAAGACTGGAGCATGACTATGAACGCGGAGGCAAACTAGTTCACATGCAGTGCCAATCCGATTGCCAAGGCAAGGAAGTGCAGGCAGGGACTTCCTTATATTGAACATTCAATCAGGGTGCGCCACAGAGCTAGGATCCGCCCCTGGCCCTACAAGAGGCCGGGCGGTCGGCGTGCGCATGGGGGGGTGGCCAACGAGACGCTGAACTCTGGCGTGAGGCCTGGTACACAGTGAAAGGCCCAGCGACTGCCGCTGTGGGACGCCAAGGCCTGGAGAATCTCACAGCTGCCGCTGGGGAGGCCGACCCGTGATCCGCAGAGGAGCTAGCGAGGTGAGCAGGCCCATGTGCGGGCCGGACGCGGACAGGGCGCTTAACACAAATCCTGTGCTGAACTGAGAATTATATCTAAAACTGCTTCCTCTTTTGTCGGTTCCTGAACCAATTGCTCCATAAAATTGTCATTTAATCCATCCAGGAACTTTATGTTTCTAGCATGTCCTGATGTTACATTTACCCAGTCAGTATTGGGTTTTACTATTTTAGATGCTGCCCCCCTCCTACCTTAGGTAGAGGTAGGGAAGATCATCCATTTCCTCTATGTGGGTTGCTGCTTGGGACACATGAATGTGACTACTGGCCTATCAGCTAAATGGTGGAAAGGGCTGTGGGATCAGCTTGAGAAAAATTCTTCTTCTCAACTACTTTACTCTGGCTTTTACTTGGAGTGGCAGAATTTTCCATCCTCCCCTGATGCCACTGCTAATGGTGCTTTTTCTGCAGGTGATGCTACATATCAGCATTTGTCAGATGCCCCACTTTCTTTCCTCAATTAATATCCTTCCTGCAGTGAATATATTGAGCAAAAGATGGATCCTCCCTCACTTTAAAATACCTTCAGTTCTGGGATTTCTTTCATGATGCCTTCTCTACATCCTTGGAGGCTGATGCTGGCACTAGTGTTGAGGTGTAGAGAGTGGATCCTTAAGAACAGTACCAGGGGCATCGCTCACACTATCTACCTGCGCTGCCTGTTCTTGCTATAAGTTGCTCTCATCACAATTACTATCATCATCTATCTCTTTAAATTGGAGGCTTAGAAGCTACTAAGTAATCCTCCAAACATTTCTTAAGCTACTAGATCCTCAGGTGATGATTCAGGAATCCAAGATTTTTCCTTAGAATCAGTTTTTGAAAATACAGCCTCTATTGCCTCAGAAACAGCAACCAGTATAGAAGAGAATGCAACTGGGTTTTGGATGTTGGATTTTTCCTGCCTCTATCTGTGCCTAGTCTAGCCACACCCTCCTAAAACTAGTCTTGGATGATTTTCCCAACTCTTCCCTATGCTCCAAAACAAGAGGGAGAGAAACGGACAGTGATGGCACTTGCTTTCAAAATTTAAATTTCTTCTGCATTGAGCTTCTTTTCTCTTCTGCTATTCTCAATCTAACAAACTCCCTCTAATTTAAATTAGGACTGCCTTTTTATTGTTGCCCCTGCCAAAGCTGCCAAATCTGCCAACAATCCCTCCTTTCTAGTTTTCTGACTGATTGAGGAAGTATACTTCCTGCTGGGGCTTTGGATATTTTATGTGATACAGTGACTGTGCTTCTACTCAGAGTACCATAAACTGTATGGAGAACCGTTTCTAACAGACACACTGTGCTGTGTGCACTATTGATGAATGATTCCACACAAAAATATGTTTAAATACTAACTGAACCAAAAAGACTGGAATACTGATAAGATTCTTCTCTTTAATATCTGAATGTAGACTGCTCAATGCACTGGTGTCCAGACAGATATAAAAAAATACAAAAATCACTAGTGCTGCTACAACTACATTCTCCACACTCTCCCATCAATTACCCTCCCCAGTGAAGTGATAAATCAAAATCAGAAAGACTGCATCACCTCTCTTTCTGGTACAGTAAATGTATGCGATCACTGCAGCACAGAGAAGAGCAGAAACAGCCCTTCACAAGTGCTAAATCCTAAAGTTTGCAAGCTTTTCAAATCTCTGTGAGAATTTATAGTAGTTATGTTCTTGTTTACCAAGAGCGAGAGTGTAACTACAAAAGGGTCCATATTCAGTAGGATGTTTAGTGGACAAGTTATCCAGCTAAAGATAGCTGGATAACTTCTCCTGGATATTCAGTGTGATAAATGTTTCACTGATTATCCCTGAATAAAGTTATCCAAATAATAATAAGGGGCGGATTTTCAGAGCCCTGCTCGCGTAAATCCGCCCAAAACCGGGCGGATTTACGCGAGCAGGGCCCTGCGCGCCGGTAAGCCTATTTTACATAGGCCTACCGGCGCGCGCAGACCCCGGGACTCGCGTACGTCCCGGGGTTTTCGGAGGGGGGCGTGTCGGGGGCGTGTCGGGGGGGCGGGCCCCGGGCGTCGCGGCATTTCGGGGGCGTGTCGGCAGCGTTTTGGGGGCGGGTACGGGGGCGTGGCTACGGCCCGGGGCGGTCCGGGGGCGTGGCCGCGCCCTCCGTACCCGCCCCCAGGTCGCGGCCCGGCGTGCAGCAGGCCCGCTGGCGCGCGGGGATTTACGTCTCCCTCCGGGAGGCGTAAATCCCCCAACAAAGGTAGGGGGGGTGTAGACAGGGCCGGGTGGGTGGGTTAGGTAGGGGAAGGGAGGGTAAGGTGAGGGGAGGGCAAAGGAAAGTTCCCTCCGAGGCCGCTCCGATTTCGGAGCGGCCTTGGAGGGAACGGGGGGAGGCAGCGCGGCTCGGCGCGCAGGCTATACAAAATCGATAGCCTTGCGCGCGCCGATCCAGGATTTTAGTGGATACGCGCGGCTCCGCGCGTATCCACTAAAATCCAGCGTACTTTTGCTTGAGTCTGATGCGCAAGCAAAAGTAGGCTGATCGCGCTTCTTTTAAAATCTACCCCTAAGTGTGGAGGAGTAGCCTGTTGTTAGAGCAGTGGGCTTTGAACCAGGGAGACCAGAGTTCAAATCCCATGCCACCCCCTGTGACCTTGGGCAAGTCATTCTACTCTGTTGCCTCAGGTAGAAATTTAGGAGTGGATTTTAAAAGATGTGCGTGCAGTTCCTGGCACACGCATGGAAGCGTGACTTTTATAACATGCGCATGCCGGCATGCACACATTATAAAACCCGTGAGCCGTGTGCACATGCGCGCCAGGCTTTATAATCCCTGTGCGTATGTGCGGGCAGTGCGCGAAGGGGATTTCAGTAAATGAAATGCAAACTGGGAGGGAACTTCCCTAACCCCTACCTACATTCCCTCCCTCTTCTCCCCACCCCTAAACCCTTCCAATCTATCCTTTTTGTTTTGTTTTTGAACTTACTTCAGGACGGAGCTGAAGTAAGTTGCGTGCGCCGGCTGGCGATTCATCATAACAGCATACAATGGCGCTGCCCCTGCCCATCCCTGCCCTGTCCCAGACCCCACCCTCCAGCCCACCCCTTCAGAGCGGCCCAACACTTGTACGCGTACTGGGGTTTACGCAGCCTAAGGAATGAGATAATTACCAATCTCATAACCAGTTATTTATTATTTATTTGTTGCTTATTTCCGCCCTACCTTTCTTCCTGGCTACTCTAGCCCCCAAGTTCAATGCCCCTGTTTTATGTAACTTTGCTTGATTCAGCCTTCTTGTTCTTGGTTACACTTGTTTTTCCCCCAAGTTCCATGTAAACCGGCCTGATGTGAATTTCTATTCGTGAAGTCCGGTATAGAAATATATATTAAATAAATAAATAAATGTGGCCGGGCCCGTAAACCCCTGTTTTTATACGCGCAGTCCCTTTAAAATTCAGCCTTCAGATTGTGAGTCCTCTGGGGACAGAAAAATAACTACAATACCTGAATGTAATCCACTTTGAAGTGCTGAAAAGTGGAATGTTAAATAAATAAATAAAACATAAGACTTGCCATACTGGATCAGACGAAAGGTCCATAAAGCCCAGAATCTTGATTCCAACAGTGGCCAAAGCCAGGTCAAGAGTACCTGGCAGGATCCCAAAGGGTAGATAGATTCCAAACTCCTTATCCCAAGAATAAGCCATGGATTTCTGCAACTCTACCTTAATAATGGTTAATGGACTTTTCCTCCAGAAACTTGTCCAAACCTTTTTTAAATACAATTACTCCTCTGGATAGCTAGATAACTTTAAACATAACCAGATATTCTTTTGAATATTACCAATTTTGTATAAACTTATTTATTTTATTTTTCTTTATTTGTTGGGCTTTTATATACTGTTGTTTAGACTAGCTGTCTCAACAGTTTACAAACAGTTCAAACATTAAGTTCCAGTAAAATATATCAAAGCAAAGGTAAAATGTAATCATAAAACACTAAAATAAAAGCATAAAAAGCATAATACAAATCTATGGTCTTAAATACAAATTAATAAATCAATAAAAAAAATACAAATAAAATGAAGCAGTCTATAAAAAATTGTGGTAAATAAATTAGCTATAATTAGCCAGAAAACGTTACACTTAACCAGCTATATTCAAAAGAACATAACCGGTTAAGGTAGGTTCTATTTAAAAATTTAAAAAACCTACAAATTGTATGCCAGCAAGACCAAACCTGTCCCTGCCTCCCTCCCTCCTGAACTACAAAGTCTCCACAGGACTGAACTTGCTGTCTCCTCTCCAAACAAGTCTGACTTTAGTTTGTTACAAATTTCAGGACTGCAAGACCAATGGCATCTATTTCCCCCCCACCCCCAACCCCCCTGCTCATTTTTTTAAATGCCAGGATCACATGTTCAACCCCCATGGCCACCCTAACCCTTTCCCTACAACCCCTACCTTCCCCAGTACTTTCATTAGTCTTATTTCTTTACACAGATCATGGTAGCATCCTACTGAAATTCAAGTCGGGCGCGTCTCACACGTCTGATATTGTTATGTTAGATGCGCCTGACTCGGATCATGGTAGAACCTATCCATTCATTTTGTGGGACCACAATTGAAACAAATGTGGAATCATTTGTTATGTTTTGACTATTTGTTTCAGTTCTGGAGACCATACCTCAGAAAGGCTAGAGATTGTCCAGAGAAAGGCAATCAAAATGATGCAGGGCCTTAAACAAAAGCCCTATGAGATGAGACTGAAGGCCCTCAATATGTATATTTTAGAATAGAGAGGGAGATATGTTAGAGACATTGAAATACACAAAGAAGTTAACTTTAAAACAAGCATGTGCACAACCACATATGCGGAGATATGTATGCATACACACATGTTCATGTGTTTTATATTGTGCCTGTAATTGCGTGCACACAATATAAAATATACGTAAATCTACCTAACAACTTATTTGCATGTCTAAAAGATATGCAGCATGTAATGTTGAACATAGTTGAATAAATAATGTTTTTGTAACATTTGCTGATTGCTGGGTCATCCTGCTTCAGGTAGTACTCACCCTAAAGCTGTCTTGTAACATTCACACCACCCCAGTACACCGACCAAGTTCTTTGCAGAACAATGCTGTCACCACCAAGCCCCTTAGATATGCACATGTACACAATCATGCATTATCTAGGCCCCTCAGCAGGAATTCTCTCTCAGCGCCTCCCGATGATAACCCTGCTGAGCTATTTTAGCTTGGCTTCTGCAGCAAGATATCACCTCATCAATAGGTCCTCCTGCTTTCAGCAGCGCAAGTTGCTCCAACATTCCTGATCCTGCCTTGTTACAGTGATCCAGCCTGTCCTGCCTCCTCCAGCCTGTCCTGCCTTGTCCAGAATACCTTACTCTCTCCAGTCCATTCTGCCCTGTCTTGCCTCAAGAATTGCATCATCCCGGTCCTTCACTTGCCTGCCAGGCATTGACCTTGGGTACGGACCTAGATTACTCTTTTACCTGCTGCCTGACATTGACCTCTGCTACAGATCTGGACTATTCTCTTGCCTGCTGCCTGCCACTGACATTTTCTTCAGACTCAACTACATTTTGCTTCCTATCTTCCCTGACTCTTGACCTGACTCTGGTATCTGCTTGACTGCTGCCTGCCCTGACCTTGGCCGAGCCCCAGATATTCTCTTCCCAACCACCCTGTGGAACTCTCGCTTTAATCTTGCCATCCTATGGAACCCAAGGATTCAACCTGTAGGAAATGGGGATTCTAGAGGTGGAGATCCAGTCTTGTCCCAGCCTAGGGCATGCTCATCAGCTGTCAGCATAGGCCTAGGAGGTTCACGTTCTAGGCTGCTTCAACCATGCCATGGCACAAGGGTCACTACTACCATTACAGTTTTAATACTTAGCCTATATTACTTAGCAGTTAAGTATTACTTAATTTCTCAGAATTATCCGGCTGAGTAGTAGCAAAGCAACAACCACTTACCTGAAGAAGTCAAAATGTATCCAGATAAGTAACGCAAATCTGCTCTACACACAAAGTTGTGTTCCAAATTTTAATTATTTACATGAGAAGATTTAACTCGCATAGTTTTCTTAGCAATTGACGGCTTAAGAAAGTGCCATTCTGGGTCAGATCAAGGGTCCATCAAGCCCAGCATCCTGTTTCCAACAGTGGCCAATCTAGGCTACAAGTACCTGGCAAGTACCCAAAAACAAAGCATATCCCACTCTACTGATGCTTTTAATAGCAATGGCTATTTTCTAAGTCAACTTGATTAATAGCAGGTAATAGATGTTGTGATGCTGCTCACGGCTAGGCCCGCGAGCAGCCTCTTACCTCCATATGCCTGCCTGCTGCCCCAATGCTGTTCTTGCGGCCTGGGGCTGCTGCCTGTGTTCCGCGGTAGTTGGAACTGTCACCATTCTGCCTCTGCGGCCCGAAGACTGCTGACGTCATCCATCCTGCTGTGGTAGTCAGGACTGCTGCCGCCACCATGCTCCGCGGCGGGTCAACTGCCATCGCCATTCCTCTTTTGCAGCCCGGAGGCCACCCACATTTTCCTTCCGCCTGCGCTGGTAGGGCTGCCACCTCCAGCTCCATCTTTGGTGGCCGCCGCCTTTGTTCCTCAAGTGGCCTGGGAGCTGCCGATGCTGGGACCTGTCTTGCGGCCTTGCGCCTCTCTTGCTTCCTTCTGCGTGGCATGGATGCCACTCTCTGTGGTCCTGCCTTACACGCGTGGCCTCGCCTCTCTCTGCCTCTTAAAGAGCCCACAATGGGAGTAGCCCCACGGCCACACGATGATGTCAGCCAAGGCATCTCCACTTCTGCCCTATTTAAAGGCCCTTCATCAGTTCTCCAACACCTTCGTAAGGAGCCAGTCCACTCCTGGACTTCTATTCATCTCCAGCTTCTTCAAGGCACTCCATTCTCCATGGGAATTCCCTCATCGTCTTCTTCTGCGGTTCCTGGTTCTTTGTCCTGTCTTTGTCCATGGTTCCTGGTCTATCTGTCGGATCCCATGTCCTCATCTTCAGATGTCCTCATCTTCAGATGTCCCTGACGTCCTCACTTTCAGATGCCCTTGATGTCCTCGCCTTCAGATGTCCCTGACATCATCACCTTTGGGTGCCCCTGACGTCATCACCTTTGGGTGCCCCTGACGTCCTCGCCTTCAGATGACTCTGATGTCTTTGGCCTCAGATGCTCCACCTCCAAGCATTCACTTCTTCTGGCTCCTCTCCTTGGAAGGCTTGTCCTCGGATGGCTTGGTACTGTATTTGACTCCTAGTGGCCTGCCGTCCTCTGCTCTTCTTCTAGATAACCTTCTGGAGCATTTTCCACGCCGGATCTGAAGTTTTGTCTTCTTTTGATTGACCTGTCAGGTGCGTCGATCACGCAGGGTCACTGAAACCTCTGTCCAGGTCAATTGCTGCTTCGAGTGTTGCCCAGATTCCTCTACATGCTGTTTTAACCCTGCTGTCATCTTTCTACTCTTCAAGTGTCCTCGCCAACGTCCCTGATGTTTTTCTCTTCATCCCGAAGCCTCAGCCTTGCCTCAGCCTTGCCTTTTTGCCTGTGTTCTTGCCCAACCATGTCTCCAAGTACCTTCGCCCGACCATGTCTCCAAATATCTTCATCTAACCATGTCTTCAAGTGTTTTTGTCTTGTTCCAGTACTATCGCCTGATCTTGACCTCTGTCCATCCTGTCGCATCTGCCATTTCCAGGTGGCAGGTCCAAAAGGGCTATCGAGTGGCCAGAGGGCTACCCCAGAGACAAGCATTGTGTTGTTGGGTCTCTCCTGATGCATTAAGGCTTGGTAGAGGTCAGATATCCTGGTCTTCAGCCTGTCCGCCCGTGCTTGGACATGTCTTGCATGCCTCGGCACTTCCTCGGAGCTCCTCTGCAGTCGCACCATGATCCAAGGGCACACTAACCTCCCCAGAATTGGGATTGCTCCCTAGCGCTCCTGCAACAATGGACTTCTCCTCCAAGAACTTATCCAAACCTTTTTTAAACCCAGCTACACTAACTGCACTAAATTCCTCAAATTATGTAAAATGCATGCGAAAAAGGAATGACTAGTTTTACAAAATAGTTCATCACTTTGCCTGATCTATCTGCAGCTTGGAAACATCCTCCTGGCTCTTCAGCTTGAAGCACCCCTATGTCATCCAGTCCCTTCACCTAGTCATTTTTTCACTTTTAAGATGTTTATGATCGCTTACACCTGATAGTGAGCAGCAGTAAATATATGCAAATAAAAGACTTATGTGTATCACGTTGTCAGATTTTTAAATAGCTATTTATGCATGGAAATGTTGGCCCTACTTTGAAATGTCCCTGTCCCTTTTTTACATGTGTTCTATTACTCGCACATGTGCGATTAGCCCATAAACATGCATATGGGCTTTTTTTACATGACTAACTCTTAAAATTCTCCTCACAATATATTAATGTACGGGAAACAAACCTTTTTCAATGGCATAGAAATTGTAAAACCAGGGTTCCTGATGCGAAGCTTCAAGTGAATTGATTCAGAAACAATATCCGGCAGTACTTTTTTCATGGAGAGGGTAGGAGATGCATGGGATGTTCTTCTAGTGAAGATGCTGGAGACTAAAACAGTAGCAGAATTAAAAACAAAACAGTGAGATAAACCTAGAGGATCACTGGAGAACGAGGATGATCATGAAGCACAGTGCCACCTGCATGGAGCAGCAGTTCAGTCTATAGCACTTTTGTGCTACTAGAAATGTAATGGGGAAACCCACATGGCGTGGCGGTTACAATCCTAGGTAGCATTGGGCAGACCAGCTGGACTATTTTAGTCTTTATCTGTCGTCACTTCCCATGTTACTACTGTATGTAACAAGAAGTGCCAGAGATGCAGCGTGAGAGAAACTGCTGAATATCTTGAAGTTCTCCAATGGCAAAGATTGTTTCCTCAAGGGAAATTCTGACTTTTGGCTTCTTTGAGTCGGTAGGTACTGCTCAAGGGAACTATACCTGAGGGTTCATCATTTCTATTAAGAGGAATGGATAAATTAACAAACCCCAAATGGCTTCCCGCAAGTGCAGCAGGATAAAGTAATTTAAAAAGCCTTCAAAAGCAGAGTAGAATTATGCACAGCAGAAAGATCTTAATGCTGCCATCAATGGGTCTGGGCGCTCATAAATTGCCAGTACATCACAGTGAGGAAGGCTTATGGTAAATGAAATCCAAGGAAGCTCGAGCCCCCTCAGTTAATAAGGTAAATTTAATCAATACTATATTACAATATTAGGAAGACAGACAGGGAAAGATAAGCTTATAAGCTGTAGATGTGAAAAAATGCACTTGTAGGTTAAAAAAAAATAACATTTATTTTATGGAGCCTTTTAAGCAGAAATAAATGAAATGAATCATCCAGCATGCTGAAAGGATTTAAAAACATCAGGAATGACTGTCTTGAAGTCCTAATTCTGATAAGAAAATGTGCTTTAATCGTCTCCACTGATTAAGAGTAAGGATGACTGATACATTCTGAAAAGAGTGCCAGTGGAACATCCCAGTGCTTTGAACAAGGCTAATTCTTTCTGTGAGCACAGCTAATCCAACTAGAAAATGTATGCAAATGTATATTGTAAAAGGGCTCGTTTGCTAAAAATAGTGAGGTCCTCATTCAAAGGGGTTTGAAATTCCTGCCTCTTTGACTGCCCTTGGAGTTATCCAGCTACATTATCGACTGGATAACAGCTGGATAAGTCAGGCGTGGTCTGTGGGCATTCCTGGGCAGATCAAAGTTAGCCGTATGACTTAGTGAGATAATGCCAATACTTAGTGTTACAAAGTTAAGCTATTAGGCTAACTAGGATTTCCTCAGAGCAGTCCTAAAGTTATTTGGATAGCTGTACCCAGATAACATAAATCTTAACTGGCTCTATTCTTTTTTTTTTTTTTTTTTTTTTTAATTTTATATTTATTGCATTTCAATTATTTTACACTTTAAGTATAAACATAGAATAAGTTACAGTAATTGTTTTCCCAATCCAGTATTAACATTTACACATCATAACTTCATTCTATTTCTAAAGGAAATAAAATAAGTAAAGTTTCTAGAGATTCAACTTATTACTAAGACAACTAGGAGCGATCAAAAAAAGAATAACTTAAAGAATATACTTATTGCATATCCACATATATCATACTTTCCCCCCCTTCAATTTTTATACATGTGTATCCAAAAATACCCTAAGCTGGCTAGGATCATTAAAGATGTATTTGTCTTTCCCAGATTTTATATGGCATTTGCAGGGATACTTTAATACAAATTGAACGCCTTTCTCAATTCTTTAATACAGCCCCCCCCCCCCCAAAAAAAAAAAAAAAGCACATTCTGGTCCATCAGGCCAGATCCCCCATCCCAAAACTTAACATCAGGCATAGCATCCAATGGATCTCCTCCTATAAGTGCCCCCCAGGGGAAGTAAAATATATTGTGGGCCATAGTGGATTGAGGAGCCTTGTCATATCCCCCAATTTACAAAATAGCAAATGTCCTTTGGACTCCCTCTAAACATCTCTCCTCCCCCCCCCCTACCTTCTTGGGGGGGTAGCCTGCATGGAGTGGCAGCTGATACTACCCTTAACAGGAGATTTGGGGGTGGTCTGCACAAGTAGCAGCTGCTACAACCCTTAAGTAATATATAAAAAAATAAATAAATAAATTTGCTGGGCAGTCTGGATGGATCTTTTTGGTCTCTATCTGCCGTCATTCATTATGTTGCGATGGAGAAGGTACAGAGAAGGGCTACCAAAATGATAAGGGGAATGGAACAACTTCCCTACGAGGAAAGACTAAAGAGGTTAGGACTTTTCAACTTGGAGAAGAGACGACTGAGGGGGGAAATGATAGAGGTGTTTAAAATCATGAGAGGTCTAGAATGGGTAGATGTGAATCAGTTATTTACTCTTTCGGATAGTAGAAAGACTAGGGGGCACTCCATGAAGTTAGCATGGGGCACATTTAAAACTAATCGGAGAAAGTTCTTTTTTACTCAACGCACAATTAAACTCTGGAATTTGTTACCAGAGGATGTGGTCAGTGCAGTTATTTACAAAGAATTTCAAAGGTAGGGTTATTGGTAAGTTCTGAAACAAATACATTAATTTTGGTAAAAATATTCATTTTTAGAATTGTGATTCTGCTGGCACACGAAACATACAACCCTGTCCATTTCTGCATGTCGTCAAAAATGTTCTTACATAAGAACATGCCATACTGGGTCAGACCAAGAGTCCATCAAGCCCAGCATCCTGTTTCCAACAGCGGCCAATCCAGGCCATAAGAACCTGGCAAGTACCCAAAAACAAAGCATATCCCACTCTACTGATGCTAGTAATAGCAGTGGCTATTTTCTAAGCTAACTTGATTAATACAGGTAATGTACTTCTACTCCAAGAACTTATCCAAACATTTTTTAAACCCAGCTATACTAACGGCACTAACCACATCCCCTGGCAACAAATCCCAGAGTAATTATGTGTTGAGTGAAAAAGAACTTTCTCTGATTAGTTTTAAATGTGCCACATGCTAACTTCATGGAGTGTCCCCGTCCTTCTATTATCCGAAAGAGTAAATAACTGATTCACATTTACCTGTTCTAGACCTCTCATGATTTTAAACACCTCTATCATATCCCCCCCTTCAGCTGTCTCTTCTCCAAACTGAACAGTCCTAACCTCTTTAGTCTTTCCTCATAAGGGAACTGTTCCATCCCCTTTATCATTTTGGCCGACCTTCTCTGAACCTTTTCTATCGCAACTATACTGGGGCATAATTTGTTTTATAGAGGAAAGGAGGAGCAGGGGTGATATGATACAGACCTTCAGATACTTGAAAGATTTTAATGATCCAAAGTCAACGACAAACCTTTTCCATTACAAAAAAAATCAGCAGAACCAGAGGTCACGATTTAAAACTCCAGGAAGGAAGACTCAGAACCAATGTCAGGAAGCATTTCTTCACGAAAGGGTGGTGGATGCCTGGAATGCCCTTCCGAAGGAAGTGGTGAAGACTAAAACTGTGAAGGATTTCAAAGGGGCGTGGGATAAACACTGTGGATCCATAAAGTCTCAAGGATGTAAATGAAGAGAAGAGGCATGGGGGTGGCTTGCGGGAATGATGGCTACTTCCTGGTGATTAATACCCTTATTCAATAAACATACACATGGTTAATGTGACTCCAACATTGCTCTATGCTTCAATGGCAAGAGGAAATGTGGGACAAAGGATTTGCATTCACAAATAAGCGTGGGAGTAGCTTGCTTGTTGCGGCGGTTACTACCCCTAACTAATTAAACCTGATACTTCACTTTGAATACTGCGATAATAAAAAATATATTGGGGCCATCTGTTCAATGCAGATGCATCATTTCAGGTCCAGGGGGCACTGCTGACTTGTAAATCAAGATAGTCTGTCTCTCTTTCTTCTGGGTTCAATGCAATACATATACAGCGCAGCTCACTGCTTCAACGGCAGGGGGGAATGAAGATAAGAGAATTTACAGTCAGACAACTACCAATTAGGATTGAATTGCATAGACTAGGTAAACAAATAAGCGTGGGAGTAGTTTGCTTGTTGTGGCGGTTACTATCTCGAACCAGTACTTCACTTTCAATACATATACAGCGCAGCTCACTGCTTCAACGGCAAGGGGGATGAAGAAAAGATAATTTATATTAAGACAACCAACGAGGACTAAATTGCACAGGCTGGGTAAACAAATAAGCGTGGGAATAGCTTGCTTATTGCGGTGGTTACTACCCCTAACCAATTAGGCTTGATACTTCATTTTATGCAGCTCCAGCACTGCTCTCTACATCAATGGCAGGGGTGGAAGGAAAATTAGAACCAAAAAGTTACCAATAAGGGCCCTGACCTCAGTGGTCAGAGTAACAGATAAGTATGAGAAAAATAACTGTGAAAGCTTGCTGGACAGACTGGATGGGCCGTATGGTCTTCTTCTGTCGTCACTTCTATGTTTCTATTATGTTTCTTTTCTTTTTGGCTATCTATTCATTTTACAAATATTTTCAAGTATCAACCTGAAAGGAAAATGCATGTATTTAGTGAAATTACAAAATCCAAAAAGAAAATAATTAGACTAACAACCCCTATCTGTTCCACGTCCCGGCTGCACTGGTGCCATGACTGGGCCTGCTCACCTTGGTCTTCCATCCACGGGCTCCGTTCCATCCTCCCCAGCAGCCGCAGCCAGCTTTCAGCATCCCCAGGGCCTAACCCGAATGCCTCCGTCGTCACATGCCTCTCAGCAGAGCTCCCACAGGGCGTCCTTGGCCCCGCCCCTAGGCATGCGCGCAGCCAGTGCTCCCTCATTTAAAGGGCTCAGGGAGGGAACCTCGGGCTGGACGCCTCCTGATGACATCACGTAAGCGTCCTATATAAGACGAGGGTCTTCCCTCAGTTCCTCGCCTTGGCAAACGGGTCATCACACTTGTGTGAAGCTAGTTGCCATGCTGTGTTCCTGCTTTCCTTGTTCCAGTGCTTGTTTCAGTGTTCCTGTGTCTTCCAGTGTTCCTGTGGTCCTTCCTGTGTTCCCGCATCTGTTCCTATTTACTGTTCCACATGCCGCTACCCAGATTGTACCTTCTCAGACTGATACACAGTACTGACCTCTGCTTGCCACTGACCACACTTGAACTGATACCTGGAACTGACCTTTGCTTTGGCTGACCACCCTCGGATGGATTCCCTGGCTTTGACCCTTGCGCTCCATACGGACACTCTCCTTGCTTCTCCTGTGACCACCAGGCCTGCCTGTTCTGACGCTACCCACGGCCTTCTACAAGCTAGACCACTAGGCGCTGCCTATCCTGACCGGAGGACCTTCAGTTCCTGTTCCATTCCAGTGGTCTCCGGTACTCTCTGTTCTAGTCTAGCTTATCTGTTCTCCACTGGCCACGCACCTTTGCTCTTGGTGGGCACCTCTCCACTACCTCTCCGGGAGACCCTCAGAGGCCCACCTAAGCCCAGGCGGTCCGGGAATCCAAGAGCTCAACCCACAGAGCCCCCGGACTGTTATTGGTGAAGCTCCAGCTAGCCTCTGTCTCCTTGTGTGCTCCGCTTCCTGGCGGCAGGCGCCCTCTGGGAACCCTCAGAGGGCCGTACCAATCCTGCGCCAGGCCAAGGGTCCACCTCCAGCGCAACAGGTTGCCCAGGCCATGGACTCGGCAGAGTCCTCCACCCTACAGGCTATTCCAGGCCTGGCTACATGTGTCCAGGAGCAGCAGCAATTTCTCGAGGCATTGACCACCTCGTTAGAGAGACTATGATCACAACTCGAAGAGTCCACCATGGCCAACCCGGGGACTCTAGCTAACAGCGCTTCCTCTGCCTCATCGCCCTCACAGGCACTGTTGGCTCTCCTAGCTCCTCCCCTTTTCAATGGGGATTCTCATCTCTGCCAGGGTTTTATCAGCCAGTGTTACATGCAGTTTGCACTACAGCTTTCTTTATTCCTGGATGAAGTGACGAAGGAGGTAAATGATAGTTCGATTCTTACCCCCCGGTCTACCTGGGTGCCTCCAGGACTGGTGGATCCGGTGATTGCCACGTTTATACCCTAACCCTATCTCGTTTGGAAGGGAAAGCCCTGGCATGGGCCGCCCCACTTTGGGAGCGTTCTGACTCCGACTCCAGTAGCTCCTCAATTCATTTCCTGCTAGCCTCTGTCTCCTCGTGTACTCCGCCTCCTGGCTGCAGGTGCTCTCTGGGTACCCTCAGAGGGCCATACCAATCCTGCGCCAGACCAAGGGTCCAGCTCCAGCGCAACACTATCACCAAGAAAAAAGTCAAAATACAAATTTTAAGTCATACACATTGCACAAGCCCACAATATGGATCCAAGATTTTTACAACCCCAATGTAAATTTACAAAGGTAAATTAGCTTCTAAGTGGAAAACAACAAAATATATAGAAAGCTTTATAACTACATCTTTTGGAGTTACTGGGCTAGCAGCGAGAGATGAACTAAACAGATTTTTCTTTTTACTAGTTAGGAATGAAATTAACTGAGAATGCTGGTAGAATAGAAAGGAAAGCCCTTGGTGTTTTATCAAACACTTACATGGATATTTTAACAAAAATAATGAACCCAACTCCAGCACTTGAGGCTTCAATAAGAGAAACTGTCTTCTCCTCTGCGTTTGTTTAGACAAATCTGGAAAGATCTGTGTCTTATGATTCAAGAACATTCCTATGCAGAAAATAACGTTTAAAAATCCATTCTCTATCTGCTTCAAGCAGAAAGGTAACCACCAAGGTTGATGTTACAGCCAAGTTTTCATCAGGTTGGTCCAAAGCAGCAGAAATGTCCAATTTGGGAGTTCCTCTAGGTGTTAATACTTGAAAATTATTAATATCAGCTTGACCTCTCTTCATCGGCAGAATATATTGGTAGCATATCTTCCATAATTTTCAGTACCTCAATCATATATCTTCTCCATAAATCTTTAGGTGCTATATAAGGAAGCATTGGAAAGTTAATGCACCTTAGATTTTTTGCACGGAGTTGATTTTCTAAATTTTCAACTTTAGAGTGTAATATTTGATTTTCTTTCATCAGCTCCTGTTGAATATTTAAACTGCTCTGAATTTTAACCCCAGCAGACTGTAGATATTGTTTATTATCAGCTAGTCCCAATTCATCTTCCTCCAAATGATTATCCAACTGTTTCATTGCTTTGGTAATATTAGACATTTGAGTAGTAATGTTTGCATTTAATACTTGAATCGCCTCCCAAATCGACTCGAGTGAGAAAACTTGAGGCCTTATCACTTATAGTAGGAAGCAGGTAACTGTTCAAACAAGCTCCTCTTTCGCTGATGCCATTTCTCTCCATCCATAGCTTCTCCTGGCTCCCGGTCAGATTGAAAAAGTGCCGAGGTTCCTTACGCCACCAGCACGAGCTCCAGAGGAGACTCCCATGGTGCACTAGCTTCTAGTGCCTCCGTCTCTCCTTGTGGTTGATGGGTGCGGGATTTGCAGGGGGTGACCTTTCCTCCGGCGACAAAGTTGTTAGCAGTTCAGGGCCTGGCTCGGGCTCCTCTTCCCCCTGAGCTGCGGCCAGCAAACCTTCTGCCAGAGCTCCTGTTTCCCAATGAATATGAGCGTCCATAGGGCCCATCATGGGTTGGGCAAGGGAGGCTCCGAAGCCATGCGCTCCCTCGCCCTCCTCTTGCGGGCTGAGTGCGGCATAGGAATTGATTCACTTTACCAAGTAAGAGAGACGCTCACATACATCTTACCAAATCGCCATTTGGATCCTGTTTTATAGATATTTGACAAATTGTTGGGTATAAAAATTTAAACTCTGCCGCTGCCACTTTAACATGGGACATGACATTTGGTATCTGAGATAGCTGGGCACCCGCTATCAAAAATAATTTAGATTTTTGATAATTTTGTATCCAGACACTGCTCCATAGTCCTCGAGTATCTGAAGCAATCGAGGGGCTAATTTATGAATCTTTGTCATAGAGGTTAGGACGTCAACAGTGCTCAAAGAGATCTTATGTGAACGCCAATCAAACACAAAACCCTTAATGGTGGTGTCTGCGTGAATAGTCTGTGCCAGTTGTTCAATAGCTAGATCGAACAACAGTGGGACCGGGGACATGCCCTGTCTGGAAAGATACCGGAAGGACACCCATTTGAGAAAACCCAAGCCTTTGGCCTGGAGTACATCTGATAAACTCTTGATCAGTCTTGCTTGCAATACAGCAAATATAAAACCCCAGCTTAACCTGTCAAAGGTCTTTTCTGCATCTAAAGACACCAATAATCCCCGAATCTTGTCAGGATTATTGGTGATAATTTGACTGAATGTCCCAAAACCAATTGAAAAAGTGTTCCCTCTTTAGTGCATCTTTCTTACCCTTGCACACTGGCACACTATCTGCTATAGGTCCTGCTTCATTTAGGTTTCCTTCTGGCTGCTCTACCATGCCACTGAGGGCCTTGAAACAAGATCCACTTGAATCATAGGAGAATTAGCACAGATCCACCGCTCTTTTGCGTTGGGCCATTTTATATCGCTTTTAGTACGCCTTCGTCCTACTTTAGAAAGCGGTTCACCAGCTCAATCTGGTGCACTTTGTGAGGGTGCATCAGGGAGCCACAGAATCAAGCGACCATCTTGTAGGAAAGACATCACTTCCCACATCAGTAGGGTTTCTGTCAGAATTTTATCTGATAGCAACATTGGTAGATTATGTTACCAGCATTGCTATCAAAGCAATACTGGACACTACCTGTTGCAATAAGAATGTACTGCACTTCTGCTACTACTGCTTATCAATTCTATAGCGCTACTTGACATATGGTGCTGTTGTGGCAAGAGGATGGTAATGAAGTATTGAGGTAACCAGCACAGAGTAGTAGTTCAGCCACAATAGCAGGTATGTCTTCACTGTGCTTCTAAGGGAGCACTGGGGTACCCTGCACCTGAACAAAATGGCAGTAACCACCCTAAACAGCAGTGGTGTAACAGCACTAGGATAACCAGATGGCTGGAGTGATCTACACGGAGAGAATATGATTTAAAAAACAAATTTCAGTGAGTGAGAGAGGCTGTGCTTTTTTCAAAAAGCTTCGTATAGCTTGGTATCTGTGCAGATCATTACAAAACTTAGCAATTAAACATAAATGGGTATTGTAAGAAGCAAAGTTGAAGACAGCTAGGCCTGAAATGGCTGTCAGTGGAAGTGGCGAAGGTCACCATTGTAACAGTTTTTGGGCATCCTTCAGAGAGATATAGAAGGTGGCGGTAGAAAAAAGGTTAAGACATTGTAAAAGACATGAGGGTAGTATGAATTGATTTTGGGTTGCCTATGGGAATATATAGGTGTGTCTACTCAGTGGGTGAATCTCAGCTGAGTAGATGGGATGCAATAAAATACAATAATTTAATATACAAAATAGATTCAGAGAGGCCCATATATTTTGCTGTTGGCTGGCTAGAAAAGTTAGTTGATAAACTTATATGGCTAAATTTGCAGGGATATTCAGTGGTGCGAGAGTGCCGCTATTTAGCTATTTTAAGGCAGCTTTTCAGCTTCCCTTAAGTTTTCCAGCTGTGTTAGTTGGATAATGATAAAAATCAGTGTGTATTCAGCTAACTAAGCCAGATTGCCAACTCTGATCCAGAATGACCCCGCCCCACTTCCCAAGTTAATTGGATTACTTTTTAGATGGATAAAACGTTATCCAGCTAACTCAGAACCAGTCGGCATGGTATGATTTTCAAATGTTGCTGAATATCAGAGTGCCTAGCATCATCATTATAAGAATATCAAAACATACCAGCAGAACATAATAATCAATACAATAAAACCAATAAACATTTCCTATCACCCAATACCACAGCGTAGAGGCAAAAATGTACCCTCATTTCTACCCCCCAGATTCCTAATTGCCGCAAAATACAACAAAGGCCGGATTTTAAAAGCCCTACGCACGCCGGGCCTATTTTAAAAAGGCCCGGTGACGCGCGTAAAGCCCCGGGATGCGTGTAAGTCCCAGGGCGTGCAAAAAGGGGCGGTCTGGGGGCAGGGTGTGGGCAAGGTGGGGCGGAGTGGGGGGCGGGGCCAGAGGCCTCCGACATAGCGGCCATTTGCTGATGTGTTGGAGGATCGCATGCCGGCAGGCCCAACCTGCGCCTATCTGGAGGCAGGCACAAAAGGTAAGACAGGATAATTTATAAATCTATGTCGCTGATACACAAAGCCATTCAAAACAGAGAAATGCACTGGTTCACAGAGCAACTACAATTCAAAATGTCTTCCCGCCCAACGAGATTCCAGAATTTAGCCAAACTAAATATCCCAGCACCCAATCTGACTAAACTTTCTAGTACAAAAGAACGATCTTTCATCATTGCTGGATCAACAATATGGAACACCATGCCCTCTGAATTACGCCAGGAACTCTGTCACAAAAAATTTAAACAAAACCTTAAAACCTGGCTATTTAAAAAAGCCTACTATCAATGATCTGAATCCTCAACTACTCTTCCTAACTGCCACAATCTCTCATATATTGCTTATATTCTATTAATACAAAGTTATATACTATATTGTATTCGTTCAGTTACCATGTTATATTGTAAAGCGCAATGCTGAATTACTGTTTGAATGTAAGCCGAGGTGATGTTATTTACGTACCCCGGTATAGAAAAATCTATAAATAAATAAATAAGACAAAGGTCGGGGGTGGGGGGGGGGGGTTAGAGTAGGGTTAGGTGGGAAGGTCAGGCTAGGGGTAAGGGAACGGAGGAAGGCAGTGCAGCTCGCTTGCCGATCCCCTGTTATAAAATCGGGTGTACATGTGTGCAGAATTGTTTTTTATTCTAATTATTTGAAGAGTAGGTTTCATACAATTAACAAATCTTTTGTGTTACAATGCTATGTGATATTATAAGGCAGAAGGAACAATTTTTTGATAACGATGGCAATGACTTTGAAACAAATGTAATTGCGACAATCATGTCTATATAGTGAAGCTGGTATAAAAACATTTACAGAATAGCAAATTAATCACTATGTCTACACAATTATCATAGCAAAGGTTTGGGGACCATGGCAAAAATCATACCAAAACAATGTACTGACATAGAAACTTCACAGCACCACTTTTATACTAGCCAAACTTTATTGTGAATCAATTTTACTACAGTTGGCTGTAAAGGCAAAAACTCACAGTAAAAACTTTTTAAAATATATCCGAAGCAGAAAGCCTGTGAGGTCAGTTGGACCGTTAGATGATCGAGGGGTTAAAGGGGCACTTAGAGAAGATAAGGCCATCGCAGAAAGATTAAATGATTTCTTTGCTTCGGTGTTTACTGAAGAGGATGTTGGGGAGGTACCCGTAATAGAGAAGGTTTTCATGGGTAATGATTCAGATGGACTGAATCAAATCACGGTGAACCTAGAAGATGTGGTAGGCCTGATTGACAAACTTAAGAGTAGTAAATCACCTGGACCGGATGGTATACACCCCAGAGTTCTGAAGGAACTAAAAAATGAAATTTCAGACCTATTAGTAAAAATGTGTAACTTATCATTAAAATCATCCATTGTACCTGAAGACTGGAGGATAGCAAATGTAACCCCAATATTTAAAAAGGGCTCCAGGAGCAATCCGGGAAATTACAGACCGGTTAGCCTGACTTCAGTGCCAGGAAAAATAGTGGAAAGTGTTCTAAACATCAAAATCACAGAACATATAGAAAGACATGATTTAATGGAACAAAGTCAGCATGGCTTTACCCAGGGCAAGTCTTTCCTCACAAATCTGCTTCACTTTTTTGAAGGAGTTAATAAAAATGTGGATAAAGGTGAACCGGTAGATATAGTATACTTGGATTTTCAGAAGGCGTTTGACAAAGTTCCTCATGAGAGGCTTCTAGGAAAAGTAAAAAGTCATGGGATAGGTGGCGATGTCCTTTCGTGAATTGCAAACTGGCTAAAAGACAGGAAACAGAGAGTAGGATTAAATGGGCAATTTTCTCAGTAGAAGGGCGTGGGCAGTGGAGTGCCTCAGGGATCTGTATTGGGTCCCTTACTTTTCAATATATTTATAAATGATCTGGAAAGAAATACGACGAGTGAGGTAATCAAATTTGCAGATGACCCAAAATTGTTCAGAGTAGTTAAATCACAAGCAGATTGTGATAAATTGCAGGAAGACCTTGTGAGACTAGAAAATTGGGCATCCAAATGGCAGATGAAATTTAATGTGGATAAGTGCAAGGTGATGCATATAGGGAAAAATAACCCATGCTATAATTACACGATGTTGGGTTCCGTATTAGGTGCTACAACCCAAGAAAGAGATCTAGGTGTCATAGTGGATAACACATTGAAATCGTCGGCTCAGTGTGCTGCGGCAGTCAAAAAAGCAAACAGAATGTTGGGAATTATCAGAAAAGGAATGGTGAATAAAATGGAAAATGTCATAATGCCTCTGTATCGCTCCATGGTGAGACCGCACCTTGAATACTGTGTACAATTCTGGTCGCCGCATCTCAAAAAAGATATAATTGCGATGGAGAAGGTACAGAGAAGGGCTACCAAAATGATAAGGGGAATGGAACAACTCCCCTATGAGGAAAGACTAAAGAGGTTAGGACTTTTCAGCTTGGAGAAGAGACGACTGAGGGGGGATATGATAGAGGTGTTTAAAAGCATGAGAGGTCTAGAATGGGTAGATGTGAATCGGTTATTTACTCTTTCGGATAATAGAAAGACTAGGGGGCACTCCATGAAGTTAGCATGGGGCACATTTAAAACTAATCGGAGAAAGTTCTTTTTTACTCAACGCACAATTAAACTCTGGAATTTGTTGCCAGAGGATGTTGTTAGTGCAGTTAGTATAGCTGTGTTTAAAAAAGGATTGGATAAGTTCTTGGAGGAGAAGTCCATTACCTGCTATTAAGTTCACTTAGGGGCGGATTTTCAGAGCCCTGCTCGCGTAAATCCGCCCAAAACCGGGCGGATTTACGCGAGCAGGGCCCTGCGCGCCGGGAAGCCTATTTTACATAGGCCTCCCGGCGCGCGCAGAGCCCCGGGACTCACGTAAGTCCCGGGGTTCTCGGAGGGGGGCGTGTCGGGGGCGTGTCGGGGGGCGGGCCCGGTCGTCGTGGCGTTCCGGGGGCGTGTCGGCAGCGTTTTGGGGGCGGGTACGGGGCGTGGCTACGGCCCCGGGGGCGTGGCCGCGCCCTCCGTACCCGCCCCCAGGTCGCGGCCCGGCGCGCAGCAGGCCCGCTGGCGCGCGGGGATTTACGTCTCCCTCCGGGAGGCGTAAATCCCCCGACAAAGGTAAGGGGGGGGTGTAGACAGGGCCGGGTGGGTGGGTTAGGTAGGGGAAGGGAGGGTAAGGTGAGGGGAGGGCAAAGGAAAGTTCCCTCCGAGGCCGCTCCGATTTCGGAGCGGCCTTGGAGGGAAC
Source organism: Rhinatrema bivittatum (assembly GCF_901001135.1). Taxonomy (NCBI): domain Eukaryota; kingdom Metazoa; phylum Chordata; class Amphibia; order Gymnophiona; family Rhinatrematidae; genus Rhinatrema; species Rhinatrema bivittatum. The sequence goes on along the minus strand of NC_042620.1, from coordinate 338,982,328 downwards.
GGGGGGGAGGCAGCGCGGCTCGGCGCGCGCAGGCTATACAAAATCGATAGCCTTGCGCGCGCCGATCCAGGATTTTAGTGGATACGCGCGGCTCCGCGCGTATCTACTAAAATCCAGCGTACTTTTGCTTGAGTCTGATGCGCAAGCAAAAGTAGGCTGATCGCGCTTCTTTTAAAATCTACCCCTTAGAGAATAGCCACTGACATTAGCAATGGTTACATGGAATAGACTTAGTTTTTGGGTACTTGCCAGGTTCTTATGGCCTGGATTGGCCACTGTTGGAAGCAGGATGCTGTGCTTGATGGACCCTTGGTCTGACCCAGTATGGCATTTTCTTATGTTCTTGACTGACAGTAAAGTCTGAATAGAACATTTATGGTGATTGTGGCTGCTTTCTCTCTATATTAATACATTAGCAGTCACTATGTGGTTCTAAAAAATTCACAGGTTAGAAAAAATTTACACGCAGGCTGTAAATCTTCACAGAAAAGAGCTGTTTCCTCCAAGCTGGGCTAACATCTTTTGTTACGGCAGGAGAAAAAAATTCTGTAGGTTTAATATCTTAATACTCTATCATTTATAACTTGCAGAATTGAGGCCCAAATGCATCATCCTAACTACCACCAGCAATCTAAAACTAGTCACTTTTACTTTCTTTCATTGTATAGAAGCGAAGATTATAAAATTAGAAGGCATGGGAAAGGAAATACGTGAAGTCATTCAAATAAAAATATATTTTAGAAACTCCTTGTTGCTGATGCTAGTGCTAAAAATAAATGGGGAAGACATTTTAATAAATATAACTCTCCGACAGTACAATGTTGCTTTCTGCTATAAACCACAAATAACGTCAGTGAGGCAAATTTTAATTTCTTTATTATGGAAAGAATATAATGTAGAAAAAAAAAATGCCGAAATTGTGCAGTACTGATTTGCAATAAATCTAATTTTCTTATAGGCACAACAAATACCAATCCCCAAATATATGGTAGTTGAGAACTTTTATCCCTTTCTTTAAATTTTACGTTTTTTCCAGTCTGGCTCATTGTCTTGCTCATCTTCATCTGATTCTACCTCTGCAAAAACTGCATGTGGTTGAGTCCTAGAATGTGCTGGAGCCACCCAGTATGGGTTAGCCTCAGCATCCTCTGCATGGCGCAAAATGGCCTCTCGAGGATTGCTGTCATCAGTTTTATCCAGTGCAATATTCTTAACAATAAATGAAGACAAGGTACCTCCATGAGTTCCAACACGGCCACCACGACCTGGCCCTGCCACTGGAGGCTCGGGTTTATGAGATTTCAAAGGATCCAGTCGATCCTTTTCCAGTTGTTTTCTCGTACTTCTCGGATGTGGTTCGCGGAACATTGGAAGCGCATGAGGTGTGATAATATAATTCTGTGTAAGAGCCTCTGCTTGTTTTGCTTTTCGTTTTGTTTTAACCACACACAACTTTGCTCCCCTCTGGCTCCTGTTGGGATCATATAGTACACTTTAGCCAGTCCATTTCCTGTGCCAACCATGATCTGATTCAGCTTAGGATGCCACAAGCAACGCACAACACTAGAATCTGTGACGTCTATTTCATATATCTTTTGGAATGACTCTCGCTCAAAGAAAAGAAGTTTCCCACTGCCATCTCCTTTCTTGACAGAGGTTCCGGTAACAAGAAGTTTATCATCTGGGCTAAAGCAACAGTCTGTCATTGGAAAGAAGCTAGGCAGACCTGTAACTACATTCAAAGGTTTCTTGAAGTTTCTAACGTCCCAAGTTTTTAGAGAATCATCTCCTCCTCGAGTTGCAATGGTAGTTCCATCAAAGGAAAAAGTCAAACATGATGTGTCAGTGCCTGGAACATGTGCTTGTCTGCAGTGGAACTTTGTATGGACATTTAGATTTCTGTCCCAGATTTGGATGGTCCCATCTTGGCAGCCAGCTGCAATAAGTTTACCATCTCTGCTGTACGCACAGCATGTAGAAATTACTTTTTTACCTTGCATGGATCGTGGTTTGAATATATTTTTATGCTTCTTTTCATTGTTAACATCCCAAGTCCTCACAGTCCCATCATTTGAGCAAGTCATAAACTCTTCCTTCATTTTTGGATGTCAGCATCCCTCATTCAGCATTGCTACATGGCCTTTGGCATTGGCCATATCGACAATATACTGGTCTCCTTTAACACATTCCATCACCTGGAAGCCATCTCTGTCAAGCACCTTAGCCTGAGAGTTTCCAGCCCAACCAGGATAACATCTCCTGTGCTGCTATATTGCAGAGACTTTATCTGATGACATTCACATGGCTGGAGTGATCGAAATGCCCGGAGGGATGCATCCATTCCAGCAAAATCCCAAAATTTAACATCACAGTCATAGCCTCCGGTGACCAAACGAGCACCGGAAGGATCCAGTCCCAAAGCAGAAACTGTTTTTGTCCCATGCTGGAGCGTAATTTCATGTGAATCAGGAATTCTCTTGACAAGGTTATCATCTTCGGGTTCATCTTCCTCATCATCACTACTGTCCTTGTAACCAGGAGGAAGAGGTGGCCCAACAAGTTCATGATCAGAATCTTCACTGGGACCTTGGCTGGATATTTCTGATGGCACAGATGGCCCAAGCAGCTCCTCGTCGGAACCGTCATCACTGTCGCTGCTGCTGGAATCAGTCGAGGAGGAAGCAGAGCTTGAAGTGGCTGATTTCAAATCTCCATGATGTTGCCGCCTCGGTTTCTCTCCTCCTTCTTCTTCCTGTTCCTCTTTCTCTCTTGTTTCTAGAGTTGTTCTACTTCTTGCCACAGCGGTTCGGCGGGTTTGTGCAAACATTGCTTCCAAGTCAAATGTTCGCGCTTTCTTTCCAAATCCGGAGAAACCCAGAATAGCAGCAGCCACGTCCTCCTCGTACTCGTCCATTTCAAAAATCAGAAGGGCCAAACTCATGGGCGAAACATAAAAGCTTCCGAGCTGAAGTCCAGCTTTTTCGCGATTTGCCTTTCTGCGTTGCGACGGCGCTGGAGCTCTACGGCCGACGCCGGAAGTGCGTCAGACGCACGGGGGTCTGGCGGCGCGCGCTTCCGGGCACATGGTGAAGCTGTTGGAGGCGGTTCACTTTGCTGAGGGTGGGAACGGTTGTGATGCCTCCTTCTTCCCTAACCCCCGGCCACTGCCGTGCAAGAAGCGCTGGAGAACGCGGGCCCGAGTGATCGAGCGGCACCTGCAGGAGGATCCGCTGCTACCCCAGACCTGGCGCAGTTCCTCTCCACGTGCACCTTTTAAAATCCACACCTAAACGTGTAAACATATTCCCTGTGACTCCCGGTGTGATCTCATCGAAGCTTCCAAAGGGATAACCCCATTTGATTCTCCCCCTTAGGTGTTGTTATACCACCCGTGGTGGGCCTCCTCTTAGCATCGTCCCATGATAATATCAGCAGCAGGGGGGGTTAGGTCCAGAGCAGCAGCCAAAGCCCATCCATGGGCAATGGGATAGGGCTCGGCTGGCAGGCCTCACTCTCCCGCATCCCTTGCAACCTTTTGGGCCATTTTGGTCTTTATCTGATGTACTTTACCATGTGCTACATAAATTTGTGGGTGACTGATTCCCCGTGGGGCAAGTCGGAGAAGGCGTGGGGTGCATTAGTGGAGCATTTATGGTGACACTGCCTCCTGCGTGCCTTCAGTTTTTATTTTCTTGTCATACTAATGATTATGCAGAATGCATAACTGAGACAACAAGGCCCTAGCAAGCAGCCAACATATGAGTCAATCACCAGAGTCATCAGCTAAAATGCCAGCATGTTTGATGTTTTTTCCAGCAAAGGACTTACTCTAAATGAAAGCCGAGTTCATTAATTTCTCCATCAACTAGATCTGTTGGCCTGTCAGACAGTTTAGTGGCAGTTCCAAGGCTCCTGCCAATAGAAGGTTATCTAACACTGAATGCAGTCCAGGATTGCTATTATCCTATGAGCCGTTTCTTGCTTTAGTACTTCAACACCTGCACACATGTTTTATTTAATCTCTATTTTATTCCAGATTGCTTGACTTTTGAAACCCTTTCAAAATGGTAGTTCACGGTCATGATTTCTCCTTTGAGGAAATCAAATAAAAATGATGTCTGAAACACAGGGCAAATAATCATTTCAAAATGTGTACCTTGCCCTACAGAAGTTAACTGCAACGTCTGAGTTCCCTTGTTTCTCGTTAACCTTCTCCTAGATACCGGAGTTGCTATGAAAGGTGACAGAGAATTTAGTAAAATACTTTTGATTTAAATCTGTTCATGCTTTTTATCTATGTTCAATACAAATGCGCAAGCATGTTAATAGAAAGGCCGTGGAAATAAGCTGGAGCTCTATGCACTGAAACTCACTTACCTCCTATTGGCTCAGTGTCCAACATTTCTCTAGCAATTCCTAATTTCAGAGCAATGCTGGACACTGAGCCAGTAGGACATAAACCTGTGCCTGCTTGCTGGCTAGGGGGAGAATTTTGGGGGCGGTTGCAAAGCAGGATCAAGGGGAGTGGCACTGTTAGGAGGGTGGGAGGTGGAATCTGTCCATTTCAGGGGACGTAAACAATTTTTTTATAAGATTAACAGGTAGGAGGGGGAGCTGGGGGCTGCCCAGATGCAACCTTTTTATGACTTTGGAAGGGATGCACATTTATTTTGTTACTTTATACATGCACTTTTTTTTTTAACGTGCTTAAAATTGATTCCATTACCATTTGCCTGAGGAGAGCTCCTTGCAGGAAGTAAAGAACCTCTCTCCGCGTCGGGTTCTGCGGATGCCATGGTCCAATGAATATCTGCAGACGGATTCAAATCTCTCACCAGCAACACTTCCTCTTTCACTGGAATCGTGTGCGTGTCTGGATCGCTATCCAGTTTCTTCTGTCTGTTTCAGAGGTCTGTTCATCACTGCAACGTGGATGGAAATGCTGTCACTCCTTTTCAAGACAACCCACGTTGCTGCCTCGCTTTGCCAGATGCCTTGCATTAATGTGACCTTAATATTATTATTTTTGTAATGTAAAGTGTTGCTCCTTCCACTTTGCTGCTTATGGATTATAGTCTTGTACAACTATATCCCAGTCATGGGAGTCATTAAATCATATTTTTGTGGCAGCCATAACATCTAGTTCTGTAACTCTCCCTGTCATTCTGGAGTTTTATTATCTAGAGTATGAGAATTCTTCCTTACCTTCTTTTCTCTCTCATGCCCTCATATCTGCATCTCTCAGCATTCCTGTTCTTTACAGGTAGCTATGTGACACAGACACTTTCCTGATTTTTTTTTTCTTTTTGCCTCTAACTTATCTTGTCTGTTGGGGGTGTTAGCCTATTTAGATCAGTTTACCACCCTCTAATTAAAATTTTTGTCAATTTATTCAGGTAGGATCGCAGTTCCTATCTCTCCAGTACTTCTGAAGAACAATTTTCCTGACACCATATTACCCACACTTAGTTTATAAAATACTATAGCATGGTAAAATCTAAAGATGCACACAGGATTATGAATGCGATTATATGACACTTTTTTTTCCCAAAAGTAACTCTTTAAACAAGAATGCATGCTAAACTCAAGTTGTTTTTAAAAGGATGTTTCACGCACCCACCCAGCCTTTCATTCCCCACTCACCAATATTAGCCTGAATCTCTGACCATTCAACCTTCTCATCCTTTTTACCAATTTTTGCTGGTTTCATCTATATGTAACCCTTTTTTTCATGGATAGCAAGAATCCTAAGGGCCATAAAATAATTTTTCTTGAGGTTAACTCCACAGTCTCTTTCTTCCTCTTCTTGTCCCAAGGGGGGTGGGTCCTTTCTGTTGAGGCCCAGGGCTGGAATGAACTCCCTTGTATGTAGGGTGCCATAGTTCTCTGGGGCAGGCTCACTGACGAAAGAGGCTGGACTCACTAGAGGGGTGTTTCAATTAAACTTTATTGTTGTTGATTTCAAAAGAATTAATATGAACAAATAATAACATGTCCAGATACATCCAGGTAACTTAGCCATACTAGAGTATAGAATTTTACTATCTCTACCACTATCTCTACCACTGTGGATGTTTCCCTCAGGGCAGGGGCTTGGAACTTGGGATATTTGTCTCTCCACCCCATGGAGAAATAACCAAGTTGGCTGGGGTTATCCTAGTGGTGGAGGTCCTCTTTCCCCATGGTACCTGATGTCCAAAGCCACTCCCAATCTTTATCCTGCCTGGTCATTGAAGTGCCTAAGATAAGAATTTCTGTCTTAGATAGGTTTAAGCTTAGTTTGTTGTGTGTTAACCATCTCTTTACCGTTGATAAGCATAGTTCCAGAAATTTGAGTGTATCAGTCCAGTTTTGTTTAGTAGGAAGGTAGAATTGAATGTCATCAGCGTAAATTCTGTATATTACACCTAGATAGGGGTTGGCAAATAGGGGTTAAGTATATGTTAAACAAAATGGCGGAGACAGATGATCCTCACGGGACTCCTGTATTTAGTGTGAAAGAAGTGGAGTATATTTTATTAACAAAAATTTGTTGAGATCTGTTTGTTAGGTAGGAAGAAAACCAGTTATAGACTGTACCTGAAATTCCAATGTTTGAAAGACGGGTTGGACGTATGCAGCGGTTTATTGTATCGAAGGCCATGGCTAGATCTAGAAATACAGAAATGTATGCAATTTCTGAATCTGAACCACAAAGGATGACATCATACTAGAGAGTAATAACATTTGAGAGCTGTGGTTTGGTCGGAATCCGAATTGATACTGGTCTAAGATGGAATGTTCGTCGAGAAATGTTTAACCAATACTACTGTAAACCGTTACGATGGCGAAACCGAATGATGGTATACAAAACATTCTAAATAAATAAATAAAAAAAATGTGTTTTAGTACTGCTGGTTCTATTATTTTGGCAAAGAAGGGCAGGGAGGAAATTGGACGGAAGTCTGAGAAGTCAGGATTAATAGTGATTATCTTTGGGATTGGAGTGACTGCGGCAGTTTTTAGAGATTCTGGTAAGTGACCTGTGATGAGTAATGATTTAACAATATTAGGTATGGGGAGTACAATATGTTTTTTAACAGTTTTGAATAAGGAAAATGGACATGGTGAACAAGGGTGAGTTGAGGGTTTCAATTTAGAACTTATTTGTAGAATTTCTGTACTTGCTACTGTTTCAAAGATATTCCATGACTGGGCAGGTTGAGCATTTGTGATGATAGTAGTTGTTGGCGGAAATGTGGAAACTATTTTTTCTATTTTTGAGATGAAAAATTTACCAAATGCATTACATGATTCATGTGGGGAATTGATTTTCTGGTATCTAGTGAGTTTGTTATTCTTTTTAGTGACTGATTTTACAATATTAAATACGATTTTTGGGTTACTTTGATTCTTTGATTTGTCTGTTGAAATGCGATAAGAAGTTAATTCTGCATTGTATAAGGATAGATTGTATATGTTTTTTTCTTTTTTCCATTTCGTTTCTAATTCTCATAATTTACGTTTTTGGTGGAGCAAAGGACATGAAAACCAAGGTGCATTATTGGATCTAGTTGGTAGATATTTGTGCAGTGGTGCAATCTTATCTAGAGTATGTTAAATTAGCATTCCAATTATTGATCAGTTCATTAGGGTCATTCATTAGGGATAAGAACATAAGAAAATGCCATACTGGGTCAGACCAAGGGTCCATCAAGCCCAGCATCCTGTTTCCAACAGTGGCCAATCCAGGCCATAAGAACCTGGCAAGTACCCAAAAACGAAGTCTATTCCATGTTACCATTGCTAATGGCAGTGGCTATTCTCTAAGTGAACTTAATAGCAGGTAACGGACTTCTCCTCCAAGAACTTATCCAATCCTTTTTTAAACACAGCTATACTAACTGCACTAACCACATCCTCTGGCAACAAATTCCAGAGTTTAACTGTGCGTCGAGTAAAAAAGAACTTTCTCCGATTAGTTTTAAATGTGCCCCATGCTAACTTCATGGAGTGTCCCCTAGTCTTTCTACTATCTGAAAGAGTAAATAACCGATTCACATCTACCCATTCTAGACCTCTCATGAATTTAAACACCTCTATCATATCCCCCCTCAGTCGTCTCTTCTCCAAGCTGAAAAGTCCTAACCTCTTTAGTCTTTCCTCATAGGGGAGTTGTTCCATTCCCCTTATCATTTTGGTAGCCCTTCTCTGTACCTTCTCCATCGCAATTATATCTTTTTTGAGATGCGGCGACCAGAATTGTACACAGTATTCAAGGTGCGGTCTCACCATGGAGCAATACAGAGGCATTATGACATTTTCCGTTTTATTCACCATTCCCTTTCTAATAATTCCCAACATTCTGTTTGCTTTTTTGACTGCCGCAGCACACTGAACCGACGATTTCAATGTGTTATCCACTATGACACCTAGATCTCTTTCTTGGCTTGTAGCACCTAATATGGAACCCAAGATTGTGTAATTATAGCATGGGTTATTTTTCCCTATATGCATCACCTTGCACTTATCCACATTAAATTTCATCTGCCATTTGGATGCCCAATTTTCCAGTCTCACAAGGTCTTCCTGCAATTTATCACAATCTGCTTGTGATTTAACTACTCTGAACAATTTTGTGTCATCTGCAAATTTGATTACCTCACTCGTCGTATTTCTTTCCAGATCATTTATAAATATATTGAAAAGTAAGGGTCCCAATACAGATCCCTGAGGCACTCCACTGTCCACTCCCTTCCACTGAGAAAATTGTCCATTTAATCCTACTCTCTGTTTCCTGTCTTTTAGCCAGTTTGCATTCCATGAAAGGACATCGCCACCTATCCCATGATAGGATATGCATGGCCAAATATTGTGTTTGTTTTTATTTTTTGTTTTTCAGGGTAGGGAAGGGGTTAGTAATTTGGTTTTGGATCTTTTTTTTAATTTTTGTCTTTGTTTTTTGTTTTCATTCTTCTTTTTTGGCAAAGTAATGCAAGTAGAATTGGAGTAGAGGAATAACCTAGTGGCTATTAAATCCCACTGCCACTTCTTGTGACCTTGAGTAATTGACTTTACCCTCTAATGCCTCACATACTGTTGTGCTCAGGATGGGCCCTTGTCCTGGAGCAGCGGAGAACGGCTCCCTGGTAGGGACCAAGGAAGCACCTGCCCCCAGGGTTGGAGCACTGGAGGAGACAGAGGCTAGGAGCTTCACCACTGGAAGCCCGAGATCCCCCCGGGAGGAGCCCATAGGGACCCAGGCCGCTTGGACTTAAGGGGGCCTCTCAGGGTCTCCTGGAGAGAAGGAAGTCCGGTGTGCCCACAGACAGGAGGGGAGCACTGTCAGGTTCAAGACTGGAGGTCAGATGGATCAAGGAGGACCAGAACAGCATAGGTGACAAGACTAGGAACAGAGCCAGAATCTAGAGACTGGTCAAGCAGGCAGAGGTCAGAATCCGGGGGGGTCAGTCCGCAGAGTGGTCAGCAAAGCAGGGGTCAGGTTCCGGAGGTCAGACAAGGTCACAGGCGGCAGGCAGGTCAAGGAGCCAGCTGGAATCGGAAGGCAGGCAGCAGGCAGGCAGGTCGAGGAGCAGACTGGAGTCAGCAGGCAGACAGGTCAAGGATCAAGCCGAGATCAGTACCAGTAAGACAGTCCGGAGGTACTACCTGGGGAGACAGACAGACGAACAGGAGGACGCTGGAGTACTAGGAAGCAGGAACAAGGCAGGAACAGGACTAGAACAGAAGGATCCTGGAACAAAACTGGAACAAGGTTCAGACACAGTGACAATCTAGCAAGACACTAACCCGATTGCCGAGGCAAGGAAGTACTAGCAGGGACTTCCTTATATCAGGGAATCAATCAGGGCACACCGCGGAGCTAGGACCCGCCCTTGGCCCTACAAGAGGCTGGGTGGTCCATGCGCATGCACGTAGGGGCGTGGCCAACGCCACTGAGGACGCTGAGCTCCGGCGAGGGCCACCTTGAGACGCCGAGGCCTGGCAGAGCTCGCAGCTGCAGCTAAGGAGGCTGACCCAGGACCTGCCGTGGAACCAGGGAGGTGAGCAGGCCCGTGCATGAGCCGGGCACGGATGGAGTGCATAACACATACAAACCTTTAGGGCCTGACTCATCAAGGTATTTTCCCATAGTCACAGAATAGGAGAAAAGCCTTAGTGAGTTTGGGGACAGGGAAATAACTACAGTGCCTGAATGTAATCCACTTTGAAGTGGCTGAAAGGCAGAATATTAAAAAAAAAAAAAAGAATGAAAAGTAAACTTTTTGCTTTTAGAGAGGCAAATATGTTTCATTTGATAAGAAAAACAGGCTCATGTGTCCCATTTTCATTTCAAATGAATGTGCATCTCTGCTTTGTAGAATCTCATGCCCCAACCAACCTAGGAAGTAGAAAACATGACTCAAGAATCAAACCCAGGTCTCTGCATGGTAGTATATAATACTGCCACTGAGTTTTCAGCCTGGCAGATGAAGACCACGTTGACTCATTCAGTCTGGCCAGTTGAGATGGCTTATTTTATGGTAGCAGCTCAATATTTGTGGTTTTCAGTTGAAATGTGGGGAGATGGAAGGTCACAGTGTGGGAAGCAGGCTATTTTTCTTGCCTTCTATAAACTCATTTCAAAGAAGATATGAAGCGGCCTCCTACAGGTGGCGAAGTGTGCAGGCGACAGCTGGAAAATATTCTTAGCACAGTCAGTGAAGTTCTGTGGTCAGAACTAGAGGAGTGGAGAGAGGGGCAACTAAGTTGACTAGATGGGCCAAATGGTCCATATTTGTAACATTTAATGTGCAGTGTTACCCTGCAGTGTTGTTTTCTAGAAACACTGCTATTACCATATGTGTTACTATGCAGTGATGTTTTTTCTAGAAAGAAAGGTGGCATTGCTCAGATGAAGGGGCTGTCCTTAGGAGTGAGGAGGGGGAAATCAGGTCACCCACCCAAAGCCCGGACCCCATTGGACCATACTTCCTGAAAAATGGCCGCAGGGTTGAGTTCCAGCGTGATCCTCGCTCCCTTCCCGTGCACTTTCACCTGCTGCTGTCTGCTTTCCCACTGTCAGGGCATGGGAGAAGCACCAGCAGGGGGGGGAAGGAGGTTGAAAGAAAGCAAGGCACCACTAGTGCTTCTCGCTCTTTTTGACTCTCCCTCTCTCTCACTGTTGCTTTACTCTCATTTTCTTTTTCCTTCCCTACTGGCTCATTTCTTCGATTTAGATTCAAGAAACTTTATTGTCATGATAAAATCTGCCTGTGCTGCCAGAATGTGACATACATAAATACAATAAAAAAAAAATAAAGTGCTACATAAAGGGCCAGGGCTGAAGTAAGTTGTAAAACAGAACCAAAAATGTTGTGAAACAGAACCTAAAAAAAAGGACGGGGGAGGTAGGGGAAGGGAAAGTGGGGTGGGGGGAGTAAGGGAAATGGGGAAGGCAGCACGGCTCGGCGCGCACAAGGTGCACAATTGTGCACCCCCTTGCGCGCCGACCCAGGATTTTACGACGTGCGCGGAACCTTTTAAAAATCTACCCCAAAGTTCCTGAAAGGAGAAAAAGCAGACAAATGTAGAATAGTGCTAATAACAGTAATTAAGAAGGATGCTACTGAAAAATAAGTTTGGTTCATTTTTCCTATTGTTTCAGGGGTGGGCCATTTTGAGTCCACTGCCAGATAGTAGGGTTTTAAATTAGTTTTATTTACAAAAAAAAAAACAACAACTCTGCAAGAACCTACCCCCAGACCTTTGTAAGCTACTCAACACTGAGCAGCTGGCCTAACATCTCAAGCCCCCTGGACTCACCAACATTTCCCAAGAGTTCTAGTGGGGACTCTGGAACGACCTTCTGCCACTGGGCCTGGCAGCTGCCCATATTCAAAATCGTGCCAGCCACCCTTTGCCCCATCATGGGCTGGCGATCACCATCTTGAATAATGGTGGGGTCTACCCATTGCCACTATCATGTGACATAGCTTTTTTTTTTTTTTTTTTAATTAATATAGCACAAGGTCACAGGTTTGTTTGTTTTTTTTTTAAATTAATATAGCTTGTTAAAAAAAAAATATGAAAAAATAAACCACATGAAATGTTATGTTTCTTTCTTCCTTTTTTTTTTAATCCCATGAAATTAAAATGAATGCCCACCCCTAGTAATTTAAATTACAATTTAAGGAATAGTTAATAGTATGGACAATTACCAGGTTTTGGTGCTGTTCTGTATTGTCCCTGGTCATGGCATACAGGGCTGATATCTCAACTACATTGGCCAGTGCCCTGAAGGGAGCAGCCCTTAGCTGCGTGCCCCATGCATGCCCTCCCCTACCAAGCAGCAAACTGCAGAGATCAGTAGGGGAAAGGCAAGACTAAAGCACACAGAATAGAACAGAGAAAAGCTACTCTGCTCCTTAATCTAGCCTCTCCCCTATTGTCAATTCATATGGGCTGATGCTGAGGGAAAAACTAGTGCCGGTACTAAGGGGAAACATGATAAAAGTGTTTATAATCATGAGAGGTCTAGAACAGGTAGATGTGAATCGATTATTTACTCTTTTGGATAATAGAAGGACTAGGGGGCACTCCATGAAGTTAGCATGTAGCACATTTAAAACAAATTGGAGAAATTTTTTTTACTCAGCGCACAATTAAACTCTGGAATTTGTTGCCAGGAGATGTGGTTAGTGCAGTTGGGGCCAGATTTTAAAAAGGTTACGCATGCCAGGCCTATTTTAAAAAGGCCTGGCAACGCGCATAAAGCCCCGGGACATGTGTAAGTCCCCAGGGCTTTTCTAAAGGAGTGGGGGCGAGGCCAGAGGCCACTGTGTAGAAGGATTGCGTGCTGGCAGCCTGCCGGTGCGCGCAACTTGCGCCTGCCCAGAGGCAGGTGCAAAAAATAAAAAGTTTTAGGGGGGTTATAGGGCTAGGGGGAGGGGTGCGAAGGTCAGGTTAGGGGGAACGGAAGAAGGCAGCGCAGCTCGATCCCTGATTTTTTAATTTGCACGTGCCTACGCGTGCAAGTTATAAAATCTGATGTACATGTGCGCGCACCGGATATCGTGTGCACATGTAAGCCTGCGCGCACTTTTTAAAAATCTACCACTTAGTGTAGCTATGTTTAAAAAAGGTTTGGATAAGTTCTTGGAGGAGAAGTTTATTACCTGCTATTAGTCAAGTTAACGTAGAAAATAGCCACTGCTATTACTGGCATCAGTAGCATGGGATAGACTTGGTTTTTGGGGACTTGCTAGGTACTTGTAGCCTGGATTGGTCACTGTTGGAAACAGGATGCTGGGCTTGATGTAACGTCAAGTACCAGCAGAAAAAAAAAGTCCTGTTACTATGTTTCTAGAGCAATACAAATTAAGCAGCCTATGCACTAATGGGTGTTGGCATTAATATCTATGGTAAATGTACATTAACATGGATTAATACAGGTGTTAGACAATACCCATGTACATGCTATATGCATGTACATTATCATAACCAGTGGTTTCCTGATGGTAACGCTAATACACATGCAAATGCCTAAAAACATGGATTCATCAAGTATTATGTGCAGCATTAATACCTAAGAAGGCTAAGATGACAACAAGGCAGGAAAGTTAATTAGACCTCAGAAGGCGTAGTTAATGTTTGCCATTGTATGCCCGAACACAATTTCAAGCCTTCACACCACAAAAGTAAATCCATGCTCTGTCCCCATAATCCTCCCATACCCCTTCTGATAGAAAGCTGGACCTCCGTGGACTGCAAAACACAAAAGTTATTTAAACTGATGCATTTTCAGAACTGGAGCTCCAAAATGAATGATTCTTCCACTGGCAACTTCCTACTTATTCTACCTTTAACAATGTAACCTGCTTTAATTGAACTAAACAGAATAGGCAATACATATCCCTATTGTTCAGTTGTTCAGCTCCCCAATTCAGTTACAGTTTTAATAGGTGAGTGTATTTCAAATTTAAAATAATCCTAGGTCTTTAGCGGTCAATGTATACCTCTCAGACCATTTATTTCCATCACTGGAGAGCGCCGTGCAAGTTATCTTCTCAATAACAGCTAGCATTAGGTTATGAGTAAAGGTTCCATGATTAGTTATTTCAATTTCCAGCAAAATTATGATTAATGATAAAAAAAAAAAACTGCAGCAAACAAAATGCATGTTTTACTATCAGGGTTCATTCTATACTGTTTAAAAAGCCAATTTTATAAATTAGCCAATGTGACACATAGAAGTCAAAGATTTTGGAACAGGCAGAAATATGTTCTGAATCTGTGAACCACTTGAAGAATCAATAGATAAATACCCATTTCCCCATGTCTCCTGAGAAAACCACTCTGAAAAATGACTTAATTGCCTAGAGAAGAAAAAAAAAAGTGATTCTGCCACAGCTAGGATTCAAAAACCGTGTATAAAGTTATTTTTAATCATGTGAAGTCTGAATACTAGAAGCCAGACAATTATTTTTTTTTTATTTTTTTTCAAACTTGCTCTGCCAGATGACTTTTTCTTCACCTGGAATTTTATTTGAACAATATTCTATTCTTTGTTCTGGTGCCACTTCCATCCTTCCTCCCTGATTTATTTCCTACTCATTAGCCTTCATCTCATGCTGCTATCTGCTATGATGTTCTTGTCCAGTGACTAGAAAGGAGAATACAATTACATTTGTTGTACAGAGTCAGCCAGTGGGGAGAATTTTAAGCACGGACAAAAGCTTCCAAATTTACAGGAAACCGAAAAATAAAAGCAGAAGTGTCAGCTTCCATACTTCTTCCCGAACCCTTATCTCCTTTGTGCTAATGCAATGTGCTCTGCTGTACCCATAAGCCCGCCAAGCTGATGCTTCTTTTGTCATGGTGCTCGGTGCAAATTGGATGTTATCAAAACATATTGCAGAACAGTTGGCACTAATTCAAAATTTGAGAGAGAGCTTGCTCCTAACTTACAAAGTAATAGTTGCAACCCAAGAGTAATGAAGGAGCTACCGTTTCAGGGTTTTGAATTCTATAAATGTATTTATTTGGAAATCCCACTCATGAAACCACACAGGGCAGGTAATAAAGGAAGCATAAACATAACAGCAAATATAAAACATACAATAAAATAAGGACAAAACTAGCCGCAGTGCAATAGTTAATAAAATAATATTAACATTATTCTTTTTTTTTATCATGGAGACTATTATCACAAAGCTCCCCCTAATCTGGATTAAATAAAAAAAATTTTCAAAGCCCATCTAAAAAAAATAAGAGCTCTGATAACAAACACACCGACTGTGGCAATTTATTCCACCCCTGAGGGAATGCACCAGAAAACGTGCAAACCTGAGGAGTAGCAAAACTCGTTATCATAAATAATGGAACCTCCATCACAGTTCCACTGTGATAACACAACGTGTAGACTGGTGTATAGCACAGCAACCAACTCTTAGCCATGCTCTTCACACACAGTAAGCTAAAAGGAAATGGATCTAGTACAGATGTACCAAGGTGTTTTCCTTTCATCAGATTACCCACCTCCTCAAGGGTCAGGTCCCTGAATTTCATGAAAAAAAAAAAGGCTCCTGCCCCAGGAGTTCCAAACAAATTCGCTCCGCAATTTGTTGCCCCTTGGCCTAGCTCCCGCTGAAGAGCTGGAGCGCTCTCCTAAAAATGCTGAGATAGGGAATCAGAGGCTACCTGTAAAGCTGGAGAACTCGGGAGGCACCTAGATGAACTGCATAGACACTTTGTAACATTTCATAGGATCTTTTAACTTTTACAATTTCCAACTTGTACAGCTTTGCCTGAGACCTACAATGTTTTGTTTTTTTTGTTCCCTAGGTCCTTAGGCTTGTGCTGTTCTCTGCCCGCTCAGCGTTGCTGCCCTTCATTCATAGGTATACCACTGCGCTCAATTGCTTTGCCTTGGCATGACTGCATTCTGTGGAGATAATCTGTTTTTAAACAGAAAGCATGTTTCCAAGCTCCACAACGCTACCTGATTCTCTACAGACAAGTTGAGAAGCATGCCTTGGAGATCTCTCAGTCCTTCTGCTAGTTTAATCTGTATCAAGTTTGCTGCAGTTATGACAGCAAGATGTTGCGACCCTTACAGAATTGTTTGCACTACGTAATATTGTTGTTGCAACCATCCCTTCCCGACAGCTTCACTCCGCCTACCTTTCTTTCTTTGCACCTCCTCTCGCTATGGATGGACGCCTGGCTGCTGCGGCGTCTGCCTGCCGTCATCTCCAGCGTCCCCAGATCGGCTTGGGCGCTGCCTCCCGCCATGCTCCGCTGGTACCATAGGGCGCGCACGCCGCGCAGCCCTCACTCTTATTTCCTACTTGGTGCAAACCTCAGGGGCGTCCCCCTGTGATGATGTCATGCTGCCCAGATATTTAAACCCTACGATGTTTGCTAGCCTTTGAATTAGAAAAGGGTATCTTACGAATGGGATTCACTCTCCATACCCAGCTAGTCTGCCTCTCCAGTCTTCCATTGGACTCTTAAGGTAACAGAGTACCCACTCCTCGGGGGCCTCACTTGCTTTTCAGGTCGCTATCAGGAAACCGGTACTCGCTTCTCGAGGACCCATGTTCCCTGACTCGCTGCCTGCTCCTACCTTCTGCCTGGAAGGATTCACTATCTTCAACACCAGTAGGTACTACCATCTTCACCTCAGAGCTGTTCCCTGGAACCAGGTACTCGCTTCTCGAGAGTCTGCCTCCGTTCCAGCCCTAATGCCATCTTTTACGTGGAACTGCCGTGTGAGTACATTATCTTCAAGCCTCTCAGCTCTCAGGGATCAGGTATTTGCTCCTCAAGGGCCTGCTCTCCCTATCCTGGGGTTCTCCATACTGGGGCTTTGTGCATATTCCACTGTACTCATTATTCTCAGTTCTTTCCACTACAGCACTGCTACCAGAGGAGTCGCTGTTCCAGCGCCTGAGGGATACTAGCCCAGCCGGCTACTTCTGCTGCTCACCACTGCCACCTCTGGTGGCTTCATCACATTGTATAATAAAAGATCAATCTCTATGTTTGTGTGTCCTAAGCTGAGCAGCCTCCAGACATGGCCCTGTTGTTGGTGTCTTTTCTCATCATGTCTCATTTCCTGGTCCTGCTGGTTCTCCTCTCTTCTCATCCAACTGCTGCCTCCATGCTGCTGTGTCATTTCCTGGGGCTCCTGCCTCCATGCTGTACACTCCGGTCCTGGTCCTGCTGCCTGCTACTTGAAATCTGCTGCTGTGGCCCTTAGGCTGTCTCCCGTTTGAGTGCACCCTTTCAACATGGACTGTGTGGGTCTTCTTCTTGAATTCTGCTGCCATGGTCTTTTGGCTGTCCCCCCCTTTGAGTGTAGTCTTTCAACATGGACTGTCTGGCTCTTCACTTGTCATCACATACTTGTGCTGGTATGAGCTCTAACATTAGAGCTGTCTGTAGCTATTGAGTTGCCACTTCCATTTTCTATGTGCTTTGCTGTAATCATGATTTTGTAAAATTATAAGATCTTATACTGTAGATGTCATGTTGCCATTTGTAATTATGTATGTACAGGTCTACACTAAATATGCTAGTCATTTCAGTTATAATGTCATGTGCTATTTGATTTCTTGTCCTTTCAGATTGTGTTTACCAAAGATGTTAACTTCCTTTGATTATGCTGAGTACATAAAATTGTTTAATAAAGTAGTCATGTTTTGAAATCACTGTCTGGTTGTGTCTTTTCATTGTGTGGTTTTTGTCTTAAGGGCTTATTAAGTAAAAGAGTTGAGACCCACATGACCTTGCATGCTAGAGTGCTATTATTCCAACAAGGCATATTTCTCACATGTAAGACTATATGGCCTAGGCCCTGAAACTGAAAGTTCAGTGTATGTGCCCAAGGAAGACAGCAAGAGCTAAATAGGAAACTCCTTACTGTAGAGCTTCCCAAGTGGCTCCTGTTGCCTTCTCCAGACAGCATATACCTTAGTTAACTCTTGGAGACATGGGCATGTATATAAGCTAGCTAGTGTTCACCTCTATATGCTGTCCAATGGAATGAGTGTAGAAATGTTTAGCTAGAGGTACTGTTGCTATGTCTTCACTCTGTTGGTAACCAAGAGGTTGTATAGCTATGTGAATGTTGTAGTGCAGCTCTAACAAACCATTGGTCTCTTCCTCTGAACAAGCACTGGGCCTAACACTGAATGCTGTCATCACATATGTCTTCCGTCAGAAGCCTACTTGAAAAAATACATAGAACCCTAGTTCAGGTTTCTCTCTAGGGAATAAAACTGTGCAGCTACAGGTGCCAGTCCCAGAGCATGCATCATGTACATCTAAATCTTATGTGTTGTTAAGTGAAATGACGCTATGCACCCTACAAAAATTTATTTTGGACCCCTAACTTGTGTTCTTATTCCACTTAAAAGGCATTTAAAACCTAAGCCTTTTAAAGTCTGACACTTCAACAAATATGTCCTCTCCTTGAAGCCTTCTTGAACATGGAGTCAGCTGCTGTGTGACATCTGAGAATTAGTCAGGAAGTTATCTAGGATAGAGATTCCCTACTGCCCAAGAGCCAACAGCGATGAGGCCTGCTGATGGCTAGGAACAGGCAGACATCAACAGACTGGCTCCCACCACTGTGCTGACCTGGGTTGTAGATCTGTATATGTCTCTTAGTTAAGGATAATTTCTGTGTGAGATCATCCTTAGCTAACAGGTAAGCCCAGATTCATTAGAATTTGCAATGCTCTCAAATAGCACCTTGAGAGTTTTAAACAAAAAGGCATTGCAATAAACCCAGCATGTCAAAACAAAAGCCTGCATCATGATCCTAAAGTTATTCTTATCAAGGTTAAAATGCAGCTTCCTGAGCTTAAAAAAAAAACCTCTATTTGTCACCACTTGCAGATGAGGCTTCATAGTAAACCTTGCTTCAAATAACTTTCTAAATTCTGAACTGTCTCTACAGCTATACTATTAACTCCTCCAAACTGCCAAGAAATGGAGGGAGTTAACTGGACAGTAAAGGAAACTGCATGAGATAAATTTGCCATCGGTGCTCCCCTAGGGCTCAGCACGTGCAAGATGCACAAGTGTGCACCCCCTTGTTCACGCCGACCCCGGATTTTATAACATGCGCGTGACTGTAAATCCTTTGACAATTCAGCTATATTGTAGCAATTTTCAAAAGTCATTTCTGTGCATAAAGTGCACTTATACATGAATATCCTATGGACAATTCAGTGGCATATATTTGTAGCAATTTTCAAAAACCTACTCAAGAAAAGTGCATTTAACCATGTAAAACATAATTTTAAGCATTAAATATTGTTTTTAAATCAGGCCCAATATTGTGCATAAGTGCACTTAGGGATAGTAACTTTAAAGCAAGCGCACAGGTGCCCAAACGAGCCTACCCAGAATAGTCCATGGTATCTAATGCCCCTAGCTATGCACCTTTCCCTTGAACCCCAACTCAGTCTACGATGCCACGTGTTCTTCAAGATGTATATAAGGTTACCAATAATGTAAATGATGTAAATACTTGTTATATTACGTTATTATCAGCTTGTTCCTTATCCTTCTATGCTTCACTAATGTTCCCTCCCTCCAAGTTACCTTCTCCTGTTATGATGTAATTTCTGATCTGTTGTTAACATGTGAACCGGTGTGATGTCCCCACTAACGCCGGTATATACAATTCATTAAATAAATAAATAAATAAATAAATAAATGTATGGGGGCACGAGCGAACATACACTGGAATTTTAAATCATGTGCGTAGTTTTTCGAAAATAATTTAAAATATGCCTACTGAATGTAAATGTCCTCCTAATTATAAGCTGTTAGTCGAGCAAACATACTTTGCATATCTTCCATAGGACTTTGTCAGCTTTAACGCATACAGTGGATATTAAAACGTGTTCACGTGAAGGACATTCCCAGTTTTACTGCGTAATCCACCAGTTTGTCCAGTCTATCTCGAGGTCATTGAGAACCCTCCTGTCTTCAGCCTACCCTTCTTCCCAGTTGATCCTGACCCCTCATCCTGTCGTGTTAGACCTTAAAAGTGATTCTTGAAAACACCCCTTATCAGGAGTAGCAGTAAATATGCCACAAGCTGCAGCCTTCAGTTTTCAAATATGGATTTACCACGTATCTGCTGGCCTTGCTTTGGAACATCCATGCCTTTTTCTGCATTTTTTTTTTTAGCTTGCACATGCACAAACATGCATGTAATTAGCAGCTTGTAAAATCCACTGCTAATTATGCGAATATGTGGGTCACTCATGAATGACCCACCTACTTGCGCATATGGAACTTTTAGCGCTAGCAACGCTTTTAAAATTCGTCCCTATGGAGACGAATAAATGTTTACATGTGTTTATAAGTGTTTACATGTGTAAATGTAACTACTATTGCAGCAATATTAAAAAGCCATTTACCCATGGAAAATGCACTTACATGGGTAAATCCTATGGATTTTAAAAAGGTTAGGCGCGCCGGGTCTATTTTAAAAAGGCTCGGCGACACGCGTAAAGCCCCGGGACACGTGTAAGTCCCGGGGCTTTACAAAAGGGGCGGTCCGGGGCTGGGGCGGGGCGGGGCCAGATGCCTCTGACAGAGCGGCCATTTCCGCTGTGTCAGAGGATCACATGCTGGCAGCCTGCGCCTGCCCGAAGGCAAGCACAAAAGGTAGGATAAACATTTGGTAGGGGGTTAGAGTAGGGCTAGGGGGAGGAAGGGTTGGGGAAGGGGTGGGAAGGTCAGGCTAGGAGGAAGGGAGGTTCTCTCTCAGGTCACTCCGATTTCAGAGTGGCCTGGGAGGGAACGGAGGAAGGCTGCGTGGCTCGGCACGCGCAAGGTGCTAAATTGTGCACCCCCTCGCACGCGCCGAACCCAGATTTTATAACATGCGCGCGTCTACACGCGCATGCGTGCCCACACTCACCCCTTTGGCTGTGCAAGATATTCACTCATCGGCAAAAGTGCACACATATGGACACTATATAGAATTGGGTGGACACACAGATGTCAGGGGCCCACAGTACATAAGAACATAAGAAATTGCCATGCTGGGTCAGACCAAGGGTCCATCAAGCCCAGCATCCCGTTTCCAACAGTGGCCAAACCAGGCCACAAGAACCTGGCAATCACCCAAACACTAAGAAGATCCCATGCAACTGATGCAATCAATAGCAGTGGCTATTCCCCAAGTAAACTTGATTAATAGCCGTTAATGGACTTCTCCAAGAACTTATCCAAACCCCCTTTGAACCCAGGCACACTAAATTTACCAACCACATCCTCTGGCAACAAACTCCAGATCTCTACCGTGCATTGAGTGAAAAAGAATTTTCTTCGATTAGTCTCAAATGTGCTACTTGTCAACTTCCTGGAATGCCCCCTAGTCCCTCCACTATTCGAAAGTGTAAATAACCGAGTCACATCTACTCGTTCAAGATCTCTCATGATCCTAAAGACCTCTATCATATCCCCCCCTCGGCCGTCTCCTCTCCAAGCTGAACAGCCCCAACCTCCTCAGCCCTTCCTCACAGGGGAGCTGTTCCATCCCTTCTATCATCTTGGTTGCCCTTCTCTGCACCCTCCCCATCGCAACCATATGTTTCCTGAGATGCGGCGACCAGAATTGTACACAGCACCCAAGGTGCGGTCTCACCATGGAGCGATTATAGAGGCACTATAGAGAAAAGGGCACCGTCTGGCCAGCAGATCGGAGTGGTAGGAAACATTCCATGGAGCTCCCACCACTGACAGGGAGAACAAGCAATGGCAGTAACGTTGATAGTTCTAGTTGTCTGATCTGAGGCTGGCAGCAGTTCCTGTGGTGATGGCATCTGTAGCATGGTGAAGCTGGACCATAACACTTCTACTGTGAATAAGCGCCAGTTACTTGGAGAAAGACGTCAGAGAGGATTCAAGTAACTCCCGCTGTTATAAAGTGGCCCAGGGGGGGAGGGTGAATTTTTGCTAAGACTGAGAGTGACTGAAAATGCTGGACTCCTGCTGAAGACTGGTGTTCCATGTTAACCATCCCAGGTAAGAGGGGAAAAAACCCAGAACCAGAGGTTACAGCCAGAAGGGAAGCATTTCATGGGGACACAATTTCAGCTGGCTCAAGAACAGCATCTCAAGCCAAAGGCAGAGAGTTAGTAATAAAAAACTAAAGGTATTTTTGGGAAGCTGAGTACCCCAAATTACAGTACCCCTAATTTATAAGAAAATAGTAATATAGATAAAAACAGAGAAACATGATGGCAATAAAAGACCATTAAGGCCTAGCCAGTCTGCCAATCCCCACCAACTGTTCGGCTTTACAATTTCTCCCGCTCTCTCTCTGAGATCCTCTGTGTTTATCCCATGCTTTCTTGAATTCAAATGCTGTCCTTGTCTCCACCACCTCCTATGGGGGAGGCTGTTCCATGCATCAATTACCCTCTGTGTAAAGAGATATTTCCTTAGATTACTCCTGAAGCCTCCCCTTTCCCCCTCATCCCATGACCTCATTCTAGCCTCCTTTCCTTTGAAAGGGGCCTGCCTCATCGGCATGGAAACCTCTGAGGCATTTAAATGGCTCTATCATATTTCCCCCTGACCTGCCTTTACTCTAGATTATACACGGTTAGATCTTTAAGTCAATCCTCAATTGCTTTTCTATTGCATGTGGTATCTTGGTGCCAAGCATGCAGCTATATAAATAGCCAATATCTATTTGTAGTTTACTGATGCTTAGATGTTACATCTCACATGGGAGGGAGAATGTAACACTGTAATTTGCGGCCTTGTCTTTGACTTCTAGGAACCTGTATAGGGAATGTATGCAGTTTTTTTTTATCTTTCTTTTGTGTTCCTGTCTCCGGAGACTAAAATTGGGAAGAGAAACCTTATTCATCTGTTGCCATGGAAACATCAGGAGATGTTGACAGCTACAGTTTGCTCAACAGTCACTAGTGGGAACAGGAAAACAAACTCTTCTTTGCTGGAAGAATTAAAGCTTGAGGTGGAAAGAGTAAAAAAAAAAAAAAAGAAGGGACTCTGAGAACTGGTAACCAGATTTGCACCAAGGAAATTCTCTTATTTGTAGTCATAGGAGGTCATTTTCAGAAGGATTTACGCTCATACAACTGGGTTATACACGCATAAATGGACTTTTGAAAATTACTACTTTTATGTGCATAGCCCTTTTGAAATTTCACTGAATTTTTTGTAAGGTTTTACCTATGTAAATGGACTTTACAGGGTGAATTTTAGAAGCCCGGCGCACACCAAAGCTGGCGCTGCATGGATTTTAAAAGGCACGTATCTCTTGGGAAGCGCACAAAAATTTTCTCACGGGAAAAGGGTGGGGCATGGGCAAGGGCCGGGCTGGGCATGGGTGTTGCAGCATTTTTGAATGAAACCGTGTAAATACTTATGTGCACTAGTTCCCCTACTTCTGCTATGGATGGTGTGTAAGTCCTAAAACAAAAATAAGCAGGCTAGTCAGGGGAATTTTTTAGGGGCTATCGTGTGCACATGCCCACGTCCAAATAACATTGTGTGCACATTTACGAGTGTGCATCCCTATTTTATACCACGCACACATATATGATGTGCATATGTTATAACATGGCCGCGTCCTTTGGCACGACCCGGCATATGCGCGCATCTCTGCGCCCACGCGGCTGTTTCAAAGTTACCATCTAGGTGCATCAATAGGCTTTTGAAGATTGCTACAACGTGTGCTCCTTTTAAGAGAGTTTAACTCTCCTTTGAAAGTTCACTCCTTATTCAATAAAGGCATGGTGTTTTCCTAAAGGCACAGATAGTAAAACGGTAATCTTAGAATAAGACTTGGAGGCAGGAGAAAAAGCGACAATTCTGAGAGAGAGGAGGAAATGGCAGTTTGACTGAAAGGAAATGTCAGTAGCTGAATGAGAAGGAGAAAGCCTCAACTGGAAGCCTCTGAGCCCATGACTGAAGCAAGGGAGAGGAACCAGCTTAGATGTTCTCCTTCACCTCTAACTGATTAAATAACAAGACAAAGCACAACAGGCATTCAGTTCTCTGCCAGTCGTAACCTCCCTTTACCTCAGAAGAAATCCTTCCTGACAGCTGCACAGCGATTGGGAGTTTCCCCAAAGCTGCTTGTGTCTTGTGGATCCTTTGCAATGGGGTGCATTTAGGTGGCTTCTGCTTGATCTTCTCCCTGAGGTCATCACTGCCCCCAGTTTCCCCATGATCAGCCTCTAATACCTAACCTGATGACCCTTGGGGGCCTGATTTTAAAAAAGATGTACATGCTTAGAATTGGATCATTTTACACGCGTAAATGCACTTTGCCCGTGTAAGTGGGCATTTGAAAATCCCTACAGTATATGCCATTGAATTCTCCACAGGATATTCACGTGCGAGTGCACCTTAGGACGGATTTTAAAATCCCTATGCGCGCAAATTTTGGCGTTTACACGCTTCGGGCGAATTTTCGAAGAGGCCCGACCACGTGCGTAAACGCCGGTATGCAAATAAGGGCCGGGCCTCTTCAAAGGAGCCTGCTGGGGGGGCAGGGAGGGGAGGGGCAGTGCCATTCATCGCTGTCCCGAAGACTTGGCTGCCGGCGTGCGCAATTTACTTCAGGTCAGTCCCTGAAGCAAGTAAGAAAACAAGCAAAAAAAAAAAAAGGTAAGGTTTAGGGGGTGAGGAGGAGAGGGGAAGGGGAAGGGGAAGGAAGTGTAGGCAGGGGGGTAGGGAACTGGGGAAGGCCGGAATGCGTTGCCGCGCAGAAATTGCAGAAGTCCCATCCTCCTCCCCCCCGTGTGTGCCGCCCGCTCATACGCGTGTGGATTATCAAATCCAGCACACACCTGTGCATGGCCCATGGTTTTTGTAAAATGTGGATGTCGGCCCGAGCATGTTAGAAAATTGGCGTGACCAAGTGTGTGCGCCAGGAGCGTGTGCACAGTGGGAAATCTACCCCTTTAAGAGCATAAATGACTTTTGAAAATTGTTCCGATGGTATGTAACATTTACACATGTAACTGCTTTTAAAATTACCTCCGTAATATTTCAAGCTCTGATGGGCTAAAAGCTCGCATATCAATGCCCTTAAATTCAATTTCAAGCTGTATTTCTGAAGGGCTATGCCTTCAAGACGGTATTGCATTTCTCCTGGAGTAAATCCCTGACAGGATTTCTGTGGAGTTTGCTAGTTAGTGGTATGTCAGTGTGTCCTGGTTTACGTCCTCAGTCAGAGATCATACTTAATTGCCTGCTGAGGAGAAGAGCCAGCTTAAAATTGCTGCCACATCTGAGATCCCCACAAAAAAAAAAGGAATTTGATTTGCAAACATACCCTATGAATATGTATCTTAATTTTTGGAGGACTTATAGGATTAGCTGCTGAACATTTTAACTAAATTCATTTTATAAGCTTCTCCCTTATACCTTTTACTTCTGAGGCAGTGGGGAAATTTGGAGGCCTGCAGGACTGTGCAGAGAGAAGGGGGACTGACAGGAGGGCCATTACAATCATGAAAACTAACATAACATTCCCTCTGATGTTGCATCAGTTATTTATCTGCAATAACTGAACTTTTCTTTCCTCATTACAGCTTTCTGTGAATAGCATTGACCAGTGGTAATGTTCTGTATAAAACAGGTAATGGCTCAGGTCCAGTGCCAGTCTCCACCTCCCACTGTGTCAAAATGTTTCCAGACTGCAGAGCTGACTTGACCTGGCAGAAAATCACCACTGGCATGGATCTGTCCGGACCTTGTCTCGTACGAGGTTAGGTCAGAGGGTTGAGTAGTACATCGTACGTCTAATATGTTCTTCATAGTCTGTGCCCCTTACAGAGAAAGAGCCTTAGGGGGGCTGAGGAATCAGTTGATGGCATTACTCCCATCTCAAGGGGAACTGAATCGATACCATACGTAGATTCAGCAAACCTAGACCCCATATCTCTCATGGGAATGTGCTCAGTAAGCCATCCAAGCACTACCCTTAAGAAAGCGCCTGTGAAAAATGGGCTTACATCACAATTTAGATTATTGTTGCAGAACTAACATGAGGTATTCTTGCTGTTTAAATTGTTGACTGTCTTCACAATTAATTTTGATATTATGAGGCATAAGCGCCTTATAGATGCACACATCGATAGTCACTAAAACGTATTAAAAAAAAAGAAAGCTAAGAGCTGCATGAATGCCATGTAGCATAACCCACATAATTGACACGGTGAGAGAACAGATCTTTCCAAGCATGGAAACTGTGAGAAAAGTTCATGGAACCACACAGCAGATAAATGAATGATAGCGCTTTTGATGGGAAATGCATTAAAGTTAACAATGTCCTTCATGTTTATAGCAGATCTGAGATACCTTCAATCTTTTCAGTTCAATGAATCTTAGTAATTCCCATAAAATATATCCAGTTGCATATCTTCTGCCAAAACTGCTCCAAAAAAATGAAACATATGCAAGGTGGACCTTACATTGGCCCCCTTAACCGTTATGACCACAGCGGCCTTAACGGAACTGGTGTGCCAGAAGTGTAGGATGCGTGGTCTCAACAGGCCCTGCCCCAATTAGTGAGGTCAGTGAGTGTGGGAGTGTGTTAGGAGGGTTGGCACTCCCAGGGGGAAATACCCTAACGTGATAAAACTGCTGTGCTCATGTGACAGATTCGGAGAGAAATGGAGTCCTGAGAGGAAGCCCACCCTGTGCAGTCTGAAGGTGCCACCTCCCCATGGAGTGGTGCTGGTGGAGTCTGTCCTTTCACAGGAAAAGTACTCGGAGTGGGATCCCTCTCACAGCTGAAGAAAGAACAATTCCTATCCCATTGAAGGGGGCGAAGAACCAAGGTAGGGGAAAAAGGAGTCCTGGGGGTTCAACAGGGATATCCTTAAGGGATCTGATGAGAAGAGGTCACCAGAAAGCAGGATGTGATTGGAGTTCCTTATCTGTCCTGGCGGAAGTTTTAGAGAAGGGTTCACTGATAAAGGAGTTTGACTTTAGTGGGGATTTTGAGAAAGAAGAAGAAAATGCTCATCTGAGGAAGGAGTTCCTGGTTGATGGGGAGGCAGCCAGGAGCTTCCCAGGGTTGCGAAACTGCGGAGAGAGAAAAAGAGAGCCGCCTTCCCAGTAAGTGCTCAGGAGGGCCCGAAGCGTTGAATGCTCCTTTCCCAATCACCGTTCTGTTTTGGAAAGTATTTTGCATCCGAAAGTGACTGAGAGTGATTTTTTTTTTTTTGCTCTAATTTTGGACTTTGTGTTGTTGATTGGTGCACTAACAGTTGGCGTCTCACAATTTTGGACTTTTTGTTTTCCCTGCCATTAAAGAACTTTTCCTTTTGAACAACAGTCATGGTGTCCGCGTGCTATCTTTCGTAGCCGTGCCAGGATGATGAGCAGAAGACCTCCGGCGATGGAGAACCCTAATGGCCTTGAAAGGGAGATTCTCTCTCCCTCTCTCCCCCACCCAATGCAAGAACCTCAGGAGGTCCAAGAGTCTTTCCTTGACGGGTCCTGGGCACAGTGGCATGTGTGGAGGCTCACATAGCGGCCTAGGGGTACACATATAAAATATGTTTGCGTATCTTGTGCAGGCTTGAATTTGCCAATAGGCAAAATTCTGTGGGGACAGCTTATTGGCAGAAGATTTGTGGCCCATTTGGCTGTGCTGAATCTCAGTTGAGAGCAACAGTACACAATAAGCAACCAAATGTCCGATCTTGTAGAGGTTTATTGTGTGCAAATATACGCAATAGAGCCCGACTCCAGCCGAGTTTCGCCCTCTTTCAGTAGGGCTGCATCAGGGGTCTTAGCAAGTATCGATGCTATGTCTCCTTCAGAGTGTAGTACTTTGTATGGGCTACAGATAATGCAAAACGTCTCCAGTCTTTGCAACACAAAAGCGCATCAATTTCGCCAAAAAAGTGTAGAAGTCACCGTGATCACTTTCAGAGCAGAGTCTGCTCTGAAAGTGATCACGGTGACTTGTACACTGTTGAGATCCGGAGTCTACTTTTGGCGAAATTGATGCGCTTTTGTGTTGCAAAGACTGGAGAAGTTTTGCATTATCTATAGCCCATACAAAGTACTACACTCTGAAGGAGACATAGCATCAATACTTGCTAAGACCCCTGATGCAGCCCTACTGAAAGAGGGCGAAACTCGGCTGGAGTCGGGCTCTATTGCGTATATTTGCACACAATAAACCTCTACAAGATCGGACATTTGGTTGCTTATTGTGTACTGTTGCTCTCACGGCTTTATTAAGCAACCTTCCTTGCTGCTTTTTTAGAATCTCAGTTGAGAACAGCATTCTGTTTCCTTATCCAGCCCCTCCCCTCCAGGCAACAGGCAGGGAACAGAAGAGGAGGAGAGGGAGTGAGCCTGCAGCAGAGAGAAAAGGGGGAACATTTTGGGGAGGGGCTGAATAGAGAGCATTGGAGGATGGTAAAAGAGGCTGTGGGATGAGAAGGGGGTTGCCTGAGAGAGAGGGGGGGGAAACAAGGGTAGGGAACAATGGTCATATGTGTGTGTATGTGTGTGAGAGAGAAGGGACCGGTGAGAAGTGTGTGTGTTTGTATCATAGTGGGTGGGAAGCTAGAGAGGGGATATAAGGAGGATCAAAACTGGACCATGGTAGGGACTCCTCCCTACTCCCCTCCCCATCCACCACAATTCACATCCTCTCTCCCTTGAACTTGGATTCTGTCACTCAGATCCTGGAGCCTCTCTTTCCTTCCTTCCTACCACTCCCTATTCCCCAGATCCTGGAAACCACTCTCTCCTCCCCTTCCTCAGTCCAAGGACCTCCCCTCTCTCTCCCTCCTTTTCCCATCCCAGATTCCTGATTTTCCCCATCCTTCCCATATCCAGTCCTCTCCTCCACCTTTCTCCTCCCCCCATTCCTGATCCTACTCCCTTCCCATCCTTCTTCCCTTCCCTGAAGCCTTCTCCCTGTACTAATACTTAAGAACACTTTTCTTCACCCAATCATTTATGATTGGGTGAAGAAAATTATATATTATTAGCATAATTATGCTAATAATTATACTGTAAAACTATATTATGTGTATTTGCCAATTTGCTTCAAAATGTTAACATTTTTGCCACAGATTGTACCCCTGAGCTGTTGTCCAACCTCAGGAGGGGGGGGGGGGGGGGACGAGGGGGCAGGGGAGGGAGTACAGACAGTGCTTAGAGGTGCCAAAATCCTAAATCCGCGAGCTGAAATACAACTGATGCTGTACTTATTAATTCAAATAAGTCGCACCAATGTTCTCAGGCTTTTTTTTCCCATGTAACGTTTCATAGAGTCTATTGTTCTCTAATTTATTAAAAGAAACATGCAGCTTTAATTTTGCTTTATTAAGCTCGTGAAACGCATCCATTCACAAGAGCAGCACGGCATCATCTTGACTTCAATCCCTGATAGCTATTATCCTGCAAAGCTAATTCTGTGCCGGAGCTTAAACAAATTTTCATGAAAATCATAATGAATTTTATACAGATGGAAAAAGACTAGGGTGCTTGGAGGTGCTTTCTATTATATTCCTCCTGTTAATTAATTTAATTTAGTTAGCTAATGCCTTTGACCAAAACAAAGGATAACACCTAATCAGCAGTCAGGAACAGATTAAAGTGAGATGCCTGAGTGGTGAAATAGATGGTGAGTATATGCAGACACAAGTCCTGGAAAACTAAGCAAAAAAAAGAAAAGAAAAAAGGGTGATTGAGGAAAGCATTTTTTTTTTTTTAAAGAAATATACAAGGCGAGTGATAGAAAGTTGTATCAAGAAAAGGAAAGAAAGAAAACAAGATCAAGCACCAGGATAAGGGATAAGGAATGTAACATTCATGAGTGAATATATATACTGTATGTGATATATATACAGATTACCATATAGTCCACATTATATCTGTTTACACTTACTTGGAAAAACGGTAAATTTAGTTTAATTAAAGAGATAACGAAGCATTTGTTGAAACGTAATTCATGGTTGTGGCAAGCATAAACGAAAATTTTACATAGAAAGCAGAATTTTCAACATTTTTTACCCAGATAAATGTTTTCATCTGCAGAAAATGGGCTTCTTAGCCAGACAAGGGCCAGCTTTTAAAAAAGCCCGCGCGCGCAAAAAACCAGTGGAGTCACGCATGGATGGGCCGCGCACGCTGCGCACATTTTACCGACGGCCTGGCCACCCGTGTATCCGCCGACATGCGCCAAAGTGCCAGGCTATGTGAAAGGGGCGGAGGCAGGGTGGGGCAAAGCGGGGGCTGACCGAGATAGCGGTCATTAGGCCCTGTCCCGGGGAAGTGCGCGCCGGCAGTCGGCCGGCGCACGTAACTTACTTCTGCTCATCAGAGCAGGTAAGTTTAAAAACAAACATCAAAAAAAAGATAGGTGGGAAGGGGTTAGGGGTCAGGGAGGAGAGGGGAAACGGTAGGAAGGATAGGGGGGGATAGAAATGTTCCCTCCCAGTTCTCGTCCAGTCCACTCACTTTTAAGATGATTGCTATCACTTACTCCAGATATAGAATGGGTGTATATATATAAGTGAGTAAGCTGCCAAATTTACATCTGTAAATTGCTTGTAAATATTGGCCCAGCACAAGAATACCCCTGGTCCGCCCCGTTTTTACATTCACAAATTTTTCTGTGGACCCTTACCTATGCATGTAGTTTGAGGTTTATAAAATAGCATATGCTCAAGTATATGGTATTTGCATGCATGCGTGCTGATTTTTATGTGTGCAACATTTGAAAATTCCCCTTTATGTATGTAAGTGCCTTTGAAAATTACGCATAATATCTTTTTTGACAATTAAACAAGCTTTCCGGAAAAAGAGCTTAAACCATTTCCCTCTGGAGAAAATACCCTTATTTTTTTGCGGATGTATAGCTGTACACATGTCCTAGCCTTTTACATAATGCCCTTGAAACAGTGTCCTAAATGACAGATATCTTACTCCAAGACCAGCCACAATGCATGAATGCACTAGTTTATAACTCCCTTACATTGACTATTTATTTATGCATTTTTGTATTCTGCAACTTCCAAAAACAATTCTGTTCAGTGGGGATTGCATGTTAAAACTTTCACGATTGCAATAAATGCAAATACATAAAAATGAAAAAACAAAAATAATATTAAAAACAGAGCAACAACACATAAGTGACCTAGTCTGCCTTCTGCCTGCTTTGTGCACCCTAGGCAATATCCTCAACTGTAGTTCTCTCAAGGAAACAACTGCTACTAAATGCTTGATCTACATCTATCTTTTATTTTTATCGGAACAACCAGTGGAAGGTTACAGCGTTCAAATCTGCCTGCCATTAGAGTTAAAAGTTTGTCCAGGGACATTGCGGGCAACGTGCCCAGCAATGGCCTGCACAGCTCAGATAGGGAAATACCCTTAACGGAGCAGTACAGCTCAAAGGCAGCTGGGTTAAGCCTTTGACGACATAATCTACATAATGTTTTATTTGCAAGCAGGAAAATAAAATTCTGTTTCCTACATCGAAACAGGCCTTTAGTTGTTGCAAGGTAAAAAATAGTTTTCCCCATCTGAAAATTAAAAAACGAAATCTATGCACCCAAGTTAGAGGCGTTCTTTCCCATTGCTCTCTGCTTTCACCTAATGAGATAAAAGTATTGGTATAAATAGTTTAGAAGAAGGTAGAGCAGCATTTACAAAGCTTTCTAATGACTTTTTTCATTCTAGCTTTTTCAGTTTTTTTTTTTACAACTGTGCTATACATTTACAGCAAAGCAAAACTAAAGGAAATATATTGTTTGAGTTATCTTTTATTTAGAACTGAATTATAATTTGTCATCTCTTGTAAAGAAGACGTCTCCCACTTTCCGAAATGGATTGCATACTAAAGAATGCAAACAGGATTTCTTTTTAAAGACTGGAACTTTTTTTTTTTGGTTTGATTGCACAGTTATATTGCTATTGACTTCAGCAACACAGGGTAACAGCTTGCATAGAAGGCAATTTTCCCTTAAGAGCATTTTCATGTCATTTCTATTAAGATCTGACAGTGTTTAAACAAATATCTTGCAGACTACTTTTCAACCACATTTCTCTAAATGTCAGGAGCTGTTTGAGCAAGATATTAATGGAGTCCCCATACAGGACACAGTGGTGCCTTATTAAATTGCAGTGCTATGGTGAAACCCATAAAACCGGTGACCTGTGCTGAAGAAAGGAACTTCAACGATCTCCCTCTGTATAATATACACACAGGGTGAAACTTTCAAAAAGTCACCCAACTGCATGTACTTTTAATTCTGCTCATGACCAGTTTATTTTGAAAAAAAAAAAAATGCCACTTATCCACTCAATATTCAATTTGAATATTGAGTGGATAAGTGGCTAAAAATATAGGTCATTTGTCAGTTTACCAGTTCAACATGATGGCATAAGTTAGGCCTTTCACTATATGTCCCTTATACACAGACTTTTTTTTTTTAATTATTAAATATGTGCATGTAGATTCAAAACAGGTCACTAAAATGTCTCAAGGAATACCTTTTTTATGCAGCAAAATATACTGTATGCATGTTATGAACTTACATGTGTATTTTTAGATTTCTAAAAATCAGTAAACTCCTTATTTGTCACATGTAAGTCCAGAATAAGCTTTTGAAAATATAATCCATAGTGTATGATTTAATTGCCCAAATTAAGTTTCAGTTCAGGTAGTAATTTACTGCACACTCTCTATGCCATTTTCACTCAAGGAGTTCACTCTCTCTTATATTAATAATTCAAACAAATCAAAATCCTATTAATGACACTTTATTTGACTAAGGACAATTGGCTGAATTTCCCCTAGCAGTTACAATAGATAATTACAATCTGAGATTTTCTTCAGTACATGTCAGGAAACTCAAAGATGACATTTTTCTATTTATGGAACTTTTTCTCTAGATTTTCAATTTATTAAATAGTTTCATATATATAGTAATCAATATTATATTAATTGACTGTTGCTGGCCTCAGCTTTAAATGATAAGCAGATGGATAAGCCATCCAATGTCCTGATATTTCAAAAAGAAACACTCAAAGTATATTGACTACTTTGAATGATTCTTTTTGAAGTATTGGGACACTGGTGTCATATCTATCGGTTTATCATTTCAAGTTAAGGTCAGCAACAGTCAACTAACATAATATTGACTACCTTCAGTGGTTCTGTTTGAAGTATTAGGACATTAGGTATCTTATCTATCTGCTTATTGTTTAAAGATGAGGCCAGCGATGGTCAACCAACTTAGGCCTAGATTCATCAAATTGCTATAAATATAGCAGAAATAGTGCCCATGCTAAAAATAAAATAGCATGGTTAGGCTAATTTCCTGTCTACCGCATCACATAGGCAATTTACACATGGTGCATTGCATTATTGTGTCCCTCGTTGTGTCAGCATACTGTGTTGTGTCAGTGCATCATGCATAATTTTTAGTAGGGATGTGCAGAAGAAAAAAATTTGTTTCGGTTCATTTATTCATTTCATTGGGACCCCAATTCACTTCATTAGTTTCAAAGCAAAAAAAAATATTTGTTTATTAGTTTGATTCGTTTTTCATTTGCCATTAAAGTCAGTGGGGGAAGTATTTGCAGCCTATTTTTGGCTGCAGAATTGGGGGTTTTCTTATCAATTTGGAAGAAACTTCTGGGGAACAATCATCAGAAAGGCAAAAGAGCTCCAAGGTACTTAGACTGTGGCAAAGTGTCACCAGAGTGGCATGAATAGCCTAAGGCACCATAAAGGGGCAAAGGGGTACCAGGAGTGGCAAGAGTGCTTTAACAGAGGTGCAAAGCAGCGGCGAGAGTGATTAAGAGGGATGGCCGGGGCCATTCGCATTGTGCCCCTAGAGGTGAAATTCTTGGACCGGCGCAAGACGAACCAAAGAAAAGCATTTGCCAAGAACGAAAGTTGAAGGTTTGAAGACGATCAGATACCGTCGTAGTTCTGACCATAAATGATGCCACTTTGGCTAGGTGTGGCCAGACAGTGGACTTGTGTGCCCAATATGCCAGCTGATCTGTCTCCATGTCCTCAGCGGGCTCTGTGAGATACCGTGTCACTGACATTTCTGCTGGTGTCTCCTTTGCTTGGGTGGGCTGAGAGTCCTTCTTGCCAGCTGCTTTCGCTCTAGCCTGAGCCAGAAGAGATGATTTTTTAGGGGCAACATGGCTTTGGCATACTGAAGTGGAGGAGGAAGTACTGAAGTGAAGGAGGAAGTACTAGCTGTCGCTGACAGAGTGCTGCTCCTGCTTGGGCTTGTACTGCTGTCCGAAGTGCCACTGTTTCCTCCTCTGCTTCATGCCTAATATGTCTATGCCTATGGTGCTCCTGTTCACAGACCTTTTCCAACAGCAGGTTCTTCACAAATGTGAGACAATCGGACTGTAGGGCGAGTTTCCCCTTTCACACGGGGATCACAGACTGTGGCGTCATGTATCTGATGCAGCATCTCTGCTGTCATTCCCTCTTCCTGCTTAAAGCCCTCCAAATTTTCTTCCAGAATATTAACTATAGGGATGATGTCACCTAAGGTGGCACTTCTGGAACTCAGCTCCTCCATGACATCCTTGAAGGGCTACAGGATTTTTACCAGATGACTCATGACTAACCAATCATGATGCCCTAGGGGTCTATGCACACCCATCTCCATTAATAAACTGCATCTGGGAATTCCACGAAATGTGTGGCAGCCCACCACATCCAAACTAAGGCTACTCATTTGTAGCAGTCATCAAACCCTGAAGCAATACATCAGACGTGACACACCTGTCCTAGCAGAAAAATCTCTACCTTGTGGTAATGTGTCCATCCCTGGCTGATCTGCAGTATGTCCTTAACAGATACAACTTTTCTTCCCTAATACAGAGAATATGCAATGCCCCAAAATGCAACTGCTGATACTTTTGGTTCATCTGTGCAATGGGCAAGACAAACTGCACCTGTTTGCCAGGCTGACCCATCACTAACAGGCCACACCTGATCTGCAAGTACCAGCAACATGGATGCGTAAAGGTTGTGATCCACCTGTGAGAATTATATTGCTCCAAATGGGAGGATTGGAAAAGGACATTTTTTAACAGTGAACCCAGTATGTAGTGGTTGCTCACACACCAGCTTTAGGGTAAGTGCATTGTTTGGCCACACAACATTAGCAGGCCTCTGGAACATGGGGAGATAAAGGCAGGCCCTGGCACAAGGGCATGGACACCTAACTTCATAAGCCACTTGTGATGTCAGAGATGGTGTTACATCCCCCACAGACACACCCTCCCCCCCCCCCCATATATTCAAGACATTTGCTGCTAACACATAGCCAGAGATGAAACAGAGAAAGAAGCATTTATCTTACCTATGAGCCAACTGGCACTGTAGAGGCCAACCTCAAATTTTTCAAACAGGCCCCATTACCTAAAGTATAAAAGATTCATGCACGGCTCCCAGGAACTTGGCTGCCACGGCAATGATGCACATTTGAGGTCACAGATCAATTGCACATTGATGGAGTAGAAGAGCTTTCTGTTGCGGAAGATGTCCTCCCTGTCACGGGGTGGAATGATGGCTACGTGAGATCAGTCGACAGCTGCCAGGACATTGGGAAAGTTAGCGATGGCATAAAAGCCTCTCTTCAATTCCATCAAGTCCTGCCTGTCCCGAGGAAATTCTGTGTAGGGATTCAGGCAGTCAGATACAGCTGTGATGAACTGGTCCAGGCAGTGGGAAAAAGTGGTTTGGGACATTCCTCCCACGATCCCTTCTGTCTTTAGGAAGGAGCCTCCTGCCATGAAATGCAGGATGGACAACAGCTCATTAGGCCCGGCACAGCGCGGAACCTTTCCGTGACCGGATCTATATCCCCTCTGATTTCTTCATATAGTTCCAGGATAGCCCAAGAGCTGAGGTGGTACCTGCTAACCACATAATCCTCTGGCATACCCAGAAATGAGGCTTGTGGAGGAAAGATGAACTCCCTGTATCTCCTATGCCGTGTTCGCCTGTGTGCCAGGTGCTGCCGTGACCCATGACCCTCTCTCTGCAGTGCCAGTGGTTCTACCTCCAGTGCACAAATTAATGTGCATTTTGGGCCTTTAAAATTCACTTTATAATCAGCATTTCCCTTACTTAATTAATGGAAACAAAAGAAACATCATAGACCACTGAGCCTTGAATGTGGAGCTGCTTGATTGCAGCTAGAAAGAGAGTGCATCAAGCTAGATATGTTTGGTCCTGGGCCGTGCCCCGGGACCTTCACTCACCGCACGGCCCGATCCGGCCACGCGGTGAGTGGACGGATCGGGCCGCGCGGTGAGTGAAGCTCCCTCCTGCAAACCAGCATTACTCTTCGGCCACCCAGGCCTGAAACACGGCCTACCGCGGCGTTCTCCCTGCGAGGGAGACACCACCGACGATCCGCGGCTGGCCCTGCCAGCGTACCGGGGCTTCTGATTTAAAGGGGCCAGCGTGGGAAACCCAGGGATAGCCTCCTGGTGACGTGAGACGCTGCCGGGTTATTTAAACCCTGCAGTCACAGCTATGCCTCACCTTGCAACAAGGTTCACTCAGTCCCTGAGTCTCGCTG
Source organism: Rhinatrema bivittatum (assembly GCF_901001135.1). NCBI lineage: Eukaryota > Metazoa > Chordata > Amphibia > Gymnophiona > Rhinatrematidae > Rhinatrema > Rhinatrema bivittatum. The sequence goes on along the minus strand of NC_042620.1, from coordinate 338,945,717 downwards.
GTTTTGATCTTGGATCATCTCTTCAGACTTCTGGCTTCTGACCCTGCTCATCCATTGACTCCGTCTTCAGCTTCCGTCCCTGGTTCTGGCTTCCGACATCTGACTCCTGGCTCCTGACCTCGCTTCATTCCTCGACTCTGGCTTCAGCTTCCGTCCCTGGTTTTGGCTTCCGACATCTGACTTCTGGCTCCCGACCTTGGCTTGTTCCTGGACTTCGGCTTCATCTCTCGCCATTGACACAGGTACCCATTCTCCACTCGCCCGGAGGTTTCTCCTAAGCCCCAGCGGCTCGGGTCCTCACAGGCTCCTCCCGGGTGGACCTCAGGCTTCCAGTGGTGAAGTTTCGTCTGACCTCCGGGGCGCCGTCTCTTCGTCGGACTACCTCGGCAGCCTGCTCTTCAGATCCTTGGTCACAGAGGATCCACCTAAGACCAAGAGGCCTGGGTCTACAGGCTCCTCCTGGGGGGACCTCAGGCTTCCAGTGGTGAAGCCTTCTTCAGAGTCTCTCCTCAGCACTGCCTCCTGGTGGCGATGCTCACTTTGGATTCCCACAGCACAACACCTGCAGTCCCAGCCGGCCCAAGGGTCCACGATCCTAACAAGATAGAGAGAACATTGTACAAATCTACTCTTCCTTTACCTTTTATCACTCCAAATCACATAAATTCTTCACTGATGGCAACTGTGCTGTTCGTACCTATGACTGTGCATGTAAAACTGCCCCCTAAAACCTACCCAACTCCCCAAGCATCACCCCAAGTTCATAATACCCCCTCTTACAGTGGTATAAATAGTAAACTGATATAGTATTCCCCACAGAGGCTCTCTCTCTCTCTCTCCCTCCCTCCCTCCTGCAAACCAGCATTTGCAATAAAAAGCATTTCAGCCAGTAACACACAGCTGATGCAGGCATATCACACAGAAAAAAGGTGCACTTATTTCCGGCATTAAAACCCGCATTGCTGTGCATTACTCTATCACACACCCCACTAACTGGCCCTTATTTCCATTTATTCTGCCAACACTCCTCCCACTTGAATACTAATTTAAAATTTGCATACACATTTTGCGATGCAGTATTTATTGCGCGCGTTACGGCATTAGCGTATGCGTTCGGGCCCTAACACGAAATGATAAATGACCCTGTAAGTTTTGCTGTCTTCTCTGCCAAGGCCCTCCCTCCGTCCCTTTAATGCACTTTAATTGTAATGTAACCTGCAACTTCCTGGCAAATGCAGGCAACCTCACGCCTAGCTGACTCTTTAAACTCAGTGTAAGAGTATTGTCTCTTCACTCACATGATGGAGAGAGTGTAGCCCTCAAAATCTAGTCAGAGTATTCAATTAACCCTGTAGAAAGGTATAATCTGCAGTTTGCTTGTGGACCTTTATTTCTACAAATTCAAGTGGATGAACCTGGCAACCACAATACATTTCTCAATCTTAAGCATGGTATCCACTTTCTTTGTGAAATTGCAAATCATTTTGTAAAGCATAATAAGTTTTTCTAGGAATGCAGCAAGATAGATATTCTTACATCACCTATGACATATATTTATGTGTCAAAAGTCATATATCTGCCATACTCTATGCTTCGTTCCAGTGTTTCGTTGGCATTGCAGACTACAAAGTGTACATAACAAGTGCTCTTGGTTACATTCTGTGCAAGTTTGTTGTGACTACTCTCCCAGTGCTTTGCTTACCACGCTAGACTCTCCATCAAACGCGAATGAAGAATTCTGATCAGCAAGCGTTTTTTTTCTATGCCATTCATGATTCTGAAAGACTGACCAATCAAAACATATCAAGAGGCAGATCAGCTCTAGGAATTTTCAGTAACTTTACTTTCACTCCCAATGCAAAGATTTTCAAAGTTATTTGCAAATCAAGTTGGTTTACGTGACTCTTTTGACCCTTTTAGCCCAGAAAGCATTCTTTTTAAAGAGCTGTCTGTTTAAGCAGCTTCAGAGACAAGAGAAAGCATTTTGATGGATGATTGCCCTGGCAGCTATGTGGTATTTCTCTGGAGCCTCTGAGAAGCACTTCAGCAATTTCAATGTAGCCATTTTTTATTAAATTTGATAAAAATTCCCTACTGCAAGTACAAAGGGATAATGTGCAATTTTTTAAAATCTCATTCTATGCCATTTTTTAAATCAAATGCCAGTTATATTTATTCAGAGACAAACACTCTTATTTGCCTTTTCCACAGAACATTATAGTATTATTCTTAAAATGAGTTGCATTTTCTTTTTCTTTTTTGTTGAGTTTTATATATTTTGACTCGTGTTTATCTTTTAGATTTGTAATTTTCTGTTCCATGTTTGTATCTGCTCTGGGCATTTTGGTAAAGTGGTTAACAAAATGAAAGTAATAAAAAAAATAGAATTGCTTTTTCTTTCTCATTCTTGACTAAGATAAGGTAATTATTTATTAAATTCTTTTATTATGGACCATTCATTGTTTGTTTTACTTTGATTTTTATAGGATAGAGGGGATTACAGAAAGAGTAAGGTGATCAGTTCAGATCTATTAAGACAATCTAGGTTGAGCTTATTGTGTTTGTGAACTCTCGGGCTAAGGCAGGATTGGTGCAACCTGCAGGGAGGAGCTCTGCAGGTTCCCACCATCAGCAGGTGGACCCGGACGAAGCAGAGACCCAGCTGGAGTTTTGTCTATGCCAGCCCTTGTTCCCCTTGGGTTGAGACTTTGGATGCTGGGGCTAGCAGGTCTTAGGTGGGATCTCTGCTGTGAGCAGGTCCTTAGATAGCAGGGTCATAGGTGGGAGGCGATCAGGCATGTCGAGAAGCAGACAGTGATCGGTGGCAGGCAGCGGTCAACATAATCTGAGATCAGGCCAAGGTCAATCCAGGTATCCATTTGAAGGGAAGATGGATAGGCAGGGAAGTCCAGTGAGGAGAAGCAGAGAAGGCAGGGAACACTGAAGACAGGGCAGAACTGAAGACAACACAGGAGCTGGAGACAAGATGCTGAAGACAAGAAGCTGTAGCTACACGCTCAGAGTAGTAGGACCTGTTGCTGAGGCATGTTGCAGCTGGAAAGCTGTTCCTTTATAGGCCAGCACCAGTGACGTCATCTCCAGGGGCCACGGAGGGTTTCCTGTTGTAGCCCCTTTAAATGTTTCAATGTGACACATGCATGTACCTAGGGAGAGGTGTAGCATGCTGACATTGGCAGCAGCCTGCCATGTGAAGGCCCAGCGGCTTCCTAGTGTGTGTGTCCAGGAGTGGTGTCCCACCATGTGAAGGGACGGTGGGGCCCTGCCACAATGGAGGATGGCATGGCTAGCCCAGAACTGAAGGTGAGAGAGGCGATTCATGGGATTAGCCCGCGGACCATTGAACATAATAGAGTCATCATGTACACTCTTTCATCCTGCTTTGTCTCCAGATTCATCTATCTTAAATATATCTTAAATACATCTTTAATAAATACAGCATAGGTAATATTGTAGTAGTTAACTATAATTAATTAAATATAAATACAAAGTAATCTTGTGGCTGTAGTTAATAATCTACTATGATTAACTGAGGTGATAAGTAGATATTTTTAAAATTATTTTTAACTGTTCAGATTTTTGTTTGATAATCTGTAATGTGATGGTGTTTTATTTTGTTATGTTGATTATCTTTTTATTATGAATCTTTTATTGTAAACCACTTAGTAAAACTTTGATGTGGCATATTAGTATTTCAAATAAATAAATAAATAATTAAATCTTTCACCCTCCTATGTATTGATATGCATATATTACTGAACTAGAATTTAATTTAATCCCCGTTTGGAGGATTTGTTGTACGGTTGCCTAATTGTAAAATTAGAAGATTGAAATTGCAAAAGTTTCATGTTTTCTTTAAAATACAAAATCAATGAAACTGATAAAATGCTATTATTACTACAATATTATAGATATTCTAAATGTAGCCCTATTCATCAAAATGCTAATATGTTTGCATGGATATTGCTGCCTATGATATGAAAAAGGGATGTTTTTGAAAATTTTAGAATTACCAGATGATGTGCTTTGCATAGGTAGTGATTTGCAGGGTGTGTTAAAGTTTTCACACCCTATGATACTTGTATTTTGCTACTTGTGAAGTGTCCAGAGAGAGAGAGAGAGAGAGACTCTTTATAAGGCCTTCATAGTAGTCAACTATATATATCACTATAGGAGGGCCAGCAAATAACTTGAGGTGAGGTGTTGGTGGTGGTTTTGGATTTTGGGGCCAATTTGACATGCAGCGTGAGATATATGAACAGTGAAGATTTGACAGCATTCTGAGTGAGGAAAGTCTCACAAAGATGAGATTTCTACAATGTTCTCTCACCCTAGCTTGACAGTACCCTGTTATAGAGTCTATCATGTGATAGCCTGTGCTATGCTATCCCACAGTGTGATATTGCCCCTCATTTTCATTAATCCCGCCCTTTCAAAAAAGTTGCATTCGCGCTATGTGGTACCATAACTAACGCATGCATTAACATGTTATCGTGGGTGTTAATGCCATAACATATTTTGATGGATGACCCTATTAATTCTTCAGTTATTTTGCATTATAAGGTTTTAAATCCTTAATCTTTGCTTCTTATATGTTACTATTTCACAACACTAAGGGGTCATTTTGTAAGCGTATCGCACGCGAAAAGTCCCTTTTTGTGTGCAATAGCTAAATAGGGGCGGAGTCGGGGTGGCGTCGGCACCGGAAGAGGAGGAGTCAGGGCGGACGCTGTGGAAACTTCACTAGTGGCGATAAGGTAAGCCACGTTATCGCCGCCCGTAGCGCACCCAATAGCACCACCTTTCACAGTGGCGCTATTGGGTGCAAAAGCTGGCAGCGATAACACCACGGTGGTGCAATCGCTGCCGACTTTCGCAGGCCCCCCTGCCCCCCCGCTTCACCCATCCCACCCCTGTTACTGTGAAATTCAGAGAGCCCTGTGTCGTCGGGAAATCCAGCCCTAAATTTTAAACTTTCTCAAACAGAAATTTCAGTTGTTTAAAAACAATATGATTTTTAGTATTTATTAAAATTCCAGAAGAAGCAAATGTACGGCCGAATTTTAAATGGCCCATGCACGCAAATTCTGTCAGCATTTTCTAAAGGGCCCAGCCACGCGCATAAACCCTAGTATGCGCTGAGGTGCGGGGCCTATCCAAAGGAGTACACTGGGGGCAGGGTCTGGGTGTGGAGGGGTGGGGCGGGGGGCCTGGCCGGAACAGTGCCATTCAAAGCTGTCACAGGGCTGCTGGTATGCGAAGATTACTTCTGCTGAAGAAGAGCAGTAAGTACTAAAATAAAAAATTTGGGGACAATTAGGTTAAGTTTAGGAAATGGGGAGATGAGGGGAAGAGGGAGGAAGGATAGGTAGGGGTGTAGGAAAATTCCCTCCCAGTCTGCACCTTAAATGGAGTGGACTGGGAAGGATCTAGGGGAGGCCCGATTGCGTCGCCATGCGGAGTTTGTGAAAATTCCCTCCTTGCGCGCAGCCATTGGATTCTATCACATGCACGTGGTGGAGCGCGCTTGTTATAAAATTGGCACGCCCATTTGTGCACGCTAGGAACCGTTTGCTGCTTTTAAAATCGACCCCATACAGTTCTAGTATCTGTATTGGTCTTAGAGACAAGTGACGCCTTTACAATTTGTAATCTGGAAGATCCTAATTGGAATAGAAGCTCATGTAACACATCTTTCTGTTGTCCTTCAAAAGGTAACAAATCCTCCAGAGGAGTCAAGAAAAGGATGGAATGAAAAACCAAATAGGTTCATGATAATGACTGGACTCCTTGAGATCACAATTTGTAAAGGTGTCACTTTTATCCAATACAGCTACTCGAACAGCATATATACTTGGGAATAGAAACCTCTTTGCCATAGTCTTCATGAAAAGGAGGTTTCCAAAATTAAATTTAAAAAAATACAACTACCTAGGATCATGGTAGGCAAGAGAAGAGAAGAGAGCACTGCGGGAGCCAGATAAAAGGGCTTGGCAATTAGTGAGACCATGTGGTAGTGGCGTGCCGGAGCGGCTATAAAGAGTTATGACTGAGCACTGCTATGGTGATGGACTCTGGGGCAATGCTGATCTGTTCTGGTTACAGGGCACTCCTGCTGCTGATTGCACCATTTCTGTCACTGCTGACTTCCTAATGCAGGCCCAGGTTGCCATTGTCGCGATAGAAGGGGATTGGAGCAGACGTTGACTGACTGGCAGAGCGCTGCAACTGCCGATCTTCCCGCTGCGAGCACCAAGCCATCGGGGTGAGTGCCCTGAAATGTCACTGTGCTTAAAACTGACAGAAAAAAAAGGCTACTATTAGCATTAGAGGACTAGGGAAGCCCCTGATACAAGTAATTTCAAATCTACCCTTTATTGCCAAAATCATAGAAAAAGTTGTTCACTCTCAACTCGATGATTACCTGGAAACTAACAACCTCCTATCTCCAATCCAATATGGTTTCAGAAAAAACCTAAATACTGAGACTCTCCTTCTCTCTCTAAATGATACTATTTTAAGAGGATTTGATAATGGAAAGCAATATCTACTAGTACTCCTTGACCTCTCTGCAGCTTTTGACACAGTTAATCATCAAATTCTTCTAGAACGACTATCTGAAATTGGTTTAGCTGAGACTACATTACAATGGTTTTCATCTTATCTCTCCAACAGAACTGATCAAGTTTCATTTAATAACAACATCTCTAAAAAAATTACTCAATACTGGAGTTCCTCAAGGTTCAGCATTATCTGCAACTTTATTTAATATATACCTCTTACCAATTTGCCAGCTATTAAATGATCTGCAAATCACCCACTACCTTTATGCTGATGACATACAACTTTTAATTCCCATAAGAAACCATTGATGATACTTATAAAGTCACGTCTTTATTACTTGAATCAATCAAACTCCTCCTTACAAAATTAAAACTCATAATCAACATTGATAAAACCAAAATACTTATAATGAACAAAAAACCCATTGTATTACCACCACCATTATTCACAACTAACAATCAAATTAAGCCAATATCCCCTTTCAATCACGCCAGAAAACTTGGAGTAATAATTGACAATAACCTATCTTATAATAACCACATTACCACCAAAATCAAAGAAGGTTATCACAAACTCCTAATTCTACGGCGGATAAAGCTTTTTCTAAATTTAGTAGATTTCAGAACAGTTTTACAACAATTACCTTCTCAACCATTGACTACTGTAATTCCCTTATGATTGGCCTTCCATATATCAACATCAAGCCTTTACAGATTCTTCAAAACGCTGCAGCAAGAATTTTAACTGGAAAAAAAAAGAATGATCACATTACCCCTATATTATCTTCACTACACTGGCTCCCTATTAAATCACGAATTGATTATAAGATTTTAATAATTATACACAAATTAATTCATTCCAATCACCACAAACAAACAAGCTTAAAAATCACGTTACAGAACAACAACAGGAATCTTCGATCAAATAATACCTCTCGTCTAATAATTCCACCCATCAAAGATGCTCATCTTTCAGCAACAAGAAATAGAGCTTTCTCCATAGCCTGTCCTAAAAAATGGAACTCCTTACCACCTTATTTAAGAACTCAAATGAATATCAAAACTTTCAAAAAAGATCTAAAGACTTTTCTTTTTCATAAAGTCTACGTTAATGATTATTTATTTCAACAATCTAATTTTAACCAAGACTACCAACCATACTCCTGCAAAAGAGATAATGAAATATCGTCTAGCAACGACCATCATAATAGCAATATGAACATAATTAACAACACTAGAAGACCATCCTGAATATGTTTAAATAGCAATACTGTTACCACTCTCCTTTTCCCTTCTTTTCCTTATGCTCCCTTTTTCACCACCAACCTCTCCCCGATCCCTTCTTCTTTTCCACTATTAATTTATGCATCAATGTTTTTAATGGTTTATTCCCTGTTTGATTTTTGTAAATCATTATGATGGCTGAACCGAATGACGGTATATAAAACTAAACAAATAAATAAATAAATAAAGTAAGCGGGCAAGGCTACGGGCCCACTGACATTACTGATGACAAAAGTGGGTTCCCACAGCTCCAAAGGGAAAGGGGCTTGCATTTATTTAGAAATAAAGAGAATTAAGTTAAATTTCAACAAAAATAAAGGTGTGGCTAAGAAAAGGAACCCTGACTACCTAATCAAGCCCATTTCTTGACCCCCAAATGGTATTTTAAAAATGAAATTGGCTCCGTTGAAGCCAAATTATATCTAGGCATTAAAAATTACCAAAAAGCTCACGGACCTTAGGAATACTGGTGATAATCAACAAAGAAGACCTAGGACACCCCTGTCAAAATTTGAATTAAGATAAGAAAGAGAGAGATTTGAGGAAACACAAAGAAGGGAATAGAAGGGAAAAGGAGAACTTATAAAAATAAAAATTGACAGTATTGGAGGGGAATAAATCAGAGAAAAGTTACTCAAGCCCAGGAAAAATGAAGGAGTAATATGTAAATGTTTGGTGGAATGGTAGTGTCCAACCAACCCTATACTCAGTGGTCAGCCCCAAAGCTTACCTGAAAACCACCATGGCAACCACCAATGCAGGGTCTGAATCATATCCCAAGATACATGGCAAAGATTTCCCTAACAACAGGTAATGAGGCAGGTGTAGCATCATTTAAGAAGGTTAAAGTGCAGAGAAAATAAAAATTGGAAAAGAAACCACCAAATGAAGGAATAATAAAAAAAAAAAAAAAATAGCATCACCTGAAGAACCAACTAAGAAATGTTAGCTTTAAACTTCATTTAATGCACAAAATAACTAGTGACAGGGACTGTTGTCCCCGATGACATCAGCAAAAGCAATGTGGTTAGTGCAGTTAGTGTAGCTGTGTTTAAAAAAGGATTGGATAAGTTCTTGGAGGAGAAGTCCATTACCTGCCATTAAGTTCACTTAGAGAATAGCCACTGCCATTAGCAATGGTAACATGGGATAGACTTAGTTTTTGGGTACTTGCCAGGTTCTTATGGCCTGGATTGGCCTCTGTTGGAAACAGGATGCTGGGCTTGATGGACCCTTGGTCTGACCCAGTATGGCATTTTCTTATGTTCTTATCCTCTAAGAGGAAAAGGCCGGTGGCACTTTAGAATTGGAGAGAAACCTGACGAGATTTGATGCGAGCAGGAGCATATTATTGTAGCTCAGCACCCAGGCCCAGAAAGTTGCAAAAATCACAATAATAATACTGACAAGGGCAGTGGGAAAGAAAGTGAATGAATGTATTAATGAATGACATTTAATATTTAATGACAAGTACCAGTCAAGGTAAGATACAAATGTGAGACAGTTAAAGAGTTGCTGACTTGCAAATTCTAGTGTCAGCTAAGATAGGCTGCTTCATGAATGAAAAATGTGATTGTTCCAAAAACCATCGGAGGGAGAAAAAGAAACTTTGTTTTGGAGTAACCCTGATCTAAAGCATATGTCAAGGATAAGGGAGACTGCTAATAAATAAAGGTTGCTTATAAGTTAAACTAAGTAACCAAAGCAAAATGTTTCTAGCAAGTCAGAGTCCTTCACCACAAGAAGTTATTCAAGGTGAATAAAGGGGACATTTGCATAAAGAAATACTCATCAGTGGCAGGAGAATCTTGAGTGCTTGCAAGGGTCATTGAATGCAACCATGATAGGGACCTGTCTTTGTTCATAGATAGGGAAATCATGATTATCCTTTATTTTCTCTTGAATAAGTTTCAGTTTACAACAAGATGACGTGGACATACCACCTTAGGGACCTCGCTGATTCTGGCTTCCAGAAGACAGGACGCTGTTAGGGAGGTAGTCTCTTTTTGTGTTTGTTTAATTTAGAGTAGTAACAAAAGAAGAAGAGGACAATGGGACAATCATCAATATAAGACGAGAAGAAAAAGAAGAGAAAAAGAAATAGCAGACAGATAATTCTATGCACATGCCATCTCATCATCATACAGATAAGAGAAAAATACATCAGAACAGAACAAGCATAGAAATAGAGGGGTAGATTTTCAAAGGGTTACGCGTATACGCGTGTAACCCTTTAAAACCTACCCCTGCGCGCACCGAGCCTATTTTGCATAGGCTCGGCAGCGTGCGCAAGCCCCGGGACGCGCGTATATCCTAGGGCTTTAAAAAAGGGGTGGTCTTGGGCGGGGCAGGGAGTGGGGGCAACGGTCCGGGGGCGGTCCCGAGTCCTCTGGCACAGTGGCTATGCCAGGGGTTGGCCTAATTCCTGCAATAGAGGTGGGGGAGGGGGGATTCAGATAGGGCATGGGGGTGGGTTAGATAGGGGAAGGGAGGGGAAGGTGGGGGAGAGTGAAAGGAAAGTTCCCTCCGATTTCGGAGCGGCCTCGGAGGGAACGGGGAAAGCCATCGGGCCTCCCCTAGGGCTCGGCGCGTGCAAGGTGCACAAGTGTGCACCCCCTTGCGAACGCTGACCCCAGATTTTATAACATGCACGCGGCAGTGCTTGCATGTTATAAAATTGGGTGTACATTTGTGCGCGCCGGGATATTAGTTTGAATAGCTATTTCCAGTGGCAGACTGCTAATGACAGTGACAGAGATATTGGTCCTGATTTCCCTCTAAAATGGGTTTTAAAACTGCGCTGATTTATTTGACTGATTGTTTTACTAGTATGTTATTTTAAGATGATATTGTATTTCTGGATTGTATATTTTGATATATGGCTGTGCACTCTTCCAGTCAGCATTTGCTGTGTGTACGGTATATAAAAGATGGAAATAAATACACTGACATAGGATGATCACTGCATGATAGAACATGCATTGAGCAGAAGAGGATACAATAGTGTTTCACAATCTGCTTTTAGAATCCAGTATCCACATGACTGTATATCTACAAAGAAGATGTTAATAAGGGTATCGGGCAATATGATTATATTTATTTGAAAACTAATGATCAACAAGTCAACACTACTGGAAAATGCGATGGGTAACACGGATTACTCCATCTGATGCATGCCCTTGGAAGAGCTGTTTTCAACCCTTACCCCACCCCCATTGCGTAGCTTCCAGCTTCACAGGTATTTTGGACTGGCTGGTAGAGATGTGAATCGTTTTTTGTGTTCGTGTCGTTCTTCATTTTTCGGTCGCCGCAGGAAATGTTGTTTTTTTGCGGTTCGGGTTTTTTTTTTTTTTTTTGTGAAAAATCGTTTTTTGAGTTAGTGCGTGCTAACTCCCCGATAGCGCGCACTAATCCAAAAATCAAATTTTCGTGGAAACATGGGAAAATCCCGATCGTTTTTTGGGCCCCCCCGAAACATGCCGAATTGGACAATTTTGTTGAAATTTTCCAATTCAGAAAAAACGAATGCACATCTCTACCGGCTGGTCAGCAAGTGGATTTTCCAAGGAAAACTCCCCATTTCCGGTGCCACAGGGATTTCTTTAACCTTCGTACTTTGCAGACGCATAGTAGGCAGGGTAAACACCACATGGGGACTTCAAAATGAAATTCCCGTGCATGCTTTTCCTGGCTCACATTAACCCTGTCCTTGGTAACATCCTTATAGAGGGGAGGGCAATATGCATAATGCCATTTTCTGTGGTAAACACCGTGTTACCTATGGGAACCCTTTCAAAAATTGCCCCAGTATGTACAGTTTAGAGATCCTCTTTCCAAAAATGTCTCTCATTATCTTCTGATAAGGTGGCCTGAAGAGTGATTAAGAAGTTTCTTGTGGATTTTTTGTTCTTGGCTGCTTTCCTTTTCTCTATGGCATCTTTCCCTTCTCTCTCTCTCTCGCTACATCATTTCACCTTTTAAGATTAATTCTGCAGGTTTTTCTGCCTTCCTACATTTTTCTCCATCTCTTCTCTTCTCCCTCGCTCCGTACTTCACAAAACTGCAGATTCATCAACCACTTTAAGAAACGACACTATTGAAGGTAGAGCCAAGCTCATCAGAAAATAGTTTCAGTTCAGAATACTTGGTTGTTTGCCTTTTAAATATACTGCAATTTATAACTCCTTAGCTTGTTATGAGCTTCAATTTTGTTTGATCTAATTATCTGCCTATCCATGTGTTATCTGCTGAAGGTCATTCAGCAAAAGTAGGGTCTGTACACTTGTTCCTTGATTTACAGTCCCACACGTATTACAGTCAAAGGCAATAAATAAAGATTGTTTTTCATGGAAACCTGCAGAATAAAAGCAAACAGTGAGCCCAAGTCAAGTCTTTTTATGTGACTATACTTCGACTTTAGATTGGGAGTTTATTAACTAGAACCAAAAATTTGACCAGTTCATATTTTCTGGTGGATATACAGTCAGAAATAAAGCTGTGTGAAAGGTTTGAATTAGGATCATTGATTTTAATTAATTAGTTAACTGGCAGTCTAGCCTAATGGCCTTAGCTCCAAGCTTTAAATCCTGTAAATCTTGGTTCAGATTCCACTATCTTTAGTTACTCCTTCTATGACTTTGAAAAAGCCAAGTGAACTTTCCTCAGATTTTTAAATGCTGATGTTTTCAAGCAGCCCACCAAGCTACAGTCCATGGGTACAAAACTAGGCCTAAATTTTCAAAGTACATCTAGGGAGACTGACTTTCTGACCTAGCACAGCACAGCACAACATTTAAATGTGCAAGTGGATTTGCAGATATTAATAACTAGTATTTTGTAAATTGTGTGGCAGGAGCTGCAAGTACATGCGTTATGTTTCAGTAAGTACAGATTGTTACCATCTGGCGTTCCGCGAGGCTTGGGCCTCCCTCTGGTATGGCTGCCCGGCGGCATCTTCCGGCGGCAGCACAGCCCGGCGTGAGCCGCCTTCAGGCTCCGCCCACCGAGACGCGTCAGTAGCTCTCCCGGAAGTCCCTGCGTTTGCACGGGAACTTTTTAGATTTGAAGCCCTGAGCCCAGAACAGCAGTGCCTCGGCTACAGGATTGCTTGTGCTGGTTCTCTCGTTTGTTTTTCTTCGTTGTTGTTCCTGACTCTGGACTGAACCATTGGATTGTCTGCCTGCCGCCTACCCCCGACCAGGATTGGACCTGATTCTCCTTTTGCCTGCTGCTTGCCCTGACTCTGGATTGTTCTTGGGAATTGCTCTCCAATGTCTACTCAGCCTCCACTCTGGTGTGTTCACCAAGGCCTAAGGTAAGACTATTGTCTACTAAGGGATTCACAATCAAATCCACAACACAGATATTTCAAATGCAAGAAACACATACTTTCTCTACACATTTTATAAACATATATACTTTCCTCCCACCCACCACAAGCACATTCTTTTATTTATAGACTCTAATCCCATCTAAGAAGACATTTGGACACTAAAAATGAGTCAGGGATTTAACTAAATCAAGGTAGTGACCCTGTCCTTATCAATAAATTAAGAACATAAGAAAATGCCATACTGGGTCAGACCAAGGGTCCATCAAGCCCAGCATCCTGTTTCCAACAGTGGCCAATCCAGGCCATAAGAACCTGGCAAGAACCCAAAAAAATTAAATATTGTCACCTTGCAGCTCATTGCCAAATGAACATACATTTGAAGGACTTTAAGTTACACATCCCTACTCCCTTAGTAACCTGAATCAACTAGAAAGTCAATATTATGAAGATGCAGAGAGCAATCTAGCAGCGAGATGGAGGATTTCTAGTCTTTTGCACCTTATGTAACATGTATGATTATTAGGGATGTGCATTAATTTGCAACGAAATAGGAAATAAAGACAATATTTCCTATTTCGTTGCATTTTTTTGGGGGGGGGCTCACAAAACAAAAGGGAAACCCACAAAATTTTGTGTGGATTTCCTATCATTTTTTGGGAGGAAGAGAAAGGGCACATTAAAAAAAACAACCTAAACCCACCCCAACCCTTCAAATTTAATTAATTACAAGCCCCCACTGTCCCAACCCCCCAAGACTTGCCGAAAGTCTTTTGTGGTCCAGTGGGGGTCCCAGGAGTGATCTTCCCCTCTCGGGCTGTCAGTTGCCAGAGACTTTCGGCAAGTCTTGGGGGGGGAGGGGCCGGGAGGTCGGGCTAATCTTGGGGGGTCAGAATGGTGGGGGTTTGTAAATTAAATTTGAAGGGCTAGGGTGGGTTTTCGGGGCAGCCAAAAAAAATCGGCCTGAACCATGGGAAAACAAAATTTCCTGCGGCGGGCCAATAACGAAGGCCGAACCAAAAGGTTTGGCCGAATCACATCTCTGATGATTATCTACCAGTTGGTGAGAGGATGTATGCGTACACCCTGTGTATGCCCTGCTTCTCAGAGAATGACTCCAATTTCTGGAGGAGCTGAGACAGACAGAGAGGTATATAGAGGAGACTGACAGGGACTTGTAGTCAACTTTACTCTAACAGCCCCTGTGCTGCTTTGGAGGAACAAGGTCACCTGGATGGAAACCATAATCTTAGTGTAGCAGGAAATGATCCTGCAGCAAGGACTTATTCGCCAGATGATGCAATATCCTCCCTCACCAAGGAGGGCTCCAGGAGATAGCTGTCCTGGTACATGTGGACACCAGTGATATAGGAATGTGTGGGTGGGAGGTTCTGGAAGCCAAATTTAGGCTTTTAGGTACGCTAAAATCCAGAACCTTCAGGATAGCATTCTCTGAAATGATCCCTGTTCCACGCACAGGTCCCCAGAGGCAGACAAAGGTCCAATGTGTGGATGAGACAATGGTGCAGGAAAGAGAGCTTTGATTTTGTTATGAACTGGGGAACATTTAGGGGAAGAAGGAGCCTATTCTGAAAGGATGGGCTTCACCTTAAACAGGGTGGTACCAAGCTGCTGGCATTAATCGTTGTAAAGGAGATAGAGCAGCTTATAAACTAGAACATGGGGGAAAGCTGAAAGTCACTCAGTAGCAGATGGTTCAGAGAGTAGTATTTTCAAAGGAAACTAAAATAACAAAGTTAGACCTTTCCAATAATAGCAAAAATAGCCCTTCTGCCTATAAGTAAAGAACAGCTTGAATTAAAAGATTCAAAGTTATACCTGTTAACTGCTAGAAAAGTTGCATATACAAATAGAAAAAGTACCTTGACATTTCTTTATGTTAATGCCATACTCTATAAAGTAAAATGGGAGAGTTAGAGTGTATAGCACTGAATGTAGACATATTTGGCATCTCAGAAACCTGGTGGAATGGGATAGTGTTATACCAGGGTATGAATTATATTGCAATGATAGTCTGGATCAATTTGGTGGAGATGCAGTGCTTTATGTTAGGAATGTCAGAGTCCAACAGAATTAAGAAATGCACAATAAAATCTTTATGGGTGAAAATTGCATGTGTGATAGGGAAGAGTATAGAGTTGGGGGAAATACTGTCATCCACCTGGCCAAAATGAACTGATAGATGATGAAATGCTAACCGAAATTAGGGAAACTAACAAATGTAGCGGCACAGTAATAATGTAAGATTTCAATTACCTGAATATTGACCGGGTAAATGTCACATCAGGACATGCTAGGGAGGGTAAAGTTTCTGATGAAATAAATAGGGATGTGAATCGTTTTAGGACAATTAAAATTATCGTCCGATAATTTTAATATCGTCTTAAACCGTTATGGAACACAATACAATACAGATTCTAACGATTTATCGTTATAAATCGTTAGAATCGTGAGCCGGCACACTAAAACCCCCTAAAACCCACCCCCGACCCTTTAAATTAAATCCCCCACCCTCCCGAACCCCCCCCAAATAACTTAAATAACCTGCGGGTCCAGCGGCGGTCCGGAACGGCAGCGGTCCGGAACGGGCTCCTGCTCCTGCAGCTTGTCGTCTTCGGCCGGCGCCATTTTCCAAAATGGCGCCGAAAAATGGCGGTGGCCATAGACGAAAAAGATTGGACGGCAGGAGGTCCTTCCGGACCCCCGCTGGACTTTTGGCAAGTCTCGTGGGGGTCAGGAGGCCCCCCACAAGCTGGCCAAAAGTTCCTGGAGGTCCAGCGGGGGTCAGGGAGCGATTTCCCGCCGCGAATCGTTTTCGTACGGAAAATGGCGCCGGCAGGAGATCGACTGCAGGAGGTCGTTCAGCGAGGCGCCGGAACCCTCGCTGAACGACCTCCTGCAGTCGATCTCCTGCCGGCGCCATTTTCCGTACGAAAATGATCGCGGCGGGAAATCGCTCCCTGACCCCCGCTGGACCTCCAGGAACTTTTGGCCAGCTTGTGGGGGGCCTCCTGACCCCCACGAGACTTGCCAAAAGTCCAGCGGGGGTCCGGAAGGACCTCCTGCCGTCCAATCTTTTTCGTCTATGGCCGCCGCCATTTTTCGGCGCCATTTTGGAACTGGCGCCGGCCGAAGACGACAAGATGCAGGAGCAGGAGCCCGTTCCGGACCGCTGCCGTTCCGGACCGCCGCTGGACCCGCAGGTTATTTAAGTTATTTGGGGGTGGGGGATTTAATTTAAAGGGTCGGGGGTGGGTTTTAGGGGGTTTTAATGTGCCGGTTTTTCGATTTTTCGATTTTTCGATTTTTTCACGATTTTTCACGATATTTTACCCCCCCAAACGGCAACAATACGATTCCCTCCCCCTCCCAGCCGAAATCGATCGTTAAGACGATCGAGGACACGATTCACATCCCTAGAAATAAATGACTGCTTCATTGGGCAGTTGATCTGGGAACTGACAAGAGGGGGAATCATTTGAGAACTAATTCTCAGTGGAATTCAGGATTTGGAGAGATGTAAGGATAGTGGGGTCACTTGGCAACAGTGATCATAATGTGATCAAATTTGACTTAATGACTGGAGGGAGGACAATATGTAAATCTTCTGCTCTAGTATTTAACTTTCAAAAGGAAGACTGAAAAAATGAAAACAAGAGAAAAAAAACTAAAAGGTACTACTACGAAGATTAAGGGGTAGATTTTCAAAACTTACATGCACGCACATGTTATAAAATTCTGGGTCGGCACGCGCAAGGGGGGAACAACTTTAGCAAATATGTGCGGTGATGCATCAGGGCCTTCCCCAGTTCTCTCCAAGTCCACTCCAATTAAGGAGCGGACTGGGAGGGACCTTCCCAACCCCCTAGCCTAACCTCCCTTCCCCTTCTGCTATCCTACCCTCCCCCTATCCCTATCCTAAGTAGCCCAAATATTTTTATTTCACCTTTTGCTCCTGCCTCGGAGCTCCTCGCCTCTAGCCCCGCCTTGCCTCACCCCCCAAGATTGCCCCTTTTTCAAGCCCCGGGACTTACACGCGTCCTAGGGTTTACACTCATGGCCGAGCTGTTTGAAAATTGGCCTGGCGCACATAAGGCCCGGTCACGTGCCTAAAGCCCAGGATTTACGCGCGCCGGGGTTTGAAAATCTACCCCAATGAGTTTATAGTACTGTCACTTTTAAAAATAGTGACAGTACTGTATATAAACAAAACCTCTAATGCAGAAACAGACAACAAAGTGATCCCACACAGTAAAGACACTGTGATAGATTTATTATTTATTATTGTCTTCTGATAATCGTATATTTTAGTAAACAACATTTTAGATTCCAACTGCTACTACCAAAGCTTTAACTCTGATATATATTATAGCTGTTATCACTCCATCACTATATCATTATTGTACTTTCCTTGCTGAATGTCTGCAAACCGCCATGAAGGCTCCCACTGATTAGAAAAGCAATGACCAACCTTTTGCACTTATTTTGTTTATCTCATATGTATGCTATTTAACCGTGCTCCCACAATTTGTAATTGTCTGCTGATATTTGTATATAATAACCTACAATATTTTAGACTTTAACCAACAATATTTTAGAATATAACTGCTATTTCCAATGCCCCTCCTCTAATATGTATTATAGTTGTTATCATACCTTTACTATATCATTATCATCCTAACTTTACTATATCATTATTGTTATCATTCCTTTACTATATCATCATTGTACCCTCTTATAGCATTATTGTACTTTCCCTCTATCATATCTCCCCTGAGTCTGTATTCTCCAAACTGAAGAGTCCTAACCTCTTTAGCCTTTCTTCAGAAGGGAATTGCTCCATCCCCTTTATCATCTTGGTCTCCCTTTTCTAATTCTGCTGTATCCTTTTGTGATGTAGTGACCAGAACTGCACACAATACTCAAGATGACATCGTACCATGGAGCGATACAGAGGCATTATGATATTCTCTATTTTATTCTCCATTTCTTTCCGAATAATCCCTAGCATTCGATTTGCTTTCTTGACTGCTGCTGCACACTTAACTGAAAATGTCAACATATTTTCAATGATGGCACCTAGATCCTATTCCTGAGTAGTGACTCTTAATGTGGAACCTTGCAATGTGTAATATAATTTGGGTTACTCCTCCCTAAGTGCATCACTTTGCACTTATCCACATTAAATTTCATTTTCCATTTGCATGTCCAGTCGCCCAGTTTTGCAGTGTCCTTTTTCAATTTCTCACAATCCTCTTGCAATTTAAGAACTTTGAATAATTTTGTGTCATTGGAAAATTTGGTTACCTCACTTGGTGTTCCCATTTCCAAATCATTTATAAATATATTAGAAAGCAGTGGTCTCAGCCCTGGGGTACTCCACTATTCACTTTTTTCCATTGAAAAATTTACCATTTAGCCCTTCTCTTTTTTCCATCTTTTAACCAGTTGGCAATCTACAATTGGACACTGCCTCCTTTCCCATGACTTTTTAATTTCCTATGAAATTTCACATGGGGCACTTTATTAAATGCTTTCTAGAAATCCAGATATACTATATCAACTGGCTCATCTTTATTCACATGTTTATTTATGCCCTCAAAAAAATGTAGCAAATTTGTGAGACAATTTTTCCCTTGGCTAAATCCATTTTGGCTTTGTCCCATTAAATTATACTTATCTACATGTTCAGCAATTTTGTTCTTTATGATAGTTTCTACCATTTTGCCTGGTCTGTAGTTTCCTAGATCACCCCTTTATTATCCCTTTTTAAAAATTGATGTTGAATTGGCAACTCTCCAGCCTTCAGGTTCCATAGATGATGTTACTGATGGTTTATAAATTTCCAATAGCAGGTCCCAAATTTCATTTCTCAGTTCTTTCAGCACTCTAGGATGAATACCATCTGGTTCAGGTGATTTGCTACTCTTCAGTGAATTTGGCCTAGTACATCTTCCAGGTTCACTGAGATTTGTTTCAGTTCTTCTTTATCATCACCTTTAAATATCATTTCTGACATGGGTATATCTCTTACATCTTCCTCAGTGAATACCCAAGTAAAGAATTAATTTAGTCTCTTTGCTATGGCTTTGTCATCCCTAAGTGCTCCTTTTGCCCCTTGATTCATCAAATGATCCAACTGACTCCCTTGCAGGCTTTTTATCTCTAATGTACCTAAAAACGTTTTTATTATGAGTTTTTGCTTCCGCTACAATCTTCCTTTCAAATTCTCTCTATGCCTTCCTTATCAATGTTTTGCATTTGGCTTGAACAAACATTCCTTAAGAACTCAGTAAAGGAAGGAGTAAAAAAGACAAAAAATAAAGCTTTAGTAGTAACTTTTAATGCACTTTGTTAGTGCTTTTGATTAGCAGTTTGAACCAGTTATTTCACTTATGTATGCTGAAGAAATGTATTCCGAGGATTTATTTTTTAATTTCTTAATGCACCATATTACAATCAAATCCTATTGTAGCACTTACAGTTAATCAGATAGGTACATGTATTTATAATTTTAGCAGACAGATAAAAGCCCAAAATTGCTTTACTAATGCAACAAGATACGGATTTCAGGCTTGATTAGATCTCTGTATATGCTAATAGGCAGAGCTGCTACTGAAATCAGATTTTAACTTCTATGAGTTTTTGGTTGCCTGGTTTAATAGTTTTCTCAAAGTTTGGTTGCTCCTGAGTTGGCTGTTTTCAACATTTTTTCTCTATTTTTGGAGTAAAGGAAGTTGCAAAATTCAAAATGGAAAGTAAGGGACCCTCTGAATAGCTGAGTGTAGTTAAAATCCCTAACTCCCTATCCCTTTCTTACCTACCCCTTTTCCTATTTTCTTTTGTAGATTGTTTTGTGGGGCAATGATTAAATTCTTGCAGGTTTATCCAATTAGATTAATTGGCTCCTGTCCTCAATTCATCACATCTTTTAAGACTTTAATATATTCCTTGATTTACCCCAAACTCTTATTTTTCTTATCTGTCTGTCTTGATTTAATTCTAAGCTTCATAGAGTAAGGACTGTTTCTTATGTATATATACAATGTTATATATACATTTCACTGCTATATAAATATTTAGTAACTGTAGTAATAGATATTATGGGAAAAAATGCTTAGTAAAATCAGATGAGGGCCTGATTCATTAAGGTATTGTTGCGCTGGGAGGTGGACCCTTGGCCTAGTGCAGGATTGGTAGCCTCCCTGGTTGGACCCAGAGAGCGCCTGCCACAGGAAGGCGGAGCACAGGAAGGCGCTCTCTGGCTCTGACCAGGGAGCACAGGAAGAGACAGAAGCTAGCTGGAGCTTTACCAATAGCAACCCGGGGTTCCCTCAGATTGAGCCCTTGGTTTCCTGGGCCACCTGGTCTTAGGTAGGCCTCGCAGGATTTCTTTGAGATAAAGTTCAGAGGTGTGCCCACCACGATCAAAGGTGCACGGTCGATGGTCAGGCTAGAAGTCCGGGGTGCCAGAGAAGGCCAGAATAAAGTCTCTGAATGTATGGCAAGGATCAAGGCCAGAGTCAAGGTAGCATAGTCAGCCAAAGCAGGGGTCAATACCAGTGGTCAGTCCATGGATAGCCAAAGCAGGGGTCAATACCAGTGGTCAGTCCGTGGATAGTCAGCCAAAGCAGGGGTCAGGTTCCAGGCGGCAGGCAGACGTGGTCAGTGGTCAGGCAGAGGTCAGTTCCAGACAGCATGCAGACGTGGTTGAGGAAACAGGCAAAGGTCAAATCCAGGCGGTGATCAACATAGTCAAGAACAGGCAGAGATCAGTACTGAGAAGACAGTCCGAGAGGTACTACCTGGGGAGATGAAGGAACAGGAGGAGGCAGGAACAGAAAGACGCTGGAACAGAAACTGGAAATGCAGAGGAAAACTAGAAATCACAGCTTGATCGACCCGATTGCCAAGGCAAGGAAGTGCAGGCAGGCACTTCCTTTTAAGGAGCACTCAATCAGGGCGCACCGCAGAGCTGGGATCTGCCCCTGGCCCTTTAAGGAGTCGGGCAGTCTGCGCGCTCACGCCTAGGGGTGGGGCCGACAACATGGAGGATGCCGAGCCCCGCCGTGAGGCCTGGCTGGAGGTGGAAGGCCGGGTGACCGCTGCCGCGGGATGCCGAGGCCTGGCTGACTACTGAAGCAGGGGAGGACGACCCGGGACCCGAGGGAGTCTTGGTGAGGTGAGTAGGCTCGGACGCAGGCCGAGTGCAGACAGGACATGCAACAGGTATTTTCTCATACACACAGAATGTGAGAAATGCCTTAGTGAATCAGGCAGTTAGTTTGAAACTGCACATCCAAATACAAACTGCATATATATATATTAGATCTATGGGTTTTAGGTGGGCATAGGTTTGTGGATTTAATATATGCAAGTAAAAGTGTTTTGAAAATAGAAATGTAAATAATAACTATAATAGGGAAGTGTAGAAATGTAGAAAATGTTCTTGTCCTGGAACTCAGGAAGCTTTTTTAAACAATCAAAAAGCTCGACAAATGTGTTTCCAGTCAAACAATGGAAACCCATTGGGGGTCTGGGGATTCCAACAGGACACCAATGATCCGGTTCCACAGCAACGTCCATGGACGAGGTCCTAGTTACAGTACAATCAGTGATAATCAATCTAAACATTTATCTTTGGCTCATATTTCAGATTTAAATAAGGGTTTGTTCCAATTAATAGGATGGAATTTTTTGATGTGGAACTTTGCAGAGATTTGCCTGTACTCTTTGCTTGAAACATTATTTTTCAACAATGAACTCAGTTAGTGATGATGATTCAGTGATGAAGCAAGCTTCCTCATGAGTTCCACCTGGACTGACCGATCCATTGATTTACACTTTTTGTGAGTTAGTCTGATTGACATTTAAACAGTTTCAAACTATACCTGTTTTTGCGAGGTATCAACTAACGTTTGATGAGCTTATTGCTCTGCGTGATTTACAACATGACCACTCTATGGTTGTGAAGGCTGCTGATAAAGGTGGAGCGATTATTGTGATGGACACTGTGGTTTATCGAACTGAAGTACAACAGTACAACAGTACAATGACAGCTGTCAGATCAATCTTTTTACATGGTATTGCTGTTCTTAAAAAGCATATCAATGAATTATTAGATTCTGCCTTGGTGAGCTCATGGATTACTAATAGGGAATTCTGTTTTTCGAAGTGGACCATCTGAAGACACCTGTGTTATACATTTTTCCTAAGATCCACAAAATACTTGATGATCCACCAGGAAGGCCGATCATTTCCCCTCGAGGGTCCCTATTAGAATCACTGTCTGTGTTCACTGACAGGTTCCTTTGTCTGTTTGTGCCTACTTTACCTTCTTACATTCGAGATTCTGCTGTTATTAACACTCTGGAAATGCATGGAGGCTCTTTGGAGAATATGTCACTTTTGACTATTGATGTTGTTTCTTTATACACAAATATTGCCCAGCAGGAGGCATTATTGGTTGTTTGACAAACGGCCACCCAAGCTACTCCTGTGAGGAGTAATTTGACAGCTTTGGCTCTATTTGACAAGTCTTTTGTTTTGATGGCCAGTTTTATAAACAGGTACAAGGGGTTGTGATGGAGGCCATGATGGCCCCCAATATAGTAAATTTGTACATGGGTGAGTTCGAGAGACAGTGGCTTCAGACTTACCCTTATCATTCCAGCACTGTCTTATGGTGGAGGTACATTGATGAAATTTTGGCATTATGGATAGCATCTGAGATTTTGTTTGAGTTTATACAGTGGCTAAATCAGTGCAATGTGCATTTGCAATTCACCCATTCCTTTAGCAAGATCTGTGTGCCTTATTTGGATATTCTGATCTCTATCGAAGAAGGGAAGTTCCAGTTTACTAACTTTAGAAAACCCATGGAATGGAATACATTGTTGGAGTACATTACATTTATGTGTTAATTTGCCTGTGAGCCAATTTTTCAGAAGACTGTGTTCTTCATTGGCTGATTACAAGGTTAAAGCATCTTATATGAGGGTTTCCTTTGTGGAACATGATTATCCAGCTTCTGTGCTCAATAAGGCTTATAAGAGGACAAGTTGGATCAATAGGAATCTGCTTTGACAGCCTTGGATTAAGGCAGGACGAGACAGGATTACTTCTGTTCTATCATATTTGTCAGGTATCTACAGGGTTCATTGGCGCATATGAAATCATTGGCATATTCTGCAGTCATCCCCACTGTTTTGTGAGTGTCCCATTTTTGCTTTTACACGGAGTTGCAATATCCGAGACATGGTTGTAAACTCTGAATATCAGAGTGCTATAGAGCACGCTAAAGAAGCTGTAGCATTATTGGCCATCATCTTGTGGGAAATGTTCTGTCTGTGCACAATCATTTAATGGTTCAGTATTTCCATTTAAGAATATGTTAAAACATCGTTTGCATATAAACACTTCTTCTGAGACTAAAGAGGTGGTGTACATTATGTAATGCCCTTGTCAGTTGCTGTATGTGGGCAAGATGAGTAGCACATGATCAAGCATCGTAGTGCCATCACTCAACATAAATTGGATACCACCTTAGTGTCTCATTGCATTGCCTTTAATCACTCTTTTTCTGATTTTATATTTGCTGCACTAGAAAAGGTAGAACCTTATTCCTGAGGAGGTGTTTTTGACTCCTAAGGAGAAAGAACAGAATTGGATTTATTATTTAAATTCCGTGCATCCGCATGGTTTGAATAAGGAGATAGAATGGTCAGTTTGTTGAATCTTGTAGTGGTATATATTGTTCGAGATGATGATTTAATGAATGCCGTATGTGCATTTTGATTGGACATTTAAAAAAAGGGGGTGGGGTTATGGTGGCATTTAACCTACGGTATTGTTTTTTTGAATAAATTTGTGGGTGCATTTTTGTTTTCTTTGGGTGTAATGGGGTAATTATTGATTGTGTTTATCTTTTTTAGGTAAATTGTTTTTCTTGATACAGGTGTTTAGGAGGCTGAAACTGTATCGATTGAATACAGCTTTGGGTATAGTTTCCTGGAGGGTCTGCCAACACTGTTGATCCATGCTGTCGCTCACATGTGGCATTGGGTCTTTTGCTGATCTGCTTCGTTGTGGCTAGATACCACCCCCACCATCTGGTGTGGCTTGGAAATGTAGCCGTGTTGCCGCTCCTGCCTCTGATCCCACTTCTGCACCCAACATCCTCCTAGACATGAATGTACACCTCTCTCAAATATTTAAAGGGCCCATGGTAGGGAACGCTCTCCCTGATGATATCATGCCCATAAAAGAGCTCCTCAGTCACTTCTTGGTTGCCTTCACAAGGAGTTGCTTCACCCTGGAGTTCCTGTTCCAGCTCTTGCTCCAGGAGTCATCAGAGTTCTTGATCTTTACTTCTTCAGGATCTTCATGTTCTTCATTGGAATTCCTCTATGTTTCTTCATTCCATTTTTCATGTTCCTGGTCTCTCATCAGTTCGTGTCTTCAGTATCTTCCAAGTCTTCAGTCAAGTCTCTGATCTTACAGTTTTCATCATTTAGTCCCACCTT
Organism: Rhinatrema bivittatum; assembly: GCF_901001135.1. Lineage (NCBI taxonomy): Eukaryota > Metazoa > Chordata > Amphibia > Gymnophiona > Rhinatrematidae > Rhinatrema > Rhinatrema bivittatum. The sequence goes on along the minus strand of NC_042620.1, from coordinate 338,920,977 downwards.
CCAGGTCTTCCCCTTCATCTTCTTCCAGATGTGCTAGTGTCATGGTCCATGACAAGCCGACGAGTTGTGTAGGGTGCCTCATAACATAAAGTCTGTTTCCATTTTTGCTGGTCAAGTCTCCAGATGTCCATTGTTTTTAAACAACGGGGTCTGGTCCCTGGTTCTGAGTTCCTGAATGCCGGGGTCCCAGCCCTAGTTCTGAGTTCCTGAGTCCCTGAATTCTGTTACTGGTCTTTGGAGTTCCTTGTTCCAGCTTCTGTCCATGTCCAGAGTCTGCTCCACCTCCAGCGTGATCCACAAAAAGCTCTAGGGCTGTGTATGCCGTGAAGTGGGACAGGACTCTCCCAGAATCTTGATGTTTCCAGTGCCAAGTCTTTGTCATGTTGCAAGCCTAGAATCTGCTCTTCATTCAGAGTGGTCCATGACCTGTCCATGGGCTGTGTAGGGCAAGTTGCAGCACAGGACTCCTCCTGAATCGAAACCTGAATCTGAAACCTGAAACTGAACCTCAGTCTTTGTCTAGTTCCTAGTCTTCTGTGCCTTCATCTATGTTCCAAGTCTTCAATGCCTTCATCATGTCCTCATCACTAGAGTCATCTTCTGTTCTCGACTTCCATCTCCCTAACGCTCAAGCTTTTCCCAAGCAGAAAGTCTGAAAGGGCTTTCGGAGTGGCTGGAGGACTACCCCAGCGTCCGGCATTGCATTGCTGGGTCTCACTCCTGTATGTGCAGGTTCAGCGGAGGCTTGTTCCGAGAGTTGCAAGTCTCCAAGCTTCTGTTGAGCCTGTGCCTAGATGCACTCACCTTTCCATAGGGTTGTGCCATGACCCAAGGGCTCATGCTCATGTCTGCTCCCGAGCACTGTCCATACTCACAAATTATCCATCACTACTACAGTGATTGTGTTATTATTTAACAAGAATGTACAGTTAATTTGTTTAATAAATAAGCAATATTGCATTTGTGTTCCCAATTTGGCTTCATGTCTCACTTAAATGTTTCATTATAGCTTAAAGCAGTAATAATAGCAAAGCAGAATAATAATAATAATGCTAATAATTCCTGTTAAGTTTAGTTAAGAAACAGAGATGGACCAATTCAATTTTCATGATATTGTGTGTGTGTGTGTGTGTGTGTGAGAGAGAGAGAGAGAAAGAGAGTGACAGAGAGAGAACAAAATCATATTATTTTAATGGGGTTTAAGAAATACACATACACTGAACATTAGAACCATTCTTTCACTCAGGATGAAAACCTCTAAGCATTATGGGATCTATGCATAATGAAATGCTACATTCAGCTCATAATCCTTAGGGGTTCTCATCATGAGTTATGTGCTTAATATTAGAGCTTCATGCACAGTTTCAGACACTGTAAAATATTAAGAGTCTTTCTCTCTGCCAGCCTCTTGCATTCTCCGTATTAGATTTAATTTTGTTCTAAAAGCACCTCTGACCTAGCTGCTCCTCCCTTTATGAAATTAACTATCTTGGGATACTGCTCTGTTAGCAATGCTTGTTACATTCACTGGAAAAACTTTTGTTGGTCAATCCAATGTTTGCAGATTACCAGTTATGGCAAGGATACATGATCTAGTAGCAGAGCAATGTAGGATGTATGTGTATTAGCCATAGGTTTGCTAAAACTGTTTTTCCTTTGTCAGCATTGAGATTTGAGAAAAGGAAGTGTGAACTGATAGGCAAGGAGATGTTTTGCATGCAGTTGCAGAAAGATGCCGGAAATGTAAAAGCTTCCGATAGTGTTTTGGAGCTTTGAGGGGTCCTAACTAAGCTGGACTCTGCACTGTCGTAATCCAAAATTACAGCATCTATATTGCTAAACCTCCAACAGAAGTTAAGTTTTTTGTTTTGTAAAAAAAAAAAAAAAATACTGTTGCAAGTAAAATAACCCTGATTGTGCATAGTAGTAAATAAAATATAATTGATTGCTGACAAAAATTTCTGGTTGGTCCTTGACCATATTTAATTGCCTCCAAATTCTTGGGTTAGGGGAACCCTGGCCACACAGCATTAAAAGGTGGAACTAAGACTTTCTCTAGAGGAACACATATAGCCATATTATGATTATAAGAACATAAGCCTTTAATCTCTTATTAGAAAAGAATGATTAAAGAGTCTTACAGCTATAATACAACCCATACAGTGTGTAATTACTAAGATCAAAAGAAACTTATTAACCAAACTTATCAACTCAGAAAAGTAATTACTCACATTTTTCACCTTTGCAAGCATAGATGAAATTTAAGATTCTAAATTAATATGACTTTTTTTTTTCACTTTGTATTCCACAGAGGGTCAGGTTTGAAAGACAATTAAAATGTGTCTCTACAGTGCAATATTTTATTCCGATGAAAGTTTGCAGATTGAAATGGGAAATAAGTTTTGATAAGCATATGTCTATGCAAAATATTGTTGTATAGACATGCACTTATATATATATATATATATATATATATATTTACTTATTTATTCATATTTACTTATTTGGTTTATATTCCGCCTTTCAGGCACTTCAAAGCTGAATACTTTCAGACAATCCAGTGGGAGCACTGAGAGGAGAGGATCACTTTGCTGGTGGCTGAAAGGAATCAGTACATTTTTGCTTGGGACATTGTCTATTTTAAAAGTATCGTGGCAAAGTTAACTATTTGGGAATATTATTTAGTGTGTTTGTGCTTTTAATAGTCAGTAAGGCAGCAAATAAACAAAAATTAGACTGTATTTTTAAATATTCAGTCAGTAAGGCAACTAGTAAGCAGTAGTTTGTTTATTTTTAAAAGTCTGTAAGGCAGCTAATAAGCAGAAGTTAGTTTTTGTATATTAAAAAAAAAAGTAGCCAGAAGCTAGAAATAAGCTAAGAGTAGTGTATATCTAAGGTTGAAAAGTTCAGTTCAGTTACTCACCTTGGAAAGGTGTTTAGGTAGTGTGATTTGGTTTGATTAGGTACCAACATTTGTTAAGAGAGCAGTGAGTACATGCTAGAGATATAAAGTTCCTGGATGGAATAAATGACATTTTTATGGAGCATTTGGTTCAGGACCAACAAGAGAGGGAGCAATTTTAGATCTAATTCTCAGTGGAGCACAGGATTTGGTGAGAGAGGTAACGGTGGTGGGAGCCGTTTGGCAATAGTGATCATAATATGATCAAATTTGAATTAATGACTGGAAGGGGGACAGTAAGCAAATCCACAGCTCTTGTGCTAAACTTTCAAAAGGGAAACTTTGATAAAATAAGAAAAATTGTTAGAAAAAAACTGAAAGGAGCAGCTACAAAGGTAAAAAGTGTGCAAGAAGCATGGTCATTGATAAAAAAAAAACCAAACAAACATCGTAGAAGCACAGTCCAGATGTATTCCACACATTAAAAAAGGTGGAAAGAAGGCAAAACGATTACCGGCATGGTTAAAAGGGGAGGTGAAAGAGACTATTTTAGCCAAAAGATCTTCATTCAAAAACTGGAAGAAGGATCCAACAGAAGAAAATAGGATAATATATAAACGGCAAGTTAAATGTAAGACATTGATAAGACAGGCTAAGAAAGAATTTGAAAAGAAGTTGGCCGTAGAGGCAAATACTCACAGTAAAAACTTGTTAAGAATATAAGAAAATGCCATACTGGGTCAGACCAAGGGTCCATCAAGCCCAACATCCTGTTTCCAACAGTGGCCAATCCAGGCCATAAGAACCTGGCAAGTACCCAAAAACTAAGTCTATTCTATGTAACCATTGCTAATGGCAGTGAACTTAATAGCAGGTAATGGACTTCTCCTCCAAGAACTTATCCAATCCTTTTTTAAACACAGCTATACTAACTGCACTAACCACATTCTCTGGCAACAAATTCCAGAGTTTAATTGTGCGTTGAGTAAAAAAGAACTTTCTCCGATTAGTTTTAAATGTGCCCCATGCTAACTTCATGGAGTGCCCCCTAGTCTTTCTACTATCCGAAAGAGTAAATAACCGATTCACATTGTTAAAATATATCCAAAGCAGAAAGCCTGTGAGGGAGTCAGTTAGACCGTTAGATGATCGAGGAGTTAAAGGGGCACTTAGAGAAGATAAGGCCATCGTGGAAAGATTAAATGATTTCTTTGCTTCGGTATTTACTGAAGAGGATGTTGGGGAGGCACCCATACTGGAGAAGGTTTTAATGGGTAATGATTCAGATGGACTGAATCAAATCACGGTGAATCTAGAAGATGTGGTAGACCTGATTGACGAACTGAAGAGTAGTAAATCATGAGGACCGGATGGTATTCACCCCAGAGTTCTGAAGGAACTAAAAAATGAAATTTCAGACCTATTAGTAAACATTTCTAACCTATCATTAAAATCATCCATTGTACTTGAAGATTGGAGGATAGCAAATGTAACCCCAATATTTAAAAAGGGCTCCAGGGGTGATCTGGGAGCCTGAACCAAATCCCGGTGAACCTGTTGTGACCGTCGCTGCTCAATGTCCTCACTCCGCCCTCTTTACCTCTGTGGTGACTCCCTCTGGGTCTGATGGATGGCTGGCTGCCACGGCGTCTCCATGCCATTTCCACTGGCGTTCCCAGACTGGCTCGAAGTTGCAGATCTGCCATGTTGCCTGAAGACCTAGGGCGTGTGCGCGCGCTCTGATTGAAGTACCAGCAAGGGCGCGAACCTCAGGGGCGACCCTCTGAGATGACGTCATCCGCTTCCAGTATTTAAAGGTCTCTATTTCGCTATCTAATGGAGTTAGCAAGGGGATTGCTTCGGTTACACTCCCAAGCTACTCTGCCTCCTCAGACTTACCAGAGGTACCCGCTCCTCAGGGACCTCACTCTTTTCTTTACTTTTAGATTACAGATAGGAACCGGTACTCGCTCCTTGAGGGCCCATGTACCTGGACACTCTGAAGATTCTCTACTGCCTGGAAGCTATCACTGCTACAAACAATTGTGAGTTACCATCGCTCTCTCAGAGCTTTCCCTGGAACCAGGTACTCGCTCCTCGAAGGCCTAAACCTTTCCAGCTCCTGAGCTTCCTTGAGACCTTATGTGAGTTTTATCATCTAGTTCTGTTCATGAACTCTGCCTACTCTGCCTACTCACTTTCTACAGTTTCTCAACAGCTCAGCCTTCCTGGATTGCTGTTCCAGTACAGGAGGGACTACAGCCCCACCGGGCATATCAGCTCACTACTGCCACCTCTGGTGGTTTCAAAAACCTGTTTAATAAAAAGAACTAATGTGTGTTTGTCTCCATTCTCAAGCCTAGCTGGTGGTCCCTCTCGGGATATCCTCCCGGGGGTGTGGTCATCTGCCACCGGCCGAGGGATCCACCCACAACTATATCAGATTCATTACAGATTGTTAACTCCTCACGGAGAACACTACAGATTGCTTATTCCTTAGCAAGATAATATCTGAGACACTGCAAAACTGCTGATTTCTCCTTTTTAGCAGCCAATAACACCTGATTGCTAACTCCGCAGTCCAAATAACAGCAGATATAATACAGAATCTAGAAGATGTGCTAGGCCTGATTGACAAACTGAAGAGTAGTAAATCACCTGGACCATATGGTATACACCCCAGAGTTCTGAAGGAAGTCAAAAATGAAATTTCAGACCTATTAGTAAAAATTTGTAACCTATCATTAAAATCATCCATTGTACCTGAAAACTGGAGGATAGCTAATGTAACCCAAATATTTAAAAAGTATTCCAGGGGCAACCTGGGAAACTACAGACTGGTTAGCCTGACTTCAGTGCCTGGAAAAATAGTGGAAAAGGTTCTAAACATCAAAATCACAGAGCATATAGAAAGACATGGTTTAATGGAACAAAGTCAGCATGGCTTTACCCAAGGGAAGTCTTGCCTCACAAATCTGCTTCACTTTTTTGAAGGAGTTATTAAACATGTGGATAAAGGTGAACCGGTAGATGTAGTATACTTGGATTTTTAGAAGGCGTTTGACAAAGTTCCTCTTGAGAGGCTTCTAAGAAAAGTAAAAAGTCATGGGATAGTTGGCAATGTCCTTTCGTGGATTACAAACTGGCTAAAAGACAGGAAATAGAGAGTAGGATTAAATGGACAATTTTCTCAGTGGAAGGGCGTGGGCAGTGAGGGATCTGTATTAGGACCCTTACTTTTCAATATATTTATAAATGACCTGGAAAGAAATATGACGAGTGAGGTAATCAAATTTGCAGATGATACACAATTGTTCAGAGTAGTTAAATCACAAGCAGATAAATTGCAGGAAGACCTCATGAGACTGGGAAATTGGGCATCAAATGGCAGATTAAATTTAATGTGGATAAGTGCAAGGTGATGCATATAGGGAAAAATAATCCATGCTATAGTTACACAATGTTTGGTTCCATATTAGGTGCTACCACCCAAGAAAGAGATCTAGGCATCATAATGGATAACACATTGAAATTGTCAGCTCAGTGTGCTGCGGCAGTCAGAAAAGCAAACAGAATGTTGAGAATTATTAGAAAGGGAATGGTTAATAAAACGGAAAATGTCATAATGCCTCTGTATCGCTCCATGGTGAGACCACACCTTGAATACTGAGTACAATTCTGGTCACCACATCTCAAAAAAGACATAATTGCGATGGAGAAGGTACAGAGAAGGGCTACCAAAATGATAAGGGGAATGGAACAGCTCCCCTATGAGGAAAGACTAAAGAGGTTAGGACTTTTCAGCTTGGAGAAGAGACGGCTGAGGGGGGATATAAAATCATGAGAGTTCTAGGACGGGTAGATGTGAATGGGTTATTTACTCTTTCAGATAATAGAAAGACTAGGGGGCACTCCATGAAGTTAGCATGAGGCACATTTAAAACTAATCGGAGAAAGTAGCATCAGTAGCATGGAATAGACTTAGTTTTTGGGTACTTGCCAGGTTCTTATGGCCTGGATTGGCCACTGTTAGAAACAGGATGCTGGGCTTGATGGACCCTTGGTCTGACCCAGAATGGCATGTTCTTATGTTCTTCTGACTATATGAGCAGATAGCAAATATGATACTGGCTCATCTTACAAAAACTGTAAGAAGGATACCGTGTCTCATTCAGATATTTGCCACGAAGGAAAGACTGAAGGCTTTCCTGGGACAGTAACAGCTTGAAGGCACACTACAGTGACCCAGAGCCAAGAAATCCTGGCTCCACTGAACTGGTGGTGCCTTTTTTTTCCGGAGGGGCTTGCTGTATTTGTTATAAGCTTAAATTAACATTTGCTATTTTAAAATTATTAAGATAGTTGAGTAGTTACCTCAGGAAAGGACCAACAGATTCAGGCGATAATTATTTTGGTAGATTTGTAAACAAGATATAATAAAAATGTTAGAATTTATTACCTCTTCCATAACATAAGTTGTTTAAACATGCTGAACAAATACATGCCCAGGGTGTTTAAGAAGCAATTAAATTGTTAAAAATGGAACTTCTCCATATTGGAGAACTTAAATATGTACACCTTAGAAGAAAGAGGAAAAAGGGGGATATGGTGTATATATAATGCACAAGATGAAAACATTTTTTTTCAGTGGAAAGGAATGTCTAGAAGAAGTTATGCTATAAGAGGATAATTTTCATACTGGCGCACGTGTATGCATGTATACCGGTTCACGCCAATGGGCACGGCCGTTTTAAAACATACAAACATTTATGCATGCATGATATAAATAGGTTGTACGCATGTACATGAGTGTGCAATTTGATATGGACGTGTGCATGGGCATGCAAATGCTGCCTGTACTGCGTAAGCAGGGGGGATTTTCATAGATATGCGTGCTGATGCAATTACCAGTTTCCCCAGTTTGTTCCTAGTTTGCCTAGTTAAAGGATAGGACTTCTTAGCCCCTCTAGTTAATAAGCCTCCCTTTTATCCTTTTAGCCCAACCCTTAAAACCTCGCTAGCCTTGCTTTTTTTGTTTTAAGAGTTACATGCCATCCATTGCAGAAGTAAAGTCTCATAGATACACACTCCGGCGCGAGCCGGTGCACATGAATACTTATGTGGTGGTTTCATTTATATTTCCTGGAACATCCATGCCCTGCCCAGACCACGCCCTCTCCCCTCAAAAAAAAAAAAATGTGTGCATGTACCGGGAGTTATGCGTGTTCTCGGGGGCTTTTAAAATCTACGTGTTGCATGCCAACCCGACTTCTGCGCCTATTTCCAAGCTTCGGCGTGCTTAAGGCTTTTATAATTCACCTTTAAGGCTCAAAGGGGATAGTCTCAGGCGTAACCACCAAAAATATCTCTGCAGAGAAAGAATGGTGGATAATGGGATGGATACCCAGTGGAGGTGATGAATGCAAACACAGCAACAGAATTCTAGAGATCCTTGGAGAAGCTTGGAGAATGTCCAGTTGTGAAGAAGGGAAAGGCAAGGCAGAGAGCAACTGTAGTCTATGACACTGAAAAAGGGCCAAGCCAAATGAGGTCCTGATCTGTCAGTATATTCTATATTTCTATGATGGAGCTATTCCAGATTTCAAAATCAGTACTTTGAGAGGATCAAACTGTTCATGAGTAGGGTACTTGATTTTGCTCACCATTTACAAAGTTGCATGCAGATTTGTTTTACATTTTTCTTAGTTCTTCAACTCCTAAAATCATTTTCTTGCTTTTATTTATTTATTTATTTATTTATTTATTACCTGCTAAGGTTCCCCATCCCCCTTGGAAACAACATAATTAAGATCAAAAAGATATGGATAGCAAGTTGGATAAAAGTTATCACTACAAAAAACTAGGAACTATCAAAACAAATAGCATTTGCTTTGTAAATAAATTTAGTGAATCTAAAATATAAACAAACAAGCTCTAGGGATACCAAAAATATGTTGTTGCTTAAAGAAAGTTTCAACCACAACCGTATGGTTTAACAGATGCAATGCAGAATTAAGGATTCCTGCTGTTAATATTCTAAAACAGGTGACAAGGCCCTTCAAAACAGGGTTAGCAACCTGTTATGTCAACAGCACAATCAAGGATGTTATCATGCCACCATGGGAAGAGGTTCCCCACCGCCAACGTAAAACTGTTGTGACATCAGCCGCTGCTGGAGAGCTGCCATCGAGATGTTAGCAGCATCCCTTCCACCCAACTCTCTGATGAATTACTTCTCCCCTCACTGTTCAAACTCTGTCTGTTCCCTTTGCGCTAGAAAGCAGCAAGATGAAGTCAGCCACCCTGCAGGTTTTGCAGTGCTGACCTTCCAGTGCACTCGGCAGGACAAGCGGCTGGTGAGCTGATTGGAATGCCCGTACAGATCACTGTGACGAGGTGCTCGTCTGTGCTGTCCAGTAGCCCAAACAACTCACAACTGTAGCCAGAGACTGAAACAGCAGGTTTTATTTGCCAATCACAGTTCAGCTTTTACAGAAAAACAGAGAAGTCTCTTAAACATGCATTCTGGTGCTGACTGATTTCCTAGAAAATTCAGAGGTTGAGACTATTGATTGTGCTATGTTGGTAGTTTGTTTTGTATCCGAGCAGGATTTGAGTGAAGTGATTTAAAGATATTTTAGGAATATCTCCTCTTTATTTTTTGGACAGATGATTCATATTTTCCCCTGATTTTTCTCATTCTATGCAGAGAGGAAAGATTTCCTTGCCCTTAGGTCTCAGGCTATTTCATTAGGGCTTTCTTTTGTTCTTAGATATCCCTGTAAATGTGTTATTAGATATCACATTGACGGCTTTGTTTCTTGTTGCCTTTTGGGGAAGTATGATTATGATGTGATCACGATGTGTTTATTTCTTTATTTATGTATATCATAATCATTTTTTTTCTGTAAGCAAGGTTGTAATTCCTTTCTTTAATTTGTAAATTCAATAAATTAAAAAAAAAAAAAGCATTCTGGTGCTGGAAGACTGTCCTGTTCTCCATAACAGTCTCAGCTTTACATCTCTCATGTTATAATCTGACCCTTGCCTCCTGGTAATGGTGGGTTGATTCACACCAGGGACCTGCTTGCTCTTCAGTCACACTGTCTCCCTGATAGCACCTTTCCGCTGGCACTTTCCAGGTTACAAGCTGCCATTTGAAGTCAGCCTTGAGCTGTGTGTCCTACTGTCTTTCTTTAAGCTCCCTGACCTCCCAGTAATGGATCCATCCTCACCACAGTCCCCTCTCTGGCCAGCCCTAGGTCTGCTGGATGCATATCCTCCCTGGCAGAGCCTTTCTAAAGGCACTCTCTGTCTGACTTCCTCGGTGTCTGCCCTATTCCCTTTTCCCAGGACTTTTGTTTCAATGCTCTGGAAAGCTCCTGTTAATCAGACACGCCTATACACAATCATTGCACTTCACCAGTGCTGAATCTCTGCATCGTGATTCGGGGCTACAATACCCAGATGTCTGCTATGCTCTCCCCTTTCACTTTCTCTCCTAACAATATATGTATGTTGGTCTTTTATATCTTATTTTATTGTTTTATACTTTTGCTGATAGACAGGCCGATACAGTAAAGTCCACGGGAGAGCTCCCAGCACGCGCACCTGCCACTTGCCGGTGCATGCAATTCTGTATTTAAATTAGGTGGTGCGGTAGAAATGGGCAAAAGGAGGCGCTAGGGACACTAGCGTGTCCCTAGTGCCTCCTTTTGACCCGGAGCGGCGGCTATCAGCGGGTTTGATAGCCGATGTTCAATTTTGCCGGCGTCGGTTCTCGAGCCCGCTGACAGCCATGGGGTCGGAAACCGGACGCCGGCAAAATTGAGCGTCCGGTTTTCGGCCCGACAGCCGCCGGCCCATTTTAAATTTTTTTTTCTTTTTTTTTTTTTTTTACTTTTCTTACACTTCGGGACCTCCGACTTAATATCGCCATGATATTAAGTCGGAAGGTGCACAGAAAAGCAGTTTTTACTTTTTACTGCTTTTCTGTGCAATTTCCCGGTGCCGGCAGAAACTAGTGCCTACTTTTGGGTAGGCGCTAATTTCTTAAAGTAAAATGTGCGGCTTGGCTGCACATTTTACTTTCTGTATCGCACGAGCATACCTAATAGGGCCATCAGCATGTTGAGGGCGCTATTAGGTGCCGCGGGTTGGACGCGCGTTTTCTGCCCCTTACTGAATAAGGGGCAAGGGAAAATGCACGTCCAAGGGCAGGTTATCAGTGTGCCTGTATGTTTATCGGTATCAGTATCGGCCTGTATGTTTGTTTTACATTGTAAACCGTTTTGACCAAACCTAGGCCTGGATTTATCAAAATGTGGTAAGTACCCCATGCGACAGCAAAAGGGGTGTGTTTTATGCTAATATAGCATTTATGCAATTTGCACTAATTACCTGTGCGAAGAGCTAAGTTAGCGCAAATTGCAATACCATTTTCAGATTCTGCAATAAGTGCCAGATCTGTTGTATTTCCTACATTCAACCACTGGGGGACTATTGTTAATGGGGAGAGAGAGAGAGAGAGAGAGAGAGAGAGACTGGCCGTAATATCATGGCCCATAGGTAGGTATTTGTATCCCTATGGTAGGCCCACCTAGTAACTCGAGGTGGGGTTTAGGTAAGAGTGTAGGGGGTTAGGGGCCACTTTGACATTCTACGTGACACCTACAAACAGAACGGTGGTCTCTTGTGAAGATTTGATGGCCTTCGGAGTGAGGAAACTCACTCCAAGATGAGATTTGGGCAATGTTCTCTCAACCTAGCTTGATGTTACCCAGGTAGAGAGCCTTATAGTTAATCAATCTCTCTCTCGCTCTCTCTCTCTCTCAATTCACCTGAAATTGGATGTAGGGAAGACATCGCAAAGGGCGATGAAACCTTACCGCACAGTCACAGCAGCTATCGCACAGCCTAACGCAATCCAAAGAGGTGTAGTTAAAATCGGCGTTACTGCTGTGCGATAGCTCTTTGCACACAGGCTAACCCAGCCCACTCTCCACCCCTAACTCCTCCTATTTTCTGAATTTGCATCGCACCATACGATATGGTGCTATCGCATGCGTTAAACACATTTTTGCATGCGGTAAGGGCATATCGCATGCGTTAATGGGGCTTTTCGCATGCGATAAGCCCTTAACGCATGCGAAAACGCCTTATCACATTTTGATAAATGACCCCTCATATTTGTAAAAGTGGTATATAAACACTTTTAAATAAATAAATAAATAAACAACCTTTCTTCCTGGAGAGCACCATCTGCAGCCCCGGAAAACAACACTTTATATATCGCTGGCTTTTTTCCAGTATGAGAACTTGCCTCATCACAATCGCATTGTGGCATAAGTTGGTGGCTGCTGACACCTGCTTTGGAATAATTTGACTGAAGTCAGTAATGCAAATGTTGATCCATGTTTCCACATTCTGTTATGAAAATGGTCCTGTGATGAACTAAAAGTATTATTGCACTCAGAGTAATATTGTAACATCAATAATTAGTACATGTTTATTAACTGAATCCTATAGATTAAACCTGTAAGCATTGTATAAAATAAATATTTAGGCTGGCCAACATTACGTTTTAGTTCCAGACACTAAAAATAAGAACATAAGAACATGCCATACTGGGTCAGACCAAGGGTCCATCAAGCCCACCATCCTGTTTCCAACAGTGGCCAATCCAGGCCATAAGAATCTGGCAAGTACCCAAAAACTAAGTCTATCCCATGCTACTGATGCTACTTTCTCCGATTAGTTTTAAATGTGCCACATGCTAACTTCATGGAGTGTCCCCTAGTCTTTCTATTATCCGAAAGAGTAAATAACAGATTCACATTTACCCAGTCTAGAATTCTTATGCTTTTAAACACCTCTATCATATCCCCCCTTCAGTCGTCTCTTCTCCAAGCTGAACAGTTCTAACCTCTTCAGTCTTTCCTCATAGGGGAGCTGTTCCATTCCCTTTATCATTTTGGTCACCTTTCTCTGTACCTTCTCCATCGCAATTATATCTTTTTTGAGATGTGGCAACCAGAATTGTACACAGTATTCAAGGTGCAGTCTCACCATGGAGCGATACAGATGTATTATGACATTTTCCATTTTATTCACCATTCCCTTCCTAATAATTCCTAACATTCTGTTTGCTTTTTTGACTGCCGCAGCACATTGAGCTGACAATTTTAAAGTATTATCCACTATGATACCTAGATCTTTCTCCTGGGTGGTAGCTCCTAATATGGAACCTAACATCGTGTAACTAACTACAGCAAGGGTTATTTTTCCCTATATGCAACACCTTGCACTTGTCCACATTAAATTTCTTCTGCCATTTGAATGCCCAATTTTCTAGTCTCACAAGGTCCTCCTGCAATTAATCACAATCCACTTGTGATTTAATTACTCTGAATAATTTTGTATCATCTGCAAATTTGATAACCTTACTTGTCGTATTCCTTTCCAGATCACTTATATATATATTGAAAAGCACCAGTCCAAGTACAGATCCCTGAAGGACTCCACTGACAAAATTGTCCATTTAATCCTACTCTCTGTTTCCCTTCTTTTAACCAGTTTGTAATCCACAAAAGGACATCGCCACCTATCCCATGAATTTTTACTTTTCAAGAAGTCTCTCATGAGGAATTTTATCAAATGCCTTCTGAAAATCCAAATACATTACATCTACCTGTTCACCTTTATCTACATGTTTATTAACCCCTTCAAAAAAGTGAAGCAGACGCAGACGCAGCCCAACGGGGCTGTCGTGGATTTACAAAGAAGAAGCTAGCCAATAAATAAAAGCGGGCTCCGTGAAAATATTTGTGGAAGGAGATACTGAAGAACACCCCTTGAAGAAGGACGACGAGGTCCGAAACACAGCTGTGTCGGGGAATGACCAGACGGGTCAACTACCAACATTTGGAGTGGATGAGTATTGGTATCTCTGATAGCAATTTATGAACATAGTCTAATAGTTAATGATGGGAGAAATTTCTACTAAAAAAGATAGGACTGATGAGTGATTAAAAATTAAAGTAAGGTGACCCTGTACAATAGTAGAGTCTGTCATACTATACAGACCCTCGAAGTAAGGGGCCTACATACGTTTGGCTTAAATAAACCTGTGAGGTGTTTAAGATATACCTGATGTACCAGTACTTTTGTTATTGTGACTACATTATACTAAGACATAACCCAAACAAAGAGGTGATGGTTATGACTATCTTCTTCTACAACTTAAACCTCTTACTGGATTCTTCTCCTTGGTGCTCCAGGACCTGGTGGAGAAGATGGCCATTTTCCTTGCCTCTGGAAAAGATGTGTATTTTGGGTGGAGGTATCAGTGTCCTTGAGCTGCATGCAGCCAGTGATAGAAGTTGAATAGAAGACCAAGTGGTTCAGGACAATAATGAGAAATCTCACTTTATGGTTTTTTTGCCTCTGTCCCCTACAGCCTCTCTCTTCCTCCCACTCCCCTACTTTATCTTCTGTTATTTTTGCCTCATCCTTCCTCTTGTCTTCCTCCTTCACCTCTCTTTCTTTTTCTCCTTCCACCTTGTCCCCCATCTTATTTTCTGCCATTTCTACCTCCTTATCATCTGTCTCTACCCTCAAGTAGCTCTGTATAATCTTCTTTCACCTCTGACTACAAGTGGGTTGAATGACGAGGCTTCTACTCTTGTTCTAAGCAATGTTGTTTCTATAGTTAGGTTGCTACTATTGTTTAATCCAATAACCATGCTTTCATTTCCTGGAGAAACTGATATACTGCCGTTAAATTAAATAAATTGTGGTAGCATCATGTAATCTTGGTAAAAATAACATGCAGCATATCATTAATTTAGCACACAGAGTAAGACTGGTGGGTACTTACTGTAGGGTGCTGGGGTTTAGTCACCTACACTAAGACGTCAATTTTTATTCCACATTAGTACTTAGGCCCCCAGTGGGAGAAATTGTTTTGAAAATAATGACCTTTTTTTCAGTTAAAAGTATATTCTTTGCAGTCTGAACCTACACATTTTACAGACATCTACTCAACTGAATTGTTTCCTAAGATATTTGTCTTCCAGCATTTCACACATTTATCAATCCTGTTGATTTTAAGATTGATCATCAAGTCATTGCACAGTGTTTTCAGCCATGCTTTACTGTTTTACTGTTCAAGTTTATTGATACTTAAGAGTCTGTTGTTCCCATCTATAATCAATCATTCTTTGGAGCATGTGAAGAGCAATATTTTTCTGCAAAAACTTTAGACAGGGTTATGTGTGATCAGCATATGCAACTGGCACAGCACTGCTCCGTGCTGTCAATGATCCATTGTGAACAGGTGCAAGAAAAAGCTTTTTCAGCCTATTCAGGTCTGGATTAATGCACAGGCCTACTGGGCCTGTGCCTAGGGTGGAAACATTTGAGAGTTGCCCCCCCCTCCCCGTCCTACAATCTGCTTCAACTGCCACTACCACTACTGCAGCCATTGCCCTTTCCCTCAGACCTCGGCTCTCGGGTCCAGCAGTTATCTTCACAGTGAAGTAAACTTGGAAACTTACCCTGTATTTACAGACTCCAACACCCCCATGGAAGATCAAAAGGGGTGTGGCCTGTAAACATAGGCTTAGTCCCCATGCTATCTTCAGCGTGAAAATCATTGCTGCAGCCGTCGGTGCTACCACCACACAATTCTCTTGAAGTTTTGGGGGAGGGGTGGCATGGAATAGCATGGCGTTGGCATTGAACCATTGCCTGCAGCTATTGATATCATAAAAAATACCTTTGTTATCGCTAGCTCTCTTGTTTTAAAAACTGGATCACCGGGGGGGATTGGCCTATTGGGTCTCCACGCGGCCTGAGGGATGTCTCAGCACAAAGAAAGGTCTACAGGCTCGGCAACAGGAAGCTTCTGGCAGTTGCAGGGCCGCTTCCTCCCTCTTCCCCCTTCAGCAATAAATGAGCAATGCAGGCTCGGCCAAGACCCAGAAGAAAGGAGGATGCCTGAGAGGGGGGTGTGTGTGTGTGTGTGTGTGTGTGTGCGGGTATGAGAGAAAGCACCAGCATGTGTGTATGAAAGAGAGCCTGAATATGTGCATGAGATGGTGCCAGTGGCCCTTTGCCCTTACCATGTGACAGGGGCTATCGGTGCTATTGGCCAGCCCCTGTCACATGGTAGGAGCAATGGATGGCTGGCACCATCTTAAAAAAGGGCAAAGGTCTATCGGCGCCATTTTGATTAGTGGCAGCTGATGGCCTGAGAGCGGGAGATCGCTCCCGGGACCCCCGCTGGACCAACAGGTACTTTAGGAAAGTTTTGGGGGATTGGGAGGGTGGGGGATTTTAAATAATTAGATCTAAAGGGTCGGGGTGGGTTTGGGGTTTGAAGGTAACCATTCCTGGGTCGTCGGATGATGGGGGTGTCTTCTGGGTATTGACTGGTTGAGGAAAGGAGAGGGACAACCAGGGGGTCTAGAAAGGTAATCGTCTAGTATCTAGAGAACAATTAAACTTGCTTGAATAGCATTACATATAACGCAGAACTTTTAAATAACAGATAATATATAGGAAACAAGTAAGAACAATAATTAAACATGGTATTAGAGAATAGGGGCACGCAGATTTCTGAGCCATTGTTCTCAGCTGTGTCTTGCATGCAATAAAAGTCTTTCTTTTCGGACCAGTTGTCTGGGGCCTCTTTTCTGACGGTAACATTGGGGGGGGGGGGGGGGTATTCAAGTCAGGTCACATTTTCAAATCTTCATACCTCCTTTCCAAGCAAAGCTCTACCTGCACCAAAAACCAGGTACAAGTGACCATGCATGCTTTTTGAAATTTTAAAAATGAAATTACATGCATACATTTACTTTGAAAATTGATGGGAATCCCACAGATAAAAAGTATGCATGGTCTTTGTCCCAATGCAAACAGTTTGAAAATTACTCCACAAATGGATTACACAATGCTGTTAATATAGCAGTCCTACTAATCTGTGCTCATGTTGTTAATAGATTTTATAATGAACTCAAAAACCATTGGGCTCCTTAGGCTTATAAATCCTCTCTATGTGTATCTACAACTAACTAACCACAATGTTAGAGGAACCTATCATTCCCACTTTCTTGATTTAAACAATCTCAAAATATTTGTGGGATATTGTATCAGAAAACAATGTGCTCTTACAGTGGTCTGGCTCTCGCACACAAAGGGCTACAACCAGTTTCGTGTATATGGCACTCACAGTCACCTCATTTACTCTCTCTCAATATTTATAAATTCTTTTGAATTTTTTTAAAAGACTTCAATCATACCACTTGTATTACAAAAATTTAAAACCACGGTTGCACTTATTGCTACTTAGCTTAATTAGTGCCCGACCCCAAAGTGCTCCAAATGTTCTTTCACACTTCACTGACACCTCAATCGCTCTTCTTTATCCACAAGACCAACTGTCTCTCGGTGCCGCTTTTTCCGCACCACAAACGCGCTCACTGGCGCTTCACAAGTTGTTTTCTTTTAGTGCTGTCTGCCGTGTATACAGCGGCAGACACACTGTTAATATAACCATTATTAGTTTCTAGTCTCTCATCCCAAAATATTCTGCAGGACAACAAGGCTCAAACTATATTGAAATAAGTGTTGAGGGTTCACTACACAATTATGCTAATAAAATTAAAGCTATAAAGAGAAATCAGAGCTGGTTGAATATCTCTATTCACCATTAACATTAGGCTCACATTCCTAAAGCATCTCTACCTCGTCTTTAGGGCCCAATGGAAAATCACTCCATAATGCAGTGGGGGTGGCTTGTCCCCCCATCTGTTCTGATGCTTAGAATAATGTTAAAATTAAAATGTATTTCTTTAAAAAAAAAAAAAAAGAAAGCAGGAAGGGCTCCTCTGGGAATTTTCTTCTCCTTATGCATGAAAATGGGGCCTGAAGGGTTAATTTTAAAAGGGACACACCAACTTTATAACATGCCTTGCCCCCGCCCAGACCCTGCCCCCATCCCGCCCCTTTTCCAAAACCCGGTTTCTTCCGCGTGTACCGGGAGATATGCGCATGGCCATTCCGCTGTGAAAATGCGCTTGGCGCACGTGCAGCCTGGCCATGCACAGATCTCCTGGTATTTGCGTGTTTTGGGGTTTTAAAATTGACGCATTAATCAGTAAATAAAACAAAGCATATCACAGCTTTAAAAATTATTAAATATAACCCTAAATATTTCGGGGGGGAGTGCACTAGTTTATTCCTGCTCATTTATATTCAGTTCAGTTGGAATTGGATTGAAAATTGGTGCCATGATCATTAATTTGCAGCTATCTGGAGTATCTTACTCCTAGTTATGTTCCTCTCCTTCACTTGGGCTGGCCTTTATAGTGACTGTCCAGGCTAGGCCCTTTTGGAGTGTGCAGTTATGAGCTTTTCACAAGCTTACATACATTGGTTAACTTGTTCAAGTAATTCGACTTAAGAGTGTATTGTTAATTCTGGTTGAGAAACATGCATATGTTAAAATCCGGGGTTGGCGCACGCAAGGCTGCCTAAAATCGGCAGCCTTGCGTGTGCCGAGCAGCGCAGCCTGCCTCCGTTCCCTCCGAGGCCGCTCCGAAATCAGAGCGGCCTCGGAAGGAACTTTCCTTCCACCACCCACCCCCCTACACCTTCCTCTCCCTTCCTGTACCTGACCCACACCCCCGGCCCTATCTAAACCCCCCCCTACCTGTGTTGCACAAGTTCTGCCTGCCCGAGGCAGGCGTAACTTGCGCGCACCGGGCCGGCCGCCAGTCCGGGGGCTGGGCCAGAGGCCGCAGCCACGCCCCCGGAATGCCCCCGATGACGCGCAGGCCGCGACACCCCCCCCCCCCCCGACATGCCCCGACACGCCCCCCCAAGAAAGCCCCAGGACTTACACTCATCCCGAGGCTTTACGTGCGCCGGCAGCCTATGCAAGATAGGCTCGGCACGCGCAGGGGGGGGGGGGTTTGGGGTAGGTTTTCGGGGGTTACGCACGTAACCTATGCACTCCCCCCTTTGAAAATCTATCCCTATGTGCGTCTATTTCCAATGCAAGAAAATGCATATTTTCTCAATCAATTTTATTTATATGCATCCATATAATTTGCGAGTGAAATAATTCTGACTCCGGGCAAATAAACACCCAGGATGAAAAGTGAAAGCTAAAATTTCATGAGCGCGTAGTCAGAACCAGTAGTTCTCCGATTTCTCCACCAGTTTACCTTGTCCTTCTTTAGATCACCTTAACCCTCTAGCACTTTACCAGTTTACCCAGACCTCCCACCCAAAAACTGCAAGCAGTCCAATCCGATTTGACTTGTGTGAGTCAATTAGCAGGTGTAAAAGTACAGGAAGCTCAGTAATGGATGCAGTCTCTATCTCTTACAAAATAGCAACTACCATGCGCACGTCTGAACGCCAGCTTGGAAGGCCTCCAGACGGACCCTTTTTTCCCTCTAGTAAAATGTCTATGCGAACCTGAAAAATACGCACACCCTCTCGATGTTTATAAAATAGCATATAAGCCTGTACATGATGCTTGCACGCATTAACGATAGTTTTCCATGTGGAACCCCTTTAAAAATTCACTCCTAAGTGTGTAATTTACCTTTCACAAGATAGGCTCGGCTTGGAGCGAGTGTAAGTCATGTGTGTACTCCATCAGTTGCCTAAGGATTTTCAAAGTTAATTCATGTGCATGCATTTGCTTTGAATATTCTCGGTCTTTGCCTGCGTATGCAGTGGTCATGCAGACCTTGCCACTGTGCAGGCTGTTTGAAAATGACCCTTAATATGCTTAGTGCCCACGTATGTGCTTGTGATTGACGCGGAATTAATATTTCATTCCCTGCCGATAAGTTACAGCCTGAGTTGTAAATATTTTGTGCCATTTCATATGATGTGCCTGTTACAACTGTGAGGCTAGCTCTCGCCTCCATCTTGCGCTCCAGCTGCATGCTGCAGAAGACAAGGAGCTGTTCAGGCTAACGTAGGGGCTTGTTATTCCCTGCACTTGGGTTTGTTCTTTATTTGCTTTTTCAGCTGAATAAAATCATTTGAGTCTGTGGTCCATCCTGAAAGAACTGGGTGGGAGGGGGACTGGCAGAGCTCCAGGTGATGGCCCAGTTGCGAGAAGCCTTCTGCTGGTAGCCAGGAGTTACTTCCAGGAAAATAACAGCAAAGCGAAGTCCGTTACGTCCGCAGGCAATCTCTTCCAGCACCCCTCTCCACCCAGGCTTTTATTAGTACTGGTGTGCAGCCTGGCCATAAATCAAATCCTATCTTTGTAATTAACTTTGAAAGAAAGGTTTTTGTTTTACCTTTTATAAACCGGAGATGAGAATATTTATCACCAAGAAGAGAGAGAGAGGTGGTTTGCAAGCACTTAGGAGATGGAACACTAATCACTTGATGTTTTTATTTTCTTCCACAGAGATAAAAACTTTAGGGAAAAAAATTGCTAAACCTAAAAAATAAATGTTTTTAGCACTTTATGTAATTACTAAGATCTACGACCATCCTAATGCAGGCCACATTCATTACAGATATTTTCTGTACGTGCAGAATGGAGAAAAAGGTCAATTTTTTTTTATTAAATGCCTATGAAGTAGATATACTAATGTGTGATCATTTTGGTAAAGAAGTTCAGGTGATTTGCCAAAATTATTATGAGAAATAAAAATAGCCCAAAGTATGTTATGTCTGATGTTAATGTTTGGCAAAAATATTGCCTAGTGTTTTTACAATGTTGCCTTGCAATAATTACTTATCATATTTATTTAATATTTATTTAAAGTTTTCTAGAACGACATTCGCAGGGAACATCACATCGGTTTTCAAGGCACATAAAATGCAGCTTAAAAAATGCTTTACAAAGAACTAAGTTTAAACCATGTAAGAACAGTAACTATATAAGAGTAACCAAAGTTGCTTATCATATGGTTTATTGCCATGTAAAGAGTCCTCGGTTCAGTTCCCAGCTGAAATCTACTCTCTGGGTGGACTGGTGGGGATGCTGCAGAGTCAGCCCTCACAGCCCCTGGGAGGGAGGGGGAAGACGGCATAGCATCATGGAATGGTGACAATGACCGCATTTAGGGCGTACAATTACAAGGACCCAGAATCAGCCTCGGTGCTTAGCGGTAATGATTGGACTAAAGGAAGTTGGGAGGGAATATAAAGTAGCAGCAACCTTTCCTAATCGCTAAGGAAGACTTTATGGCACCACATCCGAGTTCTGGCTGTGACCGAGCTCAGGCTTACTTATTTTACACCGTAATTTCCTTAGAATGATTTGTGTTTAGATTTAAATGGAATAGAAAAACGTTTAAACAAGGAAAGAAGGCGCAGAAGGAAGGAAACCTGGGACCAAAATAAAGAGCAAATTAAGGCCTAAATAAATATATGCTGTGTGGTACGTTGAGCAAGCAAGACACAGAGAGGCCAGTATTGAAAGCTGAATGTCTATGTAAGATAGCCGTATAAGACTTATCTGGCTAGCTTACATGGATATTTAATAGCACAGCTATGTTGCTGAATATCCCCATCAAAATCACTACTTAGCCTAGCATAACTTATCCAATTAACCTATTGGGTCATTCATCAAAATGCGTTATGGCATTAATGACCATCGATAATGCGTTAACGCCAATACGCATGCGATAGTTATGGTATCACATGGTGCGAATGCAAATTTTTCGGGGCGGGATTAATGAAAATGAGGGCAGTAGCACATGTTTTTAACTACACTTTTTTTTTTCCTGGCTTTAAACCCAAAATAGCTGTAATGCAATTCCTGATAAATATTGCAACTTGCAGTTTGGCCATTTCTGGGGAGACTGTCACAGTATTTAACTATTTATATCACTATAGGAGGGCCAGCTGATGGATCAAGGTGAGGTGTCGGTGGTGCCCTAGGGTTTAGGGCCAGTTTTACATGCAGAGTGAGAAGTACGAACAGCATAGTAGGCACCTCGATGAAGGTTGACGTCATTTGGAGTGAGGAAAGTCTCACAAAGATGAGATTTCTACAACGTTCTCTCACCCTAGCTTGATAGCACCCTGTTATAGAGTCCATCAAGCTAGGGTGAGAGAACATTGTAGAAATCTCATCTTTGTGAGGAATCGGGGGTTAATCAGATAAGTACAAATATTGCTATTTATCTGACTACGCTAATGATAAGTAGCCCTGCCCCATCCATCCACTCCCCACCCAGAACTTATGCGGACTATTTACTTAGCAAGATAAGTGATTTGCCCAGATAAGTGGTGATGCTAAATGTAGCTGGAGCTTCAGCAGTCACTGCATAGCTGGATAAGTTCTACATATTCACTTTTGAATATCAGCTCCAGAAAATATTTTGGGAAAACCACAACTCCTTAGAAAAGTGTAAAAGTCAAGTTATAGCTATCAGAGCTACAAGAAGGGTGTGGCATACTACTGAAGCCAGGAATTAAGAATATGTTTATGCAGAGAGAGAGAGGGAGAGAAATGATCTATTCTGGGTGTACAATCTTTTGCTTGTCTAATCCTTTACATTTTCTCTTCTGTTTGGCTTGTCTGTCTGCTAGAGTGCTTGAAGTTCTTTGAAAATCTTTAGTTTGTCTTCATCAGTCTTTCTGGTCTCTTTTTTTTTTGTCTTTGGAATGTCCAAACAGAGTGTGTATATACATGGATGATGTGGGACTGGAGTGTGAATTTGTGCATGAGAGAAGAGTGAACGAGGAGAGGAAAAGGAAGAGACAGTAAATCCCAGAAGGAAGAATGAGTAGTTGAAAGGAGCAAGTAAGGAAGGAAAAAGATCAGGAGACGAGGTGGATGAGAAGAAGCGAAAGGAGAGAAAAAAGATAAGAGAAAGGGAAAGAACCCTTTCAGCAATCTGAACCACTTGATCTAAAAGTGGCATCTCAAGCACTGAGCAGTGCTAGTTTAGTAGAGATGTACAGTTATTTAAAATATCAAATGAAACTACAATTCCTACCAAAATGTATCTTTCATAGAGAAAGCTTGTCTTTAAAGAAATTGGAGAGCTTCATACATGGAAACAACAACTAGTACAAACTGGTCTTGTGTTAGTTTCTTCAACATAATCATTGATCTCCCATTATTATCTTCATTACTCCAAGCATCCAGAAAGATATTCAGGGCTTAGATAAATTAGCAGACAAGAGTAATTTTTTGACACACAAAAAAATTCAAAGGCTGTCTGTCAAGTATCCCATGATTTTGCATTTTAGCATTTGCAAAAATAATTTCCTATTTTTATTAGGATTTATTTTCTGACTTTTTGAATAGGAAATTTAATCAACACAGTATACATCAGCTTAAAAAAACAGTTTAAACAAATAGTAGGTATATCAGTATAACAATGGTCATTTTTTTGTGTACAAATTGTTTATTACAATTTTGAAAGATCAACAAAGAAACCAAATAAAAGAACATAATGTCATCTATCCAGAACAGCAATTAACCAATTGTCATGAAGAAGGAGCTGAGTATCCATGAGCTGCCTGGAATCCAAAGGCAGAGCAAGTCTCAAGGAGAAGAAAATGAAAATGACCTATATTTTCTTCCTGAGTGGACCATGAGCATATTTCTTCAGGGCAGCAAGTTCAAACTTAGAGTACAGACCACCACATACTCATGTTAATAATTATCTTTCGAATTGGCTAAAATGGTACAGCTAGAAATCCACTTCATACACATACAATCCAGAATGCTCACAGAGGAGAAGCAAATAACTAGGCATATTTACTGGAAAGAGGGGAATCCAGCTTCTGCTGAACACTGAGCAGAGCATTTGAAAATACATTGACATTTTATGCTCAGTGTGCAACAGCAGCCAAGAAAGAAAATAGAATGCTAAGGATTAGAAAAGAAAGGAATGGAGAATAAAACAGAGAATGTCATAATGCCTCTGTATCGCTCCACGGTGTGACCTCATCTTGAGTATTGTGTTCAGTTCTGGTCACCACATCTCAAGAAAGATATAGCAGAAAAGTTACAGAGAAGGGTGACCAAGATGATAAAGGGGGATGGAACAATTTCCCTATGAAGAAAGGCTAAAGAGGTTAGGACTTTCAGCTTGGAGAACAGATGGCTGAGGGGAGATATGATAGAGGTCTATAAAATAAGGAGTGGAATGAAATGAATAAAAAGTAAATCAGTTGTTTACTCTATTGAAAAGTAAAAAGACCGGGGACACATAATAAAGTTACTGTGTGTAATACATTTAAAATTAATAAAAGAAAACTTTTTTTACTCAGTACATAATTAAGCTCCAGAATTCATTGCAGGAGGATGTGGTGAAATTAGTGTAAGTGCATTCAAAAAAGGTTTTGGCAAGTTCCTGGAGGAAAGGTCCATTATTAAGGTAGAGTCGCAGAAATCCACTGCTAAGTCTTGGGATAAGCGGCTTGGAATCTCTCTACCCCTTGGGATCCTGCCAGGTACTTGTGACCTGGCTTGGCAACTGTTAGAAATAGGATACTGGGATTGATGGACCTTTGGTTTGACCCAGTTTGGCAAGTCTTATGTTCTAAGAGATTACCCCTTGCTATAAGCTTATTGAAAGGAAGTGCCATAGACTTGGCCCAACTCATTTTTTAACCTGAGAGATGAGAAAATTGCTCAATAGCAATAAAGTAAAATGGAGATTGAATTGACCATAACAAAAGCTAACATAGTGTCAACATAAAGAAACAGCTTACATTGAAAATTATGGCACTGGAAAACCCTAATTTGTGCATTTTGCCAAATGGCAATAGAACTATTAAAGAAAAGAGAAGAAAGTGGTTATCCGTTATCTAGTACCCCTTTGTAAAAGTACAGGGTTGGAGAGCATGCCATTAACACACAATTGAGCCATTGGTGGAGAGAATAGAGAGTTAACCAGATGTATAAATATAGGACCAAACCAAAAGCATTCCAAAACTGAAAAAAGATAAGACTATGCCACTCTATCAAGTGCCTTTTCTGTATCACGAAACAGAGCCAGATGTGCAGGATCGAAAGCTGGCTCAATAGAGAAAACATCACGCAACAGCCTAGTATTGTCAGTAGTCATTTTGTTCAGAATAAAACTGCACAGGTCCTTATGAATTATGTCATCCATTATCCTTGAAAGCATGAATGCCAAAATTGTTTGCAAAAAATTTACAATTCACATTAATTAAAGAGATGGGATTGCAATTTTGGACTTATTTAGGGTCCTCGTTAGGTTTTTCCAGAACAACAATAGTAGTTTAAATAAACGTGTCAGAGATTTTATCAGCTGTAATAAGGTCCTGAAAGAAATATTTTAATTTGAGAGACAACTCCTTGGAGAATACTTGATAAAATTCAAAAGGCAATCTATCTTGCCCTGGAGACTTCCCAAGTCGTAAAGGCTTTATATCTCTACAAGTCTCTTTCTCTGTAATATCAGCTTCAATTAGCACACAATCAGAGTTGCAAACTATCAAAAAAGTGACCCATCTCATCTGAATGGGTTGAAAATTCAGAGGAATAAAGATGTTTATAAAATGTCTCAAAGTATTTATTTATTTATTTTTAATTTTTATATACCGATGTTCCTGTATAATATACATATCACACCGGTTTACAAGGAACTAAAACTGTCGCCTCAGGGGTGGAATACATTGGAACAAATAGCAATAAAGAACTTACAGAGAAATAAAAGGCCTAATTTAACTGAAATATAGTACTACTCAGAAACATATGTACAGATGGGGATAGAGGACCGGGGTCTATAATGTCATCGTATTCCTCGGGCCTTAGTTCTCCGGGAATGCTTGGGCGAAAAGCCAAGTCTTTAGCTTCTTTTTGAATGTCATAGGGCAAGGTTCTTGGCGAAGGTCCGGAGGGAGCGAATTCCAGAGTGAGGGACCCGCAGTGGAAAGAGCGCGTTTCCTCAGTGAGGTTTTTGCCGGCTGGGTGAGTAGCATGTTCTTGTACGCACTTCTGATCGGTCTCTTAGTGATGTGCTGCTGCAGTTGAAAAGTTAGATTGAGAAGGGAAATGTTGTGTAGGGCCTTGTGTATCATCATAAGGGCTTTAAAGTGAATCCTGTATTTAATCGGCAGCCAGTGAAGGTACTGGAGGATGGGGGTGATATGTTCCCTTTTGTTGGTGTTTATAAGAATTCTGGCCGTCACGTTCTGGACCATCTGAAGTGGTTTGATGGTGCTAGCGGGAAGGCCCAGAAGGAGTGAGTTGCAATAATCCAGTTTCGGGAGGATGATGGATTGTAGTACCAGGCGGAAGTCTGGGAAGTGTAGAAGTGGTTTTAATTTTTTTAATACTTGCAATTTCAAGAAGCATTCTTTTGTAGTGTTGTTTATGAACTTGCTGAGGTTGAGTCGGTTGTCTAGTAGCACACCCAGGTCTCTTACTAAGTATTATTAAGTATTATTAAGTATTAATATTAAGTATTATTATTAAGTATTATTAAGTATTGCAAAATATCATGGTCAGACAAAAAGCTAGTATCGTTCAAAGATAATATGGAGCTAACGTTTGGTCTATTTTTTATTCTAGAGGTATTGAGCTAATACCCAACTAGATTTATTTATTTCTGCATAGAATTTTGCTCTTCTAAAAAAAGCAGAATTGACTTAATATAGTATTATGCTGAAATTTCAATTTTTGTAATTGAATAGCAGACTTAATTTTTGGATCAGATGCATAGAGTTTCAATGGCCTTAATATCTATTTCAAGAGAATCTAACAGTTTTCTCCTTTCCTTATTTTTTCCTGCCACACAAGTAATGATCATTAGCCTTAAAAGCATCCCACCAGACATTTATAGCATAGTCCTCATGAGGATTGCATATAAAACAGACTGAAAAAGAGTTTTTGAGCAGTGCATAAAAGCTCTCATCCCCAATAGGGTAAGATTTATTCACCAAACAGAATTATAAGATGGGGAGTTACTCCATTTAACAATCATAGTAATTGCTGCATAGTCTGACATTGCAATGGGGATAATAGGGTAGTGAATAGTAGAGATGTGCAAAGCCTGAATCTTTTGGTTTGGGCTTTGTTTTCGGCCCGCCACGGGAAATTTCGTATTTCCCGCAGTTCGGGCCTTTGAAATTCGGGGGCCCCGGATTTCGGGATAGTGTGCGCTAACCCCCCATTAGTGTGCACTAACCTGAAAACCAAATGTTCCCGAAATTTCAGGAAAATTTGGTTTGGTTTTCGGGGTCCCCAAACCAGGATGACTTAGGCAAAAAATCGTCTATCATGAGCGTGAGAATAAAATAGTATAGTCCTAAACAGTAGGATGCTAAAGGCACCAAGGCTCTCATAACCAAAGACCAGAAATCATACTAAGACCACCCTAATTTATTCTGATGGACCATACATAGGGACCTTCTTTCTAATGTTAAATACAAGGGAAGGTTAAAATTCCCCTCAAACAATCACAGGTAGATTAAACAATTCAGAAAGACATGATGCCAGACTTTTACAAAAACTGAGGGAATCCAAGGTGTGAGCATAAGCATTAAGCAAAACGAAATCACTGTGATCAACAGTTCAACTTTACCCTGATATCCAAAGACTTCCTGCAGAGAATTGCCACCTCATTCTTTTTATGGCTTGCAGGAGAGAATGCCTCAATTTCCCAGCCTAAAGAATTCAGTTTCAATGATTCCTTAAGACAGGTATGTCTCCTGAAGAAAAATAATATCCTCATTTGCCCTCCTGAGATAAATAGCACTTTCTTTTCTTAATAAGATTGTTGAGGCTCTTGACATTTAAAGACATAAGCTTCAAGTCTGAATCCCCAAAAACCATGAAAGGAACATCAGATACAAACAGTGTGTATTGATTGCATACAGAAAGTACTGAAAGGTTGTGTCACCAGTATATAAGAGAAAAAAACAAAGATGAAAGAAGTAAATAATTTCGGAGTTCCAAAATAGGCATGCATGGAATCAATAATACAAGAAGAAACAGGAAAGTTAGAACATACCCAAGCCAAATACCATAAACCGTGCTCGTGAGCCTGATAGCAAAGCATCTAGGAGGAGATAGTATTGCGAGATTATAAAGATACATACCCCCATACTGCCAGTGCTCAACCCAAAATGCTTGCGGAAGATCAGCCACTATTTTAGCTGACAGAAAATAAAACATATTGTCATTACAAACAAAATAGAAAGATAATAACGCTTACTAACACACTGAGTATTGGAGGACACGTGAAGCAGTAGCTCCATTAGCGGTATAACTTCCGCTCTGAGAAGACATGCACACTCAACATCAAAACATAGATGTAACTTTATACACACTCCTGGAACAGACAAACTGACACAGCACAAGAAACAAACCAGCAAACACAGTCTGTTAGAAGCAGATATAATTTGTAGAAGTGTGAGAAAGAAATTCTGAATAAATCAAAGCATTACTTATAACATTTTAAATGTTGACATAGTTTTCCAACAAATTAGGAAATTGGAAGAAAAACTGCAACCAAATTCAAGTCTCAAAGTTCACAATTAAATCAGAAGTGCCAGTGAAGGAGAAATACTGTAGAAAAAACTGGGCTGTAGCCATGGAAAATCCATAGGGAATCACATGACATCCATCCTGGTGCTCCACAGTTTATTTACTCCTGCAGATCCATGGATTGTCGAATTTTAGCATTAACAGTAACCCTCATACACATTCTGTATACTAAGCCAAAGCAAGCATGCATAGATTTTAATTGAGACCTTATCTGCAAAAACCATTTACAGAGGGAAATTGTTGTTTTGTTTAGATTGGGAAATATAAGAATTATCTTTCCAACATACTTTAACGAAGCAGAAAGTTTAGCATACTGAAGCATTTTTTCAAGTGTCTGTAGAAAATGCAATAACCATAGCACAAAGGGTCATTCAGTACAGGATGCAGTGGAGACCTGTGTGCATTCTCTATCTCAAATGGCAATGGAAATCCAAGGCATTAAAGATCTGTAAGAAAACTGATCAGCCCTCAGCCCTTTCAGGAATGCCCACTACCCTTAAATTATTGCCCAGCTTCTAATATTCATGTCTTCAAGTGATTTTTTTTCTAGCCAAATAATATACTTCTGTTGTTGATGCATATTCAGAAGTTGCACAGATTGCATCTCCGTTTTAGCCTCCAGTACTGTGGGTCTCAACTGCTGAGAATTGTTTATTAAAATCAGATAATTTGATTTGAATCGCTGCCATTGCTTCTGTACTGGTCTTAACCAATTCCTTTACCTGAGGCAGCTCAGACATAATGGTATGCAAGGAAGTTTCTTTTAGAGCAGCCATCTTAATAGGACAAGAAGGATCATGCTTAGACATTTTAATTACACGTGTTTGAGAGACAAAAGTACCAAGAATTGTGTTTCCCATATTGTGGGGACAGGATTCTGTAAAAGGTTCTTAAGAGCAAATCTCTTAGGCTACCATCTTGTTGGATGCTATCTAGTGCCCCCTTGCATAACAAAGATCTAATATCTAGGATGGTCTATAAAACAGGTGTAGCAGCATAAACGCGGTCTCAATCTGGAATGGGTAGACAATAAAAATCTAAACTTCAATAATTGACAAAAGCTCAGTAAAACAAAAAGGTCATAGCTGCAAACTTGAGATACTTATATAGTGCCATGGAAGGAGCTGAAGTTAGCCAATCAGTAGATTCAACCACTAAAAGTAAGTAATCATGAGTATGGTCTTTAAAGGTTTGGTGGAAAAGCCAGGTTTTCACCTGCTTCCTGAAATGGAGGCAGTCATGTGTTTGAAGAGGCCACTTTGTAATGTCATATGGGCGACCGTCGCCCGTATGACATAGTGAGGGCAAAGGTAGCGCCGGCGCCATTTTGAAGATTGGCAATACGGCCCGCGTGCAGGAGGTCACTCCCGGACCCCTGCTGGACTTTTGGCAAGTCTTGTGGGGGTCAGGAGACCCCCCCAAGCTGGCCAAAAGTCCCTGGGGGTCCAGCGGGGGTCCGGGCGCGATCTCCTGCACGCATTACGTCGGGAGTCAGGAACCAAAATGGCGCCAGCGCTACCTTTGCCCTGTCACATGATAAGGGCAAAGGGCCACCGGAGCCATTGCTCTTAACGCAGTCGTGGCCAGAGAGAGGGACATCACGCCAGGATCCCCCCACTGGACCCCAGGTAATATAAAACATTTTGGGGGGGTTCGGGAGGGTGGGGGATTTGTTTTAAAGGTTCAGGGTGGGTTTTAGGGTTTTTTTGGTGTGCCGGTTTTCCCACCCTCCCCCGATTTATGATTTTTAACGATTAAAAAAAAAAAAAAAAAAAAATGACGATAAGATTTACCTCCCCCCCCCAGCCAAAATCGATCGTTAAGACGATCGATCACATGATTCACACCCCTACCGCATATATGTAATGTATGATACCTAGACCGGCTAAGAGGTGGTATAGGGGCAGCATGTAAATGTTAAATAGAGTCGCCAAAAGTGCTGATCCCTGGGGGACTCCGGTTTTTAGCTGGATTTTGTCTGAAATAGTGTTTTTTATCTGTACCTGAAAGAATCTATTGTTTAGGTAGGACCTGGACCATTCAATTGTTTTGTTCTGAAGTCCTATTTCTTCAAGCCTGTTTAGTAGTATGTTATGATTTATTGTGTCGCATGCTACTGATGCCATTTTGCTGTTTGACTGTGTAGCAAAATGACGCTGGCCGCAATGGAGACAGTTGCCAAAGCGAAGTCCTCAAGCTGGTCTGGCACGGAGTCCTACCCGGTGCCAGACCAGTCCTGCCTGGAGCTGGGGCAGTGCCAGGCAGGCCTGGCACTCGGCGTCAGGCCAGCTTGGAACAGGCTTTGGTACCACGGAGGAACAGGGCTGGCCTTGGGCAGGTTTGAGGTGGGTCTTTATACCTGGCAGACCTCAACACCAGACCTGGTCAGGGGATATCCCAGTGCCAGGTAGGCCACTTGGCCTGGCTGGATCAGGGCAGGCTAAAGAACCAGGTAGACCTCAGTGCTATGCTGGCTTGGGGCAGGCAAACTTGGGAACTACGTTCTGCTGACCCTGAAATTAGTGGGGGAGGGTGGGACTAGGTGGGCTGTACAGACTTTCTCTTCCTCCACCCCATCTCTCCTCCCCCTCCCAACTACTTTCTTCTTAATTTATGTTCTCTAGCAGACAATAAAATCATTTCCAACCTTTGGTGTCGCTGGCTTGATTTTCTGGCTCAGCCTTTTTTTTTCTCATTCTGTCCTTATCTCTATTCATTTGTTTTCTGTCGCTCTCTGGTGTCCGCCTTCATTTATTTTTCTGTTTCAGTTCTTTCCCTCCGTTTCTTCTTTCTCTCTTTCCTTCAGCAGCAAATACATTTATAGTCTCTCTTTTTCTCTCTCCTTCTCCTGCTTTTTTCCCTATTCCTCCTGCTCTGCTTTCACTGTTCTTCCTCCTATTCTTCCCGCACACCCTCCTCCATTCCTCATCCCTTTCCTTCTGTAGTCACCCTGGATCCCTTCCCCCCAACCCAGGGTCCTCTTTCTCTATCTCTGGCCATCCCTGATGTTCGTATTCCTTTTTTTTCTCCTCCCCCTTTCTCCCGTCCCCTTGCTATCATCTGCTAATTCAATCCTTCTCTCCTTCTATGTATTGCCTTCTCCCTCCAATATATTCTGCTCCTCCATCCCAACTCCTTTCTCTTCCACCCATGCTCTCTCTTCCCCACTCACCACAAATACACTTGTTATCCCTTTTCCTTCCTTCCTTCAACTCTTGATCGCTCCTCTGGCTGTCTCTTCTTACTCCCCCCTCCCCCCCCCCACCTCCACAACTGTTTCCCTCTTTTTGTTTGCCCCTCTCTTTTCCCATCCTTACTTCCCATTCTGGCTCCCTCTACATTCTTACTCTTGCTCTCTCTCACTGACCCCCGCCCCCCCCAACACACACAGTTATTCTTCTCCTCCTCCTCCTCGGATCTCTCAGTCTATCACACCACATATACATTTTGTCTCATCATCTCTCCCTGATCCATGCAGGGATAGCAATGCTTCCCTGCCTCTCACTGCTGATTGGTTCATTGTGGTAGCTAGAACCAATCAGCAGCCAGGAGAAGAGGATTGGCAGGAGAGCTTCCTCCTGCCTAAGACTGCGTCCTAATGCCCACCGCCTCCTCAGCACAGACTGAGGAAAGAGGCTGCAGCTGAGCAGAGATGGTGATTTCTAGGACCCTGGGGATCCTGGATGTTCTGGAGACCTGGAGGCAGATCTCTAAAGCCTGAGTCTCTGGGTCAAATGCACAGAGTTCCCAGGTATAGAGGCAGGCATCAATATCAAGTAGAGCCGACTGTGGGTCTTGGCAGGCCTTGACTCAGAGCAAGACTTTTGGCCTGGGAGGCCCTGCCAGGGCAGCTGAGGCCTGTTTTTCTAAGATTCAGATTTTATTTTTATTTGTATGTTCAATGTTTCTGTTCAGTTTGGCGAATGAACTGAACTGAAATCATTTAACAAACCCCCCAAAAATGAAACCACCAAAACAAAATAAATGAACTGAAACAAAATATGAGAGCTCCATATTCCTATTGTCCCTCATAAGGTGGAATTCCATCTGATGTCTAGATCCTGAGTAAGACACTGCAGAGGTGCCTTCCTGCTTCTCCTGGAAATGCTACCCACCGTTCACAATCTGCTGAAAATTCCCTGCAAGGCACTATCTGTTCCTTCAGCACTAATTTCATCCTTTACTGCCAGGTAGAGCAAGAGTGCAAAGCAATGGGTCCACTCATAGCCCTCATCTCATGTTTATACCATTGTGTGTAACAAAACAAAAAACGGGAATAATGGTCCTGTTTCTCCAGTCTAGCGTTAAGTCCTTCATTAACTTACTTATTGTTGTTAACCAAGGTATGGATGATGCTCATCATCTGGATATGCAGTGTAGCCCAACTGTATCCTTCTGGTCTGCCCCTGCTAGCGCTGCTGCCTGCCCCTGCCAGTGTGCCAACAGGGAGAGGAATGAGGGTGCAATATTCTGGCTGGTCCAGATGTCAATGGTGAAATGGATGCTACTCTCCTTTGCCTTGGCCAGCTGCAACTGCATGCCTTTGCTATTACTGGCATCAGTAGCACAGGATCTTCTTAGTGTGTGGGCACTTGCCATGTTTTTGTGGACTGGTTTGGCCTCTGCTGGAAACAAAAACTTGCCATGCCGAGTCAGACCAAGGGTCCATCAAGCCCAGCGTCCTATGTTCTTATGTTCAAATGCAGCACTGA
The DNA here is from genome assembly GCF_901001135.1 of Rhinatrema bivittatum. Classification (NCBI taxonomy): domain Eukaryota; kingdom Metazoa; phylum Chordata; class Amphibia; order Gymnophiona; family Rhinatrematidae; genus Rhinatrema; species Rhinatrema bivittatum. The sequence continues at coordinate 338,887,835 of NC_042620.1, read as the reverse complement.
GTATAGAAGGTGGGGATTACCTGTCCATTGAATGTTTTCCCAGAGGCCACTTTGTAATTGGGGCCTAAGAGGTGCAGCAGCTGCTTAAACCCCACATTCTCCATGATCTTCAGGGGGTGTCATCCTGGGCAGTCATTTCCCAAATGCACCATGTTGCCACCTTGATGATGCCTGCCTATTATTACAGGACAGGGATATTGTAAAACACTCCATCTAGTTCATGGTGGCATGTTGCTGATGTGGGGTTGGGGGTTCCTTCTCTGTCAATTCACTGAGGGAAGGGCTCCGCAGGGTCAGCTTTGACTTCCCCCTTTGATCTGGTCTTTCCTTTTGCTGCTATTTTGTGTCGACGATGGGGGTCAAAAGTCTAGTAAGGGTGGCCTCCCCTGAAACCAATGCTAACTGTTCTTTGTTTTCAAATAATGCTGCATACCACTGTTTGTAAGATGGTCTACTCGCTTTGTTCTGCCACAATGAATACATTCTGCAAAACACTGGTCCTACCCAATTCTAAAGTGCCTCCATACCTCTCATATCTTCTCCCTCTCCTTGGCTGCTGCTGCTGTAGCTGAGGTTGAGGATGGACCAGAATGGAAACGCACTGTGCTGCTTTTGAGAGCTCTACTTCTAGTCTCCCTGCCCCTCCACTGCTGAGCCCACCTTCTCATGACTCTGTTTTCTTCTGTTCCTGCACTATAGGAGCAGGGATGGAAGCAGACAGCAGATGCCCTTCCAGTTTGAGCTTCCTGTTGCCAGACCCTGCCTCTGGTTTAGCCCTACTAAAAAATTATCTCTCTCTAGCTCGGTTGTGGGTCTCTTGATCTTCTCACTGGCTGTATCACTATCACTAGTGTGTGTGAACACATGCACAAACAATGCCACATAGGTGGCACACCTTGCTGCTTGCTGACTATGACTGTGTAGACGTACACTGGTAACTGGCGCAGTTTGTGGAAAAACGTAACATGTAGACTGAAGTTAGTACATGCAAATTCCGTTTTGCACACGTTGCAGTTCTACCTGGTCAGTCACTGCAGTTTTTTTTTGTGTAACGCTGCACATAACTCTCTGTGCTGTGTACAGAGAAACACTCTTACCTGTGCCTTTGCCATGAGACAGTAACTCTGTAAAAGCGAACGCAGAGATCAAACTGCAGAATCTCCCCACACGCAGTGACACTGTGGTAAAAGACAGCAGCTTTCTCCTTCCTTTCTGTTCCAGAACATTCTGAAACATTTTTTTTTTTCTTTTGATCTGAAAAACAGTTTCAGAATCACAACCACGGGGTAGCTGCCGTCTGAAAATGAAATCACAAATCTCAGTGGCACTTACCCATCTCATTTTCAAATGAAAGAGCCAGAAACCAGAGTTTGCCCATTTGTCTTTGCTTTGTTTTGAAGCCACCACTGCCATTACCACCATAAAAAAAAAAAAAAAAGAAAAAAGCCAGTTCCCCTGGCTCCGTACTCCCACTCACCATAGCTGCTTAAATAAGAGGGCCCTGGATCCCTCCGACCACCCCCTCAGCCCTTTAAAACCAGTTCTTACCTCACTGGCGGCTCTTCCAGGAGCAGGAGGCGTCCCGCAGGCTCTTGCCCCATAATTCCAGGTTTCCAAAATGGCCACCGGTCCCCATGAGGTGGTAAACAAACAACAGAAGGAAAATAAATCTCTCCAAAAAAACACACAACACTAATACAGATGTATATTCATTTATTACAGTTTATTGCTACACATTTTAAAAATTACAAAGTGCCCCAATATATCCCTTTACAGCATGAAACATCAAATGATGCAAACTCGTGCCATCGCATAATAAGGGAAACTGCTATGGCATTGTGTTGTACAGCAGAATGATTTCTAGTTTACGTTGGAAACTGTTTCATGCCAGTGAAGAAATGAAAAGCCTTGTGTAGCATAAGGTTGCATGAAGATTTCAACATGTTTTGTCAGACATCATAAGTTGACAAGTAAAATAAATTGAGCAACTGTCGGAGACTATCTGGCCACGGCCAGACTGATGAAATTCAAGGACTGTTTATAAGGACCAGGAAATGGTTTGCCATGGATGATGACATTGTTATTTTCATGGGAAACAATGTAAATTAAAAAGAAGTGGCCACCCCGAACTGGCAAGCTTATGTACAACAGGAAAAGTGAGAAGATAACAACATATCCATTAATCAGAAAAAAATATTTATTTATGAAGAAAGACGTTATGGAAACTGTGCAAAAAAATATAAATAAAATAGAAAAAAAAATCCTCTGCAAAATTAGAAGACCCTTACTAGAGTCGCAAGATGTTCACTTCCGCTATTGAAGTTAATGAGAATCAGGCCTTTAATCATGTATCCCTTATTAAATTGTAGCAGATGGGCATGCAAACAATAAGAGAAGAAAGTCTGGTGCTTCAGTGGAATCTGTTCTCCTGAAAGAAATTTAAAGTAAAGGCAGTCATACAGGTGGGACTGCTCATGTAAATATTGGACATTTATTTCCTGATTGCAGGCCATATTGTTACTCAGAAAAAATGTTCGGGGGGGGGGGGCGGTTTAGAAATAGGTCTCCCACTATGGGAGCTAACTGGTATTAGGGCTACCGCCCAATTACTGATTGTTAACATGCATTAATGTGAGCGTTACATAACGCCTATGTCTGAAACAATCTGAGGCTCGTATTCAAAGGCATGTGGCCAGTGTATTCCAGGGCGGGGATAAGTTAGCTAAATAACTTATCTGGCTTCCTCTTATGTTAGATTGTAGCTAAATATGTTAATCAGACAACTGTAAACATGCCCTGAAGAGGATATAAAAACATCTGGGAACATGATTTTACCTATGTTATTAACATAGGTAAATAAGATGTAGGTTATTAACATAGGTTATTAACATAGGTTATTAACATAATATAAGTTATTATATATAGGTTATTAACATATATTATTAACATAATATAGGTTATTAACATAGGTAAAAGATGTTATTAACATTTTTTAACTATGTTATTAACCCCATATGTACTAATCCAAGTTATATCAACCTGTTCATTGTAAGACATTTACTTGTCAATGTTATTGTTTAGAATGTAAACTGAATTGATCAGTAATTCTGTTATTGGAAAGTTGGTATATAAAAATGCTAAATAAAATAAATAAATGATCCCAGACAACTTTACACTTAATTGGCTGTATTCAAAAGGATATAGATGATTATCCCCTAGATTCATCAAGCCACAATGTTTTATTGCAGGAGGAAGAATCACTGTCACTGGTAGCTGTCGATAATGGGGGCCCCTTCCTTGAAAGAATATCGCACCTCTATGGCGCATTGCTTTGTCTCACGGACAAACACCCAGCAGCCCTTTAACGCAATGATGGCCCCATCCTTAAGGGACAGACATCGCCTTAAAGGGCCATTGGCCTAAAACAAAAAAGTCATGGCCACATGGGGAGGTTCAGCGGGGGTTCAGTGCTGAACCCTGTCTCACTCCAGGGCCACCAGCCGAGACGGCCCTGACTTCACCCAAAATATTAAAAATTAAAAAAAAGGCCCTGGTCCCCCTCTTCCCCCCTCTGCAAAGTATACAATTCAAATGTGGCCCCAGCCCGGGTCCCCAATCTGATCCCACACCCCCTAAGCGACATCCTGATCCTGATCCCTCCAGCCCAAAGTGAGCATGACTGCCCCCTCTCCAACCCCCACGAGAAAACAGCTACCTCCCCAAACCCCGGCAATTCTGTGTGTATTGGGGGTTACTTGCGTGACCAAACCCTTTTGAAAATGCACGCAGGGCCCAACCGTGTGCGTAACCCATGAATTTTACACGCGCAGGCCATTGAAAATGCGGGCTTCAGTTAGGAAGAGCCATTAAAAATAAAATAGTGAATCAAGTGCCCGGCCACCTTTTTTCCTAAACTCCCACTCAATGAAAACAACAGTGACTGCTGGACCCAGCCCCCACCCTCTCAAACCTCTCATATTATTTAATGAAAATCAAATATTGGACATTGACCTCTACCTATTCCCCAATGCAGCATCATTTTATCCCCAATGAGCTCTTGTGTTTCCAAACGTTCCCCCTGCCCCCAACACCTGACCCCCCCCACACACAGACACACTTCAACCTTAACCCTCTTACCTCCCCATTTGCAATCTTCAGCAACAATTGAGGTATGCTGCTACCGTGATCCTGGCCAGCAATGCAGGAAGCATAACCTATTAATTTTGCTATTCAAAGCAATGCTGGTAGCTTAGGCTTCCAAAGCTGCTGTCGTAACAAAGCAGGAACACAGGCTGGGTTTGGGGCAGCAGCACACAATGGTCCTGACTGAAGATTGTCAGGGTGGGGTGGTTGAGCTTGGGGGAGGGGGAGGTTTTGGAGGCAATGGAGAGCTCTGTGGAGATATAATCTACAACGGGGACAGGGGTGAGGGGAAGGGCAACATTGACTCTTCAAAATTTGAATTGCATTCTATGCTTTGAGGGGTTTGGGGGGAGGGGTTTCAGCGCAGCAGCTTACTTGTTTTTATTGCGTGGGCAGAAGCAGGGTTGGGAAAATGTGCGCCAGGCCTATGAGCTAATATTTTCTTTTCTACTGCTCATTTCTATCAGGGATTTTTGGTTTGTTCATTTTTTTTCGCTTTTTTTCAGTTTGCTTCATTTTTTTTCAGCTCAGTTCATTTGCCAAACTGAAATAAAAAAATCATTGAACATGAAATAAAAAAATCCGAAACAAAAAAAAACCTAAATCAGTAGGGGAAAAAGCCAGAGCGCCAGCTGTTATCTAGGCATCATAGTGGATAACACATTGAAATCGTCGGCTCAGTGTGCTGCAGCAGTCAAAAAAGCAAATAGAATGTTAGGAATTATTAGGAAGGGAATGGTGAATAAAGTGGAAAATGTCATAATGCCTCTGTATCGCTCCATGGTGAGACCGCACCTTGAATACTGTGTACAATTCTGGTCGCCGCATCTCAAAAAAGATATAATTGTGATGGAGAAGGTACAGAGAATGGCGACCAAAATGATAAAGGGGATGGAACAGCTCCCCTATGAGGAAAGACTAAAGAGGTTAGGACTTTTCAGCTTGGAGAAGAGACGGCTGAGGGGGGTGGATATGATAGAGGTGTTTAAAATCATGAGAGGTCTAGAACGGGTAGATGTGAATCGGTTTTTTATTCTTTTGGATAATAGAAAGACTAGGGGGCACTCCATGAAGTTAGCATGGGGCACATTTAAAACTAAATCGGAGAAAGTTCTTTTTCACTCAACGCACAATTAAGCTCTGGAAATTGTTGCCAGAGAATGTGGTTAGTGCAGTTAGTATAGCTGTGTTTAAAAAAGGATTGGATAAGTTCTTGGAGGAGAAGTCCATTACCTGCTATTAAGTTCACTTAGAGAATAGCCACCGCCATTAGCAATGGTTACATGGAATAGACTTAGGTTTTGGGTACTTGCCAGGTTCTTATGGCCTGGATTGGCCACTGTTGGAGACAGAAAGCTGGGCTTGATGGACCCTTGGTCTGACCCAGTATGGCATGTTCTTATGTTCTTATGCCCTTACTTGGCTCTACCTGGGCCAAACAACTGAGCTGTCCAAGGGTCGGAGCCTTTCTGCAGCCAGCCAGGTGCCAGGGCCTGCCTGAACCTGGGCCCGTCTGCACCCCCTCCCCCCCCCCCCGCATCTTAAAGTATCAGAGCTGGGGTATGGTTGTTCAGCCATAGATCAAAATGGTGCCACCTGCACTGCCACTGCAGGAAGGCACCATTGTGAGGTCAATTTAGCTCTGTCCTCCAGCACTGGTATATGGGTGGGATTGAGTAGGCATTGCTCCTACCTATTTGGCAGCAAGATCCTAGAAGGGGATAACTGGGCACCAGGGCAGCTTGGCCAGGGCTACCGGAGGCCTTGTTTTGTCTGTCAAAAATGTCTTTAAAGTGAAAATACCCAAAAACATTTGGGTATTTTTATAGATGCTACTTTCTGTTCATTCCATTTGAAATGAAAGAAAAATGGCCTCATTTGTTGCATTTTTGGTATTCATTAAAAATAATTGCACATCTTTAATCACCACTTAACTGCCTATATCTTTTCTGAATATAGTTAAGTCTATAATTATCTGGAACACATTCTCCGGTAACTTTAAACTTAACTGGCTATATTTAACTGTAGCTGGTTGGTTAGGTTAAAAGTTATGGGGGTAAAAGTAGCCCAATGACTTTAATCAGTGATATTCAGTGGGGTGTGAATATCTGAGATAACATATCGCATAACTTCAGCCAAATAAGTTATCCTTTGGAGGTTTTTTTAAGTATTGGCTTCATTATTTATAAGTTCATTATCCTTAGCTTGTGGTAACATAATGTTCCTGCAAATCTACCAATTAATAGAAATGTTTATCCTAATCAGCTCTTTAGCTATTAACACATTAGTACATACAGTGTTAATTTCTAAGCATGTAAATTAGGGACACATAATGCTGAAAAGTTTACTAGTCCTCAGGAGGCATAGTTAAATTTCATGCATTATGTAATCCAAATTAACATGCATCACTAAGCTCCTTCCCAGACAACCCTCCTTCCCAGACAACCCTCCCATATAACTTGACACCTCTCAATGTAAACAAAACCCCTTTCTCCTATACCCAACTATGATGTACCCCCATCTCCATTCAATTATGATCATGTATTCATGGCATCACAACCCTCGACACCCCAGAAGAATATCACTCCAGTAGTCATGATCCCACCCCACTCAAAAGACATGAGACCAATCAAGACCCCCTGCTTTCTCAGACCACATCAAAATATGCCATCTCAACAGCAACCTGCTCAGACTCCAAATAACCCCAACAATGATTGGGACTATAGGCCTCTGGCTCCCAACTTTCAAAATCCTCTCCCCCCCCCCCCCCCCTCACACAAGCAAAAAATGTCATGGCCATAGTTGGTCCTTTTCCCCACCCCTATTGCAACAGACCCTCTTGACCTAAATTGGCCATCATGTTTGAAGGATGGGTTGAAGAGTTGGTGGGGCTACATCAACTATGGGTTGTGTGATGCAATTGCAAGATCACAGCCCTGATTGTAGTGCTGAAGGGGTCAGTTGGTGTATGTGTATGTGTGAAGGTTTCTTCACATTTTGGGTTGGTTAGTGTTTAGAAACCTCATATCCAATTTGCAGACTGAGTTATCTCGGTCGTCCTATCTTGAATGCAGGCATGATAATGCATTATGCATTGTGCACATCAGATGTTAAAACCTGATTTGACTTTGCCATTAAAATCAGAGGCAATTCAAATTACCATGCCAGTTTTAACACTGTTTATTTATTAATTAAAAAAGTTGGATTCCACTTGATCATAAATTCTTGTCAGCTAACAGAAAACATACATAAAATATAAAAGACATCAAAATGAAAAATCAACATTAAAATACTCATTCTGATACATACAAATAGGGCAGACAACATGACATAAGCTTCAGCAAATGGCAAAGATGAAAATTTCAGTAATACCCAAAGAAATGAGCCACTGTTTTAGTACATAGAACCCCCCCCCCCCCACCCCCCGTTTCCAGAATTTTGGACCAGATTTACCAAACCTTTTATCCCATTCTGTGTCTATCAGAAAAAAAAAATGAGTAAAATGGGCTCTTTGGGATGGATTTTAAAAGGGTTACGCGCACCGGGCGTATTTTAAAAAGGCCCGGCGACGTGCGTAAAGCCCTGGGAAGTGTGTAAGTCCCAGGCTTGCAAAAAGGGGTGGGAGGGGGTGGGGAGTGGGTGGAGCAGTCTGGGGCCGGGGCGGGGGCAGGGTCAGGTTCCCAGCAGGGCTGAAGTAAGTTTGGAGATTACAAAAAAGCAAAGGAATAGGTAGGGGGAAAGGGCGAGGATGGTAAGGGAAGGGGTGGGGGTAGGGATTGTGGGAAGGTAGCGTGGCTTGGCACATGCAAGGTGCAATATTGTGCACCCCCTTGCACGTGACGACCCCCGATTTTATAACATGCGTGCGCATGTCATAAAATCGGGTGTACATGAGCTCGTGTGCACTTCTTTTAAAACCTACCCCTTTGTGTTTTCTGGACAATCCCTTTGATTTCTTCCTTCATTGAACCTCATACAGTGTACAAAAACAGCCTTTGCTAATTTTTAGGTTGGTCCATGAAAGAGTTTCACAGTCAGCAAAGGCTCCAATTGAATAATAATAATAATATAGCTCACGGCATAAAACATGAACCGTTTTTCTATGTAGGAAACCAGATTTTATTAAATGCAAACATTTCCCAAGTCACAATTCATTCATACCATTTTTCTCTTTGTTCAGTATTTTGGAAATAGCCAGTGAGCAAGGAAGCACATTTGAATTTCAGACAGTTTTTATAATTCATAGCAAGCACTGTTTTGACAGTCTCCTTTTAATTTTTCATCAAAATATAAAAAGCTAAAAGATTAAAAACCAAAGTATTTTTCAGATTTTAGATAATTGAAATAGAATAAGGCAGTCAATTGATTTGCAAAATATAGTATTTTGAGTAAAGGTTTTCAATTGCTCTAGTCAGTTAAGGATGTCTTTGGTATTAAAGAAATGAAAAGAATAACATAGGTAATAGATTATCATTAGGAATAATGTTATCAAGAGTGCAAAGGTGATTTAATTAGTGCTATGTACACCCTTTCTTTTCCAAATCCTAGTTTTTTACTACCCTGTTTTATTGTAACTGTTGCACTCTCCTAACCTTGTTCTTGTTACTGTGGATTGAGTTCTCTCTACTTTACACACATTGTTAAATGTAAACCGGTTTGATGTGATTCCTGTCATGAAAGCCGGTATAGCAAAATAATAAATAAATAAATAAATAAAATAAATAAGAATATTAAATATTTAGAGGAAGCATTATGGTTTTCAAACATCTGCAAACAATGGTTTAAGAGGAACAAGTAAGATAAAGTATTTATAAAATGAAAAGGAGCAAGCAATAGAATAAAAAAAATTAGTATAGCTAGAAAAGAAGAGTAGATAATGTCTATGTGCACTGCTGATAAAATAAACAAATGGTAATTATAGCAACAAACTGTTACTTATGTGACATCAAGCTTCTTGGGAGCTGTGGTAGGACAAGTTGGCAAGGAGACCAGATGGAGGATATATCAGGGTGAAAACATCTTTTTATCTAGCCTATTGTTGCCATCAGGAACAAGTGACACTGGCATCCTCTTATTGAAATGTCAGCATGTGCAAGAAAGTATATATTTCCTCTTTAGCACTTGGAAAGAAGATTCTGTTTTTGAGAAGCTCCCTGATTCAGTGCAAGCTTTAAAAAAGTTGGCTTTGATACTGGTAAAGTGTTATTTCTGATCTTCTCTGCTGGAATGGTATCATACACTGTAACAGGCAGGAGTGGAAGACAGTTCACGGCAGTAGATATTAAAATTTAGAGAACATGTGCTACTACCACATGTATCACAACCTCTTGCTTTGGAGCAAAGTAAAAAGACAGGAGAGATATTCAAGGCTTGGAGTAGAAGCACATAGACATGGATAGCAGAAATGAAACAGCCAAAACCAGCAACAAGCTCTTCTAGATTGGTTATTGCTTCTGAGGCAAGGCAGCATTTTCAATAACAGATTCTGAGGAAGAATTTTGTTTGGAATTCTCTGAATATGAAATTGAACAGAAGCTAGTAGCTGAAGAAAATTGGTGCTGATTAGTCTGCAGCCTCTTAACCTCTAGTGCAGTCAGGGGGAGGGGATAAATGATTCTGACAGCACTGAGAGTAACCCCCAATACGAGCTGGAAGTGCACACAGAGAGCATGAGTGATGCGCCTCTGGCATTTTTCCACAGAGTCTACCCTCAACATCAACTTAAGTGCCAGCATAAGTGATCAAGGATATAGAGGAAGACACTGGAAGACACTCCCAATCTAGAGTGAAAGGTGAAGGAAGACCCATGTCTTGCTCAGTGTATTCAATGCAATAAGGATATCAGTTAAGGGATGTAAGTGGGATATTGTTATGCCCATCAGTTGCAGACAGCTACGACCACTAATGCTCATCTCTTCTCTGCCTTCTCATTTCCTGGAAGATTGGTGGCCTCTGCCAACCACCGCTGACCACCTTGGTGTTCCCAGGATGGCATGGGCACTGCTGACTGCCATCTTAGATCAGGACTTACCTAGCCGCATGCACCTTTGTACATGCCATGGCAGGAACCTTGGGGGTGTCCCCTCTAGATGACAACATCTACCTGCTGTATTTAAGCTGACTGGCCCTATGCGTCTATATGTTAGCAAGGAGTTCCCTCGTTGCTGAATTACGCTCCATTCTTGGACTTCCGTGTCCAGATTTTTCACTTATACAGGGGTGTTTTGTCCCCGAAATAAAAATATAAAAAATAAAAAAATATAAAAGCTTCTCATTCTATCCTTTTTTTTCTGTCATGCTGTCTAGGCCAGACTATGCCTTTGTGCTGGTTGTGATTAACTGCATGCTGTGCCTTGGATGTTATGGCAACTTTGTGCTGAATGTGATTGACCGCAATCTATGACCTGGGGATTATGACACATTTGTGCTGTTTGAAATGATCCATACTGTACCCTTGGGGGTTTTAATACCTTTGTTCTTTTATGATTCCACTCACTGCCACATTGGGGTTTTGATATATTTGCACTCTTTTCAATTGAGTGCACTCTACACCTTGGAAGTTATGACATCTTTATGCTGTTTGTGATTGACCAGATTCCGCAGCTTAGGGTTTATGAAACTCTTGTGCTGTTTGAAATGCACTGCACTGTATATTTTGATGGTTTTGATGCCTTTTTGCTGTTTGCAATTTTTTTCACTTTATGCCTTTGGGGTTTTGATGCCTTCATGTTCCATACTGTGTCTTGGGGGTTAGTGTTCTTTGGCATGTGTTAGCTCTGCAATTACCTCTGATGGTATCCAAAGAACAGATGGAATCATAACTCATTATGTGAGTAATTCGCAGTTAAATTGTACTGGCCATGTGCATTTAGGATGTGCATGCTTTAATCTTTGACAGAAGGATATGTTACTGGTAGGATCAATCAAGTAGCCCTGCCTCCAAGTGGGACAGGCAGCCACCCATTCCAGATGTCTTCAATATTATTTATAAAATCGCCTTCCCTTATTGTATTTGCTGACTCTTGGTCTTGGCCAGGCCATCTGTTGCTTTGCATTTTTGCTGCATCACTGTTCAAGTTTTTGATATCATTTTTCTTCCTGCCTCAGCTCTTTTGGTATACCTTATTTTTTTCAACCATTCTTCCTAATGTGTTGCTATGCTCCTACCATTTCTCTTTTTAATTTCCAATGCCACTACTCTCGTTACTGCTCCAAACCAGTATTGGTACTATAATGAGGGAAAAGAAGTTTCCCCAGTCTCTATACTGCATATTAATCCCCAAAAAACCATAAACAGGACATGCTAGAAGCTCAGAAGCCTGAGAACTGAAAAAAAGAAATACCTTGGAGTGCATTCCTCAGGTTCCTTATCACCAACCGGGCACGCTGGGCCTCTGAGAAGGGAATAGGTAGAGGTGGATAGAACAAACTCTTCAATCCCTATAGGCTCCCATTTAAGACAAATGGGAAAGCAATAAGTATGCAGTAACAAGGGAAGGAAGAAGCCAAAGGAATGGTTACCAAATACAGAGCCCATGGAGATGGAGGAAGTTGCACAGTGTGAGGAAATGCATGAGCCTATGGACACCTCAGATACTAACCTGGCCATAGAAATGATTAAAGGCAGACTCCAAAAGTTAACTTTATTTAAGGTTTTCCTGAAACAAAAGGACTGTTTATTTTGGAGCACTACCACAACAAGAAAGATTATATTGACTGTGTTTCAGTGGGAGGAGCAATGCAGTCCCATGAGAAACCTAGTTTTCTCATGGGACTGCATTGCTGAGAGTTTAAGAATTCAAACATTGTTATTTGTAAGCACTCTTGCTGAGGGTTTAAAAAAGAAACTGCTATTACAAAACACTGCTAAGAATTTGTGAATTTGAACATTGTTATTTACAGACCTTGCTAGTGAAGATTTAATTACCTGCACTGCAACAGAGGATTTAATTGCAACACAGCTAAGTTCAAGAATTCAAACATTGCTATTTGTAAACACTGCTACTGAGGATTCAAAAGACTCCTACTGCAGCCTCCATTAGGCAATGGGGATAGAGAAGAGTTATTGCCAGCAGTGTTCCTGGAAGCTTAAAAGTGGCTGTTTTACACACCGTGGGACTGTGGGAATTCATGACTGCTGGTTTAACTACTGCTAGTGCTGTGGATTTATAGGAGAATAGGAGACCTGATATTAGGCCTACTGATGCTGGAAAGAGTTGAGTTGGACTTCAGTTGGTGACTGTTGTGGAGTAAGGACCACCGGCTCCCAGCCTATCAATAATGTTACCAGGACTTCAAGTCAGAGGGTCTATGCTGCAGGGCCTGTTCATCTTGGGGCAAGGTAAAGTCTGGACACTTGCCTTACCTACTAACTTCTTTTTCCTAACTGAGTGGTTCTGATATTATAGAGTGTACCCAGCTGCCCAAGCCTGGGCTGTGTTCCACAAAGTCTGAGACATACCTCTTTGTATCCCTTTCTGGTAACAGGGTGCTTTCTCCTCTGCTCCAGCTACCTTCAAGCATCTTTAAATCTCCCCCCCCTAAGATACTTGCCAAATCTGGCCTTCTGGTGCTTTACACAGGCCTTACCCACCCAATTATCTTTAATGGTTTTATGCCCTCTTGGACATTTTATTTAAACATTCCCTTATGGTTCTTGTAATTATTCGTCTTATCTGGCATTTAGGTTTCAATAGATTATACCATAGCAAAAGGCAAGTGCTGTACCCAGAACCAGGACTGTGCTCCTCCATGATTACTGCTTCTTAGGTAATGGAGGCAGTAATTGCAAAAGCTGATTTAAAGGAAGAATCATGTTCTAGATTCCCTGGATCACAGGATATTAAACAGCTAGTGGCGAAAGAACATTGATGCCTCTATTCAGTTGCATCTTAGCCTCCAGTGAAGACCAAATAAAAAGCCTGAACAGCCAGCTTCTTCATCTAATGATGCCATATGGAAATAACATGAGGCCTCCTCTAAGGATTTCCGCTGGCTTCTCCTTGCCTAGGAATTTTACCAATTTGGTTGGTGACCTTTGCTCTTCATATTAAGCTTTGAGGTGTTCTTGCCACTCTGGGTGGCTGCTTTGCATCATTCATGATGCTTTGGACTCCATGCCATATCTATCAGTTGCTTTGACCCTACATCACTTCCTTAGGTGGGTTTCTGTCTCTTTTGGTGTTTTATTCTCCTTTCATACTGGCTTGAGGTTTTCATGCCACACTTGGTGACACTTTGCTCCTCTCATGCAGCCTTGGGGGGGTGCATGTCACTGTTGGTGCCCTTTTCCATTCTTTGCAGCCTTGGGGTATTCTGGCAACTCTTGATGTTGCTTTGCTTCTCTAATGGTGCCTCGGATAACTACTGCCATTTCTGGGACTGTTTTGCTCCATTGCAGGTCCTTGCACTGATCATGTCACTTTTGGTGCCACGTTGACATTATCTTGATGCATTGGTATTCTTTCCATCTTCTACTAATGTCGACCCTCCAGTTTTATTAGAAATGATTAGATATGCCTAATGTAGGAGCCCAAAATAGGCTGCATTGTTTCTTCCATTGATTATAATGGTAATCAAATGAACAAATAACATGAAAAATGTTTATTTGTATAAGTCAAAATAAGGAGGTTATTTTCTAAAGATTTACTCCCATTTTGTCTCTATAGGGTAAATGCTTAGTAAATAGGGCCCTCAATGACTGACTGCAACCTAATAAATGAAAGAACAAATGGAAACAATGTTTTCGACATTTTCTGAACATTTTTATCTAAGGGGTTTGTCTAGTTAAATTCAGACTTAGCTTGGCAAACTCCAAATTTTGAATGTCTCTCTCTGACAAATGGGTAAAACAAGCAATTTTTCTATGTACATTCTTCATTGTATACATTTAGGGGAAGATCTTAAAACCTGCACACAGGTGTAAATTTGTTTGCGCAACCCGGCGCAAACAAATCTACGCGGAATTTTATAACATGCGCGTGCAGCCGCGCGCATCTTATAAAATCCAGGGTCGGTATGCGCAAGGGGGTGCACAATTGTGCAACTTGCGCGTGTCGAGCCTTGCAACCTGCCTCCATTCCCTCCGAGGCCGCTCTGAAATTGGAGCGGCCTCGGAGGGAACTTTTCTTCCGCTTCCCCCACCTTCCCCTCCCTTCCCCTACCTAACCTGCCCCCCCAGCCATACCTAAACCCCCCCTTACCTTTGTTCCAAAAGTTACGCCTACTGGCCAGCTGCCGGTGCGCCATGCTCTGACACAGGCCGCTGTGTTGGAGTACTCGGCCCCGCCCCTGGACCGATCCCAGACCGTCGTCATGGCCCCACCCCCAGGACCGCCCCTTTTTCGAAGTCCCGGGTCATACACACATCCCAGGGCTTGCGCGCACCACCAAGCCTATGGCAAGATAGGCTCCATGCACGCAGGGGCAGCTTTTTGGGGGTTACACACGTAACCCTTTGAAAATCTGCCCCTTAATGTTCATTCAATGTGCAAAGTACATTAAATGCATATATCAAGTCTATTTTTTTTCAATATAAACTTTTATTGACCATATAAAGAAGACATTATACAACTTCATAATATGCAGATAGTGCTGGATTTTAAAAGCCCTATGCGTGCTTGGCCTATTTTAAAAAGGCCCAGTGAAGCGCGTAGAGCCCTAGGCTTGCAAAAAGGGGCAGTCCAGGGGTGGGCATGGGCGGGCAGAGTGGGGGCGGGGCCAGAGGCCTCCGACATAGCGGCAATTTGCTGCTGTGTTGGAGAATCACGTGCCGCCAGGCTGCCGGTGCACACAACTTGCGCCTGCCCAGAGGCAGGTGCAAAAGGTAAGACAAAGGTCGGGTGGGGGGTTAGAGTAGTGCTGGGGGGGAAGGTTAGGGGAAGGGGTGGGAAGGTCAGGTTAGGGGGAAGGGAAGTTCCCTCACAGGCCACTCTGATTTCAGAGTGGCCTGGGAGGGAACAGGAGAAGGCAGCACAGCTCGGCGTGCAATGTGCACAATTGTGCACCCCGTTGCGTGCGTCAACCCCCGATTTTATAACATACACGCGCCTGCACGCATATGTTATAAAATCGGGCGTACATGAAGAGAAAGAAGCAATTTTAGCCAAAAGATCTTCATTCAAAAATTAGAAGAAGGATCCAACAGAAGAAAATAGGATAATATAAAAGCATTGGCAAGTTAAATGTAAGACATTGATAAGACAGGCTAAGAGAAAATTTGAAAAGAAGTTGGCCATAGAGGCAAAAACTCACAGTAAAAACGTTTTAAAATATATCCAAAGCAGAAAGCTTGTGAGGGAGTCAGTTGGAAAATTAGATGATCGAGAGGTTAAAGGAGCACTTAGAGAAGGTAAGGCCATCGTGTAAAGATTACATTACTTCTTTGCTTTGGTGTTTACTGAAGAGGTTGTTGGGGAGATACCCGTACCGGAGAAGGTTTTTATGGGTAATGATTCAGAAGGACTGAACCAAATCACGGTGAACCTAGAAGATGTGGTAGGCCTGATTGACAAACTGAAGAGTAGTAAATCACCTGTAGTGGATGGTATATACCCCAGGGTTCTGAAGGAACTAAAAAATGAAATTTCAGACCTAAGAACATAAGAACATAAGAAAATGCCATACTGGGTCAGACCAAGGGTCCATCAAGCCCAGCATCCTGTTTCCAACAGTAGCCAATCCAGGCCATAAGAACCTGGCAAGTACCCAAAAACTAAGTCTATTCCATGTAACCATTGCTAATGGCAGTGGCTATTCTCTAAGTGAACTTAATAGCAGGTAATGGACTTCTCCTCCAAGAACTTATCCAATCCTTTTTTAAACAAAGCTATATTAACTGCACTAACCACATCCTCTGGCAACAAATTCCAGAGTTTAATTGTGCGTTGAGTAAAAAAGAACTTTCTCCGATTAGTTTTAAATGTACCCCATGCTAACTTCATGGAGTGCCCCCTAGTCTTTCTACTACCCGAAAGAGTAAATAACCGATTCACATCTACCCATTCTAGACCTCTCATGATTTTAAACACCTCTATCATATCCCTCCTCAGTCGTCTCTTCTCCAAGCTGAAAATTCCTAACCTCTTTAGTCTTTCCTCATAGGGGAGTTCTTCCATTCCCCTTATCATTTTGGTAGCCCTTCTCTGTACCTTCTCCATCGCAATTATATCTTTTTTGAGATGTGGCGACCAGAATTGTACACAGTATTCAAGGTGCGGTCTCACCATGGAGCGATACAGAGGCATTATGACATTTTCCGTTTTATTCACCATTCCCTTTCTAATAATTCCCAACATTCTGTTTGCTTTTTTGACTGCCGCAGCACACTGTACCGACGGTTTCAATGTGTTATCCACTATGACACCTAGATCTCTTTCTTGGGTTGTAGCACCTAATATGGAATCCAACATTGTGTAATTATAGCATGGGTTATTTTTCCCTATATGCATCACCTTGCACTTATCCACATTAAATTTCATCTGCCGTTTGGATGCCCAATTTTCCAGTCTCACAAGGTCTTCCTGCAATTTATCACAATCTGCTTGTGATTTAACTACTCTGAACAATTTTGTGTCATCTGCAAATTTGATTATCTCACTCGTCGTATTTCTTTCCAGATCATTTATAAATATATTGAAAAGTAAGGGTCCCAATACAGATCCCTGAGGCACTCCACTGTCCACTCCCTTCCACTGAGAAAATTGCCCATTTAATCCTACTCTCTTGTTTCCTGTCTTTTAGCCAGTTTGCAATCCACGAAAGGACATCGCCACCTATCCCAGGACTTTTTACTTTTCCTAGAAGCCTCTCATGAGGAAATTTGTCAAACGCCTTCTGAAAATCCAAGTATACTATATCTCACCGGTTCACCTTTATCCACATGTTTATTAACTGCTTCAAAAAAGTGAAGCAGATTTGTGAGGCAAGACTTGCCCTTGGTAAAGCCATGCTGACTTTGTTCCATTAAACCATGTCTTTCTATATGTTCTGTGATTTTGATGTTTAGAACACTTTCCACTATTTTTCCTGGCAGTGAAGTCAGGCTAACCGGTCTGTAGTTTCCCGGATCGCCCCGGGAGCCCTTTTTAAATATTGGGGTTACATTTGCTATCCTCCAGTCTTCAGGTACAATGGATGATTTAATGATAAGTTACAAATTTTTACTAATAGGTCTGAAATTTCATTTTTTAGTTCCTTCAGAACTCTGGGGTATATACCATCCAGTCCAGGTGATTTACTACTCTTCAGTTTGTCAATCAGGCCTACCACATCTTCTAGGTTCACCGTGTTTTGATTCAGTCCATCTGAATCATTACCCATGAAAACCTTCTCCATTACGGGTACCTCCCCAACATCCTCTTCAGTAAACACCGAAGCAAAGAAATCATTTAATCTTTCCGCGATGGCCTTATCTTCTCTAAGTGCCCCTTTAACCCCTCGACCATCTAACGGTCCAACTGACTCCCTCACAGGCTTTCTGCTTCGGATATATTTTAAAAAGTTTTTACTGTGAGTTTTTGCCTCTACAGCCAAATTCTTTTCAAATTCTCTCTCAGCCTGTCTTATTAATGTCTTACATTTAACTTGCCAACGTTTATGCTTTATCCTATTTTCTTCTGTTGGATCCTTCTTCCAATTTTTGAATGAAGATCTTGTGGCTAAAATAGCTTCTTTCACCTCCCCTTTTAACCATGCCGGTAATCGTTTTGCCTTCTTTCCACCTTTCTTAATGAGTGGAATACATCTGGCCTGTGCTTCTAGAATGGTATTTCTTAACAATGACCACGCCTCCTAGTAGTAAAAATTTGTAACCTATCATTAAAATCATCCATTATACCTGAAGACTGGAACATAAGAGCATGCCATACTGGGTCAGACCAAGGGTCCATTAAGCCCAGCATCCTATTTCCAACAGTGGCCAATCCAGGTCATAGGAAACTGGCAAGTATCCAAAAACTAAGTCTGTTCCATGTTACCGTTGCTAGTAATAGAGGTGGTTATTACCTAAGTCAACTTAATTAATAACAAGTAGTGGACTTCTCCTCCAAGAACTTATCCAATCCTTTTTTAAACACAGCTATACTAACTGCACTAACCACATTTTCTGGCAACAAATTCCAGAGTTTAATTGTGCGTTGAGTGAAAAAGAACTTTCTCCGATTATTTTTAAATGTGCCAGAAGCCTTCATGGAGTGCCCCCTAGTCTGTCTATTATCCGAAAGAGTAAAAAACAGATTCTCATCTACCCGTTCTAGACCTCTCATGATTTCAAACATCTCTATCATATCCCCCCTCAGTCCTAACCTCTTTAGTCTTTCCTCATAGGGGAGCTGTTCCATTCCCTTTATCATTTTGGTCGCCCTTCTCTGTTCCTTCTCCATCACAATCATATCTTTTTTGAGATGCGGCGACCAGAATTGTACACAGTATTCAAGGTACAGTCTCACCATGGAGCGATACAGAGGCATTATGGCATTTTCCGTTTTATTCAGCATTCCCTTTCTAATAATTCCCAACATTCTGTTTGCTTTTTTGACTGCTGCAGCACACTGAACCGACAATTAAAATGTGTTATCCACTAGAGATGTGAATCGGAACCGGAATCGGGACCGATACCGGTTCCGATTCACATCGTGAAATTTTTATCTTGCAGTCCGATCGGGTTTTTTTTATTGGCTACACCTGAGCCGATAACCAAAAAATACAGCCGACTCTTTAAAATGAGTTTGTTAGTATCCTCCCACCCTCCAGACCCCCCCAAAATTTTTTTTAAATACCTGTTGGTCCAGCGGGGGTCCCGGGAGCATTCTCCAGTGCTCGGGCCGTCGGCTGCCAGTAAACAAAATGGCACCAATGGCCCTTTGCCCTTAGCATGTGACAGGGTATCTTTGCCATTGGCCGGTCCCTGTCACATGGTAGGAGCAATGGACGGCCAGCGCCATCTTTAAAAATGGCACGGGCCATCCACTAAATTAATTGTGGGGTTTCCTATCGCTATCGGGGACCCCCCGATATCTGACAATATTGAAAATATCGGACATTTTCAATCGTCAGATAAACAATTCACATCCCTATTATCCACTATGATGCCTAGATCTCTTTCTTGGGTAGTAGCACCTAATATGGAACCTAATATTGTGTAACTATAGCATGGGTTATTCTTCCCTATATGCATCACCTTGCACTTGTCCACATTAAATTTCATCTGCCATTTTGATGCCCAGTTTTCCAGCCTCACAAGGTCTTCCTGCAATTTATCACAATCTGCTTGTGATTTAACATCTCTGAACAATTTTGTATCATCTGCAAATTCGCTTACCTCACTTGTCGTATTTCTTTCCAGATCATTTATAAATATATTGAAAAGTAAGGGTCCCAATACAGATCCCTGAGGCACTCCACTGCCCACTCCCTTCCACTAAGAAAATTGTCCATTTAATCCTACTCTCTGTTTCCTTTTAGCCAGTTTGTAATCCATGAAAGGACATTGCCACCTATCCCACGACATTTTATTTTCCTAGAAGCCTCTCATGAGGAACTTTGTCAAATGCCTTTTGAAACTAAACATCAAAATCACAGAACATATAGAAAGACATGGTTTAATGGAACAAATTCAGCATTGCCTTACCCAAGGCAAGTCTTGCCTCACAAATCTATCACTTTTTTGAAGGTGTTAATAAACATGTAGATAAAGGTGAACCGGTAGATATAGTGTATTTGGATGTTCAGAAGGTGTTTGACAAGGTTCATCATGAGAAGCTTCTAGGAAAAGAAAAAGTCATGGGATAGGTGGCGATGTCCTTTTGTGGATTACAAACTGGCTAAAAGACAGGAAACAGAGAATAGGATTAAATGGACAATTTTCTCAGTGGAAGGAAGTGGGCAGTAAAGTACCTCAGGGATCTGTATTGGGACCTGTACTTTTCAATATATTTATTAATGATCTGGAAAGAAACTGTTCAGAGTAGATAAATCACAAACATTGTTATAATTTGCAGGAAGACCTTGTGAGACTGAAAAATTGGGCATCCAAATGGCAGATGAAATTTTATGTGGATAAGTGCAAGGTGATACATATAGAGAAAAATAGCCTATGCTATAGTTACACAATGTTAGGTTCCTTATTAGGTGCTATAACCCAAGAACGAGATCTAGGCGTTATAATGGATAATACATTGAAATCGTGAGTTCAGTGTGCTGCGGCAGTCAAAAAAGCTTGGAGAAGAGACGGCTGAGGGGGAATATGATAGAGGTGTTTAAAATCATGAGAGGTCTAGAACGGGTATATGTGAATCGGTTATTTACTCTTTCGGATAATAGAAAGACTAGGGGGCACTCCATGAAGTTAGCATGTGGTACATTTAAAACTAATCGGAGAAAGTTCTTTTTCACTCAACGCACAATTAAACTCTGGAATTTGTTGCCAGAGGATGTGGTTAGTAGAGTTTGTATAGTTTTGTTTAGAAAGGATTGGATAATTTCTTGGAGGAGAAGTCCATTATCTGCTATTAAGTTGACTTAGAAAATAGCCATTGCTATTACTAGCAATGGTAACATGGAATAGACTTAGGTTTTGGGTACTTGCCAGGTTCTTATGGCCTGTTCTGGCTACTGTTGGAAACAGGATGCTGGGCTTGATACACCCTTGGTCTGACCCAGTATGGCATGTTCTTATGTTCTTAGTTATTTACTCTTTCGGATAATAGAAAGACTAGGGGGCACTCCATGAAGTTAGCATGTGGCACATTTAAAACTAATCCGGGAAAGTTCTTTTTCACTCAAAGCACAATTAAACTCTGGAATTTGTTGCCAAGGGATGTGGTTAATGCAGATAGGGCTAGATTTCAGTAGCTACACGCGGACGTAGATTTGTGCGCACAACCCAGCACGTACAAATCTACGCCCGATTTTTTAACATTCGCGTGCCCTAGGGGAGCCCCAATGGCTTTCTCTATTCCCTCCGCCCCCCGCCTTCCCCTCCATTCCCCTAACCCGCCTCCCAGTCTTATCTAAACCCTCCGTCACCTTTGTTAAATAAGTTGCGCCTGCCTCCGGGCAGGCGTAGGTTGCGCGCGCTGGCCAAGTGCCGGCGCATGATCCCCCAGCATGGCTGCTGTCCCAGAGGCCTCGGTCCCGCCCCCGCCCCACCCTTTTTTTAAAAAACCCAGGTCATATGCGCTTCCCGGGGCTTGCGCGCATCGCCAGGCCTATGCAAAATAGGCTCGGCATGTGCAGGAGTGTGTTTAAAAGGGTTACACGCATATATTACGCTCGTAACCCTTTTAAAATCTGCCCCTTCGTGTAGCTGTTGAAAAAAGGATTCGATAAGTTCTTGGAGAAGTCCATTACCTGATGCTAATTAAGTTGACAGAAAATAGCCACTGCTATTACTAGCAACAGTAACATGGAATAGACTTAATTTTTTGGTACTTGCCAGGTTCTTATGGCCTGGATTGGCCACTGTTGGAAACAGGATGCTGGGCTTGATGGACCTTTGGTCTGACCCAGTATGGCTTGTTCTTATGGAATTCAAAGCTCCGGTGCAGCGTGGAAGGCACCAGATCTTGGTAGATGTTTAAATTGACCTCCCAGGTCAATTTAAACATCTACCTGATGCTACATCTACTTGATGCTTTTTAGTGGCATCAAGTAATTGTGACTTTTGCTCATAGCTATGAAGAAAAACAATAATGTCACACATTCTGGCCTCTGACCTCAGGCCCAATGCCCTGTGTGAACTCTCAAGAAAGTTGTGATTATTACTCAGTTCTGTAATATGTTTTGATTAATCTACAAACCAAGTTCAGAAATGATATCTTCTATGTTAGCAACCATATGAACCGTTTTGGAAACACTATTAAATATTGTAACTTTGTAAACCGTTGTGATGGTGAAACCGAACTACGGTACATAAAACTCGATAAATAAATAAATAAATATCTCGGGGTATTTCTTCCATAGAATGATTTTGTGTATAGCCCTCTTGTAGCAGAAATCTGCATACCTTCTCAGCCACCTCCTGTGCATTAGCATAGTCCATAGAGTCAAAGACCTCCCTTATTCTAATGTTGCACCTTCTAGACGTATTTTCCAGGTCTTTTTATCTTGTAGGTTAACAAAATCTGTTTCCAAAAAGCTGTGTTGTGCTGCTAGTTTCTTTAATGCTGCAGCATGGTTCTTTGTATGTACATCCATGTCATCAACACAGTTGCCCAGCGTTATGAGATCTTCTCTCAGTTCGGTAATTGAGGCCAAAAGTTATTTTTTATGAATTTTAAGGACTGACCTGATTTCCAGAAATCATCCTCGAATCTCTTAGTTGTGGGGTAATCATTGACGTTTTGATCCCTGCCTGTAAAGGGTCACTGGCACCATCTTGTAGATTTGTCACGGGGCTGCTCGCTGAGGCCTGCTCAGGCCTTTCTGCAGTGTTGTCAGCTATATCCGGCAACAATTTACTGAACAAAAATTGTTTCAATTCCACAGTTGTTCTCTTTGCCGCCATCAGAGCAGTATCGACAGCGCTTAAATATTACAGGACTGCAGGTTCTTGAACTGAAAGTGGGGTTTTTCAGCTTTTTTGTGTTCCGGGAGGGCGAGCACTGTTCTCATGCGGCCATTCCCATCTCCAGCGGAAGAGCGCACCCTATCAAGTCTGTTTTAAATTAATTTCTGCTTTAATTGTATTTAGCCAAAGTATGATATGGTGAAAGATCCCTTTCAGAGAGTTTTAAACATAAAGGGGCAGGTTTTAAAATGGTTACGCTCGTAATATACACACATATCCCTTTAAAACCCCTTCTGCGTGCGCTGAGCCTATTTTGCATAGGCTCGGCGATGCGCGCAAGCCCCAGGTCGTGCGTATGTCCTGGGGCTTACAAAAATGGACAGGGCATGGGTAGCCCGGGGTGGTCCGGGGAGCGTGGCAGGGGCGTGGCTGGAGCCTCCAAGCACAGTGGCCATTTGCCGCTGTGTCCGGAATCGCGGGCCGGCCGTTGGGCAGCGTGCGTAAGCTACGCCTACCAAGGAGGCAGGCGCAACTTACCCGACAAAGGTAAGGGGGGTTCTGGGTAAGGCTGGGGGTGCGGATTAGGTAGGGGAAGGGAGGGAAAGGTGAGGGGAGGTAGATGAAAAGTTCCCTCCAAGGCCGCTCTGATTTCGGTGAGACCTTGGATGGAACGGAGGAAGGCTGCGCGACTCGGCGCGTGCAAGTTGCACAATTGTGCACCCCCTTGCGAGCGCCAACCCTGGATTTTATAAAATGCGTGCTGCAGCGCACAGATGTTATAAAATCGGGCGTAGATTTGTTTGCGCCAGGTTGTGCGAAGAAAACTGCACTCGCGCGCACCTTTTAAAATTTGGTCCAATGTGTGTTAAATATAGTTTGGCTAAAGGGGTCTATAATATATGTGATAGCTTTATATCACTTTACGAAGCCCTTTCAAGGTTGTTTTTTTAAATAGCATTTGTCCATTCTTGAAATAGAAGAATCATTTTCTAAAATACAGATTTTCTTTCTTTACACAGTAAATTGATTTTTAGTGTTTGTAAAAATGCTACATCGGTAACACTAAAAATAATATTTATTAAACTGTAAAAATAAAGTACAGCATTGAAGGCATTGCATTTAATTTTCCTTGCATTATGCTAAGGAGCATCCCAATGTGGGTCAAATCTCATCTAGAGATAACATTTTGAGATGAAAAAGTTACCCATTCTCCTCATTCAGTCACTCAGTCCTTGGTGTCTATGTCAGACTGCCAATTATAATGGTTTGGAAATCTAGCAGGTTGAAACTGAAATGAGGTCAATAACCTATTTTATATAGATTATGTGAAAGTCTATAATGTATAAATGATTCTCAGGCACAGCTAATTCTGGTACAATCAAAACCAGTGACCTGGGCATAACAGGCTGCCCAAATCTTTCTGCTAAAGCAAGCTGATTAGGCTATTATCTATGGTCAGGAAAAAAGTAAAAAGTATATGATAATATTACTAGTAACATCAGCTAAACAAAAACTTTTGATAGAAAATGGCTGTGATTGCAAAGGATGGTAATGTGATGACGAGGGACTGTAGAAGAATGCGAGTTTAAAAATCTAAAAACAATATTAGATTTGTATCTAATGCAAGAAGATCGGTATATAAAAACTAAAAATAAATAAAAATAAATATTAGATGGAAAACTCAAGGTGTGCTAGAAGGCTTTGAAATAAGCCTTCATTCCATTTCATTTAAATGTTGCTTCTCTAGCATCTCCTGCATGGATATAAAATCATGGGAAGACATTGAAAATAGCAAAAAGTGTGTCAACAAAAATTCATCATCCCCAGAAATAAAAGAAACAGATTGGTTGCTTGGTGATATAATTATTTGACCAGCACAGAAACTCCAAACTCTAATGCTACCACTTTTGCATTTTGATAATCTATGAAGGCTATGACCTGACATTTTAAGGAACGATGAAATATGTAATGAGAGTATACTGCTAACAACTACACGTGTCCAGAGAAAGTTGTAAGGTTAACCAAGAAAAGCACAATAAAACAAAAGGCCTGAACATGATCCTGGTTTCCTAATGATTTAGAATGATGATTTCCCTAAAATGCTTAAGGCTATACATTTGTTACAATAGATAGCACTTCATGAAATGGGAATAATTAAATCTTGAACAAAGTAGAACATACTGAAAACAATGCTTGATGATATAAGAATATAAGAACATGTCATACTGGGTCAGACCAAGGGTCCATCAAGCCCAGCATCCTGTTTCCAATAGTGGCCAATCCAGGCCATAAGAACCTGGCAAGTACCCCAAAACTAAGTATATTCCATGTTACCATTGCTAGTAATAGCAGTGGCTATTTTCTAAGTCAAATCAATTAATAGCAGGTAATGGACTTCTCCTCCAAGAACTTATCCAATCCTTTTTTGAACACACCTATATTAAATGCACTAACCACATCCTCTGGCAACAAATTCCAGTTAAATTGTGCGTTGAGTGAAAAAGAACTTTCTCCGATTAGTTTTAAATGTGCCCCATGCTAACTTCATGGAGTACCCCCCTAGTCTTTCTATTATGCGAAAGAGTAAATAACTGATTCACATCTACCCGTTCTAGACCTCTCATGATTTTAAACAACTCTATCATATCCCCCCTCAGCCGTCTCGTCTCCAAGCTGAAAAGTCCTAACCTCTTTAGTCTTTCCTCATAGGGGAGCTGTTCCATTCCCCTTATCAGTTTGGTAGCCCTTCTCTGTACCTTCTCCATCGCAATTATATCTTTTTTTAAGATTCAGCGACCAGAATTGTACACAGTATACAAGGTGCGGTCTCAAAATGGAGCGAAACAGAGGCATTATGTCATTTTCCGTTTTATTCACCATTCCCTTTCTAATAATTCCCAACATTCTGTTTGTTTTTTTGACTGCCGCAGCACACTGAGCCGACAATTTCAATGTGTTATCCACTATGATGCCTAGATCTCTTTCTTGGGTTGTAGCACCTAATGTGGAACCTAACATTGTGTAATTATAGCATGGGTTATTTTTCCCTATATGCATCACCTTGCACTTATCCACATTAAATTTCATCTGCCATTTAGATGCCCAATTCTGCAGGCTCACAAGGTCTTCCTACAATTTATCACAATCTGCTTGTGATTTACTCTGAACAATTTTGTATCACCTGCAAATTTGATTATCTCACTTGTTGTATTTCTTTCCAGATCATTTACAAATATATTGAAAAGTAAGGGTCCCAATACAGATCCCTGAGGCACTCCACTGCCCACTTCTTCCACTGAGAAAATTGTCCATTTAATCCTACTCTCTGTTTCCTGTCTTTTAGCCAGTTTGTAATCCACGAAAGGACATTGCCAGCTATCCCATTACTTTTTATTTATCCTAGAAGCCTTTCATGAGGAACTTTGTTAAATGCCTTCTGAAAATCCAAGTACACTACATCTACCAGTTCACCTTTATCCACATGTTTATTAACTCCTTCAAAAAAGTGAAGCAGATTTGTGAGGCAAGACTTGCCCTGGGTAAAGCCATGCTGACTTTGTTCCATTAAACCATGTCTTTCTATATGTTCTGTCATTTTGATGTTTAGAACTCTTTCCACTATTTTTCCTGGCACTGAAGTCAGGCTAACCGGTCTGTATTTTCCCGGAACCCTTTTTAAATATTGGGGTTACATTTGCTATCCTCCAGTCTTCAGGTACAATGGATGATTTTAATGATAGGTTACAAATTTTTACTAATAGGTCTGAAATTTCATTTTTTAGTTCCTTCAGGACTCTGGGGTGTATACCATCCAGTCCAGGTGATTTACTACTCTTCAGTTTGTCAATCAGGTCTACCACATATTCTAGGTTCACCGTGATTTGGTTCAGTCCATCTGAATCATTATCCAATTGCCCTTGGATGCCCTGGAACAAGGAAATAATTCCGGTATCATCTTCTGATTCAAAGGAGTTGAGTGTGGTCGCATCGAATTGAATAAACTGCATAAAAGGAAGGTACCACACCTCGATTCATTTTAAAGAAAAAATTGTAAAAAAACAAAAAATTAAATGATACGGAGATAAGTGTTTAGCAATAAAAAATATGGACATGGACCTATGATTAATTATGACCCGCAGAGGCTATACATGATAACAAATGAGTCAGTAAGCCCACGGGTGTTATAATGGTCCTTTACAGTACCAAAAATAATTCTGATATTGCACATACAAAGTAAAGAGTGAGTTTCATAACGTTTTCCATTAGATATTGTACTTGTTGTGACATAAATTAACTGTTGTTTGTTTGGTAATTGAAGTCTCCCATTATTACCGCACTACCAATTTGGTTAGCTTCCCTAATTTCTCTTAGCATTTCACTGTCCGTCTCACCATCTTGACCAGGTATACCCCGATACACAAGGGATTTCTACCCATAAATATTCAATTCTGCATTTGGTCTCATGCAGGATGTTTATCCGGTTAGACTCTATGCCATCCCGGACATAAAGCACCACTCCTCCTCCCGGGTGCTCCTCTCTGTCACTGCGATATAATTTGTACCCATTTATAGCTCTGTCCCATTGGTTGTCCTCCTTCCACCATGTCTCTGAGATGATAATTAAGTCTATGTCATCATTTACTGCTATACATTCTAATTCTCCCATCTTACTTCTTAGACTTCTGGCATTAACATACAAACATTTCAAAGTTTGTTTTTTGTTTGTATTTTCATTCTGCTTTTTAATTGATAGGGATAAGTTAGAATTGTTTTTAGCTCAGGTGAGTTTTTAGTTATAGACACTTGGAATACTTTTCTTATTATTGGAACCTCACTGTTGGGATGCCCTAATTCTAATGCATCATTTGTATCCTTTGAAGATACCTCTTTCCGAACCATGTGTTTTGTATGTAATTTAAAAGCCCGTAATTTTGAAATATGGTGTTCCATGCCTGCGAAGGGAATTTGTGCTACAGAGAACTTATTGCCCACCCACTTGTAAAATGACTGATTTTAACAGTGTATTTATCTTGTCAATAATGAAATAAATCTAAATGCCAGTATTTGGAAACTTTATTTAAATAACACTGGGCAATTTCTCAAATCCCTGAATTGCTCGCAGGCCTGTGGACGGTGTCCTGGATAGTGTCATTATCCAGAAGCTGTGCACAAGGTGCCAATTTAGGCCTGGATTCACCATTCTAATGCAGAATGGTGAATCCAGTGAAAACGGGGGGGGGGGGGGGGGGCGGTCCTGCGAAAGCCGGCAGCCTTTGCACGCCGCGTTGTTTTCGCTGCCGGCTTTCGCATCCAATAGCACCACCGTGAAAGGTGGTGCTATTGGGCACGCTACTGGCGATGATAACGGTGCTTACCTTATCACCGCCAGTGAAGACATTGCAGTGTCCGCCTCATCGACGCTCCGACTCCTCCGCTCGCTGCCCCGACCGCCCCCGGCAAGCTACCGCACGCAATAAGCGAAAGAAAATGACCCCCTTAGTGACTTGAAAAGGGGGGTTACATGGTTATGGCAATATTGAAGGAAAATAGATTGTGCTGCTGAACTTTGAATAGATTGAAGTGGAGAAAGACGATCTAGCGGGAGGCCTGTGAAGCACAACGTGCCGTAGCGTAAGCGGGAGGTGATAAGTGAGAGGACTGGCATTTTGGTAGCATGCTCAAAAAAGAAGGGATATATTATAGTGATTATAGAGGAAGAAACAAAAGGCTTTAGCAGTGTTTTGGATGTGTATAGAAGAGAGAAAGGTATCATAGATGACATGAAAATTACAGCCTAAGCAACATAAAAAGATAGAAGAGGTACTCTGAAATGCAAGTTTCAAATCAACTAGACCCAACATTTCTTCTTTGTTAATATTACTGTACTTTAATACACATTGACTGTAAAACCTTTGCTGACCTATACAAATTTTGTAATGCTCAAAATCTCTATTGAGCTGTTTTTCATCTGCATTTTCCATGGGGTAATTTTATTTTCTACTCTACATCCCTAGAGTCTAAATGTTTCAGGTGTTCTGTAGAGCAGGCACCATGTATGCCAAATCAACGTATGGCTTTCCTATACTTTTTGCCCCCAGCTGTGTTTGTTTCTGGCTTAGGTCTGCAATCTTTTGAAGCAGACATACTATTTAAAAGAAAAAAAAGTGCTAGGGAAACCCTGCGGTGTATGGATATTTATGCCCTGTTGTTATCCTTTCAAAAATCAGTTCACGAGCTGCTAGAAGTTTGAGGAAAAGCTTTATAATGGTAGTACTTTTAGGGTCTGTATGTCATAAAATCAAATATTTTACTTTGCAGTTGATAGAAACTGAAGAATCCAATTAAAGTAGGCACATATGCTATATCTTTATATAGTTACTTCTTTAAGCAGTTTTACTCTGATTTTATTGTTCTTCCAAGAATAAAGTCTATAGATTTGGTATCTATATATATACACAGCATGCATTGAGTTATGTGTATAAAAGTAGCATATGTTGGAGCAATTTTCAAAATCTGATTTATGTGCAGAAAAACCTTTGGAAATTCAGCCCTATGTAGCAATTTTCAAATGCCCATGTAAATGCATAAAGTCCATTCATGCATATAAAACTAGTTTTACACAAAGAGGCAGATTTTAAAACATATGCACGGGTGTACATTTGTGCGCGGAACCTGTGCGCACATGTTATAAAATTGGGCGTACATGTGTGCGCGCGCACTCTTTTTAAAAATCTACCCCATTATGCACAATCGGGCCACACACAGGTATATATGGGCATTTTTATGCAAGGACACACCTTTTAAAATTCACCTTTAAGAGTTTTAAAATATGTGCTTGTGTCATCTATAGGTTTAGTCTTCTGCCATTGTTGTTCAAATAATCTCAACTTATAACAAAAATAAATTCACTAGAAAAACAAGGAGCTTTACAAGATCTAACATTGTGATAAAAATGTAAGGGAGCAACTGTGTCCAATGCCACACCCTGAATTGATCACCAAATTTTAAACATGGAATCAAAATTAGGGAAGGTCTCATCAGGCTCATTCTCTAGCTGGGGACCCAAATCTCACATAAATGCTCTGGCTCAACTTGCTGCCATCCTCCTTTCTTATTAAGAAGAGAGACAAATGCCTAATTAAAATATATACTTTAAAATCAATTTAAAAATGATCAGACCATGGAACGCTAGAAACAGAGTAACTAATAATCTGACAAAGTAGCCAATACGACTTTAAAAAACCTAAATTTAAAGTATGTCCATGTTTGTGGGTGGAGAATTGAATCAATTGTTCCCACCCTAAAACTGAGATCATTAATATGATAGCTTTCTGGAAATGAATTTATATCTACATGCAAATAAAAAATCAATGACTATTTCATGCAGTAATTGTCATGGAACCAGAGAGAGGGGGTTTTAGCACTCAGTGGAACACAGGACCTGGTGCAATAGATAAAAGTGGTGGATCCACTTGGCAACAGTGATCATAATGTAATAAAATTTGACTTATTCATTGCAGGGTGAATACTAAGGAAAATTACAATAGTAGCATTTAACTATAAAAAGGGAGACTGTGATAAAATTAGGCTTTTTAAAATTAAAAAAACTAAAAGGCGCATTCCACAAGGTTAAAAACTTGCAGGAGACATGACCACAGTTTAAAATTATATTCCTGGAGGCCCAGACAAATGTATTCCATGCATTAAAAATGGTCAATGAAAAACTAAGCAACTGCCAGTGTGGTTTAATTGTGAGGTGAAAGAGGCAATTAAAGCCAAAATAGCATCATTCAAAAAAATGGAAAACAGACCCAAATAAGGGAAATAGTGAAGAACATAAGAACTAGGTCAGTGTGAGGTAGAGATAAAAAAAAGAAAACAGAATGTTAGGTATCATTAGGAAAGGAATGGAGAACAAAAAGGAGAATGTCATAATGACTCTGAATTATTTCATGGTGAAATCATATATGGAATACTGTGGGCAGTTCTGGTCACCAAATCTCAAAAAATATATAGTTGCATTGGTAAAGGTACAGAGAAGGGTGGACTAAAATGATAAAGGGGATGGAAGTGCTCCCCTATGAGGAAAGGCTAAAGAGATTAAGGCTTGGATAAAAGAAGGTTAAGGAGGGATATGATAGAGGTCTATAAAATCATGAGTGGATTAGAACAGGTAAATGTAAAATGGTTACTTATTCTTTCAAAATATACAGAGTAGGGGGACACTCCATGAAGTTATTAAGTAGCACATTCCAAACAAATCAGAGAAATTTATTTTTCATTCAATGCAGAATTAAACTCTGGAATTTGTTGCTGGATGGTGTGGTTAAGATAGCATAGCCTGGTTTATAAAGGGTTTTGACAAGTTCCTGGAAAAGTCCATAAACTGCTATTAATCAAGTAGGGAATAGTCACTATTTATCACTGTGAGATATCAACATGAGATCTATCTACTATTTGGGATCTTGCCATGTATTTGTGACCTGGATTGTCTATTTAAACAAGATACTAGGCTTGATGGACCTTGTTATGAATCAGTATGGCAATTCTTACTTTTTTATGTAAGCTATTGCAAAAAGCTAAATAAAGAGGTCATTTTCAAAGGCAAATCGCGTGCGATAGCATGCTGGGGGTGGGGTCAGGGTGGTGAGGGGAAGAGTCAGGGTGGCGAGGAGGCAGACTCGGCAGTGTCTTCGTTGGCAGCAATAAGGTAACTAATGTTATTGTCACCAGTAGCACACCCAATAGCGCCACCTTTCACGGTGGCGCTATTGGGTGCGAAAGCCGTCATCGAAAACACTGCGGTGGTGAGAAGGCTGCCGGCTTTCACAGGCCCACCCCCCCTTTTCCCCCCCTGCCCCCTTTTTTGTTGGATTCACCATTCTGCGATAGAATGGTGAATCCAGGCCTAAGAAGGCTAAGAGAGAGCATTTAAAAACGCTTGCCATAGAGGTTAAAACACATAATAAAAAATAATTTTTTTGCTTTTGCTTTACTGAGGAGAATATCTGGGTCATATCTATGGTGAAAACATTTTTTGATGGTGATAACTGAGTGACTAGATGGAATCACTGTGAAATCTAGGTTATAATAATTCAGATTGATAGACTAATCACCAGGACCAGATGGTATTCACCTCAGAGCTCTAAAACAATTAAAAAATGAAATTGCAGGCCTGTTTCTAGTGATTTGCAACCTTTAATTTAAAACAGTCATGGAACCAAAATACTGGATGATGGACAATGTGACACTAGCATAAAAAGAGCTCCAGGGGTGATCTGAAAAACTAGACTGGTGAGTCTGACATCTCTGCTGGGAAAAATGGTTGAAGCTATTCTTCAAAACAAAATTACAGGCCATATAAATAGACATAATTTAATGTGGGAGAGTCAACATAATGGGGCAGATTTTAAAAGGCCCGCGTGCGCCGGCGCGCCTATTTTGCATAGGCTGCCGGCGCGCGTAAAGCCCCGGGACACGCGTAAGTCCCGGGGCTTTTGAAAAGGGGAGGGAGGGGGCATGTCCGGGGGTGTTCCCGGGGTGGGCCCGGGGGCATGGCACCGGCCCGGGGGCGTGGTCGAGGCCTCCGGACCAGCCCCCGGGACTGGAGGACGGAGCGGGGCTGCCGGCTGACGCGCGCAAATTTACGCCTGCTTTCAGCAGGCGTAACTTTGCCGACAAAGGTAGGGGGGGGTTTAGATAGGGCCGGGGGGGGGGGGGGGGGGGGGTGTTAGGTAGGGGAAGGGAGGGGAAGGTGGGGGGAGGGCTAAGAAAATTTCCCTCCGAGGCCGCTCCAAAATTTCCCTCCGAGGCCGCTCCAAAATTTCCCTCCGAGGCCGCTCCAAAATTGGAGCGGCCTCGGAGGGAACAAGCAGGCCGCACTGGGCTCGGCGCGTGCAGGTTGCAGAAATGTGCACCCCCCTTGCGCGCGCCGACCCCGGATTTTATAAGATACGCGGCTACGCGCGTATCTTATAAAATCCAGCGTACTTTTGTTCGCGCCTGCTGCGCGAACAAAAGTATGCGCTCGCGCAAGTATTTAAAATCTGCCCCAATTTTTGCCAGGGAAGTCTTGCCTTACCAATTTGCTAGAATTTTTTAAAGGTGCAAGTAAACATGCAGATAAAACTACACCAATAGATACAGTGTATTTGGATTTTCAGAAGGCATTTGACAAAATCCCTCATGAGAGGAATTAAAGGTCAAGGGATCTGAGGCAGTGTCCTATTGTGGTTTGGGAACTTGATAAAAGAAAGGAAACAGAGTAGGATTAAATGGTCATTTTTTCAAATGAAGAAAGGTCGTTAGTGAAGTGCCCAGTGGTCTGTGCTGTTTAGTATATTCATATATTATCTGGAGAAAGAAACAATAAATGAGGTGACAAAATTTGCAAATGGCATAAAACTGTTTTGCGTTATTAAAATGGCAACAGATTGGGAAGAAGAACTGCAGAAGGACTTTTTAAGACTAGAAGACTGGGCTTCAAAATGGCAGATGCAATTTAATGTGGATAAATACAAAGTAATACAATCTACAAGTATGTGATGCTGGGTTCCATGTTAGGAGTTACCACCCAGGAAAAGGATCTTGGAGTCCTTGTGGAGAATTCCTTGAAATAGTTTGCTCAGTGTGTGGCAGAGGTCAAAAAGGCAAATAGAATATTAGGAATTATTTGGAAAGGATTAGAGAATAAAACTGAGAATATCATAATGCCAGGGCCCCTTTCTTAAAATACAAAGGGACTGGCACATTCATTATGCATTTTCATTACGAGTTTTTGACTAGAACTTGATTGTATTAATATAATCACTTGATTGTGTCCATTTGTTTCCAGGGACTGGTGATCCTCCCTTTCAACACTGGAAACATAAACATGTAACTAAAGAGACAGCCAATGGGAATCAGACCTCTAGCTAACAAACTGCTCACGCAACTGACAGTTTTTCAGTTAGTACACATTGATTATAGTTAGTGCGTGCTAACATCCAGTGTGCACCAACAAAAAAATACCAATTTTTAAGAAATGTCATTTTTTTCGTTTTGCAGCCTTACAGAAAAAAGGAGAAAATAGACAATTTTGTTGCCATTTTCTAATTTGATAAAAATGAATTCACACCTCTAATATATATGTTAAACAACAGAATACTAATGAAACAAAATTATAAACAGAAATACATTAAATATTAAATTACCAAAATCACTTCACAAATAATATTCATCCAAAAATACATGTACAAGAACATACGATCTTGTTCAAAAATGAACAATGCCGTCAATATACAGAGGGGTAGATTTTAAAAAAAAAGCGCTATCGCGTACTTTTATTTGCGCAGCAGGCGCAAACAAAAGTACGCTGGATTTTATAAGATACGCGCATAGCCGCGCTTATCCTCTAAAATCCTGGATCGGCGCGTGCAAGGCTGCCGATTTTGGGCAGCCTGCGCGTGCCGAGCCGCACAGCCTGCCTCCGTTCCCTCCGAGGCCGCTCCGAAATTGGAGCGGCCTCGGAGGGAACTCTCTTTCGCCCCTCCCTCATTTTCCCCTCCCTTCCTCTACCTAACCCACCCCCCCCCGGCCCTATCTAACCCCCCCCCTTACCTTTGTCCCTAGATTTACGCCTGCGAGAAGCAGACGTAAATCTACGCGCGCCAGCGGACTGCTGGCGCGCCGTCTTCCGACCCGGGGGCTGGTCTGGAGGCCTGGACCACGCCCCCGGGCCGGCACCACGCCCCCGAAACGCCGCGTCATCCGGTCCCACACCCCTGACACGCCCCCTTCGGAAAACCCCGGGACCTACGCATGTCCCGGGGCTCTGCGTGCGCCGGCGGCCTATGGAAAATAGGCGCGCCGGCGCGCAAGGCCCTGCTCGCGTAAATCTGGGTGGATTTACGCGAGCAGGGCTTTTAAAATCCGCCCCATAGAATACAAATGAACAACATAACATCTTGAAAATATACACAATAATGAAGGTAGGATTCTGTATGTGAACCATACAATCATAATATGGCTTTTTATGCCACTTTAGATGGTTGTAGACTTGTTTAGCAATTACAGGACAACTGAAGCAATTTTGGATAAGTCTCTATAATGGGGTTCCCTCTCTTCTCTGAGTACCTCTCCCCTACAAAGGCCCTGTCTTGCCAATATGGCTTCCTCAGGGAAAACATGCTAAGGCCATTTAGGAATTGACAGAACTACAAGTAAAACATACTTATACAATAGATCTATGTAAATTTCTTAAAAATGAATAACATTACCCTATGTTAAAAGAGAATTAAAAATAAAAAACTTGCACATTAGATTTTTACTAGCTTGTCACCGAGCAAATGAACCCTATTAGACGTACTGTTGTTCATTTGCCTTTTGTATATATTGGCGGCATTGTTAATTGTTTTAACAAGATTGTTGTATGTCCTTGTATGTGTAATATTGGTTAAATATTATTTATGAAGTGACTTTGGTAATTTAATAAAAAGTCTTTTCAATATTATTTGTATTTATAATTTTGTTCATTAATGTTCTGTTGTTTTGTTTATTATTTTTTAAATAGATGAACACTTCATTGGGTTTGTGCACTGCTTAATTGATATATATATATATAATTTTCCGTTATAAGGCAGTTGTATTCTGTTGGTGTCTGCCTCAGTGCTGCTATGTGCGCATGCATGGCATTAGGTATGGAGTGCATACTGACATGCTGCCCCTGCCGCCTGAAAAACTGACATGCTCATGTACACACAGTAACATCACCAAATGCAGAGTAATTTTAGTGCATGCACAGGTATGTTAATTATATGAGGAGGCAGGTGCAGTATATGTAGTCTACCGCTGAAATAGGCAGCAACCCTGGAAAGTACAGTAATATGGCTGAGAGTCCAGTGCCGGCATACAGTGACATGGGGGACCGTGGCAGTGTGGCAAGCAGCCCAGGCCCTGATGGTCAGCAGCGCAGGGATGTTCAGTAGTGCCCTAAGAAGCCCGAGGCTTGGTAGACTGCAATGCGGGGAAGTTCGGCAGCAGTCTGGGAATATTAGTTAGGGTAGCTGCTAGACCTGATAGTCATGGGAAACTCATGTACTGGGCATGGTAAATGAAGGAAGACAGCAACTTCTCTGTAGACATGCAAGAGCCACATCAGCTTGTCATGGGCCTTTTCTGCTGGTAGATATAAATAGACAGACAGATAGTGAGAGAGAGAGAGAGAGATCTCCATCTATCTAGCTTTCTATCTATGAAAGGTACTAAGTTTATGTGTTAATGACTTTGTCGGTCATGCTCAGTGAAAGAGTAGCCTAGTAGTTAAAGCATTAGACTGTGAATCAAGGAAGCCAGGCTTTAAATCCTGCTGCTGTTTCTTGTGACCTTGGGCAACTTATTGCACCCTCCACTACCTCAGGAACAACCTTTGGACTCATTTACTAAGCATTTTTCCCCATAGATACAGAAGGAAAGAAAACATTTAGCAATTCATGCCCTTAGATCAGCGATTCTTAAATTAGTATGTTGTGATACGCCACCATGTCCTCAAGCACCAGCCGGTGTGTTGCACATTCCCGCTGGCCCAGCTGCTCCTCTCTCTCCCTCTCCTTTCACCCCAGTGAGAGAGGCAGACATCATTCTATTGCTGTCGTTGCCACCTGGGCTGTCAGCACACTCAAGCCCGGACAGGAATGGCACCAATGTCAGTAGCAGCTGGCAATTTCACCATGGCCTTTTCTTTTTCTTCCCACCCCCATGGTCTGGAAGAGAAAGTGATTGTGTAGTGGGGGCATGAGAAGAAGAAAGGGCCATGCTGCATTTCAAAGTAATGACAGCATTGGCCTGAGGAACAGCGCGGGCCCAGAGAAAAACAGAACATTAGCAGATGAGCCGCAATGGGAGAGAGCAGCTTTAGTCCTCATGGCTGATGGGATTCTTTTTTATCCGGGGGGCTGAAGGAGGAGGAGGCTGCTGCAGCTCCCATTTGTGCTTCAGGGTGGTGGAGGGGAAGTAAGCTTGGGAGAGAGCCAGCATGTGTGTAAGTGAGAAAGTAAAACAGAGAATGTTTGTGACTGAGAGCTTGCGTGTAAGTGAGAATCTTGTTTTTGTGAGAGATAGAGCATGTGTGTGTGTGATTGAAAGTGTGTGTAAGTAAGAGAGAGAGAACACATGTATGTGATTTAGAGAAAGACTGGTTAGGGAAGTGAGTATGTGTGTGTGAGAGGCCGATCAGAGAGAAGACTGATGTGTGATAGAGAAAGACTGCCAGGGAGATGGCTGATGTATGCGTGAGAGTGAGAAGCTGGTTAGGGAGGAGGTGACTGTGTGTGAGAGACTGGACAGGGAGGTGACTGTGAGAGATACTGGTCAGGGTAGTGACTATGTGTGAGCGTGAGAGACTTATGAGTGGTGACTTATGTGTGAGGGCCAGAAACTGGTTGTGGGAGTGTGACTGGTGTATGTATGTGTATGTGTGCATTTGTGTAAGAGCAGAAAAAGACTGGTTGTGGGCCCTAAGGAAGAGGTCTGTGAAGACAGAACTTCAGGAACCAATTCAGCTTCTGGTGTGTACGATTGGCCTGCAAGGAAAAGGAATAGGAGAGATACTGGAGAGGGTAAGTTAAGATGGCTTTTTAAGTTCTTTTTTTTTTGATTGACTGCCATTTTAATTATTTGGTATTATGTGATATCTGCTGTTTGAAATATTTTATTGGTGTTTGGATAATTTTTATAAGTTTTTAACTATTGAATTATACTCATCAGTTGTTGTGAAACATTTGCTCTCTTTATTAGTATAGTTTTACAATTATTATTTTATATTTCTTGAGGAATTTATAAATAGAAATCTGTAGAGAAAAACTGAATTAGAAACAGCAAAAGCCAAACTCTGTATGCAGTGCAACAATGGAAAAGCAAAAACATTAGGTTTATGGTCTCTTTCTTCTGTATTTGGTCAGTGTCCATGTGACAGGTGAGATATTCACAAAGCTTGTGATTTCTGTGTAGGGATCTATAGCAGCTTGGCTTTTTCTGTTTTCCTAATTGGAGGTGTATTGGTGTTTAGGGCCTGGTTTAATATTTGTAGTGTTACCATTTCCTTGGTAGGGTTGTTCTATCTGAGTGCATGCCATAATGCTGGTGTGTGTTGATTAGTTTGTGTATATTATTGCAGATCCTGGGATTATGTTAGGTGCTGTATTTCTGTTACCATTTCTCCACCATTTTTCTACTAGGGACTTTTGGCAAGTCTTGGGGGAGACTCCTGACCCCATCCAAGACTTGCCAAAAGTCTCTGGTGTCCAGCGAGGGTCCTGGAGCGATCTCTTGCACTTGGGCCGTCAGCTGCCGGTATTCAAAATGGCACCGATAGCCTTTGCCCTTACTATGTCACAGGGGCTACCGGTGACATAGGGGCTGACCAATGGCACCGGTAGCCCCTGTGACATAGTAAGGGCAAAGGTTATCGATGCCATTTTGAATACCGGCAGCCAACAGCCTGAGTGCAGGAGATCGCTCCAGGACCCCCGCTAGACCACCAGAGACTTTTGGCAAGTCTTGGAAGGTCAGGAGGGTGGGGGTTTATTTGTTAGTGATACGTTGTATTCGTGGGGGGTTCGCCATATATTTCACAACCTCCACGAATACAACAAATATGGCATATACATTGCGGATTACAATACGTTTTAAACGATTACACACTCCTAACCTACAGTACCTGAATACAATTTGCCTTGAGCTACCAATGAAAAGATATGAGCTCAATCTAAAATAAATACTAGAGATGTGCTTCGGGTAAACATTTTGTGTTGGGTGTTGTTTTGGGGCCCCCCACCATGGGAATTTCATTTTTCTCGTGATTCAGGATTTTGTTTTTTGGGAACCCCGATTTTCAGGTTAGTGCGCACTATCAGGAGTTAGCGTGCACTATCGGGAGTTAGCGTGCACTAATGGGAGTTAGTGCGCACTAACTCAAAAATTTACTTTTTCCAAAATTTCTGAAAAAATTCAATCATTTTTCGGTTCTCCTGAACCATTCCGAATTAGGCAATTTCATTGACATTGCCTAATTCGGGGAAAACAATTGTACATCCCTAATAAATACTTCCTCGGAAGCATCTGGTGATTGATTTGGGATCCTTAATGGTTCCTACCTGTGGGAATGGAGGTAAAAGGAGACTTTGGAGGGAAATGACTTTGGCATTCTCGCAAATCCAGACCTGGAATAGTGTGCAGAATTAGCTCAGCAGGTACAAGCACACATTTTGCAGGTCCACCACATGCATAATTTTGACAGTGGCACAAAGTGGGGCAGATTTTCAAAGGGGTACGCGTGTAAGATACGCACATAACCCCCGAAAAGCTGCCCTTTCCACCCTCTGTGTATGACGAGCCTATGTTGCATAGGTTCGGCGGCTCGTGCAAGCCCCGGGATACGCGTAAGTCCCAGGGCTTTCCTGGGGGGGCGTCTCGCGGCCGGCGCGTCATCAGAAGGCGTTCGGGGGGGCATGGCCGTGGCCTCCTGACCAGCCCCCGGACTGGAACATGGCACGTCGGCAGCCGGCCCATGCACGCATGTGGGGGGGAATTAGTTAGGGCTGGGGAGTGGGTTAGTTAGGGGAAGGAAAGGGAAGGTGGGGGGGTGCCGGAAAGAAAGTTCCCGCTGAGGCCTATCCGATTTCGGAGCGGCCTCAGAGGGAACGGAGGCAGGCTGCGCGGCTCGGCATGCGCAAGCTGCTGATTTTGCGCAGCCTTGCACACGCTGACCCCGGATTTTAAAAGATACGCACGGCTACGCATGTATCTATTAAAATCTGGTGTACTCTTGTTTGCGCCGGGTGTGCATACTTTTTTAAAATCTGCCCCAGTGTGCATGCTATGGGGCGGATTTATGCACGCAGGGCCCTCGCGCGCCGGCGTGCCTATTTTGCATAGGCCATCGGCGCGCGTAAGTCCCAGGGCTTTCGAAAAGGGGAGGGAGGGGGCGTGTCTGGGGGCGTTCCTGAAACGATGCGGCGTTTCGGGGGCATGGCACCGGCCCGGGGGTGTGGTCGAGGCCTCCGGACCAGCCCCCGGGACCGGAGGACGGAGCGGAGCTGCTGGCGACAGGCGTAACTTTGCCGACAAAGGTAAGGGGGGGGGTTTAGATAGGGCCGGGGGGGTGGGTTAGGTAGGGGAAGGGAGGGGAAGGGCGAAGAAAAGTTCTCTCCGGGGCCGCTCCGAAATCGGAGCGGACTTGGAGGGAACATGCAGCTTGCGCTGGGCTCAGCGCGTGCAGGTTGCACAAATGTGCACCCCCTTGCGCGCGCCGACCCCAGATTTTATAAGAATGGCGCGGCTACGCGCGTATCATAAAATCCAGTGTACTTTTGTTCGCGCCTGGTGCGCGAACAAAAGTACGCACTCGCGTATTTTTTTAAAATCTGCCCCTATGGTTTCATGGGGCACAGAATTTGGCACTCTTTCAGAGTACATGCTTAATTTTTATATGTTCTTCATCTCTAACACCTAAGAGTATTGTGTGAGACAGGGGAGGTTGGGGGACTGAGAATGCAGGGATAGATATTTTCCCATCATTTTTGATGGATTCATACATTAGTTTACCATAAAAATATACTATCATTTATTAGAAGTTTTTGATAATTAGATACATCTATAAATATTTTATAGCAAGTCGATAATAACTTTAAAAGAATAATACAGGCTCCCATGCACACCCAATATATTAAAAACTATAACAGTGCCCTTGGGTAGTGCATATAGGGATTGATTTTAGGACCTGAGCGTGCACACACATTATAAAATCCGTTGGCCACGCAGACATGCATGCCAGATTATTTTTTTTTTAAATTAATGATTTTATTATAAACAAAATGCACAAAATACAAAGAATTTTTAGACTTTAGCAAGCAACACATACGCAGCAATCACACACCCCTCAGCCATCAACAACCTCTTCCCCACTGAACTGCCTGCTATGTTTATCTCTTGATCATATTTACACATCATAAATAACACTAGCGCAAACTATTGACACCTGTACTACTCAACGTCAATTTTTCTACTCTCCATGCCAGCCCTGACCAGGCACTACTAACAATGTTGCCTGCGCTCTATGCCACTCATTGAAATTATTGCCTAATTATTGCAAGCTACATTATTTATGTTTTTATGCTATAAAATACAAGGCACTCTGTAGGACATAGCGTTGTTCCTGTTTGTTCCCGTTTCTGATAAATTTAAGAATTAATCATGTTATACTATGACACTGTAGACATATTGTTCTCATTCGAGTTTAAACATTACTGTAAGAATTATCTCTGAATTTGAATTTAAAATGTAAAACAAGAATCAATTTTGAAGTTATAATGTAAAAGGGATGGCCCCGTCTTCCTAGAACCAAGTTGCAATGTGAACCGATGTGATATTCCAGATCGAACACCGGTATATAAAAACAAACAAACAAATAAATAAATAAATGTTACATCTTTTCTCCCCACCCTTGCTGCCTCTCCAAAAGGAAGGTAAATTCATGAGAAATATTTATTCAAAGGATTCTGCACGCAAGCTCATTGCATGCCAGATTCTAATATCCACCCGCGTATGGGCAGGTGGCCCGCGACTCGCGGGCACAGGCTGGGGAGTTTTACAAAGCAATGCGCAGTGACGCGAGTAGGACTTCCCAAGTTCCCTATACTATCTAACCTTCCTACCTTTTTCCCATTCCCCCTCTTTTTGGTTTTCTACAAATTTCAACTATGGAGTTGAAATAACCGCCGCGCGCCGGCTGGCTGCTGGCACGCGCGTCCCTGGGACAGCGGCTAATGGCGCTGTCCTGGCCCACCCCACCCCTCCCTGCCCAGACCATGCTCCCCTGGCCCCGCCCCTTTGGAGAGACCCGGCACTTCTGCATGTACTGGGGTTTACGTGCGTGGCTGAGCCCATTGTAAAATGCGAGTGGCGCTCGCAAGGCCCAGCCACGCGTGTAAACCCTGAAATTTATGCGTGTAGCCTTTTTAAAATCCGGGCTTTAGTGTTTTCCAACTCCCTTTCTCAGATTTCATGTATTTTGATTGCTATACTTCATAGCAATTACCATGTCTGTGTCAGTCTGTTGCTTATGCAATGCAAGGAATGCACAGCCCAATGTGTTTTAAACAACATCCAATTGTTTTTAAATTTCTAGTTCTCAACAGAGTAATACATGGAATGTCTGCCAGATCTGAACCATTAGCAGCTCCTACTGTGCTCAGACAGAAAGGAATAACATTAGCATGGACTGCA
This sequence comes from Rhinatrema bivittatum, assembly GCF_901001135.1. Classification (NCBI taxonomy): domain Eukaryota; kingdom Metazoa; phylum Chordata; class Amphibia; order Gymnophiona; family Rhinatrematidae; genus Rhinatrema; species Rhinatrema bivittatum. Next base: position 338,845,924 of record NC_042620.1, on the reverse strand, counting down.
GATCTGGACACTGACTAGACTACATTTCCCTATTTCTAGCATTTGCTATGTTGATCAGTTGCTACTACAGTAAATTAATGTGTTTGTCATTGAAAAGTGTAATACTGGGCACACAGTAAGGTGGAATAATTTATTTTTATATTGCAAAAATATTCCAAGAAATAATTTTCCAAAAATCTGTGCATTTAAGAAATAAAACAAATCAAGAACATTCTAAATAGAGTCACACATTATGTCACTTTATGTCAGAGTCTAAGAATGATGAATATTTTCAGTTTACTCGTTTAATGAATTATCTTCCATTCTCATTTTCCAGAGCTTGATTTTTTTTCTGTAGTTCTAAGATCTCTACTATGCTCTCCCTCCCATCTTTTGTCCATCTCTCTATCTGTTTATGGAATAAGGAATAATTATACCATGATATAGTTCATGGTCTGAATAAGACCATTCCAATTTACTTTAGATTTTGTCCTGGTTTGATCATTTATTGCTTTTTTTTTTTTTTTTTTTTAAATCCCCTCCCATTTAGTCTAGATTTCACAATGACAGTCTTTGACCAGAGTCCCCTGGGGGTTGTAAATGTACCTTAACAGCATCTAAATAGTAAAAGCTGGATACTGGAATCAAAGGCAGATCTCCCACAGGGTATCATACACTACTATCACAGAACCACTGGATCATCCAACCACCACTGTTTTAAATTATTAGAGCTTACAAAATCATTTTCAATACATTTCTGTAGATGAACTATCATGTTTTTATCAAAGCAATAAATGGGTTAGAATCAAGACAAATCTAGAGAGGAGCAGTTTTCCAATTTTGCTAATACTCATCCGGGTGTATAGCAAATACTGTGGAGTGATTGTCCATTCTTAATTTCTATTAGTTGCATCTCGATATAGTATAAATCACTGGTCAGAGGTGAAAATGATTCTAAGTCTTGGCAGTGAGGCATATTATGGTTGACTTTTATTTTTAACTACTTATATAATGTTAATGTGCAGCATTTCTTGCATGGAGTTATGTTGAATAAAAATAGAATTAACCTGAAAGCAATTGTTATTCTTAAGAAGGAGCCAGGTACAGTCAATTTCTACTGCTAACTCAAGTTTTCTTGTATCACAGTCAAGTAATGAACATGGCACTAAGGTTTGATTGGAAGGCATCTGCTGCCCAGGAGCCACATGCTGTGGACTTTGCTCGTGTCGAGAAAAATCAACTAAGCTATTCTACTGCATCTGCTTTCCTGTCAACAATGCAAGACATAATACTTATTTTTCAAGAATTTTTGAATCATAAAAAAATAGCTTTTAAAATCATTCTCCCAAATAACAGATATTGTTTGCTTTCTTCTTCTCTGGTGCTTTCCCTTATTTTGTTTTCATTTCCTTTCCTCTATTAATTGGAAAGACTTTTTTTCTATTTGTTGGAAGAATGATACTCTTTGATTTGGTTCAATATAATACTAATGGATGTCGCTGAAAAGTTCACAATGCACAAAGAGATTCTCAAGAAATATATTTATTTCTAAAACAATGCAAACATAGAAGTGTAGCAGAATGGAGAAATCACCATAATACAACATGGTGCTTGCAATTATGGGAAACCGCAAACACATACAGCAGTACCCTATCACAACCAGCTTCATTGCGTCCAAGAAAATGCCAGTAAGCACCATGGTCTTAGTTGCTTACTCATCTTTTCACAGTGAAGAGAATCCTGACAAAGCAGTATTTGAATGAAGAAATGTAAGTTCTGTACTACAGTTCTGATGATGGCCCCCTGCATCAAGAAATGAAGACTCGTTCACCAGGTATCTAGATAATGTGATTTCTGACTTAAGAAAGAGAATACTGCACTGGGAATCCTGAAATCTTGGTCCCTGTATTTTCACTGGAAGTTTGCAGCACAAATCCTGCTGAAGTACTGTTTTTTTTTTCTTTGTAAAGAAATTGGAATCTTGCATTGAGAATCCTATTAAATTTATGACTAAGAAGCATTTTGGACTTTAGCTGGGTTACTCACTGTTTCCTATGAAAAGTAAACTGCCCTGTTTGAATTAATTCACACTGTTTTGGAAATAAGATGCCAAGTATTTATGAATAACCACTTGGTGTGCTGTGCAGTCTTTTGATATCTATTTGATTGGTTGGAAATGCTGAATCTATTTCATGCAGGCACAGGAGACTAGTTTAAGTAATTTGTTCAGTACTTTGAGTACAGACATGGTATTTATTTTAGACTTAATTGGTTAAATCAGCTAATCTGGACTTTAAAAAGGTTGATGGTGCTAGAAGCAGTGCTATTATGCCAAGGTGTCAACAAACAAGAGAAGTTATTGAGATGGAAAGAAACACAAATAACTTCAGATTTAACAAAAGCAATGCATAATATGGCTGCCATGACTTCTGTTCTCATCCAGCACCCCTGTCCTCACACCATTAATGCACAAACTAACACAAATAACACCAGCCAGAGAATCTTTTGGGAATCAGAAAAAAGCTGCAGCTTTATTAGAAAAACACAACAAAACATTTTCCGCTGAGCCTAACAAATAAAACATCCAAAATCCACCCTGGTGGGCATCCACCACTACCCAATAAAATGTACCCGCAACCAGCCACTCTTACTTCTAGCCCTGAGCCACAAGTGGGATCCTCCAGCATCGGGGAAGGCCACATGGATGGACAGAAATGTGTGGCAGACTGACATGTCTGAACAGGCCTGACATGCCGACCTGAGGAACACCACCGCCAGCTGTCCTGATGATGTCAGGAGCAGCTCCCTATTTAAGGCTTCCTCTGATGCCCCTCAGACACCTCAGCAATAAGTTCTCTTCAATGGCGTAGTGGTTTGCTTCAGTGTACCTGGTTCCTGATCCTGATTCTTGCCTCTATGTTCCTGGTTCCATTGTGAGTCTTCGAGAGTTCCTGTGTTCTGTTCCTGGTCCCCCCGCAAATCTGATCTTCTCTTGAATTCTTGTCTTTGTGGTCTGCCTTCCCTCGACTATCTTCAGCGTCTTTCCTATCCTGTTGTTTCTATTGTTCTTGCCCTTCGGATTGACAATCCAGTGGGAGCACTGAGAGGAGAGGATCACCTTGCTGCTGGCTGAAAGGAACCAGTAAGTTTTGCTTGGGAACATTTTTTAAGTATTGGGGTAAATTAAACTGATGGTGTATATTATTTAGTGTGTTTAAGTGTTTGTGCTTTTAATAGTCAGTAAGGCAGCGAATAAACAGAAATTAGAGTGTATTTGCCAACCCTCCCACCTCTCACCCACCCACCCCTAGCTCATTCTTAAAGCAGACATGACTTATCACAACCACTAAGTAATATTTAACATGAAACTATGTTACAGTATTTCATGGCACCTGTTTAGTTAATATAATTCAGCACATTTAAGTTTGAAATTTTGTGCCTTATTGTGAACCGTTGTGACGGCAATTAGCTTAACGATGGTATAGAAAAGATTTTATATTAAATTAAATGTATAGGCAGGTGCCACTTTCACACTAAAACAAAAACCGAAAACAAACAAAAAAAAAAAATCAGCTTTTAACTTCACTTCACGAATTCCCCACACCTTATTGAGAGTTTGTTTATTCCCCTGTAGGCCATTACCAGACATATAGGGGCGGATTTTAAAAGGGTTACGTGTGTAACCCTTTTAAAACCCTCCTGCGCGCGCCGAGCCTATTTTGCATAGGCTCGGTGATGCACGCATGTCCCGAGGCTTGAAAAAGGGGGCGGGGCAGGAGCCTCCAGGCACAGTGGGATCGCGGACCGGCCGCTGCCAGCGCGCGCAACCTACGCCTGCCCGGAGGCAGGTGCAACTTAAAAGTTAATGGTAAGGGGGGGGGTTAGGTAGGGCTGGGGGGAGGGTTAGGTAAGGGAAGAGAGGGCAAGGTGGGGGGGGGGGGGGCGGAGGGAACGGAGGAAGGCTGCACGGCTCGGCACGTGCAAGTTGCACAATTGTGCACCCCCTTGCGCGCGCTGACCTTGGATTTTATAACATGTGCGCGGGTTGCATGCACAAATCTACGCCCATGCCTAGTTTTTAAAATCTGGCCCATAGTGAATTAACTAATACATTTAAAGGACACTAATTAGACACAATCCTACTCCCATAGCAACCTAAAACTTAACTAGGAACTAAACAAATTTGAGATGAAGGCAGCAGTCCAGCAGCAAGAGGGGGGCCTCCCAGTCTTTTGCATCGAGTGTCACATGTATGATTTTTTACCCACCGGTGAGAAGTTGTACATGTGCATGCGATGCAAAGAGCTCCTGGCTCTCAGAGAACGAGTCCGATCTCTGGGGGCTAGAGTGGCAGACCTGGAGGAGCTGAGGCAGACAGAGAGGCATATAGATGAGACCTTCAGGGACATAGTAGTCAAGTCCCAACTTCAGACTGGCAGCCCTGGTGCTGCCTTGGAGGAAGCAGGTCTCATGATCGGAGAGCATCAACCTAGTGCAGAAGGAAAGGATTCTGTAGCAAGGACCTGCTCTCCAGGTGGTGCATTGTCCTTTTGCACTGAGGATGTGTCTCTAAGGGCTACTGCCCAGGAAGAAAGGGTTTGGTTGGCTGTCATAGTGGGTGATTCGATTATTAGGAATGTAGACAGCCTGGTGGGTGTGAAGATCGCCTGGTAACTTGCCTATCTGGTGCGAAGGTGGCGGACCTCACATGTCAGCTAGATAGGATTTTAGATAGTGCTGGGGAGGAGACAACTGTTGTAGTACATGTGGGCACCAATGACATAAGAAAATGTGGGAGGGAAGTTCTGGAAGCCAAATTTAGACTCTTAGGCAGAGCTCCAATGTGTGAATAAGAAGATGGTGCAAGAAAGACGGATTCAGTTTTGTAAGGAACTGGGGAACCTTTTGGGGAAGGGGGAGTCTCTTCCAAATGGATGGGCTCCACCTTAACCAGGGTGGAACCAGACTGCTGGCGCTAACCTTTAAAAAGGAGATAGAGCAGCTTTTAAACTAGAACAGAGGGGAAAGCTGACAGTCGCTCAGCAGCGCATGGTTCGGAAGGAGGTATCTTCAAAGGATACTAATGATGCATTAGAATTAGGGCATCCCGACAGTGAGGTTTTAATAATTAGAAAAATAGTCCAAGTGCCTGTAACTAAAAACTCACCTGAGCTAACAAATTCTAACTTATCCCTATCAATTAAAAAGCAGAATGAAAATACAAACAAAAAACAAACTTTGAAATGTTTGTATGCTAATGCCAGAAGTCTAAGAAGTAAGATGGGAGAATTAGAATGTATAGCAGTGAATGATGACAGACTTAATTGGCATCTCAGAGACATGGTGGAAGGAGGATAACCAATGGGACAGTGCTATATTGGGGTACAAATTATATCGCAATGACAGATGGTCGCAGCATCTCAAAAAAGATATAGTTGCGAATGCGATGGAGAAGGTACAGAGAAGGGGGACCAAAATGATAAAGGGGATGGAACAGCTCCCTTTTGAGGAAAGACTAAAGAGGTTAGAACTGTTCAGCTTGGAGAAGAGACGACTGAGGGGGGATATGATAGAGGTCTTTAAGATCATAAGAGGTCTTGAACGAGTAGATGTGACTCGTTATTTACACTTTCGTATAATAGAAGGACTAGGGAGCACTCCATGAAGTTAGCATGGGGCACAACTAATTGGAGAATGTACTTTTTCACTCAACACACAATTAAACTCTGGAATTTGTTGCCAGAGGATGTGGTTAATGCAGTTAGTGTAGCTGTGTTTAAAAAAGGATTGGATAAGTTCTTGGAGGAGAAGTCCATTACCTGCTATTAATTCGGTTGACTTAGAAAATAGCCACTGCTATTAGTAGCATCAGTAACATGGGATAGTTTTTGGGTACTTGCCAGGTTCTTATGGCCTGGATTGGCTACTGTTGGAAACAGGATGCTGGGCTTGATGGACCTTTGGTCTGACTCAGTATAGCATGTTGTTATGACTCTTGGCTTTGACTTCATATTGGACTCCTGGCTTTGACTTCGTTTTGGACTCCTGGCTTTGAGTTACATTTGTACTTGACACTGCTTGACCTCCACCTGCCTTTTGACCATTGCCTGCTCACTAACTTGCTTGTCTGCCCAGATCTTCCCAGACCAAGACACTATATGAACTCTGCTTGCTTCTGACCACAGCCTGCACCAGTCTCTGCTGCCTGCCACCTGTCCCGACCACTGCTCATACTGACTCCACTTCTCTCCTGCTGGCCTATAAAACCCTATGTGATGGATCCGTATCTTCACAGAGGCTTGCACCTAAGTCCAGCTGGCTCTGGTACCCAAGGACTCAACCGAATGTGAACGAGGGCTGGTATTGTTGACGCTCCTGTTGGACCTCTGCTCCAGCCAGCTCGACCTGCTGACAGTGGGGACCTACAGGGCTCCTCCCAGTGGGTTGCACCAATTCCATCTTGGCCCAGGTTCCACTTCCACAGCAAATCCCGCCCTCCCAGCTGCACCACCACCAACAACAACCCATAAACAAATAGCAACTAGAGGGCAGGAGGGAGGTTTGAGGCCAGCAAGGCAGAGCCTTCCTTGCCAGTCAGCCTCTCCTGCATTTTTTCCCTCCTGAAGTAACACCCATTTTCCCTTGCCTCCTTGCGACCCGTCCAATCAGTGAGCCTAAATGGGATCCTGAACCGCTTGGATGGCCACAACTGAGCAAGGGAGCACCTCCCTCCTCTCACTACCTTAACTTCCTACCAGGGCCTACCTGGTAGGTGCACAATGTGGCCAGGCTTGATGCCCACATTATCTTGGGCAGTTGGGGTACCAGACCCCACCTGCCCTCTTTATAAAAATTACAAAAAGCCTGTAAATCAGTTTTCTTGAAAAACTGTAAAACAGTATTTTTCTTCTGAGGGCAAGTTAGTTATTGCATGATAGATTTTGCTTTAAGAATGCAATTTGAATTTTTATCCTGCTTTTTCCAAATGATGCTCCACGTGCATTATAGCATGTTTTCTAATTCAGGAACAAGTCCCTGCCTCAGAGGTGAAAGCTAAGTGGGCACCTGAGACAAGCAGGAGATATATTGACTTGCCCAAATTCACAAAGGAAAAACTCAATTCACGGAAAATAAATAGCAAGCAAGCAGAAACCTGTGTAAAAAAAAAAGAAAACAAGAACTGTGGAGCTTTTATCCAGTTGTTACATTTAGATTTTTTGGCCAAATTCCCTTCACCATTTTTGGCAATCATTTTTGTTTCTTAAATGTATGATACCATATCAAATTGAGACCCCCATGATGTAAGCTAAAATATAAAACAGTCCTCTTTAAGGTGATTTTAGTGACATATTTACAAACTGTAGAATGCGCAGGGGAAATGTGCAGAGGGGCAATCTCTTTGTTATATAATTTGTTTTTATCATAGTCAGTCAGATGTTCTTCTCAAGTCTTAGTCCTTGATTTATTGAAAAGACAAAGGAAACAGGATCACCCTAATCCTCAGCAGGTGAACCTAGCAATGTGAAAGCCATATCCTTGAGATCGGCAGGATGCACTCCAAATAGTAGCTGGCAGACTGATTATATCATTGGAGCAGGAAAAACATTGTAATGCTGAAAAATCTGCATCAAATTTGGATTAAATCAGTTGGCTGAATAGTACTAATTGCATTGTAACTGGAAATAAAATGCTCTTTTTTATATTATCTACTTTCTAAAAGAGTAGAAAAAGATTTATTTCAAGAAGATCTACGAGAGTCTACTGATATTTTAAATTAGCTCTTTGGGAGTAATTTTAAGACTTCACCTATAACTGTAATATCTGCAGGTACTTGTGTGCATAGTTCAAATTTTTTTTTAGTTTTCATATCATTTTGTTTTACCATCCTTTAATTGTTTTCCGTTTGTAAGTTTCTTTTTGTTTTTTAATTTGTTTTTCTTTTATGTGCACTATTTTCTTTTAACGTGCACTGGTTCCACCCTGGCCGCTGTGCTGGGAGCCTAACCCCGCTCCACCCCACCCCAGACCACCCATTCCCCGCCCATTTTTGCAAGCCCTGGGATTTGCACGCATCCCGGGGCTTTACGCTTGTCACCGGACCTTTTTAAAATAGGCCCGGTGACAAGGCCCATACTGTTTCGAAAATTCTTGCATATTTTGAAAATAATCACTAGTTCAAGGGTGGCCAACTCTAGTCCTCAAAAGCCACAAACAGGACAGGTTTTCAGAATAGCCACAATGAATGTGCATGAGATAGATTTGCATACAATGGAGGCAGTGCATGCAAATCTATCTCATGGATTTTTATTGCGGGAAACCTGGCCTGTTTGTGGCTCTTGGGGACCAAAGTTGGCCACTCCTGCACTAGTCTGTCAAAACCTCCATCAGTTCACCCAGTCCATTTCCAATTCACCTAGACCCTGTAGCAATTCACCCTGAACCCTCACCAATTCACCCAGACCTCCTACCCAAAAATTGCAGACAAGTCTGCTTTCACTTGAGCTAGTCATTTATTGTACATATGTTGTACATATTCATTCATTTATTGTACATATGTATATAATTGCAAATCCTGTTTATAATTCAATGCAAATTTTCCCATGTTATCTCACACCCTCTTTAATCCCTTGTTAACTTGTTTTATTTGTTCAATGTAAAGCGCCCTGCCTGGCGTCTGTTTGCGTTACACTGTGAACCGATGTGATATCCTGGATGAATGTCGGTATATAAAAATTTTAAATAAATAAATAAATAGTCAATTATCGGATATAAAATTGTAAGAATAAGTTGGTTAATGTATACATGTAAATATCTTATAAAATAGCAACTACCACAGGTACTTAGTGACCCCATTCTGGAACGCCTCTAGACCACTCCTTTTTTTGTGCCAGTAAAAAGTGCATGCAAAACCAAAAGTATAGACATACTTTTCATATTTATATAATAACATGTGCACAAATACAGGCTACTTAAACTAGCATCTGCTATTTTTGTACACAGAATTCTTTTGAAAATTTACTCAGTAGTGGGTAAACGTATATGCATTGTGCAATGATGCACATGCTTTTAGTTTCATGGAGGAAGCCCATTTACTGTAATGTATAATGTAATATAAAAGATGGGAATATTTGATAGGGTGCTTCAGAATCCTAAATCTTTCTTAAGCTGCCACAGGAAACTGTGGGGCTGTGTCTTAGACATTCTACACCCTATAGTCTGACATTCCAGGGCAGGAAGTGGGGGGCACTGTGGGAGAGCTGATAGCACCTAGGAGATGGCAAAAACTTAAATCTATCACTGAGTTATTGCAGGAAACGTGGACTGAAAAGTAGAATGGAACAAGCCCATGTATGTATAGGGATCCTGTTAGTTCCCTGCTAGTACTGGGTCAGGATTATACCATTTGATGTGGGGGTAGACAGATTTGGTGACTGTATGGTTTTCAGCTCCCCCAGGTGACAGCTAGCAATGGTAGTGTCCTCAATGTTTTTCCTGAAAGATCACCATTTTGCCCTTGTGGATCTGTTTTGCTTTCAAGGACGCAGCTATGCTCTCAAATTCTTAACTTTAAGCTTTATGGAGACTTTTGTTTTGGATGAGAGTTTGTTTCCACGCTCTCATGCCACCTTTAACTTATTTGAGTTTGGGCTCAATTAAGCTGTTTTGAGTTTTCTCTTCTAATCAATAGAAGAGGTTCCCTTCTTACAGGTGAAACCCGAGATCACTGGAATCTAAGGAGAGGAAGACTTTAAGACATCCAGAGAAGGAAGAAGGAGAAAGGGAAAAAAAGAAAGGAGATAGGCCACATCAATGGCCAATGACTTTCTACTAAAGATGAGGAGAATGAATAAAAGATATCACCCTTTATATTACAAGAGGAGGTAGGAGTTAAAAACCTAAGGGGCAGATTTTAAAACCTGCGCACGGGCGCAGATTTGTTTGCGCAACCCGGTGTGAACAAATCTAGGCCTGATTTTATAACATGCGCGCAGCCGCGTGCATGTTATAAAATCAGGGTTGGCACGCACAAGGGGGTGCCTGGAGGCTCAGGCCACACCCCGCCCCAGATTGCCCATGCCCTGCCCCTTTTTGCAAGCCCTGGGACATACATGGGTCCCGGGACTTGCGCGCGCCATCGAGCCTATGCAAGATAGGCTCGGGGCGCGCAGGGGCAGCTTTTCGGGGGTTACGCACGTATCTTACGAGTGTAATCCTTTGAAAATCTGCCCCAAAATCCTTAAATCTTTGATACTTCAGTGGGAGGGAAACACCAAACTTGCCCTGTAGTCCAAGGGGAGGAATAATATCATGTAAATAATTAAACTGGAGCAATATTTGAATTTAAGAAAGACTGTAAGTCACAAATTTACTAAAGGCATTTGTAACTAATTTAAAAGTGAAGTACATGCCAGTAAAGACTTTAACTCATCTTTGCGCCTTATCAATAAAAGAGAAGTGTTGGAAACCAAACCACCAAACAACTCTCATGTGTCTTACTGAGTAGTGCCTTTACACTGAGATTATAAGGGCTGTGTACAAGAGATGTAACTCTTGGAAAAGTAAAGAGCAATGTGAGGGCCTTAAAAGGAAAATGTCTTCCTGCCTGGAAATAAATCAAATGGAATTTATACAGTGACCCAACTAAATAAACGTGTGAGATGTGGCCTCTGGCCTTGTTATATGGGTTCAAGCAGCACAGGAGTTACAGATGCATTTGAAAGCAAAAACTGCTAACCTGAATTGATAGCGACACTGAATTGGTAACTTGTGTAGAGAGGCAAGAAGAGAGAGCAGAGGGGTAACTGGAAAAGCAGGTGAGCAGCAGAACTTTAGAGACGGAGGGATATACCGTGTAAGGAAATGAGAAGTTTGTGTTTAATTAGCGTAAATGGTTAATAAAAAGCCTCCCGTGACTCAGTGCATGTAAAGTTTACCTGCAGTCTGCTTCTGCATGTTCTTTTATGTGAACTGGGGAGAGGGGTTTCAAGAGCAGAGTTGGGATAGAGTTCAAACCCATGCACATTTACTTTCATTTTTAAAAGGATGCATAACCTGGTGCAAGTGTCTGTGTTCATACCCGACCAATTGCCCTTTAATTTTAAAAGCAAGCTTATACACATTTGCTTTGAAAATTATGGGTAAAGTCTTTGAGCAAAAAGGTGCACACAGACTTTGCCCAACCTCATAAATTTATAAAATTATCTCCCTAAGAATGCACCATTTCAAATCTAAACAAGAACTTGTAGTAACAAGTGAAATCAGGAAATTGAAGCAAATAGCATTAATGGAGAAGAGGACAGTCATGTACAAATTATAGGTAGGCCAGAGTTTCTGAGACTAAGCTGTTTATTAGTCTTGGATTTCAGTGTGACATCGAAAGCCACTTGACCTTAGGTTCAGTGGACTGTAATGTCAGCAGGATTCCTCCATAAGATTAATAGCTTCTGAATGGTCAATTGGCTGCAATGAAGTCATATTATTCTTACTTATTCCATCCAGCATGACCTTCACTGATTAACTATGCCCATTTTCATGGCGATAAGTAACAATGGATAGCAGTGGTATAATTTCTCAAACAGCTCAATATAATCACAACTTGATAAATCATGACCATAAAATATGGTAGGAAATCAAGACCAGAAATAGTTCTTGCTAGAAAAGATTTAAAATGATCAGCAAATCCACATACCACTACTACCACTTATCATTTCCAAAGCACTGCTAGATATACGCAGCACTGTACAGACACACACATAAGAGGCAGTCCCTTCTCCATAGAGCATACAACTAGTGAGGACAAACAAGAGTCTGTGGGAAGTGTATTTATTGTAGAAAAGTGTTTAAGGTTTAAAAGCAGTTTCAAAACAGTGATGATTTTAGGCTGGATTTGAATATGGCTAGAGAGGGAGCATGATGGACAAAATCAGGAAGTCTATTCCATGCATATGGTACAGAAAGGTGGAAAGTATGGTGTTGGCAATGGAGAAGATGGAGTTCATGAGAAAGGGTGTGAGAAGAGAGAAGTGAAGATAGCTGCAGAGTGAATTCATTTGTAGGTAAGTAAAAGAAGCTCGAACTGTATGTGGAAGCTGATGGGGAGCCAATGTAGTGACTTGAGAAGAGGGATTATGTGATCATAGCCATGTGAAAGGGGTAATAAGTCGTGCAGCTGAAAGCAAATTGCAGTGGAGAAAGATGGATCAGAGAGAAGCCTGTGAAGAGCAAGTGGCAGTAGGCTAAGAGGGAGGTGAAAAGAGTGGATGAGCATTTTGTTGGCATGCTCAGAAAGGAATGGACGGATTTTAAAATATCACAGTGGAAGAAATGACATGTTTTAGCAGTGTTTTGGATGTTTGTAAAGAATTAAAGACATCAAAGATGATCCCAAGTTTACGGATGGAGGATGAGAGCATCTTCTAGAGAGACAGAAAAAAAGTGCGGAAGTGGATTTGGAGGGAAAGATACAGACATCATCCAGGCAATGATGTCAGACAAGCAGGTTGAGATCTGGGACTGAATTCTGGGTGAAAGGTAAAATTATTTGCAGATGTAACTCTGCGTGTTCACAGTAGAAATTCAATTCCAAACTACTGCGATAAATATTCTAATGTAAACCGCAATCAGCTAGGACTTTATTTGAAGGGGATTAATGTGGGATTAAAAAAAAAGTGAAAATGGGGGACAATTTACACAGGGACTTACCTGGATAGCGAAGAAACTACCAGAGAACATTTCTGGAGCTGAAAGTTATCATCCCCTGAGCGGCTAAATCTGAGTTTTACAATGTGGCTAGATATAGCCCAGGAAAAAGGGCTGATCATGGAACTGGTAAGAAGGTCAGGACAGGGAAAGTACATAGCTAGTTATTCACATGCAGAGCAGGTGCACAGGGTTTCCCTTTGAAATTTAGCTTGAAAGTCTGTGGGTAGAAATGTACATGAGGACTTTCAATCCGCCTGACATGCAGAACATTATCTCCACAACATATTGCTGAAGTCCTCAGGCAGCCATCTCTCAGTGTTACTGATGTGCATTCATGTTATTAATTGTTCTGAACCTGGTTGTGTTGTGTTTTAACATTTGTATTTATATTTATTTTTTGGCTTTAGTTTTTATATTTATTTTTTTGGCTCTAGTTTTCATTTATAACTCCTATATGACAAATGTCAGCTCCTTTGCTACCAGATGTCAGCAAGAGCTGTCTGGTCGGGTTGCTGAAGGACAGACCACTAAAACCACAATTTCATTCAACAGGGGTCTTCATTTATTTGCAGTGCTCACACACTATTGCAAGCCTTTTGCTTGTTCACATCGGATGTCATATTCAGCCGCTGTGCAGCTTTGCAAGTCAGCCACAGTCCTGAATATATCCGGCTATCCTAAAGTTAATCAATTGAGTTTATCCAGCTAACTTTAGGACAGCTCTAAGAGATGACCAGAGTTAGTGCACACTAAATCAAAATATTGCACACTATTGCAGACAAATTTTCAAAAGAGTTACACAACATACTGTCGTAGCAATTTTCAAAAGCCTACTTACATGGGTAAAGTGCATTTATGTGTGTAAAGCCCAGTTTTAAGCATGTCAATGTTTTTTAACAACAGGCCCATAGTGTGTGCTAAATCAAATACAGGTGAATTTTAAAAGCCCTATACACGCTAAAGCTGGGAAATATTCAAGTATCTCAGGCCGCTGCGTTCCACACGGATTTTAAGAAGCGCCCAAGTATGTGCATATTTCTCAGTGTGCACACAAAAGGGAAAGGCAAAACAGGGGGCGGGGTGCACAAGTATTTACGCGCAGCTGCTGGGGTATCCTACCATGTAACTTTGCTTCTGCCACAGATGGCGTGCAAATAATAAAAAAAAATGAGGCTGGTTAGCGGGGTTTTAAGGGCTGGGGCTAAAAGGGTAAAAGGGAGGCATATTAACTAGGGGGGTTAGGAAGTCCTATCCTTTACCTGGGTGAACTAGAAATGGACTGGGGCAACTGGTAATTGCGGCGGCGCACATATCCAAATAAAATCTCCCACTTATGCGGTAGAGCTAGCTATTTGCACGCAGATGCACATGTCCATGTAAAATTGCGTGCAGATGTACACGCATACAGCCAATATTATACTATGCGTGCATGTACATGCGAATGTTATAAAATGGCCGCATCCATTGGCGCGAGCTGGCATATGCACATACATGTGTACCCACATGGCTGAGTTATCATCATAGAAGCAGATTTTAAGACCTGCGTGCAGGCACACATGTGCACGTTTGCTGGTGCACATACATCAATATGGTGATTTTATAACATACGTGCATATATGTGCGTATATGCGCATGTGTTATAAAATTGGCTATATGCACATGTAGGTGTGCATGACTTTATACTGGCGTGCATATCTGTATGCAAATGGCGACTTGAGAGTGTAAGTGGGAGGAATTTTAGTATCAACACATGCCGACGCAATTACCTGTTTCTCCAGTTTGTTCCACTATTTTGATTAGTGCACACTATCTGGTTGATTTTGAAAGCCCTATGAGTGCCGAAGCCAGGAGATATGCGTGTGACTCGGTGCTGTGTGCACCACGCACCACGCACATTTTAGAACCCACATGGGTACACGCGTATCTCCCGGTATGTGCATAAAAATATTTTTTTCATCAAAAGGGGCAGGGTGTGGGCGTGGTCTTGGTGGTGCGTGGGCGGGACATGGGCTGGCTGAACTGCACTATGAAGGCTATAGGTAAGCATTTACAGACACAAATTCACCGGGATCCCCTGCTGGGTAACTTTACTTCTGCTATGGATGGCATGTAAGTCATGTAACAATAAAATACTAGGCTATTAAAGCTCAGGGATCATAGGGTACAAGGGAGGCAAATTAGCTAGAAGGTTTAGGGAATCCTTTACTGGGGCAAACTGGGAACAAACTGCAAGTTATAAAATCGGGTGTACAGGTGCGCGCGCCGGGTAGAACGCGCACATGTACACCCGTGTGCAACATTTTAAAATCTACCCCTATATGCACATACTTTATAAAATATCTGTTATATATTTTAATTTGTAAAATGTATGCGTGCATGTTTATAAAATAGGTAAGCAATTGCATTGCCATACATATATTCGTGCATACTTACCTGCATACTTTCAGAGAAGAATGCTATATTTTATAAACTGTACACGACCCACTGCACAGTTTATAAAATTTTAGGATCAATCTCCATGCATCCGCTTACACACACATCCACTATTGTGAATAGGTTTGAAAGATAGGCTTATTGTTTGGAAGTCTTCCTGGGTGTGGGGTTAGATTAGGAATGGAAACAAGACACAATTTTTTTTTTAATTTTATTTTTATTGCATTTTAATTTCTTACATAAACAATCCATTGTGATTGAAATATTAGGTGATTTACAATGAGCTTGTTTCACAAGAAATACAAATATTAAGTAATAGTGTTCTTTAAACCACACAATTCTCAATAAGAAGTATGTAGGGGGAGGCTACTAACACATCTTAGGAGCGAGCAAAGCTTAGGAAAAAATAGTAAAAAGAAAAAAGATGGCAGCCGTATATTTACCTAATACATGCCATCTGAAACTGTCTAAGTTGCATTGGAGTGTGAATCCAAAAAGAAATGGAGTTGTGAGGGTTCGAAAAAAATATATACTGAGTTACAATATTTAACTACACATTTACTATGCGTAGCGGAGAACAAATTTTGAGCAAACAATTAAAGCTTCCATTCTCATTTCTATGAATTTTTTTCTCCTTTCCTGCATTGACCGTGTAATATCGGGAAATAGCCATACTTTTTGGCCATAATACGTTTCAGTTCTATTTCGAAAAAAACATTCTCAGTACATTATTTTTCTCAGTGATAAATGCGAAAGTTACAAATAGGACTCCTCTTATAGTAATAAGATCCTCATGAGATAGCTCCAATAGCTCGGATATATTCAGCTGACCTTGAGGTTCCGAATTCTCTTGCTCTTCTTCCCGTTTCTTTTGTGGAAAATAGTAGGCCTTTAAAATTAAGGGTAAAGCCTCTGTAGGTATTTTCAATATCACATTTAAATATTTCTTGAATAAATCAATCGCTGTGAATTTGGGTTAAAACCGGAAAATTGAGCACCCTTATATTTAAGCTACGGTGAGTTCTCCATATTTTCTATTTTCTTATTTAACACTGTCTCTTGTTGGATAGCATGTTGCTGATTACTCTCAACCACTTTTATTTTATTTTCCATTTCCTGTAATTTCTTATCCTGAGCGTCGATTCTTTTCACATTTTCCATACTTTGTTTATTCGATTCCATACATGTTTTAGATAAGTTAATAACAGCAGCTTCTATTGTGGCCAGTGCGACCCAAATCAAATCCATAGTTATTACTACCGGTTTTACAAGAAAGGAGGTAAACTCTTGTACTGACTCACCCCATACTGCGGCTTCAGAATCAGTGTCCCGATCAATTTCCAGCGTCGGATTTTCTAAGCTGTTGTCTCTCAGTGTCCATGGTAAATATCCTTCCAAGTGAGGCGTTCCTCCCGGTTCAGCCACTTCCAGGCCTCCAGGCACAACGGGGCTCTCCGGGGAGTTCGCTGATGTTACCTCCCGTTTCTCTCTCTCTCAAGCTGGAGTGGGGACGGGGTCTTTGGCGCGCCGGGACTCAGCGAGATTTCCTCTGCCAAGGACTGAGATATTCGCTCCATGTCTTTGTCCAACGCTCTCTCGCTCCCGGCTCCTTCGGTGTTGAAGAGAAGAAGGTTGAAATTTTAACTTGTCCTGCTTCTGGGGTCTCAGTAATTGCCTGACTCTCTCGAAGCCGGGCCTTATGTTTAGTATGTGGCATTTGTTCTTAGCGGTAAATATTTCTCTGAGGAAAAATTTCAACAGCACAGCCTTCTCCCCCTTCTCATGCGACCGCCATCTTGGACTCCTCCCCTTCAATACAAATAATTTTGCAGGGAAAAAGTACCTTCAAATATAGGACAGGCAAATCTCTGCGGGTACATTTCCTGGGGCAATTTTTAAAGGGAAAGTAAAACTGGTACAAAGTCAGCAGATAAAAGCACCAGCAGACTTTACATTTCCCCTAATAAAAGGTTTCCAAACCTTGCTTGTATTATATATATATATATATATATTAAAGTGAGAGTAAGGGCTATCAAATATAAGCAAAGGGAGAAGATTTTGGAAATGGGGAGAGAAGGGGAAGGTGAAAGGATAATGGATTAGGTGGGAAGAGGTTACAATTATGGTCCCTCTAATCAGCTAAATGTGAGAGTTAAAATCTCAATGCACTCAAATTTAGCTACATAAAACAGGTGCCAGAATGTAGGCGTTCCTGGAGCGGCCTTTCAAACTAAGGGGGAGATTTATCAAGCCACCATAGGGCTATACCGTACGAGAAAAGCTATGGGGTAGATTTTCAAAGGGTTACGTGCGTAACCCCCGAAAACCTACCCCAAACCCCCCCTGCGCGCACCGACCTATCTTGCATAGGCTGTCGGCGTGCGCAAAGCCCTGGGTCGCGTGTAAGTCCCGAAGCTTTCCTGGGGGGCGTGTCGGGATGCGTGCCGTGGCCGGCGCGTCATTCGGGGCATGTTGGGGCATGTCGTGGCTGGCGCGTCATCAGGGGCGTTCTGGGGGCATGGCTGTGGCCTCCGGACCAGCCCCCGGACCAGAACATGGCGCGCCGGCGGCTGGCCTGGCAGGCGCAAGTTACACCTGCCTTGGGCAGGCGTAAGTTTTGCAACAATGGTAGGGGGGGGTTTAGATAGGGCCGGGGGGGTGGGTTAGGTAGGGGAAGGGAGAGGAATGTGCGGGGGGGGGGGGGGGGGGTGGAGGGAATGGAGGCAGGCTGCGCGGCTCGGCGCGCGCAGGCTGCCGATTTTGGAAAGGCTTGCGTGCGCCGACCCCGGATTTTAACAGATACGCTCGGCTATGTGCGTATCTATTTAAATCCGGCGTACTTTTGTTTGCGCCTGGTGCACGAAAAAAAGTACGCGCACGCGTAGTTTTATAAAATCTGCCCCTATATTTTGTGTGATATAGTGCAATATTATGATATCGTGCATTTTTTAAATATAAAATCTACCGCTCATGATCAGCCTGCACCACATTGCACCATTTTGCAATCAAAAACAAGCTTTGTGGCCATAAAGCTTGTATTATAGCATTATTTTACATCCATAAAACAACATTCTGCTGCCTGGTCCTGAGACAGCAGTATTAGGTCACGGATCAAGCTAGCAAACATTAAAGTAGTGGCAGGAGCATGCTGGACAGCTCCTGCTTTTATCAGCTTTTCACTCAGCAGTGGGTAGGAAGACGAGTGGCAGCAGCAGTGGAGATGAGCAGAAAGGCTGCCCCTGCTGCAATGAACAGATGCCCTGTCACTCTCAGGAAGTGATGTCAGTGGCAGGGCTATTGGGGTGGCTCCAGGCTCTCTAAACTGCAATGTGCAGAGCAGTTGCTCTGGTTTGCCCTTCTAGCTCCACTGTGCCTGGCATTTATAACGGCACCTTCCAGCTGATATGGATAAGAAATAGGGATGCTCATAGACATGTCAACAATATTATCTAAGTGGTTTATTGTCATTTTCAAAATAAAATAATAGAAAAAAAAAAAAAAACAAGGTCATGTTTTTCCTTTTATTGTTTTAGTGCACACTGTTTGGGAATAGTGCACACTAATATTCAGAAATTTGGTGCAACAGCCAGAAATATTGTGCATTCTTTCCCAAATGTAAAAACTGAAAAATAAATTGAGGAAACATTAACAAAACTGAAAACTGACCCCCAAATGACATGACATGACACGAAACATCATATTTTTTCCTGCCCATTCCAATTTAAGAAAATTTATTTCTATACCGATACATAAATTTGTTAAAAAAAAAATGCATGCCATATTTTAAGTGTAAGTGAGAGCATTTAAGAACCCTGGAGAAGGTGATATTATAGTACGCTAGCATTTAATCCAATCAGCAATTTGATCTCAATAAAGTGATGATACTGTCCATTACCTATCACCCTTTGGTACTGGAAATGTTCATCTATCATCGATAGGATGGCAGCAGACATGCATTCTCAGTGCATTATATAAAATTTATTGTCAAGCAACTGGGACTTTGATTGGAAGGAGTCTGTTTATTGTCATACTTCTATGGCATGCAATTTATAATCATAAACACTGACACCCTGAAAGGTGTCCTTTATGGCGCATGAATGCCTGACCAAGGGACAAACAATCTAATCATAAATCTTCATTCAATTCACTTTAAGCTATTTAGTAGTAATACCCCAAATGTTTCTTTTAGCGCAGTTTAAGCAAAGCCCATTTTGTTAGATGACTGTTTAAAAGATTATAGTCTCTGTGCGCTTAAACAAAATATATTTGAAAAAAAAAAAGTCAAGGGGGACTTTAAAGAAAATAGTTTGAATAAAAATATCTAAAGTGCATCAAAAGGGAGACTCCAAAGAAAACAGAATGTCTGAAATAACGTTTACACTGCATACAAATGATCAGATCTCTTTCTCTTTCTCTCTCCCCACATGTATATGAACCTGCTTAGAATGTTTGAATCAGTACATATATGTCTTTCAGAACTAGGCAATTTCTAAGGAATCATTTCACTCACATTTGGGTGATAGATTTCTTGTGAATACAAATAATTAAGCTAAGTGTTAAAAAAAAATACAGTTAAGAAGCCCTGCAGATCTTCAGAAATGTGAATGAAACCCTTGGAATGTTCCCCATTCAGTTTAACATAAGAAGCAATCAGGTTTGTTAAAATATAACATGATCCTTACTACCTCTTGAGGAGTAGCCTGGTGGTTAGAGGGGTGGGCTATGACCCAGGAGACCAGTGTTTGAATCCTGCTGTTGCTCCTTGTGACTGTGGGCTATTCCCTTTACTCTCCGGCCAACCGTTGCTGGCTGCGAAAGATAAGGACCTGTTTTGCCCCAAATAACTACATCTTTTATGTAGTTATTTGGTATGAAAGCCGGCAGCCATCGCACCACTGCCCCCTGCTTCGCCCTGCCTGCTCCCCGTTACGGATTTTCTAAGGTCTGCGACCTTAGAAAATCCAGGCCTTAGATTGTAAGCCCTCTGGGGATAGGGAAATACCTACAGCCCCTGAATGTAATCCACTTTGAAGCACTGAAAAAGTGCGAAAAGCGGAATATAAATCTATCTAAATAAAAAAAATAAATAAAAACCTCTGCTTGGATATGTGAAGCCACGTTTCTGACATCAAAAATATGTAGAGTTAGATTAAGAAGGTCACCTGAGCATGACTCCTGTCATGGTGTCAGCTTGAACTAAGTATTATATGTCTAATATGCTTGCCCACGCTCAGTCCTTGCAGTGCCTCAAAATAGCTTACACAGTACAACTAAACGTAAAACAACGGGAAAGGGGAGAGAGGAAAAAGGAAATACAAATAGAAATCTGGATAAAGATTTGTAAGGATAACTTTAAAAGAACTGCGCCTGGCAGCATATACATGCATATGTGGCCATGCGTAGTTTTGCCATAGTATTTTATAACATGCATATATCACATATGCACATATTAAAAATGTGCGTGTCTTTACCCCACACTGTACGCAGGCCAATGCGCAGCTACGTGCAATGCACATAATTCAGTTCATTGAACACGTGCACTATCCAGGTGGATTTACGCGCGTGGGGGGAGGGTTAGGCACGCCGGGCCTATTTTCAAAAGGCCTGGCGGCGTGCGTAAAGCCCCGGGACGCGCGTAAGTCCCGGGGCTTGAAAAAATAGGCAGGGCAGGGGTGGGCGAGGGCAGGGCATGGCCAGAGGCCTCTCGTTGGCCGCTGGGCCCTGGGATCGCGCGCCGGCACTTGGCCAGCACGTGCAAGTTACGCCTGCCTCTCGCAGGCGTAACTTCTGGGATAAAGGTTATGGGGGTATTTTTTTTCGGGCTGGGGCGGGACAGGTAAGGGAAGGGAGGGGAAGGTGGGGGTGGGGGGGCTGAAGGAAAGTTCCCTCTGAGGCTGCTCCGATTTCAGAGCATTCTCGGATGGAATGGGGACAGCCATCGAGGCTCCCCTAGGGCTCGGCATGCGCAAGGTGCACATGTGTGCACCCCCTTGCGCGCGCCGACCCCGGATTTTATAACACACGCGCGGCTGAATCTGGCAGCAAATATTTGATCCTAAAAAAGGCAGAGTGAGGTATTTTGTTTTCAAAAACCCAAGGAGTGGTTCTGGATCGGGGTAGACAAGAGAGGAATCTGGGGTTCATCATATTTGGTCATCTCAAGATGGCCCAATATGGTCAAGACAATGACAAAATCTAGGAAGATGCTTGGGTACAAAGAGGGAGGAATGGTCAGCAGAAAAAAAAGAGGTGATATTGACCCTGTATGCCCCATTTGAAATCCTTTGTTCGATTCTGGAGACCACACCATCAAAAGGATTAAAATATAGTCCAGAAGATAACTAAAATGATCAGTTGTCTTTGTTATTAAGCATATGGGGACTGATTTAAATGTCTAAACTTGTATACCCTAGAGGAAAGAAAGAGATATGGTTAAAACATTCAAATACCTCCAAGGTATCAATGCACAGGAGGCAGGCATCTCTGAATGGAAAGGAGGCTCTGGAACAAGGAGGCAACCTCAGGAGAAATGCATGGAAATATTTCTTCACAGGATGCATGGAGCAACCTCCCAGTGGATGAGGTGGAGAGAAGGGTAGTATCCGATAGAGATGTGAATCGTGTCCTCGATCGTCTTAACGATCGATTTCGGCTGGGAGGGGGAGGGAATCGTATTGTTGCTGTTTGGGTGCGTAAACTATCGTGAAAAATCGTTAAAATCGTGAGCCGGCACACTAAACCCCCCTAAAACCCACCCCGACCCTTTAAATTAAATCCCCCACCCTCCCGAACCCCCCCCCCCCAAATGCTTTAAATTACCTGGGGATCCGGCAGTGGTCCAGAACGGCGGCGGTCCGGAACGGCCCCCTCAATAGAATCGGGTTGTCTTCAGCCGGCGCCATTTTTCAAAATGGCCGCCCAAAATGGCGGCGGCCATAGACAAAAACGATTCCACGCAGGAGGTCGTTCCGGACCCCCGCTGGACTTTTGGCAAGTCTTGTGGGGGTCAGGAGGCCCCCCCAAGCTGGCCAAAATTTTCCTGGGAGTCCAGCGGGGTTCTGGGAGCGATTTCTTGCCGCGAATCGTTTTCGTTCGGAAAATGGCGCCGGCAGGAGATCGACTGCAGGAGGTCGTTCAGCGGCGGTCCGGAACCCCCGCTGAACGACCTCCTGCAGTCGATCTCCTGCCGGCGCCATTTTCCATACGAAAACGATTCGCGGCAAGAAATCGCTCCCGGAACCCCGCTGGACTCCCAGGAAACTTTTGGCCAGCTTGGGGGGGCCTCCTGACCCCCACAAGACTTGCCAAAAGTCCAGCAGGGGTCCGGAACGACCTCCTGCGTCGAATCATTTTTGTCTATGGCCGCCGCCATTTTGCGGCGGCCATTTTGAAAAATGGCGCCGGCTGAAGACAACCCGATTCTATTGAGGGGGCCGTTCCGGACCGCCGCCGTTCTGGACCACCGCCGGATCCCCAGGTAATTTAAAGCATTGGGGGGGGGGATTTAATTTAAAGGGTCGGGGGTGGGTTTTAGGGGGTTTTAGTGTGCCGGTTTTCCTGCCCTCCCCCTTCCCCCGATTTACAATTTTTTAACGATAAATCGGGGGAATTGGTATTGTATCGTGGCCCTAACGATTTTTTGACGATTTAAAATATATCGGACGATATTTTAAATCGTCAAAAAACGATTCACATCCCTAGTATCCGAATCCAGTAAAGCATGGGACAATCACAGGGGGATCCCTAATGGAGGGATAGGGATTATAGAACTGAGCTGCTGCTGTGGATGGGGCAGATGATAGGCTCTCTGCTCTTCTTCTGCCATCATGTTTCTTTCATGAGAGGTGGGGGCTGTGGCCCACTGGGAGAGGGAAAAGGGGGAGAGGTTATTAGAAGTAGAGAGGTGATGTTAGGGGGGTTGAAACTGTGAGGGGGCAGAAGACACTGAAGAAAAAGTTATAGAAATGTTCTTCTGGTCTGCCCAATAAGTCAAGATGTTCTGTATGGCTCTTTTGAGAACAATTTTGAGGACCCTTGGTATACATTAATATTGCTGGGCTTGGAGGAAACAAAACATAACAGACCTAGAAGAGAGCCAGTTAGTGATTGAAAATAATGGGCGAGCTGCATAATGCAGTTTTTTTGCCTTTGCAGCTAATAAATTTACTGTTCCCTAATGTGCTGTGCTTCATCAGTTTATTCCCTATAGTTCCATACATTGCTCCAGTATTTGCTTTGAGCTAAAATACTGTACTTGCCTATAGTTTTATTTCCGTTTGCCACTATGAAAAAAACAGTGCAACAAAGTTAAAGGACAGAACAAAGATTTATGAATCCATGAGCAAAAGCATTTGCAGCATTTTGTGTTTCATATTCTGTATTAAAAAGGGGGAAAATATTATTTCCCTGTACGTACCAGGATCAGTCCAGGACACCTGGGTTGTGACTCCGCACCAGTAGATGGAGACAGAGCAAGACCTGTCGGGCATGCCCATATATGGTAACGTGCCTCACACAGCCCCTCAGTCTTACTCTGTCTCCAGTAGATGGTGCAGGTGCAGTCACAGCCTCTGCCTGCCCTGGGTTAGATAGTCAGGGTTGGTTTTTTCTTTGTTGGTTTTTGACAGGAAAAAAAAAAAAATTTAACTAGAAGACTAATAATTTTTAGAAAGAAAAGGTCCCCGTTTGTCCTGCCTCCCAGGGGGGTTAGAAAGTTCTGAGGGGACCAGCCCCATCCTGGTCGAGGCCACTGCTAGGGTCGAGGACCCGACTGGTTAAGTAGCAGCGTTGGGGGTGACACCGGGGAGCCCGGTTCACTCACCCCCATTGGAGCAGGAGCCTCAGGACCGGGGACAGCGGCGAACTTGGTAAAAAAAAAAAAAAAGTAAATGTTTTTTTCTTCGCGCCGGTTGTCCGTTTCTTTGGGGGAGGGGCCGCCTCGAAGGCTTTTCAATTTAATTTAATTTAAATTTTTTTTGTGGTAATTTATTTTCCCTCGCGGTCGGATGCCGAGGGGGTCGGTCTGCCGCGCGCGCGTGCCGAGCCGCGCGCGCGCGTCTTTCCCGCAACGGCATTTGTTCAGTTTGTGTTTCTGGAGGCGAGGGACCGTCCGGAGCCGGTCGGGGAATGGGGGAGGGGGGGGGGGTGTCAGTCCCGGGCGTCGCAATCACTGCTGCGTGTAGCCGTGGCGGCAGACGAGCCTGCTGAGCTTTTTCCTCTCAGCGCAGGAGTGGCGGCCATCTTGGCTACAGGCTGGGAAGTCGCGCGGGAGGCTGCTGCTGATGGTGGTCCACCTCCTGCGCTTTCTCCGCACCAACGGCCTTCGGGGGGGGGGGGGAGCGCCCCGGGGGGGGGGGGGTCGAGTCCCCGGTGGAGGCCAGAGCGGACGATGTGTCTTTGGACTCCGAGTCCTCATTTTCTTCAGATTTTGTGCTTTTATTGCGCAAAGTCCTGAAATATAAAAGGCGCAGTCGAAAAGCGGGAAAGTCATCTCCAGTGAAGGGATCCGGCAGAGGTTCCAGATCCCGGAAGAGGAAATCCAGAGAGGGTTCGAGCGGTACCCCAGCCCCTCCTAGGCGGAGGCGCCCGGTGCGGGGCATCCCTCAAGACATGGTCACCGACTCCACCTCACAGGAGGAGGCAGATCCGTCCGAGGAACCCCTGGAAGGGGCTGAGGGAGCAGCGGGAGAAGGTCCCTCCCAGCCGGATATGGGAAAAGGAACGCCGGCTGTTGAGGGAGATGACCCGAAGGTGGTCCGACTGTTTCGGAGGGAAGAATTGTCCCCGCTTATCCCGGCTATCCTCCAGGAGCTGGGGGTGGAGGCTCCGCCGGTGGTATCTCGACCAGGAGCTAAAATGGATCCGGTCTTATTGGGGCTCACTGGGCCAGCAGTGGCCTTCCCTTTCCACTTCTCAGCTTCGGATATTTTGTTCCGCGAATGGGATACCCCAGAGTTGGGTCTAAAGGTCAGCAAAGCCATGGATAAGCTCTACCTGTTACCAGAGGACGTGCTAGAGCTCTTGCGGCTGCCAAAGGTAGATGTGGCAGTGTCCGCAGTGACAAAGCGGTCGACGATTGCAGTCACAGGAGCCACGGCAGGCAGATCACAGGATAGAAAGCTGGAGCTGCAGCTTAAGAAGATTTTTGAAGTGTCGGCGTTGGGTGTCCACGCAGCCATCTGCAGTAACTTCGCCCTGCGGGCCAGCTTGCACTGGGCGCAGGTCCTCCAGGCTAATGCAGACCTCTCGGAGGAGGAGGCCACGCAGGCAGATCGTTTGGAGGTGGCAATAGTGTACAGTGCCGATGCCCTCTACGACCTCTTCCGTACGTCGTCCAGATCCATGGTTTCGGCGGTTTCGGCCCGTCTTCTCCTCTGGCTCCGCAATTGGGTGGCAGATGGGTCATCCAAGGCTCACCTTGGGGCACTGCCGTTCAAGGGGAAACTATTGTTTGGTAAACAGTTAGATGATTTGATGTTGTCCCTCGGGGAAAATAGGGTGTTTAAGCTGCCTGAAGACAGGTCTCGTACTCGGTCCTCTTTCTCCAGTAGGTCCCGTTTCCGAGGAAACAGGAAGTCGCGACCTCAGAGGTCCTCCGGTCCCTCCTACCGTTCGGGTTCCTCCCGGTCATCTTCGTGGCCGCAGTCCTTTTGTGGAAAACGGTATGGTCGTCAGGGGGGACCCCCAGCGAGACTGCGGTCCAAAGCCTCCCAATGAGATAAGGTCGGTCCATCCCTCGTGTCAGCTCCAGTCGTTCATTCCAAATGTAGGAGCCAGGTTGGAGTTGTTTTCCGAGGAATGGGCCAAAATAATGTCGGATCAATGGGTCCTCAGCGTGATAAAGCACGGTTACGCATTAGATTTTGCACGGACCCCGACAGACAAGTTCCTGGTGTCACCCTGCAAGTGTCCAAAAATGTCCGCAGCAGTAAACGGTACCCTTCGACACCTGGAAGACTTGGGAGCGATCTCCCCCGTGCCGCCCGGTCAGCGAGGTATGGGCCGTTACTCCATTTACTTCATCGTGCCAAAGAAGGACGGCACGTCAAGGCCAATCCTAGATCTCAAGGGGGTAAACAAATGCCTTCGCATTCCACATTTCAAAATGGAGACGATTCGATCCGTGATTGCCTCGGTCTGACCAGGTGAATTCCTAGCTTCCTTGGATCTCATGGAAGCTTACCTCCATATCGGCATTCATCCGTTTTATCAATGGTTCCTCAGGTTTTGCATTCTGGGCAGGCACTACCAGTTCAGGGCTCTTCCCTTCGGTCTCGCCACGGCTCCCCGCACGTTCACCAAGGTGATGGTAGTGGTGGCGGCTCAGCTCTGACGAGAAGGGTTCCTGGTACACCCCTACTTGGACGATTGGTTGATTCGGGCCAAGTCCGAGATTCAGTGTCATCAGGCGGTCGACAGAGTCCTTCATCTTTTGCAGTCCCTGGGATGGGTTGTCAATCTCAACAAGAGTCACCTGGTACCCACCCAGTCTTTGGAGTATCTGGGAGCCCTGTTCGATACAAGACAGGGTAAGATTTTTCTTTTCAGAGAGCGGGTGTGCAAGCTTCAGTGTCAGGTGCACCGGTTATCGTCTCTTCGGCTTCCGCAGGTTTGCGATTATCTGACGGTTCTAGGTTCTATGGCGTCAACGCTAGCTTTGGTTCCCTGGGCTTTTGCTCATCTACGTCCGTTACAATACGCGTTGCTTTCCCGCTGGAAGCCAGTGTCGGAAGACTTCCACCTACCACTGCCGCTGACAGCCCAGGCGAGGGACAGTCTTCTCTGGTGGCTAGAAGCGGACCACCTGACTTGCGGAGTGTCCCTGTTGCTGCCCGATTGGTCGGTGGTCACTACGGATGCCAGTCTCTCCGGTTGGGGAGCAGTCTGCCTAGGCAAGTCAGTGCAGGGCCGGTGGTCCTTGGCTCAATCTCAGTGGTCCATCAATCGCCTGGAGACCAGGGCAGTTAACCTGGCGCTACAATCCTTTCTGCCGCTAATACGGGGAAAGGTGGTCCGGGTGCTCTCGGACAATGCTACCACCGTGGCGTACATAAATCGTCAGGGGGGGGACAAGAAGTCCACTGGTGGCAGAGGAGGCGCAGCTCTTGATGTGCTGGGCAGAACAACACCTCAGCAACATTGCGGCGTCTCACATCGCCGGAGTTGACAACGTTCAGGCGGACTTCCTCAGTCGTCATCACCTGGATCCCGGAGAATGGGAACTGGTGGAGGACGCTTTTCGCCTTATTTGTGAAAGGTGGGGGACGCCACACATGGACCTGATGGCCACGTGGCAAAACACAAAGGCTCCTCGATTTTACAGCCGCCGTCGAGAGAGAGGGGCTGAGGGCGTCGACGCGTTGGTCCTGCCCTGGCCGACAGACGTGTTGCTGTATGTATTTCCCCCTTGGCCGATGATAGGCAAGATACTTCAGCGCATAGAGTTGCACTCGTCCAACGTGATCATGGTGGCACCGGAGTGGCCGCAGCGCCCGTGGTTCGTGGATCTCATTCAGTTGTCGGTAGCTTTTCCCCTTCGGCTTCACGGCTTCGCAGGACTCTTACGTCAAGGCCCTGTTTGTTTGGAGGATGCGGATCACTTTTGTCTCGCGGCATGGCTTTTGAGAGGCAGCGTTTGAAGAAGAAGGGTTATTCGGATGCGGTGGTAACCACGTTGTTGCGGTCCAGGAAGCAGTCTACGTCCTTGGCTTACGTTCGAGTCTGGGTAGTTTTTGAGGAATGGTGCGCGGAGCGCAATGTGGATCCTATCTCAGCTTCCGTCTCCAATGTTCTATCTTTTCTTCAGGCGGGTCTTGCCAAAGGTCTCTCGTGTAGTACCCTTCGGGTTCAAGTGGTGGCGCTGGGCTGTCTGCGGGGCAAGGTGCATGGGGTATCCCTAGCACTACACCCGGACATCGCGCGCTTCCTTAGGGGGGCTAAACATCTCCGTCCTCCTTTGCGTCATCCTTGTCCGTCCTGGAATCTCAATTGGGTACTCTCCTCCCTGTGCTCATCTCCGTTTGAACCAATTAAACGGTCAACTCTCAAGGATCTTATGTTGAAAACGGTTTTCCTTGTCACGATTGCCTTGGCAAGGCGGATCTCAGAGTTGCAGGTGCTGTCATGTAGGGAGCCGTTCTTGTGAATCTCGGATTCCGGGGTTTCCTTACGTACGGTCCCATCCTTCTTGCCAAAAGTGGTGTCGGCGTTTCATTTGAATCAGTCGATTGAGCTTCCCGCTTTTTCGGTTCCAGAGTCGTCGGAGCCGAAGGCGAAGGAATTACGGAAGTTAGATGTGCGGAGGGTCCTCCTCCGCTATCTATAGGTTACTAACCCTTTCTGGGTCTCGGATCACCTCTTTGTTCTGTTTTCTGGTCCAAAGAGAGGTGGTGTGGCTTCCAGGACTACGATCGCCCATTGGCTCAAGGAGGCCATTGGCTCAGCGTACGTAGTGCGGGGAAAGCCTGTTCCTGCGGGTCTCAGAGCCCACTCAACACGATCGCATGCTGCTTCATGGGCGGAATCTTCTCAGGTGTCGCCTCAGGAAATTTGCAGGGCGACTACTTGGAAGTCGTTGCATACTTTTACAAGACATTACCGGCTGGATGTTCAGGCCACTGATTCCGGGGGTTTTGGAGAGAGGGTACTCCGAGCGGGAGTCTCTAGTTCCCACCCTCGGTAAGTTGGCTCTGGTACATCCCAGGTGTCCTGGACTGATCCTGGTACGTTCAGGGAAAGGGAAATTAGTTTCTTACCTGATAATTTTCATTCCTGTAGTACCATGGATCAGTCCAGGATCCCGCCCGTGTTTGCTGATCTGAAGTAACGGAGAGTCCGCTCATTGTTTATTTACCTAATCAGTTTGTTTGTTTTGCTCCCTCGGTTGGGGAGTTCTGTTCCAGTTGAGGGTTTTTGAATTGCTCCACGTTGAAGTTGGGTTATCTAGTCCATCAATTTCAGTATCCTGTCTCCAACAGTGACCACAATTAACTGGAAAGTACTAGGGATGTGAATCATTTTTGAACGATTAAAATTATCGTCAGATAATTTTAAAATCGTCCAAAATCGTTAGAGTGCACGATACAATACAAACGCCCCCAATTTATCGTCAGGGGCATTTGTATTGTATTGTTAAATAGGGTGCGGGAAACCGGCACACCAAAAAACCTTAAAACCCACCCCGAACCTTTAAAACAAATCCCCCACCCTCCCGAACCCCCCGAAAATGTTTTAAATTATCTGGGGTCCAGTGGGGGGGTCCTGATGCGATCTCCCTCTCTCTGGCCATGACTGCGTTGAGAGAAATAGCGCCGGTGGCCCTTTGCCCTTATCATGTGACAGGGCAAAGGTAGCGCCGGCGCCATTTTGGTTCCTGGTTCCTGACGTCACACGTCCAGGAGATCGCCCCCGGACCCCCGCTGGACCCCCAGGGACTTTTGGCCAGCTTGGGGGCCCTCCTGACCCCCACAAGACTTGCCAAAGGTCCAGCGGGGGTCCGGGAGCGACCTCCTGCACGCGGGCCGTATTGCCAATCTTCAAAATGGCGTTGGCGCTACCTTTGCCCTCACTATGTCATTTTTGTTAAATTTACAAAATCCTGGCAGTCATGAGTTTTTATCCAACACCCAGACAAGAACACAAAGTGGCCTTCTTAATGTACACTCACCAGTCCACGCCAGTTTGTGCAGCACCAGAGACTAGTGCTTTCTCCATTGCGGCCCCCGTTATCTGGAACTCTTTTCCAGTCATTGCGCCCAGCGGACAGTTTAAAAACTTTCAAGATGCTACTAAAAACATGGTTGTTTAAACAGGCCTTTCATTAGGCCGTGATACTGTTGCAAGCATTTGTCATCTGACCTTTGATTGTCCTTGTCTTTTGTTGAAAGGTTTATATTATGTATAATCAGCATTTTATGTATGCTTTATTTGTACATCGCCTAGCCCCATTTTAGGCGATTAATACATTTGAATAAAAGATTAAAAAAAGATAAGATTAAATAACAGGTAAAAGAAAATAAAAAACCACTTTTTAAAACCCCCTCCCCTCTGATTCCCCATCCCATCTCCCAAAACCATACCATTGCCATCCTTTAATACATTATAGATTTCATTACCTAGCCAATGGAATTGGTTTCACTGTACAGATAGGTCATTAATGATCCTTCTGTGAATTTTGGGATCCTGCTGATATAGCTGTTGCTGTCTGTCATCGTTTTCTATGCTCACTCTGTGGGCATGCCACACCCCGCTGGACATGTTCAGATGTTCAGATTGTTGGCCCCAATTTCTATCCATCCCAACACCGTAAGAAAAAAAGGTATTTTTGTCCTGTCTGAGAATATTACTAAGTAGTCTTATATTGAGTTTGTTCTACATACAGGTTTCTAGCAGCTCAAAAGAACATATTACAAAACAATAGTCACAGAAAACACATTTGTAAAAAGCTGAAGGTTATAACAGTTCCTGTTTTAGAAATATAATACATTGCTACATTTCAGAAAAATAGTGCTGAAAAGAAAGCGTATAATCCAAAATTTCCTTTAGATAATAGCAGTGGTTTTTTCAGGCGGTATATGCCAGTACAGAGTCAAGGCACATTTTCCTCCACCTGTTTGCTATTGTCCTGTGGCTGCTCAGAATGTAGGTACCATGCTGCAGCCAAGTTTTAAGATAGCACATTACTGTAGAGTCTCTTTTTCCGGAGTATTTGGAATCTGATAACAAAAAGACTTCATTTTTTGCTAGGATTTCATTTCAGTAGGAAACTGAATAAACCTTTGGTCTTAAGTCACAATTCTATCACACCTTTCTATCCTTTCTTCTTCCTCACTTCCATTTTCCCTTGCTCGAATTATTTGACAGATTTTTTTCCCTTCACTTCTTAGGTTATTACAGTAGCAATGATGTCATCACAAAGGGACAAAAAAGGGTCATGTTTTCAGAGGGGCCATCATGTAATTCATGAGATGGCAACAGTGGGCTGGACTAAAGTGTGCAAAGGGGGGTAGGGCTTCAAACAGAACTGCACTCTGATTGACTGGGAGGAGGATCAGTGGGCAGGGCTTAACCCAGAAGTAAATGCTGATTGGCTGAGTCACCTGTCAATCACCTGCTAGAACAATCTTGACAACTACTTGTATGCATTAAATTCTGCTTCTGGCTGGCAAGGTTCCTACATTACATAAAATAAATCATTAAAGCACAATCATATATGAACAAATCACATCTCTGCTAATGTTATTACTGATTTTAAAGGTTTTCAAATGCTTTATATGAGTTCAGACATATTTCTTTAAGAGCAGCTGGTTCTTTACTTGAAGACAAAATTCTATCTATGTTTAAATTACAAATGAACAAATAGATTAAAATGAGCTCTGAATCTTTCTAAACTGATTTTCTTTGACTAGAATTAATTACATGTCCTTATTCCACAGTAATCAGAAATGGGTATATTATTTATATCTAGTATAAGGCTTTCTGATCAAAGTAGTATTTACTTTCTCAAGAACATTTCAATGCTTTTATTGATGACTTGGATGATAGCATAGAGATTACACTAATAACATTCATGTTTGCTAACGGGTTTGGAGGAGTTGTATACACTTGGGAGGACAAACTGAGAATTCAAAGTGATTTTGACAAATTGGAGAAATGGCCAGAAATAAATAGGATGACATTCAGCAGGTACAAATGCAAGATCTAGCAGTTAAGAAGGAAACATCAAATGCACAACTGTGAAATAAGGAATGACTGACTGTCACCGACTGCTACGTACTAGGGATGAGAAAATATGTTTAAAATGAATATGCAAAATGTGACAGGACTGATTCATTTCATATGGGGGTCCCAAAATGAATTGGAGCCTTCAAGAATGAGGTGAACCTTACTTGTTGCATTCTTTTTAAATGAATGCATCGGGTCTAGGCCTAGGCCCAATGCTGGGTCCTTGCTAGGGCATGGACCGAGGCCCAAAGCAGAGGCTGTGGCCTAAACCTGAGTGCAACACTAGGTCCTTGGCCTAGGCCTGGGCCAATGCTGGAGCCTCAGCTGAGCCCCCCCTGAACATACTTACCTGATCTGTCAGGCATCTGTGGAAGTGGTCAGCCTGGGTCCCAATGCCTGGGCCTAGGCCTAGGCCAGAGCCTGAACCCATTTCCGACAGCAAAACTTCGAACAGGACCCAGGCCCAGTGTTGATGCACAACCTGATCTCCTGACTGGGCCTAGGCCTAGGCCAGAGCCTGAACCCATTTCCGACACCAAAACTTCGAACAGGACCCAGGCCCAGTGTTGATGCACAACCTGATCTCCTGACTGGGCCTAGGCCTAGGCCAGAGCCCAGACCCAGGCTTGGGCTTGATGCCACAGCCAGGCCCAGACACTGGATCCTGATGCTGGGACCATGACCGAACCCAGGCCCAATATTGGGGATTCGACCCAGACTCAGGCCTGATGCTGGGTCGAATCCCCATAGGGGCTGTGTCCCAACATTTGGGCCTTGGCTTACACTGGAGCCCAGATCCAGGTCTGACACTGCAGCCCAGCTCGGAGTCCTGATGCTGGGGGCCTCAACAAACCCAGGCCTGACGCCAGGATCCCAGCCCAGAGGCTGGGATCCTGGCGTCAGGCCTGGGTCAGGATTGAAGCCCCAGTGTCGGGACCCAGCCTCTGTGCATTTTTCCTGCTGAGTGGGAGAACTTGGTAGTCCCCATTTTCATTTTTTGACCGTTTTTTTTTTTTTTTGGGAGGGGGGGTTATGTTTGATTTGTTTTTTTTCACACTAATTAAATAAATTAAACATTCCATGAATCGAAATTTGTGGGAAAAAAATAACCCAAAAATGAACCAAAAAGCAACAACAAATTTGTTTTCCCTGCACATCCCTACTACTTGCTAGTACTAACGATAAGGATTACCAACAGAACCTGAGTCATTTAAGTAGTACTGTTATTAATAAAAGCAAACATAAATATATTTAAAACAAGTGAAGGAATCATCCCATTCTACTCAACACTGACAATATATCCAGTTTTTGATGTAAATTTCAAGAAGAGTATGAGGAAATTACAGTGTTTCTTAAAGAGAGAAAGAAAAATAACGAATTCTAAGCATTACTACCTGTGCAGTTTCCTTTTGAAACTTTGTTACAAAGTATATGAGTACTTTGTAGCTGAAAAGGCTTTTTGAAATAATTCCTGATATGATAATGTTAACAGCCACATAATTCAGAATCCCAAGAAATGAAACACCTAAGCACGGGCAAGAACAATAATCAAAAGGGATGAGCATATATTTGAAATAAATAGATAAAACAATGAATATTTCCATATTTGGTTTATTTGTGACCATCCAAAATGAATGGAGGGGTCTAATGTTTCCTATTCATTTCTACGGCTGATTGACGTATATAGCTGTATACTGCCGAGAAAAAAAACAACAACTAATAACTATAGCAACCAACTCTTTACAACGTGACCTCACCATCTTATCAGAGCTTTGTCAGAGCTGAGGTTGGATAAGTTGTCAAAGAGACTAGCCAGAGGATAAATCACATATCTTTATATAGATCAAGTAATGCTGATATCCTCCGACTGTAAAGTAAGCATTTCCAAGAAGCTCTGCATTTCCTTTCTATCTGTTGACATATGCTGATAGAAGCTCTCACAGAGTTTAAAAAAAAACTGTGATTTTGTACTGGTAAAGGGCTGTTTCTTCTCTTTTCTGCACTGCAGTGGACTCACACACTCACTGCACCAGAAAGAGAAGCAGTACACTGCTGCTGATTCTGATTTTTCTTTTCACTGGAGGAGGGTCAGGGTTGAAGACAGTGTGGAGTTTGGAGATTGCAGTTGCATCAGTGCTAGTTATTTTTTGTCTCTATATGTAAGGAAAGTAATGAAGTGAGCAGTGCGTGCTCAGAGAATGAGGAGAAGAGTTTTACTAGGCTGCCTGTCTTTTTTATTTGTTAGTGTGGGTTTTGTGTGTGGAGTCAGTAAGCACTAGTGCACACAGTATACTACATATACACTGCATGTATGTATGTGTCTGGGTGGTACAGTGAGAGGGGTACAGTTACGGTATTAAAAGAAATCATTTGCATTATTCAAACTCTTGGTAGGCAGTGAACTTTAACAAATTCTATCATGTCAGGAAAAGAAAGAGGAGTGGATTTGGCAGGGATGGGAACTCTAAGAGGAACAGTAATAAAAAAGGCAGTCCTGAAACTAAATTGAAGATGACCTTTTTAGGTCTAGAATGGCAGGAGAGGAAGGAAGTTCAACATAGAAGAAATTAAAATTTGAAGAACATGTGCCACTACTACCACCTGTTTCTCTTTCTCTTGTTTCGTAGCAGAGAGAACATGTAGGAGAGTTATCCAAGATTGACATTAATAGGGGAGGAAAGGCATTATTTGCACCAACTGATTCAGAGGAAGAATCTTATCTGGGATTCTCTGAATTGGAAGATATTGAAGAACTGGTAGCCAAATAAAATTTGGGACATTTATTCAGTAGTGTCTTAGCCTTCAGAAAGGTGATTAGGGAGAGAGATGATATTGATAATGCTTAGATCAAACCCAAGGAAGAACAGGCAGCACATGTAAAGATTAAGAGCAATGCACCTGGCCTTTTTCCTCAGGATCCACGCTCTAATTTAACTGCCACATTTGCCTCCAAGGATGTTGAGAAGGGATTATGGAAGAAAAGCCTGATATGCAGTAACTAAAATGAGAGAGGGCCCAAGTTTTGCTGAGTGTATAAACTGCAAAAAGGATATTAGTCAAGGAATGGAAGTAGGTGATCTCACAAATGCTCGTATGAAGCGTCACCAGCAGAAGCAGCACTGACTGGCCTGGCATGAGGGGAAGTTGGTAGTAATATATTGGGGAACTTTTCTACCACTCCAAGTAAAGCAAGGGGAAAAGGGTTGAAAAGGGGAAGATTTTCCCCAAACTGATCAATAAACTATCGAATCTTACACAAATCCCTTACCATAATCCACAAAACGATCCACAAACAACACCCGTTGGACCTCCAATTCCCCCTCAAACTTCATTCCTCATCCAGACCCATCAGAGAATCATACAAAGGATCTCTCCATGTACCTCCTAACAAAACTTCACGCCACACCGCAACCAAAGAAAGAGCATTCTCGATAGCAGGTCCCTCTATTTGGAACAATTTACCTCCGGACCTCAGACAGGAACCCTGCCTACAAACATTTCGAAAAAAACTTAAAACCTGGCTATTTAGCCAAGCTTTCCCTTAATCTATTCACTTTCGGAACTCCACATCTCAAGCCTACAGGACAACTTACATAGTGATACCCTTTTTATCACAATGGTTATCCCTCTGTCATTCTCTTTCTTCTATTCCCAAGTTCGATCTCCTTGTTATATGTAACTTTTTTACCTCCTCTGATTATTTTACTGTTAAATGATTGATAATAATGTTTTTTTCCCCTTGTTCCATGTAAACCGATTTGATATGACACCTGCCATGAAGGTCGGTATATAAAAGAATTAAATAAATAAATAAATAAACGGATCCATTGGCCCCTTCCAGCAGTCAAGTGGCAGGTCAGCAGTCCTCAGTCATGCATCTGAAGTGGAAATGTGGTGGTGTTCCATAGCACTGTCCCAAGGCAAGAGGCAGGCAGCATCTAAAATAGTAATGAGGAGCATTGGGGAAATGATCACCCTTAATATCCATCCCCTGAATTTAGTGGAGAATGTTGGCTTTAAGCATCTGCTGCATGAGTTAGCTCCCAATTAAAAAGTGCCCTCTAGGGCTACATTTAATAGGAAGGCCTTCCCCACCTGGTACAGCAAGTACCATAGTCACATACAAGCACAGCTGGCAAAGGCAGAGGAGAGTAGGCAGCATTTCATCAGTGGTATCTAGACGAGTATGAATGCTAAGCACTCTTTCCTCCCCCGAAAGGCTCACTGGTGGGATCTAGCTGAGGCAGAGGTGGTCAGCAATACTACGCTTAAACGTATTAAATCTCTTTTATACCAATATGACTTCCGCACAGTCTTACAAGCAACTATTTTATCAAAGATTGATTACTGCAATGCTCTGCTACTGGGTCTTCCTAAAGCCACCATTCAACCTTTGCAAATGTTGCAAAATGCAGCTGCCCGCATTATCACCGACACAAGCCGCCATGATCACATCACCCCAGCACTTCAGTCTTTGCACTGGCTACCCGTGGCTTCTAGTATAATTTATAAATCTATGACGCTGATACATAAAGCCATTCAAAATAGAGATATGCTCTGGTTCACAGATCAACTACAATTCAAAACGTCTTCCCGCCCAACGAGATTCCAGAATTTAGCCAAACTAAAGATTCCAGCACCCAATCTGACTAAACTCTCTAGTACAAAAGAACGATCTTTCATTATTGCCGGATCAACAATATGGAACACCATGCCCTCTGAATTACGCCAGGAACTTTGTCACAAAAAATTTAAACAAAACCTTAAAACCTGGTTATTTAAAAAAGCCTACTATTAATGAACTAAATCTTATACTACTCTTCCTAATTTCCACAGTTTCTCATTTATTGTTTATATTCTATTAATACAAAGTTATACATGGTATTGTATTTGTTCAGGTACTAAGTTATATTGTAAAGCGCAATGCTGAATTACTGTTTGAATGTAAACTGAGGTGATGTTACTTACGTACTCCGGTATAAAAAAATCTATAAATAAATAAATAAATAGTGGGGATGAAGCATCAGGATGCAGGTGAGTTTTGTTGCACACTCAGATGATGCATAACCCCTATACCTTATGGAATATTCTATCACCCATAAGAAAGATGTTGGATGGTTGGTACCTAGATCAGAGATTCATGAGTCTTCATGCAGATTTCTTTGTAATAGACAGTGGTAAAAATATATTAATGGCAATATATGATGCGGGTATTCAGGGTAAGAACATAAGAAAATAAGAAGTTGCCATATTGGGTCAGACATCAAGCCCATTATCCTATCCAACAGTGGCCAATCCAGGTCACAAGCACCTGGCAAGATCCTAAACATTAAAAAAAAATCCCATGCTACTAATGCTGGTAATATGTGGTGGCTATTTCCTAAGTCTTCTTGATTAATAACAATTTATGGATTTCTTCTACAGGAACTTGTCCAAACCTTTTTTAAACCCAAGTATGCTAACTGCCTTTACCACTCCTCTGGCAATGAATGCTAGAGCTAATTGTGTATTGGGTAAAAAAGACTTTTCTCTGATTTGTTTTAAATGTGCTACATGCTAACTTCATGGAGTGCCCTCTAGTCTTTATATTATCTAAAAGAGTAAATAACTGATTCACATTTACCAATTTTAGTCCTCTCATGATTTTATAGACCTCTACCATATCCTCCCTCAGCCATTTCTTCTCCAAGCTTAACAGTTCTAACCTTTTTAGCTTTTTTGACTAGGGGAGCCATTCCATTCCCTTTATCATTTTGGGTGCCCTTCTCTGTATCTTTTCATGTACAATATCTTTTTTTAGATGTGGCAACCAGAATTGCACATAATACTCAAGGTGTGGTCTAACCATTAAGCAATACAGAGGCATTATTACATTCTCAATTTAATTCATCATTGCTTTCCTAATTCCTAAAATTATTGTGTTTTTTTTTATCTCTGCAGCACATTGAGCCAACAATTTCTATATATTGTCCACTATTGATGCCTAGATTTTTCTCTGGGTGGTAAATTCCTAATATGGAACTTAACATTGTGGAACTTCAGTGTGGGTTATTTTTCTCTGTGTGCATCTCTTTACACTTGTCCACATTAAATTTCATCTGCCCTTTGTATGCCCAGTTTTCTAGTTACTACCCTTAACAGAAGGCATGGGATTATTACCCATAATCAATAAGCCTTTATGTTTTTGATGCAACTACAACATTGTTTTCTGCTTCTAAGGAGGGGTGTGGATGAAAGGAAAGAGGAATTTGGATTTAGTGGCAATCAACACAAGCCATGACTTTTCAAAGTCTGGGGTACTGATACGCAGATATTAAGGAAAAAACACAGGACTGTTACGTGTGCCGTCCGCGGCAGACCCGCAGCATGGCCCCCTCACCTTTCTACAGTGACTCCAGCCTCTGGTTCCTCTTCGCTGGTGGTAGTGGGCCGTCAGCTCCATCCTTGGGCCTTCCCCGGTGCCTCCGGCTCTGCCACAGTCCCTGGCGTTGCCGGTCCTGCTTCCACTTCTCGTCGGGCCTCTCCATGTGGCCCACGGAGAGATGCTGCTACTCGCGCCACGCCCCTCCCTAGGCGTGCGGCGCATCATTGATTCTTAAGTAGAGACCGCAGCAGGAACGTAGCCATTGCCCCCGGATGATGACGTCAACCTAACTACAGTATTTAAGCTCAGGCTCCGTTCCCTAGTGTTGCCTTTGCAACAGGTCTCCTCGCTGGTTGAGTACTTGTTGCTTCCTCAAGATTCATCTCATCCCTGCATTCCTGATTCCTCATTGTTCCTGGTTCCTGTCTCTTCATTCCTACCCTGCTTATGCTTCGGATTGACTACACGGACTTTGACTCTGCTTCGCCTGACTATGCTACTGCCTATCTCCAGACCTCTGCTTCATCCGACTATGCATTGCCTATCTCCAGACCCAGACCTCTGCTTCACCTGACTACACTACTGCCTATCTCCAGATCCAGACCTCTGCTTCACTTGACTATGTTACTGCCTATCTCCAGTCCTAGATCTCTGCTTTGTCCGACAATGCATTGCCTATCTCCAGACCCCGACGTCTGCTTCGTCTGTCTATGCATTGCCTATCTCCAGACCCCAACCTCTGCTTCATCCTACGTATTGCCTATCTCCAGACCCAGATCTCCACTTTACCTGACTACACTTTTGACCATCTCTGTGATCAGACCACAGCCTTGCTTGCCACTGCTTTCGGATTGCTGACAGCCCTGACTCAAGCCTGCCATTGGATGCCTCTTCAGGTTACTCCCTGGACGTGGTTTTTTCAGGCTTCAGCCTGCTTTTGCTCGAGTGCCCCCTGTCTGCTTTCGTTCCATTGATGCCCGAGTTTCCAGGACATTACCCAGTCTGGAGTAAGACTGTACCATCTCTCACCTGCTGTCTCTGGGCTAAACCAACTCCTACTACAACGACATACAGAGGCCCACCTAAGTCCTGCCAGCCCCGGCACCCAAAGGCTCAACCTGTGGGGAACGAGGGCTGGTATAGGTGAAGCTCCAGCGGCCTCTGTCTATCAGCCCACTCTGCCTGCCGATGGTGGGGATCCGTAGGCCCTTACTTAAGGGTTGTGTCAACCTCACCTTGGCCCAAGTTTCTATGGCCAAGTCCATAAGCAAAGCACATTTAGTAAAACTGACTGATGCATGGGGGAACCAGCATGGCATAGCAGATACTACCATGGAAAGCTTGCTGGACAGACTGGATGGACCATTGGTGTTTATCTGCCGTCATTTCTCTCTGTTTCTATTTTAGTCTTGCAAGTTTCTCCTGCAAGTTATCACAATTCTTTTGTGATTAACTACTCTGAATAATTTTGTGTTATCTGCAAATGTGATCACCTTTCTCATCTTTCCCCTTCCCAGATCTATAAATATATTAAAAGCATTGTTCCAAGTAGAGATCCCTGAGGCACTCCACTGTTTTTCTCCAATGAGAAAAGTGAACATTTATTCATACTTTCTGTTTCCTGTCTTTTAATCAGTTTGCAATCTACAAAAGATATTGCATCCTATCTCATTACTTTTTAAATGTTTTAGGAGTCTCTCATGGGGGACTGTCAAACGCCTTCTGAAAATCCAGATATACCACCTACTGGTTGACTTTTATCAATATGGTTAATAACTCCTTCAAAAAAATGAAGATTTGTGAGGCAAGACTTGCCTTGGGTAAATCCATGCTGGCTGTGTTCCATTAAACTATGTCATTCTATATGTTCTGAGATTTTGATCTTTAGAATAGTTTCCATGATTTTTCCCAGCACTGACGTCTGACTCACTGGTCTATTGTTGCAATCGTGAACCCTTGGCCTGAGGTGGTGTTGATGCCATCTATGGGGGGAACCTCCACAGGTCCCCACCGTCAAGTGGCAAGGCCATATGGGAAGCAGAGGCCAGCAAGAGCTTCATCACTATTAGCCCACAATCCCCGCAGGTTGAGCCCTTGAGTACCGGGACTGGCTGGTCTTAGGTGGGCCTCTGTGTGGGTGATCACAGGAAGTTGGCAAGAGAGCACAGTAGCAGCAAGCGAGGCCAAAGCCAAGGGTGGAATCAGATCCAATCCAGTGAACAAGGCAGGCGGGGGAGAGCGTGGACAGGCCTGGTCCAGAGGCAGGCGGCAGAATGCGTGGTCAGGTCCAGTCCAGAGGTCAGGCAGGTGGAGGTATGAGGAAGCAAGGAACAAACAGGAACTGGAACGAGGAGGTCTGGAGCAGAAGCCGGAGCCGGAGATGGGTGAAGGGACATGACTGGATCAGCAACTCTGGAACTTGAGCAAACAAGAGTGAGGAGACCCATTGCCAAGGCAAGCTCTGACTGTCAGAGGTTGCCTTATATACTCAAGGCTGGAAACGTCATCAGTAGGGGCCGTGGGAGCTTTTCCCACCACAGCCCCTTTAAATCCCGGACGGCGGTGCGCACGGTCACCAAGGAGCAGGAGCTGAGCAGGACGACTGCAACGGCTTGGGCAGCATGGCATCACTCTTCGCTGCAACTGGTAGGCGGCCCGTGTGGAGGTTGAAGCAGCAGCACCCCTCCACCGTGGAGGGGAGAGCAAGGAGCAACCCTGGACCAAGTCAGGGAGGCGGCAGTGCCACGGCAGCCAGTTGTGGCCGAGAAGAGATGGGCCGCGGCCTGGACCCGGTTCTGGGAGGTAGGAGCAGGCTTCTCAAGACTGGGAATTTTAACATCTGTAGTTTCCCAGATCACCCCTTGACTCCTTTTTGAATAGCTGGATTATATTGGCCACCCTCCAATCTTCAGGTACAATGAATGATTTTAATGATAGGTTACAAATTACTAGTAATACTGTAGATCTCAAATTTTATTTTTGAGTTCTTTAAAACCCTGTGGTGTATGACATCTGGTTCAGGCAATTTACTGCTCTTTGGTTTCTCAATCTGGCCTACTACATTCTTCAGGTTCACTATGATTTGATTCAGTTCATCTGAATCATCACCCTTGAAAACATTACTAGAATGGATACCTTCCCTAAATTCCTCATTTGTAAACACCAAAGCAATTAATTTACTCTTTCCACAATGGCTTTATCTTCCCTAAGTGCCCCTTTAACCCCTCAATCATTTAACGGTTCAATCAATTCCCTTGCGGACTTCCTGCTTCTGATATATTTTTTAAAGTTTTTATTATGAGTTTTGTGCCTCTTTGGCCTGCTTCTTTCTAAATTCTCTCTTAGCCTGTCTTATCAGTGTTTTACATTTAACCTACCAATGCTTATGCTTTTTCCTATTTTCTTCAGATGGAGCCTTCTTACAAATTTTGAAGGACGTTCTTTTGGCTAAAATAGCCTCTCACACCTTGCCTTTTCCCCATGCCAGCATTTGTTTGATCTTCCACTTCTTTAAAGAAAATATTTTTAAACAGTATTTACTGCACCTTTCAGTTTTTTCTACTTTCCCCATTTTATCAGTTTCCCTTTTGTAAGTTTAGTGCTAGAGCTATGGATTTACTTATTGTCCCCCTTCCAGTCATTGTCTAATTTGATCATGTTATGATCACTATTGCCAAGTGGCCCTACCACCATTACCTTTCACAACAAAGCCTGCATTCCATTAAGGATTAGATCAAAAATGTCACCCTCTCTCGTCAACTCCTGAACTAATTGCTCCATGAAGCAGTCTTTTATTCCATCCAGGAACCTTTTCTCTCTCACATGCCCTGATTTTACAATATTGGGGTAATTGAAATCTTCTATTGCAATGTACACTTGCTACACCTTGGAGTGAGGGGTGCTTTGTGGTTGGGGGATCAATGAAGACTGGAATCCATTCCTGAAGAATATGAGCGCGATCTAAGGGGCCTGCCCCTTAGAGCGCCCCTTGAAGCGTCCCAGAGCCAAGCGAAAACTCACACCAGTACCTTCCAGAGCTCTGTCAAAATTCTTCTAGGTCAGGACGCCGCCCCCAGATACAATCGGACTCCCCACAGCCTTGTCATTAGAATGCCAAGTACATCTTTTACAAAGCCCAAGCAATCACCTTTACCCTAATTTCGCACTCTTCACTGCAATCTCCAGCACGCTTCTAATTCGCCTTCCAGCAGACACTCTCCTACCGTCACCCAGCAATCCATTCATCCTATCCCCGCCCATCAGCCTCTGATCCTATCGTCATCCAGCAACCTCTCATCCAATCGTCATCCAGCAACCTCTCATCCAATCGTCATCCAGCAGCCACTCTTCCATTCTTCATCAAACAGACCAAAATGCACACGGGCCTCCCAATTCCAATCCTCCAACACAGAACCTTTCTCACAGCAAAACACTCCTTGATTTCACGCCCACCCACCTACAAATCTCTTATCCCCATCATGATTTCACCGTTTACCCAAACTTTAGGCCTAGCTCTTTTTTCTTTGATACTATTCAATGCACAATCTCTCTCCAAGAAAACCCTAATTCTCAATGACATTCTCTTGGACAAAAATCCTGACTTCTGCGCCATAACTGAAACGTGGCTTAAACACACGGACACCGCACTACTTAACCAACTTCCAACTCAAAGCTACGATATCTTCTCTATCCCTAGAAAGAAGAAAAGGGGTGGAGGTATCCTTCTAGCAGCCAAAAAAGAGCTAAAAATCACTCAATTCACAATTAACTCCCCGTCAAAAATAGAATCAGGCCTATTCAAATCTGACAGTCTGCAAATCCTTCTAATCTACGCTCCTCCAGGCCTTCTGGAATCCGATGCATCACCCATTCTAGAATTAACAACAACATACTTAAATCTGGAACACCCCGCTATAATATTGGGAGATTTTAACTTACATGTCGACGACCCCATTCTCTCAACCAATTGTGAATCCTTCTTAACTGCCATGTCGGCCATAGGGTTCAAGCAGATTATAAACAAACCTACCCACAGAGCAGGTCACACCCTGGACCTAATATTTGTAAACTCTAGCATCTCTCACCCAACTCCACCCAAATGCCAACCCGTTCCCTGGTCTGACCATACTTTAATATCTTCCGCCTTTTTGCTGGAACAAATAAGCAAAAAACCTGTCCCACAACCTGAATTCATATACAGGAAATCTTGCACATCCGAGGAATTACACAATCATCTTGGCCCAGAACTCACACTCATAGACATCTCTTCACCCAATTCAGCCCTCCAATCTTGGTCTATGATAACAGAAACAGCAGCCAACAATCTCTGTCCTCTATCAACAAAAAAACTTGAACACAACTCCTCCAAAAGACAACCTTGGTTTAAAGAAGAACTTCAAAAACTGAAACACTCCCTCCGACAGAAGGAAAGCAAATGGCGGAAAACACCAACACAGACATCCCTCTCTGCTTACAAACTCGCACTCCACCAATACAAAAGCGCTACATTAAAAACAAAAAGGGACTTCTTTGCACAGAAGATCCACCATATTATCTTTGACTCCAAAGCCCTCTTTGCCTATGTATCTAATTTAACCCAAACTATGACTCCTGACATCCCTGCCAACCTAGCTCAAGAAAAAGCAGAGGAGTTGGCCCTCTTCTTTAGCAACAAAATCTCCAACCTAATAACTCAGCTGAGAACCAACACTTCAACGCCATCCAACACATACCTCCACTACAACGAAGACATTTCTCTACAATCATTTGAACCCATCACTACTTCTGAGATTCTCTCTTTATTGAAGAAAATGAAACCTTCATCTCACCCTTTAGACCACATCCCATCCAAACTTCTCCTGCTAATACCAGAAACAATCTCCAATGCTCTGACAGTCATTATTAACTGTTCCCTAGCACAAGGAATCTACCCGGACGACCTGAAAATTGCATCCATCAAACCGCTCCTAAAAAAACCCAACTTAAATCCTAATGATCCTAACAATTTCCGTCCTATATCCAATCTCCCGTTCATAGCTAAGGTAATGGAAAAATTAGTTAACTCCAGACTCTCAGACTACCTCGAAGAACACAACATTCT
The DNA here is from genome assembly GCF_901001135.1 of Rhinatrema bivittatum. Classification (NCBI taxonomy): domain Eukaryota; kingdom Metazoa; phylum Chordata; class Amphibia; order Gymnophiona; family Rhinatrematidae; genus Rhinatrema; species Rhinatrema bivittatum. The sequence continues at coordinate 338,801,624 of NC_042620.1, read as the reverse complement.
GTTCCCATCTCAATATGGCTTCAGAAAAGCTCTAAGTACTGAATCACTGCTAATTTCCTTGACCGACTACCTCATCATGGGCCTGGATAAAGGTCACACTTATTTACTGATCCTACTGGACCTATCAGCTGCCTTTGATACGGTTAACCACTCCACCCTACTAATTCAATTAGCAAACATCGGAATAACCGGAACAGCACTATCATGGTTCAAATCGTTCTTAGGGAACAGAAAATACAAAGTCAAAATCCACAACAAAGAATCCCAACACTACTCTTCATCCACGGGAGTTCCACAGGGCTCCTCCCTTTCACCAACGCTATTTAATGTATACCTGCTCCCTCTTTGCCAACTGCTAACTAACTTAAACCTTAAACACTTTCTGTATGCAGACGACGTCCAGATAGTCATACCCGTTAAAGAATCCTACACCAAAACTCTAGAATTCTGGGAAACTTGTCTTCAAAAAATTGATGGTCTCCTCTCAAACCTCAATCTAATACTAAACTCTTCAAAAAGTGAACTCCTCCTAATCTCTTCTGAAAACAGTAACTTTGACACAAATCCTCCACCCAATTTACAAACGCCACAAGTAAGAAACTTAGGAGCCATCGTGGATAACAGGTTAAACCTAAAAGCATTCATAAATCAAACTACTAAGGACTGTTTCTATAAACTCCAAGTCCTAAAAAGAATAAGACCACTCTTCCATTTTCATGACTACAGAACTATTCTACAATCTATAATATTTGCTAAACTAGATTACTGCAACTCTTTGCTTTTAGGTCTTCCAGCATCTCACACTAAACCCCTTCAGATGGTCCAAAACACGGCTGCGAGAATATTAACAAACACACGGAGAAGAGACCACATATCACCAATCCTCAAAGACCTGCACTGGCTGCCAATTCACTACAGAATCATATATAAGTCCATAACCACTATTTTCAAAGCTATACATCAACAATCTCAGCTCAACCTTCAAATTCCTCTCAAAAAATTCACGTCCAAAAGACCAATCAGAGAGTCCTATAGAGAAACCCTACAAATACCACACTCCAAAACCATGAAGCACATAACCGCCAGAGACAGGGCATTCTCCACTGCAGGACCAACTCTGTGGAACTCTATCCCACCAGATTTGCGACAGGAACCATGCCTTCCTACTTTTAGGAAAAGACTTAAAACGTGGCTATTCATGAAAGCTTTTCCTGAACTAAACTGAACTTATTACATTATCAACCAGTCGCCCAGACTTTGCCTTAATCATGGTAATTAACATCCCTACCTCATAAGGGCAATTCATCAATGCTATAAGCACATTGACTGGCATATATATTCTTTTAATTTAAACCCCTGCTTCTTTTCTCAGATCCAAGTTATTTTATTCCCTTGTTTTATTGTAACTGCATTCCTTAGCCTTCTCTTGATCTATGTTTTTTACTACTATTATTATTATTATTATTTATTACTAAATGTTATTTTTTGATTTTGTTCCTATCCACTTGTTAATTGTGAACCGACATGATGCGATATTTATCGCGAATGCCGGTATAGAAAAACTTAAAATAAATAAATAAATGATAGAGAGGTGCGGGACAATAACAATGTATTTCCATTGAAGCATGAAAGTAGGGTAGCTTCTTCATAAAGCAGGAAGAATTTAGGCTTACTCACAAACATCTAATTCAAGAAGTTAGCACCTGCTAGAATTCACTCATACATTGAGGAGCAGCAGACAACACTTCATGGTCTGTCTCTGGAAACAGAGATAGATTTGCATTGCTCACCTGGAGCATCATGATTGGTTAGAAATGAAGTAGCTAGTCCAAATCCTGAAGCACTTCAAGAATGCCACACAGAATCTGAGTTCCAGAAGCACCACCCCAGGTGTGGTCATCTCTATAGTAAATATTCTGGAGAAAAAGTTAGAGGGCTCCCAAGAGCAAGTGGAATGGAAACAGACTGCTTGCAGCAGCAGATACAGGAGAGACTGAATCCTCTTATAGAAAAAATGCATGCATACTTACTACACTTTGGGATCCACATGTGAAAGGGAGTCTTTCACTCCAGTCCCAGCATTTCAATGAAAGAGATACTGGTAGCTAGGTGTTGCAACTGTCCCTTCCCGATGGCTGCACTCCTCCTACCTCTTTCCTTTTGCTCCTCCTTTTGCTGTTAATGGACATCTGTCTGCTGCGGCGTCTGTCTGCCGTCCTCTCCGGCATCCCTGGACCGGCTTGGGCACTGCCTCCCGCCATGCTCCATCTGTACCTTAGGGCGTGCGCGCAACGCGGCCCTTGCTCTTATTTCCTAATTGGCGCAAACCTACACTGTTTGCTAGCCTTTGAGTTAGCAAGGGGAATCTTACGGATGGGATTCGCTCTCCGTACCCAGCTACTCTGCCTTCAATTTTCATTGGACTCTTAACGCTAATGGGGTACCCGCTCCTCGAGGGCCTCACTTGCTTTTCAGGTCTCTATTAGGAAACCGGTACTGGTTCCTCGAGGGCCCATGTTCCCTGACTCGCTGCCTACTCCTACCTTCTCTTCTGCCTGGAAGGATTCACTATCTTCAACACCAGTGAGTACTACCATCTCCACCTCACAGCTTTCCCTGGAACCAGGTACTCGCTTCTCGAGGGTCTACCTCCATTCCAGCCCTGGTGCCATCTCCTACGTGGAACCCCTGGGGCTTGTTCATATTTCACTGTACTCATTATTCTCAGTTCTTTCCACTACAGCACTGCTACTGGAGGAGTCGCTGTTCCAGCGCCTGAGGGATACTAGCCCAGCCGGCTACTTCAACCACTCATCACTGCCACCTCTGGTGGCTACACAACATTGTTTAAATAAAGATCAATCTCTGTGTTTGTGTGTCCTCAGCTGAGCCTGACCTGTGGGCCCCTCACAGGACTGCCCCCCATGGGCGTAGTCAGCTGCCACAGTGTCTAAGGGTCCACCCAAACCTCGCTAATTATAACACTAGGGTATGTGAACATGAGTGCCAGAGGGAGAGACTCAGTGGGGATGTATCACAGAAAAGAATGGCTGACAACCACAGAAAATTGTGCAAGTTCGAGCAGCACCCTATGTGTTCTCTTTCCTTCCTTGCCTTAATACGTAAAAGCCACATTACCCACAAAGAACCATTTCTCCTGACACAGACCATAGCTAAAGGAACTGGCAAGGTAGACCCTTGCCCTACCAGAGCAAAGAAGACTCCAGCAAAAATTTCTGTGACACTATCTTACAGATCACTTGGAGGACATGGACATAGATTCTTAGCATATTGGGTACACACAAGCCTACTATCTTGCCAGACCTAGCCAAGGTGGCTCAGCACTCTTTTCTTCCCACAGCATGTCCAGTGAACATATTTTCTGAATGACATGGGACATTGTGAGCCCTCTTCTCTCAAGGATGGTCCCTGTTCAAAAAAAGCTGATCGTTTAAAAAACCAATCTGCCTTTGCTTGTGTTTTAAGATTATTAATGTGAGTACCAAGATGACAGAAAGAACCTTGGCCTCATTGACTGCCTACCTGCCATGCCCCAGATGTACCTCCTTCGGGGTCTTACTGCCACATACTTACCTACCATGCCATAGATGCACCACCTTATTGGTCTTGCAACTGCCATTCTGCTTACCTGCCATTCTCTGATCTATTGCCTTAGGTATCTTGTTGCTATCATCTTGCCTACCTGCCATTCCAATAATGTATCATCTTAGAGGTCTTATCACTTCTCTGCCTTTCTACCATTACCCAGACAACCCACCTTAGGACTCTTGCTGCAAGATGCCAACCTGCCATGGCTCAGACTTAACACCTTAGGAGTCATGCTGCCATCTCTCTGCTTTTCCTCTGAAATACTACATTGGGAGTCATGCTGTTAATATGCCCAACTATTATGCCTAATATTAACTAGTATGAGGGTTTGGTGCCTTCATATTTGTTTGTTGCTTGTATTTAAGCCTAGTTCTCTCACCCTATTTGTTTGTTGGTTATACTGGGGTGTTTTGTCCTCAGAAAATACAAAAATTGAAAATAAAATGCTAATTTCTTCTATCACCCCACCTCTTTTCTGGTTCTTTCTTTTGTTGTACCACTCTTTAATCTCAGCCTATTTCTCCTGCTTTTTTCTTTGTTGATAACACTGGTGTGTTTTGTCCTCAGGAAAAAAAATGTGAAATAAGAAATAAATATCCAAGTTTCTCCTCCCACCCTATCTCTTTTCTGATTCTCTATCTTACTGCTTTGTTATACTTCCCTAGAATTCAAGTCTAGCTCTCCGACCCATTTTTCTTGGCTATACTGGGGTATATCATCCCCAAAAACCCTCAGTCGGAAGGAAGACATTCAACCTGTAGCATCTTAGAACTGGAGGCTCCCCCATTCCCAGCTGCTGCTCTTTTAATTCACCATGTTACTAGCACTGGCATGGGTGTGTGTGTGGGGAGGGGCCTCTTTGTGGTGGGATGCTTGTCCAATTGTTGGAGAAGTGAGCTTAGAATAAGGGAAGGGGTCAAGGTCTGAGGTTGTGAGGCAATACTAGCATTGCTACCTTGGGAGCTGTTGTGCAAGACCCTGGTGTGTGACACCTGATGGGCTCATGGATTGGCAAGAATGGTAAATGACTTGAGTTTTTATTTTTTTTTCCTGGCTCGATTTTGCATCTTAATATATCAGATTTTCTAGATTTATATGAAGCATTTAAGTTCTTTTGCTATTGTATTATGGCTAAATGTCTGTGCTACTTTTTAACTATTACTTTATTTTTTGAGTTTTAAGCTAACAGACAGTTCGAAAAAAAAAAAAAAAAAGCAGAGACTATGAATAGCTACATGAGGGAATTCAGAATAAAGGAAATGAGACTGTTCATACATAAATAAATTGCACTCGGTTTAATAGTATATTAGTATTGACTTTTTTTTCTTGTCATTTTCATTTCAGGTCATTATCTGTTTGATTTCATTATTACAATGTTTGGGGGTGTTTATTTCAGGTTTTCCTAATTTAGGAGTTAGTGCACTTAATGAGACTTCACTAACTTGAAGACAGTGCGCATTAACTGAAAATGTTACAGAAAAGTTAAAAAGTGTCAATTGGGGGAGTAGTTCCTTAGCTAGAGCTGTCTCAGTATTGTTTATGTTGCCAAGTTTGCAAGGTGGTGTTTGTGGGGGATTGGCCACTGCCTGAAAGCAAAGATAAAAAAAACAATTGACATATATTACCATCAAGTTCTAGTCAGGAAAAGAAAAAGCATACAATGCAAATGCATATTTTGAATTGTCCAATTCCTTTTTATTTTAGGAAATGGGCCCTGGCATTTTGAGATACAATACTTTGAATTCCCCTGGTCTTTGGGAGGGAGGTGATGACTGGTGAGAGGGGAGGTGACTGGGGTGAATGCATGGGGTGACAGGTAGCAAGAGAGTGGTTGGGGTGGTGAATGGTGAGAGAGAGAAAAACCTGGTGTGTGTAACTATGTAGGGGGGAGAGGGTGGCCTATTAATCAATACAGTTAACCTAGTAATACCCACATATACCAAGCTTCCTCTCTTCTCTTACCTGTCACCCCATACAGTCACCACAGTCAATTCCCCTTTCACCAGTCAACTCTATACACTCTAGGCTTCCTTTCTCTTACCAGTTATCACTTCAACCAGGCTCTCTCCTGCTTGTCACCACATAGAGTCACTCCAGTCATTTCCCCTCTGACCAGTCACCCCTCCCACACACACACACACACAAGGCTGCCTCTCTCTCACCAGTCACCATTCCAACCAATCTCTCTTCCACCTGTCACCCCATACAGTCACCCCAGTAACTAACCACATACCAGGCAGCCTTTCTCTCACCAGTCACCACCTCGACCAGTCTCTCTCCTACTTGTCACCCTATTGTCACCACAGTCACTCTTCTCACCAGTCCAACCCCTACATACCAGGCTCCCTCTCTCTTACCAGTCACCAGCTCAACCAGTACTAGCTATGACCCCAGTCTCGCCTGTCGCGCCACCCCCACATACACACCATGCTGCTTTTCTCTCACTAGTCATCACTCTAACCAGTCTCTCTCCTACCTGTCACCCCATAGAGTCACACCAGTCACTCACCCACCAGGGGAATTAAAAGTATGAATAAACCAAAATGTCAGGGCCCCTTTCCTAAAATACAAGGAGATTTGCAAATTAAAAATATGCATTTGCATTACAATGTTTTGCTTTTCCTGACTTGAACTTGATGACATTATAGATCACTAGTTTGGTTACCTTTGTTATATCAGGTACTAGCCATCCCCCCACAATCACCACCTTGCAACCTTGGCAACACAAACAAGTAACTAAGGAGACAGCCAATGGAAATGTAAAACCATACCTCTAGCTCAGGGGTCGGCAATTCCGGTCCTCGAGGGCTGCAAACCAGTCGGGTTTTCAGGATATCCTTAATGAATATGCATGAGAGAGACCTGCATACACACTGCCTCAGTTGTATGCAAATCTATTTCATGCATATTCATTAGGGGTATCCTGAAAACCCGACTGGTTTGCAGCCCTCGAGGACCGGACTTGCCCACCCCTGCTCTAGCTAATGAATTAGCTCCCCCAATTGACACTTTTAAAATTATCAGTAACATTTTCAGTTAACATGCACAAAGTCCATTTAGGGAAAGATTTTCAAACATAAGCGGGCATACGTGTGCGCACGCCACCCGGCATGCACACATGTATGCCCGATTTTATAACATGCGCACACAGGTACGCGCATGTTATAAAATCAGGGGTTGGCATGCACTAGGAGGTGTACGCCAACATCCGCAGGCTTCACCTGTTCCCTTTCCCCTAATCTGAACTTCCCACCTCTTCCCCTAACCTATCCCCCCAGCCCTATGCTAAACCCCCCACAAATTTTTATTTTACCTTTTGTGCCTGCCGGCAGCCTGCCGTCAGCCTGCCAGCATGCAATCCTCCAACACAGCAGCAAACGGTCGCAATGTCAGAGACCTCTGGCCCCACCCCAGCCCTGCCCCCAGACCACCCCTTTTGTAAAACCCTGCAACTTAGACACGTCCCAAGGCTTTGTGCGCATCGTAGGGCCTTTATAAAATAGGCCCAGTGTGTGTAGGGCTATGAAAATCATCTCCTTAGTGTGCACTAACACAAAATACAAATTTTTACAATATTTTGTCATTTTTTTATTTTGGGGTAGAATTTAAAAGGTTGCGCGTGGGTGTACATGTGCACGTGCTACCCGGTGCATGCACATGTACACCTAATTTTATAACTTGCGCCTCAGGCGCACGCAAGTTATAAAATCAGGGGTTGGGGCGAGCAAGGGAGTGCACAATTATGCACTTTGCGCACGCCGAGCCACGCTGCCTTCCCCGTTCCCTTCCCCCTCTTCCCCCCCCCCAGCCCTATAACCACCCAAAACTCTTTGTTTTACCTTTAGCACCTGCCTCCAAGGCAGGTGCAAGTTGCGTGCGCTGGCCAACTGCCAGCACGCAATCCGTGGCACAGCAGCAAATATGGCTGCTGTGCCAGGAGCCTGACCCTGCCCTGGCTCCACCCCCAGACCGCCCTGGTCCCTCCCCACCCCTTTTTGCAAGCTCCAGGACTTACATACATCCCAAGGCTTTGTGCACATAGTAGGGCCTTTATAAAATAGGCCCAGTGCGTGTAGGGCTTTGAAAATCAGCCCCTTAATGTGCATTAACACAAAATACTAATTTTCACAATATTTTGTCATTTTTTAATTTTGGGGTAGATTTTAAAAGGTTGCGCGTGGACGTGAATGTGTGCGAGCTACCCGGAGCATGCACATGTACACCTAATTTTATAACTTGCGCCTCAGGCGCACGCAAGTTATACAATCAGGGGTCGGCGAGCGCAAGGGGGTGCAGAATTGTACACCTTGCGCACGCCGAGTCGCGCTGCCTTCCCCCATTCCCTTCCCCCTAACCTGACCTTCCCACCCCTTCCCCTAACCTTTCCCCCCCTAGCCCTACTCTAACCCCCCAAAAACTTTTGCTTTACCTTTAGCACCTGCCTCCAGGCAGGTGCAAATTGCGTGCACTGGCCGACTGCCAGCTTGCGATCCCCGGCACAGCGGCAAATATGGCTGCTGTGCCAGGAGCCTGACCCTGCCCTGACTCCACCCCCAGACTGCCCTGGACCACCCCCTCCCCGCTCCCTCCCTGCCCCTTTTTGCAAGCCCCGGGACTTACATGCGTCCCGGGGCTTTACGTGCGACGCCGGGCCTTTTTAAAATAGGTCCGGCGTGCGTAACCCTTCTAAAATCTGGCCCTTTGTGTGCTCTTGAAACGAGACAATTTGATTGCCATCGTCTAGTTTGTTTAAAACAAACATCCCTATTAGCATACAAGTACCGGGAAGATAATTGATTGTTTTTGTGATTGATTTATTTTTGTTCTAGATTTTATATAGTATTTGAATTTATATATGTCTCTGATTTATGATTATGAATGTATCACTGTAAACTGACAGAAAATGGTGATTGGTTGTCTAGAAGTGTTTTAAATAAAAAAAATGACCTCCAGATGGTCCAGTTCCCTTGCTGACTGGAGGGGAGTACAGAAATCTTACTGTGTGTAATTGACTGCACTCTCAGGCCATCCTCAGCAACATCTCATTTGTTACAGGGACTTTACTGGCCAGAGTCTAATGGGACCTTCCTCAGTGATGGCAGAGTTTAGGACATGGTTAAGATCAAACTCCCAGAATGGGATTTCTTTGTAAGGTACCTAAAATATGTCTGTGACCATTTAAATGCATTGTGTGATTGTGTCTGTGGTTAATGGTTTTGTGCTTTTATGCAAGAAGAGGACAGTCCTGCTGAGAATGTCACATGTGACCCATGACCCTTTTAGAGTAAGGGCTGTTCTGTGACACAATGCCTACAAAAGCAAACCTACACAGATGGAAAGCACAGATTATTAACAAAAAGTAAGACAGCAAAAATGTCTTAGTTTTCATGTAGCTTTGGGATACATTTTCTGAAAGAAACATACAATTTCTAAAAAGGTAGCAATTATTTCAAATCTAATTTAAAATTTGTATCCTAGAAAGTAAAAAGTTACAATACATATGAATGGAGGATTAAACACTGAGAGATGCTTTTTTTTTTTTAATCATAGGAAAAAAAAAGTTGTTTTTCCAGGGGACAGTAAAAGCTATTGGCAATAAGAAATTAGTTTTCAGTTGAACAATTATGCACAGAAGCACTCAAAATATTTAAACTTTGATAGATATATAGTAAGTATTGATTATATGGCTGAAAATCCAACTAATGTTATGCTAATATGTTTTATAAGCTGACAAGACAAGAAAATGGTATTTGATGCACAATATAAAGTGCAGTAATGGCTAGTGAAAAGACATTAAAGCTGCTATGGTTTTCTGGAGTAATTTATTTTTAATATGTTAGAAAAAGATAATCTGCTTTATTGCTTCTTCTGACAGTGCTTATGAGATGGTATTGTTGCAAAACAAATGTCATTGTTACATATTTTAATGATTTAACTGGAGATAAGCAGTGATTACACAAGACCTTTACATATTTTTGAATAAAGAAATCAGGACTGCATAGGGGTACTAAAATCAGAACACTGGTATGTGTACATTAATAATGATGATTACATCTGTTTCACACAACAAATAGTTTGTTTCAGCTTCAACTTTTCCACCCCTCTATTTTCAGTCCCAGAAGAATGATTTCATATGGTAAATAAAACTCCTGTAGCAACAAAAGAGAAAAAGGTACTTGATAAAACAGGCTTAATTATTTAAAAATAAATTCAGACCAAAACAATCTAATAACTCTTTGTTGCATGGCCTACTAATATATATGTAAATGGACTATTGTAGACATCCATGAGGACTCCCTTCATGGCAAATGCTTACATAAATATAAATCATTGGGTCCAATTTTTTATCATTAATAAAGGACCAAAAATCATGCAGGTCTGTACTGAAAAGGAAATCACAATAAAAAAAAAAAGTTAATAGAATAGACTTCTGACGTGGGCCATGTTTTGGCATTAGTTGTCAGCGTCAGAGGAAATTTTCATCTGGAATTATCCAAAAATAAGTCAGAATTAATGAACCGTTCGTTGCTATGCGCAAAGTGCCTCCAGCTCTTTTTCAAAATTGGCATGTGAAATGTATGCTGGTATTACTTCTATGCAAGTAAAATGTAAATAAAGTATAATTATAAGTTAAATAGATAGTTTAAAATCTAATTTAGCAAGCTGTCTGGAATGCTGGGTTTCATTGGCTTAAGAATAGGGTAGGTTTCAGTTGCTTACCTTTTAAGATATAATCTTTGATGGGGCATTATCCTTATGAGATAATGCCCCATCAAATAACCCAGGCACTAAGAAACTAACTGTTTCTTAGTGCCTGGGTTAAAGTCCCATAGTTTCATCATGTTGGTTCTTTATTTCCTGTAGTCAAGGCATTGACTAGAGGCCTGCGATACTTTAGAAGATGAGGGGTGGGGGGCCAAAACGGGGGGCGGGCCTGTGCTAGCCGGCAGCGATCGCACCATCGCGGTGCGATCGCTGCTGGTTTCGCACCCAATAGCGCCACCATAGAAGGTGTAGCTATTGGGCGCGAACTCGGTCGCGAAAAGGGCCTTATCTTTTCAGTGTCCATGGCGTCTTCGCGGAGTCGGCCCCAGTGACGCCCCGACTCCTCCTCTTCCGGGGCCGACTCCACCCCCATTTTCACGTGCGAAATGTCCCTTATCGCGTGTTATCCGTTTAGAAAATGAGGCCCTAAATTACTTATCTACTAGAGATGATTTTTAATGAGGCTGATTCATGCAAATTTAGGACTTTGAAAAATTTCAGCCAATCAAACCACAATGTAGAAGAAAAGAATGCATCACAGAGGCCCTGTGTATCTCATAAAGCCCAAATACATCAAACACCCAATCTGCAGGTAGGTTTGTTTTGTTTTGTTTTTTACAAGCCTTGCTCTGAATCGCGCAATATATTATCTGCTTCATTATAATATGCATAGGGACCTTTGTTTTCAGTTTGTATTTTATTTTCCCCAATAATGTATCAGTGTTTATTATATAAACTCCCCTTTTCTATGGGGTCACCTTCAGAGCTGCGGAGGGATGTGCGTGCCACTGCTTCAGCCTTGGGAAAAGCTAACGTCTACCAATGGTCACCTATTGGGAACAGTTTGTCTCTGGGAGACGTAATGGAAGGTTTGCCACACAAGCAAGTCCAAGGTCCACTCTGTTAGTTGGTTTCAAAAAAGAATGAATTTTATTTGCAAATCCAAATGATACAATAGTAGGAAACAATGATGGAATCTTAAGTTGAATAGCTGGATACAGTCCAATAGGCAGAAAACAAATTCAGAACTTTCAGACAATTCTTTGAGCAGGAGGAATCTTCCTCACGCTCCACTTTAAGGCCTTTGGGGCAGTCTCATGATTAGAAACGTCTTTTACTGGAACTTTGCTGGACTAGGATAGGACCTTTTCTCTTAGTATTTTTTATTTATTTTTTTAAAAACTTTTCTATACTGTCGCTAAGTTTACTTTTCTATACTGTCGCAACGGTTTACAAATAGGCACATAGACTAAGGTAAGTAAATGTAGGATATCGTGCATTCTAACAGGTGCCAATAAAGTTCGGTTACAATTTCATAAATAAAATCATTATTTGAGTAATGTTGGTCAAGTCAAGGTATATTATTGAGTTACTATCTCTTTGAGATATTACTTCTTAAATGTAGGATTGAGTAAATTCATTCTCATCTGCATTACCCTGTACTTTCATTCTCTACCCTCCACACTCTTTAGCGAAGGCTTTTTTAAAGAGCCATGTTTTTAAATTTTTCTTAAAAGTTTTGAGATTATTCTGTAATCTGAGTTCAGGGGGCATCGTGTTCCATAGTATGGGCCCAGCCAATGATAAAGCCCTTTCTCTCACTTGGGTTAATTTTGCTGGCTTTACTGAAGGGATTGTTAGTAGTGCTTTGTTAGCTGAGCGGAGGTTTCTTTGTGGAACTTGTACTCGTAAGGCTGTGTTTAGCCAGTCTGCTTCTTTATCATATATTAGTTTGTGTATGGTGTATAAGGCCTTGTATTTTATCCTGTATTCGATAGGTCTGCTAGAGTAAGTCTGCTAGAGTTTCGGTTACATGGTCCCTCCTCTTTTTTCCCGTCAGTATTCTGGCTGCAGTATTTTAAAGTATCTGGAGTGGTCTTATCGATGTGTTCTCTCTCTGGTAGGCCTCTAACAAGTCTCAGCATGGTTCTCCAACTTGGAATCTTCTTGTTCCTTGGTGCAGAAATCTTTGACTGCCTCACAAATCCTCTCAATCCTCAGGACTCTAGAGACAGCACCTAACAGATGCCAGGGGGCATCTTATACAGATGTTGACTAACTCCATTCCCCATGGAAGGAGTGCACCTTACTGCAAGTCTCACCTTGCTGGAATGTCTTGCTGCAAGTCTCACTCCTCAAATAAGCATTACTTCATCTCCCTTAGTACCCATCCTTACAGAGGATGCTTGCCGAGGGAAAGAGTTCTGTATCTTACACAGAACTCCCTGAACTTTAGGTGAACCCTGGACAGCAAAAGCCATGCAGAAACCTAGTGAAGAACATTTGTGACCCTTGGTAGGGTTACAATTACAAGAAGAACAAAACTGGTATTTAAATACCTTCAAAAGGATGTCATTTTTCCATTGATTTCTTCCATTTTTGTTCTTGTTGTAATATACATTTATAACCGTGGCGCGGTGACCAGCAAAAGTTACACCCCCCCCCCCCCCCGCATATGGGTTATGTAGGGCACAGGCAGGGGGGCCAGCGGCCCTGGAGCAATAGAGCCAGTGACTCTGAATGGGAAAGTGGCCCAACAGGTCCAACACAGACCCTCAACGCTTCGACGGCCAAGAGGGGAGAGCGAGAAGAGTAGTACTGAGGCGCTTAGTCCAAACGACTTTGACTTCTATGGTCGGGTCACCGGCAACGAAGCTGTGGCTTCAACAGCCAGGTGTTAGTGACAGATGCCCAGCTTCTATGGCCGGGGGTGTGCACGCGCGTCAGCGGTAATTATGGGCCTAGCACTTGGTAGCTGGGGGGGGGGGGGGGGGGCTGGTCACCAAGAGTTAACATAGTAATTGAGGTTAGTAAGGTTTTTAAGATGTTATAATGTTATGCAATTTGTTGCTGTAGTGTATTTGGGCTGTAGCCATTAATTTATCCATCCAATAAAACTGTTATCAAATATAAGCTATGTGAGTCTTATTATAAGGAATTGTTTCCTTAAAGGGGTGGGAGGGGGGAGGAGGAACGGGTAAGAGGGAGGTGAGTAGACGTAGCCTGTCCACTGCCCCACATTGTGTTCTTGTTGTAATACACATTTATAAATTCCCGAGTAAAATAAAATAAAAACTGAAAACAAAGGTCTCTAAATATGGATGACCGTCCCTTTCCTGATATACAGCCAATCTTAAAATTTCCTCAATAAGACACTGAGCATACACTGATGATCTCAACTCAAACTAATGGAAAGATTAAAAATAAATAAATAAATAGATACCTCACACTTCAGCCACCACATAACCTTCAATGGCTTTGAAAACATTTACCAATGCTAGGAATCAATGAGGAAAACTAATAATTAAAGGTAATGCATACATTAATACTTTATGGTTGAAAAATACTTTTAGAGAGGCTGTCCTACAGAAATGTTGCAAATAGAAATAAATATTTCCCTACTCTTGTACACTTTGCATGGCCTTCATTCTTCTGCCATACTACTTATCAAGGAGAGAGATTGTTTCAGAAGCAGCACGTCTCTCTGCTTGAAGTTTTAATCTCTAGAATACAACTCCTTGGTATTTTTTAAACTGTGTAATACAGTATCCATTATCCAAATGGAGTAGGGAGGGGGAGTGAGGAAAAATGGTGCTCTTGACTAACACCTACAGGCTTCCTCTGCTTTACACATCCTGGAAAAAGTGACTGATCTCAAAGAAGTCTTTTTGTTTTTCTTGGCCCTCATGGACATTACTAGTGTACTGGTTATACCAGGAAATGTAGGCAAGCCTAATTTTCAAAAAGGAACAGGTACATCTGGATATAAGAGAAATGGTGAACGTCACATGTGTTTCCTATTGCAAAATGAGCACCTCCGAATTTAGTGTTGTACCAAAGAATCTCCTCCTAGGTATTAGGCATTTTCTATTTTGGTCAGAAAATAGGTGATCATTTGAGGAGTCAACCAAATATCTATCAAAGTCTAGTTTGAATGGATAGAATATCTGATTGCACGTCCTGAATTTCTTAAGCTATGAATTTCTATGTAAACTTTTAGTCTATTAGATCTAGATGATAATCAAGGGCTCCTTCATTTCTACAAAGACAAGCAAGATGAATCAGCCACATGAGAACATCAATGGTGCAAATGTGGACTGATTTCCAATATCTTTTAGTCACATTGGAGGAGAGCAATTTTCAGTTGTCATTTTACCCATGTATGTACCTATTTATCGTAGTATATGCTATTGAATGAAAATTGTTCTAAAAATATATTGACCGCATCAGATGAATAAAAATCATCATATCTTGTGCTTTTTAAAAAGCCCTGCACATCTGAAGAAATAAAATAAAATTGAGCATGGATTTTAGGACTGGCTCCTCCTGTCCTGTTCATAATCAAGTAAATTTTCAAAGGGCTATGCGCGTAAATAATGGTGGTTACGTGCGTGGCCGAGCCTTGTGCGCTATGCACACATTTTCAGAAGGGCCTGGCCATGTGCGTAACCCGTGTTACTCTTAGAAGTGCTGAACCTAAAGAAAGGGGTGGGCCGGGGACCGTGGTCTGGGCAGAGAGGAGCGGGGCAGGGATGGTCCGGGACAGCGCCATTCGACGCTGTACAAGGGCACCGCGTGCTGGCAGCCAGCTAGCATGCGGAGATTACTTCTGTTCCGGAGAAGCAGTAAGTAATCAAACAAAAAAAAAAAGTTACTAGCTGGGAAGGGGTTAGAGGTCGGGGAGGAGAGGAGAGGGGAAAGGGTAGGAAGCTTAGGTAGGGGTATAGGGAAGTTCCAGTCCGCTCCTTTATTGGAACAGACTGGTAGGAAAGCCCTATTACCGTTGCCGCGGGTTAACTTTTAAAATTTCCCCTCCTGCATGCGGAGGAGGCCATCCGCCCCCACATGCATACATGGATGTTAATATCCGCCACGCATGTGCATGTGGATATCGTATTTTATAACACACATGCGCCAACACGTGCGTGTTATAAAATAGCCGTGTTCATGTGCACGTGCGTGGGGGGGTCTTGAAATTGACTCCATACATTATCACCCAACACAAAAGGAGAACCTTAACTATTAATCTCATATATAATTTTAAAACACATTTATTAAGAATAATACATCCTAATACAACCCCCTAAATACATACAATATAATCAGCCACACATTAAAACATCACATACTGAACAGCATATAGGCAGTGAACAAATATAAACATCAATTTATTTAACACATCATTTCTAGCACCATATCATAATGTTTTACATTGACTCCTATATAAACATCATGTACTCAATAAGATCTCATCTCAGTCATCACATGTAGTTCATTAAAGTGCTTTTCAATGCAGATTCCAGTAGTTTTCAACTCCACGGCTTTCCTCCATTAATTACTGCCACAATGTGATTCAATAAATACTGCTCAGTACTAATCCCCATATGTTATCAGGCACATTGCAGTATACATGGACATTATTATCCCTTTTGGGGCATGAACAGTTGCTTTCTGAAGACAGCAGTATGCCAAAAATCTAGAATTGGGTTTGACAATGTGATGTCATCATGATCTAAGAGCAAGATGATGGCCTTCACCTCACTGAGCACTCAACCTTATTTAAATATGCTCCATAACACATGCCCCTACTACAAGCGAAATATTGGGCAAACAGGAGATATAAAGAGGGATGCACAAAGAAGATATTAATAAGTGGGAAATAAACTAGCTAAAATAAACTTGAAGCAAAGGTTGTCATTTTTATAATAGTGCATATCCTACAATAAGACATGCATGCCCCAGAAACATTCTCTGTTATTTCCCATTAATTCCTCATTGCCATTATCTCTTCCCAGCATATTAGATTTGAGAGGTAAAGGAAGAAAGAATGCCTTCAGATATCATACACACTTCACCTTTAATATCCTCTGCCAACAACATTTTGGCCACCACACCTTTTTTAACATGCAGCCATATAAAGGCTCTGTAAAATGTACATCAAGCTATTCTCGAGGGGGAATTGTTGGAGATCCCAGTTGGGGGTTAATGTTACCATCTGTGAAGACAACAGAATGCTCATTGAGTTCTTCTATTCAGGATCTCATGCACTGTTTTCAAACACTTTCTTAATTATTTTTTTCATGAACAGTAGAGACACAAGTCATTGAATTTTCAAATACTGTATCCCATCCTATACTGCCATGGTTTCAGACCTTTAAAACAGTTAGGGGCAGATTTTCAAAGCCCTACGCACGTTGGGCCTATTTTATAAAGGCCCGGCAACGTGCATAAAGTCCCGGGATGCATCTAAGTCCTGGGGCTTTGAAAAAGGGGCAGGGGCAGGAGGAGGGCGGTCCAGGCAGCGGGGCGTGGCCAGAGGCCTCCGGCACAGCAGCCATTTGCCGCTGTGATGGAGGATCGTGTACAGTCAGTCTGCCGGCGTGGCAACTTGCGCCTGCCCAAAGGCAGGTGCAAGAGGTAAGATAAAGGTCGAAGGGGATTAGAATAGGGCTAGGGGGTGGGAAGGTTAAGGGAAGGGGTAAGAAGGATAGAGTAGGGGGAAGGGAAGTTCCCTCACAGGCCGCTCCTAAATTGGTGGCCTGGGAGGGAACGGGTGAAGGCCGCGGACGTCGGCATGCACAAGATGCACTAGTGTGCACCAACCCCCAATTATAAAATCGAGCGTCCATGTGTGCACGCTGACTAACACGCACATGGCTTTGAAAATTTTCCCCTTATTATGCATTTCTCCCTTTGATAATGGCCATGAATCTCATGACATGCCAGCTCAGGCAATGTTTTTCCTTCATTGACCAACTGAGCTGGAAGATGGTGACAGCAACAGAATTAACCTAGATTGATTTTATATAGTCCAAGATTCCCCTCCCCTCCCTGAACTGGTGCTCAGGATCAAGTACTGGGACCTGCAAGAGGTAATCTATCCTCATTCCTACCCTCTTAGTAACATTTCTCTGTCTGAAAACTTCAGAGTGGAAGAGTGTATGTGGATATTTGTTTTGTCCTACCTGCCCATAGTTATACGCTTACTGCAGGATTACTGCTTCAAATGCAGTAAGAAGCATGAAAGTTACAAATGTTTACATAAGTTAATGGAACTTTCATGTCTTTTGCTTATATTTTTCAGAACTAGGTTGAAAAGTCAACACTAACTTTCTGGTTTGGGAGAGTGATTGGGGTACTGCGTCAAGAATCCAGGGACAGGAACCATCGATATATGATGCGCTGTTGACTGCAGAAGATCCCTAGCTGGTGGAGAGCTACCATTGTTTTATGAGTATAGCTCTTTCAGTTTCAGAGTGTTAGTGTGGTTGTATGTGTGTACCTGCAGACATACAGCTCATAAATCATGAGCTGTCTGTATGTAACAACTGGTACAGTTTTAGTGTGATACTTGTGATAGATTGTTGAGTTTATCCACTTTCATGCCTATTATCAGTGATTCTTTTGTCATACCATGCACTAATAAGTACGTGGGTAAATCAGTAAGTAAATCACAAATCTCTCTACTAAGGTAATAAAACATATATCTGTAATGTTGTCATATTCCATAGATGGCAGCACCTTAGAAGTGCTTATGTACATAAATAGTTATTTAAACTGTGCATGCACAGGGGCTGTGTACACAAGGAAAATGGCTGCCGTGTTGACAGATTGTACGGTCGAAGAACAACGTGCTGTTGTCCGATTTTTATGGGCTAAGGGGTAGATTTTAAAAAATAGTGCAAACGCGTACTTTTGTTGGCGCACCAGGCGCCAACAAAAGTACGCTGGATTTTATAAGATACACGCGTAGCCGCGCGTATCTTATAAAATCCAGGATCGGCGCGCGCAAGGCTGCCGATTTTGGGCAGCCTGCGCGCGCCGAGCCGCGCAGCCTGCCTCCGTTCCCTCCGAGGCCACTCCGAAATCAGAGCAGCCTCGGAGGGAACTTTCTTTCAGACTCTCCTCACCTTCCCCTCCCTTCCCCTACCTAACCCACCCCCCCGGCCCTATCTAACCCCCCCCCCTACCTTTATCCATGGATTTACGCCTGCCGGAGGCAGACGTAAATCCGTGCGCGACAACGGGCTGCTGGCGCGCCAAGACCCGATCCGGGGGCTGTTCCGGAGGGCGCGGCCATGCCCCCAGAATGCCCCCGGGCTGAAAACACGCCCCCGGGCCCGCCCCCCAAACGCTGCATCACGCCCCCGAAACGCCACGTCATTTGGCGACACGCCCCCGTAAAAAAGCCCTGGGACTTATGCGCGTCCCAGGGCTCTGTGTGCACTGGCGGCCTATGCAAAATAGGTGCACCGGTGCGCGAGGGCCCTGCTTACATAAATCCGGCCAGATTTACGTGAGCAGGGCATTTAAAATCCGCCCATAAGGGCTTAGTGGCAAAAGACATTCATAAAGAAATGTATCCAGTATATGGAGAGAAATGTCTCTCGCGTAAAGCAATTTATAACTGGACCGATACATTTGCAGAAGGACGTGCCAACGTGAACGACGAAACCAGACCTGGTCAACCTGTAGAAATTGCGACAGAGGCAACTGTGAAGCAGGTTGAAGAGATGGTTCACGCTAACCGTAGGGTAACAATTGAAGTTGTCAAAGAAATTGGGTGTTCTCACGGATTAGCATATTCCTTAGTGCACGATGCATTGAACTTTCGCAAAGTCTGTGCAAGATGAGTTCCCAAACAGCTGACCGAAGACAATAAGAACAACCGGATGGGTGTCTGTTTGGAAAATCTCTGCTGTTATGCAAACGAAGGTGAATCAATGATGGCACGTATTGTTACTGGTGACGAGTAATGGGTGCACCACTATCAACCAGAAGTGAAACGCGATTCCATGCAGTGGAAGCATCCACTATCACTGACACCGAGAAAGTTCAAGCTTGTGCCTTCTGCAGGAAAGGTGATGTTGACTGTGTTTTGGGACCAAGATGGGATACTCTTAACCAGTTTTCAGAAGCGGGGTGAATCTGTTAATTCGGCTTCCTACTGTGCTACTCTATTAAAGCTTAAAGGAGCTATTTGTAGAAAACGCCCAGATCTGAAAAAAAGAGGAGTGCTGAATTTTCACGATAATGCCAGACCACACACTTCAAATGAGACTCGTCAGACAATTGCGAACCTGCACTGGGAAGTTCTTGAACATTCACCATACAGTCCGGATTTGGCACTCAGCGATTTTCACTTGTTTGGCAAACTGAAAAGCCATCTCGGTGGTAAACATTTCACCAGTGATGAAGAAGTGGAACAAGAGGTGAAGCGCTGGTTACGATGCCAGCCAAAAGACTTTTACGCAGAAGGTTTTGACGGACTTTTCAAACGCTGGGACAAATGTATAAATGTTCGCGACAATTACGTTGAAAAGTAGTTGGTTTTTCCAGAAAAACTGTTTGTGACTATATTCTGTATATTTCACCGTAAATAATTCATCTTTTGCATTTAAATACATTTCATGAATATTAATCCCATGTATGTTTGTGACTTACTTACTGACTTACCCTCGTATATGGTGGTGCTTTCCAATATGGTTTTCATTCAGAAGGGCATTGTTGTACGACCACCAGTGCTTGTCAATATTTTACATTGATTTTTTTTTTATACACTTTTTGTGGTTACATTGTTTATACTTTGATGAAAATGATAAATTGTAGGAATGTCCAGCCCCAAAGTTTTTGGTTTGGTCCATTTTTTCATTTCTGAGGGTTTTTTTTATTTTTATTTGGTTTGTTTAATGTTTTTTTTTTCTAATTCTGATCATATGCCAACCCCCCCCCCCCCCCCAAAAAAAAAAAAAAAAAAATTAAACAAGAGAAAACAAAAAAAAATAATAATAATTGTGAAATAAAAAAGAGCCTTTGGCAAGTCTGGGTTTTTTGGACCAAAAAACTGGTCCGAGTCAGGCTCCGAGGCCTAGCCTCAGGCTGTGCTTAGCATTGAGGCTGGGTCTTCCCCAAGTGTCAGGGAGGGGACTCTTCCACCCTAGCCTCCACTTACCCTTTTCTAGATCCTGTAATGAAACGGGCAGGAGCAACGATCATTGCCCATTCGCTCCTGCCCCAGTCCTGGTATTTTAAAAATGGCACTGTCTGGGAATGGTGCCATCACCAGTGTCTTCCTCCAGTGCGGATGGAACCATTTTGATGAATGGCTGTAGAAATGTATAGGCATACATCAAAATGGTACTTTGTTGCCATCCCCAGGCACATGGCATCATTTTTAAAGTACCAGGACTCAGGTAGGCATGGCTGGGCATCACTTCTGACCATTTCAATGCAGGATCTAGGAAGGGTGTGGGTCGAGTGGGAGATCCTCAGCCCTGACACTTGAAGATCTGGTTTTGGGAAGGCTCCCATGCAGGATCTGGCATGGGGCTAGACCTTGGCACCTGGCCAACCCAGTGCTACGCCTCGGCAGCAGGCCCGATTCAGGGCTAGGCCTTGGAATTGGGCCACTGGAAGCCTTTCTTTTTTAAATGCCACGAATACAAATATGCCTGAAGTTTTCCAGAGGGAGGCTATTTTTGATTTGTTCTAATCAGAACAAACCGAAAATGGCCTCATTATCTTGCATCTGATTAAAAACAATTGTGCATCCCTAACAAATTGCCCTGCTTTACCTTTTTTTTTTTACTGATTCCAGCCTCCAGCATTTCTACCTCTAGCATGGTAATAAAGATTCCTCACTGCATAATCTGGAGGTATTTAAGGGTAGGGTAAAGTGCTTGCTGACTGATGTGGCTTTTCTTTTTCATCCACGCAGTAAAATTTTCCTGCTGAAGCTGGTGAGATAATATAAACTGTCGGAGGGAGAGAAGCTCTCTGGCCATTTATCCCTAGCCTAGTAGGGGATTGCAATGAGGGCCCTAGATAAAGATATGACCTGCAGAATAGCCTTTTGATAGAGCCTTCGGCAAAGAAGTTGCATCTAAATCTTTAGTTTTGTTTTACATGCAATAATTCCAGCGAGTTTGCTTCTTGTTCCTTTTGTGATATGATGTGTGCTATAGATTGAAATGGTGACTTGTAAGGGTACCCTTTTGGCTAAGATCAAGTGTATATACACAAGAGACAGAGTCGATAAGGGAAGGGAAGTGAACTTATCGTTAGGTGAGGGTGATAGGGACTATAAGCACCGAGGTCAGCACCAAGCACAGATACTTATAAAAAGGTGAGTACCACAATTTCCTGCAGAGAAAAGGGTACTGTCTCTTGAAAATGTCACCAGTGCTTTCCAAAAGGAAGCATATTTTGTTCTCGTGTCTTTCAAATAAACCCAAAAAAACCGAGGGGTGAATTGAATTTATCAAACTTATCCAAAGACACGTACACATATCTTCCATTCTGAAAAGTAGCACAAAATTAGATTGATGATAATAAAAAATGATGTAAATAAAATGTTCTTTTACCAAAATAGAATGGCTCTTGTACTTCAGTTTAATATTTCAGAAACAAGTACAATGTTTGGCAGATTGACAATACAGAAATTGCCAAATGAGAATGAGGGAAGAACAATCTATGAGGAGGATCATATTCAAAGCCATTTAACCAAGCAAATAATGTTTTACCTGGGTGAACTGGTCTGGATGAAAACTGCCTTCCTCTATCCAACTGAAATAAAATGTGAGCGTCCACCAGGAACAGGCTTTTAGCTGGCGTAAAAAGAGGCTTTTTGTGACTCTATTTAGGTCAGGGAAGGAAAACAGAATGTGAGCATTTTGATTTTTTTTAAATTATTTATTTATAGAATTTTATGCAAGTACAAACCAAAATAACCTTGTAGTACAGGTAAAGTTTTCTTAGGAAATAAAAATGCACAGGAAATACACCAATACAAAGAGTAATCATAAGAGAAACAAAAGTCCATTAATCGGAGAGAGATGTTAACGTATGGTAAGAACAAAGAAGTTTGTAATATTGATATGCATCTTTGCATTAATTTATTTATATCGGATTGGATTTATCTTCAAGAAATCTCTTTAACTGCTTTGAATCAAAGAAAATAAATTTGTTCCCTTGATGTATACACTTGCAGGGAAATTTGAGGAAAAAAGATGCTCCCAAGGCAATTGTCTGGGATTTCAACTGAAGAAACAATTTTTGCTGCATTTGTGCATATTTAGACAGGTCAGGAAAAACATTAAGGGCCGGATTTTCAAAGGGTTACGCGCGCCGGGCCTATTTTCAAATGGCCCGGCGACGCGCGTAAGTCCCGAGGCTTTACTAAAGGGGCGGGAAGGGGGTGAGGCATGGACGGGGCAGGGCGGGGTCAGAGGCTCTATGCACAGCAGCCATTTGCCGCCGTGGCAGGAATCGCGCGCCGGCAGTCGCCTGAAGTAAGTTTTGCAACCGAAGAATGAAAAAAAAAAAAAAAAGGTAGGGGGGAAAGGGTGGGGGAGGTAGGGGAAGGGAAGGGAAGGTGGGGTGCGAGGGTAGGTAATGGGGAAGGCAGCACGGCTCGGAGCGGGCTCGGCGCACGCAAGGTGCACATGTGCGTGTGCCAGGTAGCGTGCGTGCACATGGATGCCCGTGCGCACCTTTTAAAATCTACCCCTAATTTTCTCCCCTAAAAGAGAGGATAATCTATTTCTGAAGAAAAGTTTCAAAGCAAGATCTTTTTCCAATTTCACTACAAATTGAACTATCCAAGTTTCACAAGTCCTAACATGCTCCTGTGAATTTTCTAATAAAGCAGATACATCTAGCTTGTCAGCAAAGGCTGAGGAATCATTACCTCCAATTTGAACATTAAGGCCAGAACTCTGAGAGGAAATATAATAAGCCTTATTCATAGGTGGCATATTCGAAGATAGAATCTTCACGTTTTCAGAAAAGTACCTCTTAATCATTCCACACGGTGATACATATATTAGTTACTAATAGGAATATTATCAAATCGGAGATTTTTATACCTTTGGGAATTCCATAGCATCTCAGATCTAGTACGAAGATACATATTATCTCTGATTAAAGTATTTTGCAAAGAAGACAATTCTGTGACCTGATTTGAAAGGGACTCCCCAAAAGGGATCGTGAGAAATTAACAGAGAAGCATTAGACTCAATCTGAGCCAGGACATCGATTGAAAGCTTACATAATATCGATTACATAAATCGCTTACATAAAAGCTTACATAAATCGATTGAAAGCTTACATAAAGCTTACATAAAGCTTACTACTCACAGACCTCAACCTCAAACACTTCCTTTATGCGGACGATATCCAGGTCCTGATACCCATTAAGGATTCCTTCGCAAAAACTCTGGCTTACTGGGATACATGCCTTCAAAAAATTAAACTCCTCCTCACCAGCCTAAACCTGGTATTAAATTCCGGCAAAACTGAACTACTGCTCATCGCCTCAGAGAACAACCCCATTACCTCTGCACAGCAAGCCACGCCAACAATCACACAAGTGAGAGACCTAGGAGTCCTAGTTGATAATCGCCTGAATTTCAAAGCCACTATTAACAAAACCACCAAAGACTGTTTCTATCAATTACAAGTTCTGAAAAGAATTAGACCTCTTTTCTATGCCCAAGATTTCAGAACCATTCTGCAAGCAATCATTTTTTTCAAAATTAGACTATTGTAACACCATCCTACTTGGCCTTCCCGCTTCATACACCAAACCGCTTCAGATGGTGCAAAATGCAGCTGCACGAATTCTGACAAATACCAGGAGAAGGGACCACATAACCCCTATTCTAAAGAACCTCCATTGGCTACCGATACACTTTAGAATAATATACAAGGCCATTCTCACCACATATAAAAACATCCACCAACTGGCTCCCATTGACCTACAGATCCCTCTCAGACTACACAATTCGTCAAGACCGACAAGAGATGCATACAAGGGTTCGCTACAGGTTCCACCGCCCAAATCTACCAGACACAGCACACTAAGAGACCGAGCTTTCTCTACAGCCATCCCACCGTTATGGAACTCCATACCCTCAAATCTTAGAATAGAACCATGCATCTCAACCTTCAAAAAAAGACTAAAGACCTGGATATTCATACAAGCCTTCCCAGACGTCAATTGATCTAATACTTACAAGCCACCCCTAATCTCCATCTACACTATGGTCGACCTTATCTCCTATCGTTTACTTGTGTAAATTAATAACCTGTCCTTTCTCTTCCTCTAAGCCAAGTTCTTATCACCTTGTTATATGTAACTGCCTTTTCAGCACTTTGTTATTGTTATGTTTACTTTGCACCCCTGTTTTATGTGAACCAGCATGATGTGACTGCTGTCTCGAATGCCGGTATATAAAAAATCTAAATAAATAAATAAATAAATAATTGTGTTGCACACCCCCCTCTGGTGTCCCTTCTACATGATTCAAAGAGCATTCAGTTTTCATATGTA
This sequence comes from Rhinatrema bivittatum, assembly GCF_901001135.1. Classification (NCBI taxonomy): domain Eukaryota; kingdom Metazoa; phylum Chordata; class Amphibia; order Gymnophiona; family Rhinatrematidae; genus Rhinatrema; species Rhinatrema bivittatum. Next base: position 338,776,918 of record NC_042620.1, on the reverse strand, counting down.
CACCCCATGAGGTCCATAGTCAGCCACTGTGCAGCTCTGCTAGCTAGCCAGGTAAATGTATGCAGCTAACTAGTGCAGTATGTTCGGCAGTAAAGCACGCTGATGAATCTACCCAGCTATCTTAAAGTTACCGGATAAGTTTATCCAGCTAACTTTAGGACAGGTCTATTACATGAGCAGATTTAACCAGATAACTTAACAGGCCAACTCCCTGGAATCCCTCTGGACTGCCCCCTCATTTATGTGGCCAAATTCCAGCTGTACAAATAGTTATCCAGCTAGAATTTAGCCGGATAAGTGGCTACATTTCATTTAACAATATATCTTAAGGGGAACCAACCGGTTCACTCACTGTGAAACTGAGTTTTTATATGTACTCTCTTAGGTGTTTTTGTATCCTATTGTTCATATGTTTATACAAATTTTTATAACCTACACGCCAAGTGGAATTGAACTTTCTCAGTGCTCAAAGAAAAAACATTTTTGAGGAGTTGGTTGGGGTTTCATATAATCGTGTAGGCAACCCTGCCTCTTTCAAGCATATTATAATCATGAACCTGCCAACTTCCTCCTGTTTTTAATATGTATGCTATTAATAAATTTATTTATTTAATAAATGTCTTTATTGATAACTTTATTTATTTATTTATTTATTTTTATTTATTTATTTAAGGTTTTTTTTATACCGGCATTCATGATACAATCACATCATGCTGGTTTACAGTTAAACAGGGGTGCAAATACATTAAAACTAAAAACACGTGCAAGGAAATTGCAGTTACAAATAACAAGGGAGATCGAACTGGGAGAGAAGGGAAATACAGAAGTAGATTAACATCAAACTAGTGGCGTAGAGAAATACTGAATTGGATTTTTCTTTTCAAAATATATGGACCTAGAAGAAGGAATTTAATGATACTCCAAAGTTGTTTTAAGATGTCGCTACACCACCGCTACTACACTGTTGGGTGTGGTATGACGAGGTAATGGCTAAGACACAGCCATCCGTCGCGGAACACGTTTACTTTGAAGTCATTCAATAAGAAGACGAATCAACTGAGAAAAAAATTTGGAGATAGAGACACTGCCATGCAACTTCAAGGGAAGTATTTGAAATTTATATATCAACATTATTATCTTCACAAATAGTGTGTTAGACACCACTTGCCGGTACATTCCCTGAGGAAGGACGCGGGTCATCTGAAACATGTACAAGTTGGGATTTTAACATACTTTGAGGTGCGATAGAATGAACAAAAGGTTGAACAAAATGCGTTAGACGTTATCACAGGCATTAGCGCCCTAATGCCTGTAATCAAGCCCTAATGCATTTTGATGAATAAATCTTACTTCCCGCACTGCTCGTCTGCCCTTCCAGGGGCTGCTCACGGCTAGGGACAGTTTTCACCACCATGTTCCCCAGGACTCCTCATGGTGGGCCGGACGACGCCACCATCTTCTTCCACTTTGAGCCTTCCTAGGCGCGCGCACGTGCACTCCACTGGGCCCTCTCTTCAAGCTTCCTCGGCGGGAACCTCTGGGGCATCTCCAGTTGATGACATCATCAGACCAGCATATATAATCTCCACCTTCACCCTCAGCCAGCTGACTTGGCAACAAGTTCCATACGTCTGACTACTACGTGTTCCTGGATCTACGCTTGCTCTGGACTTGAACCCTGTCTGGTACCCGCTCCACAGGGACCACTGTACGCCCTAGGGTCTCACACCCCATGCCTATCCCACTCCTTGAGCTGACTCTGCATCTCTTGGGTTAAGAACATAAGAAATTGCCATGCTGGGTCAGACCAAAGGTCCATCAAGCCCAGCATTCTGTTTCCAACAGAGGCCAAACCAGGCTACAAGAACCTGGCAAGTACCCAAACATCAAAGAGATCCCATGCTACTGATGCAATTAATAGCAGTGGCTATTCCCTAAGTAAACTTAATTAATAACAGTTAATGGACTTCTCCTCCAAGAACTTATCCAAACCTTTTTTGAACGCAGCTACACTAACTGCACTAACCACATCCTCTGGCAACAAATTCCAGAGCTTAATTGTGTATTGAGTGAAAAATAATTTTCTCCAATTAGTCTTAAATGTGCTACTTACTAACTTCATGGAATGCCCCCTAGTCCTTCTATTAGCCGAAATTGTAAATAACCGATTGACATCTACTTGTTCAAGACCTCTCATGATCTTAAAGACCTCTATCATATCCCCCCTCAGCCTTCTCTTCTCCAAGCTGAACAGCCTTAACCTCTTCAGCCTTTCCTCATAGTGGAGCTGTACCATCCCCTTTATCATTTTGGTTGCCCTTCTCTGTACCTTCTCCATCGCAGCTATATCTTTTTTGAGATGCGGCAACCAGAACTGTACACAGTATTCAAGGTGCAGTCTCTCCATAGAGCAATAAAGAGGAATTATGACATTTTCTGTTTTATTAACCATTCCCTTCCTAATAATTCCTAACATTCTCTTTGCTTTTTTGTCTGCTGCAGCACTCTGAGCTGATGATTTCAAAGTATTATCCACTATGATGCCTAGATCCTTTTCCTGGGTGGTAGCTCCTAATAAGGAACCTAATATCATGTAGCTACAGCAAGCGTTATTTTTTTCTATATGCAACACCTTGCACTTGTCCACATTAAATTTCATCTGCCATTTGGATGCCCAATCTTCCAGTCTTGTAAGGTCCTCCTGTAATGGTATCACAATCTGCTTGTGATTTAACTACTCTGAATATTTTTGTATCATCCGCAAATTTGATAGCCTCACTCGTCGTATTCCTTTCCAGATCATTTATATATATATATATTGAAAAGCACCAGTCCAAGTACAGATCCCTGAGGCACTCCACTGTTTACCCTTGTTCCAACCAGTATTGCTTCCTGTTCTTCGGGACTACCTCTGGGTCACCTCAACTACTCGTAAGTTCTACTAGGGACTTCCCCGCTCCTCGGGGTTGTGTCCACTTTCTGAACAAGGACTGATCGTGTCTCCTGCTCCTCGGGACTGCCCTACTTGTGTTACACTGAGTACCAGAGCCTCCTCGGGGTTGCTTCCTCCAGCTCCATCCGGACCTGCGCGCCTCCCTGCTCCTCAAAGTCTCATCCACGGACTACATTGGGACTGCCTACACTTCCCCGCTCCTCGGGGCGGAACTATGTCATCACTAGAGGCTCAGTTCAAGCTTCCCTTATCATCTTATGCTGTGCAGCTCCTCCCCTCGGGGTTGCCCTCTGGAGCTCCTCCTGATTGCTCAAACCTCACGCCCCCTGCTCTGCGGTCTGTCTGGCATTCCTCCCCTTGGGGTCTCTGCCCAGGTACTGTCTCCAGTCTACTCTCACGGGGATCCTCTCCTGCTACTGTGGGACCTCTCCATTGCCTCACCCAGAGTTCTCCGCTGTCTCTGACCTCGCCTCCCGACGGTGCAGACCTGTGGGGGTCCTTCCCACAGGCAGTAACAGCTTGCACCTCGGGCCAAGGGCCCACATACCCACAAATCATAACAGGGCTCCCAATAACAAGGCATGAACTAAATCCAAATAAATACATAAATTGAAAAAAAAAATGTGCAAACTTGTTAGCATACACACATGAAATTGATTTCAGGTGTGTAAATACGATTATATGCACATACAAATGTATGCATGAAAAGTAACAAAACAAAACAAAATGAATGCACATCTCTGTTAAGGAAGAGACTTCCAAAAGAGGGAAAACCACACCAAAAACAATGCATCATATTTCTGCCAAAGGGGTAGAGGCCATAGCCATCTGCCAGGTAGATCCAGTTATGAATTCTGTTATCGGTTCAGTTTTCTTGCAACAAAGGATTATCTGTATTAAAAATGAAGAAACAAGAGAAAGCATAGCCTGGTATCTTGCCCTTGTGTGAATGGAGTTATATTCTCCTCTGGTTGAAGAAAGTGTTGGGGCTGCTAGAAGACATGGCAAAGTGGTTAATATGAAATCTTATTAGTAGAAACATAGGCAACTATGTGGCCTGGTTTGTCTGACAGGCTACAATGGTAGAGTCCAGATTTAGCAGCTTGGTCTGACTGCTGTCTGGTAGGTGACAAGTGCCATATCAAGGGGGTAAGAGTTAAAGACCTTCTTTTGTCAAATATTTATTTTGTTTCATGCAATAAAAAATGGTAAGAACAGTGAAACTTTCAGAAGCAGACCTCTGTCTTCCGGTTCTTGTACATGCATCAGTGACACTCTCATTGCTCAGTCACACACAATTATACTATTAGTGAATAAGTCTGCTTTTATAGTAAGCTTTCTTACTAAGAGAGAGCAGCTTTCCTGACTCTGATTCCCATTAACGAATTTCTTGAAACAGTGCAATAATCAAGAAATCACTTCCAAAGGAGACCGATCTGAATGCAATTCACAAGCTCAGGGTTCATTAGCACTTACACTGTAATATGACATTTCCAGCTCTAATTATGATCAGTTATCTAAAGTGTAATATACAGATGGTATAGTGCTCAATTGAAGCCTGACGATTCTTTTTCAAATGGCATAATCTACAATTTGAGATGCTGCTTCTCAATGGGACACATTGAAACAATAGCGACGAGATATGAAAATATATTGCATAATAGAAACACATGCAATTATCTAGCCTAGCATGGTGTAGGGCGATATAGGAGTATGTTACATTTTTTAATAAATAAATATCTTTGTTATGCCGCATGTATCTAAAGTAATGACCCCTGATGACGTGTGAATAATGCAGCTATTGACAATGAAAGGGAGTCGTAATACGTTAAGGTGAAAGAATAACTAAGGAAGATGGAACTACCTTAATTCAGCATGCTCTACCTTAAAAAACAAAATGTGACATTTATTTTCTATTTGTTCTATTCCCACTGGAAATACTATACAGATTTGTTTTTTGTCTGCAAGCAAATAAGTAAATAATTACAGTTCAAAAATGACCTAAACCAACAAAGCAATATATACAAAATGGCAAATAAAAGGCGTCAGTAGTACAGGGTGCAGGGGAACTGCCTTTAGCATGGTGCTGCTGTGTCACCTCATCTCTTCACTCTATATTCCCATCCTCGGATATTATTTAACCAGACGGCCATGTGGGGAAGAGTTCCCAGCAAGGTATGGGAGGCCACGGAGGAGCTTGGGGGAATGGGTGGCTCTTGGCAAAGGAGAAGGCAGCAAGCAAGTCACGGCATCACTATCTCATCGGGCACCTGACACTCTTCCTCCCACTCTTGAACAATTGTTTGTAAAGGATTTTTTTTGAGGGAGGGGATTTCTTATTTGCTCCAGTACAGGAATGGGGGCGGGGGAGGGAGAGGGTCCATTTAAGACTGAAATATGGTTATGTGGCATTTTCACCAGCGAGTAGGTGCTCATCTCACTCAAATAATTTACTGCATGGGGGGGATGAGGAGTGGGTAGGAAGGAGGAAGATGCCTTATCTGGATCCAGCATCGAGATGCATGCTCTCAGACATTCAGGACTGGCGGTAAGTGAGGAACAGGGCAACCCCTGGAGGGCTGAGGGCACATGCTGAGTTCAACCATTGCTGGAGAAGGGCAGCCAAGTTGGTCTTTTGGCAAGCACTGAAGTGCTGAAATCTGATGACGCTGCTGGTCCTCTGGTGAGCGCAGCAAGCTGTCCTTTGCACAGGGGGGAAATAAAGGTTTATTGGCTCAGGTATAGTGTAGTTATTGTTTTCTTAATAACGCTACAGCTAATTTAATTTCATACTCCAGTGTTTTGTATGATGCTTTGAAGTTGCTTTCTCTGGAGTATAGAGCCGGGGGGAGGAAAGGAATAAAACTGAATAGACTGGACAGCCTTGCAGTCTTTATCTGCCTTCATATTTTGTGTTTCTATGAAGTGGCTAGGGGCCAGGGAAGTCATTTCTGCCTATGTTAATGTTAAAATAAAACTGTACCCCTGGCGGTAATAAAAACTATTTTGTTAATTTATTTGTTCAGCGCCAACAGTGCAGATAGGCAAATATCCCCCAAAAGTATTACATATAATGGCCTAAAAGTGCAGTACTCAAATCTTTAAAAAGAAAAACCAGGGACATTTTATCTGACTCGTTTACTGAAAAATAGGTCTTTGGAATCAGGAGAGCACAGAGGCAAAAATGCCACGTGAGTTTATAAGAGGAGTATTAGTCATGCAGAAAATATGAACTGAAAACTGCTGTATGGAAAAGAAATTATGTGACCTTATTGGCCAGTGGTCATGTGACCCCAATCCCTGACCATACCTAATCTCTATCTACCCACAGCAAACAATGGTCTATGTTTGTTCAAGCACTAGAGTGGGAATAGAAAGTCTGTGCCTTTAAGCCTTGATGATGTCACCAGTAATGTTTACTGTGTATAAAGGGTGAGACATGCAGTGGAGTGTGTTATCTTTTTTCCTGGCCTTTCTATTGGAAACCAAGCTCTTTTGGGTTATTGTTTTCTGTTGAGGCCTGCTGATGCAGAAGCCACGCCGGTGGGATACAGCTTTTTCCCATTGAGGAAGTGAAGATACTACTATACTCTTAGGGGCGGATTTTCAGAGCCCTGCTCGCGTAAATCCGCCCAAAACCGGGCGGATTTACGCGAGCAGGGCCCTGCGCGCCGGTAAGCCTATTTTACATAGGCCTACCGGCGCGCGCGGACCCCGGGACTCGCGTACGTCCCGGGGTTTTCGGAGGGGGGCGTGTCGGGGGGCGGGCCCGGTCATCGCGGCATTTTGGGGGCGTGTCGGCAGCGTTTTGGGGGCGGGTACGGGGGCGAGGCTACGGCCCGGGGCGGTCCGGGGGCGTGGCCGCGCCCTCCGTACCCGCCCCCAGGTCGCGGCCCGGCGCGCAGCAGGCCCGCTGGCACGCGGGGATTTACGTCTCCCTCCGGGAGGCGTAAATCCCCCGACAAAGGTAAGGGGGGGGGTGTAGACAGGGCCGGGTGGGTGGGTTAGGTAGGGGAAGGGAGGGTAAGGTGAGGGGAGGGCAAAGGAAAGTTCCCTCCGAGGCCGCTCCGATTTCGGAGCAGCCTTGGAGGGAACGGGGGGAGGCAGCGCGGCTCGGCGCGCGCAGGCTATACAAAATCGATAGCCTTGCGCGCGCCGATCCAGAATTTTAGTGGATACGCGCGGCTCCGCGCGTATCTACTAAAATCCAGCGTACTTTTGATTGAGTCTGATGCGCAAGCAAAAGTAGGCTGATCGCGCTTCTTTTAAAATCTACCCCTTAGGATTTACATAGTAACATAATGATGATAGCAGAAAAAGACCAAATGGTCCATCCAGTCTTCCCAGCAAGTTTCATATAGTAGTACCTGCCGCTCCATGCAGGTTCCCCCACGCCTTAAGGGTAGCAATATTAACAATCAAAAACCATGCAACTATCAAACCCATAGCAAAATTACTGCTAGCAACAATTTTACAGGATGAGCAGCTTTCCTGATAATTCATACAGTGCTATTGCTTGAATGAGCTTTGCTTTTGGACTTGTACAAAGAAGCAGACCTGTACTTTTTCCCTAATGTCTACATATCAGTAGCCTGGGCCAAAAAAGTCAGGGCCCAGCATTGGCTATCGTCTGAATCCAATTCCCCTTTTTTCCTCCCCACAATTCAAGTGGAGATTGATGCTGCAGCTGAATCAAAATATTGTAAGTGAATTGGTTAAGGATAATAATCCCTATGCCTTCTGTTAGTAGCTGCTGCTCCATGTTGGTCACCTCCATGCACCCTTTCTAACTCTAGCTTTTAGTGATCCACAATGTTTATCACATGCCTTTTTGAACTCATTTACTGTTTTCATCTTTGCCACCTCTTCTGAAAGGGTATTCCAGGTATCTACCACCCTCTCCATGAAGAAATATTTCTTGATGCTCGTTCTGAGTCATTCACCCTGAAGTATTATAACGTGACCCCCTCTTCTACTGTTTGCTTTCCAATGGAAAAGATTTGAGGAACATGCACCATTAAAACCTTTTAGGTATTTGAAGGTCTGTATCATGTCTTTCCTGTACCTCCTCTCTTCTAGGGTACACATATTCAGATTCTTTAGATTCTCCTCATAAGCCTTTCGATACCAACCCCACTCCATTTTGGTTGACCTTCTCTGAACTGCCTCTGTCCTGTCACTATCTTTTTTGAGATTATGGTATTCAAAACTGAGCATAGTACTCCAACTGAGGGTCAGCAAGGACCTGTACAAGGACATTATCACCTCCTATTTCTTACTGGTAATTCCTCTATGCAGCTTCTTTTGCCTTTAGCTATCGCCTTGTCACATTGCTTTTCTGCTTTCAAATTGCCAGACACTATCACTATCACTCCAAGGTCCCTCTCCTAGTCCGTGCACATTAATCTTTCAACCCCCATCACAAAAAAAGCTCTTTTGGATTACCGCACTGTTGTGGTTCTCTGAAAATATATGCTTAGAGCCAAAAGATGTAGAGAATTCTTTTTAAAATGTAAATGCTATAAAATATAAATCTTAATTATTATATAATAAGGCACCTTATGGAGAGCCAGAGTGCCATGCAAGGCATCAACGTAAACTCCTGTGCAAATTATTTCCTGATAACAAGACTTTTTATATGTTTTCTATTTGTACATTTCCGACCCCTAAACTAGGGGTCGGAAATGTATAAATAGGAATTCTATGATTGGCTTTCTACTTTAAACAAATAATCCGAATGACTATATGGTAATTTGCTCTTGGTCTCCATATTATTTTTTCCTTGCCTCCTATGTAAACGATGTTATCTATACCTCGTAATTAGGTGGAATGTCAACTGGTCTTATATCTCTTCTATAAGGTTGTAGCTCAGGCATCTTTAGCTAACTTACAGAATCTGTGTGTCTAAGAAAACAAGTCCAAGGCTGAAGCACAAATGTCCTGCTTATAATGTTTTTAGTAATTATAAAACTGCCTATGATCAAAAATCAAAAACAGGAGAATAATGGCTTCATGTGTGACATGTCAAAAAGTCCCTTCACCGCTTTCCTTTATAAGCCATGTCTGTAATGGTGTCTGTAAGCAGCTCAACAATCCCCCATCTCCATCATGTTCATGATGCCATATAATAATCATTAGACTCCTCCCCCCATGACCTAGGTTGGTCCCAAGCCATGTCTATTTTAGACGTTATGGATAGAATGGGCCTTACCCATCCATAGGACAGAGGAGACAGCATATTATCTTGAGGCCTTTAAGTTTTCTGAAGGATTTGAGGCCTGTTAATGATGTATGAATTCATTTTCTGGGAGAAGTGGAAGGACAAAAATCAGGTTGCTTGCTGAATCATTAAAGTTAGAGGTGGATTTATGGCAGAGATTAAATGCACACATACACACACATCATGGTCAGGTATAAAAAACAAAATTAGAAAGGTTAAAAAGCTAAAGTAAAAATAATAATAGTTTCGAGAGTAGCTTTTCTGTCTAAAATATTCTAATCTATGTGCATGCCTGATAAAAAAAAAAGTCTCACAATCTTTTTGTGTATTTTTAAACATGAATGAAATGTAAAAAAGATGTTAGCAAAAATAAAATTTCTGTATGCTGCATTTCTACTTATAAATGTATTCTAAAAGTGTTTTTCTTAACCAATGACTGTTAAAAGTGATGTGGGAATTCTAAAAATAGCCAACGGATTGAGAACTGAGAGCATATACTTGCAAAGTATTGGAAGATTTAAAATTATCTTTTTGTTGTAAACATATACACATATTTATTCATTTATCTTTAACAATTAAATCAGTTTCACCCCCCCCTTTTGTTCAGTGAATTGTAAATGAGAGCAACATTAGGTAGATAAGAAATAAAGGCACTTTAGCATAATAGTATTAATAAACAATCTGAGGAATATCCAATCTTGTAAATAATATCTGATTACTGTTGACGCACATATTAACAGTATATTGCTTCTAAATTCAGAAAGACATCTTTATCTCTGGCCTTGTTTCTTGCACACTTTTTTTACAGAGAGTTGCAGCAAGAAATAACTCATTGGGCCTTATGTTTAGATGAGGTCTATTTGCAACATATCATTTTCTTCTGCGGGGGAAGCAGGAGAGCAGTCAAATTCCATAGGACAAATGTCCATAGAGGAAAGTTCAGGGCTGTCAGGTAGCGTAATTATCACTGCAGGAACAATGAGCTTGGAAGTGCATTTATGGCAGGAGTTCAGCATGCATTGGCAAATGAGGAATAATACAAAAGAAGAGATTAACATGATAATAAAATGATTAAACACGTTTGATTCTTTTATTAGTTTCATTAGCTTTTAGCTCTGCTGTGGAGGAGAAATATTTCACTAATTCATAGATTCCAAGATTGGAAATTAAGTAGCACATAGGTCTGTAGCTAGTGGGCTGATCTGATGGGGTTTATTTTATTTTAACATCTTTTCTATATCACCGTTTAGTAATGCGCCATCACAACGGTTTACAAAGAGGCACGTAAAAATAAGTTTGGTTTAAAATCTGTCTAAGAATGTGCCAATAAGTTTTTCGGTTACATGTTTTAATAATATAAGTTATATGATAAGTGATCTGTATTTTTTCATTCATATGAATAATAGAATAACCATACAGGTATTAAACATTATACTGTAATTCTCTTATATTAATATTTAATTATGAGAAAAATAATAAAGTAAGCAAATTACGCTATTGGGTGACTTTGTGCTGTGTGTAGATGTTCTTTTGCTTGTTCATTTGTACTTCTTATTCTCCACTCTCACTGTGAAAATCTATTTTGAAAAGCCATGTTTTTAAACTTTTTTTGAAGAGTTTTAAATCTCTCATTAATTTTATTTCGAGTGGCAATGTGTTTCATAATATTGGGCCGGCTAAGGATAGTGCTCTCTCTCTAACTTGGATCAGTTTTGCTGACTTGACCGAGGGGATGGTTAGTAGAGCTTTATTGGCAGATCTGAGATTTCTCTGGGGGACATGTAAGTGTAGCGCTGTGTTTAGCCAATCAGCTTTTTCATTGTTGATTAGTTTGTGGATTGTGCATAGTGTTTTAAATTGCACTCTTTGTTCTACTGGCAGCCAGTGTAATTCGGCAAGTGTTTGAGTGATGTGATCTCTTTTGCTTTTACCAGTAAGTATTCTGGCAGCAGAGTTCTGTAAGATTTGTAGTGGTCTTAATGTTGCATACGGTAATCTTCTTTTCATTTGATGATAAGGTGTTATAATTAGTGAGGTTTGGGTGGACCCTTAGACACTGTGGCAGCTGACCACGCCCACGGAAGTCCAGCTCAGCTCAAACAAACACAGATGTATCTTTATTTAGAAGGTTTGAAAAGCTACCAGAGGTGGCAGTAGTGAGTAGAGGATGTAGCCCGGCTGGGCTAGTATTCCCCAAGGTGCTGTTTTGCTGCTGGTATTATTTACACTCTGTGTTCTTTGAATGACCTTCCTCTAAGATCAAGCTATTAATCTGGGCTGAATTTCTGTTAAGTTTTTCAAGCAGAAAGCAGTAAAAAAAAATGATAAAAGTGTAATTTAGTAGGAAGATATAAATTATTCTATGTACTACCATATTAACAAAAGATTTATAAATATTTATCAATATTAAATGCAAATGTATATTATACTGTATGATGTTTATACTTGAAAGTTTTCTCTCTTATGGTATTAACGTAAAACCACTTTAATAACAATGACTTTCCAAGAATAATTTTGAAATCTCTAATTTATTGATAAGAATGCTTATTTATATGTGCTTCCCAAGTGATACAAATTGGCTTAAATATGTTTAATACGGTATAGAATTTTGGAAAGTGATCAAGCATTCAATTTTATGATTTCAGTAAGCTAAGGGAAATTGGATTATCCCAATATCTTTTATTTTGTTAAATGATTTGAATTTCTCTTATAATGTATGGACTATCTACAGATTTTATGAATATATTAAAGATTCAACACAGATTATATTGTGTGATAATGAACAGAAACCTATATTAAAGAGACCCATAGCAGTATGAAAATAAAAACATAAGAACATAAGAAAATGCCATACTGGGTCAGACCAAGGGTCCATCAAGCCCAGCATCCTGTTTCCAACAGTGGCCAATCCAGGCCATAAGAACCTGGCAAGTACCCAAAAACTAAGTCTATTCCATGTAACCATTGCTAATGGCAGTGGCTATTCTCTAAGTGAACATAATAGCAGGTAATGGACTTCTCCTCCAAGAACTTATCCAATCCTTTTTTAAACCCAGCTATACTAACTGCACTAACCACATTCTCTGGCAACAAATTCCAGAGTTTGTGTGTTGAGTAAAAAAGAACTTTCTCCGATTAGTTTTAAATGTGCCCCATGCTAACTTCATGGAGTGCCCCCTAGTCTATTATCTCACAGGCCGATTCAGTAAAGTGCGGCCACGGTTACCCTGCTTCTAACCCGCTTCTAACTCACAATTTGGCCGCACAAGTCCAACCCGCGATTCACTATCCCTTTTAACTCATCCTTACCGCTTCTTTAAATCAACCGGTAACCCTTTCCGCCCGCAGCATGTATATAAGATGTAAACGCTCCGATTAGCTATTCCCTCCCATACAGTAATGTGCGCCCCGATTATCTCCTTTTTAACCTGTAGTTTTGCCGCGCGTTTAACCTGCTAACTTACCGCCTACCCTTACCCCAGCGTTAGTGTGGAGCATCAGGTCAGAGAGACGAAATTTCATGGGCAAACGCCCCCTCACCCCCCGGGACCCTTACCCTGGCGTTAGTGTGGTGTGACAGCAATAGGCAGGCTCCGGTCAAAATCCCCCCCCTACCGAAGCAAGGCGCAGGGCAAAAATCGGCTCGATATGTCATTAAAACAAAAGTAAATAAAGTGTAATAAAAGTAAACTTACTGCATGTGAATTTTCTTTGAACAGTCCTCTCTCCCCTCCTCCCGAGACGGGCACTGCGGCTCCCCTACCTCCCAGGGGCAGCCGGCGGCAAAAGCGGCTTCCAGCTGCCCCTGCCGGCGAAGGTGGATGAATGGACGCCTGTACGCCTGGATGAATGCACGCCCGCCGGCGAAGGTGAGTGAATGAATGCATGCCCGTTCGCGCCAGCGGGCGTGCATTCATCCAGGCGGGAGCCGGCGGGCGTGCATTCATTCACTCGCCTTCGCCGGTGGGCGTGCATTCATCCAGGCGGAGGGAGCCGGCGGGCGTGCATTCATCCAGGCGAAGGGAGCCGGCGGCGAAAGATGCTTCCAGCAGTCCCCGCCGGCGGTGAATGAATACACGCCTGTGAACACCTGTGCGTGCAATTTGGGCGCTCAAGGCGTGACATCACGATATTTGATGTCACGGCGTGTGACATTGCTGTTCGCTAATGCACTGCCTTGAGCGCCCAAATTGCATGCACAGGCGTACACAGGCGTGCATTCATTCATCGGCGGGGGCAGGGGAGCCAAAGCGGCTTCCAGCAGCCCCCGCCGGCGAAGGTGAATGAATGCAATTTGGGCACTCAAGGCAGTGCATTAGCGAACGCCGACGTCACACGCCGTGACGCCAAACGTCGTTACGTCATGCCTTGAGTACCCAAATTGCGCGCACAGGCGCACATTCATTCACCTTCACCGGCGGGGGCTACTGGAAGCCGCTTTCGCCGCCGGCTGCCCCCGGGAGGCAGGGGAGGCACGGTGCGTGCCTTGGGAGGAGGAGAGAGAGAGAGAGGACTGTTCAAAGAAAATTCACATGCAGTAAATTTACTTTTATTACACTTTATTCACTTTTGTTTTAATTTTCGCCTTGCGCCTTGCTTTGGGAGGGGGGAGAGAGGACTCACAATCCCCCCTGGTACCTCTCATTTCAAACATCATTTGAAATGATGTTTGAAATGACAGGTACAGGCGCACCCAGGATACTGTATAGGCGCAGTATAGCGCTCTATACAGTAAAATGGATTGCGCGGGCCTAACGCTTCACAGACGCTTCTTGGACGCGGCTTGCATTTGCATGCTATTTAAATACAGTATCGAGTGGTAGGTGATCCGAACTGTGCGTGCCGCAAATGCGGGTGCGCTCGGCACTAACGCACCTCTTCCTACCGCTCCTTACTGTATCGACCTGTGAAAGAGTAAATAACCGATTCACATCTACCCATTCTAGACCTCTCATGATTTTAAACATCTGTATCATATCCCCCCTCAGCCGTCTCTTCTCCAAGCTGAAAAGTCCTAACCTCTTTAGTCTGTCCTCATAGGGGAGCTGTTCCATTCCCCTTATCATTTTGGTAGCCCTTCTCTGTACCTTCTCCATCGCAAATATATCTTTTTTGAGATGAGATGACCAGAATTGTACACAGTATTCTAGGTGCGGTCTCACCATGGAGCGATACAGAGGCATTATGATATTTTCCATTTTATTCACCATTCCCTTTCTATTAATTCCCAACATTCTTTTTGCTTTTTTGACTGCCGCAGCACACTGAACCAATGATTTCAATGTTATCCACTATGACGCCTAAATCTCTTTCTTGGGTTTTGGCACATAATATGGAACCCAACATTGTGTAATTATAGCAAGGGTTATTTTTCCCTATATGCATCACCTTGCACTTATCCACATTAAATTTCATCTGCCATTTGGATGCCCAATTTTCCAGTCTCACAAGGTGTTCCTGCAATTCATCACAATCTGCTTGTGATTTAACTACTCTGAACAATTTTGTGTCATCTGCAAATTTGATTTTCTCACTTGTCATATTTCTTTCCAGATCATTTATAAACATATTGAAAAGTAAGGGTCCCAATACAGATCCCTGAGGCCATCCACTTCCCACTCCCACTGAGAAAATTGTCCATTTAATCCTACTCTCTGTTTCCTGTCTTTTAGCCAGTTTGCAATCCACGAAAGGACATCGCCACCTATCCCATGACTTTTTACTTTTCCTAGAAGCCTCTCATGAGGAACTTTGTCAAACGCCTTGTGAAAATCCAAGTATACTACATCTACCGGTTCACCTTTATCCACATGTTTATTAACTCCTTCAAAAAAGTGAAGCAGATTTGTGAAGCAAGACTTGCCTTGGGTAAAGCCATGCTGACTTTGTTCCATTAAACCATGTCTTTCTATATGTTCTGTGATTTTGATGTTTAGAACACTTTCCACTATTTTTCCTGGCATTGAAGTCAGGCTAACCAGTCTGTAGTTTCCCGGATCGCCCCTGGAGCCCTTTTTAAATATTGGGGTTACATTTGCTATCCTATAGTCTTCAGGTACAATGGATGATTTTAATGATAGGTTACAAATTTTTACTAACAGGTCTGAAATTTCATTTTTTAGTTCCTTCAGAACTCTGGGGTGTATACTATCTGGTCCAGGTGATTTACTACTCTTCAGTTTGTCAATCAGGTCCACCACATCTTCTAGGTTCACCGTGATTTGATTCAGTCCATCTGAATCATTACCCATGAAAACCTTCTCCATTACGGGTACCTCCCCAACATCCTCTTCAGTAAACATCGAAGCAAAGAGATCATTTAATCTTTCCGCAATGGCCTTATCTTCTCTAAGTGCCCCTTTAACCCCTCGATCATCTAACGGTCCAACTGACTCCCTCACAGGCTTTCTGCTTTGGATATATTTAAAAAAGGTTTTACTGTAAGTTTTTGCCTCTACAGCCAACTTCTTTTCAAATTCTCTCAGCCTGTCTTATCAATGTCTGACATTTAACTTGTCAACGTTTATGCTTTATCTTATTTTCTTCTGTTGGATCCTTCTTCCAATTTTTGAATGAAGATCTTTTGGCTAAAATAGCTTCTTTCACCTCCTCTTTTAACCATGCCAGTAATCGTTTTGCCTTCTTTCCACCTTTCTTAATGTGTGGAATACATCTGGACTGAGCTTCTAGAATGGTATTTTTTAACAATGACCATGCCTCTTGGACATTTATTACTTTTGTAGCTGCTCCTTTCAGTTTTTTTTCTAAGAATTTTTCTCATTTTATCAAATTTTCCCTTTTGAAATTTTAGTACGAGAGCCGTTTTGCACACTGTTCCTCTTCCAGACATTATATCAAATTTGATCATATTATGATCACTATTGCCAAGTGGCCCCGCCACCGTTACCTCTCTCACCAAGTCCTGTGCTCCACTGAGAATTAGATCTAAAATTGCTCCCTCTCTTGTTGGTTCCTGAACCAATTGCTCCATAAAGCTATCATTTATTCCATCCAGGAACGTTATCGCTCTAGCGTGTCCCGATGATTCATTTACCCAGTCAATATTGGGGTAATTGAATTCTCCCATTATTACTGCACTACCAATTTGGTTAGCCTCCCTAATTTCTCTTAGCATTTCACTGTCCATCTCACCATCTTGACCAGTGGACGGTAGTATACTCCTATCACTATAGTCTTCCCCGACATACAAGGGATTTCTACCCATAAAGATTCAATTTTGTATTTAGTCTCATGCAGGATGTTTATCCTGTTGGACTCTATGCCATCCCGGACATAAAGCACCACACCTCCTCCCGGGTGCTCCTCTCTGCCATTGCGATATAATTTGTATCCGGGTATAGCCCTGTCCCATTGGTTATCCTCTTTCCACCATGTCTCTGAGATGCCAATTAAGTCTATGTCATCATTCACTGCTATACATTCTAATTCTTCCATCTTACTTCTTGGACTTCTGGCATTAGCATACAAACATTTAGAAGTTTGTTTTTTGTTTATATTTTCATTCTGCTTTTTAATTGATAGGGATAAGTTAGAATTTTTTAGCTCAGGTGAGTTTTTAGTTACAGGCACGGACTATTTTTCTAATTATTGGAACATCACTGTCGGGATGCTCTCATTCTAATGCATCATTAGTATCCTTTGAAGATACCTCTCTCCAAACCATGCGCTGCTGAGCGACTGTCGGCTTTCCCCTTTGTTCTTGTTTAAAAGCTGCTCTCTCTTTTTTAAAGGTTAGCGCCAGCAGTCTGGTTCCACCCTGGTTAAGTTGGATCCCATCCCTTCGGAAGAGACTCTCCTTTCCCTAAAAGGTTCCCCAGATCCTAACAAAACTGAATCCCTCTTCTTTGCACCATCGTCTCATCCACACATTGAGACTCTGGAGCTCTGCCTGCCTCTGGTGACCTGCGCATGGAACAGGGAGCATTTCAGAGAATGCTACCCTGGAGGTTCTGGATTTAAGCTTTCTACCTAAGAGCCTAAATTTGGCTTCCAAAACCTCCGTCCCACATTTTCCTATGTTGTTGGTGCCCACATGTACCACGACAGCCGGCTCGTCCCCAGCATTGTCTAAAATCCTATCTAGGTGACGTGTGAGGTCCGCCACCTTCGCACCAGGTAGGCATGTTACCAGGAGATCCTCATGCCCACCGACCACCCAGCTATCTACATTCCTAATAATCGAATCACTAACTATGAAGGCTGACCTAACCCTTCCCTCCTGGGCAGTAGGCCTTGGGGAGATATCCTCAGTGCGAAAAGACAATGCATCACCTGGAGAGCAGGTCCTTGCTACAGGATCCTTTCCTGCTGCACCTGGTTGATGCTCCCCCATCATGAGACCTTCTTCCTCCAAGGCAGCACCAGGGCTGCCAGTCTGAAGCTGGGACTTGACTACTATGTCCCTGAAGGTCTCATCTATGTACCTCTGCCTCAGCTCCTCCAGGTCTGCCACTCTAGCCTCCAGAGATTGGACTCATTCTCTGAGAGCCAGGAGCTCTTTGCATCGCATGCACATGTACTTCTCACCGGTGGGTAAAAAATCATACATGTAACACTCTATGCAAATGACTGGGAAGCCCCCCTCTTGCTGCTGGACTGCTTCTTCATCTCAATTTTGATAAGTTCCTAGTTAAGTTTTAGGTTGCTATGGGAGTAGGAATGTGTCTAACGTCCTTTAAATGTATTAGTGAATTCACTATGTGTCTGGTAGTGGCCTACTGGGGTCTGATCGAATTCTCAATAAAGTTTTTGTTGATTTTTTTTTTTTTTTTGTGAAAGTGGCGCCTGCCTATAAATTAAGGGATGAGCTAGTGGTGGGTGGGTGAGGGGTGGGAGGGTTGGGAAATCCAGTCTAACTTCAGTCAGCCAGAGTGACTTACTGCTCTCTTCATTAACAAATTTTGATACCTATTCACACCCAATCACACTACCTCAACACCTTTCCAAGGTGAGTAACTGAGCTGAACTATTCAATCTTTTTACTTAGGTATACACTGCTCCTAGCTTATTTCTAGCATCTGGCTACTTTTTGGGGGGTTTTGGGGTTGTTTTTTTTTTAATACAAACACTCAATTTGTACTAAATACAAACACTCAGTTCTTTTAAACTCTGCAAAACACTGAGTTCTGCAGATTTTTAAAAATAAACACACTACCTACTAGCTACCTTATTGACTGACTATTTAAAAATACAGTCTAACTTGTTTATTCACTGCCTTTCTGACTATTAAATGCACAAACACACAAAATAATATTCCCAAATAGTTAACTTTGCCCCATTACTTTTAAAAAAGACAATGTCCCAAGCAGAAACTTACTGATTCCTTTCAGCCACCAGCAAGGTGATCCTCTCCTCTCAGTATTCCCACTTTACTGACTAATTGAAGGGTAAACTAAATTAACAGACTGATTAGAAGATAAAGAAATAAATTGCTCTACTTTGCTAGCAATATTACAAAGACATTAAACATTAATCTGAATCTATTTGAAGAGATTTTGGATACCCATGCTAATATCTGACACCCTTGAACTTGATTAAATGTGATTTGTTCTAATCAACAAACTGTCATGGTTTCACCTGCTGTGCAGCCTCACTATGCCCTGATTCTGCCTGCAATAGCACATCCCCACCACACTGGAGCACTCTTGGAGGCCCAAGGCCACAGGCCAGCAATAGCAAGTATCAAAGGCCTACCCACATCGAGGGATACCCTCTTCCATCGCACCACAGATACAGTAGTCACACATACCCTTCATGGCAGAACCCGGGCAGCGACAACTGGCACCCGAGAGTGCCAGGGGGACACAACGCCCACTGCCCATTCCCAGGATGAAACCAGGTAGGGAGGCCATTGGAGAATACGCTGTATAGCATAATGAGCAGCCAACACTTCTACCAACAACTTTGGTGGGCCTGGCCAGCACCACCTCAAAGAGCTTTGCTAATCAAGAAGGAGGGCAGGTGTAGTGAACAGCTGCAAGGGCTAACAAAATGGACCAAAGACACAGGAAAGAAATAATGTAAGAGGAGTATTGGAGGCCCATGCAAGCATACAATAATCTTTGGGCGGAACTGATGGCTCAGGGACAGAGTGACAAGCAGGACATCAGGAGAATCAAAATGCAGTGGAAAGACCAAACACCAGCCAAGCAGAGCGGCCATCACAGACAGGAGATAACAATGCTGGTGAGTTGGGGGATAATGACGGGGGGAAAGGACAGAAGTTGGGCTCCTCGGTTGCCGAAACTAGCACGGTGACCAAAAAAAAAAAGGCGCAGCATAAGCACAGGACAAGGGCCAACTGGGACAATTCTTATTCCAAATAATCATCAGATTCACAATACAGACCGATGTTAAGCTACGCAAAATGACGGATCAAGGGATACGCACAAGAACTATAAGAAGGTCATCTTCCATATGCTCAAGAAATCTAAGAGGTCATATCCCACCAGGCATTTGCAGTCACAGGGCTACGCAGGTTGGCGTTATAAGCAATGCATCATCAGCAACCCAATCTGTAGGAGCGGAGTAGTAGCCTAGTGGTCAGAGCAACAGGCCCGGAATCAGGGAAGCCAAGGTTCAATTCCTACTCAGGGATTACAAAAGGCAAAATTACCTCTCTCTCTGGCAAAATAAATGTAGTGACTAACCTTCAACTCCATCCACTACACCCAGGAAATTTCCTCAGATTCAAACCTCAATGGGACATAGGAGGTTTATGGCCAGAGGGAAAAGAAAAAAAACTCCACCTGCTTAGAGAATTCCAGTCCATCACTAAAGACGTTGATGTTCATAGGCCCACAACAAAACTGAAGGTACAGCAACAGGTCAAAAACTACACAGAATAATACAGCAAGTGGCATCAGCAAAGAAGATAACACTACGGGTGGTGCAATCCACCTTGTGTACCTTGAAGGTTGTATGTTGGGTTATTTCCATGGGAAGAGCCTTCAGGAGAAGATTAGCAGTGGCCACAGTCTGGATACATCTACCCCATTATTTAATAAGAGTTACAAAAGATATACAGCAGCAAAAGGGGGGGGGGAGAACGACCCCCATGCCGGCACACATATAGAGGATTGCTCTGTAACCACATTTGAGTTAAGACGTAGATCTGGGGGCACCAGCTACTCGGACATCACAGGGCCGGAGTTATGTCTATGCGAACAACTGTCTGTGAGTAAACAGATGGAGGTAAAGCATGTCACATTGGTGAAAGGAGAATGCTTTCTATAGGAATGCTGTGATAAAACACCAGGCTCAGCCAGTCATTCCTGTCAAAGCATGAGAGTGGAGTGACAACACTAACTCCTTCATTCAGAAGAAGAAAAAGATAGGAAGATCAAAGAAAGTAGGGTCCACCATCCCACTCGCTTTCTTTGGGGCATCAAGAGTGAGCAAAGGAGCCAACAAAGATGGCACAGGAGATAGCGGATTACTTGGAAGGAATGTGTAGGAGGCCAGAGGTGTTGGATGCCAGAGGTGTCAACCATCACCATGCACGAGTCCAAGGCAGAGCAAGCCGCGGCGCAAAATGTGTGGAGGATGCTACACTGGTACGATACGCAAGTACAAGTCAGACTTCAAGTAGCCATGATATAGAAAATTGGACGATGGCGACCCAATGTGGGTCTAGTGATGAGGATACATGATTTGTGTTTAGGTAGTCTGGGTTGGATACCCCGGTGGAGTAGCCCACAGAAATTTCGCTCTGGATAAAGTGACCACAGCTAAACAAAATGCTTAATTATATCTTGCAGATTCACCGTGCATTAAGAGTTTAGCTTGGTTCATTGGGCAATCCTATATGCAGAGGGCTTTGCACTGGCACCGCCATGGTGGGGTTGTCACATGGATGGGAAAGCCCAGCATGTGTTGAAAACAGTTATTGCCCTGACTACAGCGCCCGAGGGGCTCAAGGGTTGCTACGGGAGGGGGGGGGGGCAATAATAATAAAACATCTGGGGGACAAGGACCTGTGACCCCATGGACCACACTTAGGACTGGCACCACCAAGATGGGTCATCACATGGATGGGAAAGCCCGGCAGCCATCGAGAACAGTTATTGCCCCCTACTATGGCACCCGAGGGGTTCGAGGGTTGCTAGGGGGGTAAGAATAATACATGGGGGGGGGCAAAGACCAATACATCTGGGGGGCAAGGACCTGTGGGCTCTTTGATGGTTGCGGCATATTTAATAATGCTATACAGGATGCCAACGGGGCATAATAGGACAAGAAAAGACACAGGCCGCAGCTTTTTCATTAAGTGGGGGGGGGGGACACGAGGCAAGGGTCCACCCCTACCTTGTGTCTTGGCGGTTACCTGGGCCGGTTGGGTATATTGCAAGTGGTGCTGGTGACATCACAGGACAGCGTGGTAGCCGATCAGCGCCCTGGGTGGTGCAAAAAGGTGGGGGCGCAGAATGCGCCGATGGTCAGGACCGCCTTGTTTGGTCCTTGTTTGGTCCCTACGGCGGGAAGTAGTGGAGACATCATAACAGCTCGGGTACCCAGGGAAGTTTTTCTTGATGTTTTTCTTGTGTGTTTTCTAGAGATGTGAATCGTGTGCCCGATCATTTTAACGATCAGGTTCGGATAGAGGGAGAAAAAAATCGGATCGGTTCCGATTCCAAATCACATCGTTAATTTTTTAGTGAGGCCTAAGCAGATTAAAAAAAACCCACCCCGACCCTTTACAAATGACCCATTTGCTCTCCCACCCCCCCGAACCCCCCAAAAACCTTTTACATGTACCTGGTGGTCTAACGGGGGGTCCGGGAGCCATCCCTTCAATCATACCCTCGGTGCCGGTGCAGGTGCTGGACTGGTTTCAAAATGGCGCCGATTGCCTTTGCCCTCACTTTGTCACAGGGAGCGACGGTCGCCTTTGCCCTCACTTTGTCACAGGGAGCGACGGTCGCTCCCTGTGACATAGTGAGGGCAAAGACGATCGACGCCATTTTGAAACCAGTCCAGCACCCGCACCGAGGGTATGATTGAAGGGATGGCTCCCGGACCCCCCGCTAGACCACCAGATACATGTAAAAGGTTTTTGGGGGGGTCGGGAGGGTGGGAGAAGCAAAGGGGTAATTTGTAAAGGGTCGGGGTGGGTTTTTTTTTATCGGGCCATCGGCACCATTTTTATCAGTGGTAGTCAAAATGGCGCTGATGGCCCGAGAGCGGGAGATCGCGCCGGGGGCCCCCCCCCCCACTGGACCACCAGGTAGTTTAACATTTTGGGGGGGTTCAGGAGGGTAAAGGATTGGTTTTAAAGGGTCGGGGTGGGTTTAGGGGTTGTTTTGGTGTACCAGTTTTCCCGCCCTCCCCCCAAATAATTCCCGTACTTGATTTAACGATTTTTCACGATAAATCAAGGGAATTCCTATTGTATCGAGTCCCTTACCGATTAATGACGATTTTTAAATTTTCGGACGATAATTTAAATCATTAAAAAATGATTCACATCCCTAGTGTTTTCCATGTTTACAAAAGTGAATGCTTAATTGGTCTAGTAAAGGGCCAGAAGGTAGGGATGACGGCTACATGGGTAAAGTGGTGGCTGCTAGAGTTATGATAATAACAGAATGTTTGATCATTTCTACAGTATTAGAAAGAGGTAAAGCATCCCTAGTTCCACATTTAAATTTAACACTAGTAACACAGGAAAAGCAATAACAGACAGATGAATATATTCTGAATAATAAATCACATTTCAAATAAAGATTATTATGAGGGAAGGAAGAAACTCTTTTAAATTGAACTCAGATAAAGTAAAAACATTTTTGATGGAATAATTACATCTTAACTTGTACACCAATGTCCTTGTGCTCAAATAGCTGAACATCTTACTTTTTTATTAAGAATGTATATAGTAATTGTAGACTGAGCTTGGTAGCATATACATACAAACAAGCTATGCATCTTACTTAGTTAAATAGAAAAATAATGTAAAATAATTTCCATGCTAGCCAAACAAGAACAGATTTACTAAATGCTAGAATGCACAAGGACCATGACACTCTGTCTAAAAATATTTAATGTTTTTCATACCAACATTTGATCCATTGTGTAAACAAATTATCTTCACCAATACATTCATATTATTCTATTATTTTGCACATTTTTTTTTTTTTTTTTTTTTAAAGAAGAACATTTTAGGGCCTGGCTACTAGAAAACATGGAATGGATTTTAAAAAAGTTTACAGTGTAAAAACAGAACTGCACCCAAGATAAAAACAGACAGTACTATACCAGAGTGGAGGGGAGCAGCTAAAAATTAGTCTTGGGAGAGAAACAGATATTACGGGTCATCTTTTTAATTGATTATGTCGCACTGTTGAAATAAACATTATCACAGTAACTCTTGGATTACTTAACGTACATACGCCATCATGGCTGTAATTCTAGACAGTAAAAGTCATTTGCAACAAAGCTAGGTTATTTTTCCAAGATAGAAGCAGAGCAGGAAATCAGTTTAGGTAATCTATAGCCACACAGCGTTATCTTGTACTTCGGAAATAAAGTTATTTTGCACAGAGCTCTTAGGATAAGCAAGAAAATGGCAATTTGCTAGAAATGACGTTGCTTTCCTTTTCGCTTTCTTTTTCTTCATGGTATATCACACATTCATGCACTTAGGGCTGGATTCAGTTATGCCGCAAGGCATAGTGAATCCCGCGGTAACGGGGGGCGAAACGGGGGGTGGCGGTCCTGCGAGAGCCGGCAGCGATCGCGCCTCCGCAATGCGATCGCTGCCGGCGTCGCGCCAAATAACTACACCATAAAATGGCCGCTGTGCCGGACGCCTCTAGCCCTGCCCCTCCCCCCTGGACCGCCCCTTTTTCAAGCCCTGGGTCTTACACGCGTCCCGGGGTTTACGCGTGCGTGGCCGGGCTGTTTGAAAATTGGCCTGGCACGCGTAAGGCCCGGCCACGCGCGTGAAGCCCAGGATTTACGCGCACCGGGGGTTTGAAAAATCTCCCCCTTAGCCTATATTCTTAAACAGATAAAGGAAAGAAAAATCGATAAAGTTTATTAGTTCTTTCAGTTTAAGGGGAGAGCAAATAGAAATAAGGGATTAGACCAAACTCCATAAAGTTCAGATTCCAAAAAAAGGATTTCAAATAGCTAAAGCATAAAAAGTTACAACATAAGACAAAAACCTACTTCCAATAAGAACAGTTAATCTATTCAATTATTAAATATGGCACAGT
This sequence comes from Rhinatrema bivittatum, assembly GCF_901001135.1. NCBI lineage: Eukaryota > Metazoa > Chordata > Amphibia > Gymnophiona > Rhinatrematidae > Rhinatrema > Rhinatrema bivittatum. The sequence goes on along the minus strand of NC_042620.1, from coordinate 338,752,509 downwards.
AAGTAATTTTTCTATTTCCATTTCAAAGCACTACATTTTTCTTCAGAGCAACCATATTAACCGATCTTCAAGAAACAAAACAGATCTTCTCTCTATAGGAAAAGGAGGAGCAGGGTCAGATCCTCTATTTTATCTTGTAAGTTATTTGTCCCTAGTGCCCTGATTAATTTTAGGCTGATCGAATTGTAAAGTCAGAGATGTCCAGGATCCCTCAAATATAGAAATCTTTAGCGTTGATTTTAAGACCCTCACGCGTGCGTCCAAGTGCACGTAGCTCCCGGTGCGCGCACACACAGACGCGGCTATTTCATAACACGCCCATCGGCGCGCACGTGCTGTAAAATATGATATCGGCGCACATGCGTGCCAGATTTTAACATCTGCATTGGCAGGTGGGCTCGATCGTGCGCAGGGGGAGGATTTTGTAATTTATGCGCGGCGACGCGATCAGCCTTTTTCCCCAATTAAGGAGTGGACTGGGAGGGAACTTCCCTACCCCCTACCTAACCTTCCTCCCCTTTCCCCTCTCCACCCCGATCTGTATCCCCTACCTATCTTCCTCCAATTTTTTTGTTTCAATACTTACTGCTCCCCTGGAGAAGTATCCTCTGCACGCTGGCCGGCTGCCGGTGAGTGCTTCCCCGGGAAAGGGCCTAATGGTCACTGTCCCAGCCGACCCCACCCCACCCCTCCCCACCCAGACTACGCCCCCATGGCCTGCTCCTTGTGAAAAGCCTGGCACCTCTGCGCATGCCGGGGTTAGGCGCGTGGCCGGGCCATTTGTAAAATGTGCGTGGCGCGCGCAAGGCCTGGCCATGTGTGAAACCCCTGAAATTTATGTGCCCAGGGCTTATAAATTCTGGACGTTTGTATCTGAGTTATTTAACCGAGTCCCATTTTTCAGTTCAGTTTTAATTAATTTCTGTTTCCTCTGATTTACCTTCTGCAATCCATTATTTAATTCATTATCTGAAGCTGTACTTTTTTATTCCTCCCTCAAATGTTTAATCTTCCCTAAGTTAATAATTTTATTCTCTGGGAACTGTATATTTGTTTGCAATTACACAAATTCTAGCACAACTTGCTCTAAGGAAGACATGGCAACAGATCAGCAGATTTAATTAGAATATAGAGCTCTTATCTTTTTCTGCCAGGCATTAAGATGTAAATTAAGCAATATTTGCAAGTCTTGGATTCCCTAGAATATTTTTGCCGGTGCCACATTTTACATAACAGACACAGAGACCGCACAATGAGTAGCACTTTTAGACAATCCTTATAGAGATACAATCAGTGAGTTTTTCAGTTACATACTGCAGATCCAGGCCTTGAACGGCCTACTGCCAGCTGCAGCCTGCATTCAAATGTTATCCGCAAGCATCAGCAAAGACGGTGGTTTTCTCATGACAGCCCTGCTCCTTGCAAACACGTGAAAACCAGCAGCAAGAAGAGAGAATGACAGACAACAGAGTTTCTCCAAATCAAATGTTAAATCGTTCCTCTTTACAGAGAAGCATAAGACCATCTGATCAGAATTTCCCTTGAAGCAAAACAGAAGTTTCTTGCTACACAGAGGGGGTGACGCTTTGAGGGGACATCTCAACCCACATAACAAGCTTGCCAAGACTACTGGATTATTCTCCCCCAGCCAGGTAAAGGTGCTGAGACTTTAGAAGATGTTTAAACATATAATTGGATCCCAACTGTGAGAGCCAAGTTCTTCACTCCTGAAAGCAGCTTTAAGCATTCATTACTCAAAGGAGCTTGTAAAGTGTTAAACTATTTCACATCACGCGGGCTCCCATAAACACTATCAGGTACACACACACACTCAAGCATAGATGCTCACCCCAGATGTCTGTTCAATCAGTTATCTTACTCTATACCCAGGTACCTTTATTTTTAATGAATTATGTTTGGTTTTTTAAGGATATCCTTCTGCCAGTTGTATCCTTATTGATATTTATCCAGATAAAACAGCCCTTTGCCTCCAACTGCAAGTTACAGTGTAACCTCTATTAATTTTTGAAGACTGCAGAACTGTATTGCAAATTCTAATTTTCTTAGACATGGCCTATGGTAGCTTCCTGCATGCCTCTTAAAACCATTACAAATACTACAAAATGCCTCAGGAAGGCTCTTGCTAGGATCCAGGAAATCCGATCACATTACATCCTTACTAATTTCTCTACACTGGCCGCCAGTACAATTCCATAAGAACATAAGAAATTGCCCTGCTGGGTCAGACCAAGGGTCCATCAAGCCCAGCATCCTGTTTCCAACAGTGGCCAATCCAGGCCATAAGAACCTGGCAAGTACCCAAACACTAAGTCTATTCCAAATCTACTTTAAAGTATTAATGCTAATATTCAAAATCAGTCACACTAGTAACACCGGTATGATAAGTATGATATTACAACCATACACACCGCAGATGTTACAGTCCGGGGCCATGCCCCGGGCCCTCCACCTACCTCGGGGAAGGCCTGGGCCGTTTCAAGGCCGCCTCGGGCCCGCACTGCCTCCGACGCGTCTCTCCCACCTCGGAGGAGACGCCAGCGATCGGCCGCGGCTGGCCCCGCCCCCTAGGCACACGCGTGGGGAGGAGTTTCTTTTAAAGGGGCCAGCGCGGGAAAACTCAAGGCCTGCTTCAGATGATGTCAGACGCTATCAGGGTATTTAAACCCTGCTTCTGGACATCTTCAGTGCCTTGCAACAAGGTCCTCTCAGTCCCCTGAGTTGCTAGTTGCTGCTTTGGATCTTGGATCATCTCTTCTACTTCTGGCTCCAACCCGGCTTCATCCATTGACTTTGTCTTCACTTCTGCCCCTGGTTTTGGTTTGGACTTCTGGCTTCTGACCCGGCTCCGTTCAACGACTCTGTTTCCAGCTTCCGCCCCTGAGTTTGGCTTCGGACCTCTGACTTCTGGCTTCTGACCTGGCTTCGTTCCTGGACTCTGACTTCTGCTTCCTATGTCTCCTCAGGTATCCGGTTCTTGCTCGCCCAGGTTGCTGGCTCGGGTTCTCACGGGCTCCTCCCGGGGGAGCCTCGGGCTTCCGAGGGTGAAGACTCTTCCAGCCTCCTGGGCCCTGCCATCCTCATCGACCATCTCTTCGGCCTTCCTGGATCCTTGGTCGCATAGGGTCCCACCTAAGTCCAAGAGGTCCGGGTCCCTACGGGCTCCTCCTGGGGGGACCTCGGACTTCCAGTGGTGAAGCCAAGCCTTCTTCGAAGCCTCTCTTCAGCGCCGCCTCCCAGCTGCGACGCCCACTATGGGTCCCCACAGTGCAACATCTGCAGTCTCAGCTGGCCCAAGGGTCCACGACCATAACAGCAGAGAACACTAAGATCCCAAAATAAAGGACTATTGACTGTTACAATATGAAGAACACACCTGACAAATGTAAGAGATCGTGGGTTTTCCATAGCGGGCCCAAAACGTTGGAATTCCTTACCTGATATGCTATGTATGAAAACAGACAGAAAGAGAATTAAAAGTGAGCTAAAGACATGATTATTTAAAAATGCACACATCAGAATGTAGGGAACTAAAATAACAAGGACAAGAGATACTAATTGATACATGATAAATAAATGAATGAGATATTGTATGAGGTACAGAATGAAATATGAAATTTATTTATTTTATTTTTAAACTTCATGTCTCTTGTCCTGATCTTTAATTAATATGTATTTGAGAATTCAATCGATACATGTTAAGGTCTGTGTGTGAATACTTCCTATGTTATCCATCATTATCTGCTGATTTATACCTTTGAATATTATTATTGTAAACCATTGTGATCTTTACTTGGAATGACAGTATATAAAATGTCTAAATAAATACATAAATTCACATGTGTGCTTATTTCAGTAAGGTGTCTTCCTAATTCTAGCTATTATCAGATTTTACAAGCACATTTTTGGCTAAACACAGAGTTAGACATAAAAAAAAACCCAGCTTCAAACATGAATTTCATTTGAATAAAACAACACGGAGACAGACAAATGTAAAAATAATACTGAAGCAGAATTTGACAATTAAAACATCTTCAAATATTAATCATTACCATAAATTAAAAAAAAAAACAAAAACTTTTACTTATCTTAAATTTACGGAAACTATCAAAACTGTTACTTCTTAAAAAATAATTGTTTATACATTACTCAGCATGCATCACATGTTACCCAGAAATACATTCAAACTAACACACCAACACACTGTAACTTTTGATTTCAATCATACTAGATGCCTCATTATATCTTATCCTAAAGTTGAACGCTCTACCCTTATTAACCAGTTAGTTCTGTGACTTACATAGCTTGACCCGAAACTTATCACAGAATTACACTTCTCAAGAACCTTGCATGGGTACATGGCTTCTCCTTGCATTTCTTCTTCTACAGCCATGGTCACTCCAACCTGAATGGGATAACTGGTATTGAGAATAACATCCCTGTCCAGCTCTATAAATTTTAACTCTACGAGGTAGATATTCAAAGCTGCCGTAGCTAACTTAGGGCAGGATTCATCATTCCTCACGGAATGATGAATCCTGCGAAAAAGGGGGCGGGGAGCGAAGGGGCGGGCCTGCGAAAGACCGCAGCCATTCGCACTGTGGTGGTGCGATTTCACCGGCCGCAGTGTGACCAGCTACAGCCTTTCACACGAATAGCGCCACCATAAAATGTGGTGCTATTCACCGCACTACTGCCAGCGAGAATGTTCCTCACATTATAGCCGGCAGTGGTGCCACGGCGGACTCCCCCTCTCTGCCCCGACTCCTCCCCTCCTGGTCATTTACATCCAATCGCTCGTGAAAAGGCCCTTTTCTCGTATGATAGGGGTTTATCGCATGTATTAGGGCCTTATCTCGTGCGATAAGGCCCTAAAGCACACAATAAACCTTTAGAAAATAGCCCCTTTAGCCGGCTAGAACTAATCTGGCTAAGTTACGATGAATATTCAGTGGTATGGTAAAGCTACTGAATACATGTGTATATGTGAACACCAAACACGTCTGCCCAGCTATGTTTATACCTATTCTATGGGGCATCTAAACTTAGACAAACTTATGCGGCTAACTCCAAATGTCGGTATAAGTTATACAGCTAACTCGCTCTGCCCCTGATCCATCCAGTACATGCCTACTTTTTAGGGAGAGCCAGAGTACCATGCAAGACATCAGCATAAATTCCCTCTCAAATGATTCACTGATAACTTTTTATAGGTTTTACAGGTTTACATTTTCAACCCATAAACTAAGTTGCATAATTGTCAAGATTTCTATGATTGACTTTCTATTATAAACAAATAATGTGAATGGCCAGATGGTAATTTTCTCTTGGTCTCCATACTAATTATCCTCACCTCATATGTAAATGATGTTATCTTTGGCTCACAATTAGTTGGAATGTCATCTGCCTTGTATCTGTTCAAGAATGTAGTATAATCTTAGATAGAATAGCAACTGTCCTTATATCTATTCTATAACCTTGTAGCTCAGCATCTTTATGTAACTTACATCTATGGGGTACATTTTAAAAAACAGCATGAACATGTACTTTTGTTCGTGCAACTGACGCGAACAAAAATCCGGGGTCGGCATGTGCAAGGCTGCACTAAATTGGCAGCCTGCGCGCGCTGAGCCGCGCAGCCTGCCTCCGTTCCCTCCGAGGCCGCTCCGAAATCAGAGCGGCCTTGGAGGGAACATTTTTTTTGTCCCCCTCCACCTTTCCCTCCCTTCCCCTACTTAACCCACCCCCCCCCGGCCCTACCTAAATCCCCCCCCTACCTTGCTCGATGGAGTTACGCCTGCTGCTGGCAGGCGTAACTTGCGCATGCCGGCTGGCCAGGCCCTGACACAGGCCACTGTGTCAGGGCACTCGGCCACGCCCCCGGACCACCCCGGACTGCAGATACGCCCCCAGGACATGCCCCCGGACCGCAGACACGCCCCCTGGACTGCCCATTTTAGCAAGCCCCGGGACTTATGCGCGTCCCGGGGCTTTGCACGCGCCAGTGGCCTATGCAATATAGGCGCGCCGGTGCGCGAGTGCCCTGAGCACGTAAATCCGGCAGGATTTACACGCACAGGGCTTTTAAAATCTACCCCTCTGTGTTTAAGAAAACAAGTGGAAGCCTCATACACAAATGTCATGCTTACAATGTTGTTAGTAATTATAAAACTGCCTATGATAAAAAATCAAGAACAAGAATAATGACTTCATTTGTGACATGTCAAAAAGTATTTCACTGCCATTTCACCACTTTCCCCTAGAAGCCATATCTGTAATGGGGACTGTAAGCACCAAAACAATACCCCAGATGCATGAGTCTGTACTTTTTGGCATTGAATCACAGTTGCCAAGTCTTTGACCACTCTTCAAGCTTTCTTAAATTACTTTCCATTCTCTCTACTCCTTCAGGCATGTCCACTCTATTGCAGATCTTTGTATCATCTGAAAATAGACAGACTTCACCTCCTATCACTTCTGCAATATTGCTCACAAAGATATTGAACAGAACCAGTCCCAAAATCAATCTCTGAGGTATTCCATTTAACACTGGGTTTTTTTTTTTCAGAATAGGTTCTATTTACCATTACATGCTATTTTTTGCCAGTCAACCAGTTTGTAGTCCGCTCCACAATCTTGGCACAGAGTCCCAAGCTTCTCATTTTAATCACCCAACAAAAAAAAATCAGATTGGTCTGACAAGACCTTCCCTTGGTGAACCCATGCTGCCTCAGGTGGAGCAACCCAATGGATTATAAATAGTTCACTATCCTTTCCTTCAGCAGTGTCTCCATTAAATTTCCCACCACCGAGGTGAGGCTAACTAGTCTGTAATTTCTAATTTCCAGCCTCCTCTCTGCTATCACTCTTATGAAGCAGAGCCACCACAGCTTTTCTCCAGTCACATAGCACCACTCCTATTTCTAGACATCTAAAAGGCACTGGGAGGATCATGGGAAAAATTGAAGAAGGAATAACTGCTGTTTTGAAGTCTCATCATTGATCTCAACTAATGAATATTCTGCAAATGATGAACTGTGCTGGGCTTTGCCTGAAATGAATTCTTTATGCTAAAGGATTTATTTAGCTGCTATACTTTTTTGCTATTATCTGAACTTTTATTGTGTAAGCCTGTGGATTTTGTTGAAGACATTCTTTAAGTTGTTGAAGAAGTCGCTGAAGCAGCGAGAGGGCTTAAAAGCACTTGCGGACTGCAGGGGCTATCTTCAGACTACAACAAATACAGGCTAAAACTTACCCTTGCCTCTCCGGAGGCTTGATTTTATTGTAATTATTTCTGTTGCTTTCCTCCTTAGGCCCCCTGCTCCTGGACGTCCCGCAGTGCTCCACCCCCCTCTCGGCCGACGACGCTGATGTAAGCGTGTCGCCGAAGAAGCGAGAGGGCTTAAAAGCACTATGTCACTGAGACCGACCAATAGCAGCGATCGGTCTCAGTGACATAGTGAGGGCATAGGGCCGTCGGCTGCCAGTAAACAAAATAGCGCCGACGGCCCTATGCCCTCACTATGTCACTGAGACCGACCAATAGCAGCGGTCGGTCTCAGTGACATAGTGAGGGCATAGGGCCGTCGGCGCCATTTTGTTTACTGGCAGCCGACGGCCCACACCCAGGAGATCATTCCCGGACCCCCGCTGGACCACCAGGGACGTTTGGCAGGTCTTGGGGGGGTCAGGAGGGTGGGGGGTTGCAGGAAATTAATTTGTCAGGTCTTGGGGGGGGGGTTGTAGGAAATTAAGTCGGCAGGTCTTGGGGGAGTCGGGGGGGGGGGGGGGTGTTTGTTAGATTTTTGTTTGGTTTTTTTTTTATATTCGCTCCATAAGACGCACGTACATTTTCCCCCCACCTTTGGGGGAAAAAAAGTGCGTCTTATGGAGCGAAAAATACGGTATATCTCTTCTAAATTAACCCAGGCAAAAGAGATTCAGGAAGCTGCCAAAAATTATCCCATTTCCCTGGAGATCCGAGATCTTGGGATCTTCCTTGATTGTGAATTCACACTGAAAGCATGCATTAAAAAAAATAATTAATGATGGGTATTTTAAATTGAATGTCCTTAAAAGATTGAAGCCTCTCTTATTTCCAAAAGATTTTAGAACAGTCTTACAAGCTCTTGTTTTGTCAAAATTGGATACCGTAATTCGATGTTTTGGGGGCCTACCAGCGAATAAGACCATTACAATTATTACAGAACTCAGAAGCTAGACTTTTGACAGGAACTAGAAGATCTGATCACATTACGCCAATATTGAAGGACCGTCATTGGTTACCTGTTAAATACAGGGCTCAGCATAAAGTTCTATCGCTAATTCATAAAACCCTCAACAACGAAAAGACAGAATGGTTAACCTCAACATTACATTTTCATATCCCATCATGAATTACAAGATCAGCAGGTACAGGGATGTTACCCATCCCTTCTCCTAAAATTGCTCATTTAAATAATGTGAGAGAAAGGGCTATTTCCATTGCCGGACCCCAGCTGTGGAACTCTCTACCTCAGGAACTAAGGATGGAATCTGACATTAAAATATTTAAAAAGGGTATTAAAACATGGCTATTCAAACAAGCTTTCCAAGAGTTTTAATCTAAGGATTATATTCCCCCTTTAATATAAATATTTAGTTAATTATATTTGGGCCTCCAATAAGTCTAGATATTGAGAGGTTTATCTCACCACCCATTTACCTAAGCTGTATGCCTTGAATGTTCAGCGACTGTACCGTTCCATGATGGAATGCCTTCGGGCATGGCAAGCTTTACCTCTCTCTGAGTGGCAGGATTAATTTATTTAAAATGGTGCTTCTTCCCCAGTGGACTTCCTTATTCCAAAATCTGCCACTGACCCTGAACCATCATGACAAGCAAGCACTTGAAAAGGGCATTTGAGTGTTTATATGGCATGGCAAGAAGGTGAGGATTGCGCTTTAATGGCTACAGGGGACCTGGAGGTGCAGGGGCTTGAGTGCCCCCAACCTGCAATTATATAATCTCGCCAGCAATATGCAGATTCTCAGGGACTGGAAGCTGGGAGAGTCTCATCATGGTCTCCCCTTATAATCTGAGGTATATTCTTCAGGCTGGGAACGGCAGAGTGGTATTTCCAGACGTGTTGAAGATGTTAATGGTGCCCATTACGAATGCTTGGAAAGCTCTTATAAAGCAGCTACACATTCCTTGGCTCAGTCCATATCTGCTGCCCCTTCATGGCAATCTGGAGTTTTCCCCTGGGTCACAATCAGCAGGGATGAGGGGTTGTATCGCCCAGGATATGACTCAGCTACGGCACGTTCTGGATGGCACGGGGCACTTGCTTCCACTGCAAGATATTAAGGCTCTATATGGACCTGTGAAGGCCCCAGAATTCTCCTATCTACAATTGAAACATTATGTCTACTCAATACCCGAAGGACAAAGTGCCTTCTGTGGCCTATTATTACAAAACTTCCCAGGTCAAGGTGGGGGTAAATCCATGTCAATTGATGGCGGAACGGTGGAATAAGGATGGGCTATTTGTGATCACTGCAGCCATGGTTCAGCTTAGCCTTAATACTATCACTAGAGTGTCCCCCAATCAATATTTCCATGAGATGCAATACAAGTTCCTTTGGAGAGCTTACATTTCCATAAAGTATTGCTATTGTATTACAATTAGTAGAATTGTCTGTTTATGGGAATTTCAATGGGCTTGGTCAGATCTTTTACAAAAGTAAACAAGGCTCTTGGGTTAAACTGAAAATTATTTATTTTGTTGGAACAAAATTCTTTCTTTGCTTTATTGGTGGATTCGTATTTACGTAAGATTAATCTATAGTTTGTTAATAAGTCAGTTGTAGGAGATACTTTCCATTGTCTCTCAACCTTTCTTAGGGTTCTTTTTAGTGTTCTCAACTCAGTGGTGTACCATGGGGAATGTTGTTTTTTTATTAATAGAAATAACTTTTTTGGTAAGTCTGCATAAATAAAATGTGTCGTTCCCGCCTAGTGCCTACTGACACATGTGGGAAATGTCACAAAGAAGCTGGCACACTTTCCCACTTGTTCTGGGGATGTGTGCTGATTAAGCGTTACTGGTATAAGATTGCTGCTTATCCCTCGGAGCTACTTGGGACCCGTGTTCCCTTATCCCCTCAAGTTTTGTTGTTTGATAATGTTACTGATTTGGGGATTCGGGGTCTGGGATCTTGTATGTTTATACGGAAGACATGCTATGTTGGTAAGAAGGTGATCCTCCTGCACTGGAAGGAGGCTATGCCCCCCACTTTTTGGGAATGGCGCAATCATCTGCACAGGATGCTTCAAATGGACAGCATGTCTTTGTGGACATCCCCCCCCCCGCCTTCGTCGGACGTTTCTGCTCATCTGGGATGTTTATCTCCAGTCTTTGTCTCTCGGACACGCAGTCTACTGCTTAACAAATGACTGAATATAACCTTGGCCATCTGAGGGGGGGTGTCTATTCATCGAATTATGAACTGGTTCTTGGGAACAAAGGTTGGGGGGATGGGGGGAGTTAACTCATTTAAAAGTTGTGGTTCTTTCTACAATCTGGGCTGCATGGGTGCATAAGAGCCACTGTATGCACATGTCCACCTTTGTATATGACTGTTTACAAAACCAATAAAAATTGTTATGAAAACAAATTATATTATCTCTGCTCTTACTGCTCTGCTTTTTTAACTGTTTAAATTTTGTTTAATTATTTTACTATTTTATTTGTTTTACTAGTTTATAATGAAAATGTGTATTTACTTCTCTTCATTTAATTTTGGAAATGCAAATATTTTTAAATGAATATTTGTTAACTAATGTAAACCGATGTGATATGCTCTCATGAAACTTCGGTATATAAAAATTAAATAATAATAATAATCCTATTTTTATGCTAAATAAATGTGGCATCATTGGAACCACCAAATCCCAGGTGTGGACTAACTTACTCCAGGGTTTTGTTTCACTTGAGGCTGCAGAAGCCAGAGAACTGTTACTGTTCAGAAGAAGCCATTCTGAATGAAGTATCTGTCAGCCACTGAGGGGAGAAATTTACTTTTCCAGTAAAGAAATCTATCTCGGGGTAGCCTGAGCCTGGTCTACTAATCTATCCTCTTAATCACTTTTTAACAGAACCAGTGAAAGGTTTGGACTTATTTTATATACCTTAAGCTGGGTTTACAGATCATTTTATATTTAATGAACTCACTAGTCATGGACCGTGATTTGCTCATTGTGGTTTGGAATGTGTGAGAGTTTTGATTAATATGAAGTGATCTAGCTCATCTCTGGGACACATATCTATTCTGATTCTTTAAAAGTAGAATGAGAACATTCATTTTCAATGGTTTCAGAAAGGCCGATTCATTATCCATTAAAATATATCCTACAGTGCTGCAAACCTAATCAAAATACAAATTAGTAAGAAAAACAATTCAGTTGATACTGAATATTCTTGAATTGATTGGGGTCTTTTCTTTTATGGCAAAAAAAGGTCAGCTTTGACATCCAGCATTTAATTTGCATAATACTTAATGCAAATAACATGACATCCACCAACCAAAATAAAAAAAGGGGGTTACTGACATTATACGATATTGAAATCCCAGAAAGAAGGGATTAAACCAGTACTGATGAACATGTAATGAGAAAGTGCTTAGGTAGCTCGGAGAAATGCGAGAGCAGTAGGATAATTGATTAGAACACCATGCAGTGGACAAAGCTGTCAGCTCTGATGATTAAGGAAGACGAAGAATTGTTAGTTAAACTGACCTAAGGCCAGGAATGACAAGGTACAGGAAAGTCATGATTTTAAATACTGCTTTTTTAGGGAAGTGTGCGACAAACAATTTAATTTTGGTTCATTAGTTCATTTCATTTTCTTCAATAATTCGTTTCATTCATTTTAAATGAAAAAGGGTTTTTTTTTGTTTATTCATGTCATTCAATCATTTTCCATATCACCACTTCTACCGCCAATAATCTCAGCCTCTCTCTCCATGCCAGACACTGCCCTCGGCCGTGGGAAATCTGGCGGCCCTCAATCACTGCTCCTACGCAGGCCACAGCTTCCATCTCTCTCTCTCTCATCGCAGCCGGCCTGACTCCACTCCGGCCCCTTCTCTCACTGCTGCAGCCGCGCCTCACAGTACTTGCTGCGGCTGCAGAGGAATATTGCACGATACATTGCTGAAACCGCAAGGAAACCTGCACCTAATCCACTGTAGTCCAACTCCGCTCTTCCTGCCTCTCTCACTGTGGCCCACAGCTCCTGCTGTCTTTTCTCCATCAGCCATGCCAGGCCTCTTCACCAGATTTCAGACGGCAAACATAACTCCTAGGAGGCCAATGCAGACCTCCTCCTCACCACTGTAGTTACACCCTTCAGCCACTCAGGACTCAGGTATTTATATTAATCATTTTATATATTATTATTGGATATCCTATTTACACGACGATATTCACCTTAAGCTTTTTTATGACGAAGGAAATTTCCAATCTCAGTACTGCTATTTAAAATCACCGGTCTCCGGGAACAGCTCTCAGACAGGTATCAACTTCTCCGCGCTGGCAGCTTTAATGCTGGATCACCACAGCCTCGGGGAGGGGGGGGGGGGGGGCATCAATATTTTATTAAAGGACACTGTGAGGTCTCCACCCTTCGACTCGTTCAAGCCTGCAACCCCAAGCACCTTAGAAAGTGCATCTTTATTCTATGTAAGGACCCCACCTTGAAGCCACACGGTGCGCGTTAGGGGCCGGCAGAAGTGAAAGTGTCAGCGAATCCATGGCTCTCAAGTTTCAGTGCTTCAGTTCCCAGGAGCACAAACTCAGTCTCAGTTTATTACAATGTATTTTAAGTATAATAATGTATTTAGATATATTTTAGGTTTAATAATGTTTTTAGGTATAATATTGTATTTTAATGTATTTTGGGTTTGATAAGGTATTTTAATGTATTTTAGGATTAATGTATTTTAAATATAATTTAGGTTATTAATATGCTGTATGTTATATTTAGCTGCATGTTTTATTTTGTTGTGAACCATTACGATGGATCCCTAGTGATGGTATATAAAACTTAATAAATCTAAATGCCCGGAGTTTGATTTGCTTGGGCGAGGATAATAACAACAATTTTCTGGTTATTGTTGCAGGACATGGGTCAAACAGGAATGCAGAGCTGCAGGATTCTGTCTGAGACGTACAATGCACCCAGGCAGGGCCGACAAGGGGTACAGCTGAGGGGCATTTCAACTGTTCCTGCACCCGGAAGATGGAAATTTACTTTAAAGACATTTAAAGGAGAAGATTTTGAAGCTCTTTAATCAATCCCTCTTTATCCTGTGGTGAGATAGAACATCTAACTTTTTACTTCAGCGCAGGCTGCTCTACTCCATAAAGAAAAAAAGGGAAGGGGACAAAGAGAGATTGGTAAGGAGAGAAGAGGAAGCAAAGGAAAGAAATAAAAAAAGATACGTCATACATCCTTCACTGCCAATGAGCCACATCTCTGGCCTGAATGAGAACCTCCTCCGCGTGCACTGAGCTAGCACTTTATTCTTTACTTGTTAACGTGCTGTATCTGGATCCATTTATAGACATCTATAGCATTGCTCAGTGCCTGGGACTTCTACTCTGACTTGTGCTTCAAGCAAAGAGGATTGTACTCTCATTAGGCAGCTAATTCAAAAGGGCTATGCTGCTGCCTTGGCTAAATTCTCTAGGTCCTCATCTCCCAAAGGCAAGGAGCAAGAAGAGATGGAGGCATCTTCAGTGGCCAATCTCTCTAGCCCTAGTCTGGGATGGCGAGTGATACCCTAGTAACTAAAGCAGACCCTGGCAGCTCTGATCCAAGAGATTAAATTAATGTGCGCGCTGACATAGGCACCATGATCTTAACTAATACAGAAAGATATTAATGGTTAAGGGCAGACACGACATCAACGAGGTGCATATGGGAGAGCAGATAGACAGTGCAGTTTGCTCTTTCAAGAGAATTAAATCTTTGAAAAACGGTGTTTGTGAATTGCAGGACAAACAAGAGGACATGGAGAATAGACAGAGTCATTTAAATAACAGGATCCTAGGGGTCCTGGAACCAGATGAAAGAGAGGATACTAACGAAGGTTGCGGCAGTTTTGAAAGATATCTCAGCAGTTCCTCTCTAAGTTAAGTGCCCATTCTAAACTAATGTCAACTGATTAATAATATTTTAATTGCAAAAAAAATGTCTTAAAACATAAAATTATTGGAGGCCTATTATAAAGAAGTGATTTATAAGCTTCATTGGGCAAAATCCCAATGCCTGTTTTCTCACATGGCTTTATAGTACGATGGTCTCCTTATGGTCTACGTAAGCCCAATTCTGGGTATTTTGTGGACACCTGAGACACTCCATTGCACGGTGATTCAAGTACTGTTTTGTTAGATCAGATATGCCAGCATTTTCAGGTTACTCGTGTATAACGTGGCTGGGAAGAGACCAATTTACGCAGGATGGTAATTTCCCTTTAGTTCTCTGGATATGAGCACTAGTGAGATAAGCTAGAGTGCAGATGTCATTCAACCTCTTTCCAAGCAACCCAACATTAAGTTAATGATTTGCATTTTTTTTTTTTAATATAAAATGCACAGACGTGAGATTTTGCTAGTTTTGCATATAAATATTGCTCAGGGTGTCAGAACATTCATCGGAATGATTTCATTTATACTAAATTCTCTCTGTTCTGCTGTAATGCAGACGTGACTTGGTAGCTCATCAGAATAGATTATGTCATTCTCCTGCAGGCCCTATTGGCTTCCCTTGCAACACTGCACTTCCCCTTTGCACTCTCCAAGCTCCCACATGTGCTGTTGCTAGAAGATAACTTTCTTCCCCTACCCCTGCAGGAAGTGGTGATCTGCGCAAGCAGCTTGGCACAGGGACATAGCAGAGTGGCTCTACCTTGAAGAGGCAGCATTAAAGTGACAAGCTGAGTTTAGTGTGCTTGCAGGGCACAACAGAAAATGCCATCAGGTCCTTAGCAGTGTTGGTTGGTGTCTAGGGTGGCCAACTGTCCATTGACTATGTCTGCACGCTGCCTGGAACTGACCTCTGCCTGTCCACCGACCACATCTGCATGCTGCCTGGAACTGACCTCTGCCTGACCACTGACCACATCTGCATGCTACCTGGAACTGACCTCTGCCTGGAACCTGACCTTTGCCTGACTGACCATCCATGGACTGACCACTGGTATTGGCCTCTGCTTTGGATGACCACACTATCCTTGACTCTGGCCTTCTCTGGCTCCTGGACTCCCTGACCTGAACATCAACCGCACACTCTTGGTTGTGGTGGGCACACCCCTGAACTTTATCTCTCGGAGATCCTGCGAGGCCCACAAAAGCCCAGGTGGCCAGGGTAACCAAGGGCTCAATCTGAGGGAACCCCGGGTTGATATTAGTGAAGCTCCAGCTAGCCTTTGCCTCCTCCTGTGCTCCGCCTCCTGGTGGCAGGCGCTCTCTGGGTCCAACCAGGGAGCCTACCAGTCCTTCACTAGGCCAAGGGTCCACCTCCCGGTGCTACTCCAAGGCTCCATGAAAGGAGCAAAGTATCCCAAACAGAGACATGAACAGCACCCTAAGGCACTGTGAGAGAAGCAATATAGCATGAAGAGGGTCAAAGGGCACCAACAATGGTATAAAAATCCCAAGCCTCCAAAAGAGGTGCAAAGCAGCACTAACAGTGGCTTGACACCATGAGAGGTGAAACAAAACAGCTAATGTGGCAGGAAAAATTTCAAGGTATTGATGCACAATCAGTGGCATGAAGACCCCAAAGTACCAAAAGAGGGGCAAATGGCATCAAGAGTGGCATGAAAACCCCAAGACACCATGAGAGGGATGTGAAGCTGTTCTGGCTGTGACACATTTCACACCATTGATCAATACAATTGATTAAGCTGATCTGGCTAGTTGACTGGATGAGTGTCCACTTCCTTTTTTACCACTCCATGCTTGTTCCTTCAAAAGCTATATGCTTTTTCAAAGAGGATGACCTTCTCCAAAAGAAGGAGTGCCTTTCTTTTGTCAAAATTATATGAATAGTTGTGCTTCCCTTTTAGAACCTCCAAATCACGAGAGGGAGAAATCATAGCAAACAATGATCTGAAGCCAGAGAAAACTGGTCATAGTGTGCAAACCATGTATTCATAGGGAAAAATACTAATCAAATCATCTAGAAGATGGTGAATTTGCTATACCTGGGCACAGGGAAGACATTAGGAACCTCTGCAGGAAGTCTGTAATAGACCTAATCTAGTTTCCTTATGGCATAATTTGGGAAAGGAACTGGGGGATAAGGTTTGGAGATGGACTTCCCCTTTGATGTGCCTCTAATGAGGTAAAAATTACACCAATGCTTTGAGATATCCCAGTGTCAATTCTTTTGCTATCTGGTAGAAGGAGGAAACGATTCATACAGAAAACTGCATCCTCAATGCAACTCAGCTGATGGATCATTTAGACTGAAACAATGGATAGTGTTAGGCCAGTAGTGACCTATAGCTCACTAGAAAGAGGCCTTCCCTTACTTGCCCCTTCATTAAAAAGTGTTAATAACGAGAGAGAGAGACTAACTACGAGACAAGATTCTCATAGTTGTGAAGTATTTATATCACTATAGGAGGGCCACCCTATAGGTCGAGGTGAGGTGTTGGTGGTGATTTAGGGTTTAGGGGCCAGTTTCACATGTAGAGTGAGATGTACGAACAGCACAGTACACCCTGGTGAAGATTTGACATCATTTGGAGTGAGGAAAGTCCCAAAAAGATGAAATTTCTACTATGTTCTCTCATCTTAGCTTGATGGACTCTAAGGGTACCATCAAGCTAGGGTAAGAGAACATAATACAAAATTGCATTTTTGTGAGACTTTCCTCACTCCAAATGATGTCAAATCTTCACCAGGGTGTACTGTGCTGTTCGTACATCTCAATCTGAAACTGGCCCCTAAACCACCACCAACACCTCACCTCGACCTATTCGGTGGCCCTCCTATAGTGATATAAATAGGTGCAGACAGTGAGGCCCTCTCTAGAGGTTTTTTCTCTCTCCCTCCCTCCAACAATTGCTTTATAGGCATATTGAACAGCTTATCACCAGGGAAAAAAGTGTAGTTATTTCCGGCATTAAAACCATGTAAATAGCATGCATTATGCTATCACACGGTGTGATATTGCCCCTAATTTAACTAATTCCCACCCAAAATTCCTCCCCAAAATTTTTGCATTCATGCCATGCGCTACGGTGTTTTTCGCATGCGTTACGGAATAATGCACATGTTATTGTGTGCGTTAACACCATAACGCATTTTGATGAATGATGCGGTCTGTTTGCTTGGGAATATAAGCAAAAATGGGTAGTATAATCTGTTGAAGGCTAAATAGCAGATGAGACCAATAGTAAGGGGAATTTTAAAAGATATTTGAAGCAAAAGTCAAAGAGGGCATGAAACCATTAAAGGTAATCAAGTAAGGCATACGCAGTATGCTAGGAAGATTCAAACTGATAGTACGCTTGGTTGGATTGGGATGGCAGATCATTGACACCTGTGTCACGTGTAACCAATTCTGAAATGCAAGGCCTTGATTACAAGGCAAAACAATAGGAGTAGAGGCAAAAATATTACAATGTACTAGAAGGGCAAAGCAGAAAGAGTACAGGTATTAATGCTTCAAACCATAATTGCAAAGCAATGCAGCAAGAAGAATGGCATTTAACATCCTAACGTACAATTCCTGCAAAATGGTAAGAACAGTTGAATGACTACCATCTCAACGGACCATGAGAGGTGTAGCAAGTGTGTTCAGTATCGAACCGGCACGGGAAAACCAATAGTCAGCAATTTCCAAAAAAGAATTTGAAAAGAGCCTTGAAGATTGCCAGAGCAGAGGCCGGACTTCCCAAAGGCAGCAAGAGTGGCTTGGAGCAGCAGAAGCACTGGTGTTGAAAACTAGAAACCATAGGTGCAGAAGAGAGACACCAGCTCCCCAAAGTTCTGTGAAGAGAACAATGTAGCCCAGAGGCATCAACAATCCATGGCACCTAAAAAGGAGCAAAGGGGGAGCCCAACAATAGTGGCATGAACAAGGCACCTATAGAGCAAGAAAGCAGCACCAACAGTGGCATGAGCACCCTATGGCACAGTAAGAGGGGCGAAGCAGCAGCAACAGTGCAGTAGTGCAGCCAGAACTGATTTTATTGGGTGGGCCCAAGGTTAACATGGGTGGGCTGTAGGCATACAAGTCTGTCTTATTTGTTGTACTCTTAATGCTAAATAATGCCTTAGCATGTAACCTACGATGGGGTTTCTAAGTAGTCTACAACAGCCGTTATGCATCATGACTGAAACTTTTAAAAAATATTTTAACTCAATTTTTTCAAGCACTTACCAACATTAAAAATTCCTTATTAATATATATTAATTTATTTTATATTTATCGCAGTTTGCAAATACACAAGAATATCATGTAAGAACACAAAATCAGATCCAGTCAATCATGTCATAAAACAAATATCAATGATTTCTTTCATGAATCTTCTTTCTAGAAAGGCAGAGATCATCATATCTACAATCATCATAAAAACAGGTGAGGAGCAGAACTACAATAATTCACATTAGAACCCAGCATGAACAAAATGTATTCAAATACTGGTGTCACCTCAGCATAAAGGACTCCCTCCATTGCTAAACATTTTGTGAAGTAACACAATCCTTGCAAAAAAAAAAAGAAGACACCTAGAACCTTGCCACAGCACTGACTCTCAGGACTCAAATAACTGCAACCTTGTGAAAAAGCAGCAATGCAAATGCTACATCAGGCCCTCAAACATAAATATACCACCTACTGTGGTAACAGAACAAGCTGGACAACTACAAATCCCTAGAAAAGCTACACACTAGCAGCAATACTCCACCTCAGTTCACATAAGCAGAACACAGACTCATCCTTACCTAATTCAGAAATAAGGGACTACAAATTAGAAATAAAAACATGTAAACAAAACCAAAATAAAAAGCCTGAGTAACCAGACTCTGAACAGTGGAAGGCTAAAGATCAAAATACAAAAATACAAGACATGCACATACTGAAATATGGCATATTCCAATCGCAAAAAACTAAATGTTTTTTACCTTTGTTGTCTGATCGTTTTATCTTTCTAAGTAGTTGGTCCCTGTCTGTTTTTGACACTTCCTCTTGTCAGTTTTTCCTAATTCCTACTCCAGGGTCCTGCTTCTTTTTCTGTATCTTCCCCTCTCCTTCTGTCTTCTTCCCTTCCTCCCTCTCACACACTCAGGCTCATGTTCTCTCTCACAGACTCCCTTACACACCCAAGCTGTCACTTCCATATGCTCTACCACACACACAAGCTCACTCTCTGTCACATACTCAGGCTCTCATTCTTACATACACAAACATCCACATTCAAACTCCCATTCTTACATACATACATACTCACACACACATCCTAGCATTACATATCCATACTCTGGCTCCCATTCTTACACAAACACCCACACATCCAGGCTCCCATTCTCACACACAAACACACACACCCAGCCCCAGGTTCCCATTCTCTCTCACAAACATCAACAAACCCAAGCTTCCATTCTCACACACAGCCACATTTCCATTCTCTCACACACCAAACCCCTTCTTCTGCCACCATGGAGATGGGCTCCCATGGTAACCTAACTCTGACAGACTTTCTTCTTTGCCATCGTGGACTCCCTTGGTAGACTTGCTTAGTGGGCCTTCTTCTTTGCTGCTATGGAGATGAGCTCATATGGTGGCTTTGCTTTGGTGGGCCTTATTCTTTGCAGCCAAGGGAATGAGCTCCTTTGGAAACCTTGTTTAATGGTCCCTCTCCTTTGATGCCAAGGGTATAGGCTCCCGTGTCGGCTGAACACTCCTTCTTCAGCTACTGCAATGAGGGGATCCATGGCTGCCATTCTTCAGGCCTCTTCTGGTGTTCGACAGTTCAGATTGGGTGGGCTTGAGCCCAAAGTGGGTCAGCCACAGCCACCCAGACCCCCCAGTTTATGCCACTACAACAGTGGCATTAATAATTTGAGGCTTAAAGAGCAAGGTATGACAAAATACACAGAGGTATGAAAATCTCCAAGGTATAGACTGCACAGTAGGGATGTGCAGACCAAAAGTTTATGTTCATAAGTCCATAAGTCGAAAGGGGGGGTCATTTGCGGTCAATATGGACATATGGAGAATTCCATAAGTTGAGTCTATGTCCATATATGCAAATAAAAATTTAAACCCCTCACCCTCCTTAATCCCCCCCCCCCCCAAGACTTACCAAAACTCCCTGGTGGTCCAGCGGGGAGTCAGGAGGCCATTTCTGAACTCCTTTGCGAGGAGCACGTGACGTAGGCGTCACGTGATTCCCCGCGCGTTCGCTCCGGGACCCTCGTTCGACCCAAAAGGAACTTTTGGCCAGCTTGGGGGGGGGGGGTCAGGAGGCCCCCCCAAGCTGGCCAAAAGTTCCTGCAGCCCGCCTGACTAACTTAACCTCACCGGCCAGGGACTGACACCAGCCAGAGGTCATGGCATGGCAGCCACCCTATTAGCATATCACCAAATCTCCTGCACTGCGGCACTTTGGCCAGGCATCCCAGGGCTGGCACCAAATAGATATCCTAAGGCCCCAAGAATTAATTTTACTTTGCACATGAAATCTGCATAACCGTTCGGTGTGTTCCTTCTAGAAATCTGCATACCTTGTTTGTTTTTGTCGGCGTCACTCCGACATGACGCCGACGTCACGTGCTCCTCGCAAAGGAGTTCAGAAATGGCCTCCTGACTCCCTGCTGGACCACCAGGGAGTTTTGGTAAGTCTTGGGGGGGGGGGGGGGATTAAGGAGGGTGAGGGGTTTAAATTTTTATTTAGGATCAACAATTGCGATTTCCAACGTATTCAACATAGCTATGTTGAATAAGTTGGAAATCCGATCGTTTTCGCCTCATTACTTTTTTAAGTTAAAAAAAAAAATAAGTTGCGTTTTACATTTAAGTTCAAAACATAGAAACATAGAAACACAGAAATGACGGCAGAAGAAGACCAAACGGCCCATCCAGTCTGCCCAGCAAGCTTCACACATTTTTTCTCTCATACTTATCTGTTTCTTTTAGCTCTTGGTTCTATTTCCCTTCCTCCCCCACCATTAATATAGAGAGCAGTGATGGAGCTGCATCCAAGTGAAATATCAAGCTTGATTAGTTAGGGGGTAGTAGGGGTAGTAACCGCCGCAATAAGCAAGCTACACCCATGCTTATTTGTTTTAACCCAGACTATGTTATACAGCCCTTATTGGTTGTTTTTCTTCTCCCCTGCCGTTGAAGCAGAGAGCTATGCTGGATATGCATCTAAAGTGAAGTATCAGGCACATTTGGTTTGGGGTAGTAACCGCCGTAACAAGCCAGCTACTCCCCGCTTTGTGAGTGTGAATCCTTTTTTCTTCTCCCCTGCCATTGAAGCTATGCTGGGTATGCGTGAAGTATCAGTTTTTCTTTTCCCCTGCCGTTGGAGCAGAGAGCTATGCTGGATGTGCATCGAAAGTGAAGTATCAGGCACATTTGGTTTGGGGTAGTAACGAATGCACACCCCTACTGCACAGTATGGTCATATTATATGCTCTATCTCCAAGAGATAGAGCATATAATATGACAAAACAGAGTGACATCAAAAACCTCAAGAAGTAAAGCATGAGATATAACAAATAGTACAGTGGCATCCAAACCCCATAGCTTCAAGAGAGGCACAAATGACACCAACAATAGTGGATGAGAATCCCAAGACACCAAAAGGGCAGCGAAGCATTACCAATAGTAGGGATGTGAATCGTTTTTCTGACGATAGAAGATATCGGAAGATATTTTCAAACTCGTCAGAATTCGGGGGCCCCCGAACCCGATAGGAAAACCCCACATTTTTTGTGTGGTTATCTTATCGTTTTGGGGGGGAGGGAAGAAAGGACACTTAAAAATAACCCCCAAACCCACTCCATAGCTTTAAATTTAATTCTTTCTAATCCCCCCCCCCCCCCCCCCAACTTTTTTAAAGTACCTGGTGGTCCAGTGGGGTCCTGGAAGCGATATCCCGCTCTTGGGCCGCCGGCTGCCACTAATCAAAATGGCGCCGATGGCCCTTTGCCCTTAGCATGTGACAGGGTATCTGTGCCATTGGCTGGCCCCTGTCACATGGTAGGAGCACAGGATGGCCCGTGCCATTTTACTTCTTTTCCTATCTCCCATGTAAAGGCTCCTCATTGCCTAAAAAGCTGAGTTTTCACTTTCTCCCTAAACAACAGATAGTCCTCCTCTTGCCGAACCTCCAAAATCCTTCCCTCCTTACTGAAAACATTCCCATTTCCCTCCATAATGAAGGAGGTTTCCTTTTCCTGACCGGAACTTTCTAGGTGGAATGTCCACTTTCAAAAACTGAAACTTTCAAAAAATGAAACTTTCCTTTCATTGTCTTAAAGACCAGGGTCATAATCTTAAACCTGATCCATTCTCTCACCAGGAGCCAATGGAGCTGATGTAGCATGCTCACACTCCTTCGACGGGCAAAACTCAATCTTGCTGCCATGTTCTTGTCCATTCCAACCTCAGTCCTGTCCTACCACTTTTCCTCCGTTCTCTGCAGGCAGCCTGGCTGAGGAGGGGGCTGGAGAAGAAAGCAGAGGGCTGTTATCTGTGACATCCGTAGACCTGTGTACCCATGCTGAGCCAGAGGGCGAGGCCTAGCATCAGGGAGGAGGGGGAAGGGCGAGCATGCTGGGAAGAAGCTTAGGGATAGAAAGCAGAGTGCTGAGGGGTCATCCATGGAGGAAGGAAGATTAATAGAAAGAAAGAATATGTGTGCATCAGTTACACTTTGTGCAGCTTGTCTGCGTGTGAGAGAGACAGGAAAGCAATGACTCGGTGGGTGCCTCTTCTCCCTCTTCCCCACAGCCATCAGTGGCCCCCCCTGTTTGAGTCGAGGCATCTCTGCTGTGCCCTTTTGTCATTGCTCTCCACCCCCCCTACATCATTAAGTCATTCTGCTGGTGCAAAACAAGTCCCCCGAATGGCTCTCATCATCAGTGTGGGCCTTACCACTGCTGCAGACCACTAGACATACTGTGTGTGGCTGCATATTCCCCCCTCCCTCACATATCAATATGTAAACCACCTCTCCTGTGGGATGGGATTGCTGTCGTGACCGGGATTGGTGTTAAAATGTAGTCTTCAGAACAGGCAGCAAGCTCTCAGATGTTACCCACAAGAGAGTGCAGTTCAATGCCTTCCTCCCTTCTGGGTCTCACTTAGGATTGGGGTGCGTAGGGATCCGGGATGCTACCACCCACCCAGTAAAGTCTCTTGGCGGTAAAGAGGGGAGGCAAGGATAAATAGTATGATATTGTATTTTTTTTATATTTTATTTTTTATTTTATTTAAAACACTAAAGAAAATATGCTGTTTCTTTATAACAATGTACACATTTAAACAACTACTTTCTCAAATAACCTTAACACATTATTTCCTACAGAAATTATAATCTATAACTAAACAAGAAATTACAAATAAGAAAAATTATTCAAGTATTCAGTTGCTTCTATCTTGTCAACTTATCAGATAAGCGTTACCCTTTAATTCTCTCTTAACTCTGTACTAAAGTTATTGCATATATTGTTTCTTTTGACTAAAAATAATTGATTCTCTATATTTTCTTTTTATTTTAGGTCCAGTTTTCTTAGTTCTTTTCTTGTCATTCAGTTAAGTGTTATTCTTTCAACATAGTCTTTTCTTTTCTCTCTTTCTCTCAGTTTTTATTCTTTCACTGTATTTTCCTGTGTTTTATCTTTAGAAATACGTTGTTGATGTTTATAAGTGCTCAGGCCTGGCTCAAGTACAAAAGTGTTCTTTAGGTATGAAAACTTATCTGTTTCTTCATCTGTCGGTGCTGGCCAGTTTTCTTTTCTTTACTTCTTCTTCTCCTTTTTCTTCTTCTTCTTCCTACTAACTTATTCTTTAAATGAAATCAACAAAAGAAACTTTCTCCCTAAAATCGCTCCAGATCTTCTGTAAGCTGGTCAGTGTGTTCCCTCAATGTGGATGTATTTGCAGCTTCTTGTTACTTGTGCATCTAGCTAGTATAAACCAAAGGATAATTTCAATGTCCCTACTTTTCTTTTTATATGAAAGAACAACTTCACAAAATAATAAAATTACCTTGGTGACTCAAGCATTCATTCTTTGGTTCCTTTCCCATGAAACTAAGATATTATTTGCATCCGGTATAAACTTTGGCTTCTCTTATTCTGTATATCAGTGCATATAATACTTAGCTTTGTCAAGTATTATTATTACTGTTGCAATCAACAGATTCTCTGTCATTTGACAGTATCTTTAACAACTTCTCAGCATAGAGTATATATCATGTGACCCTTACTTCATTTGATGAACCAGTCTGAGTTTTCAATTTTCTAGTGTTCATCAGGGTTAGAGATCACCAACACTCACATTCCATCATTAATCCTATTAACTGCTGTACTAAAACGCGAAACAGCATTAACTTTATATTTAATCTCCCCTTACTATTACCTTACCTTTATCAGGAACCTACCCTTATACATTCACTCAATCATCTCTACTAGTGTGAATGTTCTTTCATTATTTATTTATGCTTTATACTACTTTTTATGGGCCTAGAAGTCAGAGGACCTCGACAGCACCTCTGCTTGCTTAGACTTCTGGCTCTCAGCTCTCTGTACTCTATAACTGCTTTTCCTTTTTCTGAGCTCAGCAGATCCCTACTTTTGCTGATGTCTCCCTATTAAATAGTACTATACGTTATATATTAGCTAGTTCTATTTTGTATTATCAATAGAATTTTTAGCTGGGATTATTATTTTCATCTTTATAAAATTTTTGGTACATCTTTTACTAATCAAATTGCCTTTTATTTCTCTTTTTAATCATGCGCTGTGGCTTCACCGTGTATACCTGCGCTCACCTGTTCACTGGTTTCTAGGGAGGCCCTTGTCAAGGCTTCATGTTTACCTTCTGTTTTTTTTTTATGCTGTGGAATGCACCATCCCAACCAGGGATGTATGGATCGTACCAATAGTCTTTTTAATTAATTTTCTTTGCTTTTACAAACTTTCAAATTTTCTCTAAACCTACTAAATATATTATTTATATTTATTTTTCACTTTCTCTACATTTCTCTCTCTTTAAACACCCACACAATATGAGCAGTCAGCACGAATATGTGTCTCAGTTAAACTACAAATCCAAAATTATTTTTAATAATTAAACTTAAGCTCTAAAGTTTCAATAACCCTTTTCCTATATTTAAAAAAACTTTTCCCTGAGTTTCACAGGTTATTTTATTCTCAAATGAATAAGGGCTTCTAACTGGGCAATTTGTATGTTTAAAACTGTTCCTGGGACTGTGGAGTTGGTTCCAGTCAGGAAGTCAGGGTCACTTTTCTTAAACACTGCAGCCATTTACTTTTAAAAGTGCATCATTTTCTTTATTTTAATCACAAATTGGTAGCCTTCCCCACTTAAACACAGGCTCCTGCTGATGTCACTGATGACCTCATTTAAACTGTCAGAACCTAGGCCCTGCACCGGAACCCCCTGCCCAGCCTCACCAGGCCAGAACCCTCTCTGTTTCCCTCAACTCACCCAGCAACTCCGCTCCTCAGCAGCGCTGGTGTTCTGCACATGGAAGAGGACAGCCCTCAGCAGTGACTGTGAATGAAATCAGCTGATCCCTCACAGGCTGCTTTCCTCTCCTCACTCCTGTGCCACTCTGAGCTCCTCCAGCACTGCCCCAGACAAAAACTCACCCAGCATCTCCGCTCCTCAGCAGCGCTGGTGCTCTGCACATGGAAGAGGACAGCCCTCAGCAGTGACTGGGATTGAAATCAGCTGATCCCTCACAGGCTGCTTTCCTCTCCTCACTCCTGTGCCACTCTGAGCTCCTCCAGCACTGCCCCAGACAAAAACTCACCCAGCAACTCCGCTCCTCAGCAGCGCTGGTGTTCTGCACATGGAAGAGGACAGCCCTCAGCAGTGACTGGGATTGAAATCAGCTGATCCCTCACAGGCTGCTTTCCTCTCCTCACTCCTGTGCCACTCTGAACTCCTCCAGCACTGCCCGAGACAGCACAGCTCTTCTCTCACTGTTTACTTCCTGATGTGTCTTGTTCAGTGCTCCACTCTGTTGCCTGACTCTCTGCATCAGACCTGACTGAGCGCTATCACAACAGAGAGAACCAAACAGATGTCCGGCTGTCAGCACCCTCTATCTCAACTATTCTTCTTGTCTTCAGATCTCATCGCTGACCAAAAATACTGGTTCCCAGCGCTTCCTGCTTTCAGGTAACTTTTTATGTATTTACATTATTTACAAGTACATATCCCTCACATATCAGTACATTCCTATTTGCATTAATGTGTAACCTCAGAGTTTAATCCCAGACATGAAGTCTTTCATTCATTGGACATGTTATTGTAGAAGGAGAGTGATGCGCCTCTGGCCGTGCCTTACTCCTCTACCTCCAGGAAAGACAGTCCCCACTTTGAACACAAGAAATAGTGTAGGGTTAGGCAGTTAAAGTACGACTACTGCTCCTGGTGGCAGAGGAAGACTCAGTCCAAGGCACCATTGCTTTCCTTCCACCCACTACTCCCAAACTGTGCCTGCCTGAGGCCAGACCAGGAACTCAAGCTATCCCTGGCAGACAGGGACCCAGCCCCAACTGCCCGTCCATTTAGCATTTTAATTCACATGATAAGATTTATGATTTCCAGCGAGTCGTGCAGGCATACTAGCAAAGTATGGGTCATAATAAAAGCCATTCGAACCAGCTATTGCAACAGCAAAAAACTAAATGTTGCAGAGGATTAAACTAGATGTGGTTGAAATTGATTATTTAAGCAAGTCATAAATCAAAAGCCTTACTTATGTTAATATATTTATAGCCTGAGCTGGAAAATTCTATACTAATTATTATGGCTACATTATTTTTATCGCCTAGAAAAAAATACCCATTTTTACACATTCAACTACATAAGAATTTTAATTTGATTTAAGACTAAAATAAATGGCTCTGTAATTCTCAAAACTAGATAATTTTGACTCTGGGGAAATAGTGAAGCCTTTAATCAGGATAAGAAAATATTCATGGCTCAAAATACTTTGTAAAGACAGTAGCTGAAGAAATCAGCCTCAGCTGTTGAAGGTTTCCACCCCAGTCTGCTCCCTGGCATAATTTTCAGGGTTGTGCAGGCCATATATTTTTTTTTATTTCAGATGGGTGGGGGGTGTGAGGAGGATTCCAACCACATTTTATTTCAATAGTGTAAGCTTTTTGGGGTCTTGGTTTTTTCTTTGTTTCAGGAAATATTGCTCACAATTTTGGAATAGTGCGTGCTATTTGCAATTCGTAAATAGTGCATGCTAATTGCTAATATCACACACTTTGGAAACAGTGCATGCTATTTCCTGAAATGAAAACCGTAGAATATTTGGGTTTTTAGTGCTGCTGTGGCTTTGTTTCCTTTGAAATGCAGAACAAAAAAAAAAAAGGGCATTTGCAGTTCAGATTCCTTATTGGTTATAAAGTAATGCACATCCCTAATTTCTAGCAGCCTTGTCTCCTGATGATGGTAGTATTCCAATGATACTAAAAGAATTACTTAGGAAATTTTGATAAGGTTATCAGCATACAAATGGTTTGATTTATAATGTTTTTTTTCTTTGGGGTCAATTTTTTTTTAAATTTAAGATTCATTTTGTTTAATGTTTGTTCATTTCTTTTGCTCAACCGAGAGAAAAAAAACATCATAGTAAAAAAACACCTCAAAAAGAAAAAGCCTCCCTTTCTCAGCTCTGGATCACACACACACACACACACACACACACACACACACACACACCACTTTCATGAGATCTCCAATGAAGGAAGGGATAGCTGTGATCCCCATCCCTTCCTGATTTGCAGACTTCCATTCAGAAATGATGCTGGTAGCATTTTGTTTTACAATCATAGAAGAACATGGTGCAAGCTTCTTGTCCTCAGAGTTTTGAGGTGGATACAATTTTGTTGTAGAGCTGTATGTTCTATAGCCATAAAATAAAGGGGCCTCAGAGCAAGCAGCTGCATGGAAAATCCAGTAATGGAAGACTGCGCTCAACGCCATCAGCATGATCTACCTCCCCAACCTCTTCAATGGAGGCTAAGACGCTACTTAAAATTTCCAAATTCTCTTCAGCTACAAGCTCTTCAATATCTTTTAATTCAGTGTATCCGTTTTTGAAAATACTGCTTCTGTTGCCTTAGAAGCAGTAATCATGGAGGAGTGCACTACTGGTGTTATATGTTATCCTTCTGCTGCCCCTGCACCTGTCTCTTCCGGGTTAATGCTCTCCTACCTTTTGCTCCTGTTCAAAGCAAAGGGAGAGAAACAGATGGAGGTGGCACATGCTCTCTAAAATTTAATGTCTTATGACTTGAGCTGGCTTCTACTCCTGGCTTTCTGCAAGTGAAAACACTTCAGCCAGTGAAAACACCAGCCAGTCAGAAGGACTGCTTGTCCTTCTGACTGGCTGAGTGGCTTTAACGAAACACCCAGTCCTCTGCGCCTACCATTTTTATGCCTATTGCCTTTCCCTCTTCTGCCCTTTCCTTGCAGTGGAATGATGGAATTGAGTAGCTACTGGCGGGGGGGTGGTGATGTTGCAATATTATTTTTATTGATACTGTGCCAGTCACCTGTACCATTCTAAAGGGATTATATTAACCCATTTCCCATCTCATAACTTTCAATTTTTTCTTTTGATGGTCACAATATTCCAGTCTCTCAGAAAGTATGCAACCTGCTTACTTATGTTTTCCCCGCATAAGATCGGCAGAGAAAATGCCACTCGCTAAGTTGTGGACACAAAAAACAAAGCAGAAGCCGCTCAATATTGCTGAGTAGTGAAGAAACGAAAAAGATTGGTGTAACACTGCCTCAGGGGCTACTGTACAGATGGATCCATGAATATGACAATTTCAATGTCAAACCATCACAATATACTAAAAACAATTCTTAGCGCTCTTAGTGCAGTCAATGCCACAGATATGGTATTCAAAATAGTATCAGGTATGATTGACAAAGTTTCAAAATTGTTTAGTGCCATCTCTCGTAATGAATAGCAAAAGGGTAACTCTCCCGTATTCAAACAGTCATTGTAAACATCGGCAGGTTTTTAGATTTTACTATGCGCTACAGTTCCCTGCCGATGTTTACAATGACTGTTTGAAAACGGGAGAGTTGCCCTTTTGCTATTCATTATGAGAGATAGCACTACACAATTTTGAAACTTTGTCAATCATACCTGGTACAATTCTGAATACCATATCTGTGGCATTGACGGCACTGACAGCGCTAAGAATCATTTTTAGTATACTGTGATGGTTTCACATTGAAGTTGTCATATTCAAGAACCCATCTGTACAGTAGCCCCCTGAGGCAGCTCCTATGTGAGCAAAACTCGGCCAGAATCGGGGAAGTTCAAATAAAGAATCCCTTGTTACACCAATATTTTTCGTTTCTTTGCCCTTCGCTAAGTTGTGACTGTTACAACATCTGAAATCCTTCTTAGATATTTAAAGTAGTCTCAGTTGGGAGTATGAGGGGACAGCAAAATTGCGTGGAAATGATTGGGTTCTATTTCAGTTTCCCGACTAAGATCTCTTCAAATTGTCCAAAATGCCACGGCCAGTATGATTATGGGCACCAGCATCCAGGATCATATTAATCCTCTGCTGAAATCATTTCACTGACCTCATCCACTGGCACATTCAATATATGTCAGTTATTATTCACAACTTTTTAAAACAATATCACCTCACCATAGGTGAATTTGATTCTCTGAATTTATATTCTGGTGCAAAACCTCCACTCCTTCAGTCAGGGATTACTAGAGATGTTGCATCTTTGCACGATGCACTTATCTGAGACTCATGAGGTCCTATCCTAGGAAATTCCTTCCCCTTAGATGGACATAATATAAAAGAGGCTAAGTCATTCAAAATGGCACTTAAATCCTTCTTATTTGAAGAGGGCTTTGAATCAGATGGTTGAGGTAATCCCTTGTTCTGAACCACTAGATTGACTAAGAGCAGTAACAGGCAACTTTGATTAACTATGTTCAGTTTATTGATAAAGGTTTTGGCCCATGTTTGTCAATGTATGTTTCTACTTTTTATCTATTTTATTTACTATGATTTTATGTATGTTATATTGTAAATGTGGAGGGTGGAAGTAAAAATATTTTTACAGTCTAAAAAATAACAATAATGCTGACTGTGTCAGTCTGTCACACATACTCAACGGGATGCTAACTTTGAAACAGGCGTGTAGGCACATGGGCTTATGTTTGCCAGCTCATAGCCAGAGAAGCATCCATTTTATAACATACACGTGTATTTGCGTGCATATTGTAAAATAGCCTGAATGTGCGTACATGGCGTTCAAATGCTACTTCTACCGCTTAAGTGGGGGAATTTTATAAGAGATGTGCGCCAAGACCCATTTTCCCAGTTCATTGCCAATTTGCCCAGTTAAGGGATAGGACTTCCATACCCGCCTAATTTAATAATCATCCTTCCCTGTTAGCCCTGACCCTTAGAGCACCGCTGACTGGCCTAGATTCTTTTGTTTTATTACTTACATGCCATCCATAAATGTAGTAAAGTTACATGGCATGGAATACCAGCATGTACCTCTGCTTGTAAGAATTTACGTACACATCTCTTGGCCTTCCCCGTCATGCCCATGCCCCACCCTTTTTAAAATATTTTCTCTTGTGCACAAGATGGCGCCAGCCGGCCATTGCTCCTACCATGTGACAGGGGCCGACCAATGGCACCGGTAGCCCCTGTGACATAGTAAGGGCAAAGCTATCAGCGCCATTTTGAATACCGGCAGCTGACAGCCCGAGTGCAGGAGATCGCTCCAGGACTCCCGCTGGACCACCAGGGACTTTTGGCAAGTCTTGGGGGTGTCAGGAGGGTGGGGGTTATAGTTAAATTTAATAGGTTGACATGGGGGGGGGGTTTTTGGAAAAAAATACATATGTAACTATTGAATGGATTCCAGGAACGGATGCAACAGATTTTGGTCCCTACGAATCCAAATACCAAATGGAATGAATCTTTCCCTGCTGCACATCCCTAACACATATACAAAAAACTATAAGAAAGAAAATAAACTGAGAAAACTGGCAAAGCTGTATTTAATGTCACAGAAATCTATTTGATGATAAACAGTGTGGTGCACTGTGCAGAATCAGACAGATACAAAATATCAGTGATCACTGTTTCTGTATCTCCAGTTCATTATCCTGGACCAGTGAACAGACAGAAAACAGCACCTCTGTGTCACAGCGAGAGCAATGCGAGTACAGTGAAGATAAGAAAAAGCCCTTTGCCATTGCCAAAATTCTCATTTTTTGAAACTTTTCTTTCACTCTAAGAGAGCTTCTGAAAAGACAAGCTTTACCTCTTAAATCCAACAGAGAAAATAATGTCTTTCCTCATGCTCAGACCTTTTAATGTGAGAATATCAGGGTCACTTGATCCAGATACCAGCTATAGGCTACTTTAAAAAAAAATGCTTCATCTTGATTAGTTCTCTGTTCTGTCTACTTGCCTAATTTTTCCATCTTGGCTCTGGCCTGGTTGCTACCTTGCACAGGAATTAGTTGGTTCCTATAGTTCTAATCTCACTGCAAACACTTTTAAATGTTTATAGACTAAAGTGAGAAACTTAAACATGAAATAAAAATTTTCATTTAAATTCATGGCACTCTCCATTCCTTTCAGAAGTCCATGAATTAAACAAAAATGGTATAATTTGCATTTTACCCATTTGTTTCAAATGGGTAAAAATCTAACCTGGTATAAATGGTATAAAAATCTAACCTGGTCAAGCGTCACGCGCCGAAGGAGCGCGCCGAAGGAGCGCGACAAAGGGGCCTGCCCCTTTGAGCGCCCCTTCGGGCAGCCCCTTCGGACTGCCCTGAAGGACCCTGGAAGACCCTAAAGTACTACACGGACCTCCTTCTCACCCAGCAGTCCCTTTTGACCCTGAAGTATCGCCGCTCACTTGCCAGCCTCTCAGCCAAGACCCATCCAGCTCCAGGACCTCCGAGTGAGTGGGCACCTCCTCAAAGTGCCTATCCCACCTCTCACAGGTGCTCATGAGCCTGCCTCCCAGCCACTGGACTACTCCCCCTAACACCTTAAATTGCTCTATTCTGTTATTTGTGCATGTTATCTAAGCTGTATAACCTGCATTGTCTGACCTGCATTGTATAACCTGCATGGTACACTATTTACACCTCTTACCCTACCTAATCAGCTTTGTGCCCTTTCCTCAGTGCCCTTCTCTCAGTTTAACTCCTTGATACCTTAATCCCCGCCTTGTACTACCCTATATCCTCTCAGTTTCCTTTTTACCTACCCCCTCTCCCTCCCTCCTCCTTTGCCTACCCACCCACTATGACCACACAACACATCAACCGCATCCACCTCCCCCACAACAGACTCCCCCATTCCCATCCCCCCCGTCCCACCCCCCCCTACAAATCCCTCCTCCCTATCCTCACTACCCCCCTCAACCAATTCCTTGGACTCACTACCCTCTCCATCATTCTGTTCAACGCCCAATCACTCTCCAAAAAAACCCCCATCCTAAATGACCTCCTCACTGACACCAAGCCAGACATCTGTGCCATCACGGAAACCTGGCTCAAAGAAACAGACATTGTCCTCCTGAACCAGCTACCTACACAATCCTACGAATTCCTATCCATTCCAAGACCCAAGAAAAGAGGAGGTGGCATCCTCCTAGCCTTCAAGAAACACCTTAATCTCAAACTCTCCCACACCACATCACCCTCCAAGCTAGAAATTGGCCTCTTCAAAGCCCCCTCACTGCAAATCTGTCTCATTTATGCCCCTCCTGGATCCATCGAACGGGACCCCTCCCCCTTAATTGAATTCTTATCTGCCAACATAAACATTGAAATCCCTTCCATCATACTAGGAGACTTCAACCTCCATGTCGATGCCACCCCCCTTACCCCTTCTTGTGAGGCATTCCTTACTGCACTCCAAGCTCTAGGCCTTAGACAAATTGTTGCCTCCCCCACGCACCAAGCTGGTCACTCCCTTGACCTTATATTCATCAACCACTGCTTCCTACCATCCCACCCCCCCACCTGCTCCCCTGTACCTTGATCAGACCACTTCCTCATAAAAGCCCTCCTCCCCCTTAACTTCCCTACTACCCCCACTCCCTCAAACAACACCACCTTCACCTTCAGGAAACCCTGCTCTGGAGATGAACTGGCTCTTGCCATTTCCAACACATCCACTAGCCTTGACTGCTCCAGTCCAGAGACTGCCATCAAATCCTGGCTCAGCATGACTCTTGAAATTGCTGACAAACTATGCCCCATCTCCAGACGTAACATTACCCAACCCACAAAAAATCATCAACCCTGGTACACGACTGAACTAAGATCCCTAAAGAATACCCTCAGGCAGCGTGAGAGAAACTGGCGTAAAGCCCCCTCACCCCAACTCGCCTCAAGTTTCAAAACTACCCTTCACCAATATAGAATAACCACCCTCAAAACAAAAAGAGACTACTTTTCAGCTAAGATCCACCAATACATGTACAACCCGAAAGCCCTTTTCAATTATGTTGCCAACCTCACCAAATCCTCTCAGCCCACTATCCCTGAGAATGATGCCTCCACTAAGAGCGAAGAAATCGCCCAGTATTTCCTCACAAAAATCACCAACATCCTCCGCAGATTTCAACACCCTTCTCCATCCACCTCCCCTTCCCCCTCCCTCCAACCTTCCCCCACTTCACCCACCCTCCAAACCCTTGACCTGACTTCCGCTAAAGAAGTGGAATCTATTCTCAGAAAACTTAAACCAGCTTCCCACCCTTCAGACACCATTCCCACAAAATCCCTCCTCTCCATCCCGAACACTATATCCAAACCCATCGCAGACATCATAAACTCCTCCCTCTCTTCAGGCTCTGTCCCAGATGCTCTTAAACAAGCTATTGTCAACCCCCCTCCTAAAAAAACCAACACTAGACCCTAAAGACCCCGCTAACTTCCGCCCTATCTCTAACCTGCCCTTCCTATCCAAAATTATGGAAAAGATTGTAAACATCCAACTTACAGAATATCTAGAAAGCAACAACATTCTGCATCCAGCCCAATACGGCTTCCGTAAATACCTCAATACAGAAACCCTCCTGCTCTCCCTCACGGACCACTTACTCATAGGCATGGACCGAGGCAACTGTTACCTCCTCGCCCTACTCGACATCTCAGCTGCCTTTGATACCATCAACCATAACCTCCTCATCAACCGGCTATCCGAAATAGGCATCTCAGGCCTAGCCCTACTATGGTTTAAATCCTACTTATCTAACAGAAAGTTCTCCGTCAAGATAGGAAACGCCAACTCCACACTCTATCCCTTGTCTCAAGGTGTCCCACAAGGCTCCTCCCTCTCCTCCACCCTTTTCAACATTTATCTCACACCTCTATGTCAGCTCCTCACAGACCTCGGCCTCAAATTCTACCTCTATGCAGATGACGTTCAAATCGTCATTCCCATTCACAACTCTCTCTCAGATGCCCTTGCCTTCTGGAACACATGTCTTGCCAACATCAATGACTTCCTCACCAACATCCACCTCGCTCTAAACTCCTCCAAAACAGAGCTGCTCCTTATCTCTCCTCACCTCCCTCCCAAACCACCGATCTCCAACGATCCAGCTTTCAACGTCATAACACCCCAACCCACAGTAAGAGACCTTGGGGTTATCATAGATCAACAACTCAATCTCAAAAAACAGATCAACTCCATCCTCAAAGAAGGTTTCTTCAAGCTTCACATCCTGAAGAAACTCAGACCCCTCCTCCACTATCATGACTTCCGCACCGTCGTCCAAGCCACCCTTTCCTCAAAGCTGGACTACTGTAATGCCCTCTTCCTTGGCCTACCCTCCTCCACCACCAAGCCCTTACAAATGCTCCAGAATGCCATCGCCAGGGTCATCACCAACTCAAGGAAAGCTGATCACATTACCCCAATACTCAAAGAACTCCACTGGCTCCCCATCGCATCCCGAATTCTCTTCAAAATTCTAACCATAGTGCACAAGTCCATCCACTCGCACAATTCCAATTGGTTGGATGAACCCTTTCGTCCTATACGCACTGAACGACCCACTCGCACTGTCAACAAAGGCACCCTCTCCATTCCCCCTTTGAAAAAAGCCCACCTCTCCTCTACTAGGGACCGTGCACTATCCATTGCAGGCCCTAAACAATGGAACACCCTCCCTACCACTCTCAGGCTAGAGCCATGTTATGCCAAGTTCAGAAAAAAACTTAAAACATGGCTCTTCCGACAAGCCTACCCTGATTAAGTACACCGACTTCTGCAAGTATCTTGCCTACGCCTTGTATATTCCTGTAAATAGTCCGTTGCAGTTTTTATTTATTGCTTTAATTCCTCCACCTCCTGCTCTTTGTATACTCCTCCTTGTTCGCCCTCCCTGTTCATTGTAATTTCTACCTTTAAAGTTACATTGTAAACCGGTATGATGTATGCATACTAATACCGGTATATAAAAGTTTTTAAATAAAATAAATAAATAAATAAATACCCCCATCATGTTTTACCTTATTTGAAAATAAATGCTCACCCTTAACAAATAACACAAATGGAGTTATGCGGTGGTGAAAGAGTATATTTATTTACCTCTAACCATTTAAATTATGACTCTTGAAAATGATATTAACATGATCATGGTTTTGAAATATTTCCCCCATCACTTAATATGTTTCCAATAGCATATTGCACTGTCATAACTATTTTCAGGCATGATGATATTGAAATAAAATGAAATAATTTTGAACCCCCATTTATAGGATTAAGGATATGCTATGAATCTCAGAGGTCCATAAGCAAGAAGATCATCTGAGATGGCAGATGCTCAATTGCTCATAAATTCTCATTTTCATTTGAATAATAATTGGAAGCTCTAACAATAAGAATCCTGCTGACTGTACTCCCCTTTGATTTGAAGAATCCTTGGATATTAGAATCGGCAATTTTTGTGCATGGTAAAGGGGTTTAATGAATCTCAGGAATGCAGAGTTTTAAGTACATGAATGAAATTTGTAAATACAGCATGCCTCTTTTAAATTAATTAGATTGTGAATTTCCTAAGCTCAATACCTATATTTTTTTCTAAATTATTTACCAGATTGAAAGATAGTGTGCCCATTAGTTCACTTATTACATCAGTTAATATATAAGATTTAAGCAGGGGCAATAAAACAAGATAATAAAGGTGGATACTTAGGATAATGAAGGGCTATAGATTATATCTCTCAATAAATATAATGAATGGAAAGATGTTCAAACCAGGTAGAGGCTTGTACTCACTCACACACAATATAGTTTCAAAAGAAAAGCTCCCCATTGAGCTTCCCTTTGAAAACTGGAGGCCTACAGGGACCATTGATACCAAGGCACCCATAGAATTTGCACCTGCTTTAGAAAAGTATTGCTGTGAGGAAGCTGCAGAGAAAAAGGCAATTCTCAGCCTGGGAAATTTGACCAAGCAACTGCCGAGCTACTCAGGCAAATTCCTTTGAAAGTTGTCTTCAGGGAGGTCAGTATTCAGCAAGCCAGTAAGCAGAGAAGTCATGTGACTTCATTTACCTTCCTTGACCAATCCTCATTCAGAGCTCATTGGCAGAAATGCATGTAGGGATGTGCATTCATTCTGTCTGGTTTCATCGCATGCCTTTTCACTGTGGATATCCTGAAAACAAAGCTCGTTTGTGGCTCTCAAGGATTGGAGTTATCCACCACTAGTATAAAGTCATTCATTTGGGGTGAAGAAATCCAAGGGATCATAAGGGGGAAATGAATATGCACCAAACAGGAGATAAATCTCTGGAAAATCATACCTGATGATCTCAAGGCTGATAAACAATAATAACAACTATAATTTTTATAGTGCTACTGGACAATAGGGGTGGTACCATCAACATTTTTAATTTTGTTTTTTTAATCGTTTCAGGGGTGGCCATTTCGGGCCCACCCCTGGCTCTTTTTTTGTTTGATTGTTTCTTCTTTCTTTTTTTTTTTTTTTTTTTTACCAAAACCGCCCCAACCCTTCCCATTTAATACAATGATGAGACCCCACCCATCCTAGCCCACCCTTCTGACCCCTCACGACTCACCAAAAATGCTTGGTGGTCTACTGGGGGATCCAGGATCGATCTCCCACTCCTGGGCCAGCAGCTACCATTAGTCTAAAAGGTGCCAGCCACCCTTTGCCTCTATCATGTGACAGGGGCTATCAGTGCCATTGGGCAGCACCTGTCACATGATGGGGCAAAGGGATGGCCGTGCCTTAGGGTGTGTAACTCTTTTTGGAAGATTAACACATTACTGTTAACAAGAGGACACCAGTAAACACAACTGGTGAAAGACAGGTGATATTTTCTCCAGGGAGGATCAAAAAAGTAAACTACCTTAGCATTTGAAAAGAGTAATAAGATAATTTTTGATATGAAGCGGTATGATAATGTTAATCCCTTCCCCCAATAATGTTTAGAATAACTATTCTAATTTGCATCTTAAGTGCATCAAATATTAGAGATGTGAATCGGAACCGGAATCGGTTCTGATTCCGGTTCCGATTCACATTCAGGATTTTTTTTCGTTCGGTCCCATCAACTTTTTTTTTTTTTATCGGCTGCACCCAAGCCGATAAACAAAAAACCCACCCCGACCCTTTAAAACTGCCTCCTTAGCTTCCCCTACCCTCCCGATCCCCCCAAAAACGTTTTAAAATTACCTGGTGGTCCTGGGAGTGATCTCCCGCTCTTGGGTTTTCGGCTGCCACTAATAAAAATGGCGCCAATGGCCCTTTGCCCTTACCATGTGACAGGGTATCCGTGCCATTGGCCGGCCCCTGTCACATGGTAGGAGCACTGGATGGCCGGCGCCATCTTTAAAAATGGCGCTGGCCATCCAGTGCTCCTGCCATGTGACAAACAATTTCGTGGGGTTTTCCTATCGGTTTTGGAGAGCCTCCGATTTCTGATGATTTTGAAAATATCGTACGATATTTTCAATCGTCAGAAACATGATTCACATTCCTATCAAATATATTCAAGAAAAGTAATGTTTCTCCTTTGTTCTGACAATTTTTTGGGGGGGTTTGTTTTTACTGAGTTTCTTTTCTTTTTTCGGGAGAGTCTGGCAGATTTCTCTCACTCCTATTCAATCAGAATAGGCCCTTGGATCCACAGCTATGAGCCTGTATTGACAGCTGCCTAGGAATTTCCTTCTATTTTAAATCCCCTTCTAAGTCTCATAGTCCTATCATTGCAGGTACAGGCTTCCGCCAGGAGTCATGCATCATGCACTAGGGCACCCTCGGAAACCCCTGCAATCAATGGCTCTGAATACAATTGATTAGGGGGTCAACTTTAAGACCCACACCCGCGTCCTTGTGCACGTAATTTCCGACGCATGCACATGAAAGCAGCAATTTTATAGTATGTGCTCGTCAGCATACGTGTTATAAAATACGACATTCGCACGCACATGCACAGTGGATTATAACATCCTCTGTACGTGGGGGTGGGGGCAAGTTTTGAAAGGCCTCATACAGCAATGGGAGCAGGGCTTCCCCAGTTCCCTCCCAGTCCGCTCCAAATAAGGAGCGGACTGGGAGGGAACTTCTCTATGCCCCTGCCTAATCTTACTACCCTTTCCCCTCTCCTCTCTTCCCCGACCCTCAACCCTAGCTTTTTTTTTTAGATCACTTACTGCTCCTTGAATGGCGCTGTCCCAGCCTGCCCTCTGCTCCGCCCCTCCATGAGCAGACCACGCTCCCCAGCCAGCCCCTTTTCAAAGGCCCGGCACTTTGGCGCATAACGGGTTAGGCAAGTGACCGGACCCTTCCGACAATGCGCGGCTCGCGCAGGACCCAGCCATGTGAGTCACCCCCCATAATTCACCCGTGCAGGGATTTTAAAATGTACTAGTAGGTGCTGCAGTTGCATGACGACTATGATTTCCTTCCCCCTGGGGCTGTGAACACTGTCACTGCAGCATCGCCACTGCCCTGGCTTACCCAGGAGTGGAAGTCCTGACTGGAATCCAAACTCCACACAGAGTTGTGTAGCACAGCCACCGTGCTGTGGGACTGTGCCTTTACAACATGTCTTTAAACATTTACTAGCAGGAACTGTCTCTTTGCATTATTTCTTCAAACCATTACATTTTGCTAGCCTTCCAATCCATTCCACCATTT
Organism: Rhinatrema bivittatum; assembly: GCF_901001135.1. Taxonomy (NCBI): domain Eukaryota; kingdom Metazoa; phylum Chordata; class Amphibia; order Gymnophiona; family Rhinatrematidae; genus Rhinatrema; species Rhinatrema bivittatum. Next base: position 338,712,982 of record NC_042620.1, on the reverse strand, counting down.
TCAAATGCCTCATCATTTTTCATTCACATTAAAACTTATATATCTCCACCCTTCTGTAAACCTTCTTTTGAAAATACGGGCAGAAATTAGGGATGTGAATCGTTTTTGAAAGATTAAAATTATCGTCAGATAATTTTAAAATAGTCCTAAATCGTTAGAGTGCACAATACAATATAAATGCCCCCGATTTATCGCCAGGGACATTTGTATTGTATCGTTAAATAGGGCACGGGAATTATTTGGGGGAGGGCGGGAAAATCGGCACACCAAAACAACCCCTAAACCCACCCCTACCCTTTAAAACCAATTCCTTACCCTCCCCCACCCTCCGGAAGCCCCCCAAAATGTTAAGTTACCTGGAGGTCCAGGGGAGGGGGGGGGTCCCGGCGCGATCTCCCGCTCTCTTCCATCGGCGCCATTTTGGCTGCCACTAATTAAAATGGCGCCGATGGCCCGATAAAAAAAAAAACCCCACCCGACCCTTTAAATCGACCCCCCTTAGCCTCCCCCACCCTCCCGACCCTTTTTTTTTAGGGAGGCCCGCGCCGCTAAAAAAAAACCCCACCCGACCCTTTAAATCGACCCCCCTTAGCCTCCCCCACCCTCCCGACCCTTTTTTTTTAGGGAGGCCCGCGCCGCTAAAAAAAAACCCCACCCGACCCTTTAAATCGACCCCCCCTCCCGATCCCCCAAAACCTTTTAAAATTACCTGGTGGTCCAGGGGGCCTCGGAGGGCCTCGGGGAGAGGAGAGATCCAGGGGGGCCTCGAGAAGAGATTTCCCGTTCTCAGGCATCAGCTGTTCTAAAAAAAAAAATGGCGCCGATGCCCCTTTGCCCTTACCATGTGACAGGGTATCCATGCCATTGGCCGGCCCCTGTCACATGGTAGGAGCACTGGATGGCCGGCACCATCTTTAAAGATGGTGCCGGCCATCCAGTGCTCATCAGCCCCTATTATACTATATATAATAGGGGCTGATGAGTAAAGATGGCCGGCGCCATCTTTAAAGATAGTGCCGGCCATCCAGTGCTCCAACCATGTGACAGGGGCTGGCCAATGGCACGGATACCCTGTCACATGGTAAGGGCAAAGGGGCATTGGCGCCATTTTTTTTTTTAGAACAGCTGATGCCTGGGAACGGGAAATCTCTTCCTGAGGCCCCCCGGATCTCTCCTCTCCCCAAGGCTCCCCTGGATCTCTCCCCGAGGCCCCCATGGGTTTTTTTTTTTTTAGTGGCGCGGGCCTCCCTAAAAAAAAAATTAGCCATGTGAATTGGAATCAGAAACGATTACAATTCACATATCTTAACGATCAGATTTCCCCCCCCCCCCAGCCGAATCTGATCATTAAGACGATCTGGCACACGATTCACATCTCTAGCAGAAATTACTGAAATCTGTTTAGAAAACTCACAGATGCTTCTCAGATTCAGAAATACTGAGATCTTACATTTTACATCTTCTCACTGCTCTTAGTAACAGCAATTTATGTTTTAAGACTTTTGTGATTATCTCTCAGCGCAGAGCATAATAATTAAATATATGACTTTATAATCCTGTCTAATCATTATGACAAAACTCAATGGACTGTGAACAAGTTATGCTGGTTTCTATGTACATGTCACCCTACTTGAAAATGTTAATTTCATCCACTACGCAGTTGTATTACGTGCTGAAGAAATGCAAGTTTCCCAAACATGTAACCCTAACCAGCCCTGAGAGAATGGCTTCCAGGTATGAAAAAGTAGCTTTCATCCTCTTTAAAATAGCTTTAAAGTAGCTTTCATCCTCTTTAAAGAATCTATTAAGTAGAATTCAGGGGAGTCATAATCAAGATTACAATAGAAATCCACAAATCCATTTTATTTTGGGAACTAAACAGCTGGTACATGTTCATTAGGGATGTGCATTCGTTTTGGATGAATTAGAGAATTTCAACGAAATTCTCTAATTCATCCTGGTTTGGAGGACCCGAAAAACAAAGGCAATTTTTCCGAAATTTTGGAAACATTTGTTTTTCGGAATAGTGCGCACTAACCCAAAAATCGGGGTCCCCCGATAAAAATAGCCTGAACCGATGGAAAAACAAGATTTCCCACAGTGGGCCAAAAACGAAGCCCGAACTGAATGATTTTACTGCTGCACGTCTCTAATATTGATGACTTTCTGATGCTATTGAGCTGAACTGGAGTCAGATCAGCAATCCAAAAGCTAAAAGGCTTTGAATCTCCATGCCAACCCTCTGAGTGACTTCATCTAAAGTAATTTGTTGCCTGCTCTCTCATTATTCTGTATTTTTTAAATCAAATTTATAGATCACTATTACATGGCAAGCAAGTTCAAAGTGGTTTACAGAGCCATAAACATAAAATACAATCATCATAAAAAGCAAGCCTATATATAACCATCAAAACAATTAACAATCTCACAGAAACACATTAGGGTCAATTTTCAAAGGATTTTCGATTTAGGTGGTTAACATTGGAAGTTAGGATCCTAAATTGGTCTTTTTGAAAATGTATTATGGCTACATCCCTAAATTTAACCTCCAGTTTAACTAGGCCCCTAAATTTAGAAACCTAACAACTGGGTAACTGAAGGGGTGAAATTAAGATGGGGAAAGAATTGATGCTTATTGCTTAACACTAATTTTCAGAAGTAGTCATTTTATTATGGTCCTAAATCTAGGCAAATGAACAGCTTCACTAAATTTAGAACCCTGAATTTTGGTGAATTTTCAGCTGGAAATTTATGCACCTAAGTTTGACTGAAAATAGGTATATTGCTTTAGTGATTCCACTTGTCATGCAGTCTTCCAAACTCCAGAGGTCCTCCGGGAGCTGTGCCTACCCTCTTTCCAGCTTTACTCTCAGTGACCTCATGACTCAGCAATTCCCTGCCTAAGTCTACACTTTGGGCCTTGTCATTGAGTCTGCTCAGCTTCTTCCTTTGCCCCTTGTCTCTGTATACCCTGTGGCACTCCAAAGCCTTCCCGTGTTTGTATACCTTGTGGCTCTGCATAACCTTCTTGTATTCTAGCTTGCTTGGTGACTTCCCTAAGCCTTCCTTTTTCCAAGCTTGCCTTGTGGCTTCCCTAAGCCTTCCTGTCTCAAACCTTGCTCCCTGGCTCCCAGGCCTCCTGTCTCAAGCTTGCCAGTATTAGTAACCTCTCCTTTGTTCCACTCCTGCCCTTGGTTCGTACATTAGCTCCAGACTCACCAGACATCAGCCTACAGCCTGAATCCCTAAGCCTGTTCAGTTTCACCTGAGACCATTCCTCACCACTCCGGATTCCAGTCCAGCCTTAGCCTTAGGTCTCTTCCCTTGTTCACGTTCTGCAGGCCACCAGAACCCAAGGGCACAACCTGCGGTGAAGGTGGCTGATATAGGCTGAAGATCCCCTAGTCTAGTCTGTCCCTAGAGTCCTGGATTGTTCCCGTTGGGGTTGGTCAGCCGAGCTTGGTCCTCAACCCTAACAGAAAGAAAAGGCCATACTGTCCCTGTGACACCGGTTCCAGGACTCACCGTCTGTCTGGTAAGCTCAGTAAAATTTTTATCCCCTGAGTTTGCAAGTACTGCCAAGGACATACCCCACCAGGTTTTTTCAGCTATTGGGAATGTGGGTCTCCCAATCCTGCCACGTGGGCGTGTGAGCAATGCACTTGTGCAAATCCCAACTTTTGTCAGGCTTGTATGAATTGTGGAGTACATAAATTGAACTTTGGTAAACAAAAAAAAAAAATCTGCTGTGTTTAAATGTCCTTTTTGCCCTGCAAGAAGGGGAAAAAACCCCAAAATCAGTAAAACCTGTACCTAGATAGGAGCAGCCTTGGAGGGAATGGGGAAAGCCATCGGGGCTCCCCTTGGGCTCGACGCGCGCAAGGTGCACAAGTGTTCACCCCCTTGCACGCGCCGATCCCGGATTTTATAACGTACGCGCGGCTGCGCACGCATGTTATAAAATCGGGCGTAGATTTGTTCGCCCCGGGTTGCACGAACAAATCTACCCCCGCGCGTATTTTTTAAGATCTGGCCCATATGTTATAAAATAGCTGCATTTCTGGGCATGAGCAGGCATAGGCACGGACATGTTTGCCCACATGGCTGTATGAAAGTTACCATCATAGGATTTAAAAAATTTTATTTTTACAAGTCTTCAGATCCATTACCAAATGTAAGCTAGGAATGCCCTTAGCAATAAAAGCTGTAGGTACAGAGAATACCAAAGAAAACCAAAAAAAAAAAAAACCTAGGGGCAAATATGTCCTCTGCTGGGCACTTAGAACATTTTTCATAAAATGAATTTGACATCTCAGGTGAATACATTAAATCATTTACTGAGTTAGATAAAATGCTGTCAAGAGTTCCCACATGGTTAGCATCCCGTTCACATTTGCTTAGGCCTGACTCTGCTCTCTAACACATATCATCATCGTCGGTTTCATTACAATAAGTATGAGACTCATTATTCTTTTGGACATCCATGGTTGCTTTGCTAATGTCATCTCTATATGGAAGAGGGCACAAAAAATGCTCACGGTTTGACATCAAGAAACTGTAAGGAAAAATTTAAATATGCTTGCCCATACTTCACGCACCACGGCCTCATTTAAATATGCTCTGTAACATAGCGCTCCTCGTTAGAAATCAGTGGGGGGAAAAGGGTGTACATGGGAAAAAATATCATTATGTCATTTCAAATTTATGACATTTCTAATGTTTTGACTGCTCATGTATATCACTTGTTCATTTTGTTTTACTGTGCACTATATTTAAAAAATGCATGACCTTTACTAATATGCTAAAACAGTTTAATATAAACACTTTATACAGGCTAAAGTGACTTTTCTTTCATTTGAAATTTCATACAGTGTAACATTTTGGATAAGAAATAATACCAAGCAATATAACTAATATTGTTGACGTTTTTCTGTCATTTTAAAATATTGCATCAATAATATGGGGAAAAGGCAGAAGCAGCATCTTTGTGTTAATTCACAGCTCTTTTCTCCTATAGGTTAGATAAGCTGCAAGAAGTTTGAAGAAAGTTTTGTGTGAAAGCTTAAAAATGAAGGCACCTTGTAGAAATCACATACTGTCTAGCAGAAAAGATGATAATTTTAGACAATGACTAGTAATCGAAAAACCTTTTTAAGAAGCTCCTGAGACTTCAAAGACAAATAGTTTATTGAATTCGGAATTCACAAGGTCTGATGCTGATAAAATCTCGTCTAATGCTACCTATTCTTCTGTACATGGGAGCATGGTAGAATAAGTAACAACTTGATCATTTCTTCACTTCAGATAGGTTCTACAAAAATGATAAATGTATTGCTTGCTGATGACCTTCAAGTATTAAAAACAGTTCCACAAGCTTTGCAGAATATGTGGGGTCATTTACTAAGCCTTTTTCCCATAGACACAGAATGGGAAAAAAAAAACATTTTACTAAATATCCCTCATAGAAAGCAACACCACACTCAATATTTTCATTTTATACCTAAAATTAAACTCACACTTATTTATTTATTTATTTATTTTTATATACTGATGTTCCTGTAAAGAATACATATCGCACCGGTTTACAAGGAACTGAACAGTCGCCTCCAGGGTGGAAATACATTAAAACAGTCGCCTCAAGGCAGAATACATTAACACAAGTATACAGGAAAACTATTAAAGAGAACTTTCATAAACTCAATTAAATGTAACTGGGAACCATAAATCAGGAACATATGTACAGAGGTAGGTATATCGTCTGTCGCTTCACCAGATTTTAGCTCTCAGGGAAAGCTTGAGTGAATAGCCAAGTCTTTAGCTTCTTTTTGAATGTCGGAAGGCATGGTTCTTGGCGGAGGTCCGGTGGGAGCAGGTTCCAAAGATGGGGACCTGCAGTGGACAGAGCTCGTTTCCTCAATGAGGTTTTTGTTGGCTGGGTGTGAAGCATGTTCTGGTATGCACTTCTGATTGGTCTATTGGAGATGTGTTGCTGTAGTTGGAAGGATAGGTTGAGGGGGGAGATGTTGTGAAGAGCCTTGTGAATCATCATGAGGGATTTAAATTGTATCCTAAATTTTATAGGCAGCCAGTGAAGATTTTGGAGGATAGGGGTGATGTGATCCCATTTTTTGGTGTTAGTGAGAATTCTGGCCGTCGCGTTCTGGACCATCTGAAGTGGTTTGATGGTGTTGGCTGGCAGGCCCAGGAGGAGTGAGTTGCAATAGTCCAGTTTAGGGAGGATGATAGATTGTAGTACCAAGCGGAAGTCTCGGAAGTGTAGAAGAGGTTTTAATTTTTTAAGACTTGCAATTTGAAGAAGCAGTCTTTGGTAGTATTGTTTATGAACTTGGTGAAGTTGAGTTGGTTGTCCAGAAGTACATCAAGATCTCTTACTTGTGGCGTGTGGTCGATTGATGTGAAGGAGAATTGGGTGGAACTAGTTGGGTTGAATAGAGAGCACTTGTCTGGAGCTATTATGAGGATTTCAGTTTTGCTAGTATTTAGCACGAGGTTGAGGCTTGTTAGCATGTTTTTGATTGCCGAAAGGCAGCTGTTCCAGTAAGACCACGTTTTGTGGAGGGATTCCATTATCGGGATGAGGATATGAATGTCATCCGCGTATAGGAAGTGTGTTAGCTTGAGGTTAGATAGTAGATGGCAGAGTGGAAGGAGATAAATATTGAATAGTGTAGGTGGAAAGGGATGATCCTTGAGGTACCCCCAGCTTTGATCTGATAGGGGAGTGATTCTTTGTTGTTAATCCTAACCTTGTATTGCCTGTTTTCAAGGAAAGATTTGAACCAGTTGAGCGCTGAACCTGTTATTCCAATATCTGCTAGACGCTGAATGAGGCAGGAATGGTTCACAGTGTCGAACGCTGAGGAGAGGTCCAGTAAGACGAGAAGGAAAGGTTGACCATTTTCCAGGTTGATGAGGATGTTATCAGAAAGCGAGGCTAGTAGAGATTCAGTGTTCAGTGACTTTCGAAATCCGAATTGATTGGAGGTTAGAATGTCATTCTCTTCTAGGAATTCGGATAGTTGTCTGTTTACTACCTTCTCCATGATTTTTGCAATCATTGGGAGGTTGGCAATTGGTCTGAAGTTAGCTGGGTCAGTGGGTGGAAGGTTAGGTTTTTTAAGGAGAGTCTTGAGAATAGCAAGCTTGAGTTGGTCAGGGACTTGACCTTGGGAGAGCGAGCAGTTTATGATGTCTGCTATCGGTTTAGCAATAATGTTAGGAATGGAGAACAGTAGATTGGATGGGATGTGGTCAAGTGGGTGGGACGAGGGCTTCATCTTCCTAAGGATGTTTTCAATTTCTAAGGCGGACGTCTGCTCAAGGGAAGCCATCAAAGCTGTAGTTGCTTTGTATTGCATGTGGGTTGGGTGAGAGTGTTGTGTGCTGGTGGTGGGAGGGTAGTTCGGTTGAGCAGAGGGCCCCTTGAGAGGAGCGAGGAGGGTGTCTATTTTTTTCTCAAAGTAGACCTATAGGGATCTTATATACTAATCAGGGATCTATATACTAATCATTAATTATTATACTAATCATAATTATACTAATCATAATTAGGGATCTATATACTAATCAGCATTAAAATCAACATGGTAAGGTGAGTTATCTGCCAGTTTTGATCCCTGACGTACGAAGTAATTGATATGCAGGACACCTATGAAAGAGTTGCAAACAATGCAGTCAACGCTACTGCTGCCACACTCAGCATATCCTCAGTACCTAAATGTAACTCGCCTTCAGCTACCAACAAAAACGTGTGAGCTAAATAAAATAAAATAAAAAATACCTAGTTTCCTCCTGCTATCTGGTCCAGAGAGTGCTGGAATCTCTCTCTCTATCCTGTCAAGTACAATTTGAGCACCTAATCTAGCCATATCTCCCTCTGCTCCCCCAAGCAGATAACACGCAAGCAATATCCAGCCACAGACCCCTAAGCAGAAACTGGATCTCCAAGCCTCACCCATCCCTACATCCCCACTTATTTTTGGCAGAAGGCCCTCTATTCTTCATCAGTAGGAAGGAGCTGGCTTCCCTCCTGCCAGCTCGGGCTATGGATGTCCATGGCTAAAAATTTTGTTTCCGTTTTTGTTTTTTGTTTTTTCCTTTTTTGTTTCCAGCTCTTTTAATTTTTCTTAGTTTTCATTCATTCAAGTTTTACAAAGTATTGCAACTAGTGTGCATTATTTGCGAATAGTGAGTAGTGTATAAAAACAGTGAGCACTATTTACAATACTTTGTTGAAAATGAATGACACCTACAATTTTGTGGGGGGGGGGGGGGTTTGAGGGTGGGGGCAAAATTCATTTCTTTTGAAACAAACAAAAAACAGACCAATTTGTTGCTGTTTTCAAATTTGTTTCAAACAAATGCATATCCCTAGTTGTGGCAGCAAATCCAAAAAGGTGCTACTGGTAGTTTGCTGACTTGCACGTGCTTGGTTAATGTGCATTAGCAAGCTCCTATACACCTATAACACAGGCGTTAAGAATAATGCATGTTACTAGTACACAAAAGCCTTTTAATTGAAAGCTGGCAGAGACAGCAACTCATTGCACCTCCTGTAATAAGAAGATCATCATGAGAAAGCAGAAAAAGAAAATGCTGCAGCAGAATTCGAGCAGACATCTAGAAGGCCTTGAAAATCACTTTCCTCGCTCCTTCCTTTGCTTGACTACTTTGGTTTCTCAAAATAAAATTATGAGCCCATACTAATTTTCTGTAAGTGGGTCAGCTAGTGTACATAGTGCATTTAGTTATCTTTAGGGACAGAGGATCATTATCCCAGCATTTAATGATCGTTTATAGTTTTACGAGATTGTGACTGGTTGGAATGGTACATGAAAAAGGCAATGAATAAATTATTCATCATCCCTCCTACGGACAAAAGCCATCATTTTTTTTTTAAAATCTAGAATATGGCTTATGCTGTGTATTGGCTTTAACATGCATGTTTAAACACTCTTCAGATCTGGCATGATTAGGAGTTTTCAGAAATATAGACTATTATGGCATATAAGGACTGTAAGGACCATTCAGTCTGCCCTATTTACTTCCTAGTGCAATGCCATAGATCGACTCCAGTTCATCACTGACTTTCTCCTTACTTATTTGCAACCTGGGGATCTTCGGCACTAAACCCATACTCTACCAAATTCTCTTACTATAATCCCATAATCCCAACTATAAGGTTGTTCCATGAATGGTCATGTTTTAGCAAGAAAATACATTCTAAACCAAATCATTGATAATATGTTAAAAAACATATACAGTATTTTCAGCTTGAAATTGACACAGTCAACGTATTCCTAAACATCTGTGAAGACTATTTTATATCAATCCATCATTTATATCATTTTTTAAATGTTTTGTCGTAACTATCTAGCAGAGGATGTTTGACTCAGGTGCTCACTCTGCTTCGCAACCATCTCCGTTTCCTGTCTATTGATGCTTTACATCACTATTGTTTGATGGTCCTCCCTATTACAGTGTCACCTTTCCTACAGCAACTCAACTCATTTTGTTACCTGTTCATTGCTCTGTTATAACTCCCCCTGATATAACTCCTTCCAAGACACTGCACCTCTCCTTGTCCTCCCATATTGCTCTCTATCCCAGCCCCCACTCCCTTGCCCTAACATGAATACCTTCCCCATCCCCCGTGTTCACCAACCTTCTCACAGACCCCCCTTTCTCTCCCACATTATCCCCCCTGTGCTGCACAAATCCCTCCTCCCCATCCTCATCTCCCCCCTGACACAGCTACTAGGATTCACAACCCTCTCTATGGTTCTTTTCAATGCCCAATCCCTCTCGAAAAAAACCCCAATTCTTAATGATCTACTGCTAGACTCCAAGTGCTGTCACAGAAACCTGGCTCAAAGACTCCGATATTGTCCTCCTAAATCAACTCCCTACGTCCCACTATGACATATTCTCCATCCCCAGACCCAGAAAAAGAGGAGGAGGCCTCTTACTTGCAGCTAAAAAGCACCTAAAACTCAGACCTCTGAACATAAATACCCCACCCAGATTTGAGATTGGCCTGTTCAAATCCCCTGAACTCCAAATCTGCCTTATTTACACCTCCCCCCCCCCCCCAGCCTTCTAGAACTCAACCCTTCCCCCTTCATTGAATTCATTTCTGACAATATCAATATTGAAATCCCAGCTTTCATACTAGGAGACCTTAATCTTCATGTAGACTCCTCTCCCATCTCCTCCTCCTGCGAAACCCTACTCAACTCCTTCCTGGCCATCGGCTACAGACAGCTCATTTCATCCCCTACTCATAAAGCTGGGCACATTCTCAACCTTATTTCAATCAATTCCTGCATCCACTCTCCCAACACTCCCTCATGCACCCCTGTACCCTGGTCAGACCACTCTCTTATCAATGTCACCCTCTCTATAAACGCCCCCCACCACACGCACCCCTCCCCCCCTTCACAGTAATACCATTTCCTTGGTAATCCTGCCCCTCTGAGAGTCTCATCACAGCACTCTCCAACGCACTGCCCAAACTGGAATGTACCACTCCTGATGCCGCCCTAGCCTCATGGAACAACCTCACCCAAGATATTGCAAATGAATTATGTCCTCTCACCAGCCGGGACTTACACCCATCGCTACAAAATAAGAAACCATGGTACATCCCTGAATTAAAAAGTATGAAAAAACACCCTCAGATGGAGGGAAAGAATCTGGCGTAAAGTCCCCTCCCCGCAACATGCTTCCAACTATAAATCCACCCTGCACTCCTACAGACCCACCACTCTTAAAATCAAGCATGACTACTACGCGTCCAAAATACATGAATATAAGTACAACCCCCAAATCATGTTCCTGATCTTACTAAGTCCTTCCCCCCCCCCCATTTTCAACAATGATGCCAGCAGTAAAAGTGAATAAATCACATGCTTCTTCTACAATAAAATAGTAAACATCCTCCTCAGATTCCCTGTTACCCCCCCCCCTCCCCTGCCACCCCTCCCTATCAGTGCCAATGCTAACCTTGACCTCCTCAACCTCACTTCCTCCAAGGAAACTGAATCCATCCTTAAAAAGATTAAAACAGCATCCCACCCCGCAGACACCATTCCGATTAAAGCGCTCCTCACCATCCCTTAGGGGTGTGCATTCATTCCCTACAAATTGGGAATCTGCAAAATATAGGATTTAATTGCTTCTTTCACGTCACCTTTCAACCATGCTTCCAGTTGGTTGGTCTTCCTATGACCTTTTGTAATGCATGGAATACATGGGCTTTCAATACAGTATTGTTAAACAATGTCCACACCACATACATATTTTTTTAATCTTTGTAGCCATTCCTTTTAGTGTTTTTCCAATTTCATTTTATGATAGCATATCTTTTTAAAGTTAGATGCATGTGCAGTATTTTTGCGTAATGTCCAGTGAATATGTCAGCATCGATTGCATTATGATCAATATTATTATTACGTGGCCCCCACCACATTACCCCTTGCACCAGGTCCTGCGGTTTAAATTAAAACAATCTTCCTCACGTCAGTTCTAGGACTAGGTGACTCTTGAAGCAGTCTTTACCTCCATAGCATTTCCTGATGAGATTTTTACCCAATCAACACTGGCGTAATAGAAATCTCCAATTATTATTTTGTTGTCCATTTTCTTTGCCTTTCTAATTTCTGTTAGCATTTCACTCCCTGATTCTTCTTTCTGACTAGATGAACAGTAGTATACACCCACTGCTATACTCCTCCCCATCACACAGAGAATATTTATCCATTTGCCGCTGTGCCAGGGAAGCGCGCGCCGGCAGTCAGCCAGCGCGCGCAAGTTGCTTCTGCTCCAACGGAGCATTAAGCAAAAAAATGTAAAAAAAAGAAAAGGTTGGAAAAAGGGTTTAAGGGGTGGGGAAGGGAAGGGAAAGCGAGGTTAGATAGGGGATGTAGGAAAGTTCCATCCCAGTCTGCTCCTTAATTGGAATGGACTGGGAGGGAACTGGGGAAGGCCGGGATGCGTCGCCACGTGGAAATTTCACATGTGCGGGTGGTGCCCCCCCCCCCCCCCCCCCCGGGTGCACCACCTGCACATGTGCACAGCCCAAGGATTTTATAACATGCATGCACTGGCATGAGCATGTTATAAAATCAGCATGGCCATGTGTGTGCAGACCTTTAAAAATCTACCCCATAGGACCACCCCCTACCAATTTGATCTGCTCTGTCATGTTAATATATTTGTAGCCTGGTATCAGTGTCCCTTTAGTTAGCCTCATTCCCCCAAGTCTCTGAGATGCCTATTATGTCTATATCATCATTTGCCATATATTCCAATCTTATCTTTTAAACTTCTGGCATTGGCATACAGACAATTTAGGATTTGTTTTCTCTTTGAGTTTGTACTTGAATTCACAGCCTGCTTATTAGAAATTTAGAATCCCTCATAGTTGTCTCCTCTTAAATTAATTTTTCCTGGGCTTCCACAGATTGACCAGAACCTCTCTATCTATATAGCCTAACCCCTGTTATGCCAAAATCATTTGAAGATACCTTAATTGAAACCTGAGCTTCTGAGCCACTGTCAGCTTTCCCCCATGATCTAGTTTAAGAAAAAAAGAACATAAGAAGTTGCCATACTGGGTCAGACCAAGGGTCCAGCAAACCCAGCATCCTGTTTCCAACAGAGGCCAATCTAGAATATAAGTACCTGGCAATTACCCAAACATTAAATAGATTCCATGTTACTAATGTCAGTAATAAGCAGTGGCTATTCCCTAAGTCGATTTGATTAACAGCAGTTTATGGACTTCTCCGGGAACTTGTCCAAACCTTTTTTAAACCCAGCTATGCTAACTGTCTTTACCACTTCCTCTAGTAATGTGTGCTTGTAGTATCTTTTAGCCAACAGTTTTACATGTATAGCATCTACCATCTAATACATACATGACATCGGCTACAGAAAAAATACAGAAAAAATATATTTTCATTCAAGTAGAAAGATTTGTTTTGATTCTTAGAAACTGGGAATATAATAGACAAAAATGTGACTTAAGAGACTGTAATTACATCATTACGACACTTGACTGAATATTAGCTAAATGTGAGATACCAGAATTAGAGATAATAAAATTAATGCAGCAGAGAAATATGTACTGTAGCACTCGGTAATTCATATTATTCATTGCCATTTTCCTCAGTGTAGTGATTATCCATGACTTTTGTAGGAAACTAGCTCCCATAAAAATCTTAAGTGCATGATGGAGGAGTAGGGAAATATGTTTTAATGTCAGGGACCTAAAGATTTTGCAGCTTAGCTCCTGAGTATGGATGCATTTTACCATTTACATTATTCCAATACTGTCACATTCTCTTGAAGAATAGATAATATAGTTGTAAGAATACATTCCTGCCTCAATTTCACTTTTGCAAATAGCCAAAATGAAAAATCCAAAACTTTTCAGGTTTTTCAGAGGCATTTTATATTCATTTTGGATTTAATGAACTGAAACGAAAATGCTCTCATTCTGTTCAGAATGCACATTCTTTTTACATGAATGCTCATCCCTACCTCTCAATAGGGATGTGCAGATAAAAAAAAAAAAGTTTCTTTACTTTGTTTCATTTTTGTTCTTTTAACTTTTTGTTAGTTGTTTTGTTTCATTTTTGTTTGCACTATTTTCTATTTAAAGGTGAATTTTCAAAATGTTGCACAATTAAAAATTAGCATATATGTGCATAAGAAGCCTCTACTTGTATACGCCATATTTTATAAAAGTAAAAAATAAGCATGTATTGTATTTTCTTTTTTTCATGCACATATACACGTGTAAAGAAGAGGCAGTCTAAAGGCATTCCAGGGTGAGGCCAACACTTACACATGTATGTTCCTGTTTTAAAAGACATTTATACATGCACACTTTCTAATTTACTTGCATATTTTTACATCTGCCAATTATCTGGCGTAATTTATATCAAATGTGTAGTATTGCCTAGGTGGGAGATCTGGGTGAACTGAGGGTGGATCAGGCTGAAGAATCAGGAAGTTCTCGATGACATGGCAAAGGACTGGGTGAACTGATAGACTAATTGGAAAAACTGGTAATTTCCTTGATGTACTCATAGTTTAAAATTGGGGGGACTCACATGGGTAAGTCCTCTATTTTATTTTCACACATGAAAATTGTGGCAGTAAATTTATACCGGTGTACAGGAGCAGATATGCACACAATCGTCAGCCTGCACCCAGGGAGGTGACCATTTTAAAACATATGCACGCATATTCTAAAATAAGTTTACCATGCGCACATGTGCCGAATTCTAAATGGGTGCATACATGTGAGTACAAATCCTGCTTTTACCACGTAAGTGGGGAGATTTTAAAAAGGATGGCGTACCGACACCATTGCCTGTTTTATCCGTTCATTCCCAGTTTGCCCAGTTAAGTAACAAGTCCTCCAAATCCCCCTAGATTTATAGCCTGTACTCTCTCTAGTTAGTCCTGACCCTTTAAACCCCCACAGATATGCCTCTTGGGCACGCGTCCAGCCACGTAAATCCCACTTCTATCACTTAAGTCAGGGTATTTTAAAATGGATGCATCCATGCCATTTCCAGTTTCACCAGTTCATCCACCAGATTACCACAAGGTCCCCAAGATTCCTTTGATTTAATAGCCTGTTCTCCCCCAAGTTACCTCTTAAACCCCTTAGAAATGGCTGGTTCTTACTATTTTGGACCCCTCCTCCATAGCAGCTGTAAACTTATGTGGCACTGGACCTGGGAATGCTTCAGGGTGCATAAGTATTTCTGTGCACATCTCTAGGCCATGCCCTGAAATGCTCATGCTCCTATTGAGATGTGTGCGCAGCGTGAGATGTGTGCACATGCCAGGCTTTTAGAATCTAACACTAAGTTTGAATAGTGCACACTATTCAGATAAAGTGCACATATCTGGGGGAATTTTAAATCCCTGGCACGTGCCAATACATGAGATATGTGCATGGCCGGGCCGCGCACGTGCTGTGCGCATTTTCAGAGCGGTCGGGCCATGTGTGAATCTCCCGGTATGCATGGAAGTGCCGGGCATTTACAAAGGGGCGAGCTGGGGCAGGGTCTGGGAGGGGTTGGGGCAGGGTGGGAGCCAGCCGGGACAGCGCCATTAGGTGTTGTCCTGGCGAAGCGCGCGGCGGAAGCTGGCCAGCGTGCAGAACTTACTGCTACTCCAGGGAGCAAGTAAGTTTTAAAACAATAAAAACTGGGGTAGATAGGTGGGGTTTAGGGCAGAAGAAGAGGAAGCAAAGGTAGTGGGTTCAGAAAGTTCCCTCCCAGTCCGCTCCTGTATTGGAACAGACTGGGAGGGAACTAGGAATGGCCCGATTGCGTCACTGAGTTTATTAAAAGATTCCCCGCCCTTGCGTGCAGGTCGGCAGCTGCATGCACATGTGTGCGCCAATATAAAATTGGGCATGCATGTGTGTGTTGGTATCGGATTTTGTAACATGCGCATGGTGACTCTCATATGTTATAAAATCATTGCGTCCATGTGTGCACGCCGGGAACCGCACACACATGGACGCCTTTGCATCCCAGGCAATGGTGTCTTTACAACTCTCCCAACAAGCCAGAGACTTAGGAGTCATCCTCGACAATCACTTTAACCTAAAGAAGTTCATCAACAATACCCCAAGAGATGATTTCTTCAAACTCCAAACCCTCAAAAAATTGAAACCTCTACTACACCCCCCTGAATTTCGCACAGTACTTCAAGCAACGATTCTATCCAATCTTGATTACTGTAACTCCCTTCTCCTGGGGTTACCTAAAAACGTCACTCAACCCTTACAAATTCTCCAAAACACCACCGCTCGAATTCTAACCAGTACACGCAGAAACGAGCACATAACACCTGTACTCATGAACCTTCACTGGCTCCCTATTATTTCACGCATTCAGTACAAAGCCCTCTCACTCATTCATAAAGCCCTTTACAATCCGGAAATGTCTGGCTTAATGGCTCCCTTAAATTCCACCAAGCCAAGAGACCCTCAAGAAACCAATACCATGCAACCATGCAAACCCTTTCGCACAAAACCACTAATCTGGCCTCCACCAGAGCTCATCTACTCTCAGTATCTGGGCCAACCCTTTGGAACACTATGCCAGTAGATCTACGCCAAGAGGTCTGCCATAAAACATTCAAACGAAAACTCAAAACATGGCTCTTCTCTAAGACATTCTCATAGTGCTCTTCACTAAAACATACTCAAAATATACTCATATTGCCTCTCAACACTATCCTTGTTGCTAAATGTTCTCTCTCCCCTCCCACTCAATGTTTTTCCTCATTCACCTCCTCTCAGCACACCTTCAGACCCTCTTAACTCCCCTCCCTTAGTCCCTCTCCTCCATCCCTCAACGCACCACCTTCCCACATCCCTACTCCTGACAGATCCTTCAGTTTTAATTTCATAGTCTCGTATATGATGCCTATCTTATCACAGTCGCAACTATCTTGTAAACCCTCCTCATGTCATTATCTATACCACACAAATGTATTTTTTGTAAATAGTTCCTTGCAACCTATGCTATCCTTGTTCCCCCTCCCCCATTTTCTCCTCCTTGCTTCTGCCCCCAAACAATTCCCTCAACTTTATCTCTGTTTTCCAATAACCTCTATTTAAGTTTCGATATTAAGTTTCGTTACCAATTTTATAATTTTAAACACTGTTTTTCTTACAAGTTCTATGTAAAGCGGATTTACGCGAGCAGGGCCGCCGGCGCGCGCAGAGCCCCGGGATGCGCGTAAGTCCCGGGGTTTTTTTAGCGGGCGTGTTGGGGGCGGTGCCGAACGATGTGGCGTTTTGGGGGCGGGCCCAGGGGTGTGGTTTTGGCCAGGGGCGTTCCAGGGGTGTGGCTGCGCCCTCAGGAACCGCCCCCGGGTCGGGTCTCGGCGCGCCAGCAGCCCGCTGGCGCGTGTGGATTTACGTCTCCCTCCGGGAGGCGTAAATCCATGGATAAAGGTGGGGGGGGGGTAGATAGGGCCGGGGGGGTGGGTTAGGTAGGGGAAGGGAGGGGAAGGTGAGGGGAGTGCGAAAGAAAGTTCCCTCCAAGGCCGCTCCGATTTCGGAGCGGCCTCGGAGGGAATGGAGGCAGGCTGTGCGGCTCGGCGCGCGCCGGCTGCCCAAAATCGGCAGCCTTGCGCGCGCCGATCCAGGATTTTATAAGATACGCGCGGCTACGCACGTATCTTATAAAATCCAGCGTACTTTTGTTTGCGCCTGGTGCGCCAACAAAAATACGCGATCGCGCTTTTTAAAAAAAATCTACCCGTTTGTTTGCTGATTTTGAAGTTTTGCTGTAAACCGATCTGATGTTTCTTTACGAAGTTCGGTATATAAAAGCCACAAATAAATAAATAAATAAATAAAATTTAAAATTTACCCCTATTTTAGTGCACTATTCAGACATAGTGGGCAGTATACAGGATTAGTGCGCACTCTTTCCAAAATGTAAAACAAAGCAAGGGAAAACATTAACAACTAAAATCGACCTTGAGTATAAAATATTATGGTAAAAATATGCACAGCCATATAAGTGAATATATGCTGTCGTTCACAGTTGTTTGAAAGTTATCCTCCCTGTGTATGCTACATTCAATTTAGTATGCAATATTTCTACTGTATTAGGATATCCTATTTTGAATTACTGTGCACTAAGGGGTCGTGCGCGGCGTACATGTGCGCACACGACCCGTCGCGCGCACGACCCGTCGCGCGCACATGTATGCCCGATTTTATAACTTGCGCACGCAAGTTATAAAATCAGGAGTCAGCGTGCGCAAGGGATTGCCCTGTCTTCCCCCTGTTTCCTACCACCCCATCCTCACCTTCCCCTCCCTCCCCCACCCTTTCCCCCCCTACCTTTTCCTTTTTCTTTTTTTTGTTTCAAAACTTACTTCAGCCCTGGGGCTGAAGTAAGTTGCACGTGCCGGCTGAGAGGCCATGCGGAGGCCTCTGGCCATGCCCCCGCTCCGCCCCCCCCGACCACCCCTTTAGCAAAGCCCCGGGCTTTATGCGCATCGCCGGGCCTTTTTAAAATAGGCCTGGTGCACATAAATCCTTTTAAAATCCGGCCCTAATTTTTTAGTGCACACTAAAAAAATGTGTGTGTACTAATTAAAATGAAACAAAAAAAATGCATATCCTTTCTTCTCAATAAAAATTTGCTCTCTCCACTGATGCTGGTGGTAAGTCTAACATTACAGACTTGGTCCTGTAAAAACAAATGGGAGCATCCCATACTTGACCTTGCAGTGAAATCATTGTTAGTTCTAATGCATAGCCCAGAATACTATCACTGGAAGATTTCATGCAACTTTTAGACTTCTGTGCAAAAATAAATACAGTAGAGCATCTTTTATTTGGAATAGATGAGACTGGTCTTATTCTGGAGAATATATTTTTCTAGATAATGGAAGTTACGGATAATGGATTTTTTTATGATTAAAGTATTTTGGATATTGGGACATTTTTTTTCAGATATCAGAACAGATGAAACCAACCTTCTGCCAGATAATAGAAGTTTTTCCAGTTAACAGAACCTATAGAGCAATTTTTTGGATAATAGAAGACTGTGATCTTTTTCAGATAATGGGAGTTTCTTCATAATGGAATTTTGGAAATAAAGTATTCTAAGGTATATTCATAACAATGTGCTCTATAAAAACAGATGGAGTCTCTTACTCAACTGCAGCTCTTTTGCAACATTTTTTCCACACCATAGATATAAGCTAGCATGAACAGAATTTAATCCAAAGTTAAATCAAGGGCTGGCCATTCTAACTTCTATTAATGCCGCAATAGTGTGAAATGCGGCTTGTCAACAGGTTAGAGGAGCTGATCCTTTTGCTAAATAAATTTACCACTAAATTTAAAAAAAATGTATTATATCTTAATTAGTCCTTAGACCCCATGGAGGTACTTTTTAAAGCTATTTAAGTGCATAAAACCTTGTTTTATGTGCAAATATTGCTGTTATAAAATCAGCCAGGGCTGCATGTACAATGTATATGCAGACCCTATCACTATGCAAACAGTTATAGAGTTACCCAAATACTACGTAACATTCTTAAAGCACTAGATGCATATGCAGTGTTGTAGAAACACACAAAAAGACAGTCCAACACCAACAAAGCTTAAATCGGGGGAGGGCGGGAAAACCAGCACACCAAAACAACCCTAAAACCCACACCGACCCTTTAAAACAAATCCCCCACCCTCCCAAATCTCCCCAAAATGTTTTAAATTACCTGGGGTCCAGTGGGGGGTCCCGGCGCAATCTCCCGCTCTCGGGCCACGGCTGCGTTAATAGAAATGGCGCCGGTGGCCCTTTGCCCTTACCATATGACAGGGCAAAGGTAGCGCTGGTGCCATTTTGGTTCCTGTCACCCGAAGTCACGAGTGCAGGAGATCGCTCCCGGGCCCCTGCTGGACCCCAAGGGACTTTTGGCCAGCTTGGGGGGGCCTCCTGACCCCCACAAGACTTGACAAAAGTCCAGCGGGGGTCCGGGAGCGACCTCCTACACTCGAGCCATTTTGCCAATATTCAAAATGGCGCCGGCGCTACTTTTGCCCTCACTATGTCATACGGGTCGTATGACAGTGAGGGCAAAGGTAGCGCCGGCACCATTATGAATATTGGCAATACGGCCCGAGTGCAGGAGGTCGCTCCCGGACCCCCGCTGGACTTTTGTCAAGTCTTGTGGGGTCAGGAGGCCCCCCCCCCCCCAAGCTGGCCAAAAGTCCCTGGGGGTCCGGGAGCGATCACCTGCACTCATGACGTCGGGTGACAGGAACCAAAATGGCACCGGCGCTACCTTTGCCCTGTCATATGGTAAGGGCAAAGGGCCACCGGCGCCATATCTATTAACGCAGCTGTGGCCCGAGAGCGGGAGATTGCGCAGGGACCCCCCACTGGACCCCAGGTAATTTAAAACATTTTGGGGGGATTTGGGAGGGTGGGGGATTTGTTTTAAAGGGTCGGGGTGGGTTTTAGGGTTGTTTCGGTGTGCTGGTTTTCCCGCCCTCCCCCCTCCCCCGATTTACGATTTTTTAACAAAAAAAACCCATGACAATCAGATTTCCCTCCCCCCCCCAGCCAAAATCGATCGTTAAGACGATCACATGATTCACATCCCTACTACAGAGTAATAGACTTTGGCCTTGGCTAAAAACAGGTCACTAAAATTTTGCCAAGGGCTGTTTCAGTTGAATGTAGAGGGTGAAAACCAGACTGGAGTGGATCAAAAATGGCTTGAGATGTGAGAAAGTAAAGACAGCGGCGGTGAACAACATGTTCAAGTAGTTGGGAGGCAAAAGGGCGATGGGACGATAGTTGGCAGGACAGGTGAAGAGGAATTTTAATTCCCACATGCGGCCATCCATGAGTACGCAGTTCCTGGTGAGCTCACATGTATGCACGAGTTTTATAACATGCGCACATCGACACGTATATGTTATTAAATCCACTGCCTACGTGCACATGCGTGCATGTGAGTGTTAACTCACGCGTGTAAGGGGGGGGGATTTTACACCATGAGTGCAGCGATGCTATAGGCTCTTCCAGACTGGGAAGAACTTCCTAAACCCCCTAACTAACCTACCTCCCTTTTCCCCTATCCACCCTGACCCCTTAAACCCCACTAACTAACCTACATTTTTCTGTTTTAGAACTTACCTGCTCTCCAGAGCAGCAGTAAGTTGTGCGGACTGGCCAGCTGCCGGCGTAAGCTTCAATGGGAAAGTGCCTTATAGTCCTGGCCCACCCATGCTAGGCCCACGCCCCGCCCAGAGCCCACCTTCGGCCCACCCCTTTTCCCTAAATCCGTTCCTCAGCGCGCTTCTCCCAGTATAGGCGCTCGTAGGACTTTTAAAATTAGGGTCCAGTGGTATGATTACAGCACGTTTGAAGGCAGCAGGAACAGTAGCAGAGGAGAGTGGTAAATCGAGGATGTGACAGATGGAAGGGATGATTGCAGTGGAGATGGATCTGAGGAATTGGGTTGGTTCAACAACAGTACTCAAATTACTTTTCTCCATGTGTAGCTTTGAAAGTAAATACATTTCAGTGAAGAGCCAGAGCTAACAAACTTTGTTGACGTGTGTATCCTGATTTTTTTTTTGTGAACCAACAGTTTTATCCTGTTCCCTTGTTCTTTCAGCTCAGTTGGAATCAGGGATCCGCCATGTCACAACTACCCAGATATGTTTTCCCCTGTTTTATATCCATCCTTCCCACATATCTGGTCTTGTCCTGAGCTAGAACCCCACAATCATCAACCTTGAATCTGGCCAACAGATGTCACCCTTAAGTAATGACCATGAATATCTCTTCCCCCCGCCCCCCCTGACATCACCCTGGGACGTTTCTACATGACACTGCACGGCACGGCCACTGAGCGACTGGGCTGATCCCATGGGTCATGGTTCTAATTATAGCCTAGCCATTCGTTTGCAGAAAGTTACTCTGTAATAGAATAGTCTATATAGTGAAATCATGATGTGGTCTAGAATAGATCCTTACCACATGAGACTTTTCCAAGGGATGATGGATGAGACATAAGAAAACAAATTGTATTCTTAAACTAATGTGAGCCATGGTCAATTTTTATTTTGTAACCAAAGTCTGCAGCATCTAAGGTCTTCAAAGGATGCTGAAACAAGTTAAAATCAATATTGTAGGTTTTTTTTAAAGAAAGGTGAAAGGTATGCAGCTGCATGAGCTGACATTCTTGAACCAGTACAGAATATTAAGTTCATTTAATGTATGTTGTAGATTCAGTTAAAGCAATGCAGTAATATTTTTATTTTCCACTGTTAAATGAAATGGTACAGCTCTTCACTAATGAGTTTGTATATTGTAAAAATGCATATTATAATACTCCTTATTCTTTGCTATATATTTTTGGAATTGCTATTCACCCTCCAGATGTCCACTGTGTCAAGCCTGCAGTTTTGAATCACTCAGATTTGGAACTTATAAAAATCCCTTTCCATATTTAGCCTTTCCTTCTTTGCCTAAGAGGAGTAGTTCACATCAAGGAGGAGCAGACATTTTACATAGCGAAGCCTGATTTTTATTACTCTGAAGTTTCAATCTCTATTCCTCGTTTCCTAGGGTAGAAGGCCTTTAGCAGCTCAGAACTACAATATACAGAACTGCTTTGGACAAGAAGGGTAGGAGGATGTGAAAAGGAATGCACATCTGCCTCAGCCTTTAGCAATTAGGAGGTTGATTTCCAAAAACCTGCAGAGTGGATAAGGAATGCAGGCTAATTTACCCAGTTATCTCTGAATGGATATTAGGTCATACTCAGTTACTTACAGCTGAATCGCCTGCTGTATCTACCCACTCAAAATCTGAGTAGATAAGATTTAGGCCAGGATTATTTGCTAAATTTAGCCAGTAAATTCGAAATATCTCATTAACTAGCTAAATTAAAAAAAAAAAAATACACCAGGAATCTCTCTGACAGTTTTAACCTGGATAAATTTGAGTGGCTTGTGATTTTAACCACACAAATTTTGATGCGAATTTTAAAAGCGTTGCTGGCATTAAAAGGCCCATGCACTCAAGAATCTGGGCAAGTATGAGATATTTAGAACTTTATTTTAAAATGGCCGAATGACACACGTATATGTGCGAGCACGAGCAACCAAATGCATGGGGAAAAGGGGCAGAGTCGGGGTGTGTCAGGGGCGTTCCGGGAAGGAGCCATCTTTACACGTGTAAATCCATATTTTAAATCCAGCGGCTGCAGCGCGCAGCGGGCTCTTAGCCACCTATATTTACTTCTGCTCTTGATGAGGTGTAAGTCGCAGAAATCTCTTTTTATTTATTTATTTATTTATTTTAAGCGTTTTACATACCGTCATTCGGAAACATTAAACTAACGCCATCATAACGGTTTACAAAATAGGTTATAGGGAAATGGGGGGTTAACAATGGTTGTAAACTACAAACTGTCATTAGGCTTAGGAAATAACATAAGTAATGATTAAGTTCAGTTTATGAGTTCTTTCTTATTTAAGAAAAGCATAGATGTGATGAATTTCAATTAGTCATGAGGTTGTGTTGGAGCCCAAAAACCACCGAGAGAGGGGTAAACTGGGGGAAGTGCAGGCTAAAGAACCGGAGGGGTGTGGATGACCTTGAGATAGACTGGACAAATTGGTGGATTCATTAGTAAAACTGAGATTGTCCTTCACATACGCATGTTTTAAAATTCGCTTACATGCTTGCGTTAAAGTCAACAAAGTCCTAATAAAGATCTATGGACTATGTTTGCTCCAGTAACGGTTTAACATTAGGGGCACTAATTTGCCTGCTTGGTGTATTTTAAATCGTATACAAGCAATTACTTGCAGAATTTAAAATTCCAGCATATGTAGGCTCACACGTGCATATGCGTGAATATGAGCATCCGCGCGCTCATTTTAAAATTACTGTCCCTGCCTGTTTAAGGGATCTTACTTTTAAAATAGTCATGGTTGTCTTTAAGCTTTTAGCTTCAGACTCCTCTTACTGGCCAAATGCTTTATTACGCATCTACAAACCTGTAAGATGTTTAAGAGCATCTCAATTGAATCTTTTAGAAATTCCATCTGTTCAACAAGTACATTTATACAGTACTCGTGAGACCTCCTTTTCCATTGCTGCACTGTACAATGGAATCTTATTCCATTTGAACTTAGATCCGTGGATGATGCAAAAAAATGTAGACAGTTATTGAAAGAGTATCTACTTTGATGTGCTTACAATATATTTTAGAGTGGTGTTAACAGAACAAATCACCTCAAAGATGTGAGGATTATGATATACAATTTTGAGTGTCTCTTTTTTTTCCTATATGATATTAATTTTTATTGTTTCTGTGAAAAATGAAAATTGTGTGTCATTGCATATGTTGATTTTATGTTTTTATTATGTGTGTTGATGATGTAAATCGCCTAGGCCTCGTTGTGGTAGGCGATCAATAAATTTCAATAAATGAAATGAAATATTGATGACAATAAATTAGCAAGTGGCAAAAATATCCAGGATAAGCTATGGGGAAGATTTTCAAAGGGTTGATTTGTATCACGAAAGTCGGTATAGAAAAGCTTTAAATAAATAAATAAGTAAATAAATAAATAAATAAATGTGGATAAAGGTCAACTGATAGATGTAGTGTATTTGTATATTCAGAAGGCATTGACAAAGTTCCTCATGAGAGGCTTCTAGGAAAAGTAAAAAGTCATGGGATAGGTGGCGATGTCCTTTCGTGGATTACAAACAGAGAGTAGGATTAAATGGTCAATTTTCTCAGTGGAAAAGGGTAAACAGTGGAGTGCCTCAGGGATCTGGATCGGTGCTTTTCAATATTTTTATAAATGATCTGGAAAGGAATATGACGAGTGAGATAATCAAATTTGCAGATGATACAAAATTATTCAGAGTAGTTAAATCACAAGCAAATTGTGATGAATTGCAGGAAGACCTTGTGAGACTGGAAAACTGGGCATCGAAATGGCGGATGAAATTTAATGTGGATAAGTGCAAGGTGATAGGGATGTGCACACATTTTTTTTTCATTGGTGTTTCGTTTATGGGTCCAGGGTGGGCCATTTCAGTCCACTCCCTGAACCCGAAAACACTTTTCGTTTCTATTTCTGGAAAAACACAAAAAAACAAAAAAAAACCCACCCCAACCCTTCAAACTATTTAACTATAATCCCCCCACCCTGCCAACCCCCCCAAGACTTACTGAAAGTCCCTGGTGGTCCAGCAGAGGTCCCGTGAGTGATCTCCTCCTCTCGGGCCGTCGGCTGCCAGTAATCAAAATGGCGCCGGTTGCCCTTTACCCTTACCAAGTGACAGGGACTACTGGTGCCATTGGTCGGCCACTGTCACATGGTAGGAGCAATGGATGGCCCACGCCATTTTTCATGCACAAGATGGCACCGGCCATCCATTGCTCCTACCATGTGAAAGGTAGCTGTTTACATGTAACATCCGGACAAATAATTAGCTGGAAAAGTACTTATCAGGTTAAGTAGCGGCTGCTGAATGGGACTGAATATTCAGCCTCCGCCTCTTAGGCAGGCAAGTCCATACTTATCCAGCTAAGTAGTCTTGAATATAGGCCTCCTAGGCACAAAAAGAAGGACAAAGGAATCAAAAATGGCATCAACAGCCTAAGCATGAAGGTTATGGCAGGAAGCACAGAGGAATGAAGACCCTAAGGCATGCGTGAGGCTAGAAGCTTTTAGTGTTACAATCTATCACCCAGATTTTAAAAGCCATGCGTGCATAAAATCCGGGCTTTAAACGCGCCGAGCAAATTTCCGAAGGGGCCCAGCCACGTGCGTAAAAGCCCAGTACGTGCACAATTGCCGGGCTTCTTCGAAGGGACTGGCTGGGACAGTGCCATTGATTGCTGTCCCGACGACCCGGCTGCCAGTGACCTCAACTTACTTCAGCTAGGGAGCTGAAGTAAGTTGTGAAACAAAGAAAAAAAAAGAGAAAAAGGTACGGTTTGGGGGTGGGAAGGAGAGGGGAAGAGGAAGGGAGGCTATGTAAGGGGGTAGGGAAGTTCTCTTCCAGTCCGCTCCTTAACTGGAGCGGACTGGGAGGGAACTGGAGAAGGCCAGAATGTGTTGCTGCGCGGAAATTGAAAAAATCCCCCCCTTGCGTGCGCCGCCTGCACATACGAGCGTGAATTATGAAATCCAGCTAGGTTCGCGCGGCCCATGGATTTTATAACATGTGTGCGCCAGCGCACACATGTTATAAAATCGGCGCGTCCATGTATGCGCACCGGGAAGCTCGTGCACATGGACGCGCGCACATTATAAAATCTAGCCCTAAATATTTAATGACTGTGCATTCCTTTAAAATGAATGTGGCATTCCGAACTGAATGAGAGCATTCTTGTTTCATTATATCTGAAATGCATCAAAAATTAGATTTGTCAGAATAAAAACATCAAATTCTTCCTGATGAAGAATGAAATTCAGCCAGAAAATGGATTGAAAACGAATGGCAGGAACCAAACAAAATACTTTGGCTGCAGCAGGATGACTTGTAACGGTAGATCCAGTAGAGTAAGAGACACAGAAACAAAAGACCAGCCAGTCATTTCTGTAACAAAGTGAACTGCTGATACTTGCTGGGGAGACAAAAGAATTTGCAGACTGTCACTGACTGTATTTCTACAGCGAGCACAAGCTGCTCCCTCACAGTCAGCCACTGGCCACTCTGTACACACTGCAAGAGAAAACCAGTTTCTCACTAAACTCAGTCTCAGGGTGATCTTTGATCATGAAATCAGCAATATTTTCTTATTCGCCATTTGAATTTCATGTTCAGTATGTCCTCACGGCATGGGTTGGGTTATTGTGCGGCATGCCCTTAATGGCATCCCAGGATGCCCCTGCTGCTAGCTGTTGCTGCAGTAACAGAAAGATCCTGAACTCTCTCTGGTAAGATATTTGTGTGCGGGGGGGGGGGGGGGGGATTCTACACCTCATGCTCATGCAACTCGGAACAGTACTTTCAAAGAGAAAGCTGCATGGGGAAATTCTTCTATCAGTGCTCTCTCGGTGTTGCACACCTTCTCTTCTGCATTATTTATTTGTTTGTCTCCGTTTGTTATTCTGCCTTTTCAGAAGAAAAGCATCAGGCAGATTTCAAAGAAAGACATAAATTTTATTTTCATTTGCATTTCAAATATAAAATTCAGCAGGTGATAAGGCATTACAACAACCAACAAAATGAACTAAAAAAAATCACCTGCTATAAGTGAGATCCACAAATAAGAGCGAGAACCAAGGGAAACCTTGGCGCAAAGATATTAAGTCAGCAATATAAAAAAAGAAAACTGTTCACAGGACAGCAATACCTTACAAAATAAAATAACTGCAGGATATATCACTAGGCCTCTTATCATAAAATGGAGAAAAGGAAATCGCACTATTGGTCTATATATTGCTTCTTACAATCCAGGAAATATCTCAATTGAGAGAACTTGAAAATGACATATCTAATACCTGAACACATAAGAATACATTTACAAGGAAATCTAATAATGCAAGTTGTGCAAAGAGCCAACACCTTCTGGCACATGTTAAAAAATGTATTTCTTCTTTTCTGAATATCACGACATAAATCTGGGAAAATCCATATCCTCAAACCCATATACAAAGCCTTATGGTTCCGAAAGAACAACCTCACAACATTATCATCTCTATCCTGGGCAAATATTAAAGTAACTATCAAATTAGCTCTATTGACTTCTTCCTGCTTAGATTTTTCAAGACAGCTGAAGGTTTCCTTGTCCTGGCCCCCCTTCTGTCATTCCACATTTGGTACTATTGTTTTCTTAAGAGAAGATAAAAATGAAAACTTTACTCATGGGTAGAATATCTGGAATTTTCAACCCCTCTTTAAAATATGTAATGATTTGCATAGAGAAAGGAGAGAAGATTTAGGAACGTTCAAAAATATAAGATTTATAAATGATTAGGTATTTTTATTATTCTTAAAATAATTATTATTTTAGTTCTGTTCTCTGTAAACCGATGTGACATCACTGATCTAATGTCGGTATATAAAAATGTACAAATAAATAAATAAATACATATTGAAATTTTCCAGTCTTTCAAGTCTATGATGGATAAGAACATAAGAAATTACGATGCTGGGTCAGACCAAAGGTCCATCAAGCCCAGCATCCTGTTTCCAACAGAGGCCAACCCAGGCCACAAGAACCTGGCAATTACCAAAACACCAAGAAGGACTTGTCCACATTAAATTTCATCTGCCATTTGGATGCCCAATCTTTCAGTCTTGCAAGGTCCTCCTGTAATGTATCACAATCCACTTGTGATTTAACTACTCTGAATAATTTTGTATCGTCCGTAAATTTGATAACCTCACTCGTCGTATTCCTTTCCAGATCATTTATATATATATTGAAAAGCACCGGCCCAAGTACAGATCCCTGAGGCACTCCACTGTTTACCCTTTTCCACTGAGAAAATTGACCATTTAATCCTACTCTCTGTTTCCTGTCTTTTAACCAGTTTGTAATCCACGAAAGGACATCGCCTCCTATTCCATGACTTTTTGTTTTCTTAGAAGCCTCTTATGAGGGACTTTATCAAATGCCCTCTGAAAATCCAAGTACACTATCTCTACTGGTTCACCTTTATCCACGTTTATTAACCCCTTCAAAAAAATGAAGCAGATTTGTTAGGCAAAACTTCCCTTGGGTAAATCCATGCTGACTGTGTTCCATTAAACCATCTCTTTCTATATGCTCTACAATTTTGATCTTTAGAATAGTTTCCACTATTTTTCCCAGCTGGGTCAGACCAAGGGTCCATCAAGCCCAGCATCCTGTTTCTATCAGAGGCCAAACCAGGCCTCAAAAACCTGGCAAGGACCAAAACAGCAAGAATATCCCATGCTATAGATGCCAGTAATAGCAGAGGCTATTCCCTAAGTCAACTTCATTAATAGCAGTTAATGGACTTCTCCTCCAAGAACTTATCCAATCCTTTTTTGAACCCAGCTGCACTAACTGCACTAACCACATCCTCTGGCAACAAATTCCAGAGCTTTATTGTGCATTGAGTGAAAAAGAATTTTCTCCGATTAGTCTTAAATGTGCTACTTGCTAATTTCATGGAAAGCCCCCTAGACCTTCTTTTATCTGAAAGTGTAAATAACCGAGTCACATCTACTCGTTCAAGACCTCTCATGATCTTAAAGACCTCTATCATATCCCCCCTCAGCCGTCTCTTCTCCAAGATGAACAGCCCTAACCTCTTCAGCCTTTCCTCATAGGGGAGCTGTTCCATACCTTTTATCATTTTGGTTGCCCTTCTCTGTACCTTCTCCATCACAACTATATATTTTTTTTAGATGCGGCGACCAGAATTGTACACTGTATTCAAGGTGCGGTCTCTCCATGGAGCAATACAGAGGCATTATGACATTTTCCATTTTGTTAACCATTCCCTTCCTAATAATTCCTAACATTCTATTTGCTTTTTTGACTGCTGCAGCACACTGAGCTGACAATTTCAAAGTATTATCCACTATGATGCCTAGATCTTTTTCCTGGGTGGTAGCTCCTAATATGGAACCTAACATCGTGTAACTACAACAAGGGTTATTTTTCCCTATATGCAACACCTTGCACTTGTCCACATTAAATTTCATCTGCCATTTGGGTGCCCAATCTTCCAGGCTTGCAAGGTCCTCCTGTAATGTATTACAGTCTGCTTGTGATTTAACTACTCTGAAAAATGTTGTATCATCTGCAAATTTCATTACCTCACTTATCATATTTATAAATGACCTGAAAAGGTATACATTGAAAAGCACCAGTCCAAGTAGAGATCCCTGAGGCACTCCACTGTTTACCCTTTTCCACTGAGAAAATTGACCATTTAATCCTACTCTCTGTTTCCTGTCTTTTAACTAGATTGTAAAACATGAAATAGGCTTCCTATCCTATTCTTAGAAGCCTCTCATGAGGGACTTTGTCAAATGCCTTCTGAAAATCTAAATGCACTACATCTACTGGTTCACCTTTATCCACATGTTTATTAACCCCTTCAAAAAAATGAAGCAGATTTGTTAGGCAAGAATTCCCTTGGGTAAATCCATGTTGGACTGTGTTCCATTAAACCATGTCTTTCTATATGCTCTGTGATTTTGAACTTTAGAATAATTTCCACTATTTTTCTCAGCACTGAAGTCAGGCTCACTGGTCTATAGTTTCCCAGATCGCCCCTGGAGCCCTTTTTAAATATTGGAGTTATACTGGCCACCCTCCAGTCTTCAGGTACAATGGATGATTTTAATAATAGGTTGCAAATTTTAACTAATAGATCTGATATTTCATTTTTTAGTTCCTTCAGAATGCTAGGATACATACCATCTGTTCCAGGTGATTTGCTACTATTTAGTTTGTCAGTCTGGCCTACTACATCTTCCAGGCTCACAGTGATTTGATTCAGTTCATCTGACTCAACACCCTTGAAAACCATCTCTGGACTGGTATCTCCCCAACATCCTCATTAGTAAACACAGAAGCAAATAATTCATTTAATCTTTCTGCAATGGCCTTGTCTTCCCTAAGAGCCCCTTTAACCCCTAGGTCATCTAATGATCTAACCGACTCCCTCACATGTTTCTTGCTTTGGATATATTTAAAATGATTTTATTATGAGTTTTTGCCTCAATGGCCAACTCCATTTCAAATTCTCTCTTCGCCTGTCTTGCACCTAACTTGACAATGTGTATCCTTTTTCCTAATTTTTTCAGATGAATCCTTTTTCCAATTTTTAAAGGATTTTTTTGGGCTAAAATAGCCTCTTTCACCTCACCTTTTAACAATGCTGGTAATTGTTTTGCCTCCTTCCATCTTTCTTAATGTGTGGAATACATCTGGACAGCACATCTATAATTGCATTTTTAAACAATGTCCAAGATTGTTGAATACTTTTAACCTTTTTAGCTGCACCGTTCCATTTTTTTGTAAATATTTTCCTCATTTTATCAAAGATTCCCTTTTGAAAATTTAGTGTTAGAGCTGTAGATTTTTGTCCTCCTTCCAGTTATTAGTTTACATTTGATCATGTTATTGAAATCTCACATTGTTACTGCACTGCCAAATTGGTTAGCTTCCCTGATTTCTCTTAACCTTTCATCATCTGTCTGACCATTTTGTCCAAGCGGATGGTAGTATACTCCTGTCACTATACTCTTACCCAACACACTTGTGATTTCTACCCATATAGATTCTACTGAGCATTTAGTCTCTTGTATGATTTTTATCCTGTTGGACTCTATACCCTCTCAGACATATAGTACCACACCCCCACTAATTTGATCCTCCCTATCATTGTGATATAGTTTGTACCCTGATATAGCACTGTTTCATTGCTTATCCTCCTTCCACCAGGTCTCTGTGATGCCAGTTATGTCAATTTCATCATTTACTGCTCACTAACTCTCCCATCTTACTTCTTAGACTTCTGGCATTGGCATACAGACATTTCAAAGTGTGTTTTATGTTTGTATTAACAACCTGCTTTTCAGTTGATAGGGATAATTTGGAAATCTTTAGCTCAGGTGATTTTTTACATATAGGCACATGGACTACCTTTGCTTTTATTGGAACCTCTCTGCTGGGATGCTTTAACTCTCCTGTTTCATTAGTATCCTTCAAGGATAACATTCCTCTGAATCATGCACTGCTGAATGACTGTCGGCTTTCCCCCTTGTTCTAGTTTAAAAGCTGCCCTATTTCCTTTTTAAAAGTTAGTGCCAGCAGCTTGGTTCCATCCTGGTTAAGGTGGAGCCCATCTTTTCAGAAAAGACTCCCCCTTCCCCAAAGGTTTACCCAGTTCCTTACAAAACTGAATCCCTCTTCCCTGCACCATCGTCTCATCCAAGCATTGAAACTCCAGAGCTCTGCCTGCCTGTGGGGACCTATACATAGAACAGGAAGCATTTCAGAGAATGCCACCCTGGAGGTTCTGGATTTCAGCTTTTTTCCTAAATCCTAAATTTGGCTTCCATTACCTCTCTCGCACATTTTCCTATGTCATTGGTGCCCACATGTACCATGACAGCTGGCTCTTCCCCAGCACTGTCTATAATAATATCTAGGTGACACGTGAGTCCTTCCACCTTCGCACCAGGCAGGCAAGTTACAAGGTGGTCCTCACATCCACTAGCCACCATGCTATTTACATTTCTATTTAATGAATCACCAAATATGATGGCCAGCCTAATCCTTCCCTCCTGGGCAGTAGCCCTGGAAGATGTCCTCAGTGCGAAAGGACAATACATCACCTGGAGAGCTGGTCCTTGCTACAGGATCACTTCTTGCTACACAGGGTGATATTCTCCAACTGGGAGACCTTTCTGATCCAAGGCAGCGCTGGGGAGGCCAGACTGGATTTGTGACTTGGCTACTATGTCCCTGAAGGTCTCATCAATGTACATCTCTGTCTGCCTCAGCTCCTCCAAGTCTGCCACTCTAGTTTCCAGAGGTCAGACTTGTTCCCTGAGCCAGGAGCTCTTTGCACCGAGTGCACACATACAATTTTTCACTGGTGGGTAAAAAACATACATGTGACACTCAATGCAAAACACTGGAAAGCCCCCTCTTGCTGCTGAACTGCTTCCTTCATCTTAATTTTGTTGAGTTCATAGTTAAGTTTAGCATACTAAGGGTGTTGGAATTAGAGTACTTGAAATTTACAGGTGAATTTACTAATTAATCACCTAGTGTCCTATAAGGGATTAATTAAACTGGTGCTATGGCATGATTTAGATAAGAGCCTGATTGATTTTTAATGAGAAAGTGTCTCCTGCCTAAAAATCAAGGGCTATGTGGGTGGAAAAGACAGACACTAGAATTAAATACCTCTGGCTTGCTTATTATCTCAGACACATACAAATTCCAAATAATATATCCCTCTATTTCACCGTTCTCCAAACTTTTTAAATCCAAAGATTTCCCAACACTATACTTACCAATCCTCTTTAACCACTATTAAATTGATCTTCACTCAAAGAATTGAAGGGTTTGAGATTTGTGCGCTTCCTGTCCTCTTCTACTGCAAAGGGTGTGGGGCCTCTGGAAGCTGGGGCTGTGGAGTTCAAACCCTGTATCATTTGCTATGACCTTTGAGTCCTCTCCCAGGGGATGCTGGGAGCAGTATGCATATGAGCCTTCCAGTGCTCTTCTACTGCAAAGAGTGTGGGGCCTCTGGAACCTGGGGCTGTGGAGTTCAATCCCTGGATCGCTTGCTGTAGAGTCTTCTCCTGGGGGATGCTGGGAGCAGTATGCAGATGAGCCTTCCAGTCCTCTTCTTCTATCTTCAACCATTGGAACAAATAACAGTTTTGCTGAGGATTGTTTCAATTTCACAATCATCTCCATATAAGAAACTATATTGTCCTTCAAGATGTTTAAGTTTGTAATTGCTGCTTGTGTAGGTTACCCCCATGCTCTTTGTTTAGGGTTGTAATTGCCACTTTGTGCAGGTTTCCCC
This sequence comes from Rhinatrema bivittatum, assembly GCF_901001135.1. NCBI lineage: Eukaryota > Metazoa > Chordata > Amphibia > Gymnophiona > Rhinatrematidae > Rhinatrema > Rhinatrema bivittatum. The sequence continues at coordinate 338,679,864 of NC_042620.1, read as the reverse complement.
ATGCAGAAGTTGGGTGAAAATCAACTGAATGCATGTAACCTCATGCAAGGTACCCTTAATGTAATTAGTGAACATGGTAGATAAGGGGAACTGTTGGGAGAAGTTAAGTTTCCTCACTGGCCTGGATGTGGGCAAGAGTTGAAACATGCTGGCTCTTTTAGGTTGCCAAATTGGAAGGAAATACAAAGTATTTTAAATATTATATTGCTCCCAATAATGAACCAATGTAGCTTTTTACAAGATATGCTTCTCATGGTTGCTGGACTTGAGCCTTGCAAAAGGCATTTCTGCTTTGTTTTACAACAGCTGGGGACACTTAAGGCTGTGCAGTGGAATACTGTGGTATAGGACATTTCAATAGTCAATGCTGCCAGTGATTAGGGAGTAAGTGATGGTGGCTAGATTGCATTTTTCAAAGAAGTTATATAATTGTTGAAACTAAAACAAATGGAAGAACGTGGACTTCACTATGGCTGAGATACTTTTCCACTGAGAGCTGGTAGTCAAGATAGCCCCAGGGAGTATGTTGAGTCTGAAGGTTGAAGGATGATCTCTGAAATAGAGAGTAGGCTAACGAAGTCATCCAGGCTGGCATACCCAAAGAGGCTTGGATTTGGATGGGCTGATTTTAAGTTTGTGATCATTGAGGTATTGGGCTACTGCCGCGAGACAGTTTTTAACATTAGAAATGATGGAAGGTTGGTCCTCTTATTTTTACACATAATTATGTCATCAGCAAATAGATACCACAATCCAATGCGCTACAACTATTACATTTTTCAGAGGGATCCAAAATGTAATATGCAATTTCACCAACAAATCACCTCATAAAACAGTATTTTCTTCTGCGTGATCTTTCAAATATTCAATTAAATATCTCAGTTGAGTAAATCTGTAAAAATTCAACACAACCTTTTCTCAAGACATTTAAAAAAAAAATACATTTTATAGCTGGAGAGGAAAGTTTCATACTTTGCTTACCCCCAAATGGGTGATCTATCTTTTTGTAATCGTGAACAAACCTCCACCAGCCAAATATTTTTTTACGTAATGATGTATTAACAGCATGGTTTCACATTGGATTGAGAGGAAAATTCATCGGTCTTTAAAAATAGCGTCAGCGTTTGGCTTTAGGACTGAACTCAGCGGAAACAGATGTCTGTACCGCCGTGATGTAAACTTTCAATTATGGAAGTGTTGCCGGTAAGGGAGTGATGTAACCCTTTGAAGAATTTGGCTGTACAACGGAGAGTCTGACTGAAGAAGTCTATATCCCCTGAGGAAAGATCCTGGGAGGATCTGAAATGCGGCCACATTGGGAACTTAAACGGCTGTACAGATAAGTCAGTGTTAGCTGTTTTAAGCAAAGTTTAAAGAACATGTTTGTACAGTTCATTTGGAACTTCATTTGGAAGTGGTTCTGAGATTTTGTACATTGATACGGCAGACTCTGTTGAACTTTCTAATTTCACACAGTACATGAAAAATATTCACACAAAAATATTTGGCTGGTGGAGGTTTGTTCATGATTACAAAAAAGATAGATCACCCGATTGGGGGTAAGCAAAGTATGAAACTTTCCTCTCCAGCTATAAAAAAGTTTTGAAAAAAATGTTTTGAGAAAAGGTTGTGTTGATGATTTTTTACAGATTTACTCAACTGAGATATTTAATTGAATATTTGAAAGATCACGCAGGAGAAAATATTGTTTTATGAGGTGATTTGTTGGTGAAATCAGCAAATAGATGGCATGCAATGTTATAGGACTGAATGATGTAACAGACTGGCCAGATGTAATGTTGAACTGGATTGGTGAGAGGACTGAACCCTGAGGATCTCTGCATGTATGACTTTTTAGAAGTGTGTGTATATGTATTTATTTATTTTTAAAAATATTTCTATCCTGCACTCTCTGCAGACCTGGGCAGGGAATAATAAAAACAAACAGATTTCAAAGAAAACATCAATAAACGAGACTGGTGAATTTGGAGGAATGAAACTGCAAAAATACATATCAATCCAGTAAATAGACAGATATAGATAGATCTCTCTCATCTCGTGTTTGAAAAAAAAGAAAAGAAAAATGTCGATTTTGTTTTTCTAGGGGAGCCCCTTCATGGACTCTCAACAAACTCTTTGAAATCTTCAGGCAGATTTTCCTGAAACCTTTGCTGGAATTCTACTTGTAAGAAAAGATTAATGATACTGATCCAAAAGCAAGAAACTGAGATAAAAATACTAGTTCACTGAGTCTATATAAAAAAAAGCCTGTCTACTGCAGCGAGTTTATCAAGATTTCATCTTCCTTTATAAATAAACATATGGATTGTCCTTAGGGATGAACCAAATCGTATGGCAAGAATTCAAGTACAGTAATTCTGAGCAGAACAAAACCTGCTGGCATAGCAAAGATTATGTTTGCCTTTAAAAATATTTCGTTAATGTTGTTGTCAAAGACATGGCTATAATGATGTAGTGATACATAGTGATACTAATTAAAGAGAATGACCTTAGTTGTTGCCTGATAGTAGATAAAGATATTCAGGACTTGGACCAACCAAATGACATGAGGCTGAGGCTGGAAATGAGGGTGAGTAGAACAGATGGGAGGAGTCTGAACCTTCAAAGAGGACCCCCCCAAAAAAAAATCTTCAGTGGAGACATACACATGGCACCGCTTGGCGCCATTTCAACCATACTGACAATGGAGCCTGCCCATCACTGGCTTTTCTTTAATATACCATTGAGATGAACTTCAGAGGTGAGGTAAGAATAGAGACGTGCAAGGAGGGGAGGACAGCAGAGAAGATGAGATGAGCAAGCAAAAGAGGAAGGTGAGGGATGGGCAAAAAAGCAAGAGGAGATAATCCAATCCTATTCCCTGTTCTTCAGTAGGGTATAGGAGAGTCATGCTGGGTGATGTGGTAGAAAGTGGATCTGGAGCTTATTCTCTAGCTACTGCTGACTTCAGACTCATTTATGCAACACTTCTTTCTTTCTTTATTCTAACCATATCCTGCGGTTACAATCAAACAGGCCGATGAAGAAAGGTGCATTCTAGCCAATGCTCAGCATTGTCTGCAATTCAACACTCATTTTCTGAGCATAAAAGTTTTACTGCCGATGCAGCAAGAAGTTTTATGTTCACAAAAAGAGTGTTCAGAAATAGGAGTAATTCCATGGAAATGAGGGCATTAATAATTATTACTCCACGGTGCAGAGCAGTGCATTGGACCAGCTGTCATTTTCTTACCGCTGGAAACTTAACTCCAGGGTCAGAGTTCATTTGTTTCATCTCTGCAGAAAGGGACAATGGGCCTGAATTTGAAAAGCCCACTCTTTCCAAGGATTTTATTTTGGAAACAACTATTTAATCAGATTGCTTTTTTCTCTACTTCATCGGGTACCTAACCTTTCACGAGCCTGACTCTCTCTCTCTCTCGTGCAAGGCTTCTTAATATTCTAATCTTCACTGCTTTATCCGGGTAAACGGCGGCAGTTAATACTTATCCTGGTATCTGGCACGGGGTCACGCTAGTGAACCAGATAAGTAAAACACATACCCAAATAACATACATAAATCATAACACAACACCAAAATAACACAACAGTAAAAATAACCAGCTCTATAATCAAACAAAGAACAAAACCAGACAGATCTTCATCATCTTTATCCTTTCAATATAATGGGAAGAACCAAGTCTCAACCTTGTTAAAAAAGGTCAATTTGTTAGAGTACTTTGAATGTTGTATACAATATGATCCAAAGCAAAAATGGAAAACATTTAAAACTAGGTTATGAAATACACACAAACGCAAAATGACTTAAGGACATTGGCTTTCTCACCCATTATTGGCTTTAGTGAAGTAGTTATTTTGAGTTAATATTATTATTATATATATATATATATATATATTTATTTTAAGTCTCAATATTATGTTCTTAGAAGTAGATTTTAAAAGGGTTGTGCACTACAAGACCAGGAGATATGCGCGTGTGGATTTTAAAAGGCCCATGGCCAAGTGCGTATCTCCCGGTACGCGGATAAAGAAGTTTAGCTGAAAAAGGGGTGGGATGTGGGCGTGGTCTGGGTGGGGCTTGGGCAGGACATGGGTGGAGGGGGACTGCACCATGCAGTCAGTTACGCCCACTAGCATGAACCAGGATCCCACAACTATGTAACTTACTTCTGCTATAGGCTGCGTGTATTTAGATACATTAAAAAATAAAGGGTAGTTAGTGGGGTTTTAAGGGTCAGGGTTAATAGGGTTAAAGGGTGGCTAGTTAGGTAGGGGGTTTAAGATGTCATCTCTTTTACTGGGGCACCCTGGGAGGGACCTGGGAAATAGGGCTAATATGTCACTGTGTGCATCTACTAAAATCCCCACACTTACATGCTTGAGATGGCATTTGCGTGCACAAGAGCGGGTAGCCGATTTTATAACATGCATGAGTTTATGCACCGGCAAACACGCACCCATGTGCGCACACACATCACTTTGAAAGTTACAGCTATATTGTATATTTTTGTATACCTCATTGAGCGTTTGTGGTATATGTGTCTACAAATCTAAATAATAAATCGAAATAAATCAATCAGATAGATATAGGATCTCTCACCTGTAAAGTTTTACTGTCTCATCACCTCTGTCAGCCCCCTCCTTCCATTCCCATACTCAACTATAATGGCATATGCAGACAGCCTAAGACCAAGCCTAAGACCATTTTTATTCTTAAATTTAAACTCTGTATACTGTTAGAGAGAGCATATCAAGGGGGAGAAGGTTTCACATTTGTTATGATAGCCATCCCTCACTTATAAACATATCCAATTATTTCCTTCACTGAGTCAATTCTTATGCTATTTTGAGCATTAGTCATACTTGGCATGCATCATTAGACAGTCTCTATAGTGAAATGGCTAAGCAGGAAGTGATTTCATAAACTTTAAACATTAATATGTTCTAAAAATGAAATAAAATTCAATGCAAGAAGATTATTATACTCATATACACCCAATTGTGCTAAATTCAGAAGGTTGTAATTACAGAAACACCATGTTCATGAGCTGAAAACAGTTAATACCATGTAGTCTATAAATTTTGTGTGGACACCTGATAAGTTTGCGTGGGCTTTTATTTGGATTCCTCACACTAAGGTTGTGCAGCATTTGAAAGCTGTTATACACGTCAATTCGGTTATTTTTGACTGTGTAACAATTTATAATCATCGGTGACCACACTCATTGATGTACATTTTTTGAAAACTTTTTTTTGAGAAGAAATTTTGTTTGGAAACCGGACACTTATCTTAGCATTGCTTGGACAGTATTTGACACCGACCCGACCCGGTTCATGTTTCGTGGGCTTCATCCGGGGTGGAAAACTTGTGCGGTGTCTATAATATAAAAAACAAAGAATTGTACTTATCTTTTTAGTTGTATTGAAAACGGTCCAAGACGCTGTACAAAATAGCATACGTTCTTTGTGTCTTTCTCTCTGCATGCATTGCTACTCGGTTTCAGCTTTAACTAGCAGGGACCCGCCATTACTATTGACTGTCTTTTTAAACTAAACAGGAAGTTCAGGATTAGCCAACAGGATTTGGGGGAGGTGGCTACATCTCCCAATCAAAATTTAAACCAATGAAGACCACTCGCCACTATCATTTAACCATCTGGAGCTTCAGACGCGAGGGTGAAAATCCACCATTGCTCGCGATAGTTGAGCTGGCAACTGAGATCACCACCGTGATCACTCTTGTGCACTTGTTCCAATATTGTCCATTTAAGTTGTTCGAAAGTGTGATGAGCCTGAAGGCAATAATTCACTGTTGGATCTTCAAAATTACCAGTATTAATGCGACTTCTGTGTTCACGCAGGCGGGTTTTAATTACCCTGCTTGTACGGCCAACATATAAAAGTGAGCACGGACATACAATTAAATAAACAACTTGAGTGGATTCACATGTAGTAATGTTCTTTCTGAAATTTCTTTCAGAAATGTATAGACTGCATGGTATTATTAACTGTTTTCAGCTCATGAATATGGTGTTTCTGTAATTACAGTGGTTTTACATACATCATATATATACAGTTTCGGTTAATATAAATTCAGAAGGTTAGCACATCCAATCTAAAATTAGCATCATTGCTAAAATGGGCTTTATCATTTGATGCACTAACATAATATAGAAAAAAAGCCATCAAACTGCAGCTGATGTAATAAGATTTGAAGGTTTATGAACATGGGGAACTGCATGCAAAACTGCAATATTTTGGAATTCTTTGTGCAATTGCATGCATCAGGTCATTCGTGAACACTCAACAAAAATGTTTCTTTGCACATAGTAAGCTTAGGTGTTGTAATCTGTTGTGTGTGTGTGTGTAAATTCACAAAAATTCTAAATTAATGAGTTGCTGGGAAACAATATCATGCAAACGGTTTATTGGCTCATAGTGAAAACAGGCATAGCCAAGACATCTTCAAATTCTAGTTTTTGAAGAAGAGTAGCAGCACCTCAATGAGATTGTTGCATTTGGTGGCTTATGGAATGCTCCTACGAGCTGCCGCACTCATCCCTGTCTCTCCCGATGCTGCCAGAGTCTTCCCGTTGTGGCTGTAGCTGTGGCCCAGTGTCGCTGAACACTGCTGAGCATGAGCATTGCTAACGCTGCCATGCTAAGCCAGGCCACTACCTCCCCATTGCACGCAAGCATGCATGTGCATGCATATACATAATATCGAGCTGTGGTGGGAGACCTGGAGCAGCACCTCCAGATGACATCAGCCTCCTGACCCACATAAGCTAAAGCCCTGCAGCAGTTCCTCACCTCAGCAACGTGTCTTCTGAACTAGTGCGTGTTGCTTCTACATGTTGTTTCCTGATTCCTGTCTGCGTTCCTGGTTCCTGTGCCTTGCCTTTCAGCCTTGCCTCGTCCAGCCTCGTCTTCTCAAGCCCTTTTCATCCAGCCTCACTTTGTCCTCGTCTTGTGCAATGTATTCTCTGTCCACCCTTGGCTTGACTCTTTGGATCTTGACCTCTTGCTTGGACCTGAGTACGATTTGCCTGCTGCCTGGACATGACCCCTCGTCTGCACCAGAGTACTCTTGTTAGTTGCTTGTCCTGACCTTGGCATGCCTCTGATTCTATTAGTCTGCTGCCTGCCCTGATTCCCAGAATGCCTTTGGACTTTAGTCACTCCCCTATGGACCCATCTGCTGGCCACCAGAACACAAGAGTTGGCTGGTAATGGTGAAGTTCCAGACCCTCCCACTAAAGGTTGAATTTGCCAGCTGCCTGCATAGGCTTCAGGGGTTTGCCCTCGAGGCTACGTCATCTGTGCTGCAGCTCAAAGGTCTCATACACCTGCTACCCTTTACAGAGATTCAGTTTAATTGTTTTTTTGAAGTTATTTTAGGAAACGTAGGCCTGGATTTTCTAAGTTCACAGAACTTAGAAAATCTGGTGGTAATGGTGGGGGCGGAGGGGTGAAGCAGGGGGCGGGACTGCGAAAGCTGGCAGCGATCGCACCTCCGCGGTGCCATCGCAGTCGGCTTTTGCACCCAATAGCGCTACCGTGAAAGGTGGCGCTATTGGGCGAGATACTGGCGGCGATAAGGAGTCTTACCTTTCGCCGTCAACGAAGTCCGCCCCGATTTGGATTTCACACGTGAAAAGGGACTTTCACATGCAATACCTTTGGAAAATGACCCCCTTACATGCATAATTCTGCTGCTGATCTCATTTTCACACAATTTCCATAGAAAACTTATGTGTAAAATCCTGAATTCTGCACAAATTTCAGTGCAGCTTAGTACATCACCCTCAAAGATGGTTAAACCCAAGCATGACCATTTACACTCAGCCGCAACGCATATCATTCCAAGCTAATGCTGTCATTTTTTTTTTTACCTGTTATTGACAAGCCCTCCCCCTTCCAATATTTTGTTATCTACTCAGCAACAATCCCCAGTAGGTGCACTGTGAAGATAATCATTGTTAGTGGTGGGTAGTGGGGAGGGCTACTGCTTATTGATAGTTAACACCACAGCTTTAATTGATAGGAACTGAAAATGTATAATATGAAATTCAGAATTAGCACATTTCCAATCTTAAAAGCCTGCTTACATTTTTTCCTCTTAATTACTATAATGCTCTGTATCCTAAAAACACTTATTTATATTGCACGTCTTAAGAGAATGACAGTGAAAAATGCTGTTTTCCTTACTGCAGCCCTTTTTTTTTTTTTATAAAAGAGCAGCTTGTTTGTCTGTGCAGGAGTCTATCCATCTTGCTGAATGGCAGAGTTATGACGCGGGCTGACATTTTAATTCAAAGTGCTGTTTAACTTAGTTTTATGATAATGCATAGATAAATTTTACAGGTATTCCATGATGTGGAATGCTTGGATTAACTGACCAGATATAAATAACTGATCTTGGCACTACTCTGTAGGCCTGGCAGAAGTCACTGAGAATTTGTGGGACGACATAGTATAAATAACATTTCTTCTGGTATAATCTTTTAGTTAATTCACTGTCTAGATCACAATGTGTGTGTGTGTGTGTGTGTGTGTGCCCATGACAAGCCCTGTTTTTGTTAGACCTATAAACTTTGAAAGAATCTTTTTTTTCTCCCCTAAATTCAGCTAATATGGTCGACCCCGAAGATTTGTTTTTTGTATGGCAAACATTCACTAGATGGAGGCCTAAAATGTCAGCGTGTGATGATTCAAAACAAGGTGGGAAATGATTAGATCTTGTATTACAGTCCCTTTAAAATTAAAGGCCATGGCTTGACCACAGAACTAAACTAAACACAGGATCTATTCAGAGAAGCACAGGGCGGAACAGCTCTCTCTCTCTCTTCCTATGCGGGCAAATGCACAAAGACTCCCTTTTAACTTTCTGGCAGTGCATTTGAGGCCAGTTTCGATCCGGCTCATACTGTATTTCATCATGCCTGGGGGCAACTTGTTTGTCGGTCTATAACTTCTTTCTCAACCCATTTGGTTAGAAAGTATTACGGTAGCAGGGATTAGGGAGCTATTTCTTTACTTTAAAAGATTTATTACCCCACTCTCTTCAAAGGCTGATTAAACAAACGTAAAGTCATTACAACAAGCATAGGCTAAACATAACCAGAATGTGCAGAATAATATAAATGCTGCAAAATAAATATAGGAATAAAAAAATCAACAACAGAATTATTACAACTGCCACAATCCATTCCCTGGGACCAGGCAATAGAAAAGCAACAGTCAGCAATCCAGGACATTCGGCAACACAAATTATGCAGACGAGTTTCAGTAACTGCCCTCTTAATGAGAAGCTCCTTGAGGTCCTTTTTGTAAAGTCTCTGCCTATCGACTGTAAAATGCATTCCATAACAGGAGGCTAGCAACTGAATATGCACGCTCAAGTGTTTCGAACAAAAAATGAGTCAACTTTCAGAGAGGAGACTTCTAGCAAACCTTGATTTGCAGAAGAATCTTTATAGCCTATAGATACATAATGTCACATTTATCCGGGGCAATGCAGAATGAAAAAACACAGTTTATGAATCAGCATGGGCAGCAGTTTGCAGTGTATATGCCATTGAATTGGGAGCCAATGTAATGAAATATGGGAGTAAGGTGTTCACACAGGCACTGATCCCCGTCAAAACACGAGCCACAGAATTTTGCACAATTTGAAGAGCTCTGAGCGCAGAAGCAGAAGGCCCATGAAAAGAGGGTTAAAATGATCTAGCACGGGAATGATTGAGGCTTGCAGAGGAATCCAAAAAAGAGCTGGGTTCTAACAGAGGTTTCAATCGCTGCAGCACGTGCAATTTAAATACGGCCAATTTCATCAAATATTTAATATGGCTTCACACTGAGAAGTCAGGGGCTAATATTACACCCAGATTTCAGGGATGCAGTTTTGCTAGTTGCAAATCCATGAAATTACAAAAACTGTGAAACATCTGCAGGGGGATGCACGCTAATCAGAGCCCTGATTTTACAGACATTGAGAGCTAACCTGATATGTGCTAACCAGCTCTTGATTGCTGACAAGCAAATAGATATATATTCAAAAGCGGCAGACCAGGATGATGAGAAAAGCATGAAAAACTGCATATCCTCCACATATAATTTATAGCCAACACCAAGTCCAGCAAGCAGTCTAAATAAATGTGTTAAATGTTGAATAGTGCTGCGCAGTAGGCTGAGCCCTGTGGAATGCTAGTTGAAATAGTGCGTTGTAGAGGTGTTGTTGTGTGCGGTCAGTGAGATAGGAGGAGAACCAAGCAGGTACCTTGCCATTAATTAATTAATTTATTTATTAAAGGCTTTTATATACCTACTTTCTTGATACCAATCAAATCAACTCGGTTTACATTGAACTAAGCAGAAAACAATTAACCAATCAACAAGAGAGAAGGAGCATAAAAGTTACATTATAACAAGGATGCCTTAACTTGGAGTAAGAAATAAAGCGGGGGAGAACGGAATAAATAGATAAATACTATATACAAAAGAGGGGGGCAAGGAGCCAACCTCTTTAATAGATACTATGCATGACAATATGGATAAATGTGTGTACATAAGTGGGTGATGGAACAATTCTTGATCAGGCAATGGGGTCTGTGGTGGGGAAGGCTTGGCTGAACAGCCATGTCTTTAGTTTCTTTTTAAAAGTTATTAGACAGGTCTCCAGTCTGAGATCCGGAGGCATGGCGTCCCAAATGTATTAATACCTAACACACCTAAATGTGAAAAGAAGATGAAGGTTCTCCATATCAAAAGCAGTGGAAATATCAAGACATAGCATCATATATGCAGTACTAATAACAAAGCCCCAAATGATAGTATCAAGGGTAGATAGTAAAAGTGTCTTAGTATAAAGCTGTTTCCTAAAACCAAATGTTATACCCATCGGTCACAGACGGCTGCGGCCACGTGTACTTACTTCCTGCACTGCTCTCCTGCCCTCCCCGGGGCTGCTCGTGACTCGGGCCAGCGTTCAACGCCGCTGGGACTCCTCAAGGGGGCCTGGATGCCGCCGCCATCCTCCTCGACTTCGGGCCTTGCTAGGTGCACGCGCACCACCGGGCCCTCCTTTGAAGCCTCCCCGGTGGGAACCTCGGGGGCGTCTCCGGATGATGAAGTCACCAGATAGGGTATTTAAACTCCACCTTCGCCCTCAGCCAGCGACTTGGCAACAAGTTCCGTACATCTTCGACTCCTGCCTACGTGTTCCTGAGACTAGGCTTCGTGCCTTGGACTTAGACCCTGTCTGGTACCCGCTCCTCGGGGGCCAGTGTACGCTTAGGGAACTTGCTCTCCTAGCCTACCCCGCTCCTCGGGCTGGCTCTGCATGTCCTGGGTTCTAACCTGCAAGGCCTCCCATCCCTCGGGACTTCTTCTGGGACACCGCTACTATCTGTGAGTTCTACAGTGGGGCTCCCCCGCTCCTCGGGGTTGCAGCTGCAGCCTGAACAAGACTGCTCGCATCTCCCTCTCCTTGGGACCACGCCTTCGTGTTTATTGAGTGATTACCAGAGCTTCCCCGCTCCTCAGGGTCGCGTCTGAGTGCTACATCGAGACTGTCTGTACTTCCCCGCTCTACGGGGCTGTGCTACGTCATCACTAGAGGCTCAATCTTGGACTTCCCTGTCCAGAGAGTTGGCCTATGGCACCCGCTATGCTGTGCAGCTCCTCCCTTCGGGGTTGTCCTCCGGATTACCATCTGATTGGTCACTCGCTCCTCCCGCTCTGCGGTCTGTCTGGCACCTCTCCCCTCGGGGTCCCTGCCCAGGTACTACCTCCAGCCTACTGGCTACTTGGGGCCTCTTCATTGCTTTCGCCCAGAGCTCCTCGCTGTCTCTGACCTCGCCTCCCGACGGTGCGGACCTGTGGGGACCCTTCGCACAGGTAGCCAAAACTCGCATCTCGGGCCAAGGGCCCACTTACCCACAAATCATAACACCAAATTGTTAATTATTAACAGCTTAATATGTCAGTATATAAGAAATTCATTTCTTTTACTAAATGAATCCCAATCTAACTTTTTTTAGACATGTGTTCAGCACAGAAAATGGCACAGGGTTAGTTATACTTGCTGAATCTAATGAAATAAGGAATTATCGAGGTCAATATTCAGCAGTGTGGTGAGTGGACAATTTATCCAACACATTTGAGTTCTTAAATTCATGATGATATCCCTATCTATTAAGAAGTTCTTAATGTGCTATTTCATTATGCATAGATTCTATTATACTTATGAATTATTGTTTATGTGCGATCGTGGTAGTGATGATGAGGGGTGGTGAGCGATAACTATGTTTTTATTGTACCCTGCCCTGAACCATAGATGGGCAGGTAATAAATATTTTAAATAAAAAAAAATATATATAACAGGCACCTGGTAAATATGTATCTAGCATTATCAACTTTGTGCAAATTGAATATTTTGCAGTACATTTAAATCAGTAAGGGATCATGCAGTGCCACATGAATTATGAGAGGATTTCTTTTCAGACTAACACAAATTAGAACTCTATATTAGATTGAAAGACTATTTTGAAACTAAGGGAGGGGTCATTTTTCAAAGCGTTCGTACGCGAAAAGAGGCAGCATCAAGGCTGGAACAGGAGGAGTCGGGGGCGGCACCGGGGTGGACGCCGCGAAGACAGCGTGGACAGCGAAAAGGTAAGGAGCCTTTTCGCTGCCTATTTCACGCCCAATAGCCCCAATAGCGCAGGCCCGCCCTCCCCTCCCCCACCCCTCTGTACCGTGCGATTCACGAAGCTGCAGTAGGTTAGAAAATCTAGGCCCAAGAGAGCAAAAGAGAAACAGCACAATTTTTCAACTATGCAAGCATTTAGAACAACAGGTCAATAAATAAACAAAGGTTAGTTTTAAGGGTAAACCTGAAAAGTAATGATGCTAAGGACTGTAACACAGAAATAGGTTTCAGTCTCATACTTACATGATATTTGTTTTCTATGATTTGATTTTTAGACATAAAGTTTAGTCTTCATACATGATATGTTCTGATATATGTTTGAGATGTATTATGAATGTGTGACATTTTGTTATGGTTGAGGATGCAGATCTGACATTTCACTTTATCTGTTGTATTATATGTATGTTCGATATTTTATTATGTCTGTTGTAAACCACCGTGATCTATGTAACTTTGCGGTTAAGAAATGATTTCAATAAATAAATAAACAAATAAATAAACAAATAAATAAATAAGGAGAGGAGGAAAGAGGAGAGACTGAGTTCATGAGAACATAAGAAATTGCCATACTGGGTCAGACCAAGGGTCCATCAAGCCCAGCATCCTGTTTCCAACAGAGGCCAAAACCAGGCCACAAGAACCTGGCAATTACCCAAACACTAAGAAGATCCCATGCTACTGATGCAATTAATAGCAGTGGCTATTCAGCACTGAGAAGTAGACTATAGGAACATGATTTATAGTCTTCAAAGGAATAAATAAATAGGATTCAGCTTTATTATTATATTTTTTTGATGTTTGACTGAATTGTGGTCAATCAAGTCAATAAACTAAACTAAATGCAAGAAAAACATATTAAAATAGATCAACACAGATTCTGCAAAATAGAACTGGAAACAGTTACACATCTAATCTCTGGGCATGGCATGCTGATGTCAAAAGGCCTGTATGGAAAGCACAACAAGTTAGCATGGCTCATCTACTGGAAACTTCAAATATTATATCACTGTTGTACCAGAAAAACCCTGGGATCCCAACTGTGACAGAATCGTAGAAGGGTCACCAAGCAGTGTGGTAGAAGTTTCTGGAGGGCTCCAGCATTCCAGGTTCATTAAGGAGTATGCTCAAAGGATTCCTGCTCTCTAATAGTTTATCCAGAGGACAGAGACCTGTGGTATTGCAGAGCTCATGCACTTTACAGGGTTGGTGCACTCTGCATATGCCCTTCCTGTTGAGGAGGGGGGAAAGGGGAATTAGGAAGTGGTGTTTGCAGGGATGAAGCAATGGTGTTTGACATAAGGTAGCATTATAGGAGGTACATGCCCCCTAAGGGGGGGATTGATATTTAATGAAAGGTTATTTAAGATGCTGTTCTAGGCATCTTGAGGGGGGGGGAAGAATTGAAACTGGATTTTGGGAGCGCAAGAACTCCTAATACAGAGGTGATTGCTGCAAGGATTCCTATAGCCATTCAGAAGGAGGGCCCTGAAGTCAAAGTCATCGGCTTTGGACCGTTGTGCTGAAAAATAGTGGAATATAAGTTTTATAAATAAATAAATTATAATAAATACTGCCTTTGCTATGGAAGCTACAGGACAGAATTTTTGACCCATGCTACCCAGAAGACCTTGGGGGTAAGTGGGATGTTGGTGTGATTTCTTCCTGAAAGAAAAGGCAGAAAAAGGTTTCTGCTGATTTTGTTTGAGCTTTCTGGGCTTTATCCTGAATTTCAACTGCAGATTTCTCCTGAGAAGAATTGCTTTAACTTTGAACTTCCAGTACATATTTTTTAGTTGGGACCAACAATTATTGTGGACATTGGACTCTGTTATAATTGGTAAGTCTTCCCTTGGGCTTCCCAGAGACTAATCTGATCCCCACTAGCAATCAGGGTTGCCAAATGTCCTGATATTTTCTGGACTGTACAGATTTTTGAGATGCTGTACTGAATAAAAAATGGAGGGCTAAAATGTTTGGAAATGTTCTGATGTTAGCCTTCCAGCTGCTTGTTGGCATCTGAGCCTCCCTGCGATTATACAATGATTGCAGTGTGGGCGTTGTTAGCTTCATTAAATTCATATGTTGGATACAGTTATTTTGTGTCACTTGCATAGACTTCAGTCCATGATTTAATCAGAGGCCTAAAATATTTACAAAACAGTAGTTTGGCCCCTGTACCAGTAAAAGAAAACTTTTTCAAAGTTAAGAATTTTCAGAAGTAGTGGTCAAAATATTAGGCTACAAAGGTTAGAGTTACGAGTAACATTAGAAAATATTTCTTCACGGAAAGGGTGGTGGATGAATTGAATGATCTTCTAATTTAGGAGATGGAAGCAAAACCAATAACATTTCCAGAAAGCATGGGATACTTACAGTGTTATGTTTGCTGGCTCATGGGCGGCCCCTTGAGCTGGCTCACTCACTCAGCACCTCCAGTCCCACCAATATCCTCCTTTTTGCAGCCGGACACCACCAACATTGATTACTGGGACTTCCCCCTAGTTGCACGCATATGGTGCGCGCCAACCTATGAAAGACCCACAGCAGGAACAGCAGTTATCTGCGCTTTCAGATGACGTCAAATGGCCAAGTATTTAAACCCTGGTGGTGCAATCCAGCAACAAGTCACCTACCTAGCACTGTCAGTAGCTGTTCTGTCACCTCTCCAGATTTACAGTGCCTTGCCTTCATCATTTCAGCCTCATCCAGCCTGTCTTGGCCTCTCCAGCCTTGCCTTCATCTCATCTCTTCAGCCTCATCCAGCCTGTCTTCACCTCTCCTGCCTTGCCCAGCCTTGCCTTCATCTCGTCACCTTTACCCAGTCTTGATTTCGTCTCTTGAGCCTTGCATCATCCTCACCCAGCCTACCATCTTCTCTTGCTCCGACACATACCTGATATTATCCTTGCCTGCACCTGCCTCTGACCTCAGCCTGACCCCACATCTACTCTTCTGCCTGCACCCCAGAGACCTCCACCTAAGACCCGCTGGCTCCCAGAAACCAAAGGCTCAACTGGAGGGGAAAGGGGTTGCTATAGGTGAAGCTCCAGTTCAGTCTCTGCTCTGCCACTTGGTGGTGAGGACCTACAGAGCCTTCTGTTTAGATTGTGTCAATCTCACCTGAACATAAGGATCCATAATCCTAACATACAGAGAATCATTAAATGCAAAGAAGTGAAGGAAAGTCAGAGATCATTTGGGGTCTGTGGCACTGTTGCAGGAAATAAACTACTGGACTAGTTATAGTCTTCTATGTTTGTGTTTTTTTCTATAGGTAAAGAGTGTCAATAAGTCGCATGTGCATACATTCCATCAGCAAACATATTAAACATAAACAGCATTTCCAAATGTTTGGAAATTTGATGGTTGAAAGTTGGCAAACCTACTGGAGATCCTTAAAGAACCCCGATTGCTTCCAGAGCTACAGCAGTGCAAACAAACCCCCTTCTGCAACCTCTGAATATGACCACAAAGAAAAGAGGGTTACATAGAGAATAAAGAAGTTATAATCACCTGGAACATTCTCATTCTAGCTGATTTTAAGCTTGATGAAAGACAATCAGACAGTGCGGTGAAAGAGGAAAAACATAAGAATAGCATGGCTAACAAAAGTGTCAGTTCTAGAAGACTACTGCATATAATGCATAGAGAGAGAAAATATCCTCTATTGCCAAATTATGCAAAAAGGTACAGAAATTGCCCAGATGAGCACTATTGGCTTGATTAAAATAAACTTTCAAGCACAACTTGATATGTTGTCTCTCTCTCTCTCTCTCTATATATATATATATACACATATTACATTTTGTGAACTTAATGCAAATATTGTTGCAAGCACTAACAGTAAATGCAACATTCCCT
The DNA here is from genome assembly GCF_901001135.1 of Rhinatrema bivittatum. Taxonomy (NCBI): domain Eukaryota; kingdom Metazoa; phylum Chordata; class Amphibia; order Gymnophiona; family Rhinatrematidae; genus Rhinatrema; species Rhinatrema bivittatum. Next base: position 338,663,267 of record NC_042620.1, on the reverse strand, counting down.
GGTTTACAAGTGAGGTTCACTCCTGTCCTGATGTGCATAAAACAAACTGATTTGGAGACATTGCACAAAATAATGCCTGTTGCTTTCTGGGATAACTTGTTCTTCAAACAAGTTCAGAAAAACTCTAGAAATTGGGACAGTATATCCCATAATCATTAAAACACTCAATTGTGACAATTATTTTTTTAACAAATTAGGGGTAGACTTTCAAAGCAGTGCTCACGCATATGGACACACCGGATTTTAAAATCTGTGCATGCATGTGCAGGCAAAGCGCGGGGGGAGGGGGCAAATATTTGTAAAATACGCACGGCGACGCAATCAGGCCTCCCCAGTTCCCTCCCAGTCCACTGCAAATTAAGAAGCAGACTTGTAGGGAACTTCTCTACTCACCTACCTACACTTCCCTTCCTCTTCCCTGCTCTTCCCCACCCCCTAAACCTAACCTACTTTTCCACGCATGTTATAAAATCGGGTGTAGATTTGTTCGCACCGGGTTGGGCGAACAAATCTACGCCCGCGCACATGTTATAAAATCTGGCCCTTAGTCTTTAAGATGCCTATTATGTCTATACATTCATTTCGTTCCAGTTTTATTTTTTAGGCTTCTGGTATGTGCATACGGAGAAGTAAATTCAAGTTTTTAAAAAATCTCTAATCACAGCCTGCTTTTCATTAGCAGTCGATTCAGCTAATTTTGAAGCATTAGTATTTGTCTACTCTTCATTTGAATCCGCCTGAGCTATCTGAGCTTTTATTTGGACCTCTCTATCAGGAGATTCTGACTATTTTGTTTTAACAGTTTCCTTTAAAAGATACCTCGATCCAAACAATGCGCTTCTGAGTGATGGCTGCCTTTACTCAATAAACTAGTTTAACAGCTGCACTGTCTTAAAGCCCATGCTATCAGATTAGGCTTCCCCTTCCCCAGAATGTTCCCCAGTGCCTAAGAAGTCTTAAAACCCTCCCCTATGCACCATTGTCTCAACCATGCATTGAGATTCCAGAACTCAGCCCACTTCTACAGTCATCTACTTGAAACAGAGAATGCTACTCTGCAGGCTCTGGATTGCAATGTCATACCTGTAAGCCTACATTTTGCTTCCAGAAGCTTTCTCCTGCACTTTCCACCACAGTGGGCTTCTCCTGAGCACTCACTAAAATTCAATCTAGGTGATGCATGAGGTCCGTTATCTTCATACCAGGCAGGCAAGTTGCCAAGTGATCCTTATGCCCACCAGTTTTACTGCTTTAGTTATATGGTTTTTCTCTGTATACGACCTTATAGTTCTTGACTTTCTCCTTGAAGAAACCATTTCCAAAAATTTAAAATACCCTCTCATTGTATTCCTTATCATTTTTTTTTAAGTTAATAGCATTATAGACGGTCATCTGAGCAAGTACCACAGGGTGCAGAGGTTGCCGATTTAAAATTGCTTTCGAGACATGAAACGGTTGTCGTTTTCGAAATCTCAAGAATTAGGGGAGGAGGATGACTAGAATAGCTGTCATGGGAGCCGGATATAAATGCTTGGCTTTCAAAAGGAATGCATTGTCCTTTTTTTTATGGTCTCTGTCAGCAACTATCAGGACCGGAAAACAATTAGTATAGCTGGCATAGGAGCCAATGTCAAAGCACAATTTCAAAAAAATGTTCTGCCAAGGTAGCTGTCAGCATTAGGCATGAGAGAAAAACAATTGGCAGAGAAGGCTGCTATATTTTGACAGATAAGAGTCTGCCAAAGCGGAACTACTCTGATTTGATGCTGCATCTGGTATAGAAGTTTAACTTCCAAGCATAACTACAGAAATGTAAGAATGCTATAAAATGTGCTATTCTCTTTCATCTTTCAGTCACTAATTGTTTAATAAATGCCAAGCATAGGTTATTTGTTTTACAAATGCGAAGTATTTAAAATGTTTCCTTTTTTACAATAGCATTCAACTAACAATAGAGTAACAGGGCAAGATCGTATGAGAAGACATTTTCCAAGCACAGCCCTTCCTTACGTATTTGTTTCCTTAGTGGGTGGGAGATTGCCCATAAGGAGCAAGAAATGGTTTTGTAGTCATTAGAGGCACTTCTCTGATCCTTACCCTGATCATTAATCTTTGTGACCCTCCCCCAGTACAAAGGGAGCGTGTTCACCCTTCACATACAGGGCACGTAAAATGTTGGAAGGCATTGGGGAGGCCTCCTAGACCCATTCGACTGTGTGTTGGCGCAGGTCTTACGTTAAATGAGATTTCTTTTTCTACAGTACATCATTTTTTTTCTGTCTTCTGATATTTTACAAGTTTTTAATACAAAGGATTTAACGCAATATGGAGGTGCAACGCCCCCCCAGACCGCCCACATGCCCCTGAACATGCCCCCCGAGCCGACACCACGCCCCCTGGCCACGCCCCCGACAGCCCCTTTTTGCAAGCCCCGGGACTTACGCGCGTCCCGGGGCTTGCGCGCGCCGCCGAGCCTATGCAAAATAGGCTCGGCATGCGCAGGGTCATTTTAAAAGGGTTACACGCGTACCTTATGTGCGCAACCCTTTTAAAATCCGGCCCTCTGCATTTGCTGTCCGCAATGTGGCATGTACTACCTGATCTTTGATGTTTCTGCTTCGTTGGTAAGAAAAAAGAGGTAAGTCAGAAAAAATGCCCATATGTAATTGCAGGATATGCCAGTGACATTTGATACTTTGAGCTATGAGATATGATTTATCTGTGTGTTGTAAAACACAGACATCCGTAGCTACACTTCATCTCGACTGGTATTCCAAAAAAGCTGAATGGGTGAGTGCAAGGCGAGTTTGTATGCTTTGCGTATCACTGCATATGGATATGCTCATTCGAAAAATCTTTTTGCCATCTCATGTGCTTGAGATTTGAATTCATTGTTAGTGGAACATAATCTCCGTATTCTGAAAAATTGACTAACTTATAAGCATTTTTAAAGACTTTGGGGTGGAAGCTATGATACCTCCAAAGGTTATTATGCTCAAATCAATTTGCGATGTACAGTCATGTTCAGAATATTGTCCTGCTTACTGTTTAAAATGTTCAAAAAGAACATAAGAACATAAGAAAATGCCATACTGGGTCAGACCAAGGGTCCATCAAGCCCAGCATCCTGTTTCCAACAGTGGCCAATCCAGGCCATAAGAACCTGGCAAGTACCCAAAAACTAAGTCTATTCCATGTAACCAATGCTAATGGCAGTGGCTATTCTCTAAGTGAACTTAATAGCAGGTAATGGACTTCTCCTCCAAGAACTTATCCAATCCTTTTTTAAACACAGCTATACTAACTGCACGAACCACATTCTCTGGCAACAAATTCCAGTGTTTAATTGTGCGTTGAGTAAAAAGAACTTTCTCCGATTAGTTTTAAATGTGCCCCATGCTAACTTCATGGAGTGTCCCCTAGTCTTTCTACTATCCGAAAGAGTAAATAACCGATTCACATCTACCCGTTCTAGACCTCTCATGATTTTAAACACCTCTATCATATCTCCCCTCAGTCGTCTCTTCTCCAAGCTGAAAAGTCCTAACCTCTTTAGTCTTTCCTCATAGGGGAGTTGTTCCATTCCCCTTATCATTTTGGTAGCCCTTCTCTGTACCTTCTCCATCGCAATTATATCTTTTTTGAGATGCGGCGACCAGAATTGTACATAGTATTCAAGGTGCGGTCTCACCATGGAGCGATACAGAGGCATTATGACATTTTCCGTTTTATTCATCATTCCTTTTCTAATAATTCCCAACATTCTGTTTGCTTTTTTGACTGCCGCAGCACACTGAACCGACGATTTCAATGTGTTATCCACTATGACACCTAGATCTCTTTCTTGAGTTGTAGCACCTAATATGGAACCCAACATCGTGTAATTATAGCATGGGTTATTTTTCCCTATATGCATCACCTTGCACTTATCCACATTAAATTTCATCTGCCATTTGGATGCCCAATTTTCCAGTCTCACAAGGTCTTCCTGCAATTTATCACAATCTGCTTGTGATTTAACTACTCTGAACAATTTTGTGTCATCTGCAAATTTGATTATCTCACTCGTCGTATTTGTTTTGAACTATATTGAAAAGTAAATTTCAAATGGGGATCAATAGTATTGACCCATACCAAAAAATTCTTCCATATTTGTTCGTCAGATACCCAATAAAACAACAAGTTGTCTATATACCTAATCCAGAAAACAATCTGTTTAAGTCACGGTGAAGTGTAAATGTGTTGACGTTCTAAGCGATCCGTAACTAGATTTGCTATAGATGGAGCTGCTGACGACCCCCATTACGATCCCATGTATTTGCAAGTAAAAAATACCATCAAATTTGAAATAATTATGTTTCAACACTAATTCAGCAATATGGAGCATAAACAAAACTGGTATTCTTTTTCCTGACTGATTTGTTAAAGTTTCATCTATAATATCCAGTGCTACTTCTTGTGCTACATTGGTATATAATGATACCACGTCCATGGATACCATGAAAACCGACCTCAAGTAAAAAAAGATGCAGTAGTACAAGATACTACTCAAGTACTCAACAAAATAGCAAATGAGGAGCTTCCAGTACAATTGGCTTTCATGGTATCTGTGGACTTGGCATCATTATATACCAATGTAGCCTAAGAAATAGCACTGGATATTAGGGATGTGCAGAGCAAAATTTTATGTTCATATTTTTTATGTCCGAAAGGGGGTCCCACTTGCGGCCAATATGGACATAAAAAAAATCCAATGAGTTGGGTATATGTACATATGTGCAAAAAAAAAAAATTTAAACCCCCTCACCCTCCTTAATCCCCCCCCCAGACTTACCACAACTCCCTGGTGATCGAGCGAGGAGTGAGGACGTCATTTCTGCAATCCTTGGCGAGAAGCATGTGACGTCGGTGGCACGTCGAGTGACGCGGCGTCACGTGATTCCCGGCGAGTTCGCGCCGGACGGCTCGTTCGGCCCAAAAAGAACTTTTGGCCAGCTTGGGGGGGCCTCCTGACCCCCCCAAGCTGGCCAAAAGTTCTTTTTGGGCCGAACGAGCCGTCCGGCACGAACTTGCCGGGAATCACGTGACGCAGCGTCTGAGTGACGCGGCGCCACGTGATTCCCGGCTCGTTCGCGCCGGACGGCTCGTTCGGCCCAAAAAGAACTTTTGGCCAGCTTGGGGGGGCCTCCTGACCCCCCCAAGCTGGCCAAAAGTTCTTTTTGGGCCGAACGAGCCATCCGGCGCGAACGAGCCGGGAATCACGTGACGCCGGCGTCACTCGACGTGCCGCCGTCACATGCTTCTCGCCAAGGATTGCAGAAATGGCGTCCTCACTCCGCTCCATCACCATGGAGTTGTGGTAAGTCGGGGGGGGGGGGTTAAGGAGGGTGAGGGGGTTTATATTTTTATTTTGGCTCAACAATCGCGATTTCCCACATATCGAACATATCTATGTTCGATATGTGGGAAATCCGATCGTTTATGTCGAATCAATTTTTTAAGTAAAAAAAAAAAATGAGTTGCGTTTCACTAATGCGGTCAATCCGAATGCACACCCCTACTGGATATTATAGCCGAAACTTTAACAAACCAGTCAGGAAAAAGAATACCAGTTTCGTTTGTGCTCGGTATTCTATATGAGGTCTCCATTCACAAGGAAAAATAGATGTTTCCTTTAAATGTGATGTTTTTCTGGTAGAATATTTTTACATCATATTGGCAGTTTTTTGAGAAATAATCCATTTGGTTAAGGCACCATGTGATGTTTTTCATTCCCATAAAAAAGGAAGCCTTACAGTTTCATTCTGGCCAGGCTCTAGGTGCAAATCTAAAATTGTTGAGTAGGCTCGGCGGCGCGCGCAAGCCCCGGGACGCGTACCGGGGGGGCATGTCAGGGGGCGTGTCGTGGCCGGCGCATCATCGGGGGCATTCCAGGGGCGTGGCCACAGCCTCCGGACCAGCTCCCAGACCGGACCCTGACGCACCGGCGGCTGGCCCAACGCGCGCAAGTTACGCCTGCTTTGAGCAGGCATAACTTGTACAACAAAGGTAGGGGGGGTTTAGATAGGGCCGGGGGAGTGGGTTAGGTAGGGGAAGGGAGGGGAAGGTGGATGGATGCCGAAGGAAAGTTCGGAGTGGCCTCAGAGGGAACGGAGGCAGGCTGCGCGGCTCAGCGCGCAGGCTGCCGATTTTGGGCAGCCTTGCGCGCGCCGACCCCGGATTTTAATGGATATGCGTGGCTACGCGCGTATCTATTGAAATCCCGCGTACTCTTGTTCGCGCTTGGTGCGCGAACAAAAGTACGCATGTGCTCTAATTTATAAAATCTACCCCATAGTGTTATCTGAGAACATGTGCCCAGGTTTCTTTAAACCTGCTCCACTGGACAGAGTTAGCCTAAAAACTCATTCTGCTAATATCGGAGTTAGCCAGATAAGTTTCCCAACTAAATTGTTCACACCCCAGAATGCCCTCATTAATCCTATTACTTATTTGGCTGTTTACCTGGATACTGATTTATGGTATCTGGCTAAAAGTTACCCAGATAAGATTAGGGGATATTGACAACATGGCATTTAGCTAAATAACTTGAGTTAACTGGCTTAAATACCTTTGAATATTGCCCTCTCACTGTCTTATTGTCTGACTTTCCATTGATTATCACTTCTCATTATTTTATTTTTCTCTTTTATCCAGTGTTTCTTCTGTTCGCTACGATGATGCACCTTGGTGACTCAGGTTTACCTGTTGGTCAATAGCTAGGAAGGAAAATAGCTTCTGCTATAGAATAATAGACCACAGTTTGCTGTTACCACTCAAGAAAGAGAGTCCAAAAGATTAATAGAATCCAAGGAATTATTAAGACATTGATTTACAAGCAAAATTCAAAATGTCATTACACAAATTCATTGCGAAGTTTTATGTAAAACTCTGGTCATGTCATCTAAAAAACGACAGAAAAGATTATCAGTACGAAACAACCTATCCACTAGCACTCCTCAGCTTAAAAAAGAGATAATCAAGGAGGATATTGTACAGTGATACAGGGAATACACTGTAAAATTAGAATAGGTATGGATAAGGTAAATATGATACTTATTATTCACCTTGAGGCTTATACAGCCTCAAGGTGAATAATACACAAGGAGAGTCTAATTTTCAGAGCTATATCTGTGGGCAATACTGTGCTTTATCTGCAGAAATGAGCTTTTTGAAAATGTCCCCTCCCCCCCCCATGTGTGGGTGAAAGAATACATATAGTGCCACTAAGTCCCGGGGCTTTCCCGGGGGGGAGGGGGGCGTGTCACGGCGGCGCGTCATCCGGGGATGGGGCTGTGGGCATGGTTCTGGCCCGGGGGCATTTCAGGGGCATGGCCGAGGCCTCCGAAACCTCTCCCGGACAGGGGAATCACCCGCCGGTCGGCCGGCGGGCGCGCGCATGTTACGCCTGCCTCAGACAAGCATAACTTTTCTAACAAAGGTGGGGGGGGGGGGGGTTTAGATAGGGCTGGAGGGTGGGTTAGGTAGGGGAAGGGAGGGGAAGGTGCGGGGGAGTGGAAGGAAAGTTCCCTCCGAGGCCGCTCCAATTTCGGAGCAGCCTCGGAGGGAACGGAGGCAGGCTGCCGATTTTGGGCAGCCTGGCGCGCGCCAATCCCGGATTTTTAAGGATACGTGCAGCTATGCACGTATCTATTAGTCCGGTGTACTCTTGTTTGCGCCTGGTGCGCGAACAAAAGTACACGCGGGCATACTTTTTTGAAATCTACCCCTAAGTGTACGTTTGTGTCAGTAATTTTCTTCAGAAATTTTTTAAACTGCAGATATGCAGCCAGACTGAAAATTACTCCTCTAAATGTTAGTGTGCAGGCCGAGGCCATTGAGTGCACACTCAATTTATCAGGCTATGCAGTAAAAGCCTAGTCTGCAGCTGTAAATGAGAGTCAGAAGGTGTTAGTGGATAATCACTAAAATGAATGCATATGTGCCTGTTTTAGTGAAGGAATGCATCGTCAACAAAGAACTAAATTGGTACAAGAAGCTCCCAACAGTTGAAGGATGACTGAAAAACATCATATCACCAAAGCTGTCACCACCGTTACTACTTCTATTAGAAAAGGAGTTTCAGAGAAACATGACAGTAGAAAAAGACCACAGGGCCTATCCAGTCTACCCATCCACCCAAATAATTCAGCTTTACAATTCCTATCTCCTCCCCCTTGTATTTTCCCCATGTTTTCTTGAATTCAGATACTGTCTTGCTCTCCAACAACTGAAGAGGAGGCTGTTCCATGCATCCATTACTTTCTCTGTAAAGAAATATTTCCTTAGATTACTCCTTAGTCTACTCCCTTTCATCCTCATCCCATGACTCCTCATTCTAGCATCTCCTTCATGGATACCTTGGACATATTTTAACATCTCTTCCATATCCCTCCTATCTCACCTTTCCTCTAAATATATATCATGTTTAGATATTTAAGTCTGAACCCATATGCTTTAAAATGAAGACCACTGACCATATTAGTAACCACCTTCTGAACCAACTCCAACAATTTTATATCCTTTTGAAATCTCCAGAATTGTACACAGTATTCCAAATGAGATCTCACCAGGCACCTCAACAGGGACAAGATGTATTCATGTGAATAATAATAGAGCCACACTAAATCCAATAATAAAATCTACCGGCGTATTCATAATAGTATATAATTTCAAACAAATAGATAACAACTGACAACTGGCATTCAACTATTATTGGACACTACGAAATATAATGTATAGTGGTTTTAAAGGGGAATGTATAGTGCATAAAGGGGAAATTAATGGCATGATTGTCATGATTACCATTGTTCTTGTTGTGGTTGATCCACTTTATATGATCTATGTCTTGAGCCAAAAAAGCAGTTTGAACATTCAGGCATTTCTTTCTAGGTCAATAATTTGTTTTATTTGACTGTAGGTCTAGGAATCTGAGGGCTGTCCCAGGCATTGTCATCCTGCTATTCTACCTCCACCACTTTGCCCCCACCCTTGATTCTCTGTTCTGATTGTGGGATACCGAGGGGTTTCCAATTTCCTCAAATTGTCTGCACAAGAAAGCATTGGGGATAAGGTCAGCCTTGACCACAGGCACTAAAGGGTGCTCATAAAGAGGATGGTCAGATGCCATTGCCATCCCTCCCGGGCATCTCTGGAATGGATGTAGCAGGGTTAGAAGGCTTCTTGGAGAAGATATGATTGCTGCAAGGTCAGGGTTAAAGGCATCTTGAGTGCAGAGTGACTGCAGCAGTAGGGAAAGACTCGGAGCTGGAGGGTATTAGTTAAAGGCAGCACCGTTTCCTCTAATTTTCTGACCACTGTTTGTGGCATATCTTTGCTGAAACTACTGATTCAGAGGAATCATGTGAGGGATTTGAAGACAGAGGAAAGGAATATTGAAAAGCTAATAGCCGAGGAGGGTTTGCAGAACTTAGTTACTAGTGTGATACCTGGTAAATGGCAGCAGGTGGATAGCAAGATGCAGAGGCAGTAAATATTCCTTCTGGGGCAAAGACCATCCTCAAAGATCAGCAGGCGGTTGAAAACATGAGCGGTGCCTCTGGCCTTTTACTTCCTGGTCTGTCTTAAACCCTAGTCCCAGCAGCAGCAGCATCCAAAGGTCCAGAGATGTAATCCCACAAGATGAGGTATGGAAGCACTTTACATTGATGGAGGATCACCATTTTGCAGAATGCAAGGACTGTCAAAACTCCATTAGTAGAGGAAAAGTAGAGGGCCATTTTTCAGTGGTCTGCTTCATTATCTGTAAAAACAACAATGTAAGATTCAGGAGACCCCCAGTTCTAGTTTGGGGATCCCGGTACTAGTTTGGGGAGGAACATGAGTACTGCATGGATGGTGGAAAAGTAGGCACGTTAGAGACTGATGACAAATCTATAATGGATAGGAAGACCAATGAGAATGCTGTTACAGTGCTCCAACCGGGCAAAGAAGGTAATGTGGAGTAAAAGTCAGCAGGTTTTGAATGTAAGAGAAAAATGTATCTGCTATATGAAACAAAAAAAAAACACATTCATTTTTCAAATTTATACAGAAATATGCTGAAATATTCTGACCTTAAGTACACATTAACTTGATATATTTAAAACATGCATTGTTCATAGAGATACAAGCATTTAAAATAAAATGCGGGCATGCTAAACTAAAAGAAATCTATTTCTGGGAATTTTTAGCTCCAGCATATCCATGACTCATCATAATTGTACCACCATTTACTTTAATTTAGGTATAATTGTTTTTACATTTTGAACTATACTAAAATGTGCAGTGCTGTTTTAGGTGGCAGTTGAGAAAGAAAAGACCAGGACTGGTAAAATGATTTTATGATTTTGGAGCTGACAAAAGAATGTAAAATTAGCCGATATTATCCTGACTAAAGAGAGCTTTGAAATGCTTAATGCATGTATGCTAAGCATAGCACATTCTTATTACATAGGCCCCAGTCAATGTGTTAAGTCAGGGGTAGGCAACTCATTCTGGAGTGCTCGAAATAGTTCTGGTTTTCAGAATATCCACAATGAATATGTATGAGGTATATTTGCATGCACTGTCTCCATTGTATGCAAATATTTATCATTGTGCATATATTTCATTATCGACAACCTGAACATCAGACTTGCTTGTAGTACTCTAGGACTTAAGTTGCATACCCCTGTGTTAAGGCCTTCTTCATGGCATTTGTGCATTTCTAAAAACTGTGAAAACCATGAAAATAGAATGATCCTTGCTGGCCACTTGACATCACCTTCTCTAGCCAGGACCAAGATAGATTAGTCATGTAGCTGACAAGCAGATCGTAGACAAAATGGGGTTTAAAGAGCAAGGTTAGTACTCAGCTAGCTGATGTCCATCCCTGTATTTGCCAATCTCAAAATTACTCAAAATGGCTGAGTGAAACAGAATCAAAGAATAAGTCAGACATGCATGTGTATTAGAAATGTGATTAGAAATACAATAAGAAAAAAAAATGTTATTGGCCTGCCGCAGGAAATTTTGTTTCCCGTGGTTCGGGCTGATTTCATTTACCTCCTCAAAACGAAGCCCGAAACCCACCCTGAATTACAACAGGGGTTGTAAAAAACCAAAAAAAACAACCCCAAACTCACCCCAAATTTAATTAATTGCAACTCCCCACCCTCCTGACCCCGCAAGACTTGCCCAACTGACCCCCCAAGACTTACTGAAAGTTCCTGGTGGTCTAGCAGGGGTCCCAGGAGTGATTTCCCACTCTCGGGCCGTCAGCTGCCAGTAATCAAAATGGTGCTGATGGCCCTTTACCCTTGCCGTGTAACAGGGACTATCGGTGCCATTGGCCGGCCTCAGTCACATGGTAGGAACAATGGACGGCTGGCGCCATCTTAAAAAATGGTACGGGCCATCCATTGCTCCTACCATGTGACAGGGGCGGACCAATGGCACCGATAGCCCGTCACATGGTAAGGGCAAAGGGACATTGGCGCCATTTTGATTAGTGGCAGCCGAAGGCCCGAGAGGGGAAGGAGATCACTCCCGGGACCCTGCTGGACCACCAGGGACTTTCAGTAAGTCTTGGGGGAGGGGTGGGGGGTCTGGAGGGTGGGGGTTGCAATTAATTAAATTTGAAGGGTTGGGGTGGGTTTAGGGTTTTTTTTTATGTGCCCTTACTCCCCCCCCCCCCCCCCGAAATACAATAAGAAAACCACATGAGATTTCGTGGGTTTTCTTATCGTTTCGTCGCCCTCCCGAAACTCAACGAAATAGGAAATATCATCTCTATTTCCTATTTCGTCGCAAACAAATACACATCCCTAATGTGTATATCCTGGGGGGGGAGGGGAAGGTGGCCACATCCAGCAGCCACTCTTGTGTAGCCATATCATTACTCTTGCTCTTCTGTTTATGAGTCATCATTGGGGAAACTACTCCTAGCTGTCCCTAACTTGAGAAGAGGGCCTCTCCTGCCTTGTGTGAATCCCCTGGCCAGTGACTTCAGGCATGAGTGGCCACATGTCAAATTGCCTGCAGCAAAATGGGAGTAAAACTGCTTCTGTGCACATCACATACCACTTGTACATTTAGGGAATGGAACATAAGAGCAGAACAATTGCTATGCTGGGTCCGACCTATAGTTCATTGGACCCAGAAACCTGTCCCCAACCGTGCTCTACCTGGAAGTACCTAGAAGATTCCTTATCCAGAAGTGTTTATGCTTGTAGTAGGCTTCTTCTCATTTAGGAGATGTATGTATGTATTTATTTGCTTATTCTGTATATTCTACGATTATATTCTGCCTTTCAAAAATTCAAAGGCAACTATTTTAAAAAATACAAAGAAAAACAATAAGAGTAAAGATGCAAAACTTATTCAAACAATGCGTGTTCCACGGGCAACAGATCAGTAAGCTATCTTAAAATAGATGCTAGGGCTTGCATATGACCGGAACAATTAACAGCTTCTTTAAAAACCCATCTCTTTTTCAGCTTCCTGAACTTCCAGAAGCTATTATCTAACCAGCCAGGCAAAAGTAACATATTTCAAAAGATGCCGCAGCACACATAAAAGCTCCGTTAAGAAAGCTTCCTTCAAAGAAGGTACCACAAGTCGTGCTTTGTGCTGAGAGCTCAAAGGATGAGAGGTAATGTAAGGAGCTAATCAGGAATGAAAATATGTGGGACCACGGCCTTTTGAAGCCTTAAGGACCAAATAAATAATCTTAAATTTAGATCTCAAAAAGTATAGGAAGCCAATGGCAATTGCATAACAGGGGGGCAATATGCTTGCTATGCTGTCAGCCTGCGACCATTTGTGCTGCAGTATCCTGAATTAACCGGAACTGTAGCTCACTCGCAGGTAACCTTACAGTATCAGGTCAATACAGTAAAGTGCGGCCGCGGTTACCCTGCTCCTAACCCGCTTTCTACCCACTTTTCGGCCGTGTTAGCCCTTCCTGCGATACGCAATCCCCTTTAACCTACTCTTACCGCGTCCTTAAATCACCGGGTAAATGATCGAATTAAACGATCGTTTAACCTGCTAACTTACCCCCTACCCTTACCCCTGTGTTAGAGGCAGGGGTAAGGGTAGGCGGCAAACTTTCCCCCAGCCCCCGCTCACCTGCCCTGGCTGCGTCCATGGCTGCTGGTCTCCGGGGCGGCCCCAGTCCTCTCCCCTCCTCCCGAAGCAACGGAAGCGGAAAAAAGCGAAAAAGCGAAAAAAAAAAGCGAAAAAAAAAGTTGCAGATTTTCAGATTGGACTCTATCCAGCCTTTCGGTCTAAGGGCAGAAATTACCAGTAAATGACGTACTGTAATACACAGGGATATGTGTTTGTTTTCAACAATTCTCAGTCCATATTCTGTAATTACAATGCCTATCAGAACAAATCTCCAAGTTTCAGTAATATTACCTGACTTGGGGGCCAATCCTAAAAAGAAAAAAACATATTTTGCTAACTTTGCACTGGGCTGTCTACCAACAGGATTGTGAAGAAAGACTTGACACCGCCCCCTTTTAAGACAAGGGACCACATGGTGTATTGCCACCATTCACATCGCATGGTGAATGGATAAAGGGCCAATCAAAGTCATGCTATTTTGGGCAGGAAATTCAAAGAATGGAGGACTCAAAAATCAATCCAGTATTTTGAAAGGATTGCATCCAGTTAAGTGTTTCTCCATCATGTTTGCATTTTATTTTTACCACCAAGTGAATTTGTATTTACACTGGGGCTTTTGAAGAAAAAAAAATCCACAAGTGTATGATGTTTGGAAACTTAAAAAGGTTAAGGAGCTTTGATTTAAAAAACACAGGTTGCGCTGGATAACAATTGCTTGGTTTGAGCACTGCAATATTTGATTGCCAGTAATTACTAACTTACTACAGCTTCTCTCAGTGTACCATGTTTTGTTCTGTTGACATCGTATTTACCTGGTGATTTTTCTGGTAATTTTTGATTCAGACGTACAGAAGAGTTTTGGATGAGTGCTGACTCCCTTCACCCCGAAGGCTGAGCAAGCTGCTGCCATGGGATCTTCAGGCTCTGCTAGCCCGAATAATCAAAGCTGGGCTCACAAAAGGAATCCAGCTTAGCAGCACAGAACACTGACAGGGCCATCAGGGCAGATCATAACATTTAAACCAAATTAAACCTCCCACCCCCTACACCTTTGATTCATAGGGAGTTGAATATAATCCACCTCTTACAATCCTAAATGTAGGTTGTAAATTTAATGAGGACTGCAATTAATAAGCTGTGTGGGTTGATCAGGAGTCATCATCAGAACAAGACACATCATGTAAGATAAGATGTGGGAGGCCTAGAGCATACTGCACTCAGTCAGTGGGCCGTAGTTTATCATAGGAAGAGTAGAATCCATTGGCATTCTACGCAACGTGTATTCACAGGACATTTGAGGGAAGTCTCTGTATTACTAAATGCAATCATTTCTGTGACGTATCAAAATTACTGATTTCACACTAAGAATAAACCAGCAATCATTTATTTTCAATTTCTCATAATCCCAGAATAAAAAAAAAAACCATTTTCAGCCGTAATCCATTGTAAATTCATGTACTGCCCTCAGCCACCCGCACAACAGATCAAATGCATGGTACATGAATGTTTTTTTAGTGTGCATACTCATTTTCAAAGTGAAAGTGACTATCAAACAAAAGAGCGCTTTTAGGACTGAGCAATTTCGAATTGTTAATCTGTTTAAATGCACTTAGATTGCTTTAAAGCTACCAGGAAGTTTATTTTTGAAAATTACCATAAAGTTTGCTTGCTAGAAGTGCCCATGTACTTTGCAAATATGTGGGCTAGTTGAAAATTGCCCCCTATACATAACAACTGAAAGAACACATATAACTTGAAGAGTAGACTCAGGGGAGTAGATTTTAAGAGGCCACATGACTGTAGTAAACTAGATAAGAAATATATGCTGGTTAGCATATGAACTGGCTATAAGAATACATTTTTCATTTATAAATTTAGCTCAAATAAAATTGCACCAAGGACATGAAGCTCAAAACACTTGTCTACATTTCACTATAACACTGTTGCATGGATATATATATCTGGTCACAAAAGCAGTTCAACTCCATCAATTGGGAAGCCAGGATAAACATTAAATATTTATGGTGCCAAAGACATTTTCTATATTGATAAGAAAATAAAAATGAATGTAATATTGGAGTTATGGATATGCCCAAGGTATGTTGTAACCAGAAAAAAATGAAGTGAGCATGCACACGTCATATATTATTGGTAAGAACAAAAGGCCTCTCGTATTATTCATTAATAGAGAAAATGGGTGAGAAAGGGGCACAGTGAGCATTTAAAAACAACTTTTGAATTAGATGCGTTGGCCCGTGTTAAGAAAAGAGAAACTGAAACAGGGAAACCTGACAGCAAAGATAGATCAGATGGCCTATCTAATTTTCCCCCATACAGGGAAGGTTGCTAAGTTTTATGTAATAAAGTAAATATGAAAAGGATTAATGTAAGCTGGCTTTCACATTTTTAAGCAGATGTAAAAATGCTCTAAAATGTTAAAGTAGCTCCTTTAGGGACTAATGAGCTGGGTGGCTGCATCGATTCTCCAGCCTGGAATTAAGTCAGCCTAAAAAAAACAGGCTGCAAGCTACTGCAAGTGAATAAAAAACACGTGTTACCGAGATATGCATGTGTTTGAAACAACATGGGGCATGTAAAATATTCCCTTTTCCTTTTATTTTTAAAACAAAATAAAATAAAAACAAACTTTAGTTGTTGTTGGTTTTTGTTTTTTTTTTTGTTATTGATTTAATTAAAAAAAAAAAAAAATCGCCACAGACCAAAATAAAAAATAAAAGCATCCTCGCATCAACCCACGGATCCCTCCTGACCTCTCTTTCTTCATGGGGCAGGCGTGATCCCCGATAGCTCCTGCCTCACTGTTTGCATGCTTAGAAATGGTGAGGGCAGACCTACGCTGACACCTCTGGAAGCCTCGCATGCCGAGAGAAGGGTCAGGCTGTCAGGACAGTGGCTTCCCCCCTTGACCCCCCTGTCTTCTATCAGGAATGTGGACGAAAGGAGTGTTTGAAGGCTTTCTCGTTGAAGCTCCCGGATCTGAGCTGTCAGGGACTCCATTGTCTCGTCCCCTCATCCACCTGCTCTCATTATAATGGATGGAAAAGGAGCCTCACGCTAGTTCTGAGTAGGAGGTCAATCTTCTGAAGCAAGGTTAGCACTGTCAGTCCCTTCAGCTGCTTCCCATCCACTCATAATTAACATTAAACAAGAGTGCATAGGTTACAAACAGCTAAGGAGACCCTATTGACACAAACATCCTAAAGTCTACTATTACAAGTACACTAATGAGTAATTGAAGGGCCTTGCCCTCTCTGATTAAATACCAGCTATAGAGGTGAAGAGCTAAGGCCACTGAAGGCTTTAGATAATGATTTAATCATCCACACCCGCCTTGGCTTCCTTATACCCATTATTTAGCTTATTGGCTAATTTTACGCAAACATATAAGAAAATGATATGCTTATATCGCTATTAAAAAAAGGCACTGTATGCATGTACATTATATAAATGCACACGTATACACTTTTTGAGTTGAAAATTACTATGCATTTTATGAAAATGGACTTGTAATTTTTATATGGGTAAAACCTGCTCTCCTATACACATAATTACATTACCTTTATGTGTGGATGAGGGTACATAAGTGCAGATCTCATAGCCTTGCTTCCTAATTGCACCCCTACTTACGGGTATGAAGGGGGAACATGCTTTTTGTTTCATTTTGGAGGAGCATTTTCCCACAAATTTCATTTTGTGTAATATTTATTTTGTTTCTTTAATAAAAAAAAAAATGAAATAAACACTGATTCCCCCCCCCCCCCCCCCAAAATGAAAAAATAACAGAAACGGGGATACCCAATGCCTCCCACCCATCCCACCCAGAAAAATGCTAGGGCCGGGATCCTCCCTAGCCCCCCACTTACCAATCCTGTTGGGGGGGGGGGGGGATGAGGCCTAGTGTGAGGTCATGGCACCCTACCATGGCCTAAGCCTAGGCAAGTCCTAGGCTGTGGCCTGGGCCTAGGCTCTAGGCCAGCTGGTCCCAAAGCTTCAACCTTGCATAGACCTAAAGTCTATGTGAACTCACCAAGGCCCTATGCAAGGCACAGGTTTAGAGGCCTGGACCCGACACCAGGGCCTTGGCCCAGGCCTGACACTGTAGCCTGACTCAGAGGCCGGGTCCAGATGCTGGGACCTCAGCCAAGACCCAGGCCCAACACCAAGTCCCGGCCCAGACTTGGTGTTGGGCCCGGCCCAGACTTGGGTACCAATGCATTGGCCTTGTCTTAGGCCAGGGTCTGGATCCAGGCCTAATGCCGCAGCCTGGACAGGAGGTCAGCTCTGACACTGGGGCCTCAGTACAAACCCAGGCCCAATGCCAGGGCCTGGCCGAGGCCCTGGTATCAGGCCTAGTTATGGGCCCTGGCAGAGGCCCGGGTGTTGGGACTGGGCCAAGATACAGCAACGGATTTAGTAAGTATTAGGAGGGGTTATCTGGAAATTTCCAGGGACTAGTCTGAGGCATCAGGCCAGTGCCTAGGCCAAGACCCCAGCATTATGCTTGGGCATAGGTCACGGCTCTTTCATCAGGTTGTGGCCTACGCCTAGGCTGAGGTGCTGGAGTTGAGCTTGGGCATAGGCCAGGGCCTAGGCCAAGACCCCAGCATTATGCTTGGGCATAGGTCACGGCTCTTTCATCAGGTTGTGGCCTACGCCTAGGCTGAGGTGCTGGAGTTGAGCTTGGGCATAGGCCAGGGCCTAGGCCAAGACCCCAGCATTATGCTCGGGCATAGGTCATGGCTCTTTCATCAGGTTGTGGCCTAGGCCTAGGCTGAGGTGCTGGAGTTGAGCTTGGGCATAGGCCAGGGCCTAGGCCAAGACCCCAGCATTATGCTCGGGCATAGGTCACGGCTCTTTCATCAGGTTGTGGCCTAGGCCTAGGCTGAGGTGCTGGAGTTGAGCTTGGGCATAGGCCAGGGCCTAGGCAAGGACCCCAGCATTATGCTCGGGCATAGGTCATGGCTCTTTCATCAGGTTGTGGCCTAGGCCTAGGCTGAGGTGCTGGAGTTGAGCTCAGGCATAGGCCAGGAGCTCTGCTTTGGGTCCCTAGGCCTAGGCCTGACCAGCAACTGCTTTTTTAAATAGGTTTTCAAAATGAAACTAGATTCTAACAAACTTTTGCTGGAATTTAACTCGTTCCATTTTGAAAATGATCCAAAACGAAATAGGAAATTTTGCCTCCTTTTGTTTGTTTTTTTCTCCTGAATACCTATAACTTATAGCTATGAGAGGACTTCTTCTCAGGGAGGTCATAAAGGTGTAGAAATTCCTGTATGGGAATGAGTCCAGAAAGGTGAAATCCTTCAAAAATGTGCAGCCCTGAAAGAAGATCCAACCTAAATTGAATGCATATTCCACAGCAACAGACGTGTGCAATACTTATAGAAATATAGAAACATAGAAATGACGGCCGAAGAAGACCAAACAGTCCATCCAGTCTGCCCTGCAAACTTTCAAACTTTTTTTTTCATACTTTTCTGTTACTCTTGTTCCTTTAAATAATTTTTTTGGTTCTATTTCCCTTCCACCCCCACCATCATAGATAGCAGTGCTGGAGCTGCATCTAAGTGAAGTATCCAGCTAATTGGTTTGGGGTAGTAACCGCCGTAATAAGCACACTTGTTTACCCACACTTGTTTACCCAGCCTGTGCAATTCAGTCCTTGTTGGTTGTTTGAATATAAATCCTCTTTTCTTCATTCCCCTGCCATTGAAGCAGTGAGCTGCGCTGGATATGTATTCTAAGTGAAGTATCAGGCTTGATTTGGGGTAGTAACCGCTGTAACAAGCAAGCTACACACATGCTTATTTGTTTTACCCAGATTATTTAATTCAGTCCTTGTTGGTAGATGTCTGAATATAAAACATTTTTTCTTCATTCCCCTTGCCACTGAAGCATAGAGCTATGCTGGATGTGCATTGAAAGTGAAGTATCATGCATTTTTGGTTTGGGGGTAGTAACTGCCGTAATAAGCAAGCTACTCCCCTGCTTTTATGTGGATGCAAATCCTTTTTTCCATATATCCTCTTGCCATTGAAGCATAGAGCAATGTTGGAGTCGCATTAACCGTGTGTATGTTTATTGAATAAGGATATTCATCTCCAGGCCATCGGCTGCCAATCATAAAGATGGCGCCGATGGCCCTTTAAAGATGGCCGCCGCCATCGTAAAGATGGCCACCACCATCTTTAAAGATGGCGCCGGCCATCCAGTGCTCCTACCATGTTACAGGGGCCGGCCAATGGCACGGATACCCTGTCACATGGTAAGGGCAAAGTGCCATCGGTGCCATCTTTATGAGTGGCAGCCGACGGCCCGAGAACGGGAGATCGCTCCCAGGACCACCACTAGAGCACCAGGTAATTTAAAAATGTTTTGGGGGGATCAGGAGGGTGGGAGAAGTTAAGGGGTCATCTTTAAAGGGTCGGGTGTTTTTTTTTTTTTTAATCGGGCCATCGGCGCCATTTTTGAGTGGCAGTCAAAATGGTGCCGATGGCCCGAGAGCAGGAGATCGGTCCCCGTGCCCCCACTGGACCACCAGGCACTTGTAAAAAGTTTTGGGGGGGTTCGGGGGGGGGGTGGGGGAAGGTAAGGGATTAGTTTTATAGGGTCGGGGTAGGTTTAGGGGTTGTTTTGGTGTGCCGGTTTTCCCGCCCTCCCCCCAAATAACTCCCGTTAGTGGACATTAATGGGAGTAATGATTTTTCATGATAAATCGTGAAAATTTCTATTGTGTCGCGCACTGTACTGATTTTTGACGATTTAAAAAATATCAGATGATTTTTTTAAATCGTCAAAAAATGATTCACATCCCTATAAAATAGCGCATGGTACTTAATGACTGTATTTGATTATTTTACATGCAGAACCCCTATGAAAGTTCACTCCTTAAATTGTCCCCTTAGGCCTAGATTTTCTAAGACACCGCGGCATCGTGAATCGCGCGGTGTGAGGGGGGCGGGCCTGCAAAATCCAGCAGCCATTGCACCTCCGCGGTGCGATTGCTGTTGGCTTTTGCACCCAATAGCGCCATCATAAAAGGTGGTGCTAATGGGCGCGAAATTGGAAGCGAAAAGGCTCCTTACCTTTTTGCCATCCACGCTGTCTTCGTGGCGTCCGCCCCAGTGCCGTCCCAACTCCTCCTGTTCCGGTCTTGACACCGCCCCTTTTTAGTGATCACACACAACCGCTTTGAAAAATGACCCCCTTAATTGGTTAAAAGTCCCAAATTCTGCACATGAGGTAAACTTATTAAATGAGGTAAGCAGGGTGTTACAAATTGCAAAGTAATAGAAATCAGTGCTGCTCTGAAAGCAGGTCTGTTCGCATCTCTCTCTCAGTTACAAGAATACTTTTTTTCTGTACCGTTGCCTCAGGTACAAAATTAGATTGTAAGACCTGTGGGGAGAGGGAAATACCTATAGTACCGAATGTAATCTGATTTGATGTACACTATGAAGTGCCAAAAAGCAGAATATAAGAATCTAAATAAATAAACAAATAAATACATAAATAAATAAATTGCAAAAGCACAAAGCCACTTACAAACTACACATCCAGAATAATTACAAAATTATCTTATCAATCCACAGATTTGAATGATAGAAATAAAATCATTAAATTAAACGTTTCATGAATTAAAGGAGCATTTCTTTTACACAGTAATGTCTAAAGTGAAGCTAAAGAATCATGCAGCAGTATGATGTATTCAATTTACTTTCATATGTATTTTTGTAGCTTCATGAAACTTTCAGTTTTCTATATGACAGATAATCATGTAATAAAGACATCTTATTTAGAACTTGGACTGTACCCCTGATCACTTCACTTTTCATCCCCGTGACTGGGGGAATGTGCAGGAGTGTGGGGGTAGCATATTTGTGGTGTGATGAAGGAGGGTGAGTGGAGGATGTGTGCATGTATAGCTAGGGACATTTTTTCCCCTTTTACTTTCGATTTTTCCCTCCAAAAGGGACAAAGTTGTGGTAGCGGAGTCTGAGAGATGTATCTTACTGTGTGTGGGGGGTGGGGGGAGGGTTAGTGGTAGGCTGTGTGTGGAGGGGTTGTGTATATGTGGAGGACTTAGTAGTGGTGGTGGTGATATGTGTATGGGGGTTGGCAGTGGTGTATGTGTGGGGGGAGGTGGTGTCAGTAATGGTGGTGTGTTTTGGGGGATTGATTGTGATGGTGATGTGTGTATGGGGGTTAGCAGTAGTGTTGTGTATGGGGGATTGACAATGGTGTGGGGGGATTGGCAGTGATGGTGGTGTATTTAGGGGGATTGATTGGTGGTGGTGATATTTGTAGGGGGGTTGGCAGTGGTGGTGTATGTGTGGGGGATGGCAGCTATGGGTTGTGTGTTTGGGAGGTTGGCGATAGTAGTGTGTATGGGAGTTGGTGGTGTGTATGGGAGTTAGTGGTGTATTTGTGTGGGGGTTGGCTACAGTGATGTGTGGGGATTGGTGGTGGTGGGATGTCTGTGTGTAGTGGGTGGTGGTAGTTGTAGCTTGTGTTTGGGGAAGTTGGTGGTGAGGTGTTTGTGCACTTTACAAATAGTGCATGTTGTTTGCAAATATGCACAGGTGCTGTAATGAATCTGTAAATTTTTAGAATAAGCTGCTTTATGATTTGATGACCCAAACCGAAAAGAAATTGGCTGATTTGGATCAATTTCTACATTTAGATTAAATAAATTCTTATCCCTTATGTAAATTAAAGTATTATTTTCTGTTCAGTCTTGTTTGACCTAAATGCCAAGAAAGCTAGCAGTTCCAGTTTATAGTTAAGGAAGCTGTCATCACTGAATTAAATTCATATTTTTCTTTTTTAGCTGCTTCAAATTCTAGATTTTTTTTTCCTGTTTTTGGGTAATAATTTAAAAAGAGCTTTCTTTTTATAAGAGAAGTGGGTCCTTGATCCATTTTCTTTAGTAATGCATCATTTTTTTAATTATAATCTAGCAATAAATATTCATATTTATAAATAAAATAATACCACATGTGCTACATTGTTACCAATAGTATTAAACCAGTTAAGCAGGGAGCCTAATAAGGTATAAAACTGAAATGGAAATGTAGGAAAACTACAAGAAAAAATAAACCATTAATATTAAAAGGAGCATCTTACAAAGAGAGTGAAGGGGTTCATTTTAAAATATTTATTCTTTATAAAATTCCAAACAATTCAGCCAAATATCATTGCTTGTTTTGCATGTTATTATCAAATCTAAAAAGAGATGCTTAGCCAGTAAGCTTGGCTGTGTTGACTAATCTTTTACACAGGGTATGTGAGAAGATTTCCAATTAAATAAAATTGGTTTCTTAGCAACCATCAAAGCTCTCAAAAGGCATTTCTTCTGCATATCAATTAAATTTATTAAAATATGTGCATTACCAAGACTTGTAAGCTTTTTTTTTTTTTTTAAATACAAATTTAGGGTTATCTTTCTTTAATATGAGTGCTGTAAAGTTTATTTCCGGGATTCTTATGTCATCTGTGTAAAATGTAATTCCTCATCCCCACTGTTGTATAAATTCTTTGTGCTTGTTAGCCACAGTTTAAAAATTCTTCTGGAACCTCAGCACGTTCTGGAAAAGAATATTTGTACTCTCTATAATTCTACAAGAGATCAGCAGCCACACTTAGCTGCAAAAAGTCATAAATGGCGTTTGCAACCGTGATCGGTAGGCACGGTTGTGACTTTACCTCCCTGCTCGTGCTTCTACTTCAGCTCATCATAAAAGAAAAAAAAAAGCACTTCAATGCTTGTATTACTCTTCTAGACCCAGGAAGCTTGCAGCTGTAGTCAGCAAGCAGTTGAGCCCTCTCTGAGAGAGTTATAGAAATGGATGAGCGCACTCCCATTAGAGTTCCTGTTCTTAAGTGGCTTTGTTTATTCCGAGAGGAGAGGTCTCTGATGGTCATGAAGGAGACTGGCAGGATGCTGGCATCCTCCCCGAGGAGAAGACAGTTCATTTTTATCACTCATATTTTATGTTGCTCCAGCTCTCTAAGAGTTTCAGCCATCTGTTCACATCCCACAGAAATGACTCAGGATACTATAGCCACCTGCTGCTGCTGCTCCATTGACATCCATGGAACTGCTTGTGAGTTACTGTAATAGCCCATGATTTATTGAGAGATGTTGCAGATTGATCTTAAACAGTGAAGCCACTCGAGTAGTCAAAAATTGTCTTTTTCTTCACTATCCACATCTGGGACCCAAACAGCCAGCCAGCAAGCACCCTGTGTATAGATCAGATTCTGGCTGCATTTCTTAGGAAAACACCTCAGTATATATTTTTCCCACATAACAGACAACAACAACAACAAATAATGACAGATTTCTATCAGACTGTACATTTCCCCTCTTTTGGGGGGCTATTGATTGCACACCACCTACAAGCGAGACCACATTACGCAACTGCATAGGCTTCCTCCTCCTCAACATGCAGGTGGTCTGCAATGCCAAAGGGATCATCATGGACATAGCGAGCAGGCTTCCGGGCTCTGGTCACAATGCCTACATCCTCTCACAGTCAGGAATTCATGATCACTTTCAGGTCGGTACATCACTGGGGGTTGGCTTCTTGGTATGCTTGCCGCTCTCTCTATGACTTTGCTCTTTTCTGTCCCTTTATCTCTCTAGGTGCTCTTACTGCTTTGCCCCAGAAGGCCCATTCTACAATGGGGGACACAATTTTCGTTGAGTTAAATCTGTCACTTGTTTTTGACTGACTTTTGACATCTGAATCCAAAAATGACCCCAGTTTTTCTCTATCACGTCAACTTTTAAGGTACAGGATACTCTCCCTTTGTCCCAAAAATCATACTAAAATGTACATACAAAGGAAATAAAAGAAAAAAATACCTGAATATACTGTTTATTTAGAGATATTTTATTCATACAAATGCTATATATTGTAACTGTAAGTCAAATTGTGTACAAGTAGTAGAGTTCTGCTACCAAACATACATATTAAGGTAAAAATTTATGCTTATAGCTTTTCTAGCAGTGTTCAATCTGTGGACAATCTCGCCTGATGCTCCAACAATAGTCAGCCATCATATGCACATCCCATCTACCCTGATACCGTGCCTCCATGACCTTCAAATCTTGGTGGAACACCTTGCTCATCACTGACTGCACCGAGGTTTTTCGGGAAGTCAGCAAGATGGCTATGCAGAAAATGCACCTTGATGCTTATGTTGCAATTAAGCATTTTGAAGCTTTCCAAGAGTTTCTGGACAATTTCGGTGTAATTCTGTGATCGTATATTTCCAAGTAAGACCTTGACAAGGTTTCTGAATGACAACCAAGCATTCTTTTGGAGTTCTGACACTGTCCCGATGAAATGCTCATCTTTAATGAGCTGCCGAATCTGTGGACCGTCAAACACACTGGCCTTTTCAAAAGACAGGCTAGGAAATGCCAAAATGAGATACTTGAAACAGTCTCCTTCAGTTGGCAAAGTTTTAACAAATTGCTTCATGAGACCCAGTTTTATGTGCAGAGGTGGGAATATAATGTTCTTTCTGTCAACAAGTGGCTCATGTAGAATGTTTGGATCACCAGGTTTGAGGTCAGATCTTGGAGGCCAATTCGACTGTACCCAATGATTCTCATGAGCTCTGCTGTGCCACATACACAGAAAACTTGGTTTAGGCTACTAAACAGGGATACTTGGTTGAGGGATACTAAACAGGGCTACTAAACAGGGATACTTGGTTTAGGGATACTAAGATAGGCTGTAGAGAAAAAACTTGATGTGATAGAAGAAAACTAACTGCAGTTTTGAAATCAGCATGCCTATTTAAATCTAAAACAGCTGAAAAATCGAACTCAACAGGAATTATGTTGAAAATTGTTCCCCAATATTATAGACCAGCCTCATTGTCAACCTGTTTGAAATATTTCATCTTTTAGAATGGCACGGGCCATCCAGTGCTCCTACCGTGTGACAGGGGCCGGCCAATGGCACAGATACCCTGTCACATGGTAAGGGCAAAGGACCATCAGCGCCATTTTGATTAGTGGCAACTGATGGCCCGGGAGCAGGAGATCGCTCCTGGGACCCCCACTGGACCACCAGGTACCTGTAAAATGTTTTTTTTTGGGGGGGGGGGGGTCGGGAGGATGGGGGAAGCAAAGGGATTAGTTTTAAAGGGTCAGGGTGGGTTTAGGGGTTATTTTTGTGTGCCGTTTTTCCTGCCCTCCCCCAAAACAATAAGAGAACCCCCACGATCAATATCATGGGGTTTTCCTATCGTTTCGGAGGAGCCCCCAATTTCTGATGATTTTGAAAATTGACGATATTTTCAATCGTCCGAAGCCCGATTCACATCCCTAGCAAATATTCATTTAAAAATATTTGCATTTCAAAAAGAAAAAAGGAAGTAGATACATAGTTTCATAATGTACATAAATAAAATAGTAATTTAAAAATAGTAGGTAAAGATGGACTGGAAGATTTCTTCCTCCTATGGAAATAATTTGTTTTGCATGCATTTGCATGCATGAAATAGCCTAATGCATGTGAAGCAGCTTATGTATAGGCAATCCTATGTCGATAAAATAATGTGGCTGACTTAGAAAAAAGTCAACTGTGTTATTTTAGTGCATTTGAGAGAGGTGTAGATATTTTCCCGAGGGAGCATCAGGATGCTAACATGAGTCCCGATGGTCCTATGGAAAAATGAAAGGGCCAAGGTGCCTGTAGAACACCTCTCTAGTCAAATACCATCCCAAAGTTCTTTGGAGATCCCTGCCCACTACCTTCCCTGCCACCTTCTGAGGCAGCCCTGGCCTCCAAAATTAAAAAATATAGTAAATTGCATGATGATAGCCCACTCCCTCCCTCCATCCCTCCTCCTTATTCAAATAAAGTGCCCCTTTTGGCTTTAGCCCCCCCCCCCTCCATCCTTATTCCTTCTCCACCCCAGGGTGAGAGAAAGAACCCGAGGGTCTAGGGTTCTTTCTCTCAACGCCATCCCGACCCCAGCAAAAAAATGACCCTGGTAGTCTGGGGGTGGGGCAGGTAGATAACCGACCCCACCCCTGAACTCCAACATACCTGTAAATGAAGTCATTGTTAATCAGTGAAGGCTCAGAGAGCCCACTAGCTCTGCGTCAGTGGACACCATTTTTTCTGAATGGCATTGACCTGACCTTGCCCTTTTCATATGGTGGGGCGTGGTCCGGGCACCACACTCCTTCCCAGACCACTGTGGCCAGGCCCATCCAAGAAGGGTAAAGTAAACAAACTTTCACAACTGGCTTTTTCTAGCAAGCGTTGTTTTTGGTCTCACACTGGACCACCCTTGTAGGCCAAAGAGCCCCTCTCAATGGCCTCCTGCTAGCAAACAGCCTCCTAGTCCACCACACCCTAGGGTCTCAATGCTACCATTTTGCTGTTTTCAGCAGAGACAAAAACGCATGAAAAAAAGTGGGCTTGCTGCAAGGTACTGCCCATGATTAAAGAACATATTAGTCTTTTCAGCAATAGACTATCTGTAAATATGGGAATATCTAAATATATGAATAGTTATAGATATAGTTATAGAATAGTTATAGAATAGAGGATACACAAAGCCATTCAAAACAGAGAAATGCTTTGGTTCACAGATCAACTACAATTCAAAACTTCCTCCCGCCCAACAAGATTCCAGAATTTAGCCAAATTAAACATTCCTGCACCCAATCTGACTAAACTTTCTAGTACAAAAGAACGATCTTTCATCATTGCTGGATCAACAATATGGAACACCATGCCCTCTGAATTACGCCAGGAACTCTGTCACAAAAAATTTAAACAAAACCTTAAAACCTGGCTATTTAAAAAAGCCTACTATCAATAATCTGAATCCTCATCTACTCTTCCTAACATCCACAATCTCTCATATATTGTTTATATGCTATTTATACAAAGTTATATACTGTATTGTACTCAAGTTACCATGTTATATTGTAAAGCGCAATGCTGAATTACTGTTTGTATGTAAACTGAGGTGATGTTATTTACGTACCCCGGTATAGAAAAATCTATAAATAAATAAATAGTTAGGTACTTTATAGTAGGCCCTATATGCAAATCCCTTATTGCCATTCTTACAAAGAGTGCGTATCTTGTCTCATTTATGAGCTTGAGGCGTCTTGCTCATTAAACCCTCATACTCGAGCCTCTTCTATGGTGCTCGGGACCATCCATTCTGCTGGGATAAACATTATCTGGTGGCAAGGCCCCTCAGACTTAATTCTTTCCTCTTTTTATTTGTCATTGTGTCTAATGTCTTGCCACTTGTGGCTACGGTCTTGCACATTGCTATTGTTGTGTCATACTGCATTTAATTTCTGGTGGATTTTCATTGATATCTGCACTTTTCTCTATGAATCCACTTTCCTGGATTCCTTCCCATACAGAATATTATGAAGCTTATACCTCCCTGACAAGAATGTCCACCTTCCATGGCTGGAAATTAGGCTTTCTAAGCAGGATGTTATGACTTGTAGGTGTGTGGGCCCTGGGCCGAAGTGAGAGATGGTTCCGCCCACAGGGAGGAGTCCTGTGCTTCACCGTCGGGAGGTGTGGTCTCAGTGGACGTCAGACACAGCTGTGGAATAGAGACTTTATTGTAAAAGTAGAAAAGGCACAGCCCGCGGAGCAGGGGGTGCAGGAGGAGGAGATAAGGTCTGAGAAGTGGTATACCCAGAGGGAATGCCTGAGATGTGGATATCTGGTATTGGTCTACAGAGCGGGGTACACCAAAGAAGTCCCACTGAAGTGATGATGCGGTAGTGGCCTGCAGCACAGGGTACACCGAGGGATTCCTCACTCAGAGATGATGTTGTAGTGGCCCGGGTACGGGTACACTGGTGACGGACCTGTAGCGATGATGTGGCCATGACCTGCAACGCAGGGTACACTGAGGCGGTTCCTCACTAGAGCTGGTACGGTATTGGCCTGAGACCCGGGGTACACTGGAGAGGTTTCTGTAGTGATGATGTGGCAATGGCCTGCAGCGCAGGGTACACCAAGGTGGGTCCTCACTAGTGCTGGCATGGTAGTGGCCCAAGGTACGGGGTACACCGAAGATCTCCCAATAAAGCTGCTTCAGTAGTAGTAGTTCATGAAGTCAAGGTACTCACAAAGAGATAGTTCTAGAAGAGGTCCCGGGGCACGGGAACAGCCTGCAGTCCAAGGCAAAAGGCCCTCCGAGGAGCGGATAGCCAGAGACGAGGAAGGGCCCCCGAGGAGCCAGGTACCCAGAGCATCTCACGCTGAAGTGCAGGAACTGGAAGTCCGTACGAGAGAAGCGGATTCAGCAATGAGGGAACTCCTTGCTAACTCGTTGACAGGTGGGGCCAGGCAGCTTAAGTACAGCAGAGTGTAGACGTCATCCAGAGGGGACGCCCCCAAGGTTCCCGCCATGACGCGCTTAATACTGGCCTATGTGCGCGCACCTAAGTGATCCCATGAGAAAGATGGTGGTCGGCCGTGCCAACGCTCTCCCGGGAGCGCCATGGAGGTCAGCGGTAGCTGGCAGAGGCTGCCACTTTCCCCAATGATGTCAGGGCTGCATAAAAAGAAGTGAGCATTAGTGGTCACAGCCGTCTGCGACCGACGGGCGTAACACAGGAGTCCACTGCCTTC
The DNA here is from genome assembly GCF_901001135.1 of Rhinatrema bivittatum. Lineage (NCBI taxonomy): Eukaryota > Metazoa > Chordata > Amphibia > Gymnophiona > Rhinatrematidae > Rhinatrema > Rhinatrema bivittatum. The sequence continues at coordinate 338,634,444 of NC_042620.1, read as the reverse complement.
AGGTATGGGCAGTTAGAAATGTAGTTCATGAGACTTGAACTTAAATACCATAATACACATCTAATGGGGACATAATTACACTTATATGGAGATCGGTTTTATACACAGAAAATTAGCGCATGTACGTTTATAAAATAGATAGTAATAAAGTAATTAGTGTAGAACCTGTAAACAAGTATACTTATCAGAGGTACATGTTTATAAGGTCCCAATTTTGTGACACATGCATATTGGGGTCGATTTTAAAAGGAGTGTGCGCGTCCATGTGCGCGCCACTTCTATAAATTGCGCGCACTGGTGAGTGTATGTTATAAAAGACAATGGCCACGCACACATGCATGCTGGATTTTAAAATCCACACACGCATGTGTGAGCGGCCCGCGACTCTCACGCGCAGGAGGGGGGATTTTATAACCTACGCGTGGTGACACAATCGGGCTTCTCCCTGTTCCCTGGCCCACCCCTTTGATCGAGCCCAGCACTTCTGTGCATGGCGGGAGATACACGCATGGCTGGGACGTTTTTAAAATGCACTCGGTGGGCGCAAGGTCCGGCCATGTGCGTATCGCCAGATTTTTACGTGGGCAATTCTTTTCTTAAATGTGAATCTAGAGTTGAGCGATATGCTAAATATTTGTAGATAGGAATCGAAGACACATATGGATGACGACAACGTCCGTATCTGAAGTCTTTTCTTTTGGACATTCCTACACCATAGATGGCATGATTGACAGAAATATGAAGGTGAGCTCTCTCAGTTATAGGACCCATATGCTGAAATGATCTACATGGCCATTTGCATACTATTACATATTTAAGAAGGCTTTTGAGAAATTCAATTGAGGCTTTGTTTTGGGGGTTTTGCATTATGGCAGAATGTATGTAATGTTTTGACTTTTATCCTTTTTTTTTATTTTAGATCTATGTGATGAGCAGGGATATTTTTTTCATTTTCATTTTTAATTTGAATATGTAAATTTACGTAATTCTGACATGTTGTTTTATGTTAGATTGTGTATGTAAATCCATTTTTGTTATTGTCTGAGTGGGAAGCTGCTGCAGGTACAGCCACTTCTGACCTTGCTTCAAGAGATTTTAATTAGACACTAAAAGGTTGCTTTATGTGGGCTCTTCTCCATTATGGGGGAGGGGGAGCAGCCAGGTGAGGTGAAAAAATAAATGGTAACATCTAGAAGTCTCTGATAGTTCACAACTATGAGCTTTTATGAGAAAGCCTTCAAATAATACTTTTGTCTCTCAAAAAAGATATAGTTGCACTGGAGAAGGTATAGAGAAGGGTGACCAAAATGATAAAGGTGACGGAAGAGCTCTCCTATGAGGAAAGGCTAAAGAGAGTAGGACTGTTCAGCTTGGAGAAGAGACGGCTGAGGGGGGATATGATAGAGGTGTTTAAAATTGTTATTTATTTAATCATTTTTATATACTGACTTTTCATGTAAGCATATCAAATCGGTTTACAGTAGTTAGCAAATATTCATTTAAAAATATTTGCATTTCCAAGGAAGAAAGGAAGTAAATACATTGTTTCATAATAAAATAATTAACATAGCAAACTAAATAGTAGGCTAAATAATCAAAATGGGCAAATATGAATCAGTTATTTACTCTTTTGAATAATACAAGGATTAGGGGGAATTCCATGAAGGTAGCTACTAGACATGTGGTTCGTTTATCACCAGAATTAGGAAAACCACAACGAACTTTCCTAATTCGTTGTGGTTTCGGAGACCCCGAAACCCGAAAAGAATTTTCCCCGAATTTTGGGGAAATTTCGTTTTTCGGGTTTGCATGGGGAGCGGGACAGGGATGTACTAAGTACATCCCTGGTGGTCCAGCGCGGTCCCCGGGTTCCATTTGCCCTCCGTGCCCGTGGTAATTCAAGCCGTGCTCTTTAAAATGGTGCCGAATAGCCTCTGAACTACCATGTCACAGGGGCTACCGGCACCATTGGTCAGCCCCTGTCACATGGCCATCGGCGCCATCTTGTGCTCCTGTTATGTGACTGGAGCTGACCAATGGCGCCGAAAGCCTCTGTGACATAGTATCTTTGTGAGCGACATTGCGGACGGGATAGAAGGTAAGGTTTGTCTTTTTGCGGATGACACTAAGATCTGCAACAGAGTGGACACGCCGGAAGGAGTGGAGAGAATGAGACGGGATCTAAGGAAACTGGAAGAGTGGTCGAAGATATGGCAGCTGAGATTCAATGCCAAGAAGTGCAAAGTCATGCATATGGGGAGTGGAAATCCAAATGAACTGTATTCGATGGGGGGGGAAAGGCTGATGTGCACGGAGCAGGAGAGGGACCTTGGGGTGATGGTGTCTAATGATCTGAAGTCGGCGAAACAATGCGACAAGGCGATAGCTAAAGCCAGAAGAATGCTGGGCTGCATAGAGAGAGGAATATCGAGTAAGAAAAGGGAAGTTATTATTCCCTTGTACAGGTCCTTGGTGAGGCCTCACCTGGAGTACTGTGTTCAGTTCTGGAGACCGTACCTTCAAAAAGACAAAGACAAGATGGAGGCGGTACAGAGAAGGGCGACCAGGAAGGTGGAGGATCTTCATCGGATGACGTACGAGCAGAGATTGAAGAATCTAAATATGTACACCCTGGAGGAAAGGAGGAGCAGAGGTGATATGATACAGACTTTCAGATACTTGAAAGGTGTTAATGATCAAAAGACAACGACAAACCTTTTCCGAAGGAAAAAAATCAGCAGAACCAGGGGTCACGATTTGAAGCTCCAGGGAGGAAGATTCAGAACCAATGTCAGGAAGTATTTCTTCACGGAGAGGGTGGTGGATGCCTGGAATGCCCTTCCGGAGGATGTGGTGAAGACCAGAACTGTGAAGGACTTCAAAGGGGCGTGGGATAAACACTGTGGATCCATAAAGTCAAGAGGCTGCCAATGAAGAGTGGGTGACTCGCCAGAATGATGGCTACTGCCTGGAGTCAATACCCTTATTAAATAAACATTCACAGGCTTACGGTGACTCCAACATCGCTCTAAGCTTCAACAGCAAGAGGAAATGTGGAAAAAAGGATTCACACTCACAAAGAGGGGAGTAGCTGGCTTGTTACGGCGGTTACTACCCCAAATCAAATAAGCCTGATACTTCACTTTCAATGCATATACAGCAAAGTTCTCTGATTCAACGGCAGGGGAGAAGAAAAACTGATACTTCACACATCCAGCAGAGCTCTCTGCTTCAAAGGCAGGGGAGAAGAAAAGAGGGTTCGCACTCACAAAGCGGGGAGTAGCTGGCTTGTTACGGCGGTTACTACCCCAAACCAAATGTGCCTGATACTTCACTTTCGATGCACATCCAGCATGGCTCTCTGCTTCAACAGCATGGGAGAAGACTTATATGTCACGCATATCCAGCATAGCTCCCTGCTTCAACGGCAGGGGAGAAGAAAAACAACCAATAAGGGCTAATAACATAGTCTGGGTAAAACAAATAAGCATGGGTGCAGCTTGCTTATTGCGGCGGCTACTACCCCTAACAAATCAAGCTAGATATTTCACTTGGATGCAGCTCCATCACTGCTCTCTACATTAAAGGTGGGGGTGGAAGGGAAATAGAACCAAGAGCTAAGAGAAACAGATAAGTATGAGAGAAAATATGTGTGAAGCTTGCTGGGCAGACTAGATGGGCCATTTGGTCTTCTTCTGCCGTCATTTCTATGTTTCTATGTTTCTATATATAAGGCTATCTGCGCCATTTTGATTACTGGCAGCCGACAACGAAATCGCTTTCGGACCCCCGCTGGGCCCCCAGGGATTATTGGCAAGCCTTGGGGAGGTCAGGAGGGGGCTCTTGACCCCCCCAAGGCTTGCCAATAATCCCTGGGGGCCCAGCGGGGGTCCGAAAGCGATTTCGTTGTCGGCTGCCAGTAATCAAAATGGTGCCGATAGCCTTTGCCCATACTATGTCACAGAGGCTTTCGGCGCCATTGTGACTTTGTGACATAGCCCCTGTGACATGGTAGGCTATTCGGCACCATTTTAAAGACAATAAAGAGCACGGCTTGAATTACCACGGGCACGGAGGGCAAATGGAACCCGGGGACCACGCTGGACCACCAGGGATGTACTTAGTAAGTCTTGGGGAGGGATCGGGATGGGGGGGTAGTTTGTATTTATGTAGAAAATGGATTTTAAATGCTTGGGGTGGGTTTTTTTTTAAGCTTCCTTTGCCGTTTCGTTTTTTTTGGCCCGGGTCTCGGGTATCCTCGTTCCGTTTTTTCAAAAAACAAAACGAGAAAACCCGAAATTTACCACGAGGTATCAGAGTCAAAAAATGACCCTGCAGAAAAAAACGAACCACATCTCTAGTAGCAAGTAGCACATTTAAAACTAATTGGTGAAAATTCTTTCACTCAACACACAATTAAGTTCTGGAATTTGTTGCCAGAGGATGTGGTTAGTGTAGTTAGTGTAACTGGATTTAAAAAAGGTTTGGATACGTTCTTAGAGGAGAAATCCATTACCTGCTATTAATCAAGTTGACTTAGAAAATAGCCACTGCTATTACTAGCATCAGTAGCATGGGATCTTCTTAGTGTTTGGGTACTTGCCAGGTTCTTATGGCCTGGTTTGGCCACCATTGGAAACAGGATGCTGGGTTTGATGGACCCTTGGTCTGACCCAGCATGGCAATTTCTTATGTTGTTATGCCTAACTGTCAGGTAGAAAGGCAGGAGCCCTGGAGGAAATTCTATAAGGTCTAGCAGAGTTATATAGGCTTTTAGAGCTTCCTGAGATGTTAGTGTTGGAAAGGCAATGAAGAAATTTCAAGCTGTGTGATAGAAATATGGCCCCTACCTGTGAGGTGAGCCTATGTAAGCACAGAGAAGGGAAGGTTTGCGCCTCTAGTAACTTCAGCCATCTGTTTAACTCCAGGTTAGTCGTATGCACCATGAGTCTGAATCCGGGCCCTATTACTTTCATTGACATTACCAGCATTTGGGACAAAGAGGTAGATGATGCACACAGCTTTTACTAAAAAAAAAAAAAAAGCAACCTACCTTTTAAATATCTCATGCTGATTTTGTGTTTTGTTGTGATATTTTATTTATTATGCATGTTTTATTGTACATCACCCCAAACTACTTGGAGGGGCAGGCAATAGATAATTTGACATAAAGAAATAAATATGAAACCTCTTCAGAAGATTGCCCATTGATGAAAGGGTCACTACTTTTCAGCACCTTTTCTCTCCATTTGTGTGATGGTGGTAGAGATGATGCAGACAAGAAGATACCCCTCTCAAGGCTATGCTTGTGTTTGTGGCTTTGCTTCATACACATTTCTGGCACTTAGGTGAGATAAGTGCTAACAAATAGCCATGCAGTGTTATGACCATTAAAGTACATTGCATTCGGTGTAAATACTAGGGATGTGAATCGTTTTTTGACGATTTAAAATATCGTCCGATATATTTTAAATCGTCAAAAATCATTAGGGCCATGATACAATACCAATTCCCCCGATTTATCGTCAAAAAATCGTAAATCGGGGGAAGGGGGAGGGCAGGAAAACCGGCACACTAAAACCCCCTAAAACCCACCCCCGACCCTTTAAATTAAATCCCCCCACCTCCCAAACCCCCCCCAAATGCCTTAAATTACCTGGGGGTCCAGCGGCGGTCCGTAGCTAAATCGGGGGAAGGGGGAGGGCAGGAAAACCGGCACACTAAAACCCACCCCCGACCCTTTAAATTAAATCCCCCACCCTCCCGAACCCCCCCCCCCAAATGCCTTAAATTACCTGGGGGTCCAACGGCGGTCCGGAACGGTCTCCTGCAATTGAATCGTGTTGTCTTCAGCCGGCGCCATTCTGCGCCGCCATTTTGCAAAATGGCGGCGGCCATAGACCAACACGATTCGACTGCAGGAGGTCGTTCAGGACCCCCGCTGGACTTTTGGCAAGTCTTGTGGGGGTCAGGAGGCCCCCCCAAGCTGGCCAAAAGTCCCTGGGGGTCCAGCGGGGGTCCGGGAGCGATTTCCTGCCGCGAATCGTTTTCCGTACGGAAAATGGCGCCGGCAGGAGATCGACTGCAGGAGGTCGTTCAGCCGGGGAACCCCCAAACGCATCAAAATAGAAATATGGTTTCTATTTCCTATATTGTCGCAAAGTAATGCACATCCCTACTAACCACACTTTTTTTTTTTTTTATTTCAAGTGCTATTGTCTCTATATTTATTGCAAGTTGATGAATCTAGGTCTGAGGTCGAAAATGTATTAATCTTTTTTCAGCCTATTTGTTCTTTGAATTTATTTAAACACTGAATTAAGTGCTGTAAATATTCTTCAGTCATTTAATCAACTGTTAGTAAAGAAGTTGGAAACCGCATTGCCTCAGTGTGATTTGTAGATCCAAAGGAATGTTACTATAATCAGTGCTGTTTACAATGAAGAAAAAAGGGCTTTTACTGTGTTTGATGGAAAAGGGCCTTGAAGCTTCATTTCCACTCCCAGGGAGTCCTGGAACTCAGATGGGTAAAGCTATCTGTGGAGAACTGGTTGCAGATAGAGTCTAACTTTTTTTCTATGTGCCCCGGAGTTCAGTGAATGGGAGCCATCCCACCCAAGGGTTACAGTTATTTGTTTTAAATTAATGCACACCTCTAACACAAGAGCCCACCAGAAGCCAATGTAGTGAAAGAAACAATGGTGTACCACTCAAAACAGCAAACAATAATTCTTGCAGCTGCATTCTGGACCTGTTCAAGCATATTCACTAGCATCTCAGAAAGGTCAATGGAGGTCATTACAATAGTCCAGGTTTTTCAAAAAGATTGAACCATTGTCCTAAATACTTTATAATCTAAAAAAGGACTGAGTTTAAAACAGATTGCATAAGAACATACCATACTGGGTCAGACCAAAGGTCCATCAATCCCAGCATCCTGTTTCCAACAGTGGCCAATCCAGGCCATAAGAACCTGGCAAGTACCCAAAAAACTAAGTCTATTCCATGTTACCATTGCTAGTAATAGCAGTGGCTATTTTCTAAGTCAACTTAATTAATAGCAGGTAATGGACTTCTCCAAGAACTTATCCAATCCTTTTTTAAACACAGCTATATTAACTGCACAAACCTCATCCTCTGGCAACAAATTCCAGAGTTTAATTGTGTGTTGAGTAAAAAAGAACTTTCTCTGATTAGTTTTAAATGTGCCACATGCTAACTTCATGGAGTGCCTCCAAGTCTTTCTATTATCCGAAAGAGTAAATAACCGATTCACATCTACCCGTTCTAGACCTCTCATGATTTTAAACACCTCTATCATATCCCCCCTCAGCCGTCTCTTCTCCAAGCTGAAAAGTCCGAACCTCTTTAGTCTTTCCTCATAGGGGAGCTGTTCCATTCCCCTTATCATTTTGGTAGCCCTTCTCTGTACCTTCTCCATCACAATTATATCTTTTTTGAGATGCGGCGACCAGAATTGTACACAGTATTCAAGGTGCAGTCTCAGAATGGAGTGATATAGAGTCATTATGACATTTTCTGTTTTATTCACCATTCCCTTTCTAATAATTCCCTACATTGTTTGCTTTTTTGACTGCCGTAGCACACTGAACCAACGATTTCAATGTGTTATCCACTATGACGCCTAGATCTCTTTCTTGGGTTGTAGCACTTAATATGGAACCTAACATTGTATAACTATAGCATGGGTTATTTTTCCCTATATGCATCACCTTGCACTTATCCACATTAAATTTCATCTGCCATTTGGATGCCCAATTTTCCAGTCTCACAAGGTCTTCCTGCAATTTATCATAATCTGCTTGTGATTTAACTACTCTGAACAATTTTGTATCATCTGCAAATTTGATTATCTCACTTGTCGTATTTCTTTCCAGATTATTTATAAATATATTGAAAAGTAAGGCTTCCAATACAGATCCCTGAGGCACTCCACTGTCCACTCCCTTCCACTGAGAAAATTGTCCATTTAATCCTACTCTGTTTCCTGTCTTTTAGCCAGTTTGTAATCCACGAAAGGACATCGCCACCTATCCCATAACTTTTACTTTTCCTAGAAGCCTCTCATGAGGAACTTTGTCAAACGCCTTCTGAAAATCCAAGTATACTACATCTACTGGTTCACCTTTATCCACATGTTTATTAACTCCTTCAAAAAAATGAAGCAGATTTGTTAGGCAAGACTTGCCCTGTGTAAAGCCATGCTGACTTTGTTCCATTAAACCATGTCTTTCTATATGTTCTGTGATTTTGATGTTTAGAATACTTTCCACTATTTTTCCTGGCACTGAAGTCAGGCTAACCGGTCTGTAGTTTCCCGGATTGACCCTGGAGCCCTTTTTAAATATTGAGGTTACATTAGCTATCCTCCAGTCTTCAGGTACAATGGATGATTTTAATTAGGTTACAAATTTTTACTAATAGGTCTGAAATTTATTTTTTTAGTTCCTTCAGAACTCTGGGGTGTATACCATCCGGTCCAGCCTAAGAAAAAGATGTGTGAACCACCTGAGTTGCTGGTGGCTCTAAAATAAAGTATGGTTTCAATAAACACTCAAATCTAACTACAAGGGAAGATGTAAAATCCTTGGATATAATCCTAAATTCCATATGCCTAGAAAACAGATTATTGTACCTGATATGCAAGATCTCTGTTTTGGAGTTTTCCAGATAAGCAATCCATAGGAAAGAGCTAACACTAACTTTATTCATAGGGACAATATTTTCAAATTATCTATCTATCTATATATGAATTTTTCACTAAAATAGTGCATTGTCCCTGATTTTTGCAAACAAGCCATGGTGACTCCAATATTAAAAAAGGCAGGTTTGCCCTCTATGTCTGTTAGCAATTATAGGCCTATTTCCAGTCTTCTTACCTTTGCTAAACTCTTGGAGAAACTTGTCTTGATGCACAGAACTTCATACATTCATGGTTATTATGTTTTACACCCTAACCAGTGTGGCTTTTGAGACAACCATAATATAGAAACGTTACTGCTTTCCTTATCTGACTATATTTTATATCATTTTGACCAGGGTAATTTTAATTCTGATTTCGTTTGACATCTTTTCTGCTTTTGACTGTGTGGAGCATTCTATCCATTTCAGTCACTTGCAGTCATTTGGTTTCAGTGGGGTTGCCCTTTCCTGGTTCTATTCTTACCTGACACAATGTTGTTTCCATGTTAAATTGGGTCAGCATATTTCGGCTTGGAAATCTTTAGTGAGAGGGGTCTCACAAGGCTCTGCCCTAACTTCAATATAATTTAATGTATATCTGGTACCTCTATGCTCTATCATCTTCCCATTTGTGGATGAGTTCAAAATGTATGCAGACTAGTTTTTCACCCGGCTGCTACTCTGGCAGCCATGTCTGAAAATATAGCTAATTTATTTTGGCTGTGAGGCAATGGCTTCAACAAAATGGTTAACCCTTAGCCTAAGAAAGACAGAATCCCTGTGGATAAGTAGATTGTAATCTCTTACCGAGCTACCGAACATTATCGTAGATAGCCATCCACTTATCTTTGCCACCACCATGCATGATCTGGGTGTCCTATTGCACCCCGCCTTCAATCTTAAGCCCCAGTTAAGAGCTATAATAAGATCTGTTTTTTTCAAGCTAAGAGATGTCTGCCCATTGAAACATCTTCTACCTCCAGCAGACTTCAGATCAACAGTATAGCTGCTTATATTGCCCACTTAGACTAATGCAATTCCTTATATATTGGGCTGCCACAGTATATGTTGGGACACTTCAATTATTGCAGAATGTTGCACATTTAGGGCCGGATTTTCAAAAGGTTATGCGCACTGGGCCTATTGTAAAAGGGCCCGGCAATGCACAGAAAGCCCCGGGACGCATGTAAGTCCCGGAGCTTATAAAAATGGGCAGGGAGGGGGTGGGGCGGTCTGGGGGCAGGGGCAGGGTCAGGCTCCCGGCACAGCAGCCATATTTGCCGCTGTGCCGGGGCTCGCTCAACTTACTTCAGCCCCAGGGCTGAAGTAAGTTTGGAGATAAAAAAAGAAAAGGTAGGGGGAAAGGGTGGGGGAGGTAGGGGAATGGAAGGTTGGTTGGCGGGGTAGGGAAGATCCCTCCGAGGCTGCTCCTGGGAGGAAACGGGGGAAAGCTGCGCAGCCCGGTGTGCGCAAAGGGGTACACAATTGCACGCACAAGTTATAAATTGGGTGTACGTGTGCGAGTACCAAGTAGTGCATGCTCATGTATGCCCCCACACAACCTTTTAAAATCTACCCCTTAATCATTTCCCATCCAGTCAGAGAACATATTTCACCTGTACTCCAGCAATTACATTGGTTACCTATCCAATACAGAATTGTTCAAATTGATGACCTTGGTTCACAAAGTCCTTTACTTTGTGGCCCAGTCTCCCTGCGAGGGAGTCGGTTGGATCTTTAGATGACCAAGGGGTTGATGGGGCTCTTAGGGAAGAGAAGGCAATTACAAAAAGACAATATTAATTCTTTGCTACTGAGTTTACTAATAAGGATGTTGGGGGGGATACTGGTTTCGGAGATGGTTTTCAAGGGTGATGAGTCATATGAACTGAACCAAATCATGGTGAACCTGGAAGATGTAGTAGGTCAGTTTGACAAACTAAAGAGTAGCAATTCACTTGGACCAGATGGTATGCACCCCAGGGTTCTGAATGAACTAAAAAATGAAATTTCAGATCTACTAGTTAAAATTTGTAACTTATCATTGAAATTATCCATTGTACTCGAAGACTGGAGGGTGGCCTAGGCAACCCCGATATTTAAAAAGAGCTCCAGGAGTGATCCGGGAAACTATACAGTGATCCTGACCAGTGCTGGGAAAAATAGTGGAAAGTATGCTAAAGATTAAAATCTCAGAGCATATAGAAAGACATGGCTTAATGGAACACACGGGCCGATACAGTACAGTGCGTTTGGACGCGCGTTTTCGACGTACTAGCTCTACCCCTTATTCAGTAAGGGGTAATAGCGCGTCAAAAACGCGCGTCCAACCCCCCTGAAACTAATAGTGCCCGCAACATGCAAATGTATGTTGATGGCCCTATTAGTTATTCCCACGCGATTCATTAAGTAAAATGTGCAGCCAAGCACATTATTCTCCTTAACTCTACTGAACGCACAATCCCTCTCGAAAAAAACTCACCTACTTTACGACTATCTTATGGAAACGAACCCGGACCTATGTGCCATCACCGAAACTTGGCTAAAGCCAGAGGACACGGTGCTAATCAACCAACTTCCGCTACAATCATATGATATATTCTCCATCCCCAGACCGAAAAAAAGGGGAGGCGGTCTTCTTCTAGCAGCTAACAAAAAACTAGGATTGTCTCTCCAGGTCACAAATTCATCTCACTCTCTTGAATTTGCAGTCTTTAAATCCACCCACCTGCAAATAGGCCTTACCTACTCCCCCCCAGGCTGCCTCGAAACAGATCCATCTCCACTAATTGAATGCATAGCCAAACACATCAACACTGACTCGCCGGCCATAATACTGGGAGATTTCAATCTCCATGTGGATGCATCTCCCCGCTCTCCCAGCTCTAACACATTTCTCAACACTCTTAACCTCATGGGTTTCAAACAAATCATCAAAGATCCTACCCATAAAGCAGGACACACGTTGGATCTTATCTTCATAAACAATTATATCACCCCCTCCTCTCACACAGCCTGTCTGCCTATCCCATGGTCGGACCATAAGTTGATCACCACTACTTTGGAGAGCATCCAATCTACCCCTGCATCAATACTGAAAACCACGGTCCACTCCAGGAAGTTATGCAACCAGGAAATCCTCAGCTCTCACTTGTCTGCAGAGCTAAACCATCTGGACCTCTCGAATGCTGACTCAGCCTCAGCCTCCTGGTCCAAAATTACTAAAAAAGTAGCTAACCTACTCTGCCCGCTAACCACCAAAGTCATTCAATCAAACAAAGTCAACAAAAAACCTTGGTATACACCAGAACTAAAAACCTTCAAACGTGAACTCAGAAATAGAGAACAGTCTTGGCACAAAAACCCATCAACAGTAAACCTGATGGCTTACAAAACCCTTATGCACCAATACAGGACCTCCATTCTCCATGCAAAAAGAGACTTCTATTCACAGAAAATCCACCACTTCATCTTTGACACTAAAGCCATCTTCTCCATGGTCTCTTCCATCACCAAACCTCCCTCCACATCAATTCCAGACGACAAAGCTGCAAGCAAAGCCTCTGAACTAGCCATTTATTTCAAGAACAAAATCTCTAACCTCATAGCCCCACTTACGGAAAACAAAAATCCTATCCCTCCACCTCCCTTCCAAGCTCCCTTTCAACTGACTTCAGCCTTGGAGTCCTTCGAACAGACCTCCTCGTTAGAGATTGAACATGTGCTAAAGAAACTCAAACCGGCATCTCACCCAATGGATGCGATCCCAGCCAACCTACTCAGCGCTAGCCCTCAAGCCATCGCCAAACCCATTGCACAGATCATTAATTGCTCACTTTCACAGGGCCGAGACCCGGATCCCCTCAAACTTGCTATCCTTAAACCTCTTCTTAAAAAAACAAATCTCATTCTAGATAACCCGGCCAACTTCCGCCCTATAGCAAATCTTCCATTCATAGCCAAAATCTTGGAGAGAATAGTAAATAAGCAACTCTCGGAATTTCTGGACAACAACAAAATCCTCTCATCATCTCAATTCGGCTTCTGTAAATCCCGAAACACAGAATCCCTCTTAATCTCTTTAACTGACACCATTCTCTTGAACCTTGACAAAAAACAACCTTGTCTACTCATCCTCCTCGACCTATCAGCAGCTTTTGACACGGTGAACCACACTATTCTCTTAGAGCGGCTTGCTGATATTGGCATAAAAGGCATAGCCCTCAGCTGGTTCAAATATTTCCTCCATAACAGGTACTACAAAGTCAAAATCAATAGTAAAGAGTCACACCCCATTTGCTCTACCCTGGGAGTTTCACAAGGATCCTCATTATCTCCTACCCTATTCAACATATATCTGCTCCCGCTCTGTCAGCTTCTTACCAAACTAAAGCTAATCCATCATTTATATGCAGACGATGTTCAAATTCTCATACCTATCACAGATTCACTTCACAAAACCCTGGATCACTGGAACTCTTGTCTGCAATCCATAAACAACCTCCTAACTAGCCTCAACCTCATACTGAATTCCAACAAGACAGAGTTCCTCCTCATCACCCAAGACGGTAATTACACGCTGCCCAACACACACCCTGCTTCTCAATTAGTTCTATCCCCCCAAATCAGAAACCTTGGAGTCATCATGGATAATCAACTGAACTGCAAATGTTTCATTAACAACACAATAAAGGATTGCTTTTTTAAACTTCAAGTCTTAAAATGGTTGAGACCCGTCCTTCACTTTCAAGATTTCCGGACAGTTTTACAAGCAATTATCTTCTCAAAAATTGATTATTGTAACTCACTGTTACTCGGCCTACCAGCCAACACCATCAAACCGTTACATATGTTACAAAACGCCGCAGCAAGGATCCTAACCAAGACCAACAAAAGAGACCATATCACACCCATTCTACAGAACTTGCATTGGCTCCCAATCAAATTCAGAATCTTATACAAAGTCTTATCGACCATCCACAAAGCCATCCACAACATCACCCCATTGGATCTCATGATCCCTCTCCAGCCTCGCACAACCTCTAGACCGGTAAGATCGGTATATAGAGACACCCTACAGGGTCACCCCATTAAATCATCAGTAAGGAAGAGAGCTCTCTCCACAGCTGGCCCTACACATTGGAACTCACTTCCTCCAGACTGAACAATGCCCGATCACTTTTAAAAAAAAAAGACTCAAGAAAATGCTTGGATGAACAACCAGGTCAGCTGTCTCAACAACCCGCTGACCAGGCAAGTCGCTGTTTATACATCTCCCACTAGATGACCCCGCCCAGGCAATTCGCTATTTGTACATTCCCCACTAGTAATCCCTATCTTGACATATCGATATTTGTACATAAGTTTTAACTAAAAAATCTCCGTCTTTTACTCTTTGTAAAACCCAGTTCTTTGTATCCAAGTTCGACCACCCTGTTCTATGTAAGGCATTCTCATGTCATGGTTATTGTTAAAATGTGAACCGAAATGATTGGTAACTTTGTTACTTGAATATCGGTATATAAAAATGCTAAATAAATAAATGATGCATATAGGGAAAAATAATCCATGCTGTAATTACATGATGTTAGGTCCCATATTAGGAGCTACCACTCAGGAAAATGTTCTAGGTATCAGACTAGATAATACATTGAAATTGTCAGCTTAGTGTGCTTTGGCAGTCAAAAAAGCAAACAGAATGTTAGGGATTATTAGGAAGGGAATGGTGAGTGAAACGGAAAATGTCATAATGCCCCTGTATCGTTACATGGTCAGACTGTGTACTAGGGATGTTAATCATTTTTTTAACAAATTGAAATATCGTACGATATTTCAAGATTCATTATATATCAGTTAAAAAGCAAAACAACCCCCCCCCCCACACACACAAATTTTCGTAAAAATCGTGTTTTGGTTTAGTGCGCTAACTCCCGTTAGCACGCACTACAAAAAAATGTTTATTTTTTATTTGTTACTTTGTTATTTTTTGTTGGTGCGCGCTAACCCAAAACACGATTTTTCACTAAATATAATGAAGATCCACGGGAAAACAAGGTTTTCCCGCGGCCAGACGAACCCAAAAGTGCAAACGATTGGGCACCCAATTCAATTCCTACTGTGTACGATTCTGGTTTCTGCTTCTCAAAAAAATGTAGTTGCACTGGAGAAGGTACAGAGAAGTGCACCCAAAATGATTAAAGGGTTGGAAAGGCTCCCCTATGAGGAAAGGCTAAAGAGGTTAGGCTGTTCAGAGACAGGGATATATAGAGGAGGGATTTATAGAGGTCTTTAAAATCATGAGAGATATAGAATGGGTAAATGTAAATTGGTTATTTACTCTTTTGGATAATAGGACCAGGGGCCAATTCACAAAGTTAGGAAGTAGCACATTTAAAACAAATTGGCGAAAATTATTTTCACTCAGGGCCGGATTTTATAAAATTGCGCGAGCGCGTACTTTTGTTCGCGCACCAGGCGTGAACAAAAGCACGCTGGATTTTATAAGATATGCGCGTAGCTGGTTCGGGGCGGGACCGGGGGCGTGGTTGAGGCCTCCGGATCAGCCCCCGGGTCGGGTGATGACGTGCAGGCGTAAATCTGGCAACAAAGGTAGGGGGGTTGGTTAAGTAGGGGAAGGGAGGGGATGGTGGGGGGGAGGGCGAAGGAAAGCTCCCTCCGAGGCCGCTCCGATTTCACCGGGCTCGGTTGCGCAGGTTGCACAAATGTGCACCCCCTTGCGCACGCCGACCCCGGATTTTATAAGATACGCGCGGCTACGTGCGTATCTTATAAAATCCAGCGTACTTTTGTTCGCGCAAATTTATAAAATCTACCCCAGCATAATGAGCAAGGATGCCGATGTTTTGGGTTTGATTTTTTTTTTTGCACAGCTTGGCTTTCCTCCTTTTTTGACTGCTGCTTACAGTTTTTCTGGGACTTGTGGCTTTTTATGCACTAGGTCCCATACATCTCAATGTAGGGTCCATTGCCTGGGGTGTGAACTTTTGGGACATCCTCAGCCTCATCTCTATGTGGTCACCTTTGATGTATGCCATGCTAGACACATAGGGGCAGATTTTCAAAGGGGTATGTGCATAAGATACGCGCATACCCCCCCGAAAACCTGCCCCAAGCTCCCTCTGTGCACGCCGAGCCTATGTGGCATAGGCTCGGCGGTGCGCACAACCCCCGGGATGCGCGTGTCCCGGGACTTTCCTGGGGGGGCGTTCTGGGGACGGGGTCGCGGGCGTTGTTCCAGCCCAGGGGCGTTTCGGGGGCGTGGCCAAGGCCTCCAAAACTGCTCCCAGGCCGGGGAATTGCACGCTGGCAGCTAGCCAGCGCAGGCATAACTTTTATAATAAAGGTAGGGGGGGGGTTAGATAGGGCTGGGGGGGGGTGGGTTAGGTAGGGGGGGGGGGGTGGGTTAGGTAGGGGAAGGGAGGGGAAGGTGGGGGGCGCCGGAAAGAAAGTTCCCTCCGAGGCCGCTCTGATTTCGGAGCGGCCTCGGAGGAAACGGAGGCAGGCTGCGCGGTTCGGTGCGCGCAAGGCTGCCAATTTTGCGCAGCCTTACGTGCGCCAACCCCGGATTTTTAAAAGATGCGCGCAGCTACTCGCATATCTATTAAAATCTGGCGTTCTCTTGTTTGCGCCGGCGTACTTTTTTAAAATCTGCCCCATAGCCTTTTGACTCATAGGATGATTTTGGTATCAGGAGTTTTTGTGAAGTTGGATTCTGCTTCCGATGATAGTCACAGTTCATTTTATTTATTTATTTTTTTAACGGACAGTCTACCCTGCTAACCTCTACATCATGCCATTCTGGGACCCTTCGTGTTCAAGTGATATGTCTGGATTTCTTTGTGGGTGATTACTTTGATGCAAGACGTTGTGAAGAAGGGTGATGCAAGAAGAGGGCTGGATAGTCCTGGCAAATGTTAGTCTTTGTAGGTTGTGGTACTTAGAAAGGACTTAAAAAAGGATGTTATGACCTATTAACTTTTGATATTTCACATACGTCTGAAGAAGCAGCCTGTGAGAAACGAAAAGAACACATTCCGTTCATAATGGGGTAGATTTTAAAAGGGTGCGTGCGGGCGTGCACATGTACTCCTGATTTTATAACTTGTGTGCGCAGGCAAGTTATAAAATCAGGGGTCGGCGCGCACAAGGGGGTGCAGAATTGTGCACCTTGCGCGCGCTGAGCCGCGCTGCCTTCCCCCGTTCCCTCCCCTTCTCCTAACTTTTCCCTCCCCTAGCCCTACTCCATCCCCTCCCCCCCCTGCCCTGTGTCTTACCTTTTGCACCTGCCTCTGGGCAGGTGCAAGTTGAACGCGCCGGCAGCCTGCCGGGACGCAGTCCTCCATCACAGCGGCAATGGCCATTCTGTCAGAGGCCTCTGGTCTTGCCCCCACCCCCTGACCACCCCTTTTGTAAAGCCCTGGGACTTACACGTGTCCCGGGGCTTTCCGCGCGTCGCCGGGCCTTTTGAAAATAGGCCCGGCGCTCGTAACCCTTTGAAAATCTGGCCCAATGTTTTCTTGGTCCAATGAAAGGTATTGTGACCTACAGTGACTTTGTTGTTCTTTAATGCACCATATATAATCCCATTCTGAAAATAAACTCCTTTCGTATGGTACAGAAAACTTTCAGTTTGATGGCTACATTGGACTTTGGGCTTATTTTAATGTGGAATTTTACACCTTTAGAAATGCAAATTAAAAAACTATATATGCGAAATTGAGTGCAATTTGATTGGCATCTCATAGGTACATGGGATTATATCACATGAATGAAAAAGAGCAAACTGAGTACCCCAATTGTATCATTTATGTAATTAATCACAATTACTTCTCTATCAATTTTCATGACAATTATATGCTTCATGGCACCTGAACACACCAAAATTTCCCCTTAATGTGTTCTGTTCTTTCACATACCACATTAGATATTGCTGGTATGGACTGTAAGAAAATCGAATACATTCTACATTGCTCAGAATAAAGCTGAATGTCACTATCGGGTTGGATGAAAGTGTCCAGTAGCACATCCACTAAAACATTTTCGTTTGTTCCAGGCTCTCTTTTCCTCTAGCACCTGCAGGATGTTAACATTTGCTAATAAGTGTTGCTTTGGCTGCCGGCATGAATTCCTTGATAGGCTAAATGCTTTACAAGGTTCAGAGCACAACACATTCATACTGCAGATGTTTTGTATTTCCTACTATTAAGCTGCAATGCCAATCCTGTTATTCCTTACTCAATAGCTTAGGTTTTAAGGGCTTTTTTTTTTAATGGTAATAAAATGATTACACATGATATTCCTACTTCATGAAAGATAAAAAGAAGTATAGCTGTTTTGAAAATCCTCATGAAATATATTTTTTTTCCATTATTAATTGCTTATGAGCATTTATGTGTGATGGCACTAATCATGTCAAAAATGATAGATGATTCAATTTAGAGAGACTTTTCTGTAAGATTTATTGTGCAATATAAAAACTGTGCAGGCATGACAAGGGTGCCAACAGCATGGTCAAAGAAATATTCATGTAATTTCATGATCTATGCTACAAGGATGTTATGGCTGCACTGGGTTTATTTCATTTAACTACAATCAGATGAAAAAATAATAAACTAGTAGCAGAAATGTATATTATATGATCTTGCTAATTTGTAGAGGTCACCTCTATGGGAAGATGTATATATCCAGAAAGTTTTGAAATCTTGATTTACTCTAGTCTAGCCACCAAGGCATCACCCATACTGCACTGTATATTGAAGAAGTTTAAATAAGCTAAACAGTTTCATGGTCTTTTTAATGTAGATAAAAATTCACTTCAATATTAGATTGGAAGAAGGATCCAACAGAAGAAAATAGGATAAAGCATAAACATTGGCAAGTTAAATGTAAGACATTGATAAGACAGGCTAAGAGAGAATTTGAAAAGAAGTTGGCTGTAGAGGCAAAAACTCACAGTAAAAACTTTTTTAAATATATCCGAAGCAGAAAGCCTGTGAGGGAGTCAGTTGGACCGTTAGATGATCGAGGGGTTTAAAGGGGCACTTAGAGAAGATAAGGCCATCGCGGAAAGATTAAATGATTTCTTTGCTTCGGTGTTTACTGAAGAGGATGTTGGGGAGGTACCCGTAATGGAGAAGGTTTTTCTTGGGTAATGATTCAGATGGACTGAATCAAATCACGGTGAACCTAGAAGATGTGGTAGGCCTGATTGACAAACTGAAGAGTAGTAAATCACCTGGACCAGATGGTATACACCCCAGAGTTCTGAAGGAACTAAAAAATGAAATTTCAGACCTATTAGTAAAAATTTGTAACTTATCATTAAAATCATCCATTGTACCTGAAGACTGGAGGATAGCAAATGTAACCCCAATATTTAAAAAGGGCTCCAGGGGCGATCTGGGAAACTACAGACCGGTTAGCCTGACTTCAGTGCCAGGAAAAATAGTGGAAAGTGTTCTAAACATCAAAATCACAGAACATATAGAAAGACATGGTTTAATGGAACAAAGTCAGCATGGTTTTACCCAGGGCAAGTCTTGCCTCACAAATCTGCTTCACTTTTTTGAAGGAGTTAATAAACATGTGGATAAAGGTGAACCGGTAGATATAGTATACTTGGATTTTCAGAAGGCGTTTGACAAAGTTCCTCATGAGAGGCTTCTAGGAAAAGTAAAAAGTCATGGGATAGGTGGCGATGTCCTTTCGTGGATTGCAAACTGGCTAAAAGACAGGAAACAGAGAGTAGGATTAAATGGCAATTTTCTCAGTGGAAGGGAGTGGACAGTGGAGTGCCTCAGGGATCTGTATTGGGACCCTTACTGTTCAATATATTTATAAATGATCTGGAAAGAAATACGACGAGTGAGATAATCAAATTTGCAGATGACACAAAATTGTGCAGAGTAGTTAAATCACAAGCAGATTGTGATAAATTGCAGGAAGACCTTGTGAGACTGGAAAATTGGGCATCCAAATGGCAGATGAAATTTAATGTGGATAAGTGCAAGGTGATGCATATAGGGAAAAATAACCCATGCTATAATTACACGATGTTGGGTTCCATATTAGATGCTACAACCCAAGAAAGAGATCTAGGTGTCATAGTGGATAACACATTGAAATCGTCGGTTCAGTGTGCTGCGGCAGTCAAAAAAGCAAACAGAATGTTGGGAATTATTAGAAAAGGAATGGTGAATAAAATGGAAAATGTCATAATGCCTCTGTATCGCTCCATGGTGAGACCGCACCTTGAATACTGTGTACAATTCTGGTCGCCGCATCTCAAAAAAGATATAATTGCGATGGAGAAGGTACAGAGGAGGGCTACCAAAATGATAAGGGGAATGGAACAACTCCCCTATGAGGAAAGACTAAAGAGGTTAGGACTTTTCAGCTTGGAGAAGAGACGACTGAGGGGGGATATGATAGAGGTGTTTAAAATCATGAGAGGTCTAGAACGGGTAGATGTGAATCGGTTATTTACTCTTTCGGATAGTAGAAAGACTAGGGGGCACTCCATGAAGTTAGCATGGGGCACATTTAAAACTAATCGGAGAAAGTTCTTTTTTACTCAACGCACAATTAAACTCTGGAATTTGTTGCCAGAGAATGTGGTTCGTGCAGTTAGTATAGCTGTGTTTAAAAAAGGATTGGATAAGTTCTTGGAGGAGAAGTCCATTACCTGCTATTAAGTTCACTTAGAGAATAGCCACTGCCATTAGCAATGGTTACATGGAATAGACTTAGTTTTTGGGTACTTGCCAGGTTCTTATGGCCTGGATTGGCCACTGTTGGAAACAGGATGCTGGGCTTGATGTACCCTTGGTCTGACCCAGTATGGCATGTTCTTATGTTCTTATGTTGAACAAGGCAGGCTCAGACCTCCACTGGACCTGCACGCACCTGTGAGACCCAGCAACGCAATGCTGATCTCAAGAGTAGCCCTCCGGCCACTTGGTAGCCCTTCCGGACCTGCCGCTTGGGAACGATGAGTGCGTGAGACCAGACGGAGGAGGATGAGGGCAGGAACAAGATGAGACATGGAACTCAGGAACTTGGAAGACTCAGACGAAAACTCGAGGAACTTGGAGCAATGAGGCGATGACATCATCAGTTGAGCCACGGGGCATTTCCCGCCTCTGGCCCTTTAAATGTAAAGCAGGGGTGTGCGCCCGCATGCCTAGAGGCCCGGGAGGTACAGGAAGTTGTCGGCGGCACCATTGCCATGAAGAGACACAGTCGGCGGCGGCTTCCTGCTGCATGGAGAGAGACCATGGCGTCAGGGCATCCGGGCCACGCAGGAGATGGAGACGGCGGCGGCACTCCGCCGCGAAGAGGTGTCCAGGCAGCGGCTCCCACCACGAAGAGGCAACGGTGGTCCCTCCTGCCACACACACAGCAGCATCGAGCTTTGAGGAGCGGCAGCAGCGATCCGGTACAGCCTAGACTGCAAGAAGAGGTCCTGCGGCATTGGGCCAGGGCAGGTGAGAGGCTGCTCACAGGATGGGCTCCGCGAGCAGCATCTTAACAAATGGTTGATATTTCTTGGTGGGACTCTTCAGAAGGAATTATTTAAATATTTTCAGGTGAAATGTTCTTTTGCTCAAATGTTTTGGCAGAACATTTTTAATATGTGAGATGATGAAAATTGGGATCTAGGATTGCAATTAAAAACCCTGCCTTTAGGAAAGGTCTTCTAGTTCATAACAACATCCATGCAAATGAAGGGAAATATAATTTCCTTTGTTCCTGTGCGGACTTTATCACTAAAGTCCTCTGAACACCTCTGGACATCCCTGAATAAGTAGAGAGAATGAGAAGTGATCTAAGAAAACTTGGTTGAGGATTTGGCAGCTAGGATTTGTTGCCAAAAAGCGCAGAGTCATGCATTTGGGGTGCAATAATCCAAAGGAGCTGTATGTGCAGTGGGGTGAGAGTCTGATGTGCACAGATCGGTAAAAGAGTCAGGATGAGCGTGTCTGATGATCTGAATGTACCGAAGCAATGTGACAAGGTGGTGGCCAAGGCTGAGCTGCATAGAGAGAGGAATAACCAGCAGGACAAAATAAAAGAGGTGATGAAGCATCTTACATGTCTTTGGTTGGGGCCTCAGCTGGCTTCCTGTGCTCAGTACTGGTGTCTGACCCACTGGAGGCCATAGCTCAAAGGATAGAACCTGGATGGCAGTGATCCAGGGAAAGGCAACCAAAATGGGATAGGGTCTGCACCGTAAGCCGTATGAGATGAGACTGAAGGACATACATATATATATATATATATATATACCCCCCACAGGAAAGGAGAAACAGGGGAGATAGGATACAGAATTAAAAAAAAACAAAAAACTTTCAATGTAAAAATGATGCACAAGAATCAAACAATTTCTGATGAAAAGGAAGCTATAGAACCAGGGATCATGATATGAAACTCCAAAAAGGATAGACTCAGGAGCAATGTCAGGAACTATTTCTTCATTGAAAAGGTGGTGGCTGCATGGCCTGCCCTCCCAGAGGAGTTGGTATAGACAAAGTCATGGAATTAGACGGAGCATCCTTGATGGCCAGAGGATGGGAATGAAAGAAAAGGGTTAACCTTTATGAACGTTAGGTGTAACATCGCTTCATGAGTGTAACCTGCACAGAAGCACAGTAACTACTGTCAAGATCAGGCCCCTCCGCTCAGCCCTCTGTGTGGGCTTTGCTGGGCCTCAGGACTCCCTCTCCGCTCATATCCCACTGTCTGTCCACTCGTACAGCTCCTGCTCACCGCTGCTATGGACTCCTCCCAGTCTCTAGTCCTGGCACTCCCAAACAGTACACAGAAAAAGGTCTTTATCACAAAAGGGTTTAATGTGATCCTGTAGCCTCACCGGCTGCAGTCCTGTATTAATGCCTGGTTGTCCTTACAAGCCCCAAGCCTAACCGCTTAGGTTCTCCTTAGCAAGCCCAGAGTTAAACAGCTTTTAAAACCACAATTCCCTTCCAACCTTTCTCATACATCCATTTACCAACACAGGATTTACCATCCCCCAACCTCCTGGTTATTCCACCTCCATAGAAGAACAGCTAGAGCTTTCCTCTCCCCAGCTTACCTCCATCTCCTCCTCCACTGAACTCTGAGGAGCCAGGCTTTTGTGACCAGCTCCACCACAGCAGCACACCCTCTTCCTCAGCTTCCATGGGTTCTGCTGAGTCATAGGGATCAGTCCCTATTTCCTCCACCTGTTCCTGCTCACCCTCCAGCCAGGGGTCAGGTGCCGGGTCAGGGAACCTGGGAAGTGTAGTCTTTGTTGCTTTCCTCAGCGCCCTCCGATGGATAGGTTTGGTACTGCCCGCTTCTGCTTTTCTATATCCAGGCTGTTTCTGCCCCTGGCCAGGTCATACTGCATCACACTACCCTAAACAACTTGCTGGGCAGACTGGATGGACCATTGGGTCTTTATCTGTTGTTATATTATGTAACTATTATTTCAGGACTCTCAATTGACAAATTTTAGCATTGAGACATTATAGCTAAAGAGACGGAAAATGTTTACAAACCACTTTCTCTTCATGATACTACCTTGCAACACTTTATTAATTATTAGGGATCTGCAGAAGGAAAACATTTATTTTGTTTTCAAAATTTGTTTCATTATAACCCCAATTCATTTCTTTAATTTCAATACAAGCCCCCCCCCCCCCCCAAAAAAAAAATGGTGGAAGCATTACAGCCATTATTGGGCTCCAAACTTGGGGGTTTTCTAATCAGTTGTCTTAAAAATTGTGGGAAGATATAAAAAAAAAAGGGCTAAAGAACTCTAGGTACTGAGAAAGACTGTGGTTACTGAATAGTGGCACTAAAAGTGACAAGAATAGCCCAAGACTCCATAAAAGGATAAAGGGTGCTAGCACTGGCAGGGAACACAGAGACTATTTTTTGTGTCACGCTCTGTGCAGTAGTTCTGACACTGCCAAGCTTAGTGACAGGCTCCACAACACAGTCTCGTATGCTGCGCCCCTGCTGACACTGCCCACATCCCAGGAAGAGACAAATTCAGTAGCAGCTCCTCAAGCAACTCTCCAATCTGGCTCCAGTCTCCACAAAGAAAAAAAAAATAAAGAACAGCTACAACACATATCTGCTCTGACACAGAGCTTCTGATTCAGTGCTGCTTTACGGCTTTCCTCTATTGTGTGTCTGGTACAAAGGTAGTCTAAAATGGGGGTAAAATGGGGGTGAAAAATGTGTTTGAGAACTCAGAGGGCCGGATTTTAAAACCTACGCGTGGGAGGTACATTTGTGCGTGCTACCTGGCACGCACAAATGTACGCCCGATTTTATAACATGCGCGTGCAGCCGCGCACATGTTTTAAAATCCGGGGTTGGGGCACTCAAGGGGGTGCACACTAGTGCACCTTGCGCGCGCCGAGCCCTAGGGGAGCCCGATGGCTTTCCCCGTTCCCTCCGAAATCGGAGCGGCCTCTGAGGGAACTTTCCTTCAGCCCCCTCCCCATCTCCCCCTCCCTTCCCCTACCTAACCTGCCCCCCAGCCCTATCTAACCCCCCTCTAACCTTTGTTTAATAATTTGTGCCTGCCTTTGGGCAGGCGTAGGTTGCGTGCGCCGGCCACGTGCTGGCGCGCGATCTCCCAGCACGGCCGCCGTGCCGGAGGCCTCAGTCCTCGCCCCATCCCACCCCTTTCACAAAGCCCCGGGACATATGCGTGTCCCGTGGCTTGCGCGCATCGCCGGGCCTATGCAAAATAGGCTCGGCGCATGCAGGAGCAGTCACGCATGTAAATCCTGAGGATTTATGCATGTAACCCTTTCAAAATCTGGCCCAGAGAGCTCAAATATCATACTCCTTCTGAAGGAATGCACAACAAATCTTTGACATGATCAGTCTTCAAGATCAACATCATTGTATCCAGTGTGCAGCAATAGGTTGGATTGGAAAAATGCTTTTCTGCAATAGATCATCCCTTGACAACATGGCTATCCTACCCTTGACTGCTAGCTGTCTGCTCTGTACTTCATAGCAATTCCTAACTGTACATCTGTTGCTCTCCTTTTGATTTCTAAGAGTCCTTTGACTTTAATAGTATTTGTTTATGTCAGGGGCCCTCTCAATTCATTTCAGGGACCCCTGAAAAGAATTGAATCGAACCCTATTCATTTCTTTTTACCCATTTGTTTCAAACATGCACATCACTACTGATTATGCAGAAGGTGTTTTGATTGCATCTATCTTTGCTTTCCTCTTTTTTTCCCTGATCCTATTCCAATTCTATTCCCTTCTATATCTTTCACCTTGTCACATTCACGTCTTTTATTTATGTATTTTGTTCTAGGTCTTCTGATAGGACTAAACTTTCTTACTGCATTTTGATTGTATCTTGATGTTATTGATCTTATTTTAGTGTTTATTGTTTGCATAAACACATGACATTAGATTAGGAACACTGGATTTCTATGCATTATCACCACTTTGAATTAAAAGCAATCTAATAAAAAAAAATATGTATATCATTTTATTTCCTCTCCCTCCTTGTATAACTTGAGGATTTCTCACCTTTGAGAGTTTTGTGCAGCAATTACGAGTAGAAATAAGGTGAAAACTCCAGGTCATAATTCAAATACCGTTGTGGGTTTATACAAAAGAACTTGCGTGGCATACTCTAATTAGTGTAACCAGTTTCTCTGTTAATAATAGGTTAGCTGATTAATACTCATATACAATCTAAATTAACATTGTAAAAAGTTTTCAACAGAATTTGATCCTTGAATCAGGAAACCTAATGGATGTTAGTGTTAGTAAAGATTTATATCTGCAGGTTTGTAAGAGTAATGAGATGTCCTGCATCTATGGGAAGAAATGAGTAATGATAGGATTACTCACCTTGCACATTTCTAGATTTCACTTTCTGTTTTCCATGCATATACAATTCAGATTCCTTCTTTTTTATTTGAATTAAGCACATTTTCAGAGTACTTACCTGGCAGACTAGCTCTTCTTGTGCTAATGTGCACAGACTCATCCTATATACACTATAAGACTAAAGGCAACACTTGTACATGACATGTGTTAATAAATATTAAAAGCTCTTGGCATGGACATCAACACTGCTTTCTACATGTTCCAATTAAATAGTGAGAATTTATGGTAATGAGATGATAAATAATGTGCTGTTTTGCATAGTTTATCAGTGCATAGAAAAATAATGCACGTTAAAATGCTCAAAAGTGAAAACAGAGCCATTAATGCAAATGTAGTTTTTAGCAAAAATGTGCTAAATTTAACACTAGCAAAATAATGCATAACTTAAGACTTAATTCTTAGTGGAATGCAGGATTTGGTGAGAGAGGTAACGGTGGTGGGGTTACTTGGCACCAGTGATCATAACAGGATCAAATTTAAACTAATAACTGGAAGGGGAACAATAAGTAAATCTGCAGCTCTAACACTAAACTTTCAAAAGGGAAACTTTGATAAAATGAGGAAAATAGAAAAAACTGAAAGGTACAGCTGCAAAGGTTAAAAGTGTTCAACAGTCATGGACATTGTTTAAAAATACAATCCTAGAGGCACAATCCATATGTATTCCATGCATTAAGAAAGATGGAAGGAAGGCAAAACAATTACCATCATGGCTAAAAGGTGAAGTAAAAGAGGATATTTTAGCCAAAAAAAATCCTTCAAAAATTGGAAGAAGGATCCATCTGAAGAAATAGGATAAAACATAAGCATTGTCAAGTTGTGTAAAACATTGATAAGACAGGCAAAGAGAGAATTTGAAATGAAGTTGGCCATAGTAGCAAAATCTCATACTAAAATCTTTAAATATTTATTTTTATTTTTATTTATTTATTAAGTTTTCTATACTGACATTAAAGTACACATCATATCGGTTTACATAATAACAATAGATGGAAATTACAAATAACAGGGGAAGGGGGAATGGGACAACTAAAAGAGGTCCGGGAGTAACGGAAACCTAAACAAG
Organism: Rhinatrema bivittatum; assembly: GCF_901001135.1. Taxonomy (NCBI): domain Eukaryota; kingdom Metazoa; phylum Chordata; class Amphibia; order Gymnophiona; family Rhinatrematidae; genus Rhinatrema; species Rhinatrema bivittatum. The sequence goes on along the minus strand of NC_042620.1, from coordinate 338,607,734 downwards.
ATACCAGAGAGGAGGAAGAGGAAGCATGAAACCTGTGAGGGAGTTGGTTGGACCATTAGATGACCGAGGAGTTAAAGGGGCTCTTAGGGAAGATAAGGCCATTGCAGAAAGACTAAATTAATTCTTTGCTTCCGTGTTTACTAATGAGGATGTTGGGGAGATACCAGTTCCGGAGATGGTTTTCAGGGGTGATGAGTCAGACGAACTGAACAAAATCACTGTAAACCCGGAAGACGTAGTAGGCCAGATTGACAAAATAAGAGTAGCAAATCACCTGGACCAGATGGTATGCATCCTAGGGTACTGAAGGAACTAAAAAATGAAATTTCTGATCTATTAGTTAAAATTTGTAACCTATCATTAAAATCATCCATTGTATTGTTTATTTTATTTATTTAAAAAGATTTCTATACCGTCTTTACAAACAAAAGTTTGACCAAAACGGTTTACAATATATTCAAAATCAAATAGAATAAGAAAAAATAAAAATCAAACTAAAAGAAAATCATCTAAAATTAACATAAAAGTATATAAAACATCAGAAACAAACAAAAAAAAGCAAAGTTAAGGAAAAAAAGTACAATATACTCTTTAAGCCCTAGTTCTACCTATAATATACTTTAAATAAAATCACTATACTGAACTTTATCCAAAACAGAAGAAAGCCAGAAAAAAAATAAAAATAGAAATAAATTCCGAAATACTTTCAGCGCACTATAGCATTGTGTCATGCTAACTCAATGGTAGTGAGACATTTTAAGAAAATTTCATATATGCATAATCTGCATAGGCTATTTTGAAAAGATGATTTTACTGATTTTTTAAATTCTTTGCGATTGGTAATTTGTCTTATAGCCTCGGGAAGTGAGTTCCAAAGTAATGGACCCGCTACCGAAAAAGCTCTCTCTCTGGTTATATTTAGTCTAGCGAGCCTGATGGTGGGCACGTCAAGTACATTTTTACTAGCAGATCTTAAATTTCTGGTTGGTTTGTAAAAACGTAGTGTAGTACATAACCATGTAGAATCGGAATCATGAATTAAAGCATGAATTAATGATAATACTTTATATTGCACATGAAATTTAATAGGAAGCCAGTGTAAATTGAAGAGAACTGGAGAGATATGATGTCTCATTGGTAAACCTGTCAATAGTTGGGCTGCAGCATTTTGAATCTGTTGCAGAGATTTTAACATGGAGTCAGGTAGACCTAAAAACAGACTATTACAGTAATCTAAGCCTGAAAAGATAAGACTGTAGAACTGTCTGGAAATCTGACTTAAACAACAAGGGTTTTAGTCTTTTTAAAATCTGCAATTTGAAGAATGATTTTTTTTACTAAGTGAGAAACATGATGTATCATGGATAAATTAGTATCTAGTTGTATACCCAAGTTATGGGCTATTCTTTTTACTTCAATCACCTCCTTTCCTAATGTGATTGATGAAGATGGAGAATTTATAGGATTATCAATCGCACTAACAGTAACTCCGTTTTTTTGGTGTTGAGTTTAAGTCTACTGTGACTTAGCCATTGTTCAATAGTTTTTACATAAATTTTACATAGTGAAATAGTATCCGCCCAAGATGATTTATACGGAACAAAAAGCTGTATATCGTCTGCATAGATTTTGAATTGGACATCTAATCACAATAATATATGACACAATGGTAACAAATAGATATTGAATAATACTGGAGATAGGGAAGACCCTTGTGGAACTCCAGTAGCTTGAGTATAAATTTGTGAGGATTTGCCTTTAAGATGTACTCTATAACATCTATTAGAAAGATAACTGTTAAACCAGTTTAAAACAGTGTATTGTAAGCCAATTGTTTGAAGTCTCGATAAAAGTATTTTATGGTCTAGCGTATCAAACGCTGCGGAAATGTCTAATACGATTACCAAAAAATCTGTGTTTGAATCAAATCCTCGAATATACGTGTCAAAGGAAGAGAGCAAAAGTGTTTCAGTAGAATTGTCCTTTCTAAATCCATATTGATTTGGATGTAATAATTCACGATCATGTAGATATTCTTTCAATTGATATAGAACGAAAGATTCCATTGTTTTAGCCAAGGACGTCAAAGAGGCAACAAGTCTGAGATTAGAGAGATCTAAAAATGAAGGCTTTTTTTTTTGTATAGGAGTAATAGCAGCTTGTTTTAATTGATATGGACACTTTCCAGATTCTAAGGATTGATTTATTATAGAACAGATTATCTCAGGACATTGTTCTGCTAAGTCTTTAGAAACATAGAAACATAGAAACATAGAAATGACGGCAGAAGAAGACCGAATGGCCCATCCAGTCTGCCCAGCAAGCCTCACACATTTTTTCTCTCATTCTTATCTGTTACTCTTAGCTCCTTGTTCTATTCCCCTTCCACCCCCACCATTAATGTAGAGAGCAGTGATGGAGCTGCATGCAAGTGAAATATCTAGCTTGATTAGTTAGGGGTAGTAGGGGCAGTAACCGCCGCGATAAGCAAGCTACACCCATGCTTATTTGTTTTACCTAGACTATGTTGTACAGCTCTTGTTGGGTTTTTTTTTTTTTTTTTTTTCTTCTCCCCTGCTGTAGAAGCAGAGAGCCATGCTGGATATGCATTGAAAGTGAAGTATCAGGCACATTTGGTTGGGGTAGTAACCGCCGTAACAAGCCAGCTACTCCTCGCTTTGTGATTGCAAATCCTTTTTTTTCTTCACCCCTGTCGTTGAAGCTATGCAGGATATGCGTGAAGCATCAGGTTTTTTTTTTTTTTTTTTTCCCCCTGCCCTTGAAGCAGAGAGCTATGCTGGAAATGCGTGATGTATCAGTCTTTCTCCCATGCCGATGCAGGAGAGAACCATGCTGGATATGCATGGAAAGTGAAGTATCAGGCACATTTGGTTTGGGGTAGTAACTGCCGTAACAAGCCAGCTACTCCCCGCGTTTTGAGTGCGAACCCTTTTTCTTCTCCTTTGCCGTTGTAGCAGAGAGCTCTGCTGGATGTGTGAAGTATCAGTTATTCTTCTCCCCTGTCATTGAAGCAGAGAGCTATGCTGTATATGCATTGAAAGTGAAGTATCAGGCATATTTGGTTTGGGGTAGTAACCGCCGTAACAAGCCAGCTACTCCCCTCTTTATGAGTGCAAATCCTTTTTTCCATTACCTCTTGCTGTTGAAGCTTAGAGCGATGTAGGAGTCACAGTAAGCATGTGTATGTTTATTTAGTAAGGGTATTGTGTCAATAGCCATCATTCTGGCGAGTCACCCACTCTTCATTGGTGGCCTCTTGACTTTATGGATCCGCAGTGTTTATCCCACGCCCCTTTGAAGTCTTTCACAGTTCTGGTCTTCACCACTTCCTCCGGCCTTTAAAGCCTTTAGGGGAGAGTTAGATGGTTTTTGTTTGCTTATTATCTTTTGAACTGTCTCAATAGTAATTTTATCAAATGAAGTCCAATTGTAAATTGAAGTCTGATCTGAATACGTAGAATAAGGTAAATTTTTAAATTCCATTACAATATTTTCAATTTTAGATTGAAAAAATATAGCAATGTTATCACAAGTATGATTATCTATTTCGGATATTTCGGGATTCTGAAGAGAGGTCAGTGATCTGACAGTATTAAATATGGCAGGTGGATTTTTATTTGCTAAATTGATTTTATTCGCATAATATTTCTTTTTTTATGGAGGGTGGCCAATGTACCCCAATATTTAAGAAAGGCTCCAGGGGTGATCCGGTTTATAGACCAGTGAGCCTGACCAGTGCCAGGAAAAATAGTGGAAACTATTCTCAAGATCAAAATCGTAGAGCATATAAAAAGACATGGTTTAATGGAACACAGTCAACATGGATTTACCCAAGGGAAATCTTGCCTAACAAATCTGTTTTTTGAAGGGGTTAATAAACATGTGGATAAAGATGAACTGGTAGATGTAGTGAATTTGGTTTTTCAGAAGGCGTTTGACAAAGTCCCTCATGAGAGGCTTCTAGGAAAACTAAAAAGTCATGGGATAGGAGGCGATGTCCTTTCGTGGGCTACAAAATGGTTAAGAGACAGGAAACAGAGAGTAGAATTAAATGGTCAATTTTCTCAGGAGAAAAAGGTAATCAGTGGAGTGCCCCAGGGATCTGTACTTGGACCGGTGCTTTTCAATATATATATATAAATGATCTGGAAAGGAATACGACGAGGTAGGTTATCAAATTTGCGGATGAAACAAAATTATTCAGAGTAGTTAAATCACAAGCGGATTGTGATACATTAGAGGAGGACCTTGCAAGCCTGGAAGATTGGGCATCCAAATGGCAGATGAAATTTAATGTGGACAAGTACAAGGTGTTGCATATAGGGAAAAATAACCCTTGCTGTAGTTACACGATGTTAGATTCCATATTAGGAGCTACCACCCAGGAAAACGATCTAGCATCATAGTGGATAATACTTTAAAATCGTCAGGTCAGTGTGCTGCAGCAGTCAAAAAAGCAAACAGAATGTTAGGAATTATTAGGAAGGGAATGGTTAATAAAACAGAAAATGTCATAATGCTTCTGTATCGTTCCATGGTGAGACCGTACCTCGAATACTGTGTTCAATTCTGGTCGTCGCATCTCAAAAAAGATATAGTTGCAATGGAGAAGGTACAGAGAAGGGCAACCAAAATGATAAAGTGGTTGAAACAGCTCCCCTATGAGGAAAGACTGAAGAGGTTAGGGCTGTTCAGCTTGGAGAAGAGACTGCTGAGGGGGGATATGATAGAGGTCTTTAAGATCATGAAAGGTCTTGAACGAGTAGATGTGAATCGGTTATTTACATTTTCAAATAATAGAAGGACTAGGGGGCACTCCATGAAGTTAGCAAGTAGCACATTTAAGACTAATCAGAGAAATTTCTTTTTCACTCAACGCACAATTAAGTTCTGGAATTTGTTGCCAGAGGATGTGGTTAGTGCAGTTAGTTTAGCTGAGTTCAAAAAAGGTTTGGATAAGCTCTTGGAGAAGTCCATTAACGGTTATTAATCAAGTTTACTTAAGGAATAGCCACTGCTATTAATTGCATCAGTAGCATGGGATCTTTTTAGTGTTTGGGGTAATTGCCAGGTTCTTGTGGCCTGGTTTGGCCTCTGTTGGAAACAGGATGCTGGGCTTGATGGACTCTTGGTCTGATCTAACATGGCAATTTCTTATGTTCTTATTTGTATGTCGATGTGGCACCATAATCGGTCAGTGGCTGGTGAGAAAACACTCAGGCTGGACTCTGGCTGTTTTCTCATAAGCTTTTTATTAATCACAGAAAAAAATGTAACAAAAGCAGCTCTGCTTACCTTAGCAGTTCTCAAACAAAAGACAGAAGTATCGGCCTCCCCTTCTCGTCCTTAGGGCTCTTTTGTTCTCCTGGGGCCTAACCAAGTTCTTATCCCCTTCTAAGGAGAACGCCCTAAGAGTGGAACTCCTTTCCTGTCTGTGGATTAAGGTGGAGAAGGCAAAATGCCTGGTCTGGACCTTTAAGGAAGGGCTAATACATTCCTTCAGTCATTAATATTATTTTGGAATTTTACCTCAGCTTTCCCGACAATGTTCAAGTTTACTGCATTTTTAGGGTTCCTGCCAGGGACGGTAATTTTCAAACTGGCTAGTGTACGCACATTTGCACGCAATCATTGGTACACACTCAGGTATGCGGTCATTTTATAACATACGCATGTTAAAAAATAGCCGAGTGGGCACACATGCATACACAAATCTGCTTCTACTGCATACATCGTGGCATTTTAAAAGGGGTGCGTGCCAACGACATTTCTAGTTTTACTCGTTTGTCCCCAGTTCACCCACTTAAGACACAGGTCCTCCAACCCTCCTGGGTTGAGTGTCCGACCCTTAAAACCCCACAGATCTGCCTAATTTTCTTTAAATGTTAATTTGCTTGGTATCCATGGCAGAAATAAAGTTATGTGGCAGGGAGGCTCGACACGTGACATCGTAGGTTTATGCCCCAAAACACCCATGTCCCACTCACCATGCCCCGCCCCTGTCTGAACACTTTCGAGATGTGTGTGCTGCAGGAGTTATGCGGGTATCTCGGCGGCTTAAAAAAATCTACTTGGTGCGCGTGAGCCCGACTTCTTCGTGCATCCCCTAATTAATGCACGCATCGGGCTTTTAAAATTCCCCTCTACGTGGATATCTGAGGCAAAGGGAGGTACAGTGACTTGCCCAAGGTCACAGATGTTAGTGGAAGAAGTATGATTTGAACTCTGGTTTCTCTGATTCTCAGCTCATCGTTCTAGCCTTCTCCATGGGCTAACACAAGCTAATTAGAAAGGTTTAAAGATCAATATTAATGCACTTTTGTACATTGGCCTTGTAGACTATCAAGCCATCATTTGTTTGTATATGGGATTATTTAGAAGGAATTAACATTTTCAATTCATTTAGCATATAGAGAAAGCCCTCTATATTTTTACCCATGTAAATGGGCGTCTTGATTATGGCTCACCCACTTCATGTGCATACTTTTACCCACAAATCTTTGGAGCTGTTCCTGGGATAGGATTAAGTTGGTGGGAGGCGTGGGTAGTTTTGAATAATCAAAACTATCCACTTACGTATGCCTAAAAACATACCTGCACAGGTGCAACTATCGATTATTTTGGTAAACCCTGTGTGTAAAACTAAAATATGGGGTTTGCCTGGACTGGGGGTAGCTTGATTATCTTCTACAAAATATTCATATAACTGGGTAAATTTGAAGTGACCAAGTAATGAATTACTAATTTAGTAGATATAGATCAGGAAGAAGACAAGGTCAAATATCCCAGCTCTATCATTTACTTTGAAACAGATGCACCAGCAACCTGGAGCCTGTGACTCACATCTGTAGAAACTGTCTCCAGCAGGAAACTTACAAATATTTACAGTAAAGGTTTATCTAAACCAGAGCTTCCCAACCTTTCAGCCTCAAAACTCTTTGTGAACCTCCATGCACTTCTTTTTAATGTTTGCCTGACATAAGAAGAGAAATAACGATATGCACTCCAGAATCAGTCACAAGGAATAGATTGTACTATTAAATATTGTTCACTGACCTAAACTGAATATATAAAGGAGAGAAGTTTCCAAAGCTATTTAAAAATTGCTCTCAGAATTGAAGGTTGAAGCCAACAGTGACCTCCACCTCCCACTCCAGCTGCAATGGGGGAAAAGGAAGCGAGTTCAAGAAAGCTCCTCCAGGTTGGCAGCTGGGTGCATCCTGGCGGAGAATCAGCACCGGTGCCTGCAGGCCTGCAGTTTGATTTTCAAAGGGAATCAGCCTGGGGAGTTTATTTTGAAAATCGGACCAGCCGGGGAAAGCCCTGTACTTTGAAGCAAGTGCAAATTGCATGCATGAAAATGTGCATGGGAATGTCAAAATGAAACCCTCTCCCCCGACCTAGACCTTCTCTGCAGGCTGGTCACAGCACAGATACGTTTATGCTTAATAATGGGGCATAGCAATGTTCAAATAGCTTTTTTTATGTGGTTAAGCAGATGTTTACCATTACCCACAAAAAAAAAGTTTTGAAAATTATCCTCCCTGAAAATGGATCCCCTTTCAGCGTGCTTTTCTCTTCTTTTATGATTCTTTCAGATACACGCAGAAAGTGATAGCCACAAAATAATTAGATTTCAGGAAAAGCAAGAGAGACCGTCTTTCAAAGGAAAGAAGGTTTATGAGAACTCCATGTCTGCCTGTGTCGCCCTAAAAACATTTTCTGTTTAATATCTTATCCACACATTGTCTCTTTTTCCCTCTTCCTTGATCTCCGGTGGTCAATTCTCCCTTCTTCCCTCCTGAAGCATGATGGAGGGAAGAAGGGAGATCTCTCTTGATCCCTCACTTCTCTACCTCTTGATCTCTCTTGATCCCTCACTTCTCTACCTCTAATCCAGCATAATTCCTGGGGTCCTCTCTCTCCCCCCCCCCGGTCTGGTGGCCTTCTGTCCCCCTGATAGGCTGCCATCAACTCTTACTCCCCTTAACCAGGTCAGGCATGGATTTCCGTCTCTCTCTCTCTTTATCCTCCTTTTCTTCTTTCTCCCTTCTTACTCTGTCGATCCCATTTCCATTTACTCCTTTCTTCCTCAGTCATTCGATTCACTTTTTTCATGCAGCTCTCCTCTCTGTCGGGCCAGTGACAGAGCACATGGCAAGAGCAGGAAATGCTTCTCACTGCTGTGTCCACGGGCCCCAGATTGGAAACCATTGATATAAACCTAATGTCAGGGAGATTAAAGCTGTTAATATAAATCCAATAAATCAATACTAGTAAACTTAGGGCATGATTCATCAAGGCATTTTTCAATAGACGCAGAATGGGTAAAAAAATCTTAGTGAATCAGACCCTTAATTTTCTATATTACCTGTAGCAATAGCTGTAATCGAATTCACTTCTTGCTTTTCATGAATTATATATACTTAAACAGTTTAATTTCCCCAAACAAATTACGCAATAGCAAAAATTACACTTCATTTTGATAGTCTTGCTGTAGCAATGCCTTACCTAAAATAACTTTCATTGCCATTCAGTTTGGTGGCATGGTAGGGAATCAGCACAATGCAAAGATGCACCATCACATCCATCAAATGTAATGCAAGCACCCCATCACAATATTTACATTCGTCGCAGCATAAAACCAATGGCGTAAGAAATGTCCATATGGTTCTACTGCTCTTCTGTGCATTTGGCTCGGTTACACTCCAGAGATTTTACACATGGAAAGCACTTTGGGATGTAGAAGTCGCTTGTTTAATTTATAGCAAATACAAATTTCTTTCTTTACTGCCAGAATCTGCCTGCTGCAGAGCTCATGTGAAAAGTTTGTATTACTTAAATTCTGCCAGAAATCTATTGGTTGAGAAATAGTTAATGGATGGTAGGTATTTTCAGCCTAGACTCACCTGCAGTTGTACACCTATATTTTTAAATACATGTTTACTACTGGACTTCCAGCAACAATGTAATATACTACAATTTGAGAACTATATTTCATTTTATTCATTTTCTTATTTGGGTTTTGCATATTTTCAGGACAATTTCAGAAGGTTTCCACAGGCTAATGGGAATATTGGTCTGGCAAATCAATTTTCAAAGGGAAATTCCTTGCAATGTTTCCCTTTGAAAATTCTGTAGTAGGCTGGTACCATGGTTTTTTTTTTCCAGAAAAACAACTTCAGAAAATTGTTCAATCCCCATATGTGGGAAAAGCATAGGTGCTGTCAGTAATGCGTGCATACTTTTGTCATAAAGAAAAAGGGGTAGTACTGGATGTAAAGAAAACCCCATGGTACTAGCCTACCACAACATTTTCAGAGGGAAACTTTGCAAGGAGTTTCACTTTGAAAATTGACTTGCTGGACTGTACAATGTGACCACAAGCATGGAAGCTACACATTGGGGACTGAAAAGCCTCTTCTATGTGTGTCTTTATGACATAGCTACTAGTTTTGGTAATATCTTTAGAAGGAACTATTACTTTTATATTCAATAAAGTTTTAAGTACTTTACTGTCCACTATACTTATGCTATGCACAGGAAAGTATATGTGACCATCTGCATACTATAGATCATTACACGTTATGCACGCTATTGAAAGTTACCCTCCTTGTGCACATGGTAATACAGTCCATCAAATTAAAGCATGGATGCTAAAATTAATCCTTGTCCACATGTTAATGAGGGAGCAGCATATGCAAATAAAGCTTTACTGGACTCCCTGTAAATAGTGTGGAATGCCTTTACCGTAGACCCAGATCAGTAGAGGCAAAATTTGAATACCTGCCTTAGACCAAATGTAACATTTTTACTATGCATGCCACAGCCTAAAATTCCCACTACTAACTGGTCTTTTCACTTTGGACCAGTTAGCATGGGGAATTTCCTCTCTTCCCCCCCCCCCCCCCAAAAAAAAAAACAAAACAAAAAACCAACCAGGTTAGAAAGGTATTATTTTTACCAATTCCCTTGAACATCATAAATTCCCCTAGTCTGTATCCCTATCCGATAGGAAAAACCCCCCATATAGGAAGAACCTTCCACAGTAGGAAGTTACCCCCAACATAAGCATCAACATTCATAGCCAGCAATCACCCCCCCCCCCCATCCTGATTGGCATTCTAGCTCCCTCCCCTACATAGTCACCAGCTCACCTCCCCCAAACCCCCAACTGAAAACAGACTTGTTTGTGTCACTACAGGAGCGGAGTTGCCTATCTCTGGCATAAGTCCTGCACTTGTCCTCAAAGAGGGCATGTACCAGGGTAAATAATGGTTCACCCAGATAAATTGCCAGATCTGAAAATTGCTCTCAGGGCAGATAAAAAAATGACATGCAGGCTTCACAGTGTGCAAATTTTAGCTGTCCTAAATAAAGGGTGTACTTTTGGGCATGTTTAGGACAGGGGAGTAAAACATTATAAGGTGCAGTTTAAAAGCTCAGCGGGTGTCACAACCAGGAGGTACACGCACAAGTGGGGCTGGCGCGTGACACGCAGATTTTAAAAGGTGCCTGTGGACACGCGTACTTTCTGCAACGTTCACAAAAAAATGTTCTCAAAAAAGGGGAGGGGCGTAGGCATGCTCAGACTAGGGGCATCGGGCATTCCTGGATTTCTCAATGAAGCCAGCATGTAAATGCTTACACGCACCAGCGCGCGCAGGGGTCAACTGCCGCGCAACTTTACTTCTGCTATAGACGGCGTGTAAGTAAGAAAACAAACAAAAAAAAAAGTAAAAGGGTGAGCCAAGTTTTAAAGGTCGGGGTTAACAGGGTAAAAGGGAGGAAGTCCTGTCCCTTAACTGGGTGAACTGGGAACGAACTGGGGAAATTGGTAAATTCATCGGCGCGCGTGACTACTAAAATCCCCCCTACTTACTCAGTAGAAGCGGCGTTTGTGTGCATAGGCGTGCTACTACTTAAAATTGTGCACACACGTGCATGCCTTCAGGTTACTTCATACCATGTGTGCATATACGCTCATATTTTATAATATGGCCACGTCCCTGGGCGTAGCCAGTAAATGCATGCACATGTGCATCCTTGCGGCTGTTTAAAAGTTACCATCTATGCGTACATGGAATTTTTTAAACATAAGCAGGCTATTTTACAACCCTCTCCCTCCCCAGTATGGTTCATTTTCAAAAGGAAATTGCATACAGTTTCCCTTTGAAAATCTGTTGCAAAGCACATGTAGGAAAAGCACCCACATATTTGGTGACTACGTGAGCCAGTCAAATCTGTCCCCATAAGTTTCAGAGAAGCAGCACCAGAATAATAACGAAATGAAATAAAATCATTTCTTCATGATTTGAATCCAAGCAAAATGTTGAAACTGTCAGATTTCAAGTATGTCTTAATTCTACTGCAGATGGGAAGCTTCACGTGCAGTAAAATGGTGTTATATATGCAGAAACATATGGTGGATAATCATTTGCATTTATATAGAGCTCCAGTCTCTTAAAAATTTGAAGTGCTCAACCAAGTTATACATTTGTTATCACTCGGTTCCAACTGGCATTCATTTTAGCTTTCATGAAAGGACAAGCAAATCATGCTAGGGTTTTGAGACCATGGGTATCTGGTTTGTGCAGGCATTCTAGGCAGACAATTTAACAAAGGTATAACTCCAACTTAATACTTTCATTGATAGCAATATTAAAGGTGCAATTCACTGCCTTACTGGAGATACCACTTTAAGGAGCCTATATAATAAAGTTTAAAGTCCTTTTATGCACGCTGAAAATAATGTGCTAAGCAATAAGACTTTAATGTGCACCTTAAGTTGGTTTCACAGTACATTCTATAAAGAATGTGCTGAGCCCTCTCTGGGCAACTTCTTCCCTGATCTCTCCCTGCCCTCGCAGTAATGCCACTGCCCCCTCCTGTTACGATTCCTCCTGTAGCTGTGCCACAGGAGGCATCTCACCTTCTTCTGGAGGCCGCTCCGAAGCCAGGGCCTCGCCTGAGCAACTGTCCGGATCCTGCTCCACGGCCTGGGAGGCCTTCGGTGTGGTTTAAGGCCTACTCGAGGCCTGTTCCACTGCAGCCTGGATTCCCTGGTGTGGACCACGCCCTTCTCCTAAGGGGCGGGCCCACGGCTCCTCTCCACTTTGGAGAGGCGGACCATCTGGACTCCTCCCAGGGAGTTGCCTGCTTCTGGGCTATAAAAGCCTTGCTCCAGCATTCATGCTTGGCCTTGCATTGGAGTTTCACCTCTCTGGACGTCTCCTCTTCCAGCGCTCTGTCTGGCCTCTGTATTTGCTTCAGCTTGCTGTCCATGTTGTGCATGCCCAGATGTTTCATGATGTCCCTTGATGTTTGTTCCTGACCTTGATGTTTTAATCTTGCTTCAGACTGCCAGGAGTGCAGTACCTTCCCTGGACTGCTTTGTGCAGCATTTCCTTTCCTGCGCTGGTCCACTCCCGCGGTTGTGGGAGTGGACCAGTGGGGTTGCTCCGTGACCAGACCAGTCGTACTGGCTGTGTAGGGTGTCCTGAGAGGCAGTGCCAACGTCACCCTTCCTGCTTGTTTCAGAGTCTGTGCTCAGTATCCTGCTTTAGTGTCTACGTCTACAGTACCTTGCTTCAGCGTCTACATATACAGTCTATGGTTCCAGAGTCTTCATTGTCTGTTCTGGATCCTTCATCTGCCCATGCCCTGAGTCCCGCCTGCTGTTTCTTGCCATCCCAGCGGCAGGTCCAAAAGGGCCGGGAACAGTCGGAGGATTGTTCATCACCAACGCTCCACATGTTGGTTCCAGAGGCATGCAGGTCCGGCTGGGGGTCGGGCTCACGCTACACCTACCCTTGGCAGGGGGTCATGCCAGGGGCCCAAGCGCACACTCCCTCCAAGGGGGACCATTCTCCTAGTGCTCCCCGGAAACACCTCCAGGGTACCTCCAATCCTATCTTCTGCAGCAATGATGTAGCACCTACTAGAGCTGCTCAAGACCCCCATACTCCTACCCACCCTCCAGAATGACCATTTATCATTCACTGTTTTTCTGCAGACCCTTCAAGCTGTGCAGAATTGTGGTGCTTTGCTATGAATCAAGTTTCACTATCCCTGGCTGGACTCTTAGCTAAGGGGGTGGGAATAAGAGTCCCAGCAGGTGACGCTTCCCCCTTTCTCTCTGAGTGATGTCCCATCTGAGTTAGCCAAGGCAGAGGGGGAGGAAAACTGTATGTTTTGGCCAGTGACGCTTGTCCCCCTAATTTGCACCCTTCCAAGGTTAACCAATGGGGAAGGGGGAGGATTGAAAGTCTTAGCCAGTGGTGCCCATTGTTTTGGCCTCTCAGAGACTTTAGCTTAACTATCCTCTCCTCAGTTTTGAAGGGGATAGGAGGCTGATTTACTTCTTCCTGCTTTGGGGCTGCCCTATCAGGCTGATACAGAAAAACCCATGGGAGAGCCGGTGAGCGCCCGCTCTCCTGGGTGCGCGATTCAGAAAAAAAAAATATATGTAAATGAGGGCCCATGGTAAAATCTAGCCCCTAGGTTGCCCTTTGGCCTTCCGCCCACTCCCATCCCAGAAGCCTTTGGAATGTACGTTGAGGACAGGAAAGAGTGCTCCTCTACTTCCTGTGCCAGCATTGAAATTCAGAATGGTACCCAATGACTTCCTGTGTGCTTTTTGAAATGATAATGAAGCCTTAGTAAATGCATTTTGGCTACCTTATTAACCAAGATCTTTTCCATAGCCTAAAAGTAAGGAAACATGCTTATTTGCTAAATTAATTAACTAGAAATCATTATTACTCTTATGATCAGTTTTAAGAGGCAGAGATATCTATTACCTGGTTATATATAGGCAATGTGGAATAATTTTCAAGCTGCCGACATTAGGTTAAAGGCCCTGGGTATGTTTTACCCGTGATCTTTCCACCAGCTTTCAAAGAGGCAGTACAAGCATACTTTCACTTTGAAAACTTCCACCGAGACAGATTCTCCACAGACATTTGGCCCTGCTTTTATCTGTGGATACTTCCCCCCCCCCCAATGGAAAATAATGGAGGTAATTTTCAAAAGGATTTCCATGGGTAAATATAACTACTATTGTAACAATTTTCAAAAGCCATTTACCCATGCAAAAAGCACTTACGCAGGTAAATCCTATGGACAATTTAATGGCATATATTGTAGAAATTTTCAAATGCCCACTTACACGGGTAAAGTGCATTTACACGTGTAAAACCCAGTTTTAAGTGTCTAAATGCAATTGAAAATCAGGCCTGATGTGCATAAATTTTAAAATGCAATCCACGTGTTATTTTCTTCCACTGACATAAAGAAGCCAGCGGTAGAAACTCCGCCTTGCTAAATCCAGGTTGAAGTTGTTCTAATTAGTGATTCGTTTTAGCGACTTAAAAGTCTTATTGGCTGATTAGGAGACAGCGAGTTGTGTTGTAGAGCCCACAGATATGTGACACTTCTCTTTTGAGATTTCTCCTATGTCATTATGCTTATTCCAGAACAGCTAATCAGGAAGCGCTATTTCAGTTTCAGCTTTTCATCAGGTTTGTAAGTACATTAGTAATTAGAGATGTGAATCGGAACCGGAATTGGTTCTGATTCCAGGTTCGGGGACAATCGGGAAATTTTTTTCGTGTGGTCCGATCCATTTTTTTTTTAGCGGCTGCGCCCGAGCCGATAAACAAAAAACCCACCCGACCCTTTAAAACACATGCTTTAGCTTCTCCCACCCTCCCAACCCCGCCAAAACTTTTTAAAAGTACCTGGTGGTCCAGTGGGGGTCCCGGGAGTGATCTTCCGCTCTCGGGCCGACGGCTGCCACTAATCAAAATGGCGCCGATGGCCCTTTGCCCTTACCATGTGACAGGGTATCTGTGCCATTGGCCAGCCCCTGTCACATGGTAGGAGCATTTTCAATCGTCAGAAAAACGATTCACATCCCTATTAGTAATTATCATTCAGAAAACACTATTGGTGCCAGTTTTCATTCAAAAGTTCCTACAAAAATAGTACAACTGTGACTTAGTCAATGATGCCCACCCCCCACCACAACATAGACGTATTGCTAATGTACCACTATGTCCAGTAGGGATGAACTACATGGCACACTTTATAACATGAGGAAGAGGGATACAGTCACAAGTTCAGTATCCACACTAGGGGCATGCCCACAAGGCACATTAGAACTGTACAAGGCAATTTCTGGTTGGATTGTTATCTATGGGATGTTTTTCCCTCCTTAATAACAACAACCACTAGGGTCAGTTGAAGTAAAATGAAAATGGTCTTTATTAATGAGATTTTTAGTATTACAGTAACTGATAATGAGTTGCAATATAATTGGTTTAGAGATTTAAATCAGTTGCAACATCCTTGATGGTTTCTAGTAAGATGATTACACAAGTCCTATAAGCGCATCATGATTATAGCCCCATGTTTATAGTAGCATGCTAGCTTCTTTATTAAAGCAAAAAAAGAACATTACTAGCTTAATTTCAATTCAAAACACATTTTCACAAAAGTAGCAAGAAAGAGGAGTAGGGAATGCTTTCTGGCCCCACTGATTAGCCCATGCAGAGCAGTGTTAACAATTTGGGGGATAATTTTGCACGTAAAACACTATTTAACACACAGAAGAGTCCTTTTATACAATTCCCTTTCTGATCTGCTGGGAACTTACAACACGTGCCCTCTTCACATGTAGGCTTTCCCAGGACTGAGTCGTGCGTTTCTAAGAGACGGGGAAGCTGTTTGGACTTAGGTGCACACTTTATCAAATATGTGTGTGTACATTTTCAGGAAACATCTGCCCGCATCAAACAGCAGTTGTAAGTTGTGCCGAGTGGTTTTGGTGGGATAATTTGAAAGAGAATTTAGGCATGTAAATCCCCTTTGAACATTGGTATAACTTGGGGTGCATTTTGATGACTTTCCTCTGTAGGCTGCTTTAAAATTACCCCTCTCTATGTTCACAGTCTCGCCATTCGTTGCTTGGTGCCGTGACTAGAATTGATTACTTCTTTTCGTGGTGCTCCCTATCCTTCTGGCAGGCTGTCAAAGACTTAGGTGATTTCTTTTATAACTTTTACAGATCCTCGTGTTCCATGATTCCTTTTATTCTGCTGCGTGCTGGCCGACTTTCCTGCAGCTCCTCTTTTTTCTATCAGAGAGTTCTCCATATCTCTAAAGGAGTTAATTATTCTTGTACTTTAAGCTCATATTGCAAATTCATGTGTTCATGCCTTGTGATTTCCTATTTATACCTTATGATTGATTCATAAAATATAACATTAACTTAGTACTAGGGATGTACATTCATTTCTTATGAATGAGTAACCGAACCAAAATGACCTATTTTTCATATTGGTTTGTTTTACCCGAAATAAATGCATGGCCCAAATGAAAACCCAGATTTTGTTTTTCACTTCAGCAAATAGTGTATAATATTAGCAAATAATTTGCACTATTTGTAGAGAACAACCAAAAATGCAGCTCCATCACCAAACTGGGGTAAGGATTACCTTGATGAGCTAAGCCAAGCCATGCCTGGCCCTCCAATCCTCCCATCCCTTACCAGGACCCAGGCCTACTTGACTGGGCTTAGCCAAGTTCACCCAGTGAGGACCCAGCTCAACTCAGTCCAGCGAGAGGCCTGGGCCCTGATGTTTTGATAGGAGTAGGAATAAATGAACCAAATTGAAATAAAATGGAAAACATTTTGGCTTCACATCCCTACTTGGCATTATTTCCATGCCCATGATACCTAACTTTTTTTTTGATTGCTTACAGAATTATTCCATATATCCTCCTTCAAAGTGACAACATGTTATGAGGACCTCTGTCCTTATGGGTGGCTAAACAAACCAACTCTGGGCTACTTGATCACCTCTAGCCCATTGTAAATGTCTCCCTGGCTGTTAGACACTAGGGGTGTGCATCTGTTTTCCACGTATTTGTAATCCGCAACTTATTTTTTGCTATCTGTTAAATACGTGGGGAGGTGAAACGCATCGCGACTCCCCACGTATTGAACAGATTTCTGTTTTATTCGGCCTAAATAAAAATTTAACCCCCCCCACCCCTCCTGACCCCCCCAAGACTTACCAAAACTCCCTGGTGGTCCAGCGGTGGGGTCCGGGAACTCACTCAGACCCTCGGTGCTAGTTTCATCATGGCGCCGATAGCCTTTGTCACAGGGGCTACCGGTGCCATTGGACAGCCCCTGTCACATGGCCATCGGCGCCATCTTGTGCTCCTACCATGTGACAGGGGCTGACCAATGGCACCGGTAGCCCCTGTGACATAGTATGGGCAAAGGCTATCGGCGCCATTTTGAGTCCTGGCGTCGGACGGCAGGTCGCTCCGAGACCCCCGTTGGACCCACAGGGACTTTTGGCCAGCTTGGGGGGGCCTCCTGACCCCCACAAGACTTGCCAAAAGTCCAGCGGGGGTCCGGGAGCGACCTCCTTTCACGCCGGCCGTCCGATCCCAATACTCAAAATGGCGATCGGCGCCATTTTGAGTATTGGCGGGCCGGTGATTTTGTTCTTCCTCAGATGTTTCAAGAAACGCTGACAAATCAGCTCCAATTGCTTGATCAGATCTTGTTTGAAGATGTTCGTTCTTTTTTCTAGGTGTTGATGCAAAATATATACTTGAAATTGGAAGAACAGCTTCATTTGGAATTGATAAAATTTCAGTCATATTTCTTAAACTGATCTTTTGGGGATATCATTTTAATACTAGGAAAATTCAAAACTCTTAGATTAAGATATCTCGATTTATTTTCCAGATTTTCAATTTCTCATGAGTCAATTCTTCACTTTGTATCAATTTTGCTTGCACATCTTTAATACATGAAATATTTTCGAAAATTTCCTGTATCTTTTTCTCATGATCTTTTTTTTCTGTTTCTAATATGTAGTCTTTTATTTCTATATTAGGTAAAGGTCTGTTTTTCTTGTGTGTGTGTGACTGAAGTACAATATTTCTGCTAGCGTGTAGTTTCTCTGTAGTAGTCCAGCTTGTTCTGTTATTCCAGTAGGTGATGTACTAATGTTCTAGGGCCTGGTGTAGTATTTGCATTACTGCTTCTTCATAAGGTTGCCATACCATACTGTCACTGTATGGTATGGCAACGTTCTAGATGTCTTTCTTTGCAGGACTTTGTGTTACTTCACAAAATAGCAGTGGGGGATATTTTTTGCAGAAGTGACACTATTAAGGAATTTTTAATGCTGGTAAGTGCTTGAAATGATTGAGGTAAAATAGTTTCAACTTTCATCCATGATGCATAATGGCTTTTGCAAACTACTTAGAAAGGCTTTGAAGACTGTCATGGTGGAGGTAGAAGTCCTTGCTAAGATAACTTTCAACACGATGATCTTGAAACCTACAAGTCATGTCTTCATTCTCCTACTAAATGATCCTTGCCTACAGTTCAGGGTCAGTTTCTGTCTTTGTCCAAGCCTACGGCCTTGAATGGTTTGAAGTTCAGTTTTGAAACCAAAGACGTCCTGGATCTGGTGTCTGGGCCCCCGAGTCTAAAGTTGGTAATGAGGTACCTTTATCTCCTCAGAAGCCGATGAGAAGAGGCCTAAGGAGGGGGTACTAATATGTTCTCTACTCGCAAGGAGGTCCCACGGGCGACTTTACTTACCTGATGCCAGCCTGGCATACCTGCTTCATGTGGCGGTCTCCGTCGCTGCCAATCCTGCCTCCTACATGCGTGCAACACTCCTGAGGTTAAGGGCCCACAGTGGGAAAAGGCCATGGTGCCACAGACTTGCTGGTTGCCCTATAAAAGGGCTCTTCAGACTCCTCAGCTTCACCTCATCAAGGTCTCCTGGTTCCAGAGTTGCCTGGTGTCTGTTGGTTCCAGTCTATAGCTTGTTCAAGACTTCGGCTTCTCTTCAGATTCAGTCTGGCTCCTGTCTTCAGCCCTGCTTCAACCTTCACTTATTGCTCTGCTTCAGTCTTCAGCTCTCCTTTTGTTGCCAGCTCCCCTTTTGCCCTCAGCCTTGCTTCAATCATCAGTCTTCAGTTCTGCTTCAGTCTTGAGCATTCAGCTCTGCTTCAGTCTTCTTCTGTCTTCAGCTCCACTTCAGCCCTCATCCTTGCTACAGTCACCAGTCTTCAGCTCTACTGCAGTCTTCAGCTTCACTTCAGTCTCCATCCTTGTTTTGTGCAAGCCATAGCCTTTTTTCAAGTCAGACTTGTCTCAAGCTAGCCACCTTGGGTCAAGCCATCAGCTTTGCCTGAGCCAGGTCCTCAGCCTTCACTTTGCCATGGAATTAACTGTGTCTTAGTCTGGCCCGTGCTAAGACTCACTCACCCACTGTTAATGCGGGCCTTGGGGCTTTGATCACAAGGTTTCACCATGGCAAGAAGGGCTAATGCTCACCTCGTTCCTTACATGGCATGCACTGAGTGAATTTTAAAAGCCACCCATGTTTGCACATATCTCCCAGTACTCGCACAAATAAGAAGTTGCAAAAATGGGTGGGGGATGGGTGTGGTTTGGGCAGGGCATGGGCAGAACATGAGGGTTCTGGGACTTTAACATGAAATGTGCGCTTAAGTATTTATTAGGGGTGTGCATTCGTTTGCGACATATTGGCAATCCACAACGTATATGTCCCTATTTGTTGCATTCGTGGGGTCATGAAACGTATGGCAAACCCCCACGAATACAATTATTTATCTAACAAATAAACCCCCTACCCGCCTGACCCCCTCCCAAGACTTGCCAAAAGTCCCTGGTGGTTCAGCGGAGGTCTCGGAGCGATCTCCTGCATTTGGGCCGTCAACTGCCGGTATTCAAAATGGCGCCTATAGCCTTTGCCCCTACTATGTCACAGGGGCTACTGGTGCCATTGGTCAGCCCCTGTCACATGGTATGAGCACAAAATGGTGCCGGCCACCCATTGCTCCTACCATGGACAGGGGCCGACCTGTGACATAGTGAGGGCAAAGGCTATCATTGCCATTTTGAATACTACAACCCACCACCCTCCTGACCCCCCAAAGACTTACCAAAAGTCCCTGGTGGTCCAGCGGGGGACCTGGCGCAATCTCCTGCACTCAGGATGTTGGCTGCTGGTATTCAAAATGGCGCCAATAGCCTTTGCCCTCACTAAGTTATAAAATGGCTGCATTCTTTGGTGTGAGCCATCATACATGCGTATATGTGCGCCTGCGTGCCGGCATCAAAATCATCATCTTGGAATATGGATGGTCTAGTGTTCAACTGCTTTAAATCTTTCAGACTCTTATGTTGGAAATTGTGTCATCAAATTCTACTCTCTATCCTGTGAAGTACCACAGGCTCTGTTTTATCATCTACCTTATTCAGCATCTAGATGTCCACCAATCAAGTTCATTAGAGCACATCAGATCACATTCTATACACACACTGATGATATTCAGCTTTTGGTCTCTATTGGCTTGGATCCTGCTAGAACAATATCTAAAGTCAATGAATGTCTGGCAGAGATTTCTGACTGGCTACAACACTGTAAACTAAAGCTCAAAAGACAAAATTACTGTGGTTAGAAAAGGTAAATTAGACACCGTGCCTAATCTACATTATTGCCTAAACGGCTTTCTTAGATAACCTACCCTCCTGTTTTATTGGTTAGAAAAGGTAATCCTTTCCTGTCCTCAGGTGACTTTCAAAGTGGCAACCATTCCCTTTAGCCATCAAGTCCAAAGCTAGGGATTATACTAGATTCTCTAAACTTGACTTTGAGCCTCGGATCAAAAAATACATTCTTTCAATTAGACTATCTCTAGATGGTCCCACCTTGGCCTCAGACATTCAGGCCTATTTGATTTCCAGTCTCAGCTGATGCAACTCATTCTATATCAGAATCCATTAAAAATCTCAACTGGCACTTGCAACTCATTCAAAACACTGTGGCTTGAATGCTGTTATGTGCTAAAAAAAATCTGAAAAGTATCACACCCATTTTATAATCCCTATATTGATATCAATAGTTCACTAAATAAAGTTTACAAATTTCATTCAAGCTCTAAATGGCTGGATTCCACTCTCCCTGAATCAATGCCTTTTTGCTCTCTGAGGTCACCATCACAAGCGTGCTAATGGTGCCATCACTTAAGGGCCAGCACTTCCCTTGTATCAGAGAAATTTCTCAGGTGCAGTTCCAAAACTGTGCTACTCCCTACTTCTCAACATCAGACTAACAGCAAACATGCTAACCTTCAGAAAACTGCTGAAAACATAACTTTTTTTAAAACTGCCTGCCCAACTTAAGATGTGCATCGCTGACAAAATGTGACTCTCTCTACCTTAAACACACTTAAATAAGGGTGAAAACAATATTACTTATGGTTTTGTGCTGCTAACACTTATATCTCATCATATATCTCTGACCTACACCTCAGTTGTATACCTCCAACATCCAGAAACCCATCCCAATTGTTATCTATTTACTAATTGCTCTACAAATACCTTTCTTAATTGCTCTAAAAATGTCTGTGTGCATTATCCTATTATATATGCCTCGCTTGATACATATGCTATTAATGAACCTACCAAGTATCAATTAACAACAACCCATCCAAAAAGATTAGCCTCAACACTGGAGTTCCCCAAGGATCAGCGTTATCGGCTACTTTATTTAACATATACCTTCTTCCCATTTGCCAACTACTAAAAGATAGTGGAATCACCCACTTCCTCTATGCTGATGACATTCAACTTCTAATTCCCATCCAAAATTCAATTGAAGAAACAGACAAAGAAACATCTACTTGTTTCAATTAAATATCTTCTATCACTGAAACTCATAATCAACATCGACAAAACTGAAATAATCCTCATGGACAAAAAACCCAAACCAACACCACCACCCCAACTCATACTCGACAATCAAATGAACCCCAATATTCCCTGTCACCCACACCCATTCCCTGTCCCTGTCACCCACCCAAATGAACCACAATATTCCCTGTCACCCACACCAGAAACTTAGGAATAATTATTGACAAAGAACTTTCATTCAAGAACCATATATCAAACAAAATCAAAGAAGGATATCACAAACTACTAACCCTAAGACGTCTGAAACCATTTCAGCTATTCATATTCTCAACCATATTCTCAACCATCAACTACTGCAACTCCCTACTGATTGTAATACCATCTTCTAACCTCAAGCCTTTCCAAATTCTGCAAAACTCAGCAGCCAGAATTCTGACAGGAACAAAGAAGAATGACACATAACGCCTATACTGATTTCATTACACTGACTTCCAATTAAAGCCCGAATCGAACACAAATCCATGACCATCATACACAAATTACTAAACAATGAACATCAAGGTCAAATTGGTTTAAACATAACCCCCGAGAATCCCCAAAGAAACTTATGTTCAAACACAGGCCGCTAAACAGTCCCCCCCATCAGAGATGCTCACTTGACAGCAACCAGAGAGAGAGCATATTCCATCGCCTGCCCTGAAATATGGAACTCCGTCCCAAAAGACTTAAGAACCCAACCTAACCTCAAAACTTTCAAAAAAGATCTAAAAATGTGGCTGTTTTACAAAGTCTAAATTGACAATCAAGCATCACAACATCCAAACACCCAACAGAATTACCAACCAAGTCCACGAAATAACTTGTCATCAACCAGCACCAAGCAAACCCTTCTCATTCAAAAATGATTTTATTCTGGACTATAAAAAGACTAACTTTACGTTTATAATATGTATTCTGTTATACCCTTAATTCACAATTGTTAAGAAAATACCTTTTAAATCTTGTAAACCATTGTGATGGCTTCACTGAATGACGGTATATAAAACTCAAATAAATAGATAAATAATGCACACTATGGGGCGGATTTTAAAACCCCTGCGCGCGTAAATCCGGGAGGATTTACGCGCGCAGGGCCCTCACGCGCCGGCGCGCCTAAAGCCCCGGGACGTGCGTAAGTCCCGGGGCTTTCAAAACGGGGAGGGGGCATGGCGCCGGCCCGGGGGCGTGGTCGAGGCCTCCGTACCCCGCCCCGGGACCAGAGGACGGAGCGGGGCTGCCGGCGACGCGTGCAAAGTTACGCCTCCTTTCAGCAGGCGTAACTTTGCCGACAAAGGTAAGGGGGGGGGGTTAGGGAGGGGGAAGGGAGGGGAGGGCAAAGAAAAGTTCCCTCCGAGGCCGCTCCGAAATCGGAGCGGCCTCGGAGGGAACAGGCAGGCCGCGCTGGGCTCGGCGCGCGCAGGTTGCACAAATGTGCACCCCCTTGCGCGCGCCGACCCCGGATTTTATAAGATACGCGCGTATCTTATAAAATGTGGTGTACTTTTGTTCGTGCCGGTGGCGCGAACAAAAGTACCCATGCGTGTAGTGTTTGAAAATCCACCCCTATGTTTTGTAATTTTGTTCTGTTCTTTCAGTGCCCTAGATGGAAACGTGTGAAATAATGATGATAATGTTTATTCCTCATTTGGTTATCTTTTTCTCATCTGTAATATCTGCCACCTTTTCCATCATCCCACCCTACTCCCATAGAAGGTGATTTTACAAAGGATTTACATGCTTAAAACTGTATTTTACACATGTAAATGCACATTACCCATGTAAGTGGGCTTTTGAAAATTGTTCAATATATACCATTGAATTGTCATTAGGTATTACACGTGTAAATGCACTTATTTCTCAAAGTAGGTCCAACAGTCAGAGGTTTTAGCTATGTACATAGCTCTGCAAAGCTGTAATACAATTTTTATATGCCAAATTGACCTTTCTGTTACCTTATGCCCTAATTTTCATAAGCCCGCACGTGTAAACTTCGGGCCTTAAGCGCGTGGCTGGTCCCTGTGGGAGCCGTGCACATTTTCCAAAGGGCCTGGACATACACAAAATTCCTAACGTGCGCTGAAAGGGCGGGCCAAGGGAGCAGAATATAGGCGGGGAGGACTGGGGTGGAGGGCAGGCCGGGACAGCGCCATTAGCCGCAGTCCCGGGGAAGCGCACGCCGGCAGTCAGTCGGCATGCGGAGTCTACTGCTGCTCTGAAGGAGCAGTAAGGTAAAACATTTTAAAAAAAATCTAAATAGGTACAGGGAAGATGTCGGGGAGGAGAGTGGAAAAGATAGGAAGGTTAGATAGGGGTATAGGGAAGTTCAGTCCCAGTCCACTCCTTAATTGGAACGGACTAGGAAGGAACTGAGGAAGCTTTGCTCCCGTCGCTGTGCATTGCTTTTTAAAATCCCCCCCCCCCCCCACGCGAGTCATGGGCTGTCAGCACATGTGCGCACAGATGTTAAAACCCAGTGCGCATGTGCACGTGGAGAGCGTATTTTATAACATGCATGCGTGCGGTTAAAACATTGGCACTTCCACGTGCGTGTGCCGGGAACCGCATGCACACAGATATGCATGCACTCCTTTGAAAATGTACCCCTTATGTTTTGCTGGCACAGATGAGATGGAATCTTCACCTTGGTCCTCTACCTGCTTTGCTGCGGGTCATACAATCGTCAGACCTTCCAGGACTCTGCCTGTGTTAATACTTCAGAAAGTGAATCATATGCAAAAGTAATTGCTGCAGGTATACAGTGAGATCAATATGTTACTGCAGATGTGTGTGACAGTGTTAATCTTTATTCTGGGACAGAAGTGGAGGGATGTGACACACGTTGAAGCAGTTAGCAGTATTGTTTAGCAATTGAATTGTTTTTCTTTGTTATGTTTAGGTTAATGTTTGCCTTCATATAATCCAACCAGTGGATTTGTTGTGTATTGGGAATTTAGATTATGGCTTTTAAAGATCTGTGTAATGATTTATCATTCCTATAACAGTGTTTATTTTAACCTCTTCAAAGGAAAACCCAAAGTATGAAACTTGCATACAGACAAAAGCGAGCCTCAGAAGTTAGAAATATTTGGAGGCCCTTTGGTTTCTGAATGCAGTTTACTCGGGCTCTCTGTTTACCTATGTTTTCAAACTTTTTCTTTGTTTCTAACCTTAATGAACCATCCTTATCATCTACAGTTTTTCATCTTCAGAGAAGTCTTTTCATATTAGCATGAATACAAAGCATACCTAAATAAAAATTCCATACCAGACAAAAGTAAGCAAATGTGTGATCCTAGTATTCTGCACATGTGCATTACAGCCAGCATTCCATATGCCAGCTCTGTTATATAAAATCAGCACTGTATAATCTCTTTTGGTTAGAGCATGTGCACTACCCCCATATATCTAATATATAACATACACTGCGTTTATATAATTTATTGATAGATAGATAGAGAGATCATACTATATTATATGCATTTTATGTACTGCATTAATCCTGTCACCCTATAAATTATGCCCTATCCCTTTCCCATAATACCGCTCATCACCCTTGAAGTCATGACCCCTCACCTCTCCCCATCTATGATTCTCTCTTGTTTCTCTACTATTATTTGGATGTAATCACTTCAGAGTGCTATGATAGTGAAGTGACTAATAAATCCTTATAATAAATTAATAAATGAATACATAAATCTTGATTCATGTGTAGAATGTAATAGAACTATAGTTTGTAGAGTGGATCTGCTGTTTGCAAACTCAGACTCATTCTGACTTTAGTGACTCATTGTTCATGAATTATTGAATCTTTGTTTTAACTGACATAGGAAAGCCACAGTAAAGAAAATTGAGATTAAAGAATATGCAAAAATGTCCCTGTTATATATCATAAAATAGCGGTTCCCAGCCTAATGCTTGTGGCTTTGCAGTCAGTTGGGTTTTTAGGCTATCTGCAATAGGGATAGCCATCCATTTTAAAAGAGAGAGTGCAATCTGAACCAAATGGAGCCATTTTCCTTTTGTTTCCTTAAATCAAAAATAAACTGACAACATCTCTGAAAAGAAAACATGCTCCCTGCTTCCTCACCACGCTATAAATGAAATTTGGCCAAATATGTGTAAAATGAAAGACACCTAGCCAAAAGTATTTTGCCTGCACATTCCTGATCTGTAGTGTTGCATGCATGAGACATATTTGTGTAGAGACCTCCTTGGGATCTTCACTAGAAACCGGCCCGAATCTCAGACCCGGAGTAGTGAGGTTGCTGCAGGCCGGGAACATAGTTTCATTGTAGTTCAGATATTCAGAGGGATAGCCATGTTAGTCTGGTGTAGCAAACGTGACACGAGGTAGGTGCCACCTTCAAGACCAACCAATTTTTTGAGGCATGAGCTTTTGGGCACAGATTCCATTTCATCAGATGTGGCTTTTTTTTCATTTGGAGTTCAGAGAGAGAGGTTCTTGGTTTTCTTGTTTCAATGGGGTTGGGCTTCACATCCCTGGCTATCCTGAATAAGAAGATAGCATTTTCTAGGCTCAGTATTTTGGAATTGTTTTGAGGACATTTTGGATCTTATTTTCATTTTTCTTGCCTACCCTGATCAGAAAAGGAAGCACCCTGCCCAGAGAAAGGCTTGGAAGAGGGAAACCTTAGTTTTCCATCTCACATCCAGTAATTGGAGTGGGGCATCTCTACTTGCTTTTCTGAAGATTGTGGATATTTTAAGTGTTTTGTTCTTTGGTTTCAGAAGGAAATTTTTGGCACCCTTCTAGCCAAGAAGCAAGGAAAAACAAGAATCTGATTCTCCCTGTTGTGTTGTTTTGGGACGTTTGATCTGAAATTTCCAAGTACCATTTGAAAGAAGATTTGGGACTGAGACCTCCCACAAGATTTTCTACCCTTGGAGGAAAAAGGATTGGAGCTGTGGATTACATCAGTCATCTGAGGTATTTCTCTACTTCTAAATGGTAGAACCAGTTTAAAGTAGGGGACCCCAGGCTATTGGAACCTTGTTTCCAATACGCTGGAGAGAACGCCATCTCAGAATCCTGAAACTGAAGACACCTACATAGACTAAAGTGAATTTGGAGATGATTTTGGGACATAGATAAAGCAGTCAGAAAGTGTGCTGCTGCTGCCAGCTTCTCACCACTGAAGAAGTATCACGGTGAGTGTTCAGTCTGCTTATTTGGCACCTACATCCTTCAGATACACCTCTTAGCACCCACAGAAAGACTTTCATCCTGCACCTTGGGCCCTGCAGGCCTATCCTCACCATGACTTGGAGCAATCACCCCAAGGCTGTTGAGACTTAGTGAAGACTTAGCACTGGGACTGGGTATGGCCCCTGCCTTCTCAGCACTACCCAGAAGGGTTATATTTGCATACATTGAAGACTAATTCGAAGCATATTCATTGTGATTAACTTTAAAGGCCAAATGATTGGGTGAAGCTCAAAACTTGGGAGCCACTGTCATCAGAAATACAGTACAAGAGAATAGAGGTGTACACAGAAAGCAGAACAGTATTACAGCACATTTAATTTTTTATTTAATTTAAAAATTTGATATAGATAAAAAGATAGAAGAATTTGATTTATAAAAGAGTGTAAACAAAAGATGTTTAGATATGAAATCATCCTAATGCCCACAAACTCAAGTAAACTTTTAATGCAGGGATAGATTTTCCATGTATCAAACCCAAAAATACAAATTCTTAACTCATTTGCTGATATTTTGAAATGCTTGGCTTCTTTAGATCATTTTGTTCTTGACCTTAGAATATAAATGCCATGCCACTTCATTGGCAGACATGTTTTCATTAAAATTAATTCAGCTAGTAAATATTCACTAATCTCTACTCATTGGTGCATGCAATATCCCTCATAACATCTGTGGTGTCATTACCAGGAGCAAAGGTAAGAGAGTACATTTGGGATTCATATTATAATGTCCACTAATGTGCTGGTGGTATTCAAAATGATTCATTATTAGAGACACTACAGGGGACTGACATCTCAGCATGACAGTATAAACTTTATTACAGATGTTCTTGAATTTTAACATCATACAACATGATTTATCATGATGCATTGTATCACATAGAAAAATGACTAGTATTTTAAACAGTGCTTTGTTTGCCTTGTTTCTATGTTATGAATCTTACTGAGTCAAACTGCGAGAAACACCAGCCTCATTTCAGTAGCTACTATATTTCTAGAGGTCAGTATTCAAAGTTGACTGTTTAAATAACTTAGGCCTGGATTTTCTAAGTTTGCAGCGGTAATGGGGGGCGCGGGGGGGCAGGCCTGCGAAAGCCAGCAGCAAACGCACCTCCGCAGTGCAATCGCTGGCGGCCTTCGCACCCAGTAGTGCCACCGTGAAAGGCGGTGCTATTGGGCGCGCTACTGGCGGCGATAACGTGGCCTACCTTATCGCCTCCAGCGAAGTCATCGCGGAGTCTGCCCCGATTTAGATATTGCATGCGAAAAGTCCTTTTTCACGTGTGATATCGTTGGAAAATGACCCCCTTAATCGGATATAACTTATCTGACTAAGGGGGTCATTTTCTATCGGTATCGCACACTAAAGGTCCCTTTTTACCCTTGGCTGTATTTTAGAAGTAAAGTATGTATATACGTTCCCTTTGAAAACTGGGTACAAAGTATATCCACAGCTTTTGCACCTTAGTGGACAATTTGAAAAATACCCCACCAGTTATAGACTTGCAAGTCCTAATAGCAGAAGCTAATTTTGATATTGTCAGTGTTAAAGAGTTGGTTAAATAAGTCCCATCACTGAAATATAGCCATATAATCTGTTCAGGAAGGGCACAAACCACAGACACGAGCACCAATCCCTCATTCCCTGCCCAGCCAACCATAATCCCCATAAAACCATCAAACAGGATGCTGGGCTTGATGGACCCTTAGACTGACCCAGTATGGCATATCTTATGTTCTAAAATAGCAACATGCCTTAAAAGAAATGGCTCACTGCAAATACAAATACATAATATCATTATCTAACACATCTAAAGATGAAAAGAAAGGGAAGGCCAAACATCTTCAGGGCACACCTGAAGAAACTAAACCATCAGCCTATCCTAATTCCCCCTACCATGGGGCCACATGGTTTCCCCCACCCTCCACCCCCACCGGCCTCACTTTCTTCCAGAAATAATAAAATGCTGCTCAATCTCCCTTAATGGCTCATATATATTCATCAATCCTAGCTAGTCCCATAGATCTGGCATATATATATATATACACACACAGATCCTGGTCATTCACATGCCAGTTCATCCCTGAGGATCTAATAATATCTACCCTATTCTTCACATACATAAAAGATCAGTTCCTGGCAAGTCATCCAAAATAAATAGCCAAGCTTTTGTCTTCTTATGAAAGATTGAGTTCAGCTCAAATTTATCCTCTGATGATAGGGTCTTCCACAAAGTGTGCACAAATCAGCTAAATGCAGATTTTCTAGTAATATTCAGCTGGGCCTGCAATAGAAATGGGGAACCCAATAATTTCAACTGTGATGGTCTTAAGGATCTAGGCTAATTTCATACGTGTATTAAGTTACTTAATTGTATTTATAACCTATTTACTGCAAAACACCCTAAATGAGTAATAATGTTTCGCAATAGGTAGGATATACATAGTATTGGATATATAAATAAATAAATAAATGCGTACATAGATAAACTGAATTCCATAAAATCATGGCATACAAAATAGTAAACAGATGGAATATAAAGTCAAATGAAAAATTCAAAACAAGGCATAAAACAAAACAGCAAACTAAGGCCTAGACTAATCATTCTGCTCTAAATATAGTAGAAAGATGAGGCTTGGCCAGAAAAGGGGTGGGGGGTGATAGTGTGCACCCGGCTGCCTCGCAGCGGTGCATTTTTGCTGGCTGTGATTGCAGCGTAAAAGGGGGTGTTATTTTGTTATTCCCTCCTATAACATGTCTATCTCTACAGTTATGTAAATTACAGTTGTTTATCTCAAAGTTATAAAAATAAAGTTACATGTTCCTACTATCTTCTTGCCACTAATCTCCTTACCACTTATGTTCCCATCATGTATCCCCCCCCCTGCCCTTAAAAACTCTAAAGATGTTCAAATTGTTAAGATGTAATTTCATTCTTCAAATTGTTGTACTGTAAAGCGATGTGATGTGCAAACGAACGTCGGTATATAAAAACATAAAATAATTAAATAAATGCATATTTTCGGTGCTATTGCTGGTGATAATGTCTGAAACTATCGCCCACAGCAGTACCGAAAAGAACATTTTCCTAACTTCGCCTTTGCCCCGCCCCTACCCCTCCCTTTCCCCTAATTTAAATTTTACCGCCGTGATGTGCCCATTATTGTGTGTGCGTAGTTAGGGCACGCAATAGCGGCACATTGCATTTTAAAGAATGACCCTGAACAACATTAAATAAAATCTAAAATCATCATCAAATACACTGACTAATCTAAAAAATAATGGAACAATCCTATTCAGTCTGACAGGACTTAAGGACAGGGAAGAAAAACCAAACTCCCTCAAAGGCTGCACAAAAGAAATATGTTTCAGAGATTTGAAAGACTATTCCAAAGTTTAGGACTATTCCAAAGTTTTACTGCTTTGGTGAAATATAATTTCACCAAAGCAGTAAAAAGGTAAACTATTTCTAAATAACCTTCTCCCTTATCATGAATAGATTTAAAAGACAGTCATAATATTTTAAAGTGAATTCACTGGTTAACAGGGAGCCAATGCAATTGTTTCAGAACAGGGAACACTCCATATCTGTACGGCATGCTTTATTGCTTATAGTAACCTGGGCAGCAGCATTCTGGATCAATTGTAAGCAATCTGTTGCTTAGGAAGACCAATAAGTAGATTGTTATTTGTTACAATAATCTAAAGAGGTAAAAATATGATCCTGATTTATGGCAATTACCTGACGTGTCAGGAATGATCCAGCTTTTCTAATCAAAGGCATATAAAACAGGTTTCACAAACCAACTTTACCTGTAGAATCAAAGAAAGTTTCTCATCAATTAAGATCCTAAATCCTTAACCTGATTTATTATGTTAAATATTAATTCTTCATCTATCGGCATCTGCTCAAGGATCTCTGACTTACCATGGTCAATTCAAATACACTCCGAATGTGGAGAATTTACTTCAAAATATTATCATACTCGGGAGTGAATTCATGTATGGACAACTGAGAGGATTTTGAATTTGTACCTTGATTCTACTGGCAGGTAGTTTTTGCTTTTAGCCCTTGTTAGTAACTGAGCAGGAGTATTCTAATCCTGTGACTTTTGGAATCCCTTGATATGAGTTGCTTAGACCATCTGGTTTGTCAGAAACACAGGGATAATTGTTGTTAGTTCTTGTCTAAAAATATACATAATGTGAATCTGCAGTTGATGGAAGAATGAAGTGTGAAGCAGTGCAGACACCTGATGCTGTATAGACTCTTTAGCCTCTAAACCTTAAACCACAAACAGCACCTTTCAAAAGAAGGTCCGTGTCCATTAGAGATGGCAAAGCAGATAAACATTTACTCATTCTGCTCATTCACAACACCTCAGATTTGTTTTGGATTAAGTCTCAATTTATGTGGTTAACCAACCCAACTCTAGCCTTTACCCAGCTATTCAGGTTGGCAGCTGCTGGTTTGATCTGCATCCATGTGAACTGCGAGTTGGATATCATCAGCAAACATGGAAAACTCAACTTCATATTCTTGAATTAAGTCAGCGAGTGGTGACAAGTATATAGTGAGAACTAAGTTTTGTGGGACCCAGCAGAACAGAGGTTTTCCTGATGAATACCCTCTTCTCTATTGCATTTGTTAGGTATGATTATTCAAGAATGAAGAAAAACCAGCTAAGGACTAGCCCTCTTACGAGGGTAAATTCTATGGGCAATTCAATGGAACATAAGAAAATGCCATACTGGGTCAGACCAAGGGTCCATCAAGCCCAGCATCCTGTTTCCAACAGTGGCCAATCCAGGCCATAAGAACCTGGCAAGTACCCAAAAACTAAGTCTATTCCATGTAACCATTGCTAATGGCAGTGGCTATTCTCTAAGTGAACTTAATAGCAGGTAATGGACTTCTCCTCCAAGAACTTATCCAATCCTTTTTTAAACACAGCTATACTAACTGCACGAACCACATTCTCTGGCAACAAATTCCAGAGTTTAATTGTGCGTTGAGTAAAAAAGAACTTTCTCCGATTAGTTTTAAATGTGCCCCATGCTAACTTCATGGAGTGTCCCCTAGTCCTTCTACTATCCGAAAGAGTAAATAACCGATTCACATCTACCCGTTCTAGACCTCTCATGATTTTAAACACCTCTATCATATCCCCCCTCAGTCGTCTCTTCTCCAAGCTGAAAAGTCCTAACCTCTTTAGTCTTTCCTCATAGGGGAGTTGTTCCATTCCCCTTATCATTTTGGTAGCCCTTCTCTGTACCTTCTCCATCGCAATTATATCTTTTTTGAGATGCGGCGACCAGAATTGTACACAGTATTCAAGGTGCGGTCTCACCATGGAGCGATACAGAGGCATTATGACATTTTCCGTTTTATTCATCATTCCTTTTCTAATAATTCCCAACATTCTGTTTGCTTTTTTGACTGCCGCAGCACACTGAACCGACGATTTCAATGTGTTATCCACTATGACACCTAGATCTCTTTCTTGGGTTGTAGCACCTAATATGGAACCCAACATCGTGTAATTATAGCATGGGTTATTTTTCCCTATATGCGTCACCTTGCACTTATCCACATTAAATTTCATCTGCCATTTGGATGCCCAATTTTCCAGTCTCACAAGGTCTTCCTGCAATTTATCACAATCTGCTTGTGATTTAACTACTCTGCACAATTTTGTGTCATCTGCAAATTTGATTATCTCACTCGTCGTATTTCTTTCCAGATCATTTATAAATATATTGAACAGTAAGGGTCCCAACACAGAACCCTGAGGTACTCCACTGTCCACTCCCTTCCACTGAGAAAATTGCCCATTTAATCCTACTCTCTGTTTCCTGTCTTTTAGCCAGTTTGCAATCCACGAAAGGACATCGCCACCTATCCCATGACTTTTTACTTTTCCTAGAAGCCTCTCATGAGGAACTTTGTCAAACGCCTTCTGAAAATCCAAGTATACTATATCTACCGGTTCACCTTTATCCACATGTTTATTAACTCCTTCAAAAAGTGAAGCAGATTTGTGAGGCAAGACTTGCCCTGGGTAAAGCCATGCTGACTTTGTTCCATTAAACCATGTCTTTCTATATGTTCTGTGATTTTGATGTTTATAACACTTTCCACTATTTTTCCTGGCACTGAAGTCAGGCTAACCGGTCTGTAGTTTCCCGGATCGCCCCTGGAGCCCTTTTTAAATATTGGGGTTACATTTGCTATCCTCCAGTCTTCAGGTACAATGGATGAATTTAATGATAAGTTACAAATTTTTACTAATAGGTCTGAAATTTCATTTTTTAGTTCCTTCAGAACTCTGGGGTGTATACCATCCGGTCCAGGTGATTTACTACTCTTCAGTTTGTCAATCAGGCCTACCACATCTTCTAGGTTCACCGTGATTTGATTCAGTCCATCTGAATCATTACCCATGAAAACCTTCTCCATTACGGGTACCTCCCCAACATCCTCTTCAGTAAACACCGAAGCAAAGAAATCATTTAATCTTTCCGCGATGGCCTTATCTTCTCTAAGTGCCCCTTTAACCCCTCGATCATCTAACGGTCCAACTGACTCCCTCACAGGCTTTCTGCTTCGGATATATTTAAAAAGGTTTTTACTGTGAGTTTTTGCCTCTACAGCCAACTTCTTTTCAAATTCTCTCTTAGCCTGTCTTATCAATGTCTTACATTTAACTTGCCAATGTTTATGCTTTATCCTATTTTCTTCTGTTGGATCCTTCTTCCAATTTTTGAATGAAGATCTTTTGGCTAAAATAGCTTCTTTCACCTCCCCTTTTAACCATGCCGGTAATCGTTTTGCCTTCTTTCCACCTTTCTTAATGTGTGGAATACATCTGGACTGTGCTTCTAGAATGGTATTTTTTAACAATGACCAAGCCTCTTGGACATTTTTCCCCAAGGCCTACTGCCCAGGAGGGAAGGGTTAGGTCGGCCGTCATAGTTGGTGATTCGATTATTAGGAATGTAGATAGCTGGGTGGCGGGTGGGCGTGAGGATCGCCTGGTAACATGCCTACCTGGTGCGAAGGTGGCGGACCTCACGCGTCACCTAGATAGGATTTTAGACAGTGCTGGGGAGGAGCCGGCTGTCGTGGTACACGTGGGCACCAACGACATAGGAAAATGTGGGAGGGAGGTTCTGGAAGCCAAATTTAGGCTCTTAGGTAGAAAGATTAAATCCAGAACCTCCAGGGTAGCATTCTCTGAAATGCTCCCTGTTCCACGCGCAGGTCACCAGAGGCAGGCAGAGCTCCGGAGTCTCAATGCGTGGATGAGACGATGGTGCAAGGAAGAGGGATTCAGTTTTGTTAGGAACTGGGGAACCTTTTGGGGAAGGGGGAGTCTCTTCCGAAGGGATGGGCTCCACCTTAACCAGGGTGGAACCAGACTGCTGGCGCAAACCTTTAAAAAGGAGATAGAGCAGCTTTTAAACTAGAACAAAGGGGAAAGCCGACAGTCGCTCAGCAGCGCATGGTTCGGAGAGATGTATCTTTAAAGGATACTAATGATGCATTAGAATTAGGGCATCCCAACAGTGAGGTTCCAATAATTAGAAAAGTAGTCCAAGTGCCTGTAACTAAAAACTCACCTGAGCTAAAAAATTCTAACTTATCCCTATCAATTAAAAAGCAGAATAAAAATACAATCAAAAAACAAACTTTGAAATGTTTGTATGCTAATGCCAGAAGTCTAAGAAGTAAGATGGGAGAACTAGAATGTATAGCAGTAAATGATGACATAGACTTAATTGGCATCTCAGAGACATGGTGGAAAGAGGATAACCAATGGGACAGTGCTATACCGGGGTACAAATTATATCGCAATGACAGAGAGGAGCAGTCGGGAGGAGGTGTGGCGCTTTATGTCCGGGATGGCATAGAGTCCAACAGGATAAACATCCTGCATGAGACTAAATACAAAATTGAATCTTTATGGGTAGAAATCCCTTGTGTATCAGGGAAGACTACAGTGATAGGGGTATACTACCGTCCACCTGGTCAAGATGGTGAGATGGACAGTGAAATGCTAAGAGAAATTAGGGAAGCTAACCAAATTGGTAGTGCAGTAATAATGGGAGACTTCAATTACCCCAATATAGACTGGGTAAATGTATCATCGGGTCACGCTAGAGAGATAACGTTCCTGGATGGAATAAATGATAGCTTTATGGAGCAATTGGTTCAGGAACCGACGAGAGAGGGAGCAATTTTAGATCTAATTCTCAGTGGAGCACAGGACTTGGTGAGAGAGGTAACGGTGGTGGGGCCACTTGGCAATAGTGATCATAATATGATCAAATTTGATTTAATGACTGGAAAAGGAACAGTGTGCAAATCCAAGGCTCTCGTGCTAAACTTTCAAAAGGGAAACTTTGATAAAATGAGAAAAATTGTTAGAAAAAAACTGAAAGGAGCAGCTACAAAAGTAAAAAATTGTAGCAATTTTCTGATGCCTTCTTACACAGGTAAAGTGCATTTACTTATGTAAAACCTGATTTTAAGCACGTAAATGCTTTTCAAAATAAGGCCCTGTAGGTACATACTTCTATGTGCATATGGGAGAGACATTTCAATGAGTAGAGTGGGACTTACGTGCATACGTTTTGCTTTTAAAAACTTGGGGGGGGGGGGGGGGGAGTAATTTTCAAAAGTAAAACACAGTTTCATGCATGTAAAAGGGTATTTGAAAATTACCCCAGGGTTGTGCATGTGAAAGTGTGCTCACTAGCAATTTGGTGTACTACTTTTATATGTACTTGAAAGAGATGTTCCCAGGGGTGGAATTAGGGCAAATATATAACAATGGTCAGTAGCCTTGGATGAAGGGTCTGAGGCTTGGAGGGAATTTGGAAAAACAGGCAAACTGTAAAGGAAGGGAGGGGTTGTGAACCTTTTTCTTGTTTTATGTCTTTAAACACCATTGGGGGTCACCTCCGGGGGGTGATGATGGGGGATGGGATGGAGGTCTCACCAGTCCCCCTCAGGTTTGGCCACTACTGGGGTGGGGGGATTAATCAGGCTTAGGAGCCCTCTATACAACGGGCAGCCCTGGGTTGTGATGCCATGATGTGAACTTGGGGCGTATACGCAGCTTAAGTTTTCACCTCCAGGAAGGAAATGACTGCCTATATTTATTACATTTTATTGCATTTCATTCATTTTTAGGGACTTCTTTTTTGGTTTTGGGTTTCTTTTCATCATCTGGGTGCAAAATGTGTGTAAAGTAGCACCTATCTGCATACATTTGATGTAATATATGTCAGTAACATTTTATGCATGCTAATTTTCTGGGATTGTTGTAATTGTAACCGTTAATTGAAAACATTGTTGTATAAATAGAAAATAGAAAAAAGAATTTGGGTACCATTCCATAATGAAAGAAAATGCATGCACATTCCTGCTATATTCAATCCTATCCATTTTTTAAATCAATTTAGCTATATCCTTTTTCTGAATTTACTGTTGTGCTGGCAAATGCAATAAGCAGGCCATAAATAAATTGCAAATCCTATTCTAGTGTCATCAATAACACCTTCGCACTTGTGTTGATACAATAACGTCTTTTGATTTCCTCAAAAGATAAATAACTTGGGTCTACTTGCATCCCAATGTTTTGTTTGCTTGTTGTTTTTCCAGTCATTTATGAGAGCCCAACTGCTTCTCTTCTGCTTAATGGCTTCAAGTCATAAATGTTACAATGCTCTGATGTTTCAAGGCACAGATACCTTTCATCAGAGTTGGATTCACTTTGATTATCATGTAAAATGAGATGTGATGATTCCATTTGTCCTACAGATATATAGATAAGTAATATCAAAAAAATCTCCTTATATGCCATTGAGTTACATCTCAGGACTTTTGTTTTAATTTTTTTACAACTTAGGAAAAACACCAGTGACTAAGTTATTTTTCCACTGATTTTTTTTATCACATTGATATCCGCAGGAAAAATATAATAAAACCTGATAAAGAAGGTCTCTAGTTACATGTTAGGCCTGATCGCCTTATCACTCCTTTTGAATCTAAGGAATACAAGATTTTCATAGCTTTCAAATCACTAAGGTGAACATGGGAAAGAGATATACATTTAAAATATGTTGATATTTTGGTTCCTTCTAAATTATCTGACTTGTGCCACCATAACTTGATACCATTGCTAACAAAAATTGATCAACGAATTGGAATATGGAGTACTTATTGACAAGCTGATCAAGAAGATTGGCAATAATAAAATATCACTGAAGATTGTTTCCTACTGTTCATGATTTAAGTTGCGAAACAAAATGTTGATTAAGTATATGTAGCTGGGTGAAAAAAGCAAGGATTAGGCTGAAAACTCTCTGCCTCCCAGTTGCTTGAATAAGATAATTGTAAGGTCTGAGCTACAAACTGGGGTTGGCCTTTTGACTGACATTGAGAATCTGTTTAATATGGAGGTTAACACCTTGCCACCCAAAGGCACGAGGCAACCAAAAATGTTAAGACAATGGCCAAAGCAGGAGTATTAAACCTGCTGTTTAACATTTTCTAGAACATATCTATAGAATTGGAGAGGTCTTCAAATAGAATATGAAAAATAATGTTAACATGGATACAGGATTGATTTGACTCTGAAAAGCCATCCAGTATGCATTGTTTATATATTGGGAAGTATCGCAGAAAAAATTATTTTATAGATTCCCTTTCTACAAAACAAAAGCATTATGATATATTTACAATGATTACATTTGTAAAGTGTGTTCAAAAATTAAAATAAATATAACTAGATATGGTGCAATTTTTATTTTATCAAGTCAATACAGCAAATATAAGAAAAGAAATAAAAATTGGTTTTCCATGTTTCATTTCTAAGCTAGAGTTCTTCTGTCACCAAGTGCCAGACTGAAATGATTGGGGAATCAGAGGATTGACAACTCAGTTATAAAATTGCCATAGGATAAATTTCCAGAATTCATTGTATTGTGATATATGAGAATAGTGAGGTGATCCCACTGGATGTGTATACTGGAACAACTGCTTTTCAGAGTCATTAATTATTTTAAAAAATGGGCAATAATGCACAATAATAATATATGGTCATTTATTAGCTTGCAAATAAATAATCACAATACAAAATTTTATATAGACCATATTAAATTCTTTACAAGATGTACTGATAAATGTTGGAGTAAATATAGAGATACTGGAATGTTATTTCATATAAGTACAATTATATAAAAATTTCAAATTTTGGTTAACAATTACTGAATGAGCAATCCACATTATTTAACTGCAAATAATATCTGAGAATAAACTAATTTTGCATGGACCTGCAAAGCCTCTTGATAGATATGGTAGTACATCCAGTCATTTTCAAATTGCTACCCTGCCAGTAGATGGAGACAGAGAACAAAACTTTTCCAGTGATATCATTACTCTCATTAGTAGTAGTGTAGCATAGTGAGTTGCCAGTATTGTTGCCCAAGCCATAAATAAACAATTGGATTTATGAGAAACTCCAAAAAAATTCTGTACAAACCCCCCCTGAGGTTAGGAATGAAAATGAGAGAATAACTGCCAAAGTAATTGTAGGTTCTTGTGGCCTGGTTTGGCCTCTGTTGGAAACAGGATGCTGGACTTGATGGACCCTTGGTCTAACCCAGCATGGCAATTTCTTATGTTCTTAACAGGAAACAAATAGATTCAAAGAAGTCTCAGGTCCTCCAAGAATTGAAGTAGCAATATAAGCAATATATTACTTTTTTGCAAAACCCAAAACCTGTGCCAGGAACAAGCAGCAACATTGGATCCTGAATGCCTGGGCGAATTCTGGACTGGTGTTGCGCAGGTCGGATGCACTGCTCAATATCCGACCCCACTTACCTTGGCTTTGGGGTTGCGTCTGGGGCCTGACTGCAGCACGACCATTGCTGTGACTGCAGTAGGGGCAGAGTGTGCATTCAGGGCTTTGCCATCGGGCTCTTGTCGGGCTTCAGGCTTGCGACCGGGTCAAGCTGCTGCGCGGATGTTGCTGGGTGCGCAGTCCAAGCGGTGCGTGCGGTCGGGGCTCTGCTGTCCGCTGGGGTTTCTCAGGCCACTGTCATCTCAACTCTTTAGGCACGAGCTCAGTTTACTTTTAAATTAAAGGGCCAGCAACTTCTATCTTCGCGGCCCTATTCAATGACATCACACTGCAGGGACTATATAAGGATAGTCCCTGCACTTTACTAATTCCTTGGCAATGACTTTTTCCTAACACCTGGCTTTTCCTGTATTCCTAGGCATCCTGAGTTTTCTATTGTTCCTGAGATTCCTGTGGTTCCTGATTTTTTTCCTGTGCTTCCTAAGTCTCCTGTGGTTTCTGGGTTTCCTGTGGTTGCCCAAGTTCCTGATTCATCCTGCTTCTCAGACTGACACCTGTCTTGACCTTCGCTTGGATGCTGACCATGAGTATAGTCGCCTGCCTCAACCTGTGCCTGGACATCAACCACAGAGACCTCACGTAAGTCCAGCCAGCCCCGGTACCCGAGGGCTCAACCTAAGGGGAACGTGGGTTGGTAGTGGTGAAGCTTCAGTGTGGTCTTTGCTTCTCTCCAGCCTCACCTGTCGAAGGTAGGGATAAGTGGGTTTCCTCTTCACAGGTAGAATCACTCTCCTTTGGTCCATGGGTCCACATCCAGAACAACTGGTTAGCTGGATTTAAGGAAAGGACATTTTCAGGTAAACATACATTTCTCCTTCATTATCATCTTGTTTCAGGAATCCAGATGCATGGGAAGAACAAAGTTCCTTCTGTCACTGATAGGAAGGATTGCCTTGAGAATATTTGACCCAAAAGTAGTCCAAGTAGCCACCCTGAAAATATCTTGTGAAATTACTGCTAAAGCCTCCTTCCATGAAGAGGCTTAAGCCCTTGTTGAGTTAGCATGGGTTATCTCAAAAACCTTTTCACCCTTCAACAGATAAACTGAAGAGATCATCTCCTTGATCCAGTAAGCCAATGAAGATTTAGATGCTGCCTCTCTCTTACAAGCACCTCCAAAAGATACAAATAGTTTACCTGACTTCCTGAAAGGATTCGTTATTTTCAGAAATCTGTGGAAACCTTGACAAACAACAAAGAAACAGGGTCACTCATCCTTGATCAGACAATCTACCTTTGAAACATCTGGAGGATAGTTTGGTTTAAATTAAATTGCGAGACTACCTTTTGTAAAATGGAGAAGAGAAACTACTCATCAAAAAAAACAAACCCAAAAAAAACCCCCAAATACAATTAAGGATGTCTGAATGAAAGAGCTTGAGATTCTGAAATGTGCAGAAAAAATGGCCACCAAAATTAGTGTTTTCAAGGACAGATCTTTCATCAAGGCATGCCTTAGCGGCTCAAAGAGTTAATTTATGTGAACACAATGAACCAAGTTAAGAACCCACTGGAGGAACCACATCTTAAAAGGAGGATGAAGCCTTTCATTCCAAGCAAAAAAGCATACCACTGAATGCCACTGAAGCTGACCTCTGCTACTATTTGAAGTCTGAGAGAATTAAAAGCTAAGCCCATATCCAAGCACACCATAGATAGCACTCCACTCACCCAGGTGCGACTGAGAGTTGTGGACAACAATTCTCAAAGAGGAGCTACACCTTAAACCAAAGAAGTTGAATTCTTGTGGGCTTTCAGCAGGTTAGAAATCGCTGCTGCTGGATATCTCTTCCTATGCAATAAACTAATTCAAGAGCTAGGCTATAAGATAAAAATGAGCTGAATGTCCCATTATTTCCGCTCTGCACTGAAGAAGAAGCTAAAGATGTGCTAGATGTCAACCTCACTAGATCCACATACGATGGCCTTCCTGGACGTGGAGGTGCCTCGTTGTATTGGCATGGACCTTCTATCCGCAATCTTCCTTATCGTCCTGCCTATAAAATGCCATGGTAGCAACAAGAACTTTGACCAGGTTTGAATCAAATAATTTATTCTGCTGGAACCCCATGCCTTTCTGTGACTGAAGAATCTGTCCAAATGGTGTTCCTGAAAATCATACGATCCATATGAGGAACCCTCAATGTCTTTTTATGTAATTCACTTTGAAATGCTGAGAAAAGTGCAAAAAGCAGAATATTAAAAATCTAAAAAATAAATAAAATTAACTGAAAAAAACAAAAATGCCCTGTAATAACCCAGATAACCAGGAAATGTATTTATTTATTTGTTTATTTAAAGAGTCTTCTATACCGATGTTAGTCGAAACATCACCTCGGTTTACATGGAACAAAAGCAACGGAAATTACAAGTAACAGGGGAAGGGTAGGGGGTACAAAAAACCAATAGGAGAGCAGAGAAGCACAGGAACAATTAACAAGTGAACTATAATGTCGTAAGAACAAGTTCATAGTCAAATTAAGGTCATGATCCATCACAATGCAATATTCATCAAAGGTGTTGGGGAAAGGCTTGTTTGAATAGCCAGGTTTTGAGCTGGGCTCTGAATTTGGTGATGCAAGGTTCAAGTCTGAGGTGGGTTGGGAGTGAGTTCCAGTGCATAGGTCCAGCAATGGAGAGCACCCTATCCCATGTAGCTGTGAGGTGTGCTTTCTTTAGGGATGGCACATGGAGGGACCCTTTGTTAGTGGTCCTTGTCGGTCGATTTGAGCAGGCAAATTGGAGGGGATCTACCAGCCAGTTGGAGTGATGGGAATATAAGGCTTTATGGATAATGGTCAGGGATTTAAAGAGGATGCGGGAGGGAATAGGGAGCCAGTGTAGGTCCTTCAGTATAGGGGAAATATGGACGTATTTATGAGCGTTGGAGAGGGTTCTGGCTACAGTGTTCTGTAGCATTTGGAGGGGCTTTAAGGAGGAGTAGGGTAGGCCAAGAAAGAGGGAGTTACAGTAATCCATCTTGGATGCCAGTGTAGCCTGGACGACAGTGCGGAAGTCACTAGCGTGAAGGAGAGGTTTCAGGTATTTTAAGACTGAAATAAACCCACAAAAGACAAATCCCCCCCTATAAATCCTTTAATGCAATGTTAAAACCTTAAAGAAGAATTTTAAAAGCCGGGCATGTGTCACAATTGGGAAATGAGCATGTCCACCCAATTTTACAATCTTCCCACATGCCTGCACAAGTCCTAATGCACAAATATCTCACATCAGGAAATTAAGGGTGAAATGTGGGTGGGAAATGGGGGAAGTATGGGCGAGGCATGGGCATGGGCATTCTGGGGCAGGGCCAAGAGCTGTGTGCACAAGACTCTATGCGCCTGGGCATGCATCCAGGTGAGTGCAAATTTACTTCTGCTATGGAAGAGGTGTAAGTCTTTATAAAACAACTTCTTGGCATCTATGAATTGTTTGAGGGGGTCTGGTATAATTGGGGGGGGGGGGGGGTGGCGGTTGCAGACATAACTGTGCATTTGGAGGACCTACCTGTAAATTAGGCAAACTAGTGGACGTACTGGTGAAACTGGTCATGACATAGACGTGTACCTGTTATAAAATTCCCTCACTGTGCATGTACACTGTGCATGCTCACTAGTAAAACTAGCACACATATATGTACCAGGGCTATTTTATAACATACGCACAAATGTGCATACAGGATATAAAATTGCTGTGGGACAGTAACTTTCAAACTGGCGTGCAAGCACTCTTTGATGCATGAGCATTTATGCGTATTCAGATACGCAGCCATTTTACAACTCGCATGTGTATATGTGTGCATGTCATAAAAATAACCTTACTGTGCGTTAATGTGTGCCTATGCATGTAAATCCCGCTTCTAGCATGTAACTCGGGGAATTTTTAAAATGGGCGCGCATCCATGCCATTGCCAGTTTCACCAATTCATCCATCAGTTCGCTCAGTTAAAAGCTAGGTCCTCCAAATTCCCTTGGTTTGATAGTCTGCACCCCACCCCCCCTCCCCCAGTTACCCAGACCCTTTAAACCACTGAGAAATGACTCTTTTATAACTTATACCTCAACCCTAGAAAAGTACATTTGCACAGCCGGGGAGCTGGGTGTGTGCCCTGGCATGTAATTATTTACAAATAAATAAATAAAATAAATAAATAAGGCATAAAGTGTGTGTTCCTCAGGAAAGAAGTCATGAGAAAGAAAATGTGTTATCCTACAGTTGATCTTCCTTTTGTTAAAAAATAAAATATGAAATTTAAAACACTGTTTTAGGTTAGCTGGATTTCAGAAATCAAACTTCTTATAGAAAAGGAATTAAGCTGTTTGTCAAGTAAAGTCAATTAATTATTGTTTGCATTTTGTATTTATTAAAATTAACTTTTAAGAGTGATTAATAAGTCTAAGCTAAACTCTCTATCTGATCTTTAACAGTGCTTGTCAACTGGATTACAAAATGAGCATTGTTTACAGACTAACCCTTAAGACATCCATTAAAATTAAATAGATCACCAAATCTGATTAATCAGAAGAATAAACAACCAGATTTAAAATATGCATGAAACTTCATTTTGATGCATAGAAGTAAGGACTGAATTTTGCAGCATATTTGGGGAGGAATTTATTTAGAATATTGAACATGAAATGCATCATAACTCATTTTTCTTTATTTTTATATGTAATCACGAATGCCTAGAGTCATCATTTTGATTAAAAAAGATGAGAGTGAGAGAGACTCTTTATAAGGCTCTCATATTAGTCAACTATTTATATCACTACAGGAAGGTCATCTAATAACTCAAGGTGAAGTTTTGGTGTTGGTCTAGGGTTTGGGGACAGTTTTACATGCATAGTCAGATGTACAAACAGCACAGTACACATCAGTGAACATTTGATGTGATTAGGAATGAGGACAGGTGCACAAAGATGAGATTTCTACAATATACTCTCATCCTAGGTTGATGCACTCTCTACCTGGGTGCTACCTGCGCCCCAAACCCTAGACCATCACCAAAACCTCACCTTGAGTTACTAGATGACTCTCCTATAGTGATAGAAATAGTTGAATAATATGCATGCCACCCCGAAGGCTCAAGCTCTCTCTCTCCCCTCTCCCCCTCCTTTCCTAAAACAGGATTTGCAATACATATTGCAAATCCCAGTTCAGGCATATTGTGCAGCTTAACACCAGGAGAAAAGGTGTCGAAATTTACAGCATTACATGACATGAGTTACGCTATCACACACAACATTAAACACCCCTCATTGTCATAAACCCCACCCAAATTACTCCCCTTTGACTACATTTTCAAAATTTGCAAATGCATCTTGTGATGCAAAAATAATGCATACATTATGGCTTTATTGCAGGCTTATGGGCTCTAATGTCCGTGATAATGCCATAACACATTTTGTTGGATGACACCCCCCCCCCCCCCCAAGCTCCAAGTCAACAAATGCTTGAAAAAAATTAAACAGAGAGAAAAAGGAAAAATAAGTCCTAAAAATGTTAACAATAGACAAATCCCTGCTTAACCTTCTATTAGTCCACAGTAAGAAGAGGCCCAGTTCAGGAACTCTGTGAAGTAATGCTCTGCCCTTCATAAAGGACATGCAGAAGCTATAAAGCAAACCAACCATATGAAAACAGCACTAATTCACAGAATTCAAACATCATCAGCACTTTCTATGAAAAGATAGATAGTACTGCAGATATATCAGCCAAAGAACACCAATGTACCTTAAAAAAAAAAAAAGGATTGTTTTTATTTTTTTTTTTATTTAAAAATGTTTATATACCGCCTTTACAATTCAAAAGAATTAATCAAAACGGTTTACAACCAAACATACAATAATGAATAAACTTAAAAAATAA
This sequence comes from Rhinatrema bivittatum, assembly GCF_901001135.1. Lineage (NCBI taxonomy): Eukaryota > Metazoa > Chordata > Amphibia > Gymnophiona > Rhinatrematidae > Rhinatrema > Rhinatrema bivittatum. The sequence goes on along the minus strand of NC_042620.1, from coordinate 338,562,880 downwards.
GACAAATTAAAACTAACATTAAAATAATAGCACAATAAACATTCATGCCCTACAACTTTAAACAGTAAAATTGGATTGAATGTAAGTATTATTTCTTATGGATATTGTCTGTTTGAAGGTAGATAGTGACAATGTGGAAGATAAGTGAATGCTAATTTTATGAGAGAATAAACTATAGGCTTTCTGAAATAAGTAGGTTTTTAGTGATTTTTTTTAACTGTTGTGTAGAAGGAGTAAGGAGGAGGAAATCTGGTAGTGAATTCCATAAAACAGGACCTGCTACTGAAAAAGCCCTCTTTCTAGTTAATTCATGTTTTGCCAGTTTGATAGTAGGTACGTCTAATAGATTTTTGGAGAGAGATCTGAGATGTCTGGAAGGTTTGTATATACGGAGATTAGTGCATAGCCAGGTAGATGAAGTATTATAAATAAGAGAATGAATAATTGATAATATTTTGAATTGAATTCGGTATTTAATTGGCAACCAATGAAAGGAGAGTAAGATTTCGGCGTGAGGTACTTGCGAGCAGCCGAGCAGCAGAGTTCTGAATTAATTGCAAAGGGTATAAAGCAGAGTTGGATAAGCCTAAGAGTAGGGCATTGCAATAGTCCATACCCGAAAAAATTAGAGACTGCAAAACAGTACAATAATCTTTGAGAAAAAGGAAAGGTCGAATTCTTTTCAATAAATGTAATTTATAAAAGGATTTTTTTGTAATATTGGAAATATTAGAGATTCTTCCACAGAAACTACTTCCTAGAAGACTCTCCCCCCACCACATGAGCAGAACACAGACCTTCACCAAATACAGAATAAGAGACCACCAATTAGAAACAGAAATGTCAAGACCAAACCTGAATTCTTCTTATGTCTGCTGTGTATGCTAGTGTCATCCCTTCCCCTCAGGTTCCCTGCAGACAGGAGCAGAAGAAGGATGGAGAGCAGAAGCTGGATTAGGGAACAGAGTAGCTCTTTTTTTTTTTTTTTTTTCGCATGCTCCAAGCTCTATGCACTCATCCCTTTCCCTCCTCTTCAATGCTTAGGGTGGGTGAGTGAGTAGGGAACAGCATGAGGTTTTGGATTAATGCACAACACCTTCACCCCTTCTCCTCCTTTTCCATACAGACTGCCTGGGAAGCTGAAGGAGTAGCCAAAACAGATGTTTTTGGCTGCCTAAGATAACAGAGTTGCCTGTCCTGTCGCCCCCCATAATTCTAGCACTCTAGGTAATTGACTAGTTTACCTAGTGGAAGAACCAGACCTAACTATTAGTGCAGGTTGGCAAATAGTTCTGAAACACTTCTATTAGCCTCGTTAGACACCATGCTACATAAGTTCTACATTAATACTGATTACATTTTAATTGCACTAGATATAACCTCAGCATTCGATATACTAGAACATCAGATCCTACTAGCTTGCCTGGAATCGATAGGAATCAAGAAAACAGTTTTGCAAATGGTTTACTGCTTTTCTATATGGTCGATTACAGCAAATCAGAATTCACATTTACATATCCAGTTGGCATAAGATTCTATCAGGAGTTCTGCAATGGTCAGCACTTTCAGCACTTATACCATTATGTCAAGTATTATCTGGTCTTGGGGTAAACTTCAAAATTTATGCAGATGATAATCAGTTTTTCATCCCCTACAATAACTTGTGGAAAGATGCCTTAGCTCATATTTCATTATACATTAACACTATAAAAATTTGGTTGTCACATAATGGGGCAGATTTTAAAAGCCCTACATGTATAAATCCAGCTGGATGTACGCGCGTATGGGTTTCACGCGCTGAGCCTATTTTTCATAGGCCCGGCAACGTGTGCAAGCCCCGGGACGCACATATGTCCCGCGGCTTGGAAAAAAGGGTGGGGAGGTCCATGGCGGGACTGGGGCGTGGCCAGAGGCCTTTGTAGGGCTGCTAGGCCAGGGGATCACGTGCTGACACTTGGCCGGTGCGCACAACCTATGCCTGCCCAGAGGCAGGAGCAACTTGTAAAACAATGGTGAAGGGGGGGGGGGGGTTAGGTAGGGCTGCGGGGCAGGTTAGGTAGGGGAAGGGAGAGGAATGTGGGGGACTAGAGGGAAAGTTACCTCCGAGGCTGCTCCGATTTCGGAACGGAGTCGGAGGAAATGGGGAAAGCTATCGAGGCTCCCCTGGGGCTCGGCGCGACCCTGGATTTTATAACATGCGGGCGGCTGCGCGCGCATGTTATAAAACTGGGCATACATTTGTGCGCGCCGGGTTGCGTGCACAAATGTACGCCCGCGCGTACCTCTTAAAATCTGGCCGAATATGCTGAAACTGAATATGGCCAAATCTGAACTATTATTGCTCTCCAGCAGAGGTAATTCGGTATATGCTATACCAGTGTCACTAAATATTGTTGGGCAGAATATAAAGATCACTAAAATGATCCATAATTTGAGAGTGACACTTGATAATAGTCTGTCTATGCAACCTCATATATCTGAAATTGTAAAATCTGCTTTTTACTGGCTCCATCTCCTTAAACATTAAACCTCTGTTGAACATAAAATGACTTTAGATTAGACTTGCAAGCCTTAATATTAACAAAACTTGACTATTGTAGTGCCTTAGATTTAGGATTACCTGTATATACAGATAGTACAGAATGCAGCAAAATGTATTCTAACCAATGCCTGGCATCGTGACCATATGTCTTCTACCTTAGCCTCACTACACTGACTACCTATATCTTTTCACATCCATAATAATGCATTAACAATGTTATTCAAACTTATTCACGATGACACATTAGTTTGGACCGGTACTTTCTTACGATTGTACAGACCTGTAAGATACTTGCGTTCTTTAAATAAAAACTAATTGCAAATACCAACAATGAGAGTTGCAAGGCTTGATATAATGAGGAATCATGTGCTTTCCATTGCAGGCTCAATACATTGAAATGCATTACTTGAAGCGTTGAAAATATGCACTGATCTGAAAAATTTTCAAGAGTGACTTAAAAACATTCTTATTTATGAAGGCATTTGAAATTGATATAATATAATCACTCTATTTGTACATATGCAATCCTTCTCCAGGATTGATAGTTTTCCATCATTATGGTTGTTTGATATATTATATGATGAACACATTTTTGGGCAGAGATTATAAGTCATAGATAGAAATGCTTTTTATTGTAATTTAGCTCTTATATTTGTATTTAGATGTACATCATTGTTTAGTTTTTAATTATGTATGTAAAAGTGTAAACTGCTATGAACACTTATGGAAAAGCAATATATAAAAACTTTAAAATAAATAAAATAAATAAATAGAAATATTTGCTATTCAAACTTGGAGCAAAGGCTCCAAGAGAGCAATTTGCATGAGAGCAAATTTGGCATTCAATAAAACATTTTGAGCCCACCATGCTCTCAACTATAGAACATAAGATCATAAAATATGCCATACTGCAACAGACCAAGAGTCCATCAAGCCCAGTATCATGTTTCCAACAGTGGCCAATCCAATATAGAATGCATTAGCTGTCTCATTTCCATATGCATGAGCCTTAGTATCATTTTCTATATGTGTAAAATGTTGGGTAATATCCCTTATAGAAAGGCAGAGAAACTGCACTGAGCATACTCAAGATGTGATATGTATGCTAAGGGCAAGAAACCAAACATGCAGGGATGGCAGGAGCATTCGGTAGACTAGGTCTAGGGCGCTGGAAGTGGGTGGGGTGCCATAGTGGAACGTGCGGGCAGAATTTTGGAAAGCACCAAATGGGTGGAGAGACATGGGGCTGGGAAAGTGTGTTATATAAACAGAGCGTTGGAGATTCGTGGTGTGCGATCTGCAGGGTTCGGGTTGGTGCAGGAAGAGAGAGTGAGAGAGAGAAATATATCATGATCATGATCACGTAATGCTATGTCAACACTGCTTAGAGTGGCTGCAGACCCTTGTACCAGCACTGCAAACATGGCTGCCCAGATTCCACAGCACTTCATTTGCATACTCTCTGAAATAGCTATTCACCTTGGCTTCACAGGAACCAAAGAGGAAAATCCCAGCACTCTCATGGAAAATCACCAATGCTTTAAATTACAGTCCATGAATAACTGCTGGCATGCAAACCCAGCAAGTGTCCACCCCCCAGAAAAAAAACCCCACTTCCCCATCAAGATAATTTTTATCCTGCATTCTTCACCCATAGCTGTCCTCTATATTAAGGATTCTCTACATTGCAGGATCCTAGCTCCACACCTTTCTTCCACATGAACACTATTTATTTATTATATTGATTTTTATATTCTCATAAATCGAAATTCAAGAAATATCAGTGTGGAATATTCTGTGACATGCATGAGTTAATAATATACAAATATATAAATCAAACAATGTAAAACTGCATACCAATTACTCATAAACTTGACTAAAAAGCATTGATTTCACCAGTTTCCTAAAAGCTAATCTGATCCTTCCCTCAATCCAGCACCTAGTACATTTCAGATTGTAGGCCCTGAAATTGAAAAAGTTCTAGTCCTCATTTCCTGCAATCTAAATTCTCAGAATTATGATTCTAATAAGTAAATTTTTAGAATGCAGGGATCTAGAAGGGCAATCCTTCAATGCCAGGGCATTAAGATATTTCACTATAGACACCAGTGCACCAGGGTTAAAAGCTTAAACTAAATTATCTGGTAAAATGGTAACCTATATAATTTTTTTTTAAAGAAACCAACGTAACTGCCAAATTTTGCACTAACTGCAAAACTCTTAACAAATGCTTAGGCAAACCCAAATAGAATGTTATATTAATCTAGTTTAGTAAGACCAGAGACTGAACAACTATTCAGTCTCTGCTAATTGAGCTGGATGTCACTTGCTAATTGAGCTGGATGTCACTTGGATGCAGATACGGAGCTGCTCTCTAAATTGGTGGTAGGGTGGAGGGGAATTAGGGCTGGAGGGTACTGGAAGCCAATAGTAACAGGTGGGAGAGAGAAAAAGGGAAAAAAAAATGGATAAAGTGCGTAGCTTGCTGGGCAGACTTGATGGGCCGTTTGGTCTTCTTCTGCCGTCATTTCTATGTTTCCATGTATTCTAAATTCTCCATATGAAATAAAAATCTCTTGACATATCAATCACAACTTAAATAAAGATGACTTAGCTATCCTTTTCATATGTATTTTAAGGGTGAATCTGGAATCTAAAATCACTTCCAAATCACATGTTTCTTCAAAGTAGGAAGAGGATAGGAGACTTTTGAGTATTCATTGTGAAAATGTCGCATCAGGACATGTAAGCGTGATCATGTTCCTAGATGCCGAAATGACTGCTTCATGCAGCAGTTGGCCATGGAACCAATGAAATGCAGGACCTGGGGCAAAAGATAAAGATTTATTTATTTGTTTTTGTATACTGATATTCAACAATAGTCATCACATCGGTTCACATATAACAAAAAATAGTAGAAAATACAATGTGAAAAGTAGAAGCAAAAGCCTCATACAAGATAAGAGAGAAAATTAACGAAAACAGAAGTAAGAGAAAAAGAAAAAATAATTAGATTGAATTTAGGAGATAATTCTTATTAACATGTGAAAAAGCTTTTAGAAAAAGATGGTGGATCCACTTGGAAACAGTGAACATAATGTAATAATATTTGACATCATCACTGGAGAGCAAATACTAAGCACAACTACTGTAGTAGCATAACTATAAAAAGAGAGACTATGGTAAAATGATGAAGGTTGGTACGTAATTTTTTAGGGTGTTTGTCAATGTTTATGGGCCTAATAGTGAATCTGAGGAGTTTTTTGCTTCTCTTTTTGCTAAACAAAATTTTTTCTTCTTTAACGTTATCATGGGTGGGGATTGGAACTTATGTTTTAAATCTTCTCTTGATAGATCGTGCTGTAGAATCTGTTTCCTTGTTGCCTGGGAGTCTTCACGGTATCCTGCAGTATTACGATCTCCAAGACATTTGGAGAGATAAATAATATCACAGTAGTAGGGACTATACCTTTTATTCAGCCAGACATTCAACTTATAACCACATTGATTTTTTTTTCTCTGTAGCTCCTCTCTTTTTAATGTGGTGATAGATTGTGATATTTTGATTTCCTTTCTCTCAGATCATCATCCTCTTTCTTTTAACTATTGATCTTCTGGGAGTTTGGAATCCATGTACTAGATAGAGATTGAATCTTTCCCTCCTTGAACATCCTGATTTATCTGATCAGATTAAGTAGGTGTTGCAGGATTTTCAATTGCTTCACTCAGTTGAAGACTATGATCCTTGTTTATGGTGGGAAACTTTGGAAACGGTAGTGCAGGGAGAGATTATTTCCTTTGCCAGTCACATCAAGAAGCAGCAACAAGTCTTATAACTTGATTTGTTGCAGTAAATTAAAGATCTTGAACTTCAACATAAACTTGATTGTTCCCCTAAAACCTATAGAAAATTGCAATTAGTGAGGGATGAATTGGCCCAGTTGCAAATTTCTCACATGGAGAAGTCCTTACGTTTTGAAAGGCAGAAGTACTACAAAAAGGTAATAAACCTGGTACTTTGATGGTGCGACTAATTATGATCTGTCAGGCCAGTAATATTGGTTCTATTAAAACCAACTCTGGTGCCATGGTCCATTCTCCCTTTCATATTGTCACTGAATTCCAACAACACTTTCCTGGTCTCTATGGGGAAGCTTTACATGTCTCAGATGAGGAAACTCTTACATTTTTTAGATTCTAATTCTCTTTCAAAATTGCCTGAAGAGAAGAAGGAATCTTTGTCAGCTCCCATAACCAGTCATCAGGTGCATCACGCTCTTCTCACATTGGCAATACAGAAAAGTCCTGGCCCAGATGATTTTCCATTGGAATATTATACGTTTTTTTGGGATGACATAGTACACTTATTGACTGAATTGTTTAATTATTTAGGTAGTCCTGGTACTTCTATTACGTTATTATCACTCTGGTTCCAAAGTCAGGAAAAGATCTTCTACAATGTGATTTTTATCGACCCATCTCTTTGATAAATTCTGACATGAAAATCTTATCAAAAATCCTACAATGTCATATACAAAATTTGTTACCTGCCCTGATAGACCCTGCTCAAACTGGGTTTATTAAAGGTAGATATTCTACAGGTAATACTACACATTTATCTAATATTATTCATATGGCGAAGAAATTCAGGGTTTCCAGCATTGTCTTGTTTTCGGATGCAGACAAAGTCTTCGATAGGATTTCCTGGCAGTATATGTTCTGTGTTTTATAATGTTTTGAGTTCTCACCTTAATATGTTAGATTTTAAAAGGTGCACACATGCGTCCATGTGCACGCGGTTTCCAGCACGCACACATGGACGCGCCAGTTTTATAACATGCACGGAGCAGTGGTTACTAGGGATGTGCAACAGGGACGGATTTGTCCCATTCAGTATTCGCATTCGTCGGGACCCAAATCCGTTGCATCCATTCTTGGCGGACCTCAATCCATTCATTAGTTACATATGTATTCGTTTCCCAAAACCCCCCCATCCCAACCCTTTAAATTTAATTTACTACAACCCCCCACCCTCGTCACCCCCCCCCCCCCAAGACTTGCCAAAAGTTCCTGGTGGTCCAGCGGGGGTCCTGGAGTGATCTCCTACACTTGGGCTGTCGGCCTCCGGTATTCAAAATGGCACCGATAGCCTTTGCCCTTACTATGTCACAGGGGCTACTGGTGCCATTGGTCAGCCCCTGTCACATGGTAGGAGCAATGGACGGCCAGTGCCATCTTGTGCTCCTACCATGTGACAGGGGCCGACCAAAGGCATCAGTATCCCCTGTGACATAGTAAGGGCAAAGGCTATTGGTGCCATTTTGAATACTGGCAGCCAATGGCCCGCTTGCAGGAGATCGCTCCAGGACCCCCACTGGAACACCAGGGACTTTTGGCAAGTCTTGGGGAGGTCAGGAGTCCCCAATGGCACCGGTAGCCGAACAATGGCACCAGTAGCCCCTGTGACATAGTAAGGGCAAAGGCTATCGGCGCCATTTTGAATACTGGCAGCCGATGGCCCGAGTGAAGGAGATCGCTCCAGGACCACCAGGGACTTTTGGCAAGTCTTGCAGAGTCCCCCCAAGACTTGCAAAAAAACCCTGGTGGTCCAGCGGGGGTCCTGGAGCGATCTCCTGCACTCGGGCCGTCGGCTGCCAGTATTCAAAATGGTGCCGATAGCCTTTGCCCTTACTATGTCACAGGGGTCAACCAATGCACCGGTAGCCCCTGTGACATAGTAAGGGCAAAGGCTATCGGCACCATTTTGAATACTGGCAGCCGACGGCCCGAGTGAAGGAGATCGCTCCAGGACCCCTGCTGGACCACCAGGGACTTTTGGCAAGTCTTGGGGGGGGGTCAGGAGGGTGGGAATCTATTCGTTAGTGATACGTTGTATTCGTGGGTATTCAACCTATGTTTCTTGACCCCCACGAATACAACGAATATGGCATATACGTTGCGGATTGCCAATACGTTGCAAACGAATGGACACCCGTAGCAGTTACTACCTTGGGAAGCTTGCTGGGCAGACTGGATGGACCATTTTGGTCTTTTTATGCCATCATTACTATGTTACTATGTTATTGGACTTGCAGATGCCTTTATTGTGAGGACTAAATGTCTGTTTACTTTGCAAGTGAACTTGCACAGTGTCGCTTTGTTGTTCTTCTTGCTTATTTTTCTTTGTACTTTCTGTGTCATTAAAAAAAGATTTACAATACAAAAATTACCATCCCAGGCAAAATGAATTCTGTGCATTAAAAAGGGTCTAAAGAAAACCAAGCAACTGCAGCATGGTTTAAAAGTGAGGCGAAAGAGGCAATTAAAGCCAAAAGGGTATCATTCAAAAAATGGAAAGCAGACCCTAATGAGGAAACCAGGGAAGAGCAAAAGCACTGGCACATTAGATGTAAAAAAGTAATTCAGCAGGCTATGAGAGAATTTAAAAAGCTTGCAATAGAGGTAAAAATAAGGAATAGAAACTTTTTCAAGTACATTTAAAGCAAAAAGCCTGCAAAAGAGTCAATTGGGCAGCTAGATAACTGAGGGGTAAAAGGAGTGGTCAAAGAGGACAAAGAAATAGCTGAAAGATTAAATGAATTCTTTGTCTGTGTTTCCGGAAACATTTTTTGAGGTTGATGACTCTGCGGGACTAGATGGAATTACTGTGAAACTTGAGGATGTAATTACTCAGATTGATAGCCTAAAGAATAAAAGTCACTGTGACTGGATAATATTTACCCCTGAGTTCTGAAGAAACTCATAAATGAAACTGCAGACCTGTTTCTTTTGATTTGTAATGTAATCTATCATTTAAAACAGCCACAGTACCAGAAGACTCGAGGGTAACCAATGTGATGCCAATTTTAAAAAAGAGCTACAGGGGTGCTCTGGAAATTATAGACTGGTGAGCCTGATGTTGCTGCCAGGCAAAAATGGTTGAAGCTATTCTTTAAAACAAAATTATTGACCACATAGATCAGGGATGGCCAACTCCGGTTCTTGAGAGCCACTAATAGGCCATGTTTTCAGGATCTCCAAAATGAATATGCATGAGATAGATTTGCATATAATGGAAGCCGAGCATGCAAATCTATTTCATTCATATTCATTGGGAAGATCTTGAAAACCTGGCCTGTTTGTGGCTCTCAAGGACCGGAGTTAACCACCCCTGACTTAGATAGACATAGTTTACTGGGGAAGAGTCAACATGGGTTTTCCAAAGGGAAGTCTTGCCTTACCAATTTACTAGAATTTTTTGAGGATGTAAATAAACATTTGGACAAAGATGAGCTGGATGATATAGAATATCTGGATTTTCAGAAGGAATTTGACAAAATCCCTCATAAGAGACCGTTCAGGATATTGGGAAGTCATGGGATCAGCTGCAGTGTCCTATTGCGGATTGGTCACTGGATAAAAGAAAGGAAACAGAGGGTAGGACTAAATGGTCAGTTTTCCAAATGGAGAAAGGTTATTAGTGGAATGACCCAGGGATCTGTATTGGCACCTATGATATTAAGCATATTTATTTATGTATTTGTTTGTTTGTTTGAGGGTCCACCGCCGACCGCGAGGCTTCCTGCTCCATCCCCCCGCCGGCAGAGCCCGCCTCCAGCCAGTCCCTCCAGGGACCAGCCTATCAGCGCGGCTACACCCAGCACCCGGACAGCCAATAGAGCTAGGCCCTAGAGGCCTTTAAATTCTTGTCACTCCGGTGCTGCTTCCTCTTCAGACAACGACCGTGAGGCTCCCACCGCCAATGACCGGTCCGAGGGCTGGCCTGCGCAATTGGCGCAGCAGACTCACTGGGGTAAGGCCTTAAATCTAACACTTACCCTCGGAGGGTCCACCGCCGACTGCGAGGCTTCCTGCTCCATTGCCCTGCCGGCAGAGCCCGCCTCCAGCCAGCCCCCTCCAGGGACCAGCCTATCAGCGCGGCTACACCCGGCACCCGGACAGCCAATAGAGCTAGGCCCTAGAGGCCTTTAAATTCTTGTCACTCCGGCGCCGCGCGCCATGCATCACGCGCCAAAGGAGTGCAACAAAGGGGCCTGCCCCTTTGTGCGCCCCTTCGTGCAGCCCCGCCAAGCAGCCTCTACTCTTGAAAGTGATTCTACTTCCATTCAACCTCGGCGACATCACTAATCAAAATCAAAGAGCGCTAGCCTCCGGCCCCCCGCTAACAGTGAGTTGCCTTCACCTGCCGCAGTCGCAGTAGAAAATTGTCTTCTCTCCCCCTATTGACGATCCACCGGTGAAAGAAGAACCTGCCAGGGCCTGCGCACGCGGCGCTAAAGCCCGTCGGGGTAAGGCCTTTACTTCCACTATTTCCCCTAACAGACACCTTCCAATCTAAGAGGTTCTATTTTTCCCTCCTCCAACGCCTGCTGCTTGCCTCATATCGCCGGCTTCCCCACCATCTCCCATGCTTAACTGCCCACACACCTACAAATCCCTCATCCCCATCATGATTTCCCCCACTACCCAATTTTTAGGACTCGCTCTTTTCACCATCATATTATTCAACGCCCAATTGCTCACTAAGAAAATGCTGATTCTCAACGACCTTCTTCTGGACACTAACCCAGACTTCTGCGCCATAACTGAAACATGGCTCAAAACCTCGGATATTGCTCTTATAAATCAGCTACCAACACAAACCTACAATTTGTTCTCCATCCCAAGACAAAAAAAAAAAGGGGCGGGGGTATTCCCCTAGCAGTCAAAAAGTCTCTGAGATTCGCACAATATCCAATTAACTCATCAGCTAAACTAGAAACAGGCCTTTTCAAATCAGAACATCTTCAAATTCTCCTGGTCTATGCCCCCCCAGGCCTGCTAGATGCTGATGCCTCTCCCATTCTTGAAATAATAGCATCACACCTAAACCTGGACTCCCCTGTCATAATCTTGGGAGATTTTAACTTACATGTAGACAAATCCCCTCACTCAACTAACTGCGAAGCTTTCCTAACTGCCATGTCAGCCATGGGATTCAAGCAGCTAATCATCAAACCTACCCACAAAGCGGGCCATACGCTGGATCTCATCTTTATAAACTCAGGCATCTCACATACACAGCAACCAGAGTGCAAACAAGTCCCGTGGTCAGACCACACCCTAATCTCCACCACCTTCTCACTGATACAACCGGGCAACAAACACTGCCCCCTACCATCATTTCTCTACAGGAAAACCTGCTCCTCGGAGCACCTCATCAAATACCTAGCCCCAGAACTCTCTCTCATTGACGTCTCCACTCCCAACTCAGCCCTCCACTCCTGCTCCAAAATAACTGAATCAGTAGCAAATTTACTCTGCCCCTTGACAACAAAAAAATTCAAACACAATGCAACCAAAAGACAACCCTGGTTCAATGATGAACTTCGAAAACTCAAACACCTTCTTCGTCAGAAAGAAAGAAAATGGCGTAAAGCCCCATCACTGACCTCCCTCTCTGATTACAAACGCACCCTCCACCTATACAAGAGTTTAACTTTGAAAACAAAAAGGGACTTTTATGCCCACAAGATCCATAACCTCATCTTTGACTCCAAAGCTCTGTTCACCTACGTTTCCAATCTTACAAAAACCAATACTCCAGACATCCCATTCGAAGAATGATCATATTGTACATATCAAATCTAGAAAGCATTAATTGCTCCAAAAAGGCAGTAAATTGGTTTGCAAGAACTTGGGAAAAGAATAAACTAAACAAATTGAAAAATGATTTGAAGAGATTGCCAACATTTCAAGTGAAGAATTACTATTAAGATACCAATTTTAATATTCCAGGTGCTTTTGTAAATGATAAGTAGGCCCCTGCCTCTTCTTTTATGTTGAGGTTGGGAGACAAAGGAATAGCCCAGAGGACAGATTTCAACAAGATTCAGCAAAACAGTAAAAATCTAATTATCCTTCATGAATAAAGTCATAGACCAATTGAGGCTTGCTCCTGATTGAACATTAATTAAACAAACTGAGGACTCTGAAGAAAAAAGATCAGGAGTTAGTCTTTGCAGGGGTACTTGTGTAAGACAAAATGGCTGACGACAATTTTGTGAATTTTAATTGAAGAAAGATCACTATACTTTCCTTGACCAATAATGGGCTGGATAGCAAAGGAAGCAGTATTAAAACCATTAACCACATTAAAAGCAGACTTGGCAGCACTTGGTGTGCATGAAGGAGTGCACAAAGGAACTCCTTTTGTCATGCTCCTTCATGTGTGCGACAGAGAGTGCACACCATTGGCTCGTGGCACCTCCGGCATCACGTCGGCTCTTCACCCCTCGACTTGGTGATGCCATCGGGGGTGGGGCCCAAAGCCATCGATGGAAAGGGGGAATAACGGGAACATCTGATCTCAATGCTAGCTCTCCCTGAGGAGCCCAAGGTGGCAACAGGGCTCATTGTGCCAGGGAGAGTCAGGCAGGCAGAAGCAGTCGGTCTGCTGGGGTGAATACGCCAGATTTAATTAACTTAAAAACAGAACCATCACCCAAGCAGGGGAACAACTCAGGAATACTCTAACTCTTAACCAAAATGCCACACAGTGCAATGCTGTGCCTGCTTTTATCAGCAGCAGCGGGCTGGCCATTCCAGCAATCTCAGTGGAGGAGCTTTTCAGGAAAGGAGTGACCCTCCCTCTACTATCTTTCCTATCCTAGCTCACAGGGTTCAAGACTAGGACCTTATTGTGATGATCCCAAAGGTTCGTCACAAGTCCTAATGCTATATGACTATGAAACCATTGGATAGTGGTTGAATGAATCCATATCATATCCAAATAGTTTGGATACGATATAAAATAAGTATTTATATATGGCTAGAACAAATTAGAATTCATGTCAGCTGTCTTGCTAAAAAAACTGCTCAAAGAATATTTGACATATCAACAAGGCTATCGTGGTTCAACAGACTTAGCAAAAATATTCAATTATCAGCATGTTGAATGCTATTCTAGTTTTTTCAGTTTAGTGGCTTACATAAACTAATTGCTTTCCAAGTAAACATGTTACATTGATTCTTCTAAATGGTCTTGCTTGTTGCTTTCTTGCCTCTATAGAATAGATTTTAATGCATGAAGTGCTTACTGTTTTAAATACAATCATCACACACAATTTGACTTGGAGCACAATATCTTTTGAAAAAAAATCATTTGGTCATAGTACTTCCAGTCAGTCACAGTTTTCTGGAAGCAAAGACTTGTACTGTTTGCAGAGCAGAGAAAAGAACACTTAAGATTTCTTAAGGATTGCAAATTAATTTGCTCTTGTAAGTCTCAAACGGCACATAGAATAACCAAATCAACTGGTGAAGTAATAAAGATGCGTTTTATAATTCATAACTAATTCTATTGTAATCGCTAGAGGAAAGAGGCAAACAGAACTGCAGTGCAAGATTAAATCTGAGAATTAATTAAAACATTCCAAATGGACATGTGCTGGGAAATTCCACTTGTAATGTTTTAGAGCTTTTAGTTTTCCTTCCTATTTAAATTCTTTTTTTTCCATTCCTTTTTGAGTGCACTAACTTCCTTTCCTGTTTGAGTGCATTAAGGCATGGCTGGTATAGTTGAAATTAAACGTGAACTATTGCCAGCTCTCGCAAAGCTGGTGGGGCAGGGGCACGGGGAAATGGAAGGGAAGGAAAAAGAAAGGGTTTTGTGAAGTTAGAATTTCCCAAGTCACAGCTGAATATTCTCTTCCAATCTCAGCTTGTTGAATTTTGCTTTCCCCGAAATCCAAGCCAAGTTATGTTCAGCTCTGATCTCCACTTTTGACTCAGCTTGTCCAAGTTGCTATAAATCAGACACTTATTTTGTCTTCCAGTTTTAAGAAGGTCATCAACAGTTCTTAACTGGATTGTGTTTTTTTTTTGCTGTTGTTGTTGAATGGAATTGGTGCAGGAGATCAGGTTGGGCAAGGAAGCGAGCCAGCTCAGGTTTATTGTTGGAAAATTTCAACTGCAAATAAATCACAGCTTGACTTTCATAACGAATCAGGCAGAAGAATAACCTTCTTTTGGTGCAGGGTGTGTATTCTAAGCTACGCATGTTATGGCAGCTGAAGTCCCTCCTGGGCCCGGTCTTACAGGCTCTGGTACTTACCAGGCTGGACTACCGCAGTGCAGTATATGTTGGGCTGCCAGCCTCAGTTCTGAACCCGCTGCAATGAGCGCAGCGTGCAGCCACACGCATTATTGTAGGAGCGCACCGGAGAGATCATGCCCTAAGATACTTTGAAATTTGCACTGGTTGCCGGCTTTCTGGCGCATCAGATTTAAAATCTCAACCGTATTTCATGAATCACTAAATGCAAAAGGCTTCCTGTGGCTTATGCCCAGCACAAACAAATGCAATAACCACCCCCTCCACCCCCCCCAGCGGCTTTTAAGATCGCACAGAAAAAATATATTAGGCATCCCTTCCTTAACAATACAGATCTGTGTGAGACAAGAGAGCATGTATTTACAGACTCAGGTCCCACATTTTTTCTGTTTTTTTTTAAATTATTATTAATTTCCTTTTAAGAATTTCAATAATACTCTGCCTAGTATTGGTAGATAGAGCAAGCAATAAATTATTTTAAGTAAATAAACCACAAAAACTGAAAGTCAGTTTCCATGAACCTGGATAGGGACTCTGACAGGATTCGGCCCTCTCTCCAGTAGTCTGGGGAGAGGGCCTTTGCGGGGTGCCTATGACTTCTGATAGTTTCTTTTACCCCTTTCTCTTTACATTTACATACCTCAGGTGAAAAGACTAACCATGCTGTGTCTTTAGCTAGGCAGCCTTTCCTTGCAGGCTGTCAAAAGTCTCTCATCCCCTTCAGGCTTTTTCTGGCTTGGAGTTCTAGACAATCTCAGAAAGAGCTGGGCAGCCCAGTCTCATGTGGGCACCAAGTAGGTTTTCAAGCTTTAGGCTCGCCTGGCCATAGCCAGGGGCATTAGCATCAGGTCTGTAGTGACAGCACCTTCAGCCTTCCCCTAATCAGGTGACCTTTTTACCTGATTAACATTGCACAGTCTTTAGGGCCGATGCAAAAAACTTGCGTTGAAAGCGGGCTCTGTGTATTCAGCGCCCCCTTTCACACGCGCCCCCCCCAGGCACCTCTCTTGGGGGCACGATGTAATATTTAAATTAGGGCTCGCGCTGTCGAGGAGGTGCTAGGGGAGATTGCGCGCCCCTAGCGCCTCCTCGACAGCGCAAGCCAGAGAGAAGTCCACTGTCGGTGGCTGTCCGCCGGTTAAGAAAACGGATGCTGAATTTATCAGCGTCCCATTTTCCTAACCAGCGCACATGCAGGGGTTAGGAAAATGGACGCTGATAAATTCAGCGTCCATTCTCCAACCTGTCTACCGGCACCAGAAGGAGTGTATAAATCAATATTAAAGGGTCAGGCACTTAATATTAATTTATACACTCCTTCACTTATTGTCGATTTGGTCCCTTTACTGTCAGATGTCAGTGAAAGGACCAATCTCCTTCCAGAAGGCTGTCCTGAAAGGGGATTGGTCCTTTCACTGACAAATGTCAGTGAAAAGGACCAATGGGCAATAAGTGAAGGAGTGAATAAATTAATATTAAGTGCCTGACCCTTTAATATTGATTTATATACTCCTTCTGGTGCCGGTAGTCAGGTTGGAGAATGGACGCTGAATTAACCAGCGTCCATTTTCCAAACCCCTGCCAGTCCTTTTTTAAAACTTTTTTTTAAATTATTTTTTTAAAGAGCTGTTCCTCCCACTTAATATCCCTAGGATATTAAATAGGTGCAGTACAGAAAAGCAGTTTATATGCTTTTCTGTACTAGTTTTAGTAGCACTCAGCAATTAACGCCTGCTCTGGGCAGGCGTTATTTATGATTGCTAAAATGTGCTTCCTAGACGCACATTTATTTTTTGCATAGGGAGTGAATAGCTAATAGCCTCATTCACATGCATTTGCATGTGATGAGCGCTATTAGTTTCACTCCGCTTTGGACGTGCGTCATAGAGGCACTAATCCTCTTATTGCATAAGGGGATTAGTTAGTGCCTCTACATCCCACGTCCAACTGCAGGTTATACGGTGCTCTGGGCTTTTCGAACTCCTGGCTGCTCAGTGGAAAAACCCTCACCTGGATTACATATTGTTACATTCAGACATGTGGAAAAGCATGGAGGCCAGAAAAATCCAATTCAAACTTTATTCACTGAGAGGACAATTCTCAAGGCCATTTACCTGTGCAAACTATCTGAAAATTGGCTCTCCCCTCAAGACAACTAAAAGTGTGCGTGGTCTTCCATAGCATGTGTACCTTTAGCTGAACTCTCAGGAGGTGTGCTGAGGGCAGAGGAGGAAAACAGCATACATTGATTGGGTGTTTGAATCAAGGAACATTTCTTTCCATTTACATTTTACCTGTACTAAAAAAGCGGGTGCAATGACTGGGGGTACTACGTACCCATGGGCAATTTTCAAAGGGAAACTACATAGCAGGATGAGAAGGATCCAGTTTGGAATTTCACAAAACTATTTGGGGTTTCCCTAGCTTTTCCAGTCTAAAAATGTTGCGGAGATGGGCTCGGCGCGAGGTGGGGTTAGCGCTAGTTCTGAAGGAAGGCCCCCACAGGTCCCCACTGACGGGAGGCGAGGCTGGACGGGAAGCAGAGGCAATCAGGAATTTCGCCAATACCAACCCTCATTCCCCGCAGGTTGAGCCCTTGGATGCCGGGGCCGGCTGGTCTTAGGTGGGCCTCTGCGTGGATGGTCCTGGGGACAGCCAGGCAAGGAGCGAGACAAGGAACAATGAGGAACCAGTCCAGGGGCCGCAGCAGGCAACAAGAGAAGTCAGGTCTGGTCCAGGGGATCAGAGGCAGGCAGCAAACTCGTAGTTGCGTCTGGTCCAGGGGTCAAGCCAAAGTCAGTCCAAGAGCAGAGTGAAGGAACCAAGGCAGGACAGCAAATGGAAAGTAGAACTCAAGAGCAAGAACAAGCGGGAATGAAGACTGGAACTCAGGATCAGGAACAGGAACTCAGTAACTACGCTCAGGACAAGCAAGGCGACCTGTTGCCAAGGCAAAATCTGACTGTCAGAACTTGCCTTAAATAGTCCCGGACCAATGACATCAGGAAGGGTCAGGAGCCCTTTCCTGCCACGGGCCCTTTAAATAAAATAGGGAGGTGTGAGCATGCGCCTAGGGGCCGAGATGCATGAAGCAGACGGCGGGGGCATCTCCGCCGCGCTTTGAAGAGCGCCAGCAGCAAGCAGGGTCGCAGAATGGAAAGCTGTGTCGGGGCATTTCCCCTTCGTCGCCGGGGAGCTGGGGCTCGCTCCTGCTATGGCGGCACGACGTTGGGTGAGGGAGACCGGTCGCGGTCCCTGCGGCGAGCCGCCGTAACAAAAACTCCTCCTGGTTTGAGTTCACCCTCTGTTATTGGTGCATGCATTAAAAAGCAGTACATACTATTATTAGAAAGGCTAGAAAGATTTTGTAAATGATGGGAGAGTGTATTCTGCTTCTCATTTCACCAGTGACAAATAACAACCGAATGGGAGAGGCAAGTGCAGCCAACTGAAAATACAAAATTAGCAAGGGATATATATGCAATTTGCCTCACAGCATGATGTAAACTCATCTAAATCAAAAGAAAAGTGAGTGCAATTCAAATCATCACCTGAGTAAGTAAAAATTGAAAGAGATAATTATTGCAAGCAAACAAGAGATTCATTCTGAATGGTAAACAGAAAGAGGAAAGAAAGGGGGCAATATTAAGGGAGATGATATGCAAATCCATGGTGCATTCAGTTCTAATTTCTGGTTCCTTCTGATTGAGAGACTTTTAGTCTCACAGGGCTTTATTATACAAAACCAATGGATCTACACTGACACATGCTGAAAATATTCAGAACTGAATGCTGTTTCATAAGGTTAACTTGGAGGCATTTATAGTTTTAGAAAAGTTTGTTGGTTTTACACTCTCCCTTTGCTTTTAAGTGCATTTTGTAATATCTTTGCTTAATATTTCAATAAAAGAATACATAGAAATTGGTAAAAGTTCAAAAAGCCACCAGAGAATATCTTTATTATTATATCTTTCTAGTGCTAGGAAATTTAATTAGTGTAACTTATCAACGTAACTTCTTACATCTCTATCTGCCTTTTCCCATCCCATATTAGTCCCATGACATCAGTTTAGCACAGCTTTCTTAGAGTCAGCATATCTAAAAATGAGTAACCAAACTAACCATTGCATTATTTTTAAAGTTTCAGTACCTTTACTGGTAAACATGGAGGTAGGATTATTTACAGTACATACATATATATATATATATATATATATATCTATGCCATTCTATACTCTTGTAAGAAATTGTATACAGGTCACACCAAGCTCCCTGTACACACATGAATCATAGAACATAAGAGTGTTGTGGTTATGTGTGTTTTGGTGGATTCTTGGGTGCTGTGGAGATGACTATGCCCACGGAGAGGAGCCCCGTGAGGAGCACAGCACTGGGCTAGACTCGTACTACACAAAACACAAATGAGTTCTTTATTTAGACAGCTTGAAGAGAGTCATCAGGTGGCAGTAGTGAGGCAGTCCATAGTTGCAGTCTCAGGGACCTCGGCAGAGGGAGCCCTTCTCTCCTAGATGACATCAGGAGGTTCCGCAGCAGGTCTCCCAGTGAGGAGATACTGTGGATGATATAGACTGAGAGTTAGAGTACTCACTAGGTGTTTGCTATAGCTGTGCGATTCCACCAGGTATGTTGTAGATGGTACAGGCACTGAGGCAGGGAGAGCTGGCCCTCGAGGAGCGAGTACCTGTTCCCTGTAAGGCACCTGAAAGAAAGCAGAGGGCCCCCGAGGAGCGGGTACCCAGGTTAGCAGTTACCCCGAAGGGCAGAGAGAGAGCTTCCTGCGGCAGCACGGAAGCGGCAGAGTAGCATAGATAAGAATGGATTTGAGTCCTTGCTAACTCAATGAGCTAGCAAATTAGTGAAGTTAATATACCCAGATGGCATGACGTCAGCATGAGGGAATGCCCTCGAGGTTCGCACCAAAGGTGGTACAAAGACGTGGGTTGCGAGTGCGCGTGCACCCTAGTAGGTACCTGGGAGGAGCAATGTCGGGAGGCTGCACCATAGCCGTTCTGGGAACGCCAGAGAGGTCGGCTTGTAGACGCAGTGGTAGCCATCTTTCCCAGGTAAGCGGGAGGAGCCGTGAATAAGGTGAGGCAAATGGGGCGAAGCCGTCTAGGACCGATGGACGCAACAAAGAGTTGCATCAGGACTCGTAAATTAGAGGCTCTTCTAGTTAAACATTGGATGGACTTGGACTATTCCCTTGATCAATTGAAGTTCTTTGTTGTTCAGTGTTTAAGTTGTCCTGGAGGTGGATATATTTACTAGTGGCATACTATGGCCCTGGATGGACAATATTCATTGATCAAATGGGAGGCATTTGTATAAAGGAACAAGATTTTTCAGATGCTTGTACCATTCATGAGTGATGTCCCTTAAGAGTGTTTCCCCCCTCCTTTCTTTAATCTTGGGCTGACGTTGGTGCACCAATCCACTAATATATTCAAAGGGGTTTCTTCAAGGCTGGCATTTCTGTTGGAGGATACAGGCATCCTCCTTCTGATTGGTCACATCTTGGTTGTGTAGCTCCATTTATGTACAAATATGATTTGTTTGAGCCACCATGTGTGCTTCGCCTCATTTTGATTCCCGTGTTAAATTTGGTGACAGTAGGCGGAAGGTCGAATACTTGGTAAATAGGTTCAAGCAGATCTGATTGTGTATGTATGCTCCATTAAGTGGGAGCTCCTTGAGCTTTCTTAGTTGTGTGTTACCATCTTTCTCTTTTGACAGATTCTAATAATATACAAATAAGAAGCAGAGATTGTACTCTTCAGCTTTCATCATGCCTGCCTCATCA
Source organism: Rhinatrema bivittatum (assembly GCF_901001135.1). Lineage (NCBI taxonomy): Eukaryota > Metazoa > Chordata > Amphibia > Gymnophiona > Rhinatrematidae > Rhinatrema > Rhinatrema bivittatum. The sequence continues at coordinate 338,542,402 of NC_042620.1, read as the reverse complement.
GGAGGCATCGATGCCATGTTTGTTTAGATGGCTCTCACTCAATACCTCTGGTCTTTGACTTGGCACAATATTTACCCAGGTAACTTTTCATCTTTCTAGTCATTCATTATGCAATCCTCTTTTTGTATGATTATTTTCAATTTTTTTTTGCTTTTGAAGCAATTTTTCACATACAGGGTCAGTCAAGTGACTTCCACTCACACCGCAGACGCATTGTGCAAGAAAGTGTGCCTGCCGGCAGCCATATGTGTTTTGCTCTGTTGACGAGGATGTTCTGGGAAGGGTGTCTTATAGCACAATATGTATCAATGAGTTCCATCTTTTATTTAGTTGTGCCATAATCATTTTGTAACATGTGTGTGTGACAGAAATATTCATTTTTCACATTCACGTGAGCCACAAGGAACTGTATAGTGATGTGGTTTTCAAGGATACTCCTTCCAGACTTACCGCTGTAGGCTGTGGAGTAGCGTTAATTTTATAATGCTTTCAGAATTTTGAAATTAATAAGCGATTGATAAGTGGCTGAATATTTCAATAATGTGATGTTTTTGTTTTAAAGTTCTTAGCCCTCCACATTTCAGATTAAACATTTTTCATCTTTAAAACCTAGGGGGCTTCACCTGGTCATTCAAGCTGGGAGTAGTCTTTGAGAAGTAAGCTTATAAGTTTCATTATTTCTATGTAGTACACCTCAGCCAGTGCTGCTATATTTTTATTTTAATCTCTAAGCAGTTCACTTACACCGTTTTTCTCTCATTTGGTTCATAGACTATATGCTGTTCTTTGTGCCAGGGGTTCCCCCCTGAAGAAGCCATTTCAGCAAAACAAGGGCCTTGTTGGGGAGTTTTGCATCAGACACAGGAAACGCTATACAACAATTTACAAACTTGAACTGTATTTCTGGAATGGATAAATGTGAACGGGTGTGTTTACCATGACCGGGCTTTAACTGAATGTATATATAGGTGGTGTGAATTTAAATGGAGCAAAAACTGGGACCAAATTGCCAACCTCTATAAAATCCGATCAATACACAACCATATGCCAAGAGCAAAAATAAGGTGTCAGCAAGCCTGATGGTGTGTCATGCGCAAAAAGTGCCAAGACCACCCGGACCAATCTATCATCCACCTTGCGTGAAAGGTATTTTTTAAGTTGTTTTAAAACAAATAAATAAATAAACAGCAGCTAGACAGAGAGTGCATCAAACTTTATACAAATCTCATCTTTATGTACCTTTCATCATTCCAAATCACATCAAATCTTCACTGATGGGTACTGTGCTGTTTTTACTTCTGACTGTGCATGTAAAACTGCCTTCCAAAACCTAGGCCACCACTAAATCCTCAACCTGAATTACTAGTTGCCCCTCCTACAACGGTATAAATAGTTTACTTAAATGAGTACCTTATAAAGAGAGTCTCTCTCTCTCCGTCTCTCTCTCTCACCAGCAGCCCCCAAAAGTGGGCACATCTTGCAGATGCAGTAATATAGCAGACATTGCAGAACCTCAAAAATTACCCTAACCACACTCCTCTTTTTTTTTTTTTTTTTTTAATCGCAGGTGCTATTTTTGCTATATTTATAGGAAAATGATAAATCTAGGTCTAAGTTAGTTGGCTAAATTGTCAAGCCACAAAGTGGCTGAATATGGCCTCATCAAAATCCAAATGATTGTGGGGATGTAATGCAGGAATGATTGGCAAACCCAGAGAGAACTGTTAGCATGAGCAGCATCCTGTCAGCTACCACTTTCTCCCTTATATCAATATACCACAGTCATGTTGTCCCCACAAAACAATCTCTCCTAACACAGGCCATAGCTAAAGAAGCTGGCAACAGATACCCTTGCACCAACCCAGGAAAGGAGATGCCAGCATAAATTTCTGTGACCACTACCAGATAGAGCCCATCGAGGATATGGCCACAGATCCACTGGAATATTAGACACACAAGGGAGTGGTCTGGCCAGACCTGGCCAAGGTGCTCCGCCATCTTTCTTGCCCTCCAACCAGCATGCTCTGCGAATGTGTTATCTCAATGGCAGGAAAATTTTGTCTTCTTGAACATCAATCTACCTTTCCTGGGTTTCCCAGAATATCCATGCAAGTGGGGGAATTGCTGCCACTCTGCCTAGTTGCCATGCCCTGATGCTACACTTGGGGGGGGGGGGGGTCTTACTGCTGCTTTACTTTGTTGCTTTGCTCCTGATGCTACACCTTGGGGGTCTTGCTGTCACTCTGCCTAGCTACCATGTTCATGAACTACACCAGGGTGGTCTTGCAGCCATTCTTCCTTACCGTGCTACTCCTGATGCTACATTTTAGAGTCTTGCTACCACACTTCCTAGCTCCCATTAAACTGACTACACATTGGGATTTTGATGCCTCCATATTCCTTATAACTTGGATCCCAGCCTAGTTCTCTCACCCTATTTATTTCTTGCTTATACTGGGATATTTTGTCCCCAACATAAAATGTAAAAAAGGAAAACAATAATACAAGTTTCTCCTCCCACCTCACCTCTTTTCTGGCTTTCCACTTCACTGTTTTGTTGTAGCCTACTAGGATGCCAGCCTAGTTATCCTAAACTGCTTCTTTCTTGATTATACTTGAGTAATCTGCCCTTAAAAGGACAATGTAAAAAAAAAAAAAAGACAATTACAAGTTTCTCCACACATCCCACTTCTTTATTTGCTTCCAAACCTTGCAGTCTAAGTCTGCTACTATGGACCGACAAAACAGGAGGGTAGACTATCTAAGAAAGCTGTTAGGGTAACAGATTGGATTAGAAGCCAAAAGGTAGTCCAATTTTGAGTTTTATTTGAATGGAGATGCGATCTTGTATATGTGCCCGACTCAGGCCGAGTTTCGCCCCATGTAGGGGCTGCCTCAGGGGCTGTATATAGTTAGTCTTAATGTATAAAGCAGCACTTTTTGAGGAGGCAATAGTTGTTTGCTGCACCCACTAAAAATTCACTGTTGCTTTTATATAAACATTTTGGAGTCAGGATTGTGTCCCTGCATTGCTGCTCGAATTGCATGAAGAACGGGTCCGCTTTGAGACCACCAGACTGCCATAGATGTTGGGAATTAATGTTATGAGAGTATACTCATATACATTAAGACTAACTATATACAGCCCCTGAGGCAGCCCCTACGTGGGGAGAAACTCGGCCTGAGTCGGGCACATATATAAGATCGCGTCTCCATTCAAATAAAGCTCAAAATTGGACTACCTTTTGGCTTCTAATCCAATCTGTTACCCTAAGTCTGCTACTATTACTGTCCTGCCTGATACTGGATCTCTTATTATGCCTTGGAGAAAACTGCAGCTAAGGGTATCATTTTGCAATTTGTAGTTCCTTGGGGAATATTCATGTCACTGTTGGTGCTTCTTTTCTGCTTTTTTGGTGCCTTCACTGCCTTGGATTGTTCATTCAACCATATTTGGTACTGTGGGCCAAAGCTTGGGGAAACAGCCAGGAGATTAGAAAGAAGCATACTCCAGCTTGCTGTTATGCACATAGTTTATTTATAGATAAAAAAATACAGAGCAAAAGGCTGCTTACCTCTGCAGTCCTCAAAGCAGTTCAAAACCATCAACATAAGTTTGGGCCTCCTCAAACCTTCTTGGCCCTGCCTTCTTATCCTATGCTGAAGGGAGCCTCCCTGCTCCCAGAATCCATTGCTAGGGTTAGCTCTTAAAGAAGACTGGGCCAGTTAGCTAAGATTTTCTGAGGGACTTTTATATGCACTCCTTCACAGGTTCCCTTTCCTCTCTCATGGTGGCTTGGGGGTTTTGATGTTTCCATGCTGTTTGTGCTTCTATGAATTCTACTTCTTTGGGGATTTGAAGCCTCTGTGCTGTTTTTGAAATACCCCTATTTTCTACACCTTGAGGGTTTTGATGCCTCTATTCTGTTTGTGATTCCCTGCACTCTATATCTTGGGTATCTTGATGCCTCTGTGCTGTTTGTATTGACCCACAGGGGTTTTCTGCCTTTGTTCTGTTTTTAATAACCTTTACTCTATTCCTTACTACTACTTATCATTTCTATAGTACTACATGACATATGCAGCACTGTACAAATAACACATAAAAAAGACATTCCTTGCTCAATACAGCTTACACTCTACTAAGACAAACATATGGACAAGAGATTTGGGGCTTTTCATAAAGTAAGACAATGGTTAAAATAGAAAAGAAAATTTGTTAATGAGGCTAAAAATAGAACTTGGAGCTTTTGATGCATCTGTGCAGTTTGTGTTCCACCTCACTGTATGCCTTAGATTTCTTTGATGGATTTGTACTGTTTTTGATTCCCCCATACTCTTTGTCTTGGGGATTTTGATGCCTCTGCATTGTTGTGATACCCTACTTTCTATACCATGGAGGGTTCCATGCCTCTATACTATTTTCAATTCCCCATACTCTCTGACTTGGTGATTTTGATGACTCTGCATTTCTTCCCTCTATGCATTCCCCTTCACTGTACTGTACTTTTTTTGAAGCCTCTGTGCTGTTTGGATTCCCACACTCTGGGGTAGGTTTTTAAAAAGTATGCCCGCGCATACTTTTGTTCATGCGACCCACACAAACAAGAGTACGCTGGATTTTAATAGATACGCGCGTAGCCGCACGTATCTTTTAAAATCCAGGGTCGGCGCGTGCAAGGCTGCGCAAAATTCGGCAGCCTGCGCGCGCCGAGCCGCAAAGTCTGCCTCTGTTTCCTCCGAGGCTGCTCTGAAATTGGAGCGGCCTCAGAGGGAACTTTCCTTCCACCCCCCCCTCGCACCTTCCCCTCCCTTCCCTCCCCCCCCCACGGCCCTATCTAAACCCCCCACGTTTGAAAAGTTACGCCTGCCCAAGGCAGGTGTAACTCGCGCATGCCGGTGGGCTGCTGGTGCGCCATCACCCGACCCGGGGACGGGTCCGGAGGCTTCAGCCACGCCCCCAGAACACCCCTGGGCCGGCACCATACCCCAAGAATGCCCCCGAATGAAACTCTGCCCCCAACATGCCCCTCCGACACGCCCCCCTAGCAAAGCCCCGGGACTTACGCGCGTCCCGGGGCTTGCACACACCACCAAGCCTATTCAACATAGGCTCGGCACATGCAGGGAAGCTAGGGGCAGGTTTTCGGGGGGTATGCATGTATCTTATGCGCATAACCCTTTGAAAATCTGCCCCTCTATATTCTGAGTGTTTTGATGCTTCTCTACTGTTTGTGATACCTCCCCCCAAACATACACACACACACTGGGGCGGATTTTAAAAGGGTTATACACGTAATATATGTGCGTAACCCTTTAAAACCCTTTCTGCATGCGCTGAGCCTCCATTTGCCGCTGGAGTCTCCAGGCACAGTGGCCATTTGCCGCTGTGCCTGGGACCGCAGGCTGCTGTCGGCCGGTGCGTGCAACCTATGCCTGCCCAGAGGCAGGCGCAACTTCTAAGTTAAAGGTATGGGGGCGTTAGGAAGGGCTGGGGGTGGGTTAGGTAGGGGAAGGGAGGGGAAGGTGGGGGGGGGGCAGAAGGAAAGTTACCTCTGAGGCCGCTCTGAAATTGGAGCTGCCTCGGAGGGAACGAAGGAAGGCTGCGCGACTTGGCGCGCACAAGTTGCACAATTGTGCACCCCCTTGCACGCGCGCCGACCCTGGATTTTATAATATGTACGTGCATGTTATAAAATTGGGCGTAGATTTGTGCGCGCTGGTTTGTGTGCTCAAATCTACGCCTGCGCATCTTAAAATCGGCCCTGTATGTCTAAGAGAGTTTTGATGCAACTCTGTATGTTGTTGTTATAACTTCTAAATTGTACCTACTATTAACTTCAGAAGCAGATTCCAGTGAACATCAACCTGACCCTTTTTTCTTTTCTGCCTCTGAAAAGAAGCACACATACATAGTATGTGAGAGACATTTTTGCTCACACTGTGAAAGCTATCATGTGTAGTATTGTACCATGCAGCTGTAGTTTGCAACATACACTAGCGAGCCAGTAGCAGTATGTGCCACTGTCAAGCAATCTAACTCTGCTTGCTAAGCAGTTCCACTCTTTTTGCTGTATTTTTCTGAACCTATCATTTGTCATTTTAATTGCCAGTGCCACTACTAATGTTGCTGCTGGTCCAAACCATTCTTTGTTCCTTTTTGTTGTTCTTCCTTCTCTCTGGCTGTCTTCAAGATTCCTTCCAAATTTCATTCCCTTTTGGAATTTGCCAGTCTTACCCTGGCAATCTGAACACTTGCTGTACCACTCATTTATTCTTGGACCCTTCATGCCACTCCTGGTACTGCTTTGCCCATCTTGGTGCCTTGGAAATTCAATGTCTTTTTTCCTCCTGCCTCAGCCCTCTCTGTATATCTTGGGGCCTTGCTGCCATTATTCTTGCTGTATTGCTCTGTACCTATTGTTTGTAATTTCAGTTGCCAATGCTACTACTGCTACCCTAAGCCACTCTTGGTATCTTTGAGTGGTTCATCTTCTACTCCAGTTGTCTTTGAGATTCTTTTCAAATTTCTTTCCCTTATGGTACTTGCTGACTCTTGGTCTTGTTGTAGTAATCCAGTGTTTACACAAACCTTACCCAGTTAATGTTGAATGCCCTCATTCATGCTGTTATGAAAATATTCTTCAAACTCTCTTCCTTTACTGTTCTTACTGACTATTGGTATCACCTGATATTTAACTTTTAATGGTTTATAACACAGAAAAAGACATGGGCAGGAGAAGAGAAGCTTCCAAAACTCTGACAGCACACCTCTGTTATTACTGCTTCTCAGGTAATAGGCAGTATTTGCAAAAACTGATTCAGATGAACAATCATAAGAACATAAGAAATTGCCATACTGGGTCAGACCAAGGGCCCATCAAGCCCATCATCCTGTTTCCAACAGTGGCCAATCCTGGCTATAAGTACCTGGCAAGTACCCACAAACTAAGTATATGCCACGCACTGATGCTAGTGATAGCAGTGGCTATTTTCTAAGTCAACTTGATTAATAGCAGGTAATGGATTCCTTAAAACAAAGGATATTGTTGGAAGAAAATTTGGGTCCTCTAGTCAGTAGCATATTAGCTTCGGTGAAAAGCTAGGGAAGGCAGATGATACTAGCAGGGCTGAATTCTTGTAGTCGGTCTTCTAGCAAATGGAAGACCAACTTCAAGGCTCTACAGCCAGCCTCTTTTCCTAATGATGCCATATGGAAATGATATGAGGCCTCCTCCAGATATTTCCTCTGACTTTTCACTGCTTAAGGCTTTGTATCAATTTGGTCACCCTTTGCCTCTCATTTGGAGCCTTGGAATGTTCTTGGTACTGTGAGTGGTTGCTTTGGGATCTTTGTGCCACTCTTTCTGCTGCTTTGACCCTCTATTAATGCCTTGGAGATTTTCCTATTTTATTTTTATTTTAAAACAATTTAAAATCCACACAGATCCAAAGTTTTCAGCAGAGTACATAATATACATAATAAAACAGAATATTGAAGCAATAGCAAATCACAAAGTGACATTACACCCATTGCTATTAATATCCACCTTAACACAAAACTTCTGAACATGAAATAATTCTAAAAGTGATCATAGTAGTTTTTTGTAAAAACATGTTCGCCAATATTTACTATAACCTCATAAGAATGGTAATTCTATATCATCACTGAACAAACTTTCCAAGATATCATCTAATATGAGGATTAAACTGACTAGTTATTTGCTGGCTAATTATCAAGTTTGACTCAGCTCAAAAGCCTGCTCAAAAGATTAATTTTCAAAGATTTTTTAAAGGAATTAAAACAAGTCACGAGGTGCAGTTGTTCTGGCAGTGTGTTCTAGTAAAGAGAGCCAATGACAGAAAAAGCTCTATTGTGTGTTTCCATTAAATGGACAACTCGAGGAGAGGGTTCTCCGATAAGCTATGTTGAACATGTGTGGGCTTATACATTTGTAACACCATGCTGATCCATGGTGATGTCAATGACTCAACATCTTATGAATGAGAGATATGCAATCTGTTCATGCATCATTTTACCTGTCAGTATTTGTGCTGCAGAATTCCACACTAGCTGAGCTGATGCAGGGTGACCAACAAAGCCAACATTACAGTAATCAAGCTTAGCAATGATTAATGCCTAGAGCAGTGCAAAAATCACCTGGGCTCAACAGGTTTTAGTCTGCAAAGTATTAATGATCTGAAAAAACAGCTTTAATATGAGGATGGATTGTTTGGACATGACCCCCAAGTTTTGCACCTGTAGAACAAATGGTATTATGAGGCCTACAAATGCAAAATGGTTATCCTTTTGCCACTAGGTTTCTGAGATGCTTATTATGTCAACATTTTCATCTGGGCCGGATTTACTAAGCAATTTGTCCATTGACACAGAATGGAAGAAAAGCCTTAGTAAAGTGTATGCTGGGCCGGATTTACTAAGCAATTTGTCCATTGACACAGAATGGAAGAAAAGCCTTAGTAAAGTGTATGCTATTCAAAATAGTGAACGTTATTTAGAAATAGTGGGGCTAATTTTAAAAATAAAGAGTGTGTGCACCCATATATGTTCATATTGGCATGTGAGCAGAGAACGACTGGAATTTTAAATCATGAATGCACTTACATGCCTATGATTTAATAGACACTTACTGCACATAAGTATATTCCCAACTTTAAGAGGTAGCTTGAGCAAGCCTACTTCATGTATCATCCAAATGACTTTGCTGGCTTTAATGGGTATATGTAGGAGGATTTTAAAACATGCTTGTGTGAGGGACATTCCCAGTTTTTCCAATGAGTCCACCAGTTTGTCTGGCTCTTCATTCTGCATGCCCCTCTGTAGACCCAGACCCCTCAGTGTGTCGTGTAAGTCCTAAAATGCGAGATCTGCAGACTGCTCCACATCAGGAGTAGCAGTAAAGTCACATGGCTAGCAAGCTGCTGCGCGCTGCGGCCTCTGGTTTTAAAATATGAGGTTACACACATCACAGTTGGTCCTGCCCCAGAACGCCCATGCTCCACTCGCGCCCTGACCCCTTTTCTGCCTCCCCTTTTTATTTTGCTCAACCACGCGCATATACACACATAAATCGTGGCTTTTAAAATCCACGTGGACATTTGGAAATAGTGTGCCTTATTTGCCAAAACGAAAACAAAAAATGATGTGACTCTCAGCAGGACTTTTTTCATTTCTTTTGAAATCAAAAGGGAACAAGAGCATTCTTTTGCAGTTTTAATTTTGTTTTCAAATAAATATACTATTCATCCACATCTCGTCTTTATTTCCAGACCATCTATAAAAGTATTAACTCCCATTGTCACAAATGAATGAGACTTCAGGTTTTCATTGTGTGATATATTGCTTCAAAAAGAAGCTACAGCCCATTCTGGTGAAATGCTCAAAGCAATCTTCCCTTCTAAGCAATAGGGAGGAAGCCAACATTAACAACTACACATTCTTTGTATCATTTTTTTTTTTTTTAAAAGAAGCATTGCCTTTTTAATCTGAATGCATGGTTTCTATTTATAAGCCAATTGTATTCTCCTGTAAGGGGAGGTAGAAAGTTGATGTGCCAGTAGATGCCAGAGCTGCTTTTGGGCTTTGTGACCCAAATTGAAGAATGCTTTTTTTTATAATTTCATCCAACCGGATTACAATTTTCCCAATAAATGTGTTTTTCTTGCATCTTTTTAGTGTGAGGTTTGGGTGACATGTAGAAGCACACTGTGCTTTACCACTGGGTTGCCTTCAATCTTGTTTTCATATCACTATTTTTACATCTTTTTCCGTCATATGTAACCATCTGAGGTTTGTGGCTTCAAGCAACTGTTTTATTTAGCTAGTCACAAATCATCTAAGTCAAAGTTAATTAATTTTTGTTTTCCTGCTGTCCCCAATTTCTCCAATGCAATTTAATCTTAATTTACTCATCTGAATAAAACATTAGTATTGGCCTTATATGTTCAAGGTTACTTAGATAAAGAAAATGTGTGAAAGTTAAATGAAAGATTTTTTTTTTTATAAACTTTACTGTGTACTAAAGTTTATTGTGCATGCTAAGGCTATTTAGCATACACTAAAATAGCATGCTATGTATGCTTAATAGAGTGATATGATCTTTTCACATGCTGCTTACCATGCACGTACTAATGCCAAATTACAATACCTGTTTCTGACCTGGTATTAACTTTTTTAACTCACATGCTGTTGAAAGAGCTCAGCTAACAGGATGCTTTCGAGATCACAGATGGAGAATATGGAGCTGCTGCTTCAGCAGAAGTTATGGGAGATAAGGACAAAGGACCAAGGAGAGGGGAAGAGCGACAAAGACAGGAGGAAGTTTTTACTGCTTTTCTGTGCCCTTTCCCGGTGCCCGAAGAAATTAGCGCCTACCTTTGGGTAGGCGCTAATTTCTGAAAGCAAAATGTGCGGCTTGGCTGCACATTTTGTTTTCTGAATCGCGCCGGAATACCTAATAGGGCCATCAACATGCATTTGCATGTTGCGGCCCCCTATATTAGGTTCGGGGGGTTGGACGCAAGTTTTTGGCCCCTTACTGAATAAAGGGTAATGCTAGCGCGTCAAAAACATATGTCCAATAGAGGGTTAACAGTGCACTCTGTCGGAGCGCACTGTACTGTATCGGCCCGTTATAATGTAGTTACTATTGGCAGTTTGTGGATAAAGAATCCTAGCACATCTTCTCATGAAACCTTGAAGAAAACCTCTCACAAAAAGTCAAGATATCTCCCAGAGGGCCCTGGAGCTCACCTGGTTAGGAATGCTCCTGCGGCTTTCATGCTAGGACCTCACAAACAAGATTCTCTAAAGCAGAGAGAACGAATTAAGCCAAGCAGAGCTCTGCCTCCCACAGCTGCAGGTCAGTTACGACTAACGAGCTGCTTCCCAAGACGTTCCAGAGCTGCCTGTGCTTTCACTAATCTGCAAACCCACACATCAGAACCAGGGAACCATGATCAGGGGGTCGAGAGTCTGTCTCTATTCACCAAGTCCTCGGCAGTCCAGTCTTTATCCTCCTTCCACACTAACATAACCACTCCTACAACTTGTGAACAGTCAACAACAGGCTTCAATATCCTGCCATTTGAGCCAGCCGTGCCACCCCAGGAAGGGGCTGAATTTCCTGCATTACCCAGGAGGGGTTTGAGCCTGCCACATCTGCTCCGGAGGGGTTTGAGCCTGCCGCCTTGTCCAGGAGGGTTTTGAGTCTGCCGCTTTGCCCCAGGAGGGGGTTGAGCTTGCCTTGCCACCACAGGAGGGGTTTGACCGTGCCCCCCACCCCAGAAAGGGTTTGAGCCTGCTGTATCACCCCCAGGAGGGGTTTGAGAGTATCGTGTCACCCCAGGAGGGGTTTGAATTTGCCACACCATCCCAGGAGGGGTTTGAGCCTACCGCATCATCTCAGGAGGGGTTTGACCCTGGCCCCCCCACCCCAGAAAATGTTTGAAACTGCTTCACCACCCCAGGAGGGGGTTGAATTTGCCGCATGGTCCCAGGAGGGGTTTAAGACTATTTTGCCACCTCAGGAGGGGTATTTGCCTGCCGCATCATCCCTGGAGGGGGTCTGAACTTGGTACACTGCCCCAGGAGGGACCTGACCCAGTCTCTCAGGGGTTTCAACATTTCCTGCACAGACTTAAATTAATTCCACCAGTCCTTAGCAAATTTGGACACCTTTACCCTGCAAGAGGCACCCATTTCCAGCAGGATTATTTTATGAAAGAGAGAAGTCTACACCAACCCTTAGCATCCTCCATCATTCAGTACCCCCTGCAGAGTTGGGATCCAGGAGGAAGAGGAGGCGGCCTTAAAGAGTGGGATAGTGTTACTATGGCTGCTGTGCAGCCTTCTTACCACCAGAGATCCCACCAGCTCTCTTGGCTGGCCCAGTCTGGCCTACATATCTGCTCCATGACCTGGACTTCCTATATAACCCTGCCTAGCCAATGCTTCAGTGCTTTGGCATTGAGTTCTTTGGGCTCCCTGCCCTAGCCTCCCATTTCCCTCTGTGTGCCTTCGGGCCTTCTGTTCTGCCTTCGGGCTCTGTGTCCTGGCTCCTTGCCTTGCTGCCTTCGGGCTTCCTCCTGTCCTGCCTCTTTGCCTTGCTGCCTTCGGGCGTTTGTGTTTTCTGTTCAGTGTAAGTCTTATCTTGGTTTCGTCTAGTTCAGTCATTGTCTATCCTGCTGTCTTGGTTCCCTCAGTCCAGTTCACACATATACCTACAGTCAGTCTCACACTTACCTGCACGCTGTCTGGATTCCACTCATACCTGCACCCAGTTCCAGTGTTCAGACCACACTTACCAGCACTCACATCCACGCATACCCCCATGCTGCTCCAGTGTTTCCCAAAGCTCACCCTTACCCCCACGCACCTTGTTCCAGAAACTCATTCCAGACAGCACCTGACTCCTTCAAACCAGCTCCCAGCACTAGAGACTCCTTTCCAGCCAGCGTCCAGCTCTACAGATTCCACACAGCCAGCACTAGAGATTCCTCTCCAGCCATTATCAGAGACTTTACTGAGATTCCTGTCTCCCTAGCCTGAGTCACCCCTGCAGGTGGTGTTCACCACACTGGGCTATCGCCCAACCGTAACAACCAGGAAGCGACTCCTTGGTAACGCGACCCCGATGCTGATAAACTCAGCATCAGTTTTCATAACTGCAGTCAGCTGGATATAAAAACCGATGCCGAGTTTACCGGCATTGGTTTTCATTACTGCAGCCAGAAGAGATTTTTTTTCCTTTTAAAAAGTACAGAAAAGCATTTTTTTCTGCTTTTCTGTACTTTTTAAATTGCGCTCAGCTATTAACGCCTGCTCCACGCAGGCGATTATAGCTAAGCGATAAATGTGCGTCTGAGACGCACTTTTATTTTTTTGCATTTGGAGTGAATGAGTAATAGCCTCATTTACATGCGATGAGCGCTAACTCATTCACTCCACATTGGATGCACATTAAATAAGCGCTAATCCCCCTATTGCATTAGGGGGTGGATTAGCGCCTATTTAACTTGTGTCTGACAGTGAGTTAAACAGTGCACTCGGCTGAGCGTACTGTATTGCATCCACCCCAATGGGCTACAAACGGTGTCAGACAATAGGAACAAAGTCTTTCATCTGCTGGTTCATGTTAACAAACCACAACCCATGTATAACCCATATAAAAACACAAAATGACCTGTTGACATCATAACAGCTGTGTTCACAGATAAATGCCCCACCAACATGGACCCATGTTTCGGTGTATTAATGCCTGCATCAGGAAATCAAAATTACATAAAATGTAAAAATATACAAACATTACAAAAGTCATCAGGAGTACACCCACATCAAATAGTACAACTAAATGTATAAACTAATTTTTATCTTTATAATATGTTCCCAGGACATTTAAAAATAGCAGCTAGCTCAGCAGAAAACACATCAGCACAGAAAAAATACTCCCAATAACTCCACCCATAATTCCAGCTTTGTGGACACAGGGGTTATGATGCCAACACGTCATTTTTGTAGAAGCTAAGTTTTTGAGGGTTATAGATGGGTTGTGATTTGTTAATGAACCAACAGATGAAAGAAAGTTCATGTGTCTATTGTCTGTTTGTAGCCTATCGTGAGGAATGAGATGGTAGATTGAACCTTGGCACTTTAAATTTATCTGATGCTCTGTTTCTTCTTAAAAGTATTTTCTAGGGATGTGCAATCGTTTTTCCCGAATTAGGCAATTTCGACAAAATTGCCTAATTTGGAATGCTTCGGGAGAACAGAAAAATGATAATTTTTTCTACCAAAATTTTGGAAAAAATTCATTTTTGGGTTAGTGTACGCTAACTCCCAATAGTGTTCACTAACTCTGCCATGTTAGTGTGCACCATCGGGAGTTAGCATGCACTAACGGGAGTAAGCACGCACAACTCCCGTTAGTGCGCACTAACCAAAAAATCAGGGCCCCCGAAAAAAAAAAAGTCAAACTGCAGGAAAAATGAAATTCCCGTGGGGGGCCCCGAAACAAAGCCCGAGATGAAATCCTAACCTGAAGCACATCTCTAGCATTTTCTTAGAAGTTTTTCTGAAAGTACAAAATTGAAAGTAGGCTCAACTGGGCGCACATTAACCAGCTATAAAGTACCAAAATAACATTTCTGGGAACAAAATGAATTCTTAAAATCCAAAATATTATGCAAATTGACTCTGGTCTGGTAAATATCAGCAAGTCTGATCCTGGTTTCTACTACTATGAAGCATGGCTTAATAGGTTTCCATGTTGTGTCAAATAGCTATACAAGCCTTTGCCAGGATATCCAGGCTGCCTTGAGTGCTGACTAGGTAAACAGCAAGGTTAGACAGTCAGCAAAAGAACACCGAAGATGCCCTGTGACTGGATCCCCTGGAGTTTGTAGAGACATGATAGCTTCAATTAATGAAGTAAAAAATGGTTATCCTTTTATACCACCTGTGACAGGGAGGTGTAGTGGATACACACCACCGTAAACAGGATATTTTAAAACTTTCAACGTATTACTTTCTCTAGTGTAGAGCCACCAGTGTAGAGCCACCACTAGTGTAGAGCCACCATTAACAAAACAACCAAAGACTGTTTCTACCAACTACAGGTGCTGAAAAGAATTAGACCTCTTTTCCATGCCCAAGATTTCAGAACCATCCTGCAAGCAATCATTTTTTCAAAATTAGACTATTGTAACACCATCCTACTTGGTCTTCCCGCTTCTTATACTAAACCGCTTCAGATGGTACAAAATACAGCTGCACGAATACTGACAAACTCCAGGAGAAGGGATCACATAACCCCCATCCTAAAGAGCCTCCATTGGTTACCTATACACTTTAGAATTATTTACAAGGCCATCCTTACCACATACAAAAATATCCACCTACTGGCTCCCATCGACATACAGATCCCTCTCCAACTACATAATTCAACAAGACCAACAAGAGATGCATACAAAGGATCGCTACAGGTACCACCGTCCAAATCTACCAGACACATCACACTAAGAGATCGGGCATTCTCTACAGCCATTCCACCGTTATGGAACTCTATCCCTTCAAACCTCAGACTTGAAACATGCATCTCAACCTTCAAAAAAAGACTAAAGACATGGATATTCACACAAGCATTCCCGGACTCAAACTGATCTACCTTCCACGCCAATCCTTACCTTCACATACACCATGACTAACCTTCTTGTTTGAATTTTATATTATTTTACACTATCGTTACATGTTTGAATTAATAACATGTCCTTTCTCTTCTCTCT
Organism: Rhinatrema bivittatum; assembly: GCF_901001135.1. Lineage (NCBI taxonomy): Eukaryota > Metazoa > Chordata > Amphibia > Gymnophiona > Rhinatrematidae > Rhinatrema > Rhinatrema bivittatum. The sequence goes on along the minus strand of NC_042620.1, from coordinate 338,527,099 downwards.
CCGCCAAGTTCTAATCTCCCTGTTATTTGTAACTGCCTTTTTCCGCACCATTGTTTTAGTTTTGTTTACGATGCACACTTGTTTTAATGTGAACCAGCATGATGGGACTGCGTTCTCGAATGCCGGTATATAAAAACCCTAAATAAATAAATAAATAAATATCATTGTTCATGAAAATTTGTATCAGTTTAGAATCACACAGCATGTGAGTCAGTTGCTCAGGTGCTTACCAGCAATACTGAGCTCTGGCTCTACCACTATAGGAGAAAAACAGTTTAAGAACTCTCCATAATTGAAGGAACAATTTGAACTTCACATCTGTGAGTGGCATAATTGTGAATGTGAGAATGTTAAATAATTTTTAAAATCCTGGAAGAAGGAAAAGGTAAGAAGCAGGACTGTTAATGGTAGCAACTATAGTTGGATAAAATATCAGATGGTAGCATAGAGAAAGGATATTGGTCCTTTTTAATATAATCAATAGCAATAATACTTTAGTATTCCAAGAGGCTCCAAGTGTCCAAGGTCATAGAAATGACAAGGCATTTAAGTCCCCTGACACGGTTCCATGTTTCGCCCGAAATCTGCGTTGGAGGGAGAAAATAGATTTCCATTCGGAAATGCAGAGAACCAAAATGCCATTAAGAATTAGTTAAAGGACACATAAAATACAACAGAGAAAAGGCGAAAAATGGATAAATATGCTATGTAAATTATTCACAGAATGAAAGTGCATACCTTACAGATGAGAACAGCCGAAGTAGGAGCTCTTACAGGGATCATCTTCTGAAAAACATTTAAAGGGACTTTCTCACCAAAAAGAGAGGCCCGGTCAGGGAGAGAAGCCAACCCACGTGAAAGGAAAGTGGCTGTCAGAGGCAGGGAGATAAAAGTTGTCAGAGCTGTCAAAACAAAAATTTCAAAAGAAATGAAACCACTCAATCTCCTTGTTAAGTCTTGCAGGAGTCAGAGAGTGTAATTTAAAGATCCACTTCTGTTCTTGTTGTACTAATTGTGTGTCAAAATCTCCTCCCCTTAAGGGGGAGCTAGCAAATCTATGGCAAAAAACTTTAAATCTGATATAGAGTGGACATCTTCCAACCAATGGTGTACTAAAGGTGCTTTGAGACAGCCAGAGCAAATACTCGATTTATGTTCAGAAATGCGAGTTTTCAATGCGTGTCTAGTTTTGCTGACATACAAAAGCGAACAAGGACATTTAATAATATATATAACCCCAGTAGAAAAACATGAAGGGGTACAAATGTCCGATTGTAGAATGTGTAAAGGTGGTAATAGAAAGTGAATGAGGGTAGGCAGCACAGTGTCCACAGAGGTGATGACCGGACAAACCCAGAAAAGTGACCGAAAGTGGTTGTAGTTCGAAATGAACCAATTGGTCGTGTAGGTTGCGATCATGATGAAAAGGAAAGTGGGGAGGCGTTTTGAAAATTGTAGTATGGAGATAACACAGACCAATAATGTCAGATCAACGGACACATTTGGCCAACTCTGCCTGAAAACAGAAGGATACAAGTAATATGGTCAGAAGGGTCACGAGGTGTTGTCTGGAGAAGCAAATCCTGATTAACATAAAGTGCCCATTTATAGGCACATTTGACTGCACGATGCAGTTAGCCTTGAGAGGTAAATTGAGATATCATTATATTAGACTGAGCTATATATTCCTCCCATGTTGTACACAAACGACATAAACCAAAAACTTGACCAACAGAGATATTATCACATAAAGTATGCGGATGGTGACTACTGTAGCTAAGTAATGTGTTATGATCAGTCTGTTTTTGAAAAATAGTAGTGGTAAAAGTTTCCTTGTTCTATGAAATAATAGTGTTCAAAAAAGGAATCTGAGCGTGGTTAATACAAAAATCATATTGAAGATTTTTGTCACAACTGTTAAGCCAATCAAAAAAAGTGAAAAATTGGATGTCAGTGCTAGTCCATATCAGAAATATATCATCTGTGTATCTCAGCCAAACAGGGATAAAATTGAAAATTGTGGAAGGTTAGACATGTGTGGTCCCTTGGTGGCGAAGCATCAGTTGATGGCAGAAAAATGTAAGACGGTGTTTTCCGCAAGCAGCCGAGGTCTCAGCGAAATATTCTCCGGATTCCAGAGAAAGCCGGTTCACTCAGTACCGGCAAGCTGGGCAAAGCTGCTGAAAAAAGAAAGCCTGAATGAATTCACAAAAAAAAAAAAAAAATTATAGCTGGAAAGAATTTTTTTTTTGGCTTTCCTCTCTGTTGCAGCCTTCCTACCTTAAATGGGCCTTTGTTTTGATTGTTCATATTTGTGTGATCACTGGCCATGATGCAATCATAGAAACATCTTTTTAATTGCTAGCAGTTCCTTAACATCCTGCTGCTTTACATTGCTGTCATTCGGCTGCAATGTATGCAGGCAGGGCATAGTGACACTGCTAGTTGTTTTTTAGGTCATTGGCAGCACACCTGCCTGAAAGGGAATTAATCATTGTTGAAATATTTAAAATGACTGTAGAGAGAGCCCTACAAAAATGGAACTACGGTTTTTAAAATGTATAATTTTTTTTTTTTAAAATTAACTTTTCATAATTGTAACTCCATTCCCCGGGCACGGTTTGCTACCCGATGAGGTCCTAAAAATATTTGTTGTATTCATGGGGACAGGAACTCTCCCAGGCTGGCTTCAACACTGACTCTTCCTTCCAGGGCTTGGCTTCTTAGTCGAATGGGGGGGGGGGGGGGGGGGGAGGGATTCCCAGGGCCCCAAGAGCTAAGGTTGGCTCTCGTGCGTCCTTTTATCTGATCCCTGAGGTAATCGATGTGTGCCGAGCGTGCCAGAGAAGTGGCCGGGAGTCTCTGTGCGAGGGCCCAAAATAATTTCTTTACTGCGGCAAGCACTTTGGAAATGGTACAGCTCTTAATGCGCAGCAGTGCAGTGTTCCCTTTTGTACAATCTGTTCCTGTATCTGAGCAGAATATCAGCTGGCCTGAGCCAGGGGAACCTTCTAATCTCCAGGGACTGGAAAAGTAGATTCCCCAGGTGGGCAGGATGGCACCTGGATGGGGGGGACGGGGACATTCCTCCAACTGGCGAAGACACAAAGTGCCATTCTCTGCACAAACTTTCTCTCTCCCTGAGGCTTTGGTGAAGCACCGAACAGGTAGCTCCGCAGGTGCCAGGCTTTGCCTTCACTCACAGTTTGCTGATTCAGGCTTTGTTACTGATGCAGTCCTCGCTCTTTTCTTTTCTTATTCTAGCAAGCCTCTACTTTCAAATATTGCCCACTGAATTCACAGCTAAATGGATAACACAACTAGTTGGGATGTACTTTATTTACTGTGTTTTAGTCTTGCCAAAGGGAAATGTCGAGCTGTAATGCTCTTATTCCCCTTAGGCTCATTAGAAATTTTAAAAAAATCTTTGTAATACATTTTATTGGATCACGGGTTTAGAAGCTGATTTTTAAAGGAGAAATCCCTGTGCAGATTTCCTTTGAAAATCCTGCAGTAGCAAGTGCCGCAGAATTTTATATTTACCCTGCATACTTCGCAGGTGCAAAGTATGTGGGCTTAAGTAATACACAGGAATTAAAAAAAACAAACAAATAGCACGTACGTATCTAAGCTGGCCCACCCCATTCCTAATCCTGGCCTCACCCCTTTTCCCTGCATTGGGAGGAAGGGGAGTTTTCCCTGCAGGCAAATTCAAGTTTATACACACCTGATGCCTTTGAAAAATGCATTTTATTTATTTATTTATTTATTTATAATTTTTTTATATACCGCCGCTCATCAAAGATATCACGTCGGTGTACAATGAACAGGAACTTACGCCGGAGCGTTATACATTTAACAGATTTAACAGATTTAACTTACGCCGGAGCGTTATACATTTAACAGATTATACATTTAACAGATTATATATTTAACAAGTTATATATTAAACGAAAGTATGTATATAAATATTTAAATATAATAAAAGTAGAATCTATTAAAAAACACAGAACTATACTTTGGGGTATATTAGTTGAGGTAAGTTAAACAGAACTAGGGAGCAAAGGGATTCTAGTAAATTGGGGCTGAGGTAAGGGAAAAGGGTTAGGAGGAGATGTAGCAACGGGATTCTAGTAAATTGGGGCTGAGGTAAGGGAAAGGGTTAAGAGGAGATGTAGTTCTACATTAGATGTAATAAGAGGGGGGAGAAAGCATTTCAAAAGTAGTTAATAGCAATCGTAAAGAGAGGTATTTACAGTGGGAACAGAGGTAGGAGAATTAGAGATGGTGTCTAGACAGGGGGAGAAGGGTAGAGAAGGCAGTGAGAAAATGGGAGAGGATCAACATATATATTTCACGTATAGGCATGTGTGAATAACCATGTCTTGAGTTTTTGCTTGAATGTTTTGGGAGATGGCTCAAGGCGCAGTTCAGTGGGCATAGTATTCCATAACAAAGGGCCAGCAAAAGAGAACGCTCGTGCTTTGGTGGAAACATGGTTATATAATTTAGGTGAAGGGGTTTGTAATGTGGCGAGGTATTGATTTCTGGTGGGTTTAATAGAAGATTGAAGTTGTATTGATTTATTAAACCATTTCATTTCAGGATTGTGGAGGGCTTTATGGATAAGTGTTAGAGTCTTGTAGTGTATGCGGGATTGAATGGGGAGCCAGTGTAATTCCTTCAAAACTGGCGTAATATGTTCCTTTGAGTTTGTGTTAGTAAGGATACGGGCTGCAGTGTTTTGCAGGATTTGTAAGGGGCGGATGGCATTTTTAGGTAGGCCTAGGAGGAGTGAATTACAATAATCTGTTTTGGAAAACAGCATGGCTTGTAGAACTGTCCGGAAATCAGATGCATGAAGCAAAGGTTTCAATTTTTTGAGTGTATGTAATTTGAAAAAGCACTCTTTAAGGATTGTACTGATAAATTTTTTGAGGGTTATTTGGTCATCAATAATGACTCCTAGGTCTCGGACTTGGTGGGAGAAATGTATGTGCGTTGATGTTATAGGTGAGGTGGGAGAAACATGTAATGGGGTGGGAGGAGAAATGATCATGAGTTCAGTTTTAGTGGAATTGAGGGCAAGTTGTAAGGAGGTTAAGAGATTATTGATAGAAGCAAGAGTAGTGTCCCAGATTTCAAGGGCTTTAGATATGGATTCCGTTACTGGAATAAGAATTTGTACATCATCAGCGTACAAAAAGTGTGGAAGCTTAAGGTTGGCGAGGAGATGGCAAAGCGGTAGAAGATAGATATTAAAAAGGGTAGATGAGAGTGAAGATCCTTGCGGGACTCCTTGCTTTAAAGGGATTTCTTTAGATAAGTGATTGCCAATTTTGACTTTATAGTTACGGTTGGACAAGTAGGAAGTAAACCAGTTATGAGCAGTACCAGTTATTCCAATCTCATGTAGGCGTTGGAGAAGAACTTGGTGGTTAACGGTATCAAAAGCCGCTGAGATATCTAGAATTACTAGCAGCTGAGGTTGATTTCTATCTAGGCTTTTGAAAAGGTAATCATTCAAGGATAGGAGAAGAGTTTCAGTGCTATGTAATTTGCGAAATCCATATTGTGAGGAAGAGAGGATATGGTGTTCTTCTAAATAGTCACTAAGTTGACGGTTGATAGTTTTTTCTAGGATTTTAGCAATAAATGGGAGGTTAGAAATGGGGCGGTAATTAGCAAGGTCTAATGGGTCTAGCTTAGGTTTTTTTAAAGTGGGTTTAAGGATGGCAAATTTAAGAGAGTTGGGCACTTGCCCAAGTTCGATGGATGCATTGATAATGTTAGAGATAGGGCTGGATATTAGATCAGGGACAGTGAGGAGGAGTTTTGTAGGGATGGTATCAGATGGATGAGATGAGGGTCTGGCTTTTTTGAGTAGGGATTCAATTTCAGTTGTTGCTGTATTTTCAAAGGTTGTTAGCTGAGGTGCAGATTCTTTTGTGTGACAGAGATTATAGGATTGGGGCGTGTGGGAATTGTGTGGGAAGCGTGACATAATATTATTAATTTTGTCCTGAAAATATGAAGCGAGCTGTTCACATTTTATTTTGGCTTCTTCTTCTGGAATGATGTTTGGAGTGAGGTTAGTAAGTGAGGTGACATATTCGAACAGCACTTTTGGATTGAATTGATATTGGTGTATTTTACCTGCGTAGTAGTTCTTTTTAGCATTATTGATCATTTCACTATAGTTTTGCAGCGAAGTTTTGTATCGTGCGAGTAGAATTGGTGTGGGTTCTTTACGCCAATTTTTTTCAGCTTTTCTAAGGGCTTGTTTTAAGTCTTTTAGTGTGGGAGTGTACCAGGGTTTTTTTTGTATTTTTCTGAGAGGAGAGTTTTTTTGTAATGAGGGGGCAAATGGTATTAGCAACTGAGAGTGTATTCATTTATTTATTTATTTATTTATTTAAAATTTATTTAAAATTTATTTAAAATCTTTTCTATACCGTCGCTAAGTTATACACCATCATAATGGTTTACATGTAGGCACATATTTAATGTAGGTAAAAGTGTACTATAGTACATTCTAACAGGTGCCGTCAAAGGTTCGGTTACAATATATCATTAGACAAAATAATTTTTAGAGAAGTGGGTCATGACCGAGTGTACTGAAGGTACTTTTACGGGTAAATTTATCATACATAGTGTTATCAATATGCTAGTTGTGCTGTGGGGTTCATAGACTACTCTACTGTATCGTCCTAAGTACTGTGTGTCGGTGCTTATCTGCTTATTCCTGAATAATTTCTATTCTCCCGTCTCCTTGTACAATGCCTGTTTAAAAAGCCATGTTTTTAAACTTTTCTTAAATGCCTTGAGATCACTTTGTAATCTGATCTCTGGAGGCATTGTATTCCAGATTGTGGGTCCTGCTAATGATAAGCCCCCTTTCCCTCACTTGGGTTAGTCTTGCTGTTTTAACTGAAGGGATGGTTAGGAGTGCTTTATTTGCTGATCGAAGATTTCTGTGTGGGACGTGTACCCGTAATGCTGTGTTTAGCCAGTCTGATTTAATGTGCACCGTTAGGCGCTGTCCTGCTGAAGTGCACGCCGGCAGCCGGCCGGCCCATGCAACTTACTGTAGCTCTGGAGAGCAGGTTTGAAAAACAAAAAAAAAGTATAGTTAGGGGGGGGGTTCAGGGATCGGGGAGGATACGGGAAAAAGCAGTCAGGCTAGGTAGTGGGTTTAGGAAGTTCCCTCCCTGTCTGTTCCTTAATTGGGAGGGACTGGGAAGGAACTAGGGAAATGCCGAGTTGCTGCGCGCTTCTTTGAAAATCCCGCCCCTCCCCCCCCGCGCGTGCAAGTTGGCACCTGAGCACGCATGTGCGTGCGGATATAAAATTGGGCACGCGTGTGCACACGGGTAGCGGATTTTATAACATGCACGCGTTGGTGCGCACGGGTTATAAAATTGGCGTGTCCGTGTGCATGCGCCGGGATACCTCGCGCACGTGGACGCCAGCGCGCCGGTTTAAAAATTCACCTTTAACCTGTACCGCGTAGTCCTCGTGGAGATCCATTATAAAAGGGATCTAGTCAGATAACCTCATGTGTTATTCATCAAAATTATTTTCCCATAGACACAGAATGGGAGAAAAGCCTTAGTGAATCAAGCAATTAGCTAGCTAAATCCTTCAGGGTGAAAACTGCACCCCTTGGAATAGCTAAATAATACACGTGCTTTCACGTTGTGCATATTTTTAGCCACATTACAATAGAGGCGTTCTTGGGAAAGGAATGATGTTTGGTTGGAGAAATAGCTATGCATATAAAACTGTATTTTCAAATGTAGGTGGGACAGTTTTGCCCCCATTTCTCTGCCAGCACAAATCGTGGTTTCAAAGTCCATGGGCACGTTTGAACCCATGACGCTTCCTACTCACTTTAATGTCACTTCCTCTCTTCCAATTAACAGTTGACTCAATCCTTTGGATTAAGAGGTTTTTCTTCCAGGAGATGGAAGTGTGCATGGTTGCCTGCAGGCTTTCTTTAGGCACGCTTCTACTCTTGCATTTATTTGGTAAAGCAGCTTGGTTGATTTTGACTGGAAGGAGCTAATGTTAAATTAAATTTATTATCTGAAACTATGCACAATTTATTTATTTTTTTTCTCTGACCTTTTAGTGGTATCGGGAGATTGCAATCATGTCTGGAAGAAATACGGCAAAGCTGAAGTAGTCATGATTTTAAACAGTGATTTTAAACATTTTCTTTTACTTCAAAGAAAATGCCACCGAGGCTCAATCAAAAGGCCCTGACGGTGAGTGCTGCAAGAATTTAAATCTTTGTAAATAATGCTCACTGCTAGCAATAATTGTTACTGTATTGTGTCCTGTTTTGTGATTTACAATGGAATGGCAGGTAATCAAATGCAATTAACCAAATAAAACAGCCATCAAAGAAAAAGTACAGCTATGTCAATTTGTCAGCATCTTTAGAAAGTTGAAAGCTGCACAAATTCCCTAGAAAATTCTGTGGTGCAGTTATAAAGAACATACAATTTGATGACAGAACTAATAGTTGAGCTGGAAGATATTAATAAAGATAGAACGAATGACATAAAAGCTTTCTGAGATGCCTAAAGTGGTATCATAGAATTTCTTTTTCCAATCCTGCTCGGACTTCAGTTCAGCAAGTAATTAGAAGAAGGCACTGATATTTACTTGAACTGTGAAAAGCGGTCCTCTGTGATATGAATTTCACAATCCAGTCACTACTGCAGGACTGGATGTGTGAGTGAGAGAGGGGACTGGTAGAGTGGTGAGGGTCTTAAAGTGTGTCTTTGTAAGTGAGTAAGGGGATTAGAGGGCATGTGGGGTGCACGTGGGTGAGCGAGACCAGAAGGGATGTGGCTTTTGTGAGTGACTGGGAAAGGGATCAAAAGGCAGAGTATTGTGGGAGAGGATCCCACTTCTCTCCTGATCCCAGATGACCCGTTCCCATCTTTCCACATTCTAGGGATTTGCTTTCACTTAAAACAACATAGACGTCAATGATTTATCTGGAAACTATGTTTGTACTGTTGTGTATTCTCCAGGCTCAAGAAGACCCTGAAAGCAGAGAGAGAGAACTAGAGCGACATAGACTGTGGAGAATATTAATTAATTAATGTAGCTTGGACCATGAGGTTTAGTTTTAATGCTTCATCAATGGTCATAAAATAATCCTATCCACAATTAGGTCTTGTAGTAAGATTTCAGTCCTCCATATGGTAAAGTTAATCAGCCAAAAGGCAAAAAAGGAAGTCTCCTGAGCGATAACTCAGATCCTACATTGAGGGCCCAATCTTCAGCTCTACTTAACCAATCAGCCAAAAGGCAAAAAAGGAAGTCTCCTGAGCGATAACTCAGATCCTGCATTGAGGGCCCAATCTTCAGCTCTACTTAACCATTCTAACAGGTGCCGTCAAAGGTTTGGTTACAATATATCATTAGACAAAATAATTTTTAGAGAAGTGGGTTATGACCTAGTGTACTGAAAGTACTTTTACGGGTAAATTTATCATACATAGAGTTATCAATATGCTAGTTGTGCTGTGGGGTTCATAGGCTACTCTACTGTATCGTCCTAAGTACTGTGTGTCGGTGTCTAAGAGGTGGCATTTGAATATTCAGCTGCGTAATCAGCAGATGCTACTTTTACAGATAATTATTTATCCGGGGAAATAAGTAATGCAATTAAGTGGTGAGTGAGATGGGGGCAATTCTGGGGCATGACTGCGTATCTATCCAATTTATTTATTTATTTCATAAAATGTATTAATTGCTTTACAGATTTAAGATAAAATCACTCAAAGTGATGTGCAAGGCTTAAAACAAGAATCGGCACCATGAAAACATAAAACAATTAACAGTTGTTAGCCAGATAAATTACACCTGCTATTATGCAGGTCTAAAGTTAGTCAGATAAAATTATCTGGCTAAGTTATCCATGCAATATCGCTGTTGAATATCTCAGACAAGTTAGCTAGAAATGGTAATCTGGATAGCGGCTGAATATCAGCCACCATGGATTTTAGCAAGACTAGGGCCAGTGCTAACATCTTCCCAATAAGGGTTATGCAAATCCACATATAGACAGTGTTCTAGGTTTGTTTTTTCCTGCCTGTGAAAACTCTTAATTGTTTTGATTTTTACAAATAAAACTCCATAAATGTTTATTTGACCCTACAAGCTACGTTCTTAAAAGGTTCATCCTATTAACACTGTCAAACAGCACCCAGGAAGCAACCCATCACAGATAAGTTAAAAAGATTGAAATGTTCAATTACATTACTCAAATAGATGCATTTGTCATGCGGTGAATCACTAAAACTGAGAAAGGAAGGTCAAGGAAGTGTGTTTCTCATCTGTCACCAGAAAGAAAAATGGGGTTACCATAATAATTCATGCATCTGTAAACATTCAAATAATGCCTCAATGATCTGGTAATAAAGGGGAATGGATAGAAGCCAAAATAAGCACAGATGAAATATTTATGCTTCTAACGAACATCTATGACCCTATAGAGGGAGTTCCTTAAGTTTCTAGATATTATCCAATTGCTAGATATAAAATTAACGCAGGTATTGAGGCCTATGAACTAAAGCTTGCACTTTTTCTTAGAATGTGCTTCTTTAAAAATGTTATAACCATGCTAAACCATTACTTAAGAGCTGAACCCCTAAATTTTACAGCATAGGCACAGAACGTTAACCTCAGCAACATGCACGCAATAGTAGTGTGCAACCCTACCTCCAAAAGTATAATATTTGAATATATTTTTACCTGCTTAATATGTGAAGGTTCATAAAATAATGTTAGGGATGTGAAGGCCAAAAAAAATCATTTTGGTTTCTTCATTTTCTTTTTTTTTTTTGGGGGGGGGGGGTTTGTATCATTTTTTGGTTTGTTTAATATTTATTTTAGTTCAATTTATCCACCAAGCCAAAATAAACATTAAATATAAAACCTCCCAAAACAAAAAAATAGGGCCTCCCCCGGCCCCCCCCCCCTTCCATTTCCTCAGGTCCAAGGGGGCTTCCCTCCCTGCCCCCTCCTCCATGCCAATAAGCAAGAGACAGGGTCGAAATCGGGGTGGGAACCTAGCCAGCTGGGCCTCTCTGAAATGAAAACCCCCTACAAAGAAACAAGGGGCGAGGATCTCCCTGGCCCCTCCTTATCCCTTCCCTGGGAGTCTGGCCTGTAGGAAATAAAGGGCTGGAACTATCACCACTTGCTATTCCCCTCAAGCAGCCCTTTGAAAATGGTACTGGTTAGCTCTGAGATCAATGCAAAAATAAATGACATATAAAATGGCATTGGTCTTAAACCTGACCGCTGCTATATTGTTTTACTACTATACAAACACACAACTGTAAACACCAGTGTGCTCTGAGACTGGCACCATTTTTATGTTACTTTGGTGCTGGCTCAAGACCTTCTGTTGCCATTTTTAAGTAAGTATCGCTTCTGCCCCTTTTTACCGTACAGATTAGACTCCCCTTGGAAGAGTAAGTGGGGGCTGGTGGTCTCCCTGGCTCTTGCCTTTTTGTATGGGGGAGAGCTGGAGTGTCAGAGGGGCTTGGGGAGGCCATAGCTAGGCTTGAGTCAGCCCAACCGGGTAGGCCTAATCTGGGGCCCCAGCTTATTGGTGGAGTCTGGAGGGGGGCAGAAGACACTGGGGAAGCTCCAGGAAGTGACAGGGCCCAGGGGACCAAGAAATGCCACTTTATTAAAACATTTTTCAAACTGAAAATAACTGAAAATTTGGTGGTATTATCAAGCAAGACTATTTTTGCGCATTTCAGTCAGAGCAACTCAAACATGACCTTTTTTCATTTGTATGTGCCATTCCCTTAAAGAAATGCACATTCCTATAATGTGGTTCCAGAAAACAAAGCAGTAGACTGTCTAGTAAGCCAGGAAGCAGGATGAACAAAATTAGACCAGTCTTCTTAGTTACAGGGGTGTTTTTATTGAAGAAAGACCAAAAGCTCAACTCAAAACATGAAGTTTAGATTGAGTTAGCATCCCCGCTATCTCAATGCCCCCCTCCTCCACACCCTTCCGCCCCCTTCCTAAACCATTACTTTCCCTCACCCCCCCTTTTTCTGTAAAATTCAACATATATCATCCCCGTCTCACCCCCTCCCCCAGCCAATCCCATTGCTTGCGATCCTATCTTATCCGCATCCAACCTACCTTACCTAATCCCTCCTACCTCCTGAATGTATCTAACATGCAACCCACTAATTTTTACCTTTGCACATGTATTATAGTTAGTTTCTTGTAAACTGTTCTTAGTTTAATGTAAAACTGTTTTAAGCTATTTTGAAAATACAACCATTCCTAAGCCATGGCTTCTCTATGTTTACCACATTAGCACTTGTAATATAGTTAGTGTCCTGTTAAATGTTCTAAGTTATACTGTAACAATAAGCAGCTCCTGTCTTATTTACTGTTCAGTTGTTATGTGAACCGATGTGATATCTTGATCGAATGTCGGCATACAAAAACAAATAAATAAATAAATAAATAGAATAAGTGCCCAGATTGCAGGACTCTGGCCGGGTTTTGCCCAAATTATGGGCTGTATCAGGAGATACAAGATATAAATATTTGCAGTTAAAAAACATTGATCGAATACAATACACAAACAAGCAAGTTCTGTACAAATAATGAGCTAAGTAAGGAAATCTGTTAAACTTAAAATTATAAAGCAGATCATTAAACATTAAGACATAATACAAACATTTTTTTTATTAAAGCACTAATTCGTTAAAACGATGATCATTAAGAATAGGTATTCAGTATATATAATAGGACTAAGGTGCTACACATTGTTAGAATGAGGCTAAAAGGAAAATCCAATTGAAAACAAAATGAACAAAAAAATTATATGCATGCATTTTTGTTAGCATAGAAGATGGAGAAATGAAACATGGAAAGCCCAAAAGAAGGTAATAAGAAAGAAGAAAAAAAAAAAAAGGGGGGGGGGGGGGGGGGGAGATTACTATATATAGAGAGAGTATTGAAATGCTCTTAAAAAAATGAGTATGCGAAATAGTTCATCAATGCTAATTGTTCTTTAGCAAACATATGGCAAGAATGCATGGTTGGCCCTTGTCCAGCCCTTTGAAAATAGTATCTGTAAGAGAATTTAACAGGGATTCCGTGTTGAAGAATTTCCGGAAACCGAATTGTGAAGGGAATAAAAGGCTGTGATTTTCAAGGTGATCTATGAGCGGAGAGTTGACTACCCTTTCCATGAGTTTCGCTATGAATGATAAGTTAGATATTGGTCTGAAGTTGGCAGAACTGCGGGGTCTAGATTTGGTTTCTTTAAAATAGGTTTGAAGATGGCTTGTTTCAGTTCAGAGAGGACCAGTTCAGAGGGGACCAGTCCAAGGGTGAGGGATTAATAATTTCTGATATGGGTTTGGCTATGATGTCAAGGATAGATAGAAGAGATTTTGTAGGATTGGAGTCTTCTGGGTGGGTGGAGGGCTTCATTTTCTTTAGAAGTCCAGTTATCTCTAAAGCAGAGGTAGGTTTGAAGGAGTCAAGAGTGGTGTTGACTCTTCTGGATGGCATAAGTGAAAGGGGAGGAAGGGGGGAATTTCGAAAGGTTGGTGATTTTGGTATGGAAAAAGTTTGCTAATTCATTACATTTATTTTTTGCATCTTTATCTGTAAAAGGAGGAGGAGCCGAGTTTGTGAAGGATGACACATCAGCATCGTATTGGTAGTTGTGGATTTTCTGAGCATAGTAATGAGAATATAAATTCCAATTTTACAATTTTCAACTCAACATAAGCTCCCCCATCTCCATATTTTTTACATGAACCCTCAGCCCTTTTTCTACCAGTGCCCTCCATATCAGTCCCAGGCATGCCCCCCTAAATCTTATTGGCCTCCATCATCTTCAGTGGTAGGTCTATTTAGGCCGTGTCATCTTCCTCTAAAATTCATACTAGATCAACACTAAACCCAGGTTCTTCTCTATATCTTATCAAATGTCTAACAATCCATATGTTATCAAAACAGGCAAAGCCATTGTCTAAAGCATACAGTCTCCCCATGCTAATTGAAGTTTGCATGATAACCCTGGAGAGACCATGCATGTTATTCCAAAACCCTCTTAGAAACATGGTCTGCTAAGGTTGTCTTGTAACTCTTGCTCCATACAGGTTATCCTAATATCTTCTTGGAACTCCTTTGCAGGCATACAACTGCAATAGAATGACGTCATTCAATATGAGAAATTATTAGAAGCCTTATATATTGTGGGATGTTGCATCACCTTCATCTTTGAGCCACAATGCATGCTGGCACCTGAATGCTTTCAACAGTATGCATGCTAAAACGTTAACACCTGTTCAAAGGCAAGTGTGACATTTTAGTACATACATACTAAAGTCGATGGGAAAGAATATACAGTGCAATTTTCTGTGTGCCCACTTATTCCTAATTTGCATTGAATTCCCTCATTTACAAGCAGGTATTTATTTATTTATGCTATTTGTTACATACACCCTGCAAAGTTCAGGGAAGGATACAAAGTAATTTTAGCACGTGTCTGATAAATAGTTAGCAAGGTAGTTTTTCCCAACAGGACTCTATAAATTTACTTCCTAGTAATTAAGGGGCTCATTTACTAAGCCATAGTATTTTTCCCTGAAGGAAAAATGCTGTGGGAGTCACAAAGCAGTGGTAACTAGTAACTGGCCCTCCTGCTTTATGATTCCTGTGGGGTTTTTTTTACCCTTTGTTAAATGCTGTGGGAAACTATACTGCAGTGGTAAATGTAGCTGTAAGAAAAGTTGAAGCCTCAGTATAACATGGGTTGACTATAAAAAGGCTTTTGATAGTTTTCCATACTCTTGGATGGCAAATCGCTATGAAATGTGCAACGTGAACCCTAGATTGACTGAGTACATCAAGTTTACCATGGAAAGATGGTAGACTACATTCCACCTGAATTATAGAGATAGGCAATATGCCATTCCTAACACCAAGATCCAGTGGGGAATATTTCAGAGAGCATGCCTATCACCACACCTTTTGGTACTGAATCCACTGAGTGCATTTATTAACTTCTTGGACTATGGATTTATCCTGAAACCTAAAAACACTAATGACCTGCAAATTATGTTGCTCCTACTATTTGAAAATGCCTTAAAACTTTACAGTTTCTGTGAATGTCACTTAGCAGAATAACTCTGAATAGTGAAGAGTTTCTCAGATGACATCAGGAAGACATTTGGCCTGGACAATAATGCTAAGATGACCTTCCTTAAAGGAAAACTATACAAAACTAAAATCATCTCACTGACAGAAGATTGTAACATAAAATAACTTATGTAGGAAGATATATATTTATATACGATAATATCTGAGAGATGAAGAAGATGGAAGAATCCAGAAGTTACTGAGATAAAAGATTAGCAAAGAATATTATTGAAGACTGACATTAATATGGAAAAGTGCTCTAGCAGCATGGAAAAAGATACAAGTTATCAATCAGTTTGTAATCCGCACACTCTCCTACAGTTTTGGAATTGTAGACTTGCCTCACAAAGATCTTGAGCAATTAGATGTAAGAACAAATAAACTCCTCCATGCATACCATGTAATCTATAAGAATTGGTATACGCTGAGATTGTACATTCAAAGAGCTGAAGGCAGTATGGGTTTTACAGAAATATTTTACACATGTAGAGCTGCTTTTAAAGGCCTCCAAGCATATCTAACAACATCAACAAATCCAAATACTCAACAGGTGCATAAGTATGAAAGTGAACAGCTAAAATCAGTCTCCATCCTTAAACTTGGACAATCACTCTGATGAATAGAAGGAATGAGAGATAATCTACCAGCACACTTGGGGAAAGAGGCAATTCAATTTGTAAAAAAAGAAAATCTCTTTAAAGAGTTGTACCAGCAAACAGTAAAAAGACAATTGGCTAAAGCACAAATACAGTGGAAACTGCAGAGCAATACTTCTGCAACCACAAGAAGATAAGAATACTGACATAAGGCCTTATTTTAGCACAAGCGTGCAATAGCTAGAAATCGTAGTGCACGCCTGCGAAGGGGACATCGGGGCGGAGTTGGCCCCGGAAGAGGAGGAGTCAGGGCGTCACTGGGGCTAACTCCTCGAGGACGGCTCAGACAGCGAAAAGGTAAGGAGCCTTTGTGCTGCCTATTTCATGCCGAATAACTACACCTTTTCTGGTGTAGTTATTCGGCGCGTCGCCGGCAGCGATCACACCGCAGCTGTGCGTTCGCTGCTAACTAGCGCAGGACCACCCCGTTTCCCCCCCCCCCCCCCCCACCCCCTGTTACCACCGAATTTTCTAAGTTCTGCGAACTTAGAAAATCCGCCCCATAGAAATGGTTGAGGAGTTGTGAATTTAAACCAAAAAATGAGAGGCTGATAAGTAGAGAATGTACAAGATGGTTCACTGCCTGAATAGAAAAATTTGGTAAAACAGACAAATACTGATTCTATAAAATAGAACTGGAAATGGTTACACATCTCATCACCAGGTGCATCATATGGATGTCAGAAAGCTGGTGTCCACAATAAAGTAGCACAGCTCATCCACTGGAAACTGTGTAAATATTATAAAATTGCTGGATCAAAAAAGCACTGAAATGATCCTGTGAGAATAATATAGAATAAAGATATTGTGATCAGCTGGAACATTCTCTTTCCCATTGATAAAAAGCTTGATGGAAGAAAACCAGAATTTGTGGTAAAAGAGAAAAATTGTTACCAGAAGTATCAGTTCCAAGTGATTATTGCACATGGGAGAGAATATTATTTATTGGAGAGAGGGAAGATCCTCAATTGCCAAATAATGCAATCATTAACCAAGACATTTTAGCAGAAAGATACAAAAACGGTCCCTATTGTCTAAGGTGCCACAGATCCAATTAAATAGAGCTTCCAAATGCACCTTGATATGTTGACTATTCATATTACATCTTGTGAACTCTAGAAGGAAACTCTCTTTGGCCCAATTTAAGTACTGAGGTGAGCATTAGCAGTATATGTGAGAGATTGTATCCAATGTGATTCATTTCTGTGATGGCATGCATAAAATAAATCTATTTGGAGACAGTACCCCAAGACAAGGTTGTGAGCAGAATGTTGTGCTGGTGGCAGCCTAGAACCACATTTGAGAATTCTACAGTGATAAAAGCTCATGCATAGAGAAATCTATGAGGTCCCAAAGACATTATGTACAAGGTATGAGAGGACAGAAGCAACGTTGGAGACAAGCAGCTAAAACCGCCAAGGACCCATGGAGACTGTAAAAATAGTAATACCATAACCCCATCACAATAGGAATATGTCAGTAATATGCATAAAAGTCCATTTCCTTGCTCTTTTTTCAACCAAGACTGACATAGTGGTTTACTGTATAAATGTTGGATGCAGCATCATTTTAATAAAATCCAAATTTAAGAAAGTTGAGAGTTGTTTTTATAATTATTCTTTTAGTAGAAACAAAAATACATTATTTATTTTAACATAGTAAGCAAAGAATTTATGGTGACCCAGAACAGTTCAAAACAGAAAATTAGATTTGGACAACCCATCTTTCCTTTGTATATTTAATAGAAAATGTGAGTTTCCAAAAAATAAAAGAATGCCAATCAAATCTAAGAAGCAAATCAATAGGAATACAATTTGTCAACTTTTCTGTCAATTTGTTTTATGTAAATTAGAGATCATGTTGTGATCATATTTGAAATGGTAACTTCTTTTAACAAGGTTTCATAGATAGGTCACTAACGCAGGACTGTAATTATCTGCTCTTATTATCTCTAAATTCAATTTCCATGTAAAAATAAATGATGCAAAGAAAAAGCCTACTGTGTGTGCTCAGTTAAAAATACATCCTAAATACATCTTTTTTTTAAGGTAAGTTAAGGTCACATATCATCTACAGAGAAGGGCTACCAAAATGATAAGGGGAATGGAGCAGCTCCCCTATAAAGAGTTTAGGACTTTAAAGCTTGGAGAAGAGACGGCTGAGGGGGGATATGATAGAGGTGTTTAAAATCATGAGAGGTCTAGAACGGGTAGATGTGAATCAGTTATTTACTCTTTCGGATAGTAGAAAGACTAGGGGACACTCCATGAAGTTAGCATGGGGCACATTTAAAACTAATCGGAGAAAGTTCTTTTTTACTCAATGCACAATTAAATTCTGGAATTTGTTGCCAGAGGATGTGGTTAGTGCAGTTAGTATAGCTGTGTTTAAAAAAGGATTGGATAAGTTCTTGGAGGAGAAGTCCATTACCTGCTATTAATTAAGTTGACTTAGAAAATAGCCACTGCTATTACTAGCAACGGTAACATGGAACATAAGAACAAGCTATATTGGGTCAGACCAAGGATCCATCAAGCCCAGTGTATCCTGCTTCCGACAGTGGCCAAGCCAGGTCACAAGTACCCAAACATTAGATAGATCCCAAGCTACTACTGCTTAATAATTACCGTCATAGCAGTTTATGGATTTATCCTCTAGGAATTTATCCAACCCTTTTTTAAACCCAGTTACACTAACTGCTGTAACCACATCCTCTGGCAATGAATTCCAGAGTTTAATTATGCATTGAGTGAAAAAGAATTTTCTCCGATTTGTTTTAAAGGAGCTACTTGCTAACTTCATGGAGTGCCCCCTTGTCCTTGTATTATCCGAAAGAGTAAATAACTGATTCACGTTTACCCATTCAAATCATTTCATTATTCTGTAGACCTCTATCTTACCATCTCAGGTGTCTCTTCTCCAAGCTGCAGCGATACAGAAGCATTATGACATCCACTATTTTATTCACCATTTCCTTCTTAATAATTCAAAACTTTGGGCTAGATTTTAATAGCTATGCGTGGGCGTAGATTTGTGCGCACAACCTGGCGTGCACAAATCTACACCTGATTTTATAACATGTGCGTGCATGTTATAAAATCCGGGGTCAGCGCACGCAAGGGGGTGCACACTTGTGCACCTTGTGCGTGCCGAGCCCTAAGGGAGCCCCGATGGCTTTCCCCATTCCCTCCGATTTCGGAGCGGCCTTGGAGGGAACTTTCCTTCCGCCCCCCACCTTCCCCTCCCTTCCACTACCTAACCCGCCCCCCAGCCCTATCTAAACCCCCCCCCCTCCAACTTTATTTTATAAGTTGCGCCTGCCTCCGGGCAGGTGTAGGTTGCATGCGCCGGCCAAGTGCTGGCGCACGATCCCCCGGCACAACCGCTGTGCCGGAGGCCTCAGTCCCATCCTTGCCCCACCCCTGGACCTCCCTGCCCACTCCCAGCCCCTTTTTTCAAGCCCCGGGACATACGCGCATCGCCGGGCCTATGCAAAATTGGCTCGGCGCGCGCAGGAGCGGGTTTTCGGGATTACGCGCGTAACCCTTTTAAAATCCACCCCATTCTGTTTGCTTTGTTGACCGCCATAGCACACTGAGCAGATGATTTCAATATATTATCCACTATGACTCCTAGATCTTTTTCCTGGATGGTAGCTCCTAATATGGAACCTAACATCGTGTAACCACAGCAAGGGTTATTTTTCCCTATATGCATCACCTTGCACTTGTCGACATTCAATTTCAACTGCCATTTGGAAACCCAATCTTCCAGTCTCAGAAGGTCTTCCTGCAATTTCTCACACTCTGGTACTTGCCAGGTTCTTATGGCCTGGATTGGCCACTGTTGGAAACAGGATGCTGGGCTTGATGGACCCTTGGTCTGACCCAGTATGGCATGTTCTTATGTTTTGTTCTTGATCCTACTAGTTGTGATAACATACCAATTAACCTTTGTATTAACTGGGGCAGTCTGACCACCCAGGGCTCCCACCCTTCTACTTCTCCCTCCCAAATATCCCAAACCATAACAAAACACAGAATACAGATGGCAACCTTAATAATAACATGAAGTTCCAGCATTCAAGACACAATTGAAATTTTTAGAGAGCAACACCAATGGCAATCAAACAATTGAAAAAGGTTGATGAAGGACCTTCATAACACCCGCACCAGTGAAGATATGCTCACCTTTCAGCCGGGTTATATGTAATCATTGGTCTACTCTCCCTTTTTTAATAGGTGTTTAAATATTTTTGTTATGCAAATAGATGAGAGACACTTTCCTTAATATGCAATACTTGTGTCCAACTTCAATTAGAAGGCCCATGTCCAACTTTAGTAGAAAACCTGACATAAGTTATGTTTCGAGGCACGGAAGCTCTGTGTCAGGGGTTCATCAATGCTACGATGTCCGCTAAATGAGAAAATAACAGTATAATTAATAAAAAATAGCAAACACCCGGCTAGGCTACAGGGACCAGCAAAATACATAGTTGTTTCAGAACTTATAAATGTCAAGATACCTGTCTTACTCAATATATACAGCACCCGGTCTAATGTTAAATGCTGCTGCTATCAAGGAATCTTTAAATAGCAAGACAGTGCATGTCTACGTACCCATGTCATTGACTTGTGTCCTTAATAAATGACAGCTGTCAAATGTCAAGCTGACAGATATCAACATGAAAGATGAGAGCAGAGACAATTAGAAACAAGAATTGTTTGTTAGCCATTGGTATTGCTCTACAAGAAATTTCAATTATGTCTTGATTGCTGGAACTTCATGGTATAACTTGTATGCATTCTGCAATTTGACTCTTATAGTTTTCTGTTATCCTTAATATTAACCCAGAATACAAATAGCACTTCATACACTGAATTAGATGCAAATGGCTGCAGCTGTTTATTATATGCCCTAATATGGAAATCAAATTGGGATGCCATCCTGTGCACCTACCTATGCTTCCCCCCGAGGGGGCAGCTGCCACTAGTTGCATACTTGCACATCTGCCCAAGCAGAATTTTCCAGGGTCTTACTCCCATAACCCCCCCCCCCCCAAATAGATGTGAGAGAATGTTTCAGGAAGAGCCCTCTAGTATGCTTCCATGCAGCAGGCTTACCAAGACTGCCTCCACTATAATATTCCAATCTATAATATATCATCCCAATCCCCAGGGCCTGGCATCTTCCTACTGACTATCTGCTGTATAGATTTGGCCCTAGCCACTATGTTTCCCAAAAGATGCCCCCATTATTCCTCATTGACACTACATCTCCCTCTTAGACTCAGTAATCCCCGCCATAGAGATCTCCTTGAAAGTGGGCCAGAGAGGAACAGACTGCCTGGTAAAAGAGGAGTCCCCTCAAATAGTTTGCAGCACATGCATCTATGTTTTAAATCACCCTCTGTATGCCCTGAAGAAGCAGGTCATTACCCAAATCTGATAGATGTATTCCATCCCATGTGTACTGTTTGGGGCAATGTACATCTACCCATTCATGCCTCAAGTGTTTACCACCAAATTGCTACAATGTCTTGACCACTTAACAATTTAGGTTGATGAGGTACCTGCTGTTACGATCCTGCTCACAGAGCCCATCTCGCAAGCAGGCCCTCACCTATCTTTCCGACGCCATGCTGTGCTTACTCTGGCCCTGACACTGTGGTCATTGCTGTGCCGCTCCCTATGGCCCAGCCGCCATCGCTGCCTTCTTCGCAGCAGGGAGCCACCACCACCCTTGCGGCGGGTAAGACGCCACCACCAGGAAGCCTTCACCTTTGCGACCTGGGGCCGCTGCCACCAACTGTCCATCATGCGGCATGGAGCTGCCGGTGGCATGCATCTTTGCGGCCTAGTGCCGCCCCGGGAAGCCTCCACCTTCACGGCAAGGGAAGCCACTGCCACTGTTTGTGCCATCCTGCGGCCCAGAGGCTGCCCCTGATGCCTTTGCCTGCTCCTTCATCTTCGCGGCAGGGATGTCGCTGTCCTCGGCGCTGCCTCACTCCCCGGGTCCTTCTCTAGGCTCTTGGCCATGCCTCTTCACCTAATTTAAAGGGTCAGTGGTGGGAAAAGCCCATGGTCCCACCGGAAGCCAGCCTCAGTCAACTTTCTGCTTCAGCCCTATATAAGGGCTCAGTTCCTGTTCCTCAGAGCCTTCGTACCGGAATCCTTGGTTGTCCATGTTCTTCCTTGCCGGTCAAGGTCCTCTGTGGTCTTCACTTGTCTAGATGGCTGTTCGTTCCGTGTTCTTGGTGTTCCTGGTTTCCTCGTCCTGATGTTCCTGGTCTTGTCCTTCATCGGAGCTTCTTCGTTGCCTGTTCCATGTCCTGATGTTCCAGATGTCCAGATGTTCCGTGTTCCTGATGTCCTGGTTCTGATGTCTTCAGCTTTGCCTCTGCAGCCAGTTCCAAGATTCCTTGCATCCACTTTTCCTGGCGTGCCATCGTCGTGGTCAGTGACAAGCCCATGGGGGCTGTATAGGGTGCCTCATGGTACAAGGCCTTCTTCTCATCTACAGCGCAAGCCTCCGGAATACTTCTGTTTTTAATGCCTGCTTCTGAATCCTGAGTCTTGAATCCTGTCCCAGTCTTCAGGGTTCCTTGTGCCTGCTTCTGTCCATGCCCAAGATTCTGACAGAACCTGCTCCACTTCAGCATGGTCCATGGCCAGCCACAGCGGCTGCATAGGGCGTGCCCCAGTGCAGGCCTTTACTGAATCTTTGACATGTTCCAGTCTCAAGTTCCACTTCTTCACCTGGAGTCTGCTTCGGTTTCAGCATGCTCCATGACCAGCCATGGGCGACTGTGTAGGGCATCCTTCAATACAGTTCTCACCATGTTCTTTTGCCTGAGTCCTGAATCCTTGCCTGAGATCTCCAACTAACCTGAATCCTTGTCTGAGTCTTCCAAGTATCCTGAGTCTTCGTCTGTCTTCCGAGTAACCTGAATCCTTATCCGTCTTCTGAGTATCCTGAGTCTTCGGCTGAGTGTTCTGAGTAACCTGAATTCTTATCTGAGTCTTTCATGAGTCTTCGTCTGAGACCTCCAAGTTCCTGAGTTCCTGTCTTGTCTTGTTCCTGCCTTCAGCCTCTGTCTGACCTCATGCACTCGTCGTTCCCAAGCGGCAGGTGCAGATGGGCTACTGAGTGGCCAGTGGGCTACTCTTGTGGCCAGCATTGCATTGCTGGGTCACACTGGTGTGTGTAGGTTCAGCGGAGGGCTGATCCTGCTTTGTTCCTGCTCTGAAGTTCCTTGCCTTAGTTCCAGTCCTGCTTTGTCCCTGCTCTGCTCGTGCTTGCATGCTCTGACCTCCCATGGTGTGCCTTGGGGCTCCTGCCTGAATTGTACTGAGGTCCAGGGGTTCACACTCTCCCATGAGCTAGCAACCGCACCTCCACGCTCACACCAGCCGAAGGCCGCACTCGCAACACCTTCCCCACTAAACTGCTGTCTAACATTCATTGCCAAGGTATGATCTCTGAACAGAAAATTTTCATGCCGGGCTACTCTGCCACTAACTGATTTAGATCATCCCTGATATTGAATAACTTCATACCCGCCCCTTTTTCCAAATTGTTCCTTCCCAGATGTATGATGAACAGGTCTAAATCACTCAATCTGGCTTTGCCTGATCAAAGAAAGGGACATAGTAGAATCCAGCGCATGCCCTCTCCAGCCATCTGATAGCTCATCCTTTTCCTGATAGTCCAAGGTCCCAGGGATACTTCCTTGTATGGACCTTCTATGAGCATGCACGACAAAAGGTGACTGATAATCCATGCTGAGCGACAGTAAATAGCGGCTGGAATTAAGCAAAAGATGATTAGCCTTTGTTAGATACGCCGCTTAACACAAATGCAGGGGAAGCATCACTATACCATATATACGCCGCATATGTCCTGGATTTCCACCTGCCCATGTCTTGAATGGCTGATTTCAGGAGACCAGCGGTGGCAGCGCAGGGTGTTTCTGCTTCCATCAATGCTATAGACTCAAGCCAGAACCTGCTACGCTTCAGCATGGTCCGCAACCAGCCACAGGTGGCTGTGTAGGGCAACGTCGTGATGCAGGCCTCTTCTGAATCTTCATCATGTTACCAGTTCCAAAGTCTTTATCTTCTTGTCTGGAATCTGCTTCGCTTCCGGCGTGGTCTGCGACCAGCCATGGGTGGCTGTGTAGGGCGTGGTGCAGTACTCAACCTGTATTAGTGCCTGAATCCTGAATCCTTGCCTGAGTCTTCCAAGTTCCTCAAATCTTCACCTGTCTTCCAAGTTCCTCGAGTCTTCGTCTGAATCTTCCAAGTTCCTCAAGTCCTCATCTGAATCTTCCAAGTTCCTGAGTTCCATTACTCATCTTGTTCCTGCGCTCAGCCTCCGTCTGGCCTCACACAGTCGTCCTTCCCAAGCTGCGGGTCCAGAAAGGCTACCGAGTGGCCAGAGGGCTACTCTTGAGACTAGCATTGCATTGCTGGGTCTCACTTGTGCACGCAGGTCCAGTGGAGATTTGAGCCTGCCTAGTTCCAGTCCCTGATGTCCTACGTCTCGATACAGGTCCAGACTTGTTTCTGCTCCTGCCTGTGCTTGGACACTCTTGCCTCCAGGGTGTGTGCCTTGGGGCTCTTCCCTGAGCCATGCCACGGCCCAAGAGCTCACATCCCCCTAGAGCAAGTGACTGCACCTCCATGTTCACAACAATAATAACACTGCACTGCGATGGCCAGGCATCTGATGAAGGACCTCATGTACTTCAGCATGACTTTCCTGCTATGTTCTGTGTCCAATATCAGCCTGGCCAGCTTCACTTGCTTGTCTTGAGAGAGTCTGTACTCCATGCGTACGGAGTCCAACTCAATCCGAAGGAATATGATAACATTCATCGGGCTTTGGGGCTCGCCATCTGCCAGGGGGAGGCTAAACTTGTGTGCTAATTCATAAAATGCTTCAAACAGCCTCACATTTTCAGATGTGCTCCCTCTTCCAAAGAAAAGGAAGTTATCTAGGTAATTACCAAGAATCTTGAGTTCACCACTTTCCCAGTAGCCCAATGTAGGAAACCACTAAATGTTTCACAGTAGGCACAGGATGCTGAGCATCCCATTGGCAGACACCTGTTAATAGTAGTAAGCCTCCTCGAAGTAAAACCCTAGCATCACAAAGCTCTCAGGGTATGTTGGCAAGAGTTGAAAAGCTGACTCTATTTCTGCTTTGGCCTTGGATGATCCTTACCCACAGACCCTGAGCAGCTCCAGTGCATTATCAAAAGAAACATACTGTACTGAGCAGCACTCTGCAGGGATAAAGTCATTTACTGAAGCCCCTTCCTGGAAGAATAGGTTATGAATAAGTCTATATTTACCAGGCTCTTTATTTAGTACCAACACTAAAGGGGATACCACTAGAGGCTCAAGTGGGGGCTCAGCAAATGGGTCACCGATATGTACCAGTTGGACCTCTTTTGCTAGCATTGCTCTGAAAATGCCGGCCATCTGGAACTTGGAGGGTGCGTTCATAATGTTCCCCACATGACTTTGACCAATGTGTGGTATGGCAAAGCTCTCCTGGAAACTGCTCAGCAACATGCTGGTTAATTTATTGTTAGGATAGCGTTTTAGCCAAGGAAGCATCTGTAGCCACTACACTGGTGTGGGGACAATGTCAAGACTGTTCTCTCTACTTGTGGCCCTTCCTTCTGCATTTTCTGGCTGGGTGGGCAGCCACAAACCAGTTGCAGATATGTCTATATCTGCAGTCATCTGCTGAGCATGCTCCCCTGTTAAATCTCTAGCATTCATTGCTGGGAATATATGGTTGCTTTGATTGCCCCTCGTGGGCAGGAGTGATCCGAAATGGCCATGAATTTGCTTTGGTGCCAAAAGCCCTGGCTTTCATTTTTGTCAGCCATAAGGTGACATCATATGTGCCCCAGGAACTCTTGCTGGTGATCCTCCTTTCTCAAAGCCTCATCAGAATTCAGCCAGGCGAACCCATTGCATTCTCTAAAGGCACCCAGAATAGAGTCCATGTAGTTGAACAGAGACTGTGCTACATTATGATCTGCATGGACAATTACTTAGGCCATGCGAGCAAAGGATCATTCCCAGTTAACAACATCCCTTTGAGGTGACTTGACTGCATCTATCTTCTGTTTTCTCTCTCTCCTCATCTGACCGTTCTTCCTATGTCCCTCTAGCAATCTGAAAATGTCTATATAGTGGCGCAAGGATCAGGGTACAGATTCCCAAAGTTTGTGCACCGCATTAGCCAGGCCAACAGACCTGACTGATGCCACCTGACATCTGACTTGGCTCCCACCAAGAATGACCTTGAGCCACCAGATACGGACAAAGAAAGGGAAGACCTGCTGGAGCGGGAGGAGGAAGATCATGTGCTTGTCCCTTGACTTAAGAACCCTGTGGCTACACATCACCCGTGACCATGGAAGCACTCACTCTCTTCTGATGACGTTGGATCCAAGATCTTTAGTGCTTCCGGAATGTTGCTGCACATAGGCACTCACGCTACCATGTATGATAGACTGCTCATATACTGGTTGCTCTGGTGCTGGCAGGTATTGTGCCTCCCCCAAGGCAGATCTGGAACTGCATTGGTGTCAGATGTGGTAGTGCTGTTCATAATGGGGGAGGGGGAGGAGGGGCAGGCATTGTACTCTCTGTAGCTCCTATGCCTCTGGTATGGGGAGTATTCCCTGTGGTAATATTGTGGTGAAGAATACCTGTGTGGAGAATAAAATGGGCTTCTATGATATAAGCACCCACACCAGATGCATACCCCAGGAATCTCTCCCTATACCGTAGCTGTCATATTCCACTGGATAATAACTTTTGTATCTACACCTATTATTGTGTCTTTAGTGCAACCTATGGTATCTCCAATACCTGGTATCTGGTGATCAAGATTCAGCCCAGGAGGGGGATTTTATTTCCCTGTACTAGCCTCCCATGGTCTTCCTGTAGGCACTGGTGCTGTGCTTGATGTTGCTGTCTGACTGGCATCCTGCACCATATACCTCTGGGTGTCTACCCCAACCTTTGGCAGGGTGTCCCAACTATCTGCATCCAGAGGTGTATTCCTTTCACTCTCCAGAAGTGGGTCAGCAGGGTGAGCTAATGGGTTAGCCACTGTGGTGTCATTGTTTGCTCTCATAGAGCCTCTACCCTAGGCTTTTCCTCCACAGGACAGAGGGTTTCCTTTTGGGAGTACTGTATTCTGTTCAAGGGGTGGCTTTGTCCCATTGTTCCCACCCCTCCCAGACCTTTTCACTGCTGTTCTAGATCTCTGTGAAGGCCTGGATGCCCTACATCTCCATCAACTTCTGACTCCTTGCTGGTCAGAACCATCAGCAGGCGGGCAGTCCATAAGGTCAAGATTGGTTTGTCCCAATCCAATGGGTGCTAAGTTATCAGGAGGCTCCTAATGCTTCCACTTCTACTGTGCTGGGGATTGCCAAGCCACAGCCAAGAGCTTAGACTGACGAGGTATCCGTTCAAACATCGGCACTTCACTTCATTCTCTAGCACTAACCTTAGCCATCCCTGGCACTGGTCCAAATAAGCTGAAACACATGTATTTGCTTCTATTTTTTTTTTTTTAGGGGTGGGATCAGAAACCTTGCCAGCCTTGATCTGGAGGGGCAGGGACATACTACCCTGCAGTACCTCTACTAACAGAGGGCTGAGATTACTATATGCCCTTCTGTTGGATGACTCTTAAGAACTCCTCCTTTTCTAATGTATATATATGGCACATCTTTGCCTTCTACCCTATTGGTTGCCACCTATCCCTCTCCATCTTTCTGCCTTAGCGAGGGCTGGGTGGCAGCATCTCTTCCTAATTCCCTCTCTCATTTTTTAAAATTATATATACTATCCTGCTCCTACCGCTCCTTTAATGTTTCTCTTGCCTTTCTCCTTGCTGCTGCCAATCCGCCACCTGTCAGAGGGTAGTGGGAAGGGGCGGTTATCGAGCTGTGGTGGTCGCTAGTGCATGGACTGTGCAAAACGCAGTGTCCACCGGAGCTGGGAGGAAAAGGGACCAGGCTTCGTTAGCTGGTGGAATTTGAATCTCCTGCCAGTTAGCCCCTCCAGTGACATCATTGGCATCCCTGCTCGACCAATCCGATGGCCCGGCACCAGGTTGCATCCAGATTACCTCATTGCGCCCAATGCCAGGCCAATTGGGCAAAGTCATAACGCCATGACGTTGGACCAACGTCACCAATCCCATGCATCCACATGCTGGCACGATGTCAGCGACATGTTGGAGGCCACTGCCTGAACCACACTGAGGGTGGGGGTCACCGCCCAGCGAGGTGGTCCAGGTGCCTGTTACTAGTGGCACCCATGCATCCGTGCTAGGGCATGTCCATTAGCATGGTACTTAAACAATCGGTTAGTGATAGTCCTTGAAAAATGTCAACATCTGGTAACATGAAAAATGTGTTTGCATTTTCTTATGCTTGTAATAAAACAATATTCCTGATTATCTAAAACAATGTTGCCATGTGTAACCACAAACAGATTTAAAATAAGCAGAAACAAAAAATGTGTCTGGTGTTTAAATAGCCATTTCAACCATTTCATGAATAATCAATTTGCTAATGTGGCATAACAAACTAATTATGTCAGTGGGTATATAACAAATTTATTACAATAGAATTGTCAATATTTATGAAATAACCTTTCATTCATGTGCATTTAGCTTGAAATGTCATTTTAATGTAAAACTTGTATTGCTCTGCTATTCTATATATAGTAAATTCATTATTATGAAGCAGCTGTTATAAATTCAGGAAACAGTTGATTCTATCACATGCTTCTTCCACTTTTAAAAACTGTGGATGGTTAACCCGATTTTGAATAAAACTGACCCCCATCTGAACAGGGGGCAGTTGAATAATGAAAGTCAACTGCAGAGTGACTTTGAGACAAGTCTAATAAATCTGAGCTATTTATGCCTAGCCTTGAAGCTCCATGTGTGCCCAATTGGGATTTGTGTGATCCTGCTTAAATGCAAATATTCAGATTCAAACTTGCATTCATCAGATTCACACTTACCATCTAAGAGTAGGGAGTCACATGGTCTATACATATTTGAGCCAAAGATGAAAGTAAATTAGATAGATGCCCTTGTTATTGATGAACATATTGCTTGAATTTCTCAATGTTAGTTGGGTTTTTTTGCATGTTCGCAAAATTAGCACATATATTAATCCATGTACTACAAACCCTACCATAGTAGAATTGGGTGATCATTAAGCAAAAAAAAATAAATAAATAACAGTATAGTAAAATAATTAACAGAGGGAAATATGTTTCAGATGTTTCTAGAAAACAAGTGGGGAGTGAATTCCAGAAAGGTGAGGGAAGCAGATACTGAAAGGGGTGCTGGTGAAAGGGTTAAAATGAACCCCCTAACATTAAGGAAAATTATAAGGCAATGAAAACAATGGGCAATAGAGATACATGGAAAAAATGTTTTGTCTCATTTTGTCTTTTTATTTCAGTTTTATGTCATATACATCGTTTTGTTTTTCCAAGTGTATCATGTTTCATTTTAACTCATGCGTATATCGTTTTAAAATGCACATACATTTCTTTGTGTCATTTCAGCTGGGGAAATGACGCAAAATAATATAACAAATTGCTGATGTTTTCATTTTATTTTAAAATGGCAGCATGGAATTTCTTTCTTTTGTTTGTGTATTTAAAATTTGTATAGCCCGTCTATTGTCCATTCTAAATAGGAGACAAAAATGCGCTCATAAAATTAATGTTTAACAAATAACAAACAAACTCGAAGAATAGCGACTACACCGACAAATAGAATGCTGTGCAGATGAGGATGAAAAGCTTCAGTAATTTAAAGAAATGAATGGTAACTTTCAAATAGGCACGCGGGCCCACATATACAATGTATATGGGTGCGTAGCAATTTTATTTTCTACACCCATGTTATAAAATAGCCCTGGCATGTGTATGTGTGCCCCTGATTTTAAGCTAGTGAGCAACTGTGCACAGCATAAATTGGCTTTGGGACTTGCATGTGACAACATTTCATAACAAAAGTACAATTAGGCTAATGATGCAACAATAAAACAATCCAAGATCATTTGCACCTCTAATGTTGAAAGCACATTGCACACACAAAAGAACGTTTTTTGTTTCAAGGAGGAAAAGACTGCAGATGCCAAATACAAGTGAATCCTCAATGATTTGGTAGAGGACAAAATCACAAGTCGGAAAAACCTCCTATTTTTTTTGTGATGTGCATCTACCTTTCCTATTGAAATTGTATTATACCAAGTTTTTTTTATAATTATTTTCTTTTTTTAAAAACAAAGTCTCTGGAAGCAACAAAAAATTTGTTCAATTGAGCCTACGACCTTAATACTTGATTATCAAGCAATTCCAATGTACTTAACTTTAGTTTGGTCGAAACAGCTCTTATTTTCAGCATTGCTGCTGTGTGCCTGCGATGATCTTTTCAGTCTTTTTCTCAAGATGATTTTAGGTGTAAATTCTCCAACCTGGTTAGTGTTTCACCTGACTGGCTGCTTCAGGGAGTAAATCTTCTGCTTCCACTGACAAAATAACGCTTAACATTAGTTAAAAAAATAAATAAAACAAACTCATAACCTCTTTTACTCACCAAAGTTGCAATGTGTCTATTTTGCAAACGATTCTCTTTTGTGGCACTGGCAAACGCCTACAGATGAAGTGAAAATAAAAAAGCCAACAGCTACAATGTAAATGGAACAGCCAATCAGACGGAACCTATAGTCCCTTGATGCAATTGGTCCTACCACATGTCAATTATATATGTGTAGCGAATGAAAAAAGTGTTTTAAATCCGTTCACTTTGCTTTGATTGAAAATTCATGTTGTGAAGCAATTTCTTATTGGAATACAGTAAACTTTCATAAATGTAATCAAAAAATAAAAAATGAAAAACATGATTAATGTTCACATTTATAAAGATTATCATTTACATTTTCTCAAATTGTATTGCAGAAAATTTTTCAATGCATCAGCCAGTAAAAAATATATCAAAGAATATATCATATAAAATGTATCCATTCAATATTGGTTTAGTTCTTGTGGTTCTACACTGGCTAATTAAAAAATCCATCGTTCTTGTTGGAAAAGCCACTTGTTCCTGTCACCTCCTCCCGATACCATTTCTTTAAAGAAAAACTTTAATTCTATGAATGGATGACCGGGCGTTTCGTTAGAAAATTCACCCCCTACTGTGCAAGTTAGAGGACAACCACCCACACATATGTGCTTTGATATTAAAATCAGCCATGCATCTGCATGCGGGAATCACATTTTGTAACATGTACACATGCCGGGAAATGCACGCACATGGATATGCATGTGCGGGTTTTAAAATCAACCCCTTATCTATATAAATAAAAATGTAAATGCTCCTTTGTTCAAAATCTTAAATCTCCGAAAGTTCTTCACCAATTGCTTTGAAATTTTGACACAACGTTGCATTCGAATACGTGCGTGTTTTTATATACCTATATTATATAGATGTCACACCTGTGACAGGTAAAAACATGCTTTTTTAGAAAAACAGCACCATCTGTTGGACGTACAAGCAACACACGCTATCTACAATATAAATGGGCTCTGACCGATGGCCCGCAAATGCGCAGTAGAGAGAAGCTCTACCACGCATGTGCGGACCATAGAGCTCTGCGCTACGTACTGGGTGTCACAGAGGGGAGGAGGAAAGGACAGACGAGTTGCTGCTCTGAGAAATGGCTCAGCCCATTCCTTCCCTGCTGGGGAAGGGGGGACAGAGTAGGGACTGCCGGACAGTTACACACAGGAGGAGGAAAGGGTAGAAGAGTCGCCAGGGAAGGGGGGGAGGGAGTTGGGATGGCAGGAGCAGAGCAAATACAGTAGAAAGCTGCTGTGAAGAGAACACAAACAGCTGCAGCCTGCAGCAGCCAAAGCGCAAAGAGCTGAACAGAGAACAGCTCACCCTTCTCCCCCACCCCCTGAGTCCTGCAGATAAGGAGAAGCCAAGTAAATATCCCGCAACTGTGGGGAGGGGGGGAAGGCAGTGCTGTCAGTCTGCCCGTGGGTCTCAGCTGCCACGGGAAGAGTTTACATGGGCATCGCTCCACCCCCACTCCCAGAAAAGCACCGTGACAAAACTGAAAGCCAGAGCCCTGCTCCCTCCTCCTTCTCAAGCCCCCAATCGGATTTCTTAAAGGCACAGGTCTGCCAGACAAAGCAAATTAAGCTAGACAACGTGTCCCAAATCTGTTACAGTGCCTGCCACCTGCTCTCTGCGATGGGGGGGGCGGAGTGTTTTCCTCTCTCTCCCAGACACAACTGGCGTAGGAACTTTGCAAGCTCTTGCGAGTGCAGAGCAAACACTTAGGTGGGGAAGGGACAAAAATCCTGCCCGTTTTAATTGTGTGAGAGAGACGTGTGGGAATGTGCGCTGAAAGCAAGTGTGAGTGCCAGAGAAAGAAGGAGACTACGTGAGGGATTATGTATGTGTGTGAGAGGGATTGGGCGTGCCTGTGTGAGGGACAGAGTGAGAGTGTATGTGCAAGAGAGAGAGAGAGAGAGAGAAAGCCTATGTAGGGGGCTGTATGAGAGAGAGAATCTCTACCCCCTCTAGCTCTTCACTTATAGATTAGAGTGGAAGGGGTTGAGTGTAGAGGGGAATGGGAGAGCAAAGGAGTTGGGGCCTGTAAGGATAGAGTGAAAGGGGTCTGAGCCTGTTCCTCTACCACCGGGGAAGGGGGGAGGGAGTTGGGATGGCAGGACCATTATGCCTCGAGATCCCCCTCGGCCACCGCTGCAGCTCCTACCACCGCCGCCGCCTCTGGCCCTTCGTGGTGCTGGAGGGGAGCGGAGCAGAGCAAAGACGGAGGAGAGGGGACAAAAATCTCGCCTGTTTTAACGGGCCTAACGGCTTGTACTAAATATTTTTCGATTCCATTCCATTTCCATTTCAGTGTTTCTGATTGCATTGTTAAATTGAATTTTCAAAAATTTTGATTTATTTTCATTTTGATTTAATTATTTCGTGTGACATTGTGTTGGAATTCTTTTTCATTTCTAGAATTATGCGGTTTACATCTAGACACGGATTGCTTCTCACATGGACAATTATATGTTACGTGTCCTAGAGTCAGCAAACCAGACAATCTCTATATCTACACAGACAATGGAACAACAAAAAATATTGTATACCCACAAGCATTGTGAAATTAATCATATTCAAAACATGCACTTTCTCTTTTCTTTCTTTTCCATTTATCCAGACTGAGCCACAGCAACGCGTGGCCGGGTACAGCTAGTAGTAGTATAAAAAGTTGAGTATTGTGTGTGCCTCCCCAGAGTATATGTTATAATCACAACCCGTGTTCCGCTGGCTGGGCCCTCCTCCAGCACCTTTTCGCTGCTGGCGCCGTCGCGGACTCTCCGGCATGCATTACACTGCTGGTGCTGCCCCGGCTGATTCCCTGCCTTAGGTGTGCATGCGCGCCTTCAGTGAAGATTTAAAGGGCCCACGGTGGGAAGACGTCAGGGCTCTGCCTTTTAAAAACTTTCAGCTGATGTCCCTCCGGCAACTTGGCAACAAGTCTGCTCTCGGTGTCCCTTGTGGTGCCGTGCTCGTTCCAGCGTTCCTGTTCCTGCCTTCCCAATGCCTGTTCATGTCTTCCAAGTGCCTGTTCCTGCCTTCCAGTGCCATTCCAGCTCCTGCTCCTTCTCCCTCGGACGGATCTCCCTGGCTTTGACTTCAGGCTCGCCGCCTACCCTGGACTTTCGGATCGGACCACACACTTCTTGCTCGCCACCTGCCATGGACTTTCACATTGGACCACATGCCTCTTGCTCACTGCCAGTCCAGGACTTCAGATCATCACTCATCAGAGCTTCATCACAGGGGCCCACCTAATTCCAGCCAGCCCCCGGAACCCAAGGGCTCAACCTGTGAGGAACGGGGTTGGTAGTGGTGAAGCCTCAGCCAATCAGCCCCGTCATCCATCAGCCTCACCTCCTGACGTTGGGAACCTGTGGTTGGTCTTCCTCCCAGATGGTGTCGATCCCAACTCAGGCCAAGGGTCAACAACACATGTTGAGGTTCCATCAGTATATATCTCTCTCCTCCCTCCCCTCTTCTTTCCCGAAACGGGATTTGCAATATTTATCACAAATTCAGTTTCAGTCCTAACATAGAAACATAGAAATGACGGCAGAAGAAGACCAACGGCCCATCCAGTCTGCCCAGCAAGATTTCACACTTTTTTTTTCTCATACTTATCTGTTCCTCTTGGCCCTTAGTAACCTTTTGGTTCTGTTTCCCTTCCCCTTCCATTAATGTAGAGAGCAGTGTTGGAACTGCATCTAAGTGAAATATCTAGCTTAATTAGTTAGGGATAGTAACTGCCGCAATAAGCCATGCTTGTTTACCCCGACTATGTAATTCAGTCCTTGTTGGTTGTGGTCTGTATATAGATCCACTTTTCTTCATTCCCCCCTGCCATTAAAGCAGAGAACCATGCTGGATATGCATTGAAAGTGAAGTATCAGACTTTCTCCCTTGCCGTTGAAGCTGAGAGTAATATGCATTGAAAGTGAAGTATCAGACTTCTCCCCTGCCGTAGAAGCAGAGAACTGTGTTGGATATTAGAGATGTGAATCTGAACTGGAATCGGTTCGGATTCCAGTTCAGATTCACATGTGGGTTTTTTCCCATCGGGCCCGTTCGCGTTTTATCTGCTGCCCAGCCGATAAACAAAAAACCCACCCCGACTCTTTAAAAGTAACCCCTTAGCTTCCCCCACCCTCCCGACCCCCCCAAAACCTTTTTATAGTGGCGGTCCCGGGAGTGATCTCCTGCGATCTCCCGCTCTGTGCCATCCAGCTACTGGGCCGTCCTTTGCCCTTACTTTGTGACAGGGTATCCGTGCCATTGGCCAGATCCTGTCACATGGTAGGAGCACTGGATGGCCAGTGCCATCTTGTGGTCCTACCATGTGACAGGGGCTGACCAATGGCACCGGTAGCCCCTGTGACATAGTAAGGGGAAGGCTATCGGCGGGATTTTGGTTCCTGGCACACGACTGCACTGGATGGCCGGTGCCATCTTGTGCTCCTACCATGTGACAGGGGCCGGCGCTACCTTTGCCCTCACTATGTGACATATGAGGGCAAAGGCTAGCGCCGGCGCCATTTTGAATACTGGCAATACGGCCCGAGTGCAGGAGGTCACTCCCAGACCCCCGCTGGACTTTTGTCAAGTCTTGTGGGGCTCAGGAGGCCCCCCCAAGCTGGCCAAAAGTCACTGGGGGTCCAGCGGGGGTCCGGGAGCGATCTCCAGCACTCGTGCCGTCGGGTGCCAGGAACCAAAATGGCACCAATAGCGTTGCCCTTACTATGTCACAGGGGCTACCGGTGCCATTGGCCAGCCCCTGTCACATGGTAGGAGCACAAGATGGCGCCGGCCATCCAGTGCTCCTACCATGTGACAGGATCCAGCCAATGGCACGAATACCCTGTCACAAGGTAAGGGCAAAGGACGGCCCGGTCGCCGGAGGACGGCCCGGAGCGGGAGATCGCTCCCGGGACCCCCACTGGACCACCAGGTACCTGTAAAAAGGTTTTGGGGGGGTTGGGAGGGTGGGGGAAGCTAAGGGGTTACTTTTAAAGGTTCGGGGTGGGTTTAGGGGTTATTTTTGTGTGCCATTTTTCCCGCCCTCCCCCAAAACGATAAGGGAAGCCCCACGATCAATATTGTTGGGTTTTCCTATCGTTTTGGGAGAGCCCCCGATTTCTGACGATTTTGAAAATATCGACGAGATTTTCAATCGTCCGAAGCCCGATTCACATCCCTACTGGATATGCATGAAGTATCTCTCCCTTGCCATTGAAGCAGAGAGCTATGTTGGATATGCATTGAAAGTGAAGTATCAGGCTTATTTGGTTTGGAGTAGTATCCGCTGTAACAAGCAAGCTACTCCCTGCTTTTTTGTGAATAGAAATCCTTTTTTTTTCCCATAATGTTGGAGTCGCATAACTGTGTGTGATTATTGAATAAGGGTATTATCTCCAGGCAGTAGCCTTCATTCCTGCGAGCCACCCACTCTTCATACAGATCCTCTAGACTTTATGGATCCACAGTGTTTATCCCACACCCCTTTGAAGTCCTTCACAGTTCTGGTCTTCACCACTTCCTCAGGAAGGGCATTCCAGGCATCCACCACCCTCTCCGTGAAGAAATATTTCCTGATATTGGTTCTGAATCTTCCTCCCTGGAAAAAGGGTGTGGTTATTTCTGGCTTTAATTCCCACGATAGTGTGCATTAAGCTATTGCATGCAATGTTAAGCCCCCCCCCCCTCATTTTCATTTACTGCACCCAAACTCCTCCCACTTGACTACATTTTTAAAATTTGCAAACGCATCTCGTGATGGGTTATCGCATGCATTATGGCATTTGTCAGGGGCATTAGGGCCCTCATTCCCATGATAAGGCCCTAACACAATTTGAAAAATGCCTTCCAAGATTGCTGGATATATTCAGTAGTGTGGCTACGCTGTTGATTATGCCTCCAAAGTTAGCTGGATAAATTTATCCGGCTAACTTTGCTATCCAATAAATAAATAAATAGATAAAATCCAAACTGTGTCTGAATATAGACCTCTTAATTCATTTTGTAATGATCTAGACATTTTTGATGTTTTCAAAGTAGTTAGCTTAGTCATTTCCATGGCATTTTATAAAATCTAAATAACACAGCTTATGCTTTTATCTGGTTATGAAATCTTTTTTGTACCTTAAATTGGTATGAAGAATCTCATTGCCCTCACAGAGCCACTTTTCCCCTCAGGAAAAAAGCTGAAGTACGTTTGCAAAAAAAGTGATGGAAAAAACTCAGCCAGTAAGAGAGAGAGCTGCTATCATCCAATATAGTATACAAATATAATATAACCAGTAAAGAAAATTCATTAGAAATGTTTATATTTATTTATTTAACATTTTTCTATACCGAACTTCATGACAAGCTTCATATCAGGCATATATGCAGCAATACTGACCTACGACAGTCTGATCTTATCAGACCTTAGAAACTAGTATCAGGATGGGAGACAATCAGAGATGATTATATTTCATAAGCTGCAAAAAGTATCATTAAACCACTTCAATGTTCTGCCAAGAATATCATACTTATCATGATGAGGCCGTGATTGCCAGTGTGTAAAGGCAAGGTACTAATATATATCCCCTTTTTCCCACATCCCTCCATTGCATTTCCATTAAAGAAACACTATAATAGGACACAATTATAGTCGCACAACTGATTGTTTTTCTCAATACTAGGAAGTAGAATGGTTTTGCAAGAAGAATCAGGTGACAAAATCAGGACTTTTATGGTAACTCTTCTTCCATCCTCCTCTTTCCCCTTAGGACTCCAAAGAAACAAAATTGCACAGAAACTTTAAACATACCTCTCACATTTTTTTTTCTCCAATATTCATTTCAGTAAACACTTTCCTAAGGGTAGAAGACTTGTCAGCATGATAAATTGATATAATTTCTTCTTCTGTATTAAACTTCTTATAAATCCATGCTTTAAAACAAAAAAGTATCAAACGCTTCTACCGGGAAGTACTTATTCTGTTTGAAAATGAAGGTAGTAGAATATGTATATAAACTTTCATTAATGGATGAGTCAGAAGATTCCTAGACCTAATGCATAATATCCTTCAATTATTTCCAAACACCAGCACATAACAACATTACATCAAATAATCAATAATATTGGCCAATCAATAGACCCATCTCAGCATCCACAAAGTATTTGGCCTTTTTGACATCAAGAAGACAGGCACTTCCATGAGTTATATTGTAGATGGATAGTATGAATAATAAGCAAAAATATATTGCAAAGTTTCCAAGTGTCAGCATCTCTTTTGTTCAGTTATAATCTGAAAATAGAACACTCGATTTGGAGTGCCATCAGACATTGACAAAAACATTTTAGCTTCTACAGGCTACTACATCTCTTAATATACATACTGATTTCCAACAATATATTATATTATTCATGAATAATATTCTAATAGATATATGGCATGTAGTCATGTGCAGAGGCAAATTTTTGTTTTAGTTTGTTAATAAATTTTGAAAGTCACCTCCATTTGTTTGGTTTCTTTCAAACAAAAAGAGTGAATAAAATAAATGCATGAAAATTCTTCATTTCTTGCTATTAAAGTAAATGGAGGAAGCACTGCAGCTAATTAAGGGTTCCAAAATTGGGGTATTATCATTTCTAATAAAACATGGGAAGACATCACCAAAATGGGGAAAGAACTTCAAGGCACCTAGACGGTGGCAAAATGGCACCAAAAGTGGCATGAATATTGGAAGGTACCATAAGAGCACTCAAAGTGGGGAAGAGAGTGGTTCCTCGTAGGCTCCACAACAAAATTATTCACTGGGTCCATGATTCCCACACCGCAGGACATCCCGGGCTTGCTCGCACCCTTGCCTCTGTTCTATGATTTTACTGATGGCCTACTATACGGACGGATGTTAAAAACTACATAAATTCTTGCCAGGTCTGCACCCAGGAGAAGCCCCTGATGGGTCCATCTCCAGGCTTGTTACAACCACTACCTGCTCCCACGGAACCTTGCTCACATATAGCCATGGTCTCCATCATGGAATTACCACCTTCTGAAGGCAAGATGGTCAGCTGGATTGTTGTTGACCACTTCTCTAAAATGGCACACTTCATCGCCCTGGCTGCTGCTGTGGCAGTTGGCACAACATTTCATACAGCATGTCTTCCACCTCCATGGTCTCCCAAAACATGTGGTGTCTGACCGCGGAACACAATTTACAGCCAAATACTGGAGGGCCCTCTGCCGAAAATTCAACATCACCCTAGATTTCACTACAGTATTTTACCTGCAAGCCAATGGTCAGGCTGAAAGAACAAATCGGACGTTAAAGCAGTTCCTCTGCAGTTACGTCAATCTCCAACAGAACGACTGGGTCTTTCTTCTTCCTTGGGTAGAGTTCACGGTTGAACTCCCATTTCTCTGCGGCACCATATCCTCACCTTTTCAGCTGGTCTATGGAAGACAACCTCTTCCTCCATTGCTCATGCCTCTGATGGTACCCTCTCCAGTGGCCCTGCTGATGGCTCAGGAACTACATCGTCCGTGGGAGCGCACTCAACTCCTCCTCCAGGAGGCCGGTCGAAGAGCCAAGAAGACAGCTGTTGCCCACCGGAGGGCTGCCCCTCAGTTTAAACCTGGTGAGAAGGTTTGACTCAGTACCTGCCATATCTACCTCAAACCTCCGTCCATGCGTTTAGATCCACGCTATACTAGACCCTTCCCGGTCCTCCATCAAATGGGTCCCGTCAACTATCAGCTGCAGCTACATCCATCCTTAAGGATCCACAATTCCTTTCACACCTCTCTCTTAAAACCTCTGGTGTTGTCTTGGCCATCGCGATCCCAACCTAAGCCTCAACCAGTAGCCACTGAGGATGACTCTACTTACCAGGTGCATGACATCTTGGACGTGAGGAAAAGATGTTGCAGGTGGGAATATCTCCTAGCCTGGGAGGGCTTTCGCCCCGAAGAGAATTCCTAGGAACCTGCTACCAATATACTTGATAAGGACTTGATCAGGCAGTTCCACCACTCCATCCAAGAAAGCCAAGACCCCTGGGGAGGGACCCTAGAGGAGGGGGTACTGTTGCACTCACCATCCGTGAAACCCCCATGCAGGCTTCATCTGGCCGGCAACGCCTCCGTGCCCTGCCTGAGTCTTTGGCTGCGGCAGCCTGCCTTCCTGGTTCCACTCCGCTTGCACTCTCAGTTGCCAGGGCCTCCTTGGCCTCGCCGGCACATGGAACACCACCAGCTTCCGGCCACTCCCAGGGTTCCCCCTAGGCACGTGTGCATGGTGCCGGTCGCTATTTGAAGGGCCTATGGCGGGAAACCTGTGCCCCCCCCAGAGGATGATGTCATCATCTTGGACCTATTTAAGGCTCCCTAAGGCCGTACCCAGATGGCTTGGCAATTAGTCTCCTGCATTGCTTCCTCTCAGGAGCCTGCACTTCTCCTGGAAGTACTCCTGTTCCAGTACCTGACTCCTGTTCCTGATTCCTGTTCCAGTGCCTGGTCCTTGTCTCCTGCTTCCTGGACCTACCTCTTAGACGGACCTCCTGGCTTTGAACCTTGGACTGGAATTCACCCTGCTTGTCTGCCGCCTGCCTTTGGACCTTGGTCCGGACTTCACCCAGCTTTTCTGCTGCCTGCCTTTGGACCTTGGACTGGATTTCACCCTGCTCATTTGCCAACTGCCTTTGAAACTTGGATCGGACTTCACCTCACCTGCCAGCCCTAGCCTGGGGCCTTCAGTCAGTACTACTCCTGGCCAGCCTGTCACTTGCCACCTGACCTCGGGCAGGTGCTCGCCTCTCTGACTTGTCACTGGCACCTGGACTCTGGCCTGACTTTGCCCTGCCAGTCTGCCATCTGTCCTCGAACCTTGCTCCTGCTTCACCCTTGGACCCTATGCCAATTCATCTCCTCAGGGGCCCACCTAAGACCAGCTGCCCCGGTACCCAAGGGCTCAACCTGCAGGGAATGTGGGCTGGTAATGGCGAAGCTTCAGCTGGCCCCTGTCTTCCTCTGGCCTCGCCTCCTGACATTGGGGACCTGTGGGGATTTTCCCCTTAAGGTAGCATCAACCCAAACTCATGCTGGGGGTCCACAGTCTACGCCATGGTTCCTACAAAAGCTTTTGATATGATCCTACATAGGTGACTCATGAACAAAATTAGATGCTTGGGAGTGGGTACCAAGGCAGTAGTGTGGATTTTAAACTGGTTGACAAACATGAGACAGCGTGTAATGCTAAATGGAACTTACTCCAAAGAAAGAATGGTTTTAAGTGGAGTGCCTCAGGGATCGGTTTTGGTACCGATTCTGTTCAATATTATTGTGAGTGACATTGCAGAAGGGGTAGAAGATAAGGTTTGTCTATTTGTGGATGATACTAAGATCTGCAACAGAGTGGTCATTGTTAAAAAATACCATTTTTATTTATTTTATTTATTTAAAAGTGTTTGTATACCGCTTTTACAAATAAAAGTTAATCAAAACAGTTTACATTGTAAAACATACATAATCTGCTTAAAATTAAATCCATAAAAATAAACAAAATTCAACATAACTCTCTTTTAAGTGCATTTTATAGGTGCCAGGACCCGTATTGGGTCAAAATGGGAAGGGTAGGGGTATAAGAGAATGTAAGTGGTGTATGAAGTAGGTAAAATGCTAGAAGGGAACAGATAGGGGATACTTTATGATCAATTTGTAAGGAGAGTATTGAATGCTTTTTGAAATAATACGTTTTTAAATTTTTCTTAAATTGTTTTGTGCTCGATATGAGGCGGAGAGAATCTGGTAATGAATTCCACAAAGAGGGGTCAGCCACAGAAAAAGCTCTCTTGCGGGTTATGTCTAATCTTGCTAGACTAATTGTAGGTATGTCTAGAAGATTTTTTGATTGTGATCTCAGCTGTCTGACTAGTTTGTAAATATGTAGTATTCTGCAAAACCAGGTTGATAAGGTATTATGGATAAGAGCATGAATAATAGGGGGAAGAGGAAAAGAGGATTTATATTCAGGCAACAACCAACAAGGACTAAATTACATAGCCTGGGTAAACAAATAAGCATTGGTGTAGCTTGCATGTAATGACGGTTACTACCCCGAATCAATTAACCCTGATACTTCACTTGAAATACATATCCAGTGCAGCTCACTGCTTCAAAGACAGGGGGAATAAAAAAAGAGGATTTATATTCAAACAACAACCAACAAGGACTAAATTGCACAGGCTGGGTAAACAAATAAGTGTGGGACTGGCTTGCTTATTGCGGCAGTTACTACCCCTAACCAATTAAGCTAGATCACTTAGATGAAGCTCCAGCACTGCTCTCTGCATCAGTGGTGGGGGTGGAAGGTAACTAGAACCAAAAAGTTACTAATAAGGGCCAAGAGTAACAGATAAGTATGAGAAAAAAAAAATAAGTGAAAGCTTGCAGGGTAGACTGGATGGGCCGTTTGGTCTTCTTCTGCCGTCATTTCTAAGTTTCTATGTTTTTATGACTTTGTATTGGATTCTAAATTTTAAAGAACTGGGGTAATATGACTTCTATGAGAGATTCCTGAGAGAATACGGGCAGCTGTATTTTGAACCAGTTGTAACCAGCTAATTTTTGACCAATTGCAAACTTACCTCTCATTGCCAAATTGATGGAGAAAATTGTCAACAAGCAACTGTCAGAATATATTGAAGATAATAACATTCTGTTCCCGGCTCAGTACGGCTTCCACAAATTCCTAAACACCGAATCTCTCTTACTATCTCTCACAGACACCATCCTCGTTAACCTGGAGAAAAAACAATCCTACCTGCTTGTTCTTCTTGACTTGTCTGCAGCGTTTGACATGGTAAAACACTCTATACTTATAGACCAACTAGCCAACATAGGCATCAAAGGCTCAGCTCTCAGTTGGTTTCAGTCCTTCTTGAGCAACAGATTAAAGTCAGGATAAACAATGAATCTCATCCAGTCCTTACAGATCAAGGAGTCCCTCAAGGATCTTCACTTTCACCCACCTTCTTCAATATCTACCTCCTCCCTCTCTGCCACCTACTCGCAAACCTTAAGCTCACCATTACCTCTATGCGGATGACATACAAATCCTTCTCCCGATTACAGAATCCTTTCAAAAAACTATCACCTACTGGAATGACTGCCTTCAGCCAATTAAAGACTTACTCTCTAGCCTCAACCTAGTGTTGAATGCTAGAGATGTGAATCATGTGATCGATCGTCTTAACGATCGATTTCGGCTGGGAGGGGGAGGGAATTGGATCGTCGCAGTTTGGGTTTTTAAAATATCGTGTAAATCGTGTAAATCGTGTAAATTGAAAACCGGCACACTAAAACATCCCTAAAACCCACCCCGACCCTTTAAAATAAATCCCCCACCTCCCAAACCCCCCCAAAATGCCTTAAATTACCTGGGGTCCAGTGGAGGGGGGGGGGAGAGGGGAAGGGGGAGGGCGGGAAAACCGGCACACTAAAACAACCCTAAAACCCACCCGACCCTTTAAAATAAATCCCCCACCCTCCCGAACCCCCCCAAAATGCCTTAAATTACCTGGGGTCCAGAGTAAGGGTCCCGGTGTGATCTTTTACTCTCGGACCTCCGTGCATTGTAGAAATGGTGCCGGCGCTACCTTTGACCTGTCATATTACAGGGCAAAGGTAGCGCCGGCGCCATTTTGTTTTTTTGACCCCGATGGCAGGAGCGTAGGAGATCGCTCCTGGACCCCCGCTGGACCCCCAGGGACTTTTGGCCAGCTTGGGGGGGCCTCCTGACCCCCACAAG
This sequence comes from Rhinatrema bivittatum, assembly GCF_901001135.1. Lineage (NCBI taxonomy): Eukaryota > Metazoa > Chordata > Amphibia > Gymnophiona > Rhinatrematidae > Rhinatrema > Rhinatrema bivittatum. The sequence goes on along the minus strand of NC_042620.1, from coordinate 338,483,727 downwards.
ACTTGCCAAAAGTCCAGCGGGGGTCAGGCGCCATTTTGCGCAAAATGGCGCCAGCCGTACGGCAACACGATTCGACTGCAGGAGGTTGTTCCGAACCCCCGCTGGACTTTTGGAAAGTCTTGTGGGGGTCAGGAGGCCCCCCCAAGCTGGCCAAAAGTCCCTGGGGGTCCGGAACGACCTCCTGCAGTCGAATCGTTTTTCCGTACGGAAAATGGCGCCGGCCATACGGTGTTGAGTTAAGTGTGCACTAATGGGACTTACAGTGCACTTAATGAATGTTAGCATGCACTAAGTAAGTACACACTGTATGAAATTAGGGAAACACGAAAAAAAACACCCCCAAACCATTTAAACAATGAAATTAAGCACATAAAAACCAAAATTAAAACGACATGAAAAAAAAAGTGTGTGCACATCCCTTTCCTGCTTTCTTTACAGGCAGGTATGATATGTACTGCACTAGTATATACTACTTTGGTGTCAAATTTTATGGGAGATATTTGTTCTTCAATGTCTTAATTAAAAAGCATAGTTTTCTGTGTTGGTAGGATGTTGCTATTCTCTTCTTCTGCCTGAGTTCCTTTATTGTAGTAATTATGGCATTCTAGACAAACATAAGCATGTAAGGAGGAGAACTGCATTAGCCCACCCAAAACAAGATTAGTTAAAGGAAACAAAGCAATTAGGTAGTGAGGCTTCCTTTGTATATGTCAAAATAAGAATGTATTAGAGAACCAGCACCCTGCCGACCCGTGCAGAAGGACCAGTTGTACCTGGGTGGGCATCATTCCTCTTCCCCCTGACTCTCCAGGCCTGCAGGGAGATGGGACAGCTTGTCTCTGCTTTCCTGGGCTTTCTGCCGATGCACTGGTCAACTAATGGAGGAGGAGAAGGAATTGTGCTGACTTCCCTTTTATTTCAGTGGCCTTCTTTGTTCTGGTCACATGGAACCGGATCACATGAGAGGATACTTCCTGCCAGTGCTGTTCCCATGTCCCTTTGCATTTTCTGGTAAACCCTGTACCTCAAGGGACTGGCTGGAAGCAGGCACTAATGTTGAACATTGGGGGGGGGGGGGGGGGGGGGGGGAGGCACAATATTTGAAAGAGAGAAGTCATGTCCCATCCTTCCCTTCTGCTCATAGCTCACCATCTCATTTTGCCTGCCTTCCCACCTATCCATTCTGTTTTTCTTTTCTTTATTTCCTTTGCTGGAATTTTTTAATTTGACTTTTTACTTTGCTTTATTAATTGCCAGTTGAGTATTGTTATTTTGTGTGCAGGGTGATTGAATCTCATACACGGTGGCATGCCTTTATGTTTTATAAAATTTAGGGGACTACATTATACTTCATTGTATTACTGGCATGATGGGGGTGCTTGAGTCTCGAGAATGAGGGGAGAGCCAGAGGGGCTGCAATGCTGGGCTATGATTAGTTCCCAGGCCCATTTGAAATTGCTTGTCATGGAATGGAGGAGGACCTGCCTAGTGCCTGGCCTCTCATGCCCATGGAGCCCAATGTCTTGCAATTTGATGCGGGGGCCAATTCAGGCCCCTAATATCAATTTCAGTGGGGTCTTGTCAAGGTTAGCAGAATAATGATCCCTTACGACATTCACCACAATAAAGAGAATTTGGAGGGGGGAAAGGGTGGGGTTAGTAATTTTGAAACCTCAAGCACCCAATTAGATTCACATGTTTAGTCAGCTAATCAAATTGCAGCCAATTTATCCAACTCAAATATGATATAGTGCATTCTCTTTTGTCATTCTTGCGGGAGGGATTAAGGTAAGCCTTATCATTAGAGATGTGCATTCATTTGAAAGGAATGGATAAAACACAATGAATGAGTCTGTTTTTGTTTCATTTTGACTCATTTGTTTATATTTTCTATTCAAATCTATGGCCCATTGAAGTATATAGTTATATTCTGCTGAGCAAACACAACCTGGTAACTACAGCAACCGATTCTTGCATGTGTGGCTTCATAGCCTTGTCAGAGCCGTGACAGGACAAGCTGGCAAGGAAATCACAGAGAGGACAAATCAATGGTGCAGTATCTTTTGAAATAGTCTATATTAGCTACTATCTGGATCCAGTGATGAAAACCCACTCTTACTGCAAAGTATGAGCAATCTGCATTTCCTCTCTACCTCTTGGCAGAGAACGACATGTTTGTAAAATCTCTCACAGAGTTTAAAAAAAAAAGATTAAAACTTTTGGATTTGGTAATGGTAAAGAGCTGTTTTAGATCTTCTCTGTGCTGCAATGATCTCACTCACTTTCGGGCCAATACAGAAAAAACGTGGGAGAGCTGGCGAGCGCCCGATCTCTCAGCGTGCGCACAGGCCACTCTCCTGTGCGTGCGATACAGTATTTTTATTGTAATTACGGCCAGCGGTAAAAAGAGGCGCTAGGGACACTAGCGCGTCCCTAGCACTTCCTTTTTGACAGGAGCGCAGTTGTCAGCGGGTTTGGCAGTCTACGCTCAATTTTGCCGGCATCGCTTCTCGAGCCCGCTGACAGCCACGGGTTCGAAAACCAGACGATGGCAAAATTGAGCGTCCGGTTTTCAACCCGTGAGTCGTGGGCCCATTTTAAATTTTTTTATTTTTTTTTTATTTTTAACTTTTTTAAACTTTCGGGCGTCCGACTTAATATCGCCATGATATTAAGTCGGAGGGTGCACAGAAAACCAGTTTTTACTGCTTTTCAGTGCACTTCCCTGTCTCCGGCAGAAATTAACACCTACCTTTGGGTAGGCGCTAATTTCTTAAAGTAAAATGTGCGGCTTGGCTGCACATTTTACTTACTGTATCGCGCGGGAATACGTAATAGGGCCATCAACATGCATTTGCATGTTGTAGGTTCGGGGGAGTTGGACGCGCGTTTTGGATGCGCTATTACCCATTACTGAATAAGGGGTAAAGCTAGCGCCTCCATGCTAACATGACCCCCTAATTTGAATATTGCATGGCGCCCCCCTTGTGGGCGCCATGCGCACATTAGGAAAGCGGGCGTTGACTTCATAACTGGCACATAAGTATGCAGTCTGGCCAGACCTATCTAAAAAAGTGGCTCAGTAATATCATTCCTGTGCATCAACCAGTATGCCCAGTGAATGTGTCTTCTTAATGGCAGGGGACATTACGAGCCTTCAACACTGAAGGCTGGTTCCAGAATAGATGGGAAAACTGGTCTTTGTGAAAATCAATCTGCCTTGGCTTGGGATTCCAGAATTTCCGCGCAAGCTGCAAGATAGAAACATAACATAGAAATATAGAAACAGAGAAATTACAGCATAAAAGGACCAAAATGATCCAGCCAGTCTGCCCAGCAAGCCTTAATATCACTCTTCCTACCTGCCATGCCCCAGATGTGCCACCTTAGAGGTCTTAATGCCACCACATGCCTATTGTCCATGCCTCATATGTACCATCATAAGGATCTTACTGTTACCACTCTGCCTACCTGCCATGCCCCAGACATATCTCCTTCGATAGCTTTCTGTTACTGCACACCTACCTGCCATGCAGGGACTTTCTGGTACTATGCCTACCTGATATACCACCTTAGGAGTCTTACTGCTACTTCTCTTCCTATCTGCCATGCTCCAGACTTATCACCTTAAGAGGTCCTTTCTGTTACTTCTCTGCCTACTTGCCATGATCCAACTGTACCACCTAAGGAGTCTTGCTCCTACCGCTTTGCCTAACTGCCAGGCTCTGGATGTACCACCTTAAGGGCCGTGCTGTTCTGGCCGACCCTTCAGTCAGCCACCAAAAGGCAATATATCCCTGCCCATTAGAAATTATAGCAGCTTAGTGACACTTCCATTTCTTTCAACCCCTGCTAATCTGGATGGCTATAATTAACCAGTCTCAGGGTACTTAGTGGGGCTAAGAGAAGGATTGTTGTGGCATTTGGAGGATTTTGCTTTTAGAGTGGGCCTAACCCCTCACTGTTTTGTTTCTTTGGAGGCTGACCCTGATGTGCATTCCCTGCTAGTGGACATCTTTGCACTTCAGCTTATTTGCTGCCTTTGGCCATATTTAAGTAGAAAATATCTTGCTATAATTACCTACATTTGTGGTCAATGAATCACTAAAGCTAACAGAAGTTAACACAACATCTGCCTTGTACAAAATAAAACATGACAGGTTTCTGCAACCTTTAATGCAAAATTACTATTTGCTGATTTTAACAGATTGAAACTAATAAAAAAGTAAATATGACGTGTAAATATTTTAATCCAACTTTGCCTATGGTGATTGATTTTAATCTTACTTTCAATTCAGTTTTAAATGGTTTACAAAGACATATTAGCTTGTTTAATGTTTCCTGCATTTGTTAAACTTTAGTAGTCTCACAATTACTTAAGGATTATTTACTGTTTTAGTGTATATATTTGCTTATTTTATGTATATTTGTATTATATATCTTGGAATCTGCCTAGAACAGGGCCTGGTAATAGTTGAAATGTAAATTATTCTAAATAAATAAGTAAATAAATAAATAATTGATTCATTACTCCTTTTTTTTTTAAATAAAAGTTGTTAATAAGACCAAGAAAGTTAGTTGACTCATTAGGCCTTCTATTAGTTAGGTGACGACAATTCCATGATTACACAAAACTTCTAACCTCTCAGATTGTGATTGTTGTTCTAGACTACTTTCACCAATCATAGACTCTAGAAAGCAGCTGTCTGAGCATTTGAAAATGAAGATAATCCATTCTTGTAGATGTAGAGCATGGGAAGACTATACAAAAAATCTCTAAATGATTCCAGCTAGCAATTTCAACTGTCAGAAACCCTATTAAGAAATGAAGTTGAATTGAAATATTGAAGTCAAGGAAAGATCTTTGAAGACCAAGAAAAATCTTTAATAGACCTACATTACATCAACAGGTCCACAGTACAGCATGGCTTACACAAAAAATTTCTGCATGGGAGAGTTGACAGAAGGAAATATTTTCTATATTCTCATCACAAACGTCATCATCTAAAGTATGCCAAACAAAACCTTGATAAACCTTAAACTTTTTGGAACACATCCTAGAAGCTAATGTCCCATACACAGTGGAGAAATTGAAGTTGAAAAGAGGTTAGATATTTCAGCAAGAGAATGATCTGAAACATACCTCAAAATCAACCATGACATACACACAAGAAAGAAAGATGAGGGTTTTGGAATGGCCTTCACAGTCATGTTACTGAAAATCTGAGGGGAGTGCATGCAATGCGACCTAAGAATATGTATGAGCTTGTTCTGCAAGAAAAAGTAGGGAAAACATTACTAAAGCAAGACTACAAAGACTCTTAATTCCTACAGGAAACATTTAGAAGCTGTGATTTCTGTTGAAGGATGGGTTACAAAGTAGTGACTGTCAGGGTGCCATATTCACCCTTTTATTATTTTGAATCTATTGAAAAAAACAAACATTGTAATTTTACATTAAAAATTGCAGAAAGTGTCATGCTAAACCTTGCATCATGCAGAGGTTGTGTCAGCTTCTGTTAACTTAATTCATGAAAACATACTTTTGCATAAAACTGTATGATCTTCTTATTTACAGCTAGATTTTAAAATACTAGAGCGCATAAAAACATGGAGACATGTGCGTGGCCTGGGGATTTTTTTAAAGGCCCCGGCCACGCATGTATCTTCGTGTACGTGCCGAAGACCGGCTTGAATCAAAAGGGGCGGGCCAGGAGCAGGGTCTGGGTGGGACAGGGTCCGGCCAGGGCAGCATAATTTTGTGCTGTCCCCGTGAGGCGTCTAACCAGCAGCTGGCCGGTGCGCACAACTTATTTCTGCTCAGAGGAGCAGGTAAGTTGTGAAACAAGAAAAACAGGTTAGTTAGGGTGGGTTTAGGGGTCGGGGTGGAGAGGAGAGGAGAAAGAAAATCGGGCTCGTACGTGCGTGTGGGTATTGGATTTTATAACACGCACAAGGCGATGAGTGCGTGTTATCAAATCAGCGCGTCCTTGTGCATGTGCCAGGAACCGTGCGCACCCGGCCGCCCATGCAGCCCTATAAAAATTTTGCCCAAATTGTGCAGGTTATTGTAAATCCCTCTATTATGGATTTATGAAGAAACCTCCCAAAAAAATTGCCGCTAATTCAGAATACTGCAGCCAGGCTTCTAACTGGAAAGAATTTTAAGAGAGTTGCAATAGCTTCTTGTTGAAGTCAGAATGAGGATTAAAGTTCTTACTGTGAGATAGAAATGTCTCCTGGGTATGGGCCCTAAAAACATTGTACAACTTCCTGACCCAACAGGCGCGCTGAAGTAAGTTGCACTCGCTGGCCAACTGCCGGCTCACGATCCCAAGCACAGCAGCAAATGGCCGCTGTTCCTGGAGCCTCTGGCCCCGCCCCGCTCCCGGACCGCCCCATCCCGTCCCTTTTTGCAAGCCCCAGGATTCACACGTGTTCCAGGGCTTTACGCACGTCTCCAGGCCTTTTTAAAATAGGACCTGCGTGTGTAACCCTCTGGATTTACGCGCGTATCCCTTTTAAAATCCAGCCCAAAATGTGTTTGAAAAAGAAGACATCAATCACCTCTTCAAATGTCAGTCAATACTTTTTTTTTAACAATAAATTACTGAAAAAAATGATAACCTACAGACTGGAATGGGATTAATGAAATTTAATTCTTGGGCCACACAGTGGAAGGACAGATGAAGAGGGAAGAGGTAGTTAGTGATCTTGCAAGAACAAACTACAGGAAAATGACTGCTGTCAAAATAAAGTATTTATTAGAGTTTTTCTTCATGACATTAAACTATTTAAATGTATAAGGATGACAAGTTTGTGGAATTTGTGCTTCGGCAATCCATCTTTTAATGTCCTGAAACATGTATTGCCCAAGAGATATTTATGACATTAGTTGTACTTTTGAATGTCTCAAGGAACTTCCAAATAAAGCCTGGACATCAATCATCAGCTAGCACCACCTCTAATGAATGTTGCCATAAACAGAAGTCATTATTCCTCATTTCCTCAATTCAGGTAGTTCTCTAAGATTTTTTCAGAAGAAGGAACAATGTTTTTTTAGTGTTTTTAAACAATGTCACCTAGAGATATTATAATCACTGCTGAAAAACTTTCTGGCCAATTATATAACACCAAAGCTGGATTAAAGACTCCAGCAAGCCTTTAATCCAGATGTAATAATTTCTGCTTGTCCAACCTGAACAGTGGTGATTATAGTTAGGGGAGGAAAACAGCATGCGAAGATGCAATTTTCAAATGTTCATTTACAATTGTGTTCCCCCCTTCCCCTCAGTCATCCATACAAAGAGCAGTTACAAAACATTGTCGGCCGGACTTTAAGAATTACGCGCTGGCGTAGATTTGTGCGCGCAAGCTGGCTCGCACAAATCTATGTCCGATTTTATAACATGCATGCGCTATCCCTCGGCACGGTCGCTGTGCCGGAGGCCTCGGACCCATCCCAGCCCCGCCCCTGGACTGCCTCACCCCGCCCACTCCCCGCCCACTCCCTGCCCCTTTGTTCAAGCCCCGTGACATACGTGCATCCCAGGAGCGGGTTTTAAAGGGTTATGCGTGTATATTACGCGCATAACCCTTTTAAAATTTGCCCCTGTATGTGGTTCCTCTCTGAAAATTTCTTACAATGTATGTGAACTGTTGAAAATGTTCACACTCCCCTATCCCATAATCTTAAAAACCTTTAAGAATGCTCTTTTATTTTTTTGACAAAATTGGAATGGGAACAGAATGTGCAGTACTATCCATTGTCATGACTATGGTTACAATGAGAAAAAAAGGATAACACAAGATGCCATGAATCCATCTAGTTAATGTTTATCAGATTTTGTAGATGGACTGCATAGGAGGAAATATGCACATTCCAGCATTTTAAACTTCTCTTTTTACTTTGATTTTGTTAGTATTTGTACAATTTTACAATTACAGATCTAAGCATGTACAAAATGTTGTATCATAGAGACAAGAATCATTTAAAAAAAAAAACAAAAACACCTTCAATGTAGGGGCTTTTAAATTCATTTAAGCGAAACGGAGAAAACTGACCAGTGAACATGTCAATGCATACAAAAGAAAGAGATTATTTTATTGCTTATATAATATTAAATATCTTTAATTGGGGAATCTGTCAGCTCATGATAACACTTTGAAGTGCTTAACCTTTGTAGTTTTTCACATATTAAAGTACTGTATTTCACCAGGTGGCTCTGGAACATATGGACATTTATTTCATAGGCCTTGTCTTCTGGAACTGGAAGCAGAGAACAATCAGATGGACTACTCTATTTGCAGGCCACCTAAGATGGCAGTTTTGCTTTAATGCATGCTTAGATTTTGTGGCTATAAATTGGTTTCTCTCTTGACCTGAAGCAGGTTTTTCTTTTTTTAATTAATGTTTTACTCACATACTCACGACTCACATACTCACACTCACATACTCACATGCACATACTCACGACTCACATACGCTACCTGTAGATACACCTGCTCAATATTATATGTTAAAGTTAACACCTGATTGTTTTAGTTAAAGTTATATGTTTAAGATTTCATTCGATTGTTCTTTGTATCTTGTTCAAAATGTAAACCGGAGTGAAGGCCTCCACCAATACTTCGGTATATAAAAAACCAATAAATAAATAAAATAAAATAAATAAAATAACAAATTGCACCTTATTGAGAATGAAGTGCTTTAAACAACATTTTCCTCAGATTTTATGCACTGACGGTTAAAGAAGAAATAGTATGTTAAGAATAAAATTGCCCTGCTTTTTAAAAAATAAGTCATCAAAGCCTGCCATCCCATTCATGAATAGGTGTCAGTAATTTTTTCACATGCGTAAAGAAAAGGCTCCAAAATCCCATCAAGAACCAAATATCATATTTTGCAGTATGCAAGTTAAACATAGAAACATAGAAATGACAGCAGAAGAAGACCAAACGGCCCATCCAATCTGCCCAGCAAGCTTCACATTTTTTTTCTCATACTTATCTGATACTCTTGGCCCTTAGTAACTTTTTGGTTCTATTTCCCTTTCACCCCCACCATTGCTGTAGGGAGTAGTGCTGGAGCTACATCTTAGTGAAGTATCTAGCTTAATTGGTTAGGGGTAGTAACTGCCGCAATAAGCAAGCTACTCCCACATTTATTTGTTTATCCAGCCTGTGCAATTCAGTCCTTGTTGGTTGTTGTCTGAATATAATTCCACTTTACTTCATTCCCCCCTGCCGTTGAAGTAGTGAGCTATGCTGGATATTCAGTGAAAGTGAAGCATCTGGCATTATTTGGTTTGGGTTAGTAACCGCCGTAACAAGCAAGCTACTCCCTGCTTTTTTGTGAATGCAAATCCTATTTTCCACATTTCCTCTTGCCGTTGAAGCATAGAGCAATGTTGGAGTCACATTAACTGTGTATGTTTATTAAATAAAGGTATTATCTCCCAGTAGTAGCCGTCATTCCCGCAAGCCACGCCCCATGCCTCTTCTCTTCATTCACATCCTCTAGACTTTGTGGATCCACAGTGTTTATGCCATACCCCTTTAAAATCCTTCACAGTTTTAGTCTTCACCACTTCCTCCGGAAGGGCGTTCCAGGCATCCACCACTCTCTCCATGAAGAAATACTTCCTGACATTGGTTCAGAGTCTTTCTCCCTGGAGTTTTAAATCGTGACCCCTGGTTCTGCTGATGTTTTTGCAACGGAAAAGGTTTGTCGTTGACTTAGGATCATTAAAATCTTTCAAGTATCTGAAGGTCTGTATCATATCCCCCCTGCTCCACCTTTCCTCCAGGGTATACATATTTAGATTCTTCAATCTCTCCTCATAAGGCATTCGATGAAGACCATACACCTTTTTGGTCGCCCTTCTCTGGACCGCCTCCATCCTGTCTCTGTCCCTTCAGAGATACGGTCTCCAGAACTGAGCATAGTATGCCAGGTGAGGCCTCACCAAGGACATGTACAAGTGGATAATCACTTCCCTTTTCTTACTCTATATTCCTCTCTCTATGCAGCCCAGCATTCTTCAGGCTTTAGCTATCGCCTTGTCGCATTGTTTCGCCGACTTCAGATCATTAGACACTATCAACCCAAGGTCTCTCTCCTGCTCTGTGCACATCAGCCCTTCACCACCCATCGAATACATTTCCTTTGGATTTCCATACCCCATATGCATGACTCTGCACTTCTTGGCATTGAATCTCAGCTGCCATATATTCGACCAGTCTTCCAGCTTCCTTAAATCCCATCTCATTCTCTCCACTCCTTCCGACGTGTCCACTCTGTTGCAGATCTTAGTATCATCTGCAAATAGACAAACCTTACCTTCTATCCCATCCGCTAGGTCCCTCACGAAGATATTGAACAGGACCGGTCCCAACACCGACCCTTACAGCACTCCGCTCATCACTGCTCTCTCTTCCGAGTAAGTTCCATTTACCATCACACATTGTCTTCTGTCATTCAACCAGTTTGCTATCCAGGTCACCACTTTGGCACTCACTCCCAAGCCTCTCATTTTATTCACTAGCCTCCTGTGTAGAACCGTATCAAAAGCTTTGCTAAAATCCAAGTAGATGACATCTAGCGCTCTTCCATGATCCAATTCCTTAGTCACCCAATCAAAAAAGTCTATCAGATTCGTCTGACAGGACCTTCCCTTGGTGAAACCATGTTGCCTTTGGTCTAGCAATTCTGCTGTTTGTAGATAGTTCACTATTCTTTCCTTCAGCAGTGACATGTTCACTTACATAGCAAATATTGGGACTCAAAAACCTTTGATTATTCAGTTTAATGAGAGTTTCTCAGTCAAAAGCAGCTGAATCTGTGAGCATGTGAAATGTTATCTTTGAAATAACAAACTGATTGGAAAGACCATCATGTTATGTGGAGAAATAACATGATAAGGGTCAGTGACATGAGTATATTGTGAGTTCCTGTTCAAGGCAGAAGGAGGTCCTATATTTGACAGATTTGTATAGTTGAACAGTTGTGAAAGCAAAAAGAGAAACATAAATACATTATATAGGAGAGAAAGCAGAGTAATAGACTAAAAATATGAAAAACTTCAATAAAAATAGCTTGCATGTGTATGAGATACTGCCCATCGTGAAAGATGTTCAAAGCCAGCAGTTGCTTGGTAATGTGAGTTTTAAGGATTATCTGCCCCATCTGCTTTTCAGGAATATGGATAAGATATATTTGTGTGCCCTATCTTCATTGTATGCAACTATATATCATCCATATTCACTATATCCTGAAAAGCAGACTGGCCCAGGGGGTGAGGGGTATTGATGACTGGATTGAGAACCATTCTTTTAGTATATAATATTAGTGTGAATGGTGTTTAACAAAACACACAGGATGTATAGACATTACATAAGTTGGAGATTGTGGAATACATTTTATTTCAATAATTGTCTTGTAATATAAAAATAAATTTTAGTGCCTTCCTTTCGGTCATCCATATCTTTCATTCTGTAACGTAATTATAAATTAATCTTCATAATGTTAAAAAGGAAACTAAATATTTGGGTTTGGTTGGAATTTTTTGTTTTGTTTTTAAAATCAATAATAATTCCAAATAAGATTTCCAAGTATATTTATTAATCTTTCAATGCTAAAAGAACAAAATTAGTCATTGTAAAATAATCAGCTCTATAACTTTGTGGCTTCAGGTGCACTCACAATGATTAAGTGCATTAAAGAAAGAGTGGACATCTGCCTCCATTCAGCTTTCATGGTATTAATGTAGAGGGAGTCATTAAAGAGCATTGTAGAAGTTAATTACTAGAAAAAGAATCAGTCTCAGAGCACATTCTCAGGTTATCTAAGGTAAATAAATTTAAAAAAAAATGCAGCAGTGAACTTTAGATGCTTCGGATAAAAGTAGGGCTATAGAATTGAGTAGAACATTTTCAGTTCTTTGATAACCTTAAACATATGCATAAACATTTTGCAATGTTTGTTCCTTTTCCACTTGCATCCATTTTCATGCTTGTATCCTTTTTGATGTTCCAAAAATTATTCTGAATTTACCTTATCTTAACCTACCATAAACTAACTTTATAGCCTATCGAATAGATATTGAAGTGCTCTACAGTCTGCATATAGCATATTATTCAACATTATATATTTTTGCAAATAATAGTAATAAAAATCTTGTTATTTTTCTTCTTGTATCCTGCCTGATCTATGACTTTTCTCTTGGCCTCAGGAAAAATTTCTGATTTGGTCCAGAAGAGGGGAAAGCAGCAAAGGGAGTGGTAATTGGTCATGGTATTTAAAAATATTTTTATTTTGAATGTGTAGTGCAGAAAAGCATATAAGCCACAACCTGAGCAAAACCCTGCTTTCCCCTGTCCAGAAAGCAGCTGTAAATGCGTTTATAATTCATTAGGAAATTGATTACTTGCTGGCAGCTTTTTTTTTTTTTTTTTTAACTGCTTTATAAGGGTAAGAAGGGGAGGAAGAGCTCTCAGGAAAGTAGAAATTCAAGGTGTGCTCTTGTCATTGTAGATTCTGTTGTTCTGGTGTAAAGGACTGTACTAAATTTAAAGCGATTGGAGTAGATTTCACCAATTAGGTCTGCTTTGAGAGGAAGAAAAAGAAGACCTGAAATTATTACTGCTAAGATGTTTAGGCCTGGATTTATCAAAATGCACTAAATATCACATGCAATAGGAAAAGGGGTGTGTTTTATGGTACTAGGCAGTTTATCGTAATTTGCACGAATACCTATGCAAAGTGCTATCAGCGCAAATTGCGATAACTTTTTCACACTTTGTGATAAGTGCCAGAATTGATGTATTGCCGACATACAACCACTGGGGGGGACCACGTTTAGTAGGTTTAAGCTCCTGAAGAGGGGGGAGAGGGAGAGAGAGAGAGAGAGAAATGTTACCCAGGTAGAGAGTCCATCAAGCTAGGTTCAGAGAACATTGCACAAATTTTATCTTTGGGTGAGTTTCCTCACTCCGAAGGTCATCAAATCTTCACATGAGAGCACTGTTCTGTTTGTCCGTCTCACTTTGAATGTCAAAGTGGCCCCTAACCCCTACACTAATACCTAAACCTCACCTCGAGTGACTAGGTGGGCCTCCCACAGAGATATAAACACCAATCTAGTGTGAGGGCATTATGGCCAGTCTCTCTCTCCCCCTCCCCCCCCAACAGGAGAGCCCTGATAGCTTGGCTGGCAAAGGTGTAGTTAAAGCCATGCAAAACCGTGAGCTTGGCCCAAATATCCTCTCATTTGCATAGCACCAAATGTTAAGGCATTTTTTGCATGTGAAAACGCCATATAGCACTTTGATAAATGACCCCCTTAGATGCTACTGTTGCCAAAGAGGCAAGTTTTTTCATTTGTTTCGTCAGGTGCTCAGTTTGCCCAACACGTTCTCTCTATCCTCTTAGATCAGTCACTAACTGATAGGCCGATGCAATATGGACACACTACAAATGGGAATCAAAACTAGGTGCCTGTTGTCTTAATGCACGCCCATCCACTTCTCCTGGATGCATGATGTAATATGCAAATGAATGGCCGCATTAAAAAGGACACTCTAGGGTAAATTTTGAGTCCCTAGTGTGTTCTTGGTATCCAGTAGGGATGTGAATCATATTTCTGACGATTGAAAATATTGTACGATATTTTCAAAGTCGTCAGAAATCGGGGACTCCCTGAAACCGATAGGAAAACCCCACGAATTGTTCGTGGGGTTCTCATCATTTTGGGGGAGGGCAGGAAAAACGGCACACATAAACAAGCCCTAAACCCACCCCAACCCTTTAAAACTGCTCCCTTAGCTTCCCTAACCCTCCTGACCCCCCCAAAACATTTTTAAATTACCTGGTGGTCCAGTGGGGGTCCCGGGAGCGATCTCCCGCTCTCGGACCGTCGGCTGCCACTAATAAAAATGGCGCCGATGGCCCTTTGCCCTTACATTGTGACAGGGTATCCGTGCCATTGGCCGGCCCCTGTCACTTGGTAGGAGTAATGGATGGCCCACGCCATTTTTAAACATGGCGCCGGCCATCCATTACTCCTACCATGTGACAGGGGCCGGCCAATGGCATGGATACCCTGTCACATGGTAAGGGCAAAGGGCCGTCGGCGCCATTTTTATTAGTGGCAGCCGACGGCCCGAGAGCGGGAGATTGCTCCCGGGACCCCCATTGGACCACCAGGTAATTTTAAAACTTTTTTTTTTGGGGGGGGGGGGGGGGTCGGGAGGGTGGGGGAAGCTAAGGGAGCAGTTTTAAAGGGTCGGGGTGGTATTTTTTTTATCGGCTCGGGCGCAGCTGATAAAAAAAAAACCCGATCGGACCGCATGAAGGAAAATTCACGATGTGAATCGGAACGGGAATCGGAACCGATTCCGGTTCCAATTCACATCCCTACTATCGAGCCCCAAGAGATGTGGTTGTGTGCTCAGCTACAATTTAGGAAAACAGATGCTGGTAAACTGAGTATCAGTTTTCCTCACCTGACCGCCATCAAGACTTTTTCTTTTTCATGTTGCTGCTTTCTGAGGTTCCTCCTATTAATATCACAGTGATATTGTTGGCTAAACCACAGAAAAGCAGTATTTTCTAGAGATGTGCATTCGTTTTTGCCGAACTGGAAAATTTCAACGAAATTGTCCATTTTGCCATTTTCGGGGAGCCCGAAAAACGATCACGATTTTCCTCTTTTTTCACGAAAAATCATTTTTCGGGTTACTGTGCACTAATGGGAGTTAGTGCGCTCTAACCACCATTAGTGCGCGCTAACTCCCATTAACAAAAACTAACAAAAAGTAACAAAATCTAACAGTTTTTGTTAGCGCACACTAATGGGAGTTAGAGCGCGCTAACTCCCGTTAGCGCTCGCTAACAAAAACTAACAAAAAGTAAAAAAATCGAATGTTTTTTGTTAGCGTTTGCTAACGGGAGTTAGCACGCACTAACTCCCGTTAGTGCACACTAACCCAAAAAACAATTTTTCGCGAAAAAAAAAACCCGAACGGCAAAAAAATCGACATTTCCTGCAGCGGCCGAAAAACAAAGAACGACACCAACACAAAAAATGATTCACATCTCTAGTATTTTCAGCTTTTCTGTTGATGTCCTCAGATTTAATGCCAGATACAGGGATGGCATTAATTTTTTAGGGTTAAAACGTGTGCATTGCGCACACAGTGACTTTCTACATCACGGATACCAGCTAATAGCCTCATTAGCATGGCATTTACATGTGATGAATGCTATTTGTTACGCGCAGGTTTGGATGCAATAGTGCCATTATTGCATCAGGAGTTATTCTAATAAGTCCAAAATGCATGTCCAGCCGCAAATCAAGCTGTGCACTAGGCTGACCAGACTGTATGGCATTGGTCCCATAATGTGAAATCTCACCTCATTACATACTATTTGTTTCATAGCCTTTTTCATAATTGACAAGCAAAATAGCATTTAAAAAATGAATTAGGTGTTAAATCTGAGTCAGATTTCGTGTTTATTGCTCTTATACAAGAGAAAATAGCTGAAGCTGTGTTTTTATTTCAGTTGCTGTAGAGATAGTATAAACATGACAAGACGAACAATGTATAATTTAACAGTGATAGCACAAACAAAACTGTTCATGATTTGTGATAACATGATACTTTTTACACTTTCCATTATATAGATTACACAGATTAATATGATTTGCAACAAAACTGACTTCTGAGCAAAACAAATCTTGCACTCCTCTCTATATTAGAATAGCTGCATGTGTTATCAGCCAAGGCAGCTCATTATCACAGCAATATGACATGTTTTAGAGCTTTTCATAGCAGCTCATGGGGATAGCGCATGTTTGGAAACAATAAATCTCATTGCTATAGCTAACTAATAAACCTGCTATTGCTATTAGCAGAATAGTTGTAGATTGATTTTAAGAAAATAAAAACAGTACTCTGAGTTTTATTTTTAAAAGAGGAACAGAAGTGAAAATTATCTTCTAAAAAAAACCCTCTTCTAATTCTATGGTTATTAAGAATGCAAGAAGATAAGATATGCCATACTGGGTGAGATCAGGGGTCCATCAAACCCAGTATCCTGTTGCCAACAGTGGCCAATCCAGGCTACAAGTATCTGGAAAGTACCCAAACATTAGACAGCAGTTTATGGATTTTTCCTTTAGGAACTGGTCCAAACCTTTTTTAAACCCAGTTACACTAACTGCTGTAACCACATCCTCTTGTAATAAATTCCATAGCTTAACTATGCACGACTGAAAAATAATTTTCTTTGATTTGTTTTAAATGATCTACTTGCTAACTTCTTGGAATGCCTCCTACTAGTCCTTCAGTTATCTAAGAGAGTAAATAACTGATTTACATTAACTTGTTCATGTCCTTTCATGATTTGGTAGACCTCTATCATATCCCCCCTCAATCATCTCTTCTCCAAACTAAACAGCCTTTCCTCATAAGGCAGCTGTTCGATGCCACTTATCAATTTGGTTGCCCTTTTCTGCACTTTCTGCAGAGCAACTATATCTTTTTTGAGATGTGGGGACCAGAATTGCACACAGTATTCAAGGTGCGATCTCACCATGGAGCGATACAGAGGTATTATGACATCCTCTGTTTTGTCATTCCCTTCTTATTAATTCCTAACATTCTGTTTGCTTTTTTGATTGCCACAACACACTGGGCTGACTATTTCAATGCATTATCCACTATGATGCCTAGATATCTTTCCTGGGTGGTAACTCCTAAGATAGAACCTATAACATTGTGTAACTACAGCAAGGGTTATTTTTCCCTACATGCATCAATTTGCACTTGTCCACGTTAAATTTCATCTGTCATTTTGAAGCCCAGTCTTCCAGTATCGCATGATCCTCTTGCAATTTATCACAATCCACTTGAGATTTAAAAACTCTGCATAATTTTGTGTCATCTGCAAATTTGATTACCTCACTGGTTGTACCCCTTTGCAGATTATTTATCAATATATTAAAAAGCACCGGTCCAAGTACATATCCCTAGGGCACTCCACTGTTTACCTTTTTCCACTGTAAAAATCTATTACCTTTTTCCTATCTTTTAACCAACATGCAATCCACAAAAGGACATCGCCTCTTATCCTATGACTTTTTAGTTTTCTTAGAAGCTTTTCATGTGGGACTTTGTCGAACTCCTTCTGAAAATCCAAATACACCACAACTACTGATTCACCTTTGTTCACATGTTTATTTACCCCTTCAAAAAAAATAAGGCAAGACTTCCCTTGGGTAAATCCATACTGGCTGTGTCCCAAAACATGTCTATCTAAATGTTTTCTGATTGTATTCTTTATAACAGTTTCAATTATTTTTCCCGGCACTGAAGTCAGGCTCACTGGTCTATAGTTTCCCGGATCACACATGGAGCCCTTTTTAAGTACTGGGGTTACTTGGCCATCTTCGAATCTCGCCCCCTTCGCTCAGCACTCGGTGGGGCCTCGTCAGGGTTCAGGACTCCCTCACCGCTCCTATACCCCTTCCTGTCCACCCGTACGGCTCCTGCACACCGCCACTATGGACTCCTCCACACCTCCTTTCAGAGTGCCCGGCCTAACCCCGGCACTCCCAAACAGTACACAGAAAAAGTCTTTGTCAATAAAGAGTTTAATGTGGTTCTGTAGCCTCACTGGCTGCAGCCCATGTAGTAAGGCCTGGTTGTGTTTGCAAGCCCAAGCAACAAATGCTTCAGTTCTCCTTAACCAGCCAAGAATTAAACTGCATTTAAAACAACATTTCCCTTCCAACATTTCTCACACATCCCTTTTACAAACACAGTATTGGACCATCCCCCAACCTCCTGGTTATTCCATCTCCATAGAGGAACAGCTGGACCTTTCCTCTCCTGAGCTTACCTCCATCTCCCCCTCTGTCTCTGAGTAGCTGGGCTTTTGTGGCCAACGCCACCACGCTGGCACGCCCTCTTCCTCTAGTTCCATGGACTCTGCTGAGTCATAGTCATCAGCCCTTGTTTACCCCACCTGTTCCTGCTCACTCTCTGGCCAGGGGTCAGGTGCCGGTTCAGGGAACCTGGGAACTGTAGTTCCTGCTGCGCTCCTGTTCGCCCTCTGGTGTCTGGGGTTGGTACTACCTGCGGCTGTTTTCCTATATCCAAGCTGTTTCTGCCCCGGGTCAAGTTGTACTGCATCACAGATAGATTACAAATTAATTGAAATAGGATTGAAATTTCATTTTTTAGTACTTTCAGAACTCTGGGGTGTATACCATTCAGTCCAGGTGATTTCAGTTGGTCAATCATGCCTACCACATCTTCTAGGTTCACAGTGATTTGGTTCAGTTCATCTGAATCAACATCCTTGAAAACCATCTCCGGAATGGGTATCTCCCCAACATTCTCTTCAGTAAACACAGAAGCAAAGAAATCATTTAATCTTTCCGTGATGGCCTTATGTTCCATAAGTGCCCCTTTAACCCCTCAATCATCTAACAGTCCAATTGACTCCACTGCAGGCTTTCTGCTTCGGGTATATTTTAAAAAGTTTTTATTGTGAGTTTTTGCCACCATGGCCAATTTCTTTTCAAATTCTCCCTTAGCCTGTCTTATCAATTCTTACATTTAGCTTTCCATTACTTATGCTTATTTTTTTTCATTGCTAAAGAAAAGGCTACTAAATGCTTACATATCAGTAGTGTAATACAGAAGTCAAACAAAAAGTTATAATAAAATGATCCTTAAGAAAATACACGCATATGGTGTTGACGAATTATCAAGCAGAAGGGCATAATTTCAAATAAACAAGGTTAAGAGTGCATAAGCAGGTCAGAGGTAAAAGAGCCTTGGTAGAAGACCTAGTCGTGTACTCAGAGGTTCTGATTGCAAGTTAGCTAATGTATTACTGGAAAGAATGATGAAGAGAAAGAGGCAAAGAATTAACAATCTGGAAAAATAAACATTACAAAGTAGGGAAGATCTGGGAACATGGGTGAAAGAGCGAAGCTGAGTGAGGAAAGAACTGGTGGACCATAACTGCCAGCTGCCATATTGAAAATGACATTTAATGATGATGAAGGGAAGGAGGAGGATGTTTTTTCATCTCAGTTATTTCTGTTCATGGGGATGGCAATTTTCAAAGTGAATTATATGAATAAAAAATATTTACTTGCATAAATCAATTGTCTGAAAAATGCCCTCCTTCTGTGTTGCGAACAGAATCGTGGACCCTTGGGCCCGCCTGGCGGAGGGTGACAGATGGATGAGAGTCCTCCGCAGAGATGTAACAGGCTGGGAAGTGGCACCAAGACAGAAGAGAAGATGGAGTCTTCACCCTGGAAGCCCAAGATCCCCCCGGAAGGAGCCCGTGAGGACCAGACTGCTGGGACTTGGGTGACGTCAGTGAAGCGGGAAGCAGAGACTGGCCAGAAGTTGAGGCAGGCGGCAGACACGGAGAATCAGGAGCAGAGCCGAAGTCAGGAACCAAGTAAGCAGGCTGAGAAGAATCCGGAACTGGAGCGGAATCAAGTACAGCAGAATCAGGAACAGGATCAGCAGGACCATGATCAGGATCAGGAACAGCAGGAACAGGATCGCAGCAACTAGTGACTCCTGGGAGTTAACCTCGTTGCAAGGCAAGGAAGCTAATCAGACGCCGGGTTTAAATCCCTGCTGGCATCTGGCATCACTCCTGAGGGCGGGCCATGGTTTCTCGCCACTGGCCCTTTAAAACCTCCCCCACCGCGCGCTTGCGCCTAGGAGGGGAGGAGTCAGGAGACGGAGCTCGGCGGCATCTCCCTCACGGGGACACCACCACGGAGCGGCCTGTCTAGGCCTATGAAACGCCATCAATTGCCAGAGGACGCCCCCTGCCCCGGAATCGATGAAGGCAAGAGTATTAAAAGACCCTTCAGGGTATTCTAGAGCCACTGGAACAGTACATTGAGGAGCAGAATTGGCACAGTCCAGGAGTAGCTCCCCACAACTGCCTAGGTTTTGGTGTTTATCGGACACTCCTTGCACTGGGTTAAAAAGTGGCCCTTGCCGCCACAGTATAGACACAAGCCCAATGCCCAGAGTCTTCGCCTCTCTTCTGCTGACAAAGTCGTCCGACCCAACTGCATTGGCTCCCCAGTTGACAGTTCAGGATGCGATGTTCCTCGACCCGGGGATGTCGTAATTGGTCTAGAAAAGACAGGCGCCAGAGGTATGGAATGGCATGGCAGTCGTCCCTCCTTTGCCCTTTGCTGGAGGCGATGGTCAATCGGACCAGCTAAATCAATCACCTCATTGAGATTGTCAGGAATGTCTCTGGCAGCCAATTCGTCCTTAATGCAGGCTGATAAGCCTTCCAGAAAAACTCTCCACCGTGGTGGTGTCCCCATGAGGGAGATGCTGCCAGCCTACCTCCAGAGCGAGAGTGCGAAACTCGATAGCATAGTCTGCCAGGGACCGAGATCCCTGTCTTAGCTGTAATAGCTCTGATGTAGCTGTAGGCAGGCGTGAGAGTTCGTCGAAGGCTTGCTTGAAATTGAAAACAAACTGCTGCAGGTTATTCAACAGTGGATCCTGATGCTCCCACATCGGTGAAGTCCAACTCAAAGCTTTCCCCTCCAGCAATGACAGAATATAGGCTACCTTCACGGAATCCGAAGGAAATTGACCAGGAAATAGTGATAACCTTATGTAGCACTAGTTCAAGAATCCCCGGCAGCCCTTGGCATCGCCAGAGTAGCGAGAGGGAGCAGGAAGCTGAGTGGGAGTCTTCACCCTGGAAGTCTGAGATCCCCCCGGGAGGAGCCCGTGAGGACCCAGACCGCTGGGTCTAAAGTGACGTCAGTGAAGTGAGAAGCGGAGACTGACCAGAAGTTGAGGCAGGCGGCAGACACGGAGAATCAGGAGCAGAGCCGAAGTCAGGAACCAAGTAAGCAGGCTGAGAAGAATCCGGAACTGGAGCAGAATCAAGTACAGCAGAATCAGGTACAGGATCAGCAGGACCAGGATCAGGAACCGCAGGATCAGGAACAGCAAGAACAAGATCGCAGCAACTAGTGACTCCTGGGAGTTATCCTCGTTACAAGGCAAGGAAGCTAGTCAGACGCTGGGTTTAAATCCCCGCCGGTGTCTGACGTCACTCCTGGGGGCGGGCCATGGTTTCCCGCCACTGGCCCTTTAAAACCTCCCCATCGTGCTCATGTGCGCCTAGGAGGGGAGGAGTCAGGAGACGGAGCTCGGCGGCGTCTCCCTCGTGGGGACGCCGCCACGGAGCGGCCTGTCTAGGCCTACGAAACGCCATCATTTGCCGGAGGACGTCCGCGGGGGAGAGAGGTAGGGACCCGGTTGCAAATCTCATGACCGGGGCTGCAATATTCTGTCCAGCTAAATGTTATGCACATCATTCCACAATATGCGGACTTACTGGGGCATATTTGGGAGGATAAGTACCTGAGTAGATTGCACTTAAAAATCTCGACTTGTGCTTTTCCAGGAAAAATATGTCTGCAAAAAAAGCAGCTGCAAGTGATCATGAATAGTTTGTATCTATGGCAAGTTTCAAAGCAAACTTACTTCTCATACTTTCACTTTGAAAATTATTGCAAATCTTGCAGGCAAAAAGTAGGTGTGGTTTTTATCTCTATGCAGATAGTATGAAAATTGCCCCCCTCTGTCTCCAGAATTTACAGAAGTTCACAGATTTTATTTTCAGTAGAGGAAAGTAGACAGGAAGCAAACTTTCCAAAAAAAAAAAAAAATTCAGACATAGTATCTTGTACTTCAAAAATAATAGGTATTGCTTAGTATTATATTCTCAAAAAGCATTTTCCCATAGGCAATCAGAACTGTGTAATTCCTACTGAGCTGCTATAATGCAATACCTAAATTTTGTACAGGGAAGAAGTGATAGAAATGAACACTTCTCAGCTGCACTGATGGCTCTAAAATGGAACCTAGAAAGCACAAAAGAGATTTGACAGGTCAGTTTATTGCGGTTGGAGGAACCCAGTGTACACTGACCCTGATATTTGCCTGCTGTCAAGAAGAGAAATGCTCAGAGTTCACTATTTTAGGTTTGCTATTTTATTTTATTTTTTTCAACTTTTTTTTTCTTAAATTGTAATTTAGCGACAAGTACACTTCCTTATCCAGTGAATGTATACAGCAAAAATGAAAAATCAGAAAATGGTAGATTTTTTTGTTTCCTAGAAATAGTTTAAAATCTTCCATGGAGTCAAAGTTGTGAGTGACATCTTTCACTGTTCAGTTTTGTGAAGTAAAGCTCTCCCTTCTTTACAGAGATAAATGCAAGTCAGGGAAGGATTTGGGGGGCAGTCCGGCAACAGGACTGGGGAGTAGTAGAAAAGTAATTACTTATGTCAGGAAATGTTGAAGACCTATTGAAAAAAATGATAAAACCTATAGCTGCATGAAATTGGAATTGTTAACTCCAAAACTGGCTGCAACTCTAGAATTTTGAAATTATTTGTAAAGTTTCTATCATGCTGTTCTGAACAGTAGTCATATAATATTTTAGATTCAGAATGCTGTTAAACTAAACACTGAAATTTTAAAGTGGCAGGATCCTTTATGGTTCCCTGTAGTCCCCATGCCAGATACTGAGAGGAACGGTATTTTCCAATGTAGGGCTTCTTTGTCACCCCCACATCTGTGAAGTGATTGATTCTCCCCCCCTCTCCCCCCCTCTCCCCCCATGTACCCACACCTCTACCCTCCTAATCATAGAAGCAACAGAAGACATGGCCTTTCATGCTTCTTCAGTTCTCAGCTGAATGATAGCTTTCTTGCTTTGCATTTTGAACTACTCATCCAACCAGCCAAAGATGTGCTATGTCAAAATTTCAAGCTATTTCTCTTTTTGTTGTCCTAATTTTGATGTCCTTAAATCTGACCCTGAACATTTCCACCAACTCCAATTGATCATCTAAGACAGGGGTAGCCAATACCAGTCCTTAAGAGCCACACTCAGGCCAGATGTTCTGGATATCTACAATGAATATGCATGGGATAGATTTGTATACAGTGGAGTCAGTGCATACATATCTATCATCCATATTCATTGTGGTTATCATAAAAACCTAGTCTGTTTGGGGCTCTTGAGGACTGGAGTTGGCAGCTCTTGATCTAAGATGAAGCTAAGTTGAAGGCATGACATTGAAACATTCATTATAGTTTGTTTTTTTAGTTTTGAGTTATTGATCTCCTTGGGAGGTCAATTTATCAAAGCAATTTCCAGAGGTAAAAATCATTCTACCTGCTTAAATCAGTTGTCTAAAAACTGCCTAGCCCCAATGCCGCTAAAAGTCTGCATACCATGCCACAACATGCAGGCTTTTAGCTGTATTGAGAGCAGGTGTGTTTAGTTTGAGGGAAAAACATATGCACATATAAGTAGATTTTAAAAGCCCCACATGTGCCAAAGCTGGGAGATATGCGCAGAAGTTGCGCCCATGGGCACTGCACAGATTTTAAAAGGCGCACGAGTACGCATGTATCTCCCAGTACATGCACAAATTGGGAAGTCAAAAAAAGGGACGGGGGTAGATGACGTCTGGGTGAAGCGTGGGCAGGACTTTGACATTCTGGGTCTGTAACCTGAAGCATTCATATTAGTATTTATTCACAGAAGCGCGCACCGGGATCCCCTACTGCATAACTTTACTTCTGCTATGGATGGTGTGTAAGTTTTAAAATAAAAAAATCTGGACTAGTCTGTGGAGCTTGAAGGGTTGAAGCTAATGGGGCAAAAGGTAGGCTATCTAGTTAGGTGGGGTTAGGATTAGTGGATGTGTGGGCCCTGGGCCGAGGTGAGAGATGGTACCGCCCACGGGGAGATGCCCCGTGAGCCTCACCGTCGGGAGGTGAGGTCTCAGCTGACGTCAGACACAGTTCATGTCTAGTCTTTATTAAAGAGAAAGATCAGCACTACCCATGGAGCGGGGAGTGCCAGAGAAACGCTCTCAGACACTGAGGTAACACCGGTCAGTGGAATGGGGTTGCTGATGGAGGGTACCTCAGAACAGATGGTAATGGTCCGCAGAGCAGGGTACACCGATGAAGTCCTCTGTAGAGATGGTAATGGTCCACAAAGCGGAAAACACCGATGAAGTCCTCTGTAGAGAAACTGGAGATGGTAATGGTCCATCAAGCGGAGTACACCGATGAAGTCCTCTGTAGAGATGGTAACAGCCCACAGAGTGGGGTACACCGGAGAGGTCCTCAATAGGTATGCTAATGGTTCGCATAGCGGGGTCCACCAGAGAAGATCCTCGGTAGAGACGGTAATGATCCGCAGAGCAGGGTACTTTGGAGAGGTCTTCAGTAGATATGGTAATGGTCCGCAGAGCGGAGTACTCATGGCTGGAGTAGCGATGGTTCCAGGGAACCCCCGGGGAACGGGGCAGGCAATAGTCCAAGGCGTTAGGCCCTCCGAGGAGCAGATAGCCAGAGATGAAGGAGAGGCCCCCAAGGAGTGGGTACCTTGGATGTCTCACGCCACTGAAGTAGAAGCTGGAACGAAGGGTCCTTCGGTGAGCGAAGTGGAATTAGCAAGAGGGAACTCGTAGCCAAGTTGTAGGTAGGCAGGGCCAGCCGGCTTAAATGGAGGCAGGCGTAACTTCTTCAATAAAGGTCGGGGGGGGTTAGTTAGGGTTGGGGGGCAGTTTAGATAGGGGAAAGGAGAGGCAGGCTGCTTGGCTCGGTGCACACAGGTTGCACAATTGTGCACCCCCCTGCGTGCGCTGACCCTGGATTTTATTTTTTTTATTTTATTTTTTTTATTTTTGTTTATTCGTTTTACAATTCAATTCAAGCATGATTATCTTAAATTATCACAAGTACACATTTCGAAACCCAATCCCAATTTAAAACAGAATATATCTTCCCCTTTTTATACAAATTCATTCAACCGATAACTTATTGCATTTATTCTTACATTCAAATGCATTAGGTTTCAATTGTCCCACAAATGAATCCAAGGTACACTTTACCCAACAGTTATCACCTTTCAGAAACTTGATTTACACTATCTGGGATTACACCTAATTTATCTAAGAGAGATCACTTCATATCTCATAGGACTGTGTTATATGGGTTTTGGGGTAGAGCTTGTGGTTAACTTCATTCTATTTTGAATAAATTGCATTAACTGTTCAGGTTGTAAAAATACATAGGTGTTACCTTCACATTTTATTAAACATTTGCAGGGATATTTCAAGATGAACAACATTCCCAGTTGTAATATTTGAGATTTTAATGCAAGAAAATGTTTTCTGCGCTTCTGTGTTATTGGTGCCAAGTCTGGAAATAATTGCACCTTACACCCCATGAACTCTTTAGTTCTATTTAAAAAGAATTTCTTAAAAATCCAATCTTTATCAGATTCTAGCATGAAAGTAGTTATCAATGTTGCCGGTTCTACAGTTTCTATATCTGTTTGTTCCAATAAATTTGAAACATCTAATTCTTTATTTTGAGAAGGCAAATTTTGTACTAATTCTTCTATTTTTAAATTACCAATATCTCTGATAATAGTTGATTTTTTCATTGGGGGTAAATAAAACAACTTAGACATTATAGGTAAAGCTGCTTCTGGAATACCCACATTTTCCATCAAATATTTTCTCCATAAAAACAAAGGAGTCAAATTAGGAAATTTGGGAAAATTTATACATCGTATATTCTTCAACCTAGCTGCATTCTCTAATTTTTCTATTTTAAGCTGTAATATCTTTAATCATCATGGTTTGTAATTCCCTTGATTTCCCCATTTCTTCTTGAACTTTTTTCAATTCATTCTTTACTATTTTGTTTTCACTTTCAATAGCCTTGACATTTTTCTTTGTTGTTAATACAATATTTAAAATTGTCACCATTTGATCACCTATGTTCTTATTAACTTCATTAATAGCCTCCCAAATATTCTCTAAAGAGAAATCCGGG
Organism: Rhinatrema bivittatum; assembly: GCF_901001135.1. Taxonomy (NCBI): domain Eukaryota; kingdom Metazoa; phylum Chordata; class Amphibia; order Gymnophiona; family Rhinatrematidae; genus Rhinatrema; species Rhinatrema bivittatum. The sequence continues at coordinate 338,457,768 of NC_042620.1, read as the reverse complement.
GGTTTAACTAAGGGTTTGATCTGAATAGACTGAGGCCCACTATCTCCAACCCCATTTCCCCCATCCACAGTCTCGATTGAAGTTTGTCCGGGTCCCGTGATGTTACTTATAGCTGAGATATTTTCTAGTTGACCACCTTGCCCCAAGGGTGAGCTTCCCCTTGCTCCTTCAGCAGGGTATAGCTCTCCTGGGGTCAACTGTACTCTCTCAGCTGGGTTAACCGGCGGGGATCTCTCACTAGGGGAGAGAGATGTTAAGAGATCTAAGGATGCGGAGGGCTCCTCTTCTCCCCTCTTCACATCCAGCGATCTTTCATCCCCTTTCTGTAATCCACGTTGTACATGTATATCCATTGGTCCCACTTTAGAGATGGGCTCCGTTACGTCTGAGGCCTGACATTCCCTTGCCCTTCTCTTACGTGCAGAATGCGGCATTTAGAAATTAAATATTAGCAGGATAAAGTACGATCTAGATAGTTAATTTTACCTTGGGTCCAACACAATTGGAAGTGCCAGTTTCACTAGAGAGAATCCAATTACCAGTCGTACTGGACGTTGTCCAAAGAATCCAAAGAAGCTAAAGAAGCTGAAAAAGCTGCGCGCGCGCGTCTTTGGCAGCACGCCGGCGTCGACTGCGCGCTGCCAAGGAGCCGGTTTTAAGCCCCTTCGTCCCGCAGTAGTGACGTCACTATTAACATCAGCTGTGCTCCATCGAGGCCGTCTAACGCCGCACCTCCGGTACACTCCACAAAGTCTCTCTCTGTTAGCTGGCGCTCCAAACACCAGGTCCAAGGAGCCGGTTTTAAGCCCCTTCGTCCCGCAGTAGTGACGTCACTATTAACATCAGCTGTGCTCCATCGAGGCCGTCTAACGCCGCACCTCCGGTACACTCCACAAAGTCTCTCTCTGTTACCTGGCGCTCCCGACCCTGGATTTTATAACATGCGCTTGGCAGCACACGCATGTTATAAAATCGGGCATAGATTTGTTCACGCTGGGTTGCACGAACAAATCTACTCCCGCGCGCATGTTTTAAAATCTGGCCCTAAGTCAACTTGATTTATACAGGTAATGGACATCTCCTCCAGGATCTTATCCAAACCTTTTTTGAACACAGCTACACTAACCACTAACCACATCCTCTGGCAACAAATTCCAGAGCTTAATTGTGCGTTGAGTAAAAAATATTTTTTTCCGATTAGTCTTAAATGTGCTACTTGCTAACTTCATGGAATGCCCCTAGTCCTTCTATTATCCGAAAGTGTAAATAACCGATTCACATCTGCTCGTTCAAGACCTCTCATAATCTTAAAGACCTCTATCATATCCCCCCTCAGCCGTCTCTTCTCCAAACTGAACAGCCCTAACCTCTTCAGCCTTTCCTCATAAGGGAGCTGTTCCATCCCCTTTATCATTTTGGTTGCCCTTTTCTGTACTTTCTCCATCGCAACTATATCTTTTCTGAGATGCGGTGACCAGAATTGTACACAGTATTCAAGGTGCGGTCTTACCATGGAGTGATACAGAGATATTATAATATTTTCCATTTTATTAACCATTCCCTTCCTAATAACTCCTAACATTTTGTTTGCTTTTTTGACTGCTGCAGCATGCTGAGCTAATGATTTCAATTTATTATCCACTATGATACCTAGATCTTTTTCCTGGATGGTAGCTTCTAATATGGAACCTAACATTGGGTAACTACAGCAAGGGTTATTTTCCTTTAAGAGAACTGAAGGGTATAACAAATAGAAAGTGAAAGACTGCCATGCACACACACACACACACACACACACAAATACACACTGTGATGCAGTGCAGCACTGCCAGGGTCAGGAACAGCCCCGGCACCATAGGAGGAAGTCAGGTAATACCAGAGGCAGACAGCAGAGGGTGTTGCCGAAGGCAGCAAAAACTACAACTCCCAGGTTCTTAGAACCACCACCTGACCTGTGGGTAGAGCAAGTGGGGAAACAGCTGTCAGAGTTAAACGATAACGAGTCAGACACAGCTGAATGGATGGAGTTGGAGGAAGGGGGCATGCCAGCATAGTGGGAATGGCCAGAAAAGCCTATCTCCTCTGAACAGGAGGAAGAAGGGGTGGAAGTAGGTTCTGGGCGAGAGGAATCCTCCACCTCAGCCATGGATACCAAGTAGTCAGGAAGGGGGAGAGTTACAACTCATATCTTAAAGGAGAGGTGGGATGAAGGGATCTATAGAGTAGGGATGTGCATTTGTTTCATTCGTATAATTCGTTTCATACATTTCCCATTACATTTCAATTAGATGTGCATTTATTTCATATGTTTCATACGTTTCATATTACATGCTTGTATAGGAAACGGATGAAAGGAATGCACATCCCTACTATAGAGCATGTGGGGTAAATGCTTTAAAGAGGGTCTTTGACTTAATAGTAAAATTGGTCAAGCACCTGCCTGTGGGGAGCAGGAGTGCTGGGAGACTGAACTAGATGTCCGGGCAGTGAGTGCCCAATAACTGGTGGAGGTGAGGGTGATGAAGTAATGGTAATGAACATTTGAATTGCCTTATAAACTGTTTTGAAGAAAATTGTGTCTTTGCACTGTTTTTTGCTTCGGGGGGTGGTTTCACCACCCACTCCTTCTAAGGAGAACCCTGAAGCCAAACAGAGGCAGGGTCTGCTTAGACCAGGACCTGGGGAGTTATAAGCACCTGGCCGGTCCAGGGGCGAAGAGGGACTCCCTGCAGACATAACCAGGAACGCAGAAGAGCGGCACATCCGGGCAGCACTGGCGGTGAGCCGTTACAACACACTAGAGATGTGAATCGTGTCCTCGATCGTCTTAACGATCGATTTCGGCTGGGAGGGGGAGGGAATCGTATTGTTGCCGTTTGGGGGGGTAAAATATCGTGAAAAATCGTTAAATCGTGAGCCGGCACATTAAAACCTCCTAAAACCCACCCCCGACCCTTTAAATTAAATCTCCCACCCTCCCGAACCCCCCCCAAATGACTTAAATAACCTGGGTGTCCAGCGGCGGTCCGGAACGGCAGCGGTCTGGAACGGGCTCCTGCTATTGAATCTTGTTGTCTTCAGCCGGCGCCATTTTCCAAAATGGCGCCGAAAAATGGCGGCGGCCATAGAACAACACGATTCCACGGCAGGAGGTCCTTCTGGACCCCCGCTGGACTTTTGGCAAGTCTTGTGGGGGTCAGGAGGGCCCCCCCAAGCTGGCCAAAAGTTCCTGGAGGTCCAGCGGGGGTCAGGGAGCGATTTCCCGCCGCGAATCGTTTTCCGTACGGAAAATGGCGCCGGCAGGAGATCGACTGCAGCGAGGGTTCCGGCGCCTCGCTGAACGACCTCCTGCAGTCGATCTCCTGCCGGCGCCATTTTCCGTACGGAAAACGATTCGCGGCGGGAAATCGCTCCCTGACCCCCGCTGGACCTCCAGGAACTTTTGGCCAGCTTGGGGGGGGCCTCCTGACCCCCACAAGACTTGCCAAAAGTCCAGCGGGGGTCCGGAAGGACCTCCTGCCGTGGAATCGTGTTGTTCTATGGCCGCCGCCATTTTTCGGCGCCATTTTGGAAAATGGCGCCGGCTGAAGACAACAAGATTCAATAGCAGGAGCCCGTTCCGGATCGCTGCCGTTCCGGACCGCCGCTGGACACCCAGGTTATTTAAGTCATTTGGGGGGGGTTCGGGAGGGTGGGAGATTTAATTTAAAGGGTCGGGGGTGGGTTTTAGGGGGTTTTAGTGTGCCGGCTCACGATTCTAACGATTTATAACGATAAATCGTTAGAATCTCTATTGTATTGTGTTCCATAACGGTTTAAGACGATATTAAAATTATCGGACGATAATTTTAATCGTCGAAAAACGATTCACATCCCTACAACACACATATATAGAAAGATAGATATATAGATAGATATACAGTCACGGTACTCTATAAGTTTAGAGAGGTCTTATCAATACAAATGGATAAAACTGCTGCGTTTTTCTTCCTGCATAGGAACTTTAGAGAAAAACATAAAATTTGCAAAAGATTTATGGGATCTGGATTAAGCTGTGATACCTTTTAAATATCAACAATACAGATGTAATACATTAGCTTTTGAGACCACACAGATCCTTTCTTAAAATCTGAGTATGTGAAAAAGGGATTTATGTGGCTTTGAAAGTTCATGTACTACAATATCTTTATTATTGGTCCTTCTCAAAGACCAATACAGCTGTTAAAATTGCACATCCAAAGATTCCCCTAAATCTATAATCCTGTTTATAAGTTTGAATGTTAAAATTTCAGTATATGAAGATTTCCCTTAATTTATCATATTTTGAGAATGATAGCTTTTTACAGCGAGGTAGTTTATGAAGTGAGAAATCATGTTTAAATATAATTTTACTGTAAAAGGAGAGACATAATAGTAAGGAAATGGTAGGGTAATGAGTGAGACATATGCAGGACCAGTTTTATAAAAGAATTTAGAGGGATCCAAGATGGCCGCGGAGGAATGAACGGCTGAACGCTGAGCTCCGGAGCGAAATACAATTTTGGCTTTATTTCCTGGAATATTTTATCTTTCTTACCGGCTTTCGATAGCAGGATGCCCCATACAAAACGCAAAGCCAAAATTAGAGAAACTACATCTACACCGATTTCCTCTATCAGACAGCTCCGTATTGAGGAAGCTTTTGCCGGACTAGTGAGTGAACACCCTGAGGGCGGAGCCGCTGGCGGCTTTGGCAGAGAGCAGACGCCGTGCCCCCTGGCTCAAGAGACATCACTAAGCCCGGGTGCACCTTCTACGCCTGACCCACCGCTCGGGAGAATGTTTGCCGAGCAGAATTCAGCTACTACGCCACAGGAAAGAACTGCTGAGGCGTGGTCCAGAGAAGGAGTGACGAAAGTTGCTCTCCTTCGGTGAGTCAGAGTATGCCTGGCTCCAGTGACCGACCAGACCCAGCATGGAGGTGAGTTGAGGAAGAAGGTGAGCCCTTGGATAAGAGTAAAGGTGACGAGGGAATCCATGTTGTTTGTGGGGCTCCTGAACTTAATCCTAAAAATATAACATTAACTGAGATTATGAAAGCCATTACCTCTATGGAAAAATCTATTCTGCATTTGACTATAATGGTAAAATAAAGTATTGAAAAGCATCAAGATACAGAAAGAAGAGTGGGAATTCTAGAGAATTCTGTTAAGGGATTTGAGCAAAAAATCATGGATGTAGAAAAAATTCAGGGGAACCTGATAAAATCTGAAAATATACAGATGGTAAAAATGGAAATTCTCGAGAATCATTTAAGGAGAAATAATATAAGGATATTGAATTTTCCTAAACTGAGGTTATTATCGCATCGTGAATTATTCAAAAGTTACCTTCAGAATTTGCTTAAAATTCCAGAACAAAATTTTCCAACGATTGTCAGAATTTACTACTTGCCTCAGAGGGATAAAGAGAAAAATCCAGATCAAAAGGAAAATTCTTCGTATGATTTAACGGACATACTAGAAAAATCCCATGAGTTAATAGTGGAGGAAAGAGCTACTCTTTTTATACAATTTGCAACGTTGTCTGATAGAGATTTAATTATGAAAACTTTCTTCCGTAATCAACATCAAAAATTTTATGGATATCCATTAAAGATTTTCCCGGACATAACGAAGAGTACCCAAATTAAAAGGAAAAAATTCATTGCCATGAGGGAAGAAGTTATTGCTAGAGGCGCAAAGTATATTCTCAGATTCCCATGTTATTGTTTGTTAATTTATCAGAATTCACAATATATTTTCAGGGAACCAGAACAACTACGAGCTTACCTCGACTCCCACTCTGTTTAGTTCCATGGGTTGAAGGTATAAATTTAGGGAAGACACTAGTTAATTTTGACGCAATTTGTAATAAATATTTTGTTGATAATTCCTAAGTTGACTGCTTGTATCTACATCTTGGATCCACAATTTCCTTTAATCGATAACACAGGGTAAAATTGTTTATATTTTTCTGTGATGTAGAATGTTCTTGAGAATATATCAGTAATTTCTTTTACTGGTGTTTAATTTCTGAACGATAAAAGTTCTGTATATTTGTTTTTGAAAAATCCAATAAATAAATAATTAAAATAAAAAAATAAAAGAATTTAAAGACCAATAAGACACTTTTCTGTTGGAAGCTGAATGTATATGAAAGATGCATGCAAAGAGGGCCAAATTTTAAATCGTACATGCGGGCGTAGATTTGTGTGCACAACCCGGCACGCACAAATCTACGCCCGATTTTATAACATGCACGCGCCACCATGCACATATGTTCTAAAATCCGGGGTCGGCGCACGCAAGGGGGTGTATACTTGTGCACCTTGCATGTGCCGAGCCCTAGGAGAGCCTTGATGGCTTTCCCTATTCCCTCCGCCCGATCCCCAGCCCTACCTAAACCCCCATCCTGACCTTTAATCTTCAAGTTGCGCCTGCCTCTGAGAAGTCATAGAAACATAGAAACACAGAAACATAGAAATGACGGCAGAAGAAGACCAAACGGCCCATCAAGTCTGCCCAGCAAGCTTCACACTTCTTTTTTCTCATACTTATCTGTTTCTCTTAGCTCTTTGGTTCTATTTCCCTTCCACCCCCACCATTAATGTAGAGAGCAGTGATGGAGCTGCATCCAAGTGAAATATCAAGCTTGATTAGTTAGGGGTAGTAACCGCCGCAATAAGCAAGCTACACCCATGCTTATTTGTTTTACCCAGACTATGTTATTCAGCCCTTATTGGTTGTTTTTCTTCTCCCCTGCCGTTGAAGCAGAGAGCTATGCTGGATATGTGTGAAGTATCAGTTTTTCTTCTCCCCTGCCGTTGAAGCAGAGAGCTATGCTGGATATGCGTGAAGTATCAGTTTTTCTTCTCCCCTGCCGTTGAAGCAGAGAGCTATGCTGGATATGCGTGAAGTATCAGTTTTTCTTCTCCCCTGCTGTTGAAGCAGAGAGCTATGCTGGATATGCGTGAAGTATCAGTTTTTCTTCTCCCCTGCCGTTGAAGCAGAGAGCTATGTTGGATATGCGTGAAGTATCAGTTTTTCTTCTCCCCTGCCGTTGAAGCAGAGAGCTGTGCTGGTTATATGTGTGAAGTATCAGTTTTTCTTCTCTCTGCCGTTGAAGCAGAGAGCTATGCTGGTTATGCATGAAGTATCAGTTTTTCTTCTCCCCTGCCGTTGAAGCAGAGAGCTATGCTGGATATGCGTGAAGTATCCGTTTTTCTTCTCCCCTGCCATTGAAGCAGAGAGCTATGCTGGATATGCGTGAAATATTAGTTTTTTTTCTCCCCTGCCATTGAAGCAGAGAGCTATGTTGGATATGCTTGAAAGTGAAGTATCAGGCTTATTTGGTTTGGGGTAGTAACCGCCGTAACAAGCCAGCTACTCCCCGCTTTGTGAGTGCAAATCCTTTTTTCCACATTTCCTCTTTCTGTTGAAGCTTAGAGCGATGGAGTCACAGTAACCATGTGTATGTTTATTGAATAAGGGTATTATCTCCAGGCAGTAGCCGTCATTCTGGTGAGCCACCCACTCTTCATTGACGGCCTCTTGACTTTATGGATCCACAGTGTTTATCCCACGCCCCTTTGAAGTCCTTCACAGTTCTGGTCTTCAAAACTTCCTCCGGAAGGTCATTCCAGGCATCTACCACCCTCTCCATGAAGAAATACTTCCTGACATTGGTTCTGAATCTTCCTCCCTGGAGCTTCAAATCATGACCCCTGGTTCTACTGATTTTTTTCCTACGGAAAAGGTTTGTCGTTGTCTTTGGATCATTAAAACCTTTCAAGTATCTGAAAGTCTGTATCATATCACCTCTGCTCCTCCTTTCCTCCAGGGTGTACATATTTAGATTCTTCAATCTCTCCTCATAAGTCATTTGATGAAGACCTTCCACCTTTTTGGTCGCCCTTCTCTGGACCGCTTCCATCTTGTCTCTGTCTCTTTGGAGATACGGTCTCCAGAACTGAACACAATACTCCAGGTGAGGTCTCACCAAGGACCTGTACAAGGGGATAATCACTTCCCTCTTCTTACTTGATATTCCTCTCTCTATGCAGCCCAGCATTCTTCTGGCTTTAGCTATCGGCTTGTCACATTGTTTCGCCGACTTCAGATCACTAGACACCATCACCCCAAGGTCTCTCTCCTGCTCCATGCACATCAGCCTTTCTCCCCCCTTCGAATACAGTTCATTCAGATTTCCACTCCCCATATGCATGACTCTGCACTTCTTGGCATTGAATCTCAGCTGCCATATCTTCGACCACTCTTCCAGCTTCCTTAAATCCCATCTCATTCTCTCCACTCCTTCCGGTGTGTCCACTCTGTTGCAGATCTTAGTGTCATCCGCAAAAAGACATACCTTACCTTCTATCCCTTCCGCAATGTCGCTCACAAAGATATTGAAAAGGACCGGTCCCAACACTGATCCCTGCGGTACACCGCTTAAAACCGCTCTCTCTTCAGAGAGAGTTCCATTTACCATCACACATTGTCTTCTGTCTGTCAACCAGTTTGCAATCCAGGCCACCACCTCAGCACTCACCTAAGCTTCTCATTTTATTCACCAGTCTCCTGTGCGGGACAGTGTCAAAAGCTTTTCTGAAATCCAAGTAGATGACATTGAGTGCTCTTCCTTGATCCAATTGCTTGGTTACCCACTCAAAAAAGTCAATCAGATTTGTCTGACAGGATCTTCCAATGGTGAATCCATGCTGCCTCTGGTCCAGCAATTATCCCGACTGTAGATAGTTCACTATTCTCTCTTTCAACAGTGACTCCATTACTTTTCCCACCACCGAAGTGAGGCTAACCGGTCTGTAGTTACCAGCCTCTTCTCTGTTCCCACTCTTGTGAAGCGAGACCACCACCGCTCTCCTCCAATCACTCGGCACCACTCCCATTTCTAGGGATCTATTGAATAGGTCACACAGTGGACCCGCCAGCACATCTCTGAGCTCCCTCAGTATTCTGGGATGAACTTCATCAGGCCCCATGGCTTTGTCCACTTTCAGTTTCACCAGCTCTTCCCATACATTTTCTACTGTAAATGGAGTTACATCTACTCCATTCCCCTCCAGTTTCTTGTTAACTAGTGACGGTCTTTTTCCAGGGTCCTCTTTAGTGAACACAGAACTGAAGTATTCATTTAATATTTCTGCCATTTCTTCATCTCTCTCCACAGATTGATCCTTTCCACCTTTCAATTTCAATATACCACTTTGGACTTTTCTCTTTTCACTGATGTATCTGAAACATGTTTTGTTACCACTCTTTACCTCCTTGGCAATCCTCTCTTCTGCTTGACTTTTTGCCATCTTGATTAATTTCTTTGTCTCCCTCAGTTCTACCAGATATTCTTCTTTGTGCTCCCCCTTTTGGGATCTTTTATATTTCTTGAACGCTGTTCTTTTAGCCTTTATTTTGTCAGCCACCTCCTTTGAGAACCAGATAGGTTTCATTTTTCTTTTGCTTTTCTTTACTTTTCTAACATATATAGATTAGTTGCCTTGGTAATTGCTAGGGGTGTGCATTCGGATTGACCGCATTAGTAAAACGCAACTCATATTTTTTTTTAACTTAAAAAATTGATTCGACATAAACGATCGGATTTCCCACATATCGAACATAGATATGTTCGATATGTGGGAAATCGCGATTGTTGAGCCAAAATAAAAATATAAACCCCCGAGCCCTCCTTAATCCCCCCCCCCCCCCGACTTACCACAACTCCCTGGTGATGGAGCGAGGAGTGAGGACGCCATTTCTGCAATCCTTGGCGAGAAGCATGTGACGTCGGCGGCACGTCGAGTGACGCCGGCGTCACGTGATTCCCGGCTCGTTCGCGCCGGACGGCTCGTTCGGCCCAAAAAGAACTTTTGGCCAGCTTGGGGGGGTCAGGAGGCCCCCCCAAGCTGGCCAAAAGTTCTTTTTGGGCCGAACGAGCCGTCCGGCGCGAACGAGCCGGGAATCACGTGGCGCCGCGTCACTCAGACGCGACGTCACGTGATTCCCGGCAAGTTCGCGCCGGACGGCTCGTTCGGCCCAAAAAGAACTTTTGGCCAGCTTGGGGGGGTCAGGAGGCCCCCCCAAGCTGGCCAAAAGTTCTTTTTGGGCCGAACGAGCCGTCCGGCGCGAACGAGCCGGGAATCACGTGACGCCGACGTCACGTGATTCCCGGCAAGTTCGCGCCGGACGGCTCGTTCGGCCCAAAAAGAACTTTTGGCCAGCTTGAGGGGGTCAGGAGGCCCCCCCAAGCTGGCCAAAAGTTCTTTTTGGGCCGAACGAGCCGTCCGGCGCGAACGAGCCGGGAATCACGTGACGCCGCGTCACTCGACGTGCCGCCGACGTCACATGCTTCTCGCCAAGGATTGCAGAAATGACGTCCTCACTCCTCGCTCGATCACCAGGGAGTTGTGGTAAGTCTGGGGGGGGGATTAAGGAGGGTGAGGGGGTTTAAATTTTTTTTTTGCACATATGTACATATACCCAACTCATTGGATTTTTTTTATGTCCATATTGGCCGCAAGTGGGACCCCCTTTCGGACATAAGAAATATGAACATAAAATTTTGCTCTGCACATTTAGATTGATCCACTTGATCCATATCTCTCTCTTTCTCCCAGCCTTTTAGTTCTTCCTCCAGGTATTTCCCCATTTCATCAAAGTCTGTGTTTTTGAACAGCAAAACTTGGGTTTTTGTGCTTCTTTTCCGTGTCCTTTTTGTGATATTAAACCATACCGTTTGATGATCACTGGTGCTGAGGTGGGCACCCACCTGGACGTCTGAGACATTATCTCCATTAGTGAGCACTAAGTCGGGTATAGCTCCTTCTCTTGTGGGTTCCATTACCATTTGTTTGAACAAAGATACTTGCAGGGCATCTACTATTTCTCTACTATTATTAGATTCTGCAGATGGGATTCTCCAGTCTACATCTGGCATATTAAAGTCTCCAACGATCACTTCTCCTTTCTTTCCTATCCTGTGGATGTCTTCAACCAGATCTCTGTCCAGCTCTTCCTTTTGGTTTGGAGGCCTGTAAACCACTCCAATAAAAATGGATGCCCCATCTTTTTTTAAGTTGGCCCATAGTGCTTCTTCATTGCCCCATCTTTTTTACAGCTCAGATGCTTGGATATTGTTTCTGACATAAAGAGCCACTCCTCCCCCTTTCCTATCCTCTCTGTCCTTCCTTAACAAGTTATAGCCTGGTATTGCCGTATCCCAGTCATGAGATTCCGTAAACCATGTTTCCGTGACAGCAACAATGTCCAAGTCTGCCTCCACCATTAGGGCTTGCAGATCTGGGATTTTATTACCCAAACTACGAGCATTTGTGCTCATAGCTTTCCAGCTTTCTTTGTTCAGGTTACTGCTGTTCCTGGTCTCCTTTTGTGACCTATTTAGTTGAGTTTTGTTATCCACTTTTCTCTTTGCATTTGTGCAAGGGAAGAGATTAGTGCCTCTGATGACAGAGTCATCCATCACCGTGAGCTTTTTTCTTTGGTTCCTGATCTGGAATTTCTGTATGCATTGGGTTTTTTCTCTTTTCCGATAACACTTCAATCTTTTTCTCAAGGACTTCAGAATTTAATAGAGAAGGCATTTTGTACTTGTTGCACTTGATTTATTTATTTATTTTAATTTTTTCTATACCGGCAATCGTGATAACATCACATCAAGCCGGTTTACAATAAACAATGGGGTAATAACCGGAACCAAGAACAAATATGTAATATACATATTATAAATGCAGTTACAATAAACAAGGAAACATGCAACTGGGAGTAAGAAGAAGAAAAGATAGTAACTTTAACATGGTGTATAAACCTGTAGAAGGTAAAGTTTTCAAAAAAAAAAAAAAAAAAAAATTAATTGTATAATTTACAATGAGTTGTTCAGTTCAAAAATGCAGTTTTTAATAATAAAGAAGAAATCATAAGTAATGAAGATACTGGGTGTTTATAAAGTTTAGAAGAAGATTATCAGGATGGTTATAAAAGAAAATTGTTGCTTGGAATTTGAAAATCAGAGAGAATTATTTTTAGTCTGAGTCTGGGAAGGCTTGTTTGAAAAGCCATGTTTTGAGTCTTTTTCTGAATGTCAATAAGCAGGGTTCTTGTCTAAGTTCTGTTGGTATGGAGTTCCAAAGAGTGGGTCCTGCTGTGGAGAAAGCCCTATCTCTATAAGTTATGTGGAAGGAAGTTTTGGAGGGCGGTACCTGCAGAGACTCTTTGTAGTACTCTCTTATGGGTCTGGAGGAAGTATGCTTTATGAAAGGGATTTGTAGGTTGAGAGGAGCGATTTGTTGGATGGATTTATAGATTATGGTGATTGACTTATAAAGAATTCTGAAATGGATTGGCAGCCAGTGTAAATCTTTAAGGATCGGGGTGATGTGCTCTCTTCTCCTTGTATTTGTTAGAATTCTAGCTGCCGTATTTTGAACCATTTGTAGCGGTTTGGTATGTGCTGATGGGGTACCTAATAATAAAGAATTGCAATAGTCTAGCTTGGAGAAGATTATTGCTTGTAGGATAGTCCTGTAGTCATGAAAGTGGAACAGTGGTCTTATTCTTTTTAGAACATTCAGTTTATGGAAGCAGTCTTTAGTGGTTTGATTTATGAAAGCTTTTAGGTTAAGCCTATTATCGATTATTGCGCCCAAATCTCTTACTTTTATTGTTTGTAGATTAGTTGGAAAGATTGAGGGGGTGTGGCTTATTTCAGATGATATGAGAAGAAGTTCTGTTTTTGAGGAATTTAGGATTAAATTCATACTGGAAAGGAGGGAGTTGATTTCTTGCAGACAATATTCCCAAAGATCGAGGGTTTTTTTTATGGATTCTTTGATTGGTATCACAATCTGGACATCATCTGCATAAAGGTAGTGTTTAAGGTTCAAATTGTTTAATAGATGGCAGAGAGGGAGGAGGTAGATGTTAAAGAGGGTGGGAGAGAGGGATGAACCTTGGGGAACTCCTTGAGATGAAGGGATTTCTCTTTGCAATTCTCTTTGCATTTGTGCAAGGGAAGAGATTAGTGCCTCTGATGACAGAGTCATCCATCACCGTGAGCTTTTTTCTTTGGTTCCTGATCTGGAATTTCTGTATGCATTGGGTTTTTTCTCTTTTCCGATAACACTTCAATCTTTTTCTCAAGGACTTCAGAATTTAATAGAGAAGGCATTTTGTACTTGTTGCACTTGATACAGTGTGTCTCTCCGGAACACAGGTCTTATTCTACCAGAGCCCACTGGAATACTTTTTAAGTTCCTTAATGGCCTGTGTGAGTGGAGGGATAGAGTTGTGGGTTGCACAGCTTTCAATAATGGGTGTCTGTGGGTTACAGGTCTTATCCTACCTGAGCCCACAATAAATCTCTTTTTTCTTGAGTTTTAGTTATTCAGTGGTAAGGGGAAATTATTTCCTGAATAATGTACAGTGGCTGAGACTCTCTTTATTGAAGCTAATTCAGCTTTAAAGTCATCCAGCTCCTTTTCCAAGGTAGAGAGTTTTGAACAAAAGGGGCAAGCCTTAAGTTTCCATATGATTACCCTCAATATAAAGGCTCCACAGCAGTTGCATTGAATAGTACTCATTTAGGTAAGTTATTTGATTGGTGCACCTAAGGAATAATCAATTTACTAATTTATCTGGTTGCCTATTATGAAGTTAGGATGACTACATTAGAAATACAAACCTAGGGGTGGGTGGGCAGAGGGGTAGGGTGGGAGGGAGTTAAACAGTTTATACCTAGGTCAAGCTGGGTAGGGCAAGACACTTTCTGAAAGTTTACTTGTCGTTTAGCTAGTAAAAGATCCCACAGCACTTATATCCCAATATGAAACAGATTATAATGACAGCTATACAATAAGAGAGATACTGGGAATTTATTTTTTTTTTGTGGGTTTTTTGAATCTTACAGCAATCTAATATCAAGAAACCAAACAGATTAGTATACCATACTAGAATAGAAAGGGATTTGAAATCACAGAGCAGTTTTCTACACAGAAGCAAACCAATATCAAGGAACCAACAGATTAATATACAATACTAGAATAAAAAGGGATTATGAAACACAGAGCAGTATTTCCAAAAACTAATATCTTATCTGCACTGGAACAGTTGGCTCCTCTCCTGGGCTGTGCACAGTCTGTATTATTTCTGCAGGCTCACAAGTTAGCTACCTCTAGCCACTGAGTGAGCCACACCCAATCTGGCTATACCTGGACTCTTCTGGAACTGGTCCTCTGGCTAGTAAATGTAAAAGATCCTGGAACTGGTCCTCTAGCTAGTAAATGTAAAAGATCCCACAGCACTTATATCCCAATATGAAACAGCGGCCAACGCCCGGCCCGCAATCCCGGGCACAGCGGCAAATGGCCGCTGTGCCTGAAGGCTCCGGCCCCACCCACGGACAGCCCCGCCCACTCCCTGCCCCCCTTTTTCAAGCTCTGGGACACATGCGCATCCCGGGGCTTGAACATACGCGCGCAGGGGCAGGTTTTCAGGATTATGAGCGTAGGTTATGCGCATAACCCTTTGAAAATCTCCCAGAGAGAGTGTTACAATCCTGTCCGCTGACCCCATCCCATGGACAAGCTCTCACCTCTCTCCCCAGCGAGCCCGACACAGCCACTCTCCTTTGCAGCCTTGCCGCCACCACTACTGCTGCCGGCGCTCCTCTGAGTGGCCTGATACCGCGCCATTGATTCCTCCTTCAGTGGGGAAGTCCCTGCCGGGATGCCTTCCACCCACGTGGCCGAACACCTGCCGGAGGCCTCTTCAGCGGCTGGGAGCTGCAGCTTCAGCCCACTCCTCTTCAGGGCCACGGCCTGGCCCAGCACAGCTCCTCTTTCTGGCTGGAAGCCACCACCAGCCTGTTTCTCCTCCTCTTCACGGCAGGATGTCGCTGCAGGCCTTGACTCCACCCACCTGCCTCCAGAGATCCTCTAGGTGTGGGTGCATGCCTCTCTTCAGGTTTTAAAGGGCCAGAAGCAGGAAGCACCCTTCGGCCCATGTCCTGATGTCCTTAGGTCACTTCCTGGACCTGCCCTACAAAATGGCCCTGCTTCATCTCCGATTCACATCTTCCTTGGGTCTGCTCCAGTTTCCAAGGATTCCATCTTCTTTTCCTGTCCAGATGACTTCTTGTTCTTTGCATTCTTGATGTCTCCATCCAATGTCTCCATCCGATGTCCTGGGTCTCGTCCCTCATTGGATCTCCTTTGTGGTACATGTTCTAGTCCCTGGCTTCCCTTCCCGAAGCCTTGGAGTTCCTTGTCCATGTCCAGATGTTCCTCGTCAAGTCCAGATGTCCTTTGCCGGATGTCCATTCATCCTGTTGCCAGTCTGTCCTCTAGTCCAAGACTTCTAGTTCTTCTGTCCTGAAGTCCATCATGTTCTACGTTCCTGATGTCCAGATGCCCATCTGTCCCTCCATCCCTAGATGTCGAGACATCCCTCCATCTCTAGATGTCCAGAAGCTTTAGATCTCCAGATGTCCTGAGGTCCTGGCATCCCTCAGTCTCCTGATGTTCCTGATGTCCATGTCTTCTAGTAGTCCTGATGTTCCTGCTTACGCTCCTTCCTTGCCTGTTCCAAGCTCCTGATGCTCCATGTCCTACTTTTGATGTCTGTTGTCAGGTCCCGATCCTGAATTGCTTGCTCGCTCCAGATCTCGTCTTCAGATGACCTATCTTAGGAGTAAATCCATCCTATCCGGTGTCTGCTTTCCTGGTGGTTGGAGTCCTCTTCTGGCAGGATTGTCTTCGAGCACTGCCCAGACTCTTCCAAGTTCCAAGTCCTCATCTGAGTCCATCCAAGTTCCAAGAGTCTCATTTCGTCCAAGTCCCCAAGAGTTTCATCCCATCCAAGTCTCCAAGAGTCTTGCCTCATCCATGTACTCTCTTTTCTTGTTCCAGGATCTGGAGTCTCCAGTTCCAATTACTGGTCTCTTTGTTCCCAACCCTCTGCCTCTGTCTGACTTCACTAGGGCTTGTAGTCCAGCAGGGGGCTGATCCTCTTCATCTCAGTTCCTCTGCGTGCTCCACTCCACTCTGTACTTGCTCACCTCCCTCAGGGCATGTCTTGGGGCTCCTCCCTAAGTTGCCTCATGGGACAAGGGCTCACTCTATCCTGGAGCAGATGACTGTGCCTTCACATCTCTCCTCAGCGCCAAAGGGCACGAATGAAACAGAAAGTAGCCAGTTTCAAGCTTGTGCTAATTCAACCCCTTTTTGTGCATGTTGGATCCTGAATTTTTTTTTAATACTTTATTAATTTTCTTCAATGATTACATCATGAAAATGTTTAAGAAATATGTATCACAATAATTAAAGCAACATCTAGTCATCACACTTTACTCCAATATAATCTTTATTGTTCTACATATAACATAACTGAGGGAAAACAACAAAGAAACACATTTGTGTTACTTAAATAAAATATTCTATCTGATATAAACCCAATCAAACATCTTGGGTTTTAATTAGATACAAATAGGAGGAAAGAGTAATTTCTTATTTTAGGGACCTATTATCTCTAAATTCTCAGCTTGAGCCTTATCTAACAAGAATGTTTCTAGATGAACCAGATCCACAAACCCAAATATTTTCCCCTGATAATTTATATGACAAACACAAGGAAATTTAAGAAAAAAGGTTGCCCCCAGAGCCACTATTCGATGTTTTAATGACAAGAAGCTTTTCCTCCTTGCCTGGGTGGCTCGGGAGACGTCTGGGAAAACATGTATTTTGTGTCCACAAAAAGATACATCCTTGATCCTTAAAAACTTTTGAATAAATTGTCTTTATCTTGTTCAGAAAGGAAGGCTACAAAAAGTGTTGCCCTATTTTCAATTATATCTATGGACTCCTCCAAGAAGGTTGTAATTCCCAAACTTGGAGGAGCTTCTAGATTTACATTTTGCACATTCCTCTCTGATTTTTTGGTAAAGTAATATAATTTAGATAATCTAGGAAATTCCTCATCTTTATACATCAAAATCTCTCAGAAAATTTTTGAACATTTCCATGGGGGATAGCAAACGAGTTAATGGAAAGTTTATTATTCTCAAGTTCCTTGATCTTAGCAAATCCTCTATCCGCTCTAATTCTTTATGCATCTTCAAACTGTCACACATGAAAGAATTCTCTGTAGATTATACCAATTGCATTTTAGCATTTAAAGCAGATATATCTTTTTCACACTAACATTTTTACCCCATAATCCTTAATTGTTTCACTATTTACTTTTATCACTGCAGATAAAGATTTATTCATTGTGGTAATGTTATTATCTAGCTTTGAAATTATTTTCCATAAATCAGATAAAGTAACATTATCTGGCAGTGTGGACGAGATAGTGCTACTAGTAAGAACTGAGAGTATATCAGCATTTTCCACACATAAAGTAGCTTTTTCGGACCCTTGATTTTCTGCTTGATTAATCAAGCTTACTTCCAAAGGGACCGTTCCTACCAGTGTTCTTGCCAGTTCGGTAGATGCACTCCTATATAGCTGCGGCGGATATTTAGGTCCATCGCCTAAGGGAGTCCATCGACTAAGGGAGTCCATCGCCTAAGGGAGGCTAATGTCATACCTCCCAATAAGTCCTCATTTGGCATTATCATCTGCCTCACGACATGATGATCCCCATTGGGCCGGTGCATTGTTGTTGCACAGGGGATGATGTCAAGATCTTCGCTTTCCTTTTCTGCCCAAACATCCAAACTCACCCGGACTAAGCTGGACCAAGCCGCATGCCCCTTCGGAGCATGCACCTTAGGCGTTGTGCCAGTGGTGCCTACGCGCCACGCCACGGCAGGTTTTAAAAACTGTGGCCACGCCCCCTCTGACGTCTGCAGCATGACTCAGTCTCACCAGCTATAATGGTATTCAGGGCCTCTCTCTCGCTTGGTAAGCCTCGGAGAAGGAGCCGACAGCCATCTCCTTCCTCCTTCTCACTCCCTGGTTTCAGAGCATGCCACGGCAGGTTTTACAAACTGTGGCCATGCCCCCTCTGATGTCGGCAGCGCAACTCAGTCTCTCTCACCAGCTGTGATGGTATTCGGGGCCTCTCTCGCTTGGTAAGCCTCGGCGAAGGGGCTGACAGCCCTCTCCTTCCTCCTTCTCACTCCCCCGGAGCCTGACATTTTACAAAACTGTTACAAAAAAATACTGTGCTATTATAAAAGGTGTTGCAAAGAAATTGTTTAGTATAGGTAACATCAGTATAATTTCTAGGAGGTTAAATTTGACTTCAAATCAGATTCAACTGTCAATGGGCTGCTGACAGAGGTCAATGGTTTCCACAATTAATCAAGCTAAATAAACTAAGAACTTTAATCTGGCTGCTGTTTTAAAGTATGTCTTATATCTGCTGAATATGAGGAACCACTTCCCTCTATAGAGGAATCCCCATGACCAAGAGGAATGAAATTAATCAATATCAGAAAAAAGCAGAACAATATAAATTATAATTTGGTCTAATTGTTATCTTATTCAGAAAAGTAACTGATCCATAAATATTACAGTCTTTCCATGCCTGCTCAGGTTTAAATATTTTTAGCAGACGCAATAAGAGAGTAGGTTGCTACTAGTACATTGGTTCACTGAACAACATTTTCCTCCCATTCCTCTTACAGGTAATATGCATGTCTCATATTCTCCTCTAGTTAATCCCCACTGTAAGGAGTCCAATGTGAAATACAACAAATATATTCAATAACTATATGGCATTCACCAAACAACTTTCAGATTATCAAAATAAGCATAGAATTAATGAGACCATCATAACACCCAGCAGCCAAGACCCATATTTGTCTAACAGCTTATGTGGGTCATGTATAATCGTTGATCTCAGCAGTTCAGGAATTTTTTATAATAATTTTTTATGCATGTAAAATATGAGCCAAAATGAAAGTGAAATACTTCCCTCCAATGGTAATTATCTTCCTCTATTTTTTCATTACCCAAAGAGGAGTTATAAACAGGTTTCAACCGCTGTGTGCTGACTGCTGTGCTTTGCAGGAACGCGACATTGTTTGAACAACTACTGCATCGGGGTAATTCGTACCCTTGGCAGTTTCCAAATTACTCTGGCTCAATGAACTGAAAACAAGCATATAGAAACAATTATAGACCATTGTGCAATATCCAAAGTCAAAATTCACCTGCAACGATATATATTTTCTTACGGGAAACAATTTCTTCTTTGACTGAAGCCTGGAAATGCACATTTCATTCCATTACAGCAAAGTGCCCTTTAAATGGGGCCAACGTCTCCCAAGAAAACATCAGTTTCAACGTCAACATCTATCAGCTGTTAGTGAGGTTGGATGTACTAACATCAGCGCATTGACATGTTAGCTGTCAAATTGTAAAAATACAGATTAGCACAAAATTATTTGAATATAATATGTAATATAATGGGCCAGATTTTAAAAGCTCTATGGGGCAGAGATATTAAAAGCTACACACGGGCGTAGATTTGTGCACGAAACCCAGCGTACACAAATCTACGCCCAATTTTATAACATGTGCCCGCAGCCGCACGCATGTTATAAAATCCGGGGTCGGCACATGCAAGGAAATTGGAGCAGCCTCAGAGGGAACTTTCCTTCCTCTATCTAACCCACCCCCCAGTCCTACCTAAATCCCCCCCACCAACCTTTATTTTGGTTTTTACACCTGCCTCTGGCAGGCATAACTTGCGCGTGCTGGCCGGCTGCCGGCCTGCGATCCCCAGGCACGACCGCTGTGCTGGAGGCCTCGTTCCCACCCCTGCCCCGCCCCCTTCCCATCCCTTTTTCAAAACCCCGGGACATACGCACATTCCGGGGCTTCCATGCATCGCCAGGCCTATGCAAAATAGGCTTGGCACGCGTAACTCCCCTGTGCACATAAATCCAGCCGGATTTATGCACGCAGGGCTTTTAAAATCTGGCCCCATGTGCATAAATCGCCTTACACACGCCGGGCCTATTTTATAAAGGCTGGCAACGCGCGTAAAGCCCCGGGACGCATGTAAGTCCCGGGGCTTGCAAAAAGGGGCGGGGAGGGGCAGGGAGGGGTCAGAGGCTCCCGGCACAGCGACCATTTGCTGCTATGCCAGGATTCACGAGCTGGCAGTTGCCTGGTGCACGCAACTTACTTCAGCCCCAAGGAATGAGCATAGGAAGCCTCCTTAAATACTTCCTCTGCTCTGGCTCATTGGAAACAGCTGTAGGTAGTTAAAGGGATGACGTCCCTTTAAATCTGGCAAGGAGGCTGGCAAGGAGGCTAAATCTAGCAAGGAGGCTAGCAAGATGGCCGTCGCCTAAAATGGCGACGGCCATATTGGATTTCCTCCATGGAGGAAAGGCTGCCTGACGCTGCGAGGGAGGAGCAGGGACGGCTCCCCACCTGGCGGCCATCCCTGGAGGCCCGCGCTGGAGCAATGGGCATGGATTCAGCAGCTTCCCTTGAAGCTGCCGCGGCGGGCCGCCGCCACGGGTGAGGTAGGGGACTGCGGCCATGGCCGTCCACGGCTGCAGAACACAACAAAGTAGACATGACTTATCACACCCATCAATTAATATTTAATATGAAACTATGTTACAGTATTTGGCATCTGTTTAGTTGATATAATTTAACATATTTAAGTAACATGAAATTATGTGCCTTATTGTGAACCGTTGTGACGGCATCTAGCTTAACGACGGTATAGAAAAGATTTTAAATAAATAAATAAAATAAACATAATCGGCTGGATTTTAAATGCTCTGCGTGCCGGCGCACCTATTTTGCATAGGCCGCCGCACACGCAGAGCCCCGGGACGTGCGTAAGTCCCAGGGCTTCATAAAAGGGGCGTGTCGGGGGCGTTCCGTAAATGATGCTGCGTTTCGGGGGCGTGACGCAGCGTTTCGGGGGCGGGCCCGGATCAACCTGTCCTGAAATTCTGGAGCCACTTCGCAACCCTATCTCCTGCCCCTCCCCGGAATGCCCCCAACCGATCTGCTGATTCGTCGTTCCTCTCTTGGAGCTATTGTGCATCATCTCACACTGACAAATTTGCTGTGGCTTCATGCAAGTATGACTTGACGTGTTTTAGGATCATAGTTTGGATGCGGAGATAAAGAGGCATCTGCAAATAAGTTTCCATCCCCTCTTCTTTTCTCCTCTTCTCCTACTTCCTCTTGCAACCTCATACTCTCTGTAGCAGGATGGGAGCTTATTACCATCGCCTTGCAAGTTACAAGTAACAGAAAAAACTTAAAAGGTTACCAATTACAGTGCTCCATAGTACCAAGGAGATTACACCAGTACCCTTTTAGTACCCTTTCTGGATAAAGAATGTTTAATTCACCTAGGAAAATGCCACCTAGGGGAAAGAAATTGTTTTTACGCATTCCTTTTATGCCCAAAAAAAAAAAAAAAAATCTCCTAGTAACAGGTTTTTCTTTCTGCACAGAACAAGAAGATTTGGCTATAGTTTGTTTTTATGTTCAATCTCGTTCCAGTAGTGATTTAGTGGCATTTCTGCTCCTTCCAAGAACCAGCAAGGACACGATAGGATACAATCCATCTCTCCCCCCCCCCACAGATGCTGTATACATGCCAAGTACTGCTGCAGAGTGATAGGTACAGGTTCCTATGTGCCCCCGTCTGTGCGTCGGCACTGGCTGCAATGTCTTTCAGCTATAGACGCTTGCTCTTGCTTCCTTGATGTTAAACAGCAAGGGTCCTGTCGAATTTGCTCTTCTGAATCCTTATTTTTCTGCCACTGCTGCTATAACTTATAACGTAGGTGACTATATGTATTAAAAAGTGCTTTAAAATTAGCAGCGCTACTCTTGGTGGCGTGGAGGAGTAGCCTAGTGGTTAGAGCAGTGGGCTGCAAGGGGGCTTGCGACATGGGGAAAGTCACTTCCACTCTCTGTTGCCTCAGGTACGAACCTAGGGGGAATCCATTCATAAATCCACGCCAGGCCATTTACTGAACATTAAATGCTATTTACAGTGAGGTTTTTGAAATGTTTCCTGTTATTTCAGCCCGGGTACTCCCTGTATATAAATGAGCTAATGTGCATTGCTAATCAAAACCATGCAAGTCAAATATGGTTTAAAGGTGCTGCTCGACCTGAATCGAACCTCCCGCCCCCCCCAAACAAGCGGAAAAAAAACAAACTCCGTAGATCCCTGTCCCTCGTCGCCCCTGGAAGCGGCTGTAGTAGCAAAAGGCTTTTGGAAACAGTTAAGCGTTCCAGCTTTATCCTGGTCCTCAACCCTTCTCGAATAAAAAAAAGGAGCCTCCTGGGGGTGAGAAGGAGGAAGGTTAGTGATTTTGGTCCAGGTAGGCCGGGGCTGCCATCACACTCTTTAATCCTCTCCTTGCTGACACGGCATTTCATCACGTAGATAAATACTAGCGAGGTCTCAGAGTGGAAGGGTCATTTACCATCGCTCTGTGACTCCCGTGGCATTATTCCCCGGGGGGGGGGGGAATTCCGCAGCTTAGTGAATAACCCCCCCTTAGATTGTAAGCCATCCGAGCAGAGGGGAAATATCTGCATTATACCTGAATGTAAATGGCTTTGAAGTGCCTGAAAGTCAGAACATGAATCAAATAAATTAATAGTGTCCTTTTTTTTTTTTTTTTTGCTGTGCCTCTTGTACGAAGATAATGATATGATGTGCCTTAAGGGGCCATGGAAAAGTAATCATGGCCCTTAAAATGTGCACACTTTACATATCCATGTGGTCCCCCCCCCTGCTACCCAGCCTATAATTCAAAGTATGAAGTGCTGCCCAGTGCTAGATGCTGAGCAGATAGGAGGTGCAATGTACACCACCTGCTAGCTGGCCCTGGTGGGATGTCACAGGGAGCTGCCTAATGTGCCATGGGGCACATTTAAAACTAATCAGAGAAAGTTCTTTTTTACTCAACGCACAATTAAACTCTGGAATTTGTTGCCAGAGGATGTGGTTAGTGCAGTTAGTGTAGCTGGCTTTAAAAAAGGATTGGATAAGTTCTTGGAGGAGAAGTCCATTACCTGCTATTAAGTTCACTTAGGGGTAGATTTTTAAACAGCGCAAATAGGCCTACTTTTGTTTGCGCTCCAGGCGCAAACAAAAGACGCTGGATTTTAGTAGATACGTGCGGAGCCGCGCGTATCTGCTAAAAACCTGGATCGGCGCGCGCAAGGCTATCGATTTTGTATAGCCGGCGCGCGCCGAGCCGCGCAGCCTACCCCCGTTCCCTCCAAGGCCACTCCGAAATCGGAGCGGCCTTGGAGGGAATCCTCTAACGCCCTCCCCTCACCTTCCCCTCCCTTCCTCTACCTAACCCACCCACCCGGCCCTGTCTACACCCCCCCCCTTACCTTTCTCCGGGGATTTACGCCTCCCGGAGGGAGAAGTAAATCCCCGCGCGCCAGCGGGCCTCCTGCGTGCCGGGCCGCGACCTGGGGGCGGGTACGGAGGGCGTGGCCACGCCCCCGGACCGCCCCGGGCCGTAGCCATGCCCCCGTACCCGCCCCCAAAACGCTGCCGACACGCCCCCAAAACGCTGCGACGACTGGGCCCGCCCCGGACACGCCCCTGACATGCCCCCCTCGGAGAACCCCGGGACTTACGCGAGTCCCGGGGCTCTGCGCGCGCCGGTAGGCCTATGTAAAATAGGCTTCCCGGTGCGCAGGGCCCTGCTCACCTAAATCCGCCCGGATTTGGGCGGATTTAGGCGAGCAGGGCTCTGAAAATCCGCCCCATAGAGAATAGCCACTGCCATTAGCAATGGTTACATGGAATAGACTTAGTTTTTGGGTACTTGCCAGGTTCTTATGGCCTGGATTGGCCACTGTTGGAAACAGGATGCTGGGCTTGATGGACCCTTGGTCTGACCCAGTAGGGCATTTTCTTATGTTCTTATGTTCTTAATGTGTGTGCCACAGGCCATATTAGGTGAGCTGGCTGCCAGGAAGATGATCGAAATGGAGGGGAGGGGTGCACGATTGGGAGGAGATCAGAAGTGGATGCCAGATTTGTATGCCAGGGGCAGAGAGGATTAGAGGGAGGTGCCTCACCAGAGGGGAATGATCAAAAAGGGGGGGACTTTTTGTGCACCCGTATATGGGCTAGAGAAAGGTCTTTCTGGCTCACAGTCGGGTCTTGGTAAATTGGGAGTGCCCTCTCCTCTCTTGCCCCTCCCCCTACACAGACTTAAAGGTGAATTTTAAAGAGCTGTGGAAGTTAGGCTTGGGCGTGCCCACCGTATTTTATAGAGCACCTGGACATGCACCTAAAACCCACACAGCCCGATGCAGTATAGTGTGCTCGGCCGACGGCACGGCTTAACACGTGCCTGGATGCACATTTTGGACGCGCGTCCAAAACCCCTTATGCAATAAGGGGATAAGTGCGTCCAGAACGCGCGTCCTAACCAGATCATAGATAATAGCGCTCATCACGTGTAAATTCATGTTGACGAGGCTATTAGCTATTACCGCCCGATGCAAAAAAAAAATGTATGCCCGACATACGCAATATTACTCTTGAAAATAAACACCTACCCCGGAGCAGGCGTTAATTCTTGAGGAGCCCCTAAAGGTAACAGAAAGCAGAAACCACTGCTTTTCTGTTCCTTTTTTCGGTTCCCCTGACTTAATATCATGGGAAGATTAAGTCGGAGGAACAGAAAAAAAGGAGTAGGGAAAAAAAAGGTAAAAAAAAAAACCCAGTGGTCACAGATGCTCAATTAACAAGCATCCACTTTCTTAACCCAGGGCAGGGCACAGGTTAGGAAAGCAGACTCCTTTAAAATAAAGCGTCCATTTTCCTAACCCACACTGCCAGCCGCCTCTCACGGGCACCTGCTGCCGAGGAGGTGCTAGGGGTGCACAATTTCCTCTTGCATCTCCTTTATACCATGGCAGCCTATTATTGCATCGGGTGCCCCCGGAGAGGTGGATCCACGCATGTTAGGACAGCGTGCGCACAGTCATGAGTGCCAGTCTTCCGCGCGCCGATCTCGCATCGGCCTGACAAGAGTGCACATTGGAAACGTTTCTAAAAAGGGGCAGGACATGGGCATTTCAGGGCCTGGCCATGAGCTGTGGCGCCCATCCAGGTTCCCTTCCGCCGAGCGTTACTTCTGCTGTGGATGACTTGTGCATTCTAAAATTAAAGGGTCGAGTCATTTCTGAGGGTTGAAAGGGTGCGGGGTAACTGTGGGGAGTGTAGGCTATCAAACCAGGCTAACAAACTTAAACTGGCAACGGCGTGGGCGCGCCCCCCTTTTAAAATCCACCACCATATGCGGTAGAAGCAGGATGTGTGCGCCCATGTGCACGCAGCTAGGCTAGTTTCTACGCGTGCCCGTTATAAAATGTCCGCGTTCCTGGGCCCTATCTAGATATGCTCACATGCCTTCTAATGAGATGAGAGCTGAAACGATTTACCAGCTAAGGAAGTCAGAAGATGGCCAGACAACCCTCGGATTTCTTCAGTTTGCAACACAATTAGCTGCAAAGTGACAAAGACTTCCTTCAAATAGATTTGCGCCGTCTTTCCAAGAACAAGAAAGACTCCTACAGCATATCTGATTGGTGATGAATTTATGCAGCTTTGACTAAAGGTTACAAAAAATCTTGTTAGGTTTTCTGCAGGCTTGCTGTGCTGTTACTGGTTTACAGCTCAAGAAAGTTACGTATTTATTTAGCTCACACCTATTCAGTAGCAGCTCGTTCATGTACGATAGACATTTCCCTGTCCCCAGTGGGCTTACGTCCAAGGGGTGAATAATAAAGGTGTTCTCCCACTTTGTGTCAAGGGAACTTGAATAGTAAATAGGACTCTTAGGTTGTCATTTACTAAGCCATATTTCTCCCGGAGTGGAAAATACCAGGGGAATTACTAAGCTATGGTACTTGGCAGTGACACTTTGTAAATCTGGTGGTATCAGGGCAGTAAACTTCCATGGGGGAAAGGTACTGTAGCATTAAAAGGCCACTAAATTAAGTTTGATGGTGGCCCCAGGTCTGTGAGGACGCCGTGTCTTAAAGGGCCAATCATCTCTGGATAACATTCCCCCGGGGATGTCAAAGATTCTGGGGGGTTGATGAAACCCCCCCTTACTTACCCCCAACCTCCACAATGCCAAAAGGTGGCAGAAGTGAAATAAAAAACATATTTTAAGGTTTATACCTCCATGGAGTATTACCACTTCCACCTCCCCTTAGATTTAAAACCCAGTCCTTCTGGTGTCTGGCCTACTAACCTAGCCCACCCTCCAGACCCCCCCCCCACCCCCCTAGATTTATGAAAGAAGCCTTGGTGGTATACTGGGGGTGAGAGCACCCAATAGGCTCTGAGCCCAGCGGTGGCCATTTTTCAAAATGGTGCGGGTCGGCCAGACCTTACCTTTTGCATATATATCACATGATAGGTACAGTTGGGCACCATTTTGGAAAAATGGCCACTGCTGGGCCCAGATGGGTGCTCCAGGCCCCCACTATAACCACCAGAGCTTCTAGGAGGGGGGAGGTCAGTTTCCAGGGGGGTAAATTTCAAGACTAAGGGGAGATGTTGAGGTAGGACTTATTCCCAGAGCCTTCAAACTTTTTTATTTCACTTTTGCCATCTCCCGGGGGCAGCGGGATAGGGGTTTCCGTAGATCCCTGTGGTCTTTTACACACCTGGAGGGGGCTGTTAGTTGGGGCCAATCTGCCCCCTTTAAGAAATAGCCCAGAAACATTGGAATGTACGTTAGCGTCATGATGCTCCCAGGGGGGAGCTGTAGCTAACTTCAACATGGCTTGCAACATAATTTGGTTTGCATGTTTTATATTAGTAATGAGCTGAGGAATGTTTATTTGCATGCCAATCAGCTCATTAACATAATTGTCCTGCCTGGGACTAAATAACACACACTATTTTAAATACCTTATTATCTCTGCATTAGGCCATGTGGTAAAGAGCTTAACGCTGCTTAGTAAACAACCCTGTAAGTTTGTACATGAAGTAATGGAAGGTGACTTGCCCAAAGTCATAAGGAGCAGCTGGAGGATGTGAACCCTGGCTTCCCTGGCTCTCAGCCCACTGCTTTAACCATGGGGCCACTCCTCCATGCTGCTCCGCTGTAGGCTAGTCCTAGTAGATAAATGGACAAAAGCAGAGTGAGGCAGCCTGTTAGCAAGTGTGCTCTTAGCCCCATTGCTTTCTACAGATTCTTCCAGTTCTTCCTTTACTACTAACACCAGCAGGGGTTGATAGGACTCATTACTCAGTGGTAGCTGCAGCATCTTAAATCAAGGATCTAGCAGAATAAATAATTGAATAAGTACTGCCATCACCATGCTAACAAATTTGTCACAGAAAGTGATTACATTTTGTCAGGGAAGGGGAAAAGCCAGCTTTGCCTACTTTGCTCTCAAAAGAATTACACTGGCCTGAATCGGTTTTTTTTTTATCAGCAGATTATTCATTGGTCTTAGCTAAGGATGAAATTCTTCCGGCACATTTGGTGTCTGGCTTCCTGAAATGGTCTTGATATCATTGTAAGATGTTCCAAATATAGCCAGCGAGAGGAATTCAGTTCACCCCCCATCTGCCTCACTGTGCTCAATGATGTATTCACACATTGCCTTCAATTTCAGTCAACCATTTCCAAACATAAAATGTAGACATGTACATTGTTCTTTGATGTACTGGCAAAATTGTTCTTCGCCTCAGTCATAGACGGTTTAGGTGAATGAGAGAAATATCAACACATTTTGTTATCAATGTCTGCCAATTTTACAATGCTGGTTTGGTTTCAACTTTCGAGCAGTCATGGACCAGAAGATTTAAGGAATAAATAACGCACGGGATATGACAGAAGTTACCCTTTTCCAAGCAGCCAGGATGCTGGCCATATTGGCATAATCTGGAAGTTTCACATGGAGATAGAATAGCACAAGTCATCGTGAAGTGTTTTCTTCATGCTGTTCTAGAAATTATTTATTTGATTTATATTGCCTCTTTTTCAGGCACTTTAATACAGATTACATTCAGGTTCTGTAGGTATTTCTCTGTCCCCAGAGAGCTACTAATCTAAGTTTATACCTAAAGAAATGGAGGAAAAAGTGATGTGCCTATGGTAACAAGAAGTGACAGTAGGATTTGAAACCTAGCTTCTCCGGCTTGTCCCCTCCAACCCCTAGGCTACTCCTCCACAGGAATACTTTTTGCTGTTTGCAAGGGATAAGTTACACAGTCAGGCCCTGTTTAAATTTGTCCTGCACTCTCTCTGAGAAATGCTCTCTATTTCTATCAGAGCTGAGCTACAATGATATCATGTTGTGAAGGCCAAAGGCTCCTTCTCAAGGCTGAATCCCATTGGGCTTAAAGTGTTCTGAAGATAAATCCAGGAGTCAAGAGAGGGAGGTACAAAAAGGAAAATAATTGTATCTTTGACATGCAGTACAAAAAGATCAGAAATAAAGGCAAACTTGTGGAGGATTCTCTGCGCTCATGTTTATAGTCTGAGAAACAGTAAAAAGCAGCAAGACAAAATTCTTATAAGCATACTTGAATGGTATCACACAATTTCTTATAGCAAGTGAATGGATGTACCTTTTCAGTGACTTTCAGTCAGCATTCTAGGCATGATTAAACAATATGCTTAATTACTAATATAATTATAATTCCAAAGGCAACAATTTTGGGGCCATTTATATTTTAAATAACAATGGCTACACAATTTTTAATGATTTTCCTTTAGCAATGCTATTATGGGCGCATTTTAAAAGGCTCGCTCAGTTAAAATTGGTGGGGTTACACACGCGGCTGGGTCCCGCGTGTGCCGAACGCAATTTTCGAAAGAGCCCGGCCATGCATGTAACCCCTGATACGCGCAGAAGCGCCGAGCAAGCTAAAAGGGGTGGGCGGGGAGGGGGCGGGCTGGGGGCCAGCGGGTCAGCGGCCATCGGGGCCTATCCCAGGGAAGCGCATGCTGGCGGGTGGCTGGCGCGCGTAACTTACTTCTGCTCCGAAGGACCAGGAAAGTTAAAAAAAAAAAAAAAAAAAGAAAACTAGTTAGGGTTAGTTTAGCGGTCAGAGAGGAGAGGGGGGGAAGGGAGGAAGGGTAGAAAGGGGTAAAGGAAAATTCCCTCCCAGTCCACTTCTTAATTGGAATAGACTGGGAGGAAACTGGGCAAAGGCCCGATCGCGTCACCGCGCATAGGTGACAAAACTACCCCCTACACACACGAGTCCCAACCAGCCAGCAAGTGCATGCGTGGATTTTAAAATCCGGTGTGTATGTGCGCATGGGACTGTATTTTATAACATGTGTGTGCCGACATGTGCATGTTATAAAATTGGCGTGTCGATGTGCGCGCGCCGGGAACCGCGCACCTTTTAAAATTGACCCCTAAGTTTTTACCAAAAGTGTTAACTAGCTTGGCTCTTGATTACATTTTCCTTTGGTTGTCTTATTTTTAGTTTGCCATAACATAGGGATGAAACAATTACATGTGGTTATCTGCCCCCCATTTACCCCAGTAAAAATTCCACACTGATTGGCTTTTAAATTGGCTGCAGTTTATTACCAACATAACCCGAGCCCGAACAATAACATCAACCATAATTCAAATATCATCCCCCATTTTCCACCCTCACTCTCCAGACCCCGTTTCTCCACCACCTTAAACCCCAATGGTGGAGCCACCCCTCCTCCTATTCCCCCACCTGCTTCGCCTCGTACCAGCAAGAGCAAGCTCGACCGCGAACCCTGGCCCCCACGGTTCTGCAATCCTCCCGTGTAGCATCCCCCCCAACTACACGAGGCACCCCCCCTTTGCCCTAACCGAACACCCCCTTTAACAGTAAACATGAACTGGGCTCAGATTTTCTGCCACAAAACATACCGACCTAGTCGGTATGTTTCCCCCACTGCGGCCTAACTGCCTCCCACTGAACTAAACCCCTACCATTTCACAATTTCTTTTTCTAGACCTTCTTGTAACATGTTATTAAATAGTAGGGATGTGAATCGGGCTTTGGAAAATTGAAAATATCGGACGATATTTTCAAAATCATCAGAAATCGAGTGCTCCCCAAAACGATAGGAAAACCCCATGATATTGATCTTGGGGGTTCTCTTATCATTTTGGGGGAGGGCGGGAAAAACGGCACACAAAAATAACCCCTAAACCCTCCCCCGACCCTTTAATCCCTTAGCTTCCCCCACCCTCCCAACCCCCCCAAAAACCTTTTACAGGTACCTGGTGGTCCAGTGGGGGTCCCGGAAGCGATCTCCTGCTCCCGGGCTGTCGGCTGCCACTAATCAAAATGGTGCCAATGGCCCTTTGCCCTTACCATGTGACAGGGTATCCGTGCCATTGGCCGGACCCTGTCACATGGTAGGAGCACTGGATGGCCGGCGCCATCTTGTGTTCCTACCATGTGACAGGGGCTGACCAATGGCACCGGTAGCCCCTGTGACATAGTAAGGGCAAAGGCTATCGGCGTCATTTTGAATACTGGCAGCCGATGGTCCGAGTGCAGGAGGTCGCTCCTGGACCCCCGCTGGACTTTTGGCAAGTCTTGTGGGGGTCAGGAGGGTCCCCCAAGACTTGCCAAAAGCCCCTGGTGGTCCAGCGGGGGTCCAGGAGCAATCTCCTGCACTCGGGCCATCGGCTGCCAGTAACTCTGCCTCGGCTGCCTGACTCTGCCTCTACAGGCCTTTCAAATCAGCAACAAATCAAGAGTCTACTACTTGATTAAAATAATTGCATGAGGGAGGAGGAGCTGTACAAGCACTAGGGATGTGAATCGTTTTTTGACGATTTAAAATATCGTCCGATATATTTTAAATCGTCAAAAATCGTTAGGGCCACGATACAATACCAATTCCCCCGATTTATCGTCAAAGAATCGTAAATCGGGGGAAGGGGGAGGGCAGGAAAACTGGCACACTAAAACCCCCTAAAACCCACCCCCGACCCTTTAAATTAAATCCCCCACCCTCCCGAACCCCCCCCCAAATGCCTTAAATTACCTGGGGGTCCAGCGGCGGTCCGGAACGGCCTCCTGCAATTGAATGGTGTTGTCTTCAGCCGGCGCCATTCTGCGCCGCCATTTTGCAAAATGGCGGCGGCCATAGACCAACATGATTCGACTGCAGGAGGTCGTTCCGGACCCCCGCTGGACTTTTGGCAAGTCTTGTGGGGGTCAGGAGGCCCCCCCAAGCTGGCCAAAAGTCCCTGGGGGTCCAGCGGGGGTCCGGGAGCGATCTCCTGCCGCGAATCGTTTTCCGTACGGAAAATGGCGCCGGCAGGAGATCGACTGCAGGAGGTCGTTCAGCCGGTCCGGAACCCCCGCTGAACAACCTCCTGCAGTCGATCTGCCGGCGCCATTTTCCGTACGGAAAACGATTCGCGGCAGGAGATCGCTCCCGGACCCCCGCTGGACCCCCAGGGACTTTTGGCCAGCTTGGGGGGGCCTCCTGACCCCCACAAGACTTGCCAAAAGTCCAGCGGGGGTCCGGAACGACCTCCTGCAGTCGAATCGTGTTGGTCTATGGCCGCCGCCATTTTGTGCCGCCATTTTGCAAAATGGCAGCGCAGAATGGCGCCGGCTGAAGACAACACAATTCAATTGCAGGAGGCCGTTCCGGACCGCCGCTGGACCCCCAGGTAACTTAAGGCATTTGGGGGGGGGGGTTCGGGAGGGTGGGGGATTTAATTTAAAGGGTCGGGGTGGGTTTTAGGGGGTTTTAGTGTGGCAGTTTTCCTGCCCCCCTTCCCCCGATTTAGCTATGGACCGCCGCTGGACCCCCAGGTAATTTAAGGCATTTGGGGGGGGGGGGTTCGGGAGGGTGGGGGATTTAATTTAAAGGGTCGGGGGTGGGTTTTAGGGGGTTTTAGTGTGCCGGTTCACGATTTTAACGATTTTCACGATACTCTAAACACCCAAACGGCGACGATACGATTCCCTCCCCCTCCCAGCCGAAATCGATCGTTAAGACGATCGAGGACACGATTCACATCTCTAACAAGCACCCACTGCTCATTTCCCTGAGTTAGTGCAGATTCAATCAAAACCCAGGGTTCACCTTAAACATGGCAGCCCTGACTGGGTTCTGCCGCCTATTTCATTTCTGCAATATTTCTCCAAGCCTTCTACTTGAATTCCTGTTTCATGGGCTCTTCACCCTCTGGGATCTGTGAAGGTAGGATGATGCCAGTATCCCATGTCTAGAACTGAACCTTTATTACTGTTCTCAGAAGCCCAGATTTGATCTTATATTTCATGGAACTATCCTTTTGTCCTTTTGACCAGTTCCCTTGCTGGTCGATTTTAAAAGCCCTACGCCTGTCAAATCCGGGAGATACTCACCTGACTTAGCCTGGTGCACGCTGCATGGATTTTAAAAACCACGAGGGTACGCACGTATCTCCCGGTAGGCACATAAACGTTTTCCAAAAAAAGGGGCAGGGCATGGGCGTGGTCTGGCGGGGTGTGGGCGGGACGTGGGTGGGCTAGGACAGCACCATGACATCAATGCGTGAGTAGTTGCACACAAAAGCGTGCCCTGGGGTCCCCTATCGCGTAACTTTACTTCTGCTATGGACAGCGTGTAAGTCGTTTAACAAAAAAAAAAACAAAAACGAGGCTAGCAGCGGGGTTTTAGGACAGAGCTGACCGGGCAAAAGGGAGGCAAGTTAGCTAGAAGGTGTAGGAAGTCCCCTCATTTACTGGGGTGACCTGGGGAAAGGCCTATTGCGTCACCACACATAACTACTAAACGTACCCCGCTTACGCGCTGGAGGCGACATTCACGTGCAGATGCGCAAATTACTATAAAATCATGTATGCACAGATAGGCGATTTTATAACACGCGCGCACATACGCGCATATATGTGTGTATGCTATAAAATCGGTGCGTCCGTGTGCGCGAGTCTTAAATTTTACTTCTTAGTAGGATGGGGAAAAAGATATTTAGGGCTGGTGCCACATTGAAGGTTGTTAAAGAATTCCAGGTTTTCAGGTGCAAGGAAAATAGCCTATTGAATATGATTCAATGTCCTTCTTTGGTTTCAGAGCAGCATTGGTTGAAATATATAGACAAAGCAAACTAGTAGCAGCTGAAATTCAGTTCTTTGAAATTATTAATATCTCTTTGATTAATTTTCTTAACAAAATAGAAAATTCACGGTGTTTTGAAAGTTAGGCATTTCCAGGTTTTGTGCTTTTCTCTGAAACCTAAAACCCCCTTTGACTAGTATAAGGTGCTTTATTATACTAACCAAAAATTAAAATATTCTAAACTATTTTTTTTAAAAGCAACAGTATTAAACGAGGCAGAAGGAAAACCCATACTTCAAACCCTATCTCGCAACGTATTGAGCTTGACCGGGCACACATATCATATTCATAAACAATATTTTCTTAGATAACGGGTTTTCTTGATGCATTTTTCCTATTAATTTCAGCCCAGGAATACTATATTCAGGAAATAAACTAACCTTTGTGGAAGCCATCTGGCCATTCTTTTTTCTTCCTCCCCTTTTCATTTGAAGAGTACTGAATTAATAATCCTTGAATATCTCTCTCAGAAGGAACTCTAGCACAGTAACATATGGGACTTTTCTTTTAGGTCAAAGGTTCAGCTCTGACTCAGGCTGGCGGTAACTGGAAGTCATTTATTTGGTGGCCAGTGAAAGATGTTAATGGTCTTCCTCCACATTTCAGGCTGCTGGAGTTCTTCTGAAAAAACAAAATCATTTTTTTGCCGTTAGCATTAATTAGTAATTAAGGTGAAGTGATTAGAGTTGCTGAAAACTTTTCCCCGCAGTGAGAAAAAAGAAATGCATTATGTGTGCCAAGTAAACTATTTGCGCGATATGGTAGATTATTTCCCTCCATTTTCTTGACCTTACAATAGTGGAAATCATTAGAAGCAATCTCTGGATTTTTCCTAACAGAATTCACAAGATTCTTTTACAATTCAATTCTCTCTTCTCTTCTCGAAACTATGGGATCAATATTTAAAGCCGTTTGTTGGCAAAGTTTGGACATCTGGGCAAACTGAGGGATTTAAACATCCTGCCAGTTTCACTGCCCCTGACATAGCCAGATAAGTTGTTAGCTGGCTAAAAACATCTGACTGTGCCAGGGTGCTCTGGGGCAGAACATCTTTATCTGGCTAAGTACCTGATTCATTAACGGGTAGATTTTAAAAGGGCTGCACGTGTGCCCATAAATGTGTGCATCTCATTGCACGCAAAGATGTGTACTATTTTATTACTATTCCCAAATCAACATGGCTTTAGAAATACACTCAGCACTGAAACTTCATTAGTATCATTATCAGATAACATCATTAAAGGATTAGATTTTGGCCAAAAATACATTCCAATCTTCCTTGACATATCAGCTGCTTTTGATACAGTAAATCATTCTATCCTTTTAAATAGACTAAATGAAATTGGTCTATATGATTCACCTTTAACTGGTTCTCCTCATACCTACATAATAGATCTTACATTGTCAAAACCAATTACAATGAATCCAATCAAATTCCTCTCACTCATGGTGTTCCTCAAGGATCCTCTTTATCCTCAACTCTTTTCAATATCTACTTGCTTCCATTATGTAATTTAATTTCAAATCTTAACACATTCTTTCATTTATGCCAATGATGTTTGGATTCTTTTACCTATTAACTCTGACCTTACTAATACACTGAACCTCTGTAATTCTTACCTTAATGTTATACAAAAATTACTAACACAAATATCGCTTAATCTTAATCATAATTTTATATATAGACAATAAATCCTCTCCTGAAATAGACATTCATCTTAATAACCTTCTATCACAATAACATTCTTTTCAAAACAAGAGACCTCGGAGTCACTTTAGACTCAGAATTCTGCTACAAACACCATATCAACAACATTATCAAAGAAGGTTTCTACAAACTTCAAATTTTAAAAAGAATTAAACCTCTCCATCATCATGACTTCCGTTTAGTTTTGCAAACTCTACTATCATCCAAATTATTGCAATTCTATATTCCTTGGACTATCTTCTACTACCATCACTCCACTTCAATTATTACAAAATGTAGCTGCACGACTACTCGTTAATCACAAAAAATCGGATCACATCTCCCCAATACTAAAAGATTTACACTGGTTACCTATCCATATAAATAAAAATGT
Organism: Rhinatrema bivittatum; assembly: GCF_901001135.1. Lineage (NCBI taxonomy): Eukaryota > Metazoa > Chordata > Amphibia > Gymnophiona > Rhinatrematidae > Rhinatrema > Rhinatrema bivittatum. Next base: position 338,422,543 of record NC_042620.1, on the reverse strand, counting down.
TAAATAGTTTGTACAAAATAGCTAATCTCAGAAACCACTGTACCGATTGCTTTCAAATTTGGACACAACCTTCCTTTCGCATACGGAAAGGTTCTTCTGTACTTACATTACATAAATGTCACACCTGTGACAGGTAAAAAAGGTTTAAAAATTGGTTCCACAAAACAGCGACATCTGCTGGACATTGGACGTCAGCGCAACCTCTTACACCTTTCACAAACACACACACACCCCACACACATGACAAATGTATTTAATTCACACACCCTCCGAACACACAGAAATCCACACTCCTCACACACACACCCCCACACACATGCCAATTGGACTTACTTCACACACCCTCCCAAAACATACCAAAACGCACCAAATTCCAGGCTGCTACACCGGGGGGCCATGCACATGTCACATGTTGGCAATTCCCACACCCTCCGAACTCACACAAAAACACCCTCCTCACACCCCCCACGCACATGCCTGTTCTACTTACTGCCCACACCCTCCAAACACACACAAAAGCGGAAACAGGTCCGCGCTGCTCCAGCGGGGGGGGGGGGGCCAAGAATGGTCCGGACACATCACGTACACTACGGCCGTCGGCTGCCAGCAATCAAAATGCCACTCAGAGACAACAATGGCGGCAGTAGCCCATGTGACATAGTAAGGGCGAGGGCCCGTCGATGCCATTTTCAGGACTGGCAGCCAGCAGACCTTTGCCCTTACTATGTCAGGGAACCTAGCACTCCCATTACTCCTCCACATTGACATAGTCAGGTCAAAGGGCCATCGGAGCCATTTTCATTGCTAGCACTTAGAAATCTAAATGCACATCATATAAATCAGAGAAGCATATAGAGAATATCTACAAGTACCTCACAACAATACCACCCAACATATAACATTGAGAGATCGGGCCTTCTCCACAGCAGGTCCCCCACTATGGAACTCAATCCCCTTAGAATTACGACAGGAACCATGTTTTCCAACCTTCAGGAAGAGACTTAAAACATGGCTGTTCATGAAAGCATTTCTGGACCCTTAATGATTCACTTCCATCAAATGCAGCAACACTGAGCATCTTCTATTAAACTGAAACAGACAATACCAACCAATCACTACAATGTTTTACTTCTTGTTAAACCTTTTTATCTCTCCTCTAACTCTAATCCCAGTTAGAATAACCCCTGTTTGATTGTAACTTTTTCTTCTACGCACTTGTTATACTTTTGTAATGTATACTCTTACGTTTTAGCTATGTACGTTATAATGTATTGCTCACCCCTTGTTTTATGTAAACCGACATGATACGAACTGCCGTGAATGCCGGTATAGAAAAACACAAATAAATAAATAAATAAATAAAATAAACTAACTCAAAATATTTTAGTTTTGATACTTTTATTCCAATTTGTATATGAAAAATTATATTCCAATTTCTATATAAAAAATTATAAATTGGAATAAAATTATCAAAATAAATTTTTTTGAGTTAGAAATCTAAAGACATCATATAAACTAAGTGCAGTTTTCTCTTTGGATACATAAAATACCTACAATGTACCTCTAGTACATCTGAAGTCCCCTCTCCCCCAAACTCACACAATGAAACATTTCTAATCAGTCTCTTAGAGCTCTATCTCTGACTGTAATCTCCTCAGCACAACTAACTGAAATTGCTGGTTATTTATACTACTGGGTTTTCACTTCTCTGCAGAAATATTTCACTGTGTTTCCATGCAAATGGTAAAGCATTAAAACCTATGAACTACATTTTTGTCAGAAGGTAAACATTTTTCAATTTTTTTTTTCTGAAAAAAAACGTGCAGTGAATAGTGAGCTTTTCGCACGTCCCTAGTAGCTTGTAGACTAAGTATAGAAATGGAAGTTCATATTGTCAAAAAAGCTAAGCTACCTTTTCTGCTTTCAGTGATGCGTTTACAGTAGCACCTTTAGAACAGGGTTAAAACTGTTTAGCAAGGATATATTTCATGTAAAATGCTGAATCTAGATATTATAAAAATTCAAGTCAACCTTGAACCAGGTCAATTTCAACCTGTTTTGAGTTTCATGGAATTTGGGGGATTTTCCCAGATTTTCAGGGGAAACTCGGAAATTTTCCCAGTGAATCTGGGAAGAATATGGACAAACAGGATACAGATTCACAACAGATTTGTTAATTTCGGCGGCCCACAGATTTTTTCGGCGGCCCACAGATCGGCGCTCACCCGCACCCAACCGCTTCCTCCTCCCTGCCGAGGCTTGCGCGATCGGCGCGGCCCATCCGGGGCAAGAGCCTGCTCACCAACCATCTCGAGCCGTGCAGGAGAGACCGGAGGCAAAGGAAAAAAATAGAAAAAACGAAAACGAAAGCAAAACGCAGGACGCAACGTGGTGAGTGAGCCGCGCCCCTAAGCAGGCATCAGGCCTATCAGAGGGCGGCTACTGCCCCCTTTAAACTCAGGCGCATCTCGGCGGCGTCCATTTCGGCGGCCCACAGATCGGCGCTCACCCGCACCCAACCGCTTCCTCCTCCCTGCCGAGGCTTGCGCGATCGGCGCGGCCCATCCGGGGCAAGAGCCTGCTCACCAACCATCTCGAGCCGTGCAGGAGAGACCGGAGGCAAAGGAAAAAAATAGAAAAAACGAAAACGAAAGCAAAACGCAGGACGCAACGTGGTGAGTGAGCCGCGCCCCTAAGCAGGCATCAGGCCTATCAGAGGGCGGCTACTGCCCCCTTTAAACTCAGGCGCATCTCGGCGGCGTCCATTTCGGCGGCCCACAGATCGGCGCTCACCCGCACCCAACCGCTTCCTCCTCCCTGCCGAGGCTTGCGCGATCGGTGCGGCCCATCCGGGGCAAGAGCCTGCTCACCAACCATCTCGAGCCGTGCAGGAGAGACCGGAGGCAAAGGAAAAAAATAGAAAAAACGAAAACGAAAGCAAAACGCAGGACGCAACGTGGTGAGTGAGCCGCGCCCCTAAGCAGGCATCAGGCCTATCAGAGGGCGGCTACTGCCCCCTTTAAACTCAGGCGCATCTCGGCGGCGTCCATTTCGGCGGCCCACAGATCGGCGCTCACCCGCACCCAACCGCTTCCTCCTCCCTGCCGAGGCTTGCGCGATCGGCGCGGCCCATCCGGGGCAAGAGCCTGCTCACCAACCATCTCGAGCCGTGCAGGAGAGACCGGAGGCAAAGGAAAAAAATAGAAAAAACGAAAACGAAAGCAAAACGCAGGACGCAACGTGGTGAGTGAGCCGCGCCCCTAAGCAGGCATCAGGCCTATCAGAGGGCGGCTACTGCCCCCTTTAAACTCAGGCGCATCTCGGAGGCGTCGCGCGCCCGAAGGAGCGCGACCTAAGGGGCCTGCCCCTTAGCGCGCCCCTTGGAGCGTCCCAGAGCCGGGGCCGATTCTCTCCCCTATCCATTCATTCACCGACCACTCATCCACCAATTCAATCTCCAACAGCACTCATCCAGCCTAGCAGTACTCATCCAGTCTCCAGCAGCACTCATCCAGTCTCCAGCAGTACTCATCCAGTCTCCAACAGCACTCATCCAGCCTAGCAGCATTCATCCAGTCTCCAGCAGCACTCATCCAGTCTCCAGCAGTACTCATCCAGTCTCTAACAGCACTCATCCAGCCTAGCAGCATTCATCCAGTCTCCAGCAGCACTCATCCAGTCTCCAGCAGCACTCATCCAGTCTCCAGCAGTACTCATCCAGTCTCTAACAGCACTCATCCAGCCTAGCAGCATTCATCCAGTCTCCAGCAGCACTCATCCAGTCTCCAGCAGCACTCATCCAGTCTCTAACAGCACTCATCCAGCCTAGCAGCATTCATCCAGTCTCCAGCAGCACTCATCCAGTCTCCAGCAGCACTCATCCAGTCTCCAGCAGTACTCATCCAGTCTCTAACAGCACTCATCCAGCCTAGCAGCATTCATCCAGTCTCCAGCAGCACTCATCCAGTCTCTAACAGCATTCATCCAGTCTCCAGCAGCACTCATCCAGCCTAGCAGCACTCATCCAGTCTCCAGCAGCACTCATCCAATCATCCAGCATCCAGTCATCCAGTCTCCAGCAGCACTCATCCAGCAGCACTCATCCAGTCTCTAACAGCACTCATCCAGTCTCCAGCAGCACTCATCCAGTCTCCAGCAGCACTCATCCAGCCTAGCAGCACTCATCCAGTCTCCAGCAGCACTCATCCAATCATCCAGTCATCCAGTCTCCAGCAGTACTCATCCAGTCTCTAACAGCACTCATCCAGTCTCCAGCAGTACTCATCTAGTCTCCAGCAGCACTCATCCAGTCTCTAACAGCACTCATCCAGTCTCCAGCAGTACTCATCCAGTCTCCAGCAGCACTCATCTAGTCTCCAGCAACAATTATGCACTACCGCCCACGCACCTACAAATCACTCACCCCAATCATGATTTCCCCCACAACACAGTTCCTAGGTCTCACCCTTTTCACCATAATCCTATTCAACGCTCAATCAATCACCAACAAAACTCTTATACTCAACGACATTCTGCAGGACACAACCCCAGATTTTTGCGCCATAACTGAAACATGGCTCAAATCCACAGACATCACACTCATTAATCAACTACCAACACAGACTTACGATTTCTTCTCCATCCCAAGACAAAAAAAAAGAGGAGGGGGTATCTTCCTCGCTGCAAAAAAATCCTTAAGGTTCACACACCACCCCATCAGTACAACTACCAAACTAGAACTAGGATTGTTCAAATCAGAACATCTCCAAATCCTTCTAGTCTATGCCCCTCCAGGCTTACTAGAGTCAGACCCCTCACCTATTATTGAAACCATAACCTTACATCTTAATCTTGACTCCCCTGCTATAATTCTGGGCGACTTCAACTTACATGTTGACAAAGTCCCCCTCTCAACTAACTGTGAAGCTTTCCTCACCTCACTGTCATCGATGGGTTTTCAGCCAACAAATCAACAAACCCACTCACAAAGCAGGCCATACGCTCAATCTCCTCTTTACAAACGCCAAGATTTCTCTTACAGAACAACCAAATTATAAAAAAGTCCCATGGTCAGATCACTCTCTAATCTCCACCAGCTTTTCTATACCTCGATCAGACTCCAACCTCAACTCAAGACCCTCTTTCCAATACAGAAAATCCTGCTCCTCAGAACACCTCAGCAAACTTCTAACCTCTGATCTACCACTCATTGATGTCTCCACACCCAACTCTGCCCTCCAATCCTGGTCCAAAATAACAAAAGCTATTGCAAACACTCTCTGCCCACTGACAACCAAAACAAGGTCTTCCAATGCATCCAAACGACAACCCTGGTTTAACGATGAACTACGAAAGCTCAAACAACTACTTCGGCAAAAAGAGAGAAAATGGCGTAAAGCCACTTCACCGGCCACACTCGCTGACTACAAACGATCACTCCATCTATACAAAAGTACCACGTTAAAAACCAAAAGAGACTACTATGCCCGAAAAGTTCATCATCTCACCTTTGACTCAAAAGCTCTATTCACCTTCGTCTCCAGCCTCACTAAACCGATCACTCCAGATATCCCACCCGAACAAGCCCAGACTAAAGCAGACGAACTGGCTCTCCATTTCAACAAAAAAATATCGGATCTCCTCAATCAGCTAACTCCAATCACTACTTTTCCAGATAACACATACTTCCCCCAAAACAAAGAGATCCAGTTTATTGCCTTCGAACACATCACAATCACAGAGATACAAACGGTGTTAAAAAGAATGAAACCATCATCTCACCCATTTGATCAAATTCCATCCAAAATGCTCCTTCTCATCCCGGACACAATAGCAAAAACCTTAGCAGATATCATAAACTGCTCTCTATCACATGGTATCTACCCTGATGACCTAAAAACTGCCTCAATCAAGCCACTGTTAAAAAAACCAAATCTAAATGCAAGCGATCCCAACAACTTCCGCCCTATTTCCAACCTCCCATTCATAGCGAAAATCATGGAAAAATTGGTAAACACCCAACTATCCAATTACCTAGAGGACAACAGTATTCTTTCCCCAAACCAATATGGTTTTCACAAAGCCGCAAGCACTGAAACGCTACTACTCTCACTCACGGACTTCCTCCTCTCTGGAATTGACAAAGGCCAAGCATATTTACTAATCCTCCTTGACTTTTCGGCGGCATTCGACACAGTCAACCACGCCCTCCTTCTAAAACAGCTGGCAAACATTGGTTTAACAGGTGCCACACTAAACTGGTTCAAAACATTCCTTGAAAATAGAAGATATAGAGTCAAAATCCACAATAAAGAATCCCAATACCACCATTCTAATAGAGGGGTGCCGCAGGGTTCTTCACTTTCACCCACGCTATTCAATATCTACCTCCTACCACTTTGTCAACTTCTTACAAAACTAAGCCTGAAACACTTCCTTTTCGCAGACGACGTACAGATCGTGATCCCCATAGAAGAATCAATATCTAAAACAATGGAATACTGGGACAGTTGCTTAGTAGAAATTAAACTTCTCCTCACCAGTCTAAACCTGGTACTTAATGCTTCTAAAACAGAATTCCTGCTCATATCACCGGAAAACAAAAATACACACCCAAAACCACCCACACTCCTTCAAACAGCCCATGTAAGAGATTTAGGAGCCATCCTGGACAATCGACTCAACCTCAAACCTTTCATTAACCAAACCACCAAGGACTGCTTCTACAAATTACATATCCTGAAAAGAATTAAACCACTTTTTCACGCCCAAGACTTTAGAACAATTTTGCAAGCAATAATCTTTTCCAAATTAGATTATTGCAACTCATTACTACTAGGCCTCCCAGCTTCCTATACCAAACCTCTACAAATGGTCCAGAACTCTGCAGCCAGAGTCCTCACAAACTCCAGGAAAATGGACCACATCTCACCTATCCTCAAAAACCTCCATTGGCTACCGATCCACTATAGAATCATATATAAAACCATCAACATCATATACAAAACTATCAACCAAAACACGCACCTCGACCTACAAATACCTCTTAAAAAATACACTTCCGCTAGACCCATCAGGGAATGCTACAAAGAGTCACTCCAAATACCAAAGGCCAAAACCTACCAACATAAATCATTGAGTCTCAGAGCCTTCTCTTCAGCAGGTCCAACTCTCTGGAACTCTATCCCACCAGATCTGAGACAGGAGCCATGCTCTCTAACATTTAGGAAAAGACTAAAAACTTGGCTTTTCAAAAAAGCATTTCCAAGCCTTGAATAATACCTCCATTAAATAGCACAAACTCTTATCCAATAACTGGACCAAATACAATTCAACCAACCTTAAACTGACAATCTTCAATACCTGCTGAACTTTTATCATACCACTGTCGTATTTATGCATTTGGTTATTTATGTTCCGTTCCATAGTGAGGTATTGCCACAGTTTCTCACATATTCTTATTCACTCACTATGCTAATCTATTACATTAATAGACTGAAATGTAAATATTGCTCTGTGCAATCTCTCCCCTTTTTCCAGTTCCTAGTTGATTTCCCTGATTTATTGTAACTTTCTCAATTCCTTTATCTGATTCACGTTATTTAAAGTTCAAGGTTCTTTTTGAGAACATTGTTTTACGTTATGTTATGTTTTACACACTTTGTTAATTGTAAACCGGGTTGATGTGATGCCTGTCATGAAACTCGGTATAACAAAAACAATAAATAAATAAATAAATTTCTGGGAATCTACAAGAACTCTGCCTGCTGCATGCCTCTCAAATAGGGAAATTCTACTCAAATCCCATGCCAGGATATACATTGGATTTTGGTTTTTTTTAATTTGCTACTTTAATCAGCACTGCAGGTTCAGTAAATGAGTTTTTAACTTTTATTTTTTTAATATCACACTTCTCTAGTTGTATTCTATACTGCACCTGCTTTATGGATTAATAAAGTTCTTATCACAGACGTTATAACGAACATAAATACCTAAGATAAAATAAAAAACCCAAATACAGGCAACAAATGCTGTGATTCTTTAGTATTTTGATTGTTGTCAAATTTTTTTTTTTTACTTCATACACAGAAACCCATGACTGGGATACAGTTATACTAGGCTACAATCTATTCAGGAAAGACCGGTTAGAAAGAAAGGAGCTAAGCATGGCATTATGTATTACAAAATAATATTAAAGCAACAGAATTGCAGAGCTTATGAAGGAGACACTGTGGGTTAATTTGGAAAGAATGAATGGAACATCTATTTATATTAGTGTAATATACAGACCCCCATCGCCAGACAAAGGAGATGGATAGAGATTTAACGGTGAATAGTCACAAGATTTCTGCAGTATCTTATAGAAGCAAGGAGATCCTGGATTATCTGCAAGAAAAACTTTTCCGTCAACTGGTAATGGAACCCACAAGGGAGGGGATGATACTGGACTTGCTGCTTACCAACAGGGATAGTATCTCTGATGTAGTTAATGATCATGGGTGATACAATGACTACCAGATGGTGTGGTTCAGTATGAGCATCAGAGTTGAAGTTTCTTTCAAACACAATGGTCCTAGACTTCAGGAAAACTGATTTTGTTACAATGGGGGTGGGCATGGGGGTGTACCTCAAGGGGTCATTAGCTCATTGGGAAAACCTAGGGGAAGTAGAAGAGCAATGGGCAAAACTAAAATGAATATTGTATCCAACCTTTTTATTAAGAAAGTAAATAAAGGAAAGAGGAAAAAGTATGCACTCTAGTTTTCTAAAGTAGTAGCTAAAAAGGTAAGGGAGAAAATGTTAGAATTCATAAATTACAAGCTATTGCAGAACGTGGAAGACATGCAACAATATCTAGAAAAGCTAAGAGAAGCTGGGAAAGAAGTCAGGAATGCAAAAGTTTGAATGGAAACATTTTTTTTAAATATGGTAAAACAGAGGGACAATACTCCTTTTTTTTTTTTTGGGGGGGGGGGGTATAATAGTAGGAAATGCAAACGTAGCATTGTGAGACTCAAGAAGTGAAGGGGAGAAATATGTAATGGCTGATGAGGAAAAAGTGAAATTTCTTAGCAAATATTTCTGTTTAGTGTTCACTGTGGAAGGGCCTGAACAGGACCACATAAACAAACACAAACAAGTTTAGAAGTGAACTCAATCGATTTTCAGAACAGTGTGTTTATGAAGAGCTAACTAAAAAGGATAAGGTGATGGGACCCGATGGGATGCACCAAGGGAATTGCAATGTCCTGAGCTTCACTGGCTGAACTTTTCAATGCTTGTTTAGAATCGGGAGTGGTTCCGGTGTACTGGAGAGGGGCAGATGTGGTTCCTATCATTAAAGTGGAAGTAAGGTAGCATGATTTTACTAGAGGTAAATCTTGTCAGTTGAAGCTCATCAATTTCTTTGACTAGGTGACCAGAGAGTTGGATCAAAGGAGAGTGTTAGATGTAGTGTACTTGGTTTTCAGTAAGGCCTTTGACACTGTTTTTCACAGAGGACATATACATTGTGGAGTGTGGACCACACCTTCAATTCTATGGACCACACCTTTAAAAGGATATAAAACCCTTGGTATGGAACTTAGAGTGACTGACTGGGTTAGAAACTGATTGAGTGGAATGTGGCAAAGGGAGTTTATTCTAAGGATGGGGGGTGTTACTATTGGCGACCCTCAGGGATCAGTCCTGAGACCAGTTCTTTTGAACATTTTTGTGAGCAACATAGCGGAAGGATTGTTGAGGAAAGGTTTGTCTTTTTGTAGGTGATGCCAAAATATGCAACAGGAAAGTGTGGAAGACATGAGGAGGGATCCAGCAAAACTCAAGAAATGGTCTAGAGATTAGCAGCTAAGAGTTAATGCTAAAAATTGCAGAGTAATGCATTTAGAAAAAAATGTAAGACCTGCGCATGGGTGCACATGTGCATGCATTTACCAGCACACACACATGGATGTGATTTTATTACATATGCGCATATATGCGTGTATATGCAGGCAAGTTATAAAATCAGCTCTACGCGCGGACATGTGTGCACGATTTTGTATTAACGCGAGCATCTGCGTGCATATGATAACTTCAGGGTGTAAATGGGGGAAATTTTAGTAGCTAAGCGTGCCGACACAAATACCTGTTTCACCAGTTTGTTCCCAGTTCAGCCCAGTTAGGGAGAGGACTTTCTAAACCCCGTACCTAACTTGCCTCCCTTTTACCCTGCCCCAAGCCTTAAAATCCCACTGACTAGCCTAATATTTTTCGTTACACAACTTACACGCCATCCATATCAGAGTTTGTTACACAACTTACACGCCATCCATAGGGGACTCCGGCACGTGCTTGTGAGAGTAAACACTTACGTGCAGACTTAATGGTGGAGTTCTGGCCCAGCCATGCCCTGCCCAGTCCAGCCCATTCCCCGCCTCCTTTTAAAACCCGCATGGATTTTAAAATCTGCACAGTGCGCACCATGCTGAGTCGTGCACATATCTCCTAGTTTTGGCACACATAGGGATCTTAAAATTGACCAGTTAATCTGCAAAAACAGAAGGGAGAGCCACAGTATTGGAGGCGAAATTCTACTAAGCCCAAAATATAAGTGGGATCTGGGGTGGTTGTATCTGATGATCTTAAGGTGGCCAAACAGGTGAATAAAGCAATGGCAAAATCCAGATAAATGCTTGACTGCTTAGGAAGAGGAATGGTCAGCAGAAATAGGGAGGTTATATTGCACGATATAGGTCTCTCGTGAGACCTCATTGTGAATAATGTGCATAATTCTGTGGCCCATATTTTCAAAAGGATATAAACTGGGTGGCTGCTAAAATAAACAGTGTCCTTCATTCTACAGCACATGGGGATAGATTTAAACATCTAAACATGTATACCCTGAAGGAAAGGAAATACAGAAGAGATATGATAGAGGCTTTAAATATCTCAAAGGTTTCCATGCACTGGAGGCGAGCCTTTTTCAACAGAAAAGAGGCTCTAGAAGAAGAGATGGGATGAGGGTGAAAGGGAGTAGACTCAGGAGTAATCTTAGGAAATATTTCTTTACAGAGAGGGTAGTGGATGTGTGGAACAGCCTCCCAGTGGAGGTGATAGAGGCAAAGAATGCGTGGGATAAATACAGAGGATCTCTAGGGGAGTGAAGAGAATTATAAGGGCTAGATAAATTGAATGGATTGGCAGACTTGACAAGTCACATGGTCTTTTTCTGCAGTCATTTTCCTGTTTAAAGGCATTTCTGCAGGTAAAAGCATTGTTTGGCCATGGAAAAGTCTTTTTATAAATTGCCTTTCCTGTTTTTGAGGAAAGCTTCCTTAGGTTGTGTCACTAAATGCACTCTGGGAGAAGCTTTTCTAGGGGCAGAGTTGGGGAGGAGTTTGTACTTAATTGCATACTGTAGAATTTTCAAAATTCAAATTAGCACAAGGAAAATGTGTGCAGAGAGTTTCTCTGGGGTAATTTTCATAGTGAAGTATGAATGCAATTTTACTTTGACAACTGTGGAAAACTTCACAGTAAAAAGTACCCATGGATCCTTCTTCAGTACATGCAGTTAGAAAATTTGCCCTTTAATCTTTTTGTCCATAACAACGGCCTTAGTTGTTTATTCATTTTACTATAGATTAATACTGGAAATCTTATACTCGTATTCCAAAAGCTCATGAATATTTTCCTCCCCACTGATCTCGCATTTCCAAAATCAAAGAAGCAGTATCTGCATTAGCACCTTTAAATGTCTTAGACACATTCTATATTTCGGGCTGGGCATGCTATATTGATTTGTATGAGTTATCCTTGGAAGAGAATGTCCACTGTTATTTTAACTTAAATGATATGTAGAAAAAAATATAAATATATATGAAAATATATATAATATGTTGGATTGCTCATAATATACTACTAGAAATACAATTAAATGAGCAACTCTTTATCTTTATTACTAAAATGTGCAAGTAGTGTTAAGTTTTATAAATAAATTGAAAGGCTTTTGTAAAATAAAATGATTTTTAAGCGCTAATATTTGGCAGTCCTGGAGTGATCTTCTTTAGCAGCTGTAACTATTATTATGACAGCAAAACAGTTCATTTTTCCACCACCCGGTGGGATACCGAGGTTATAGTACAGTACATAACATTTCTGCTTGCTTGGTTTTAGTGTCAGTCTGATTCTAAGCATGAAATGTCTCCTGCAGTACCGATTCACTGCTGAGAACACACAAAAAAAAAAAAAAAAATGCAAGTGGAGGAGGGGAGGTAGCTACAAAGCAAATCAAATATTTTACTAGATTCTGGAAAAGCTCTAACAACTTCTGGAAAAGAATTAAAAACAAATATTGTTTAAGCTACAGAAGCAGGTTGTTAGCGTTCACCATTCTAATATATTTCCATTTAAAGATGACACAACTGTGGGGCATCAATTTCCCATTAAAAACCCTCATATAATGCCTCTGAGGTAATTAAGGAGTCAAAAGTATTGTTAACCTTTTATGAAAATATCTAATAAAATTAGGGATGCCAGGCTTTGAATTTCTAACTAGGTCACATCAGACAGAGTCAAATTCCCAAAGTCATCTGGTAAAACTTAGAGGTATGTACATAAATGATTGAGTTCATTTGCATCTCAAGATTAGCTACAGCTCATTTGAATAACACTTTTCTTATAATCTTTCCAGTTTTATTATCTGAAAACATGGAATGAATACTCATTATGCACAAAAGTCAATTGTTCTTAGTGCTGTAGAACAAGTCACCTAGAGGTGACAATAAGCATAGGCAGCACTACAAAAACAATAACAACAAAATTGATTTTAAAGTCGCTCAGTGTAATAAAATATAACAGAATCCGCAGCCAAGTTTTACATACTGGTCAGTGGTAAAATTACTGATGCAAAAAATTGCAAAGATAATATGGGATATGGACAGAACAAAACAAATCTTTTAAAATGCACAATACTTATGCCTCTCATAAGAACATGCCATACTGGGTCAGACCAAGGGTCCATCAAGCCCAGCATCCTGTTTCTAACAGTGGCCAATCCAGGCCTTAAGAACCTGGCAAGTACCCAAAAACTAAGTCTATTCCATGTTACCGTTGCTAGTAATAGCAGTGGCTATTTTCTAAGTCAACTTAATTAATAGCAGGTAATGGACTTCTCCTCCAAGAACTTATCCAATCCTTTTTTAAACACAGCTACACTAACTGCACTAACCACATCCTCTGGCAACAAATTCCAGAGTTTAATTGTGCGTTGAGTAAAAAAGAGATGGATGAGCAGCATCAGATAATAGTCAGTAGGACTGAAGTTTCATGGCAATTTCTCCATAATGTCTGTTCCTTTGTTTAAGCTGTGTTTACTGTTTGTTTTGTCTTCTGCTGAAAGATTATTCATATCAGGCTTAATTGAAAAATATACTTATCTTCATTATAATGCTGAGTACTGTATTTTATTTTAAAATTAATCCTCAGTGTACCTAAGACCAATATCAGTGCAGTTTTTAAAGCATTAAAGAGAGAAAGACAGGGACCTCATCCTTTTGTTTTGAAATCAAAACAGTTTGAAGAAATTAAAGGCAACAGACTTACAATCATGACCTCCTTTTGATTCAGAAAGTCTTCAAAACGAAGGTCAAAGAAGTTGTTGAATTCAAACCATACAAGTGAAGGTTCATTTTCCATGATATCTCTTATAAATAATAGTTTAGCTCCAGATTGGTTCCCTTTTCAATAATCAGTGACAATAATTCAAGTATGAAACAGTTTGCAGGTGAGGATTTTGCTTTTAAATGATATTTTCAGAATCTTATTCTATCGTTTTATGTTTTCAGTACTCTATGACAACAGAATATACCAAATATTATATGCAGGTAATAATGCCAATATCATCCCAGTTGGCTGCATCGGTTTAATAGGAGCTTTGATAAGAAATGTGTTGCGTGCCCTGTCCACGTCTGGCCCACGCACGGGCCTGCTTACCTCTCTGGCTCGTCCTCAGCTCCCGGGTCGGCCTCCCGAGTGGCAGCAGTGAGCTCCTCCAGGCCTCGGCGTCCCGCGACAGTGGTAGCTGGGCCTTCCACTGCGCACCAGGCCTCACGCTGGAGTTTGACGTCTCCCGTGGCATTGGCCACGTCCCTACGCACGTGCGCGCGGACTGCCCGGCCTCTTGTAGGGCCAGGGGAGGATCCTAGCTCCGTGGCGCGCCCTGATTGAAGACACTACACTGCCTGCACTTCCTTGCCTTGGAAATCGGGTCAGCATTGTATTGTGTGCTAGATTGTCTCTGCGTTCTAAGCCTTGTTCCAGTCTTGTTCTAGTCTTGTTCCAGGATCCTACTGTTCCAGCCTTGTTCTTGCATCCTACTGTTCCAGCATCCCTCTGTTCTTCTCCCAGGTAGTACCCTCGGACTGTCTCTCTGGTACTGACCTCGGCCTGTTCCTTGACCACTCTGTCTGCTGCCTGCCTCCTAACCTCTGCCTGCCTTGTGACCTCCAGAACCTGACCTCTGCCTTGTTGACTACTCCTCGGACTGACCCTCGGATTCTGGCCTCTGCCTGATTGACCACGTCTCCTGATTCTGGCTCTGTCCCTTGCCTTGTCATTGCCTACACTGTTCTGGTCCTCCTTGCTCCATCAGACCTACAGCCTCGAGTCCGACCGCGCTCCCTTGCTGTCCGTGGACACACCTGTCTACTACCTCTTCAAGAGACCCTGCGAGGCCCACCTAAGTCCAAGCGACCCAGGTCCCTATGGGCTCCACCTAGGGAGACCATGGGCTTCCAGTGGTGAAGCTCATCCAAGCCTCTGTCTCCTCCAGTGCTCCACCACCTGGGGGCAGGTGCTTCCTGGTCCCTACCAGGGAGCCGTTCTCTACTGCTCCAGGACAAGGGTCCACTCCTGAGCGCAACAAAATGCTTTTAAAACACTTGAAAATAATTATATTTTATAGAGAAATTGAACATGTTTTAGAACAGTTGTTTTTACCTTATGCTTCAGGGACCACCCAGCCAATCTGATTTTCAGAATATCCACAATAAATATGTAACTAATATTAATAATAAAATGTTCAATATTTCCTCTGTTTAATGGGTCTATTGGTGTAATCTATAGCCACATAGAAGAGGAAATAGCGAATGTGAATTAACTCATCTTGGAGAATCTGTATGTAGATATTCATTGAATCCTTACTAGGAACAGGTATAGGAGCAAATCACTTTTGTTTTGGGAAAAAACATAATAGCTAAGTTGTGGGTATATAGTTCCCCCATGTGGATGAGAGTAAATAGTGTATTCCTCTGTTATATAAGCTCTGACCACCATCTTAGGGTATGGATTTTAGTTTCTTTTTTCCAGAGGTAGTATGTCTTGGCTGTCCTCTACTATTTTTTGTTGTTTGGCTCCTAACTTCTCTATGGAGACTTTTAGTTTGGATATGGAATTTCTATCCACTTTCTCCATCCCTTTTATATTTTTATGATGATTTATTTAAGTTCTGAGTAGCCAATAACTAGGTACTCATTTTAGCTATTTTCATTGCTACTTTATTATCAAAGGAGGAGTTTGCTTCCCTGAAAGGACCTGCAAATCATCAGTATCTGCAGGTTGTTTCTCAGGGAAGCTACCTCCAATCTGGTAGCCCTTGTGTTGCCTTGGAGGAGAAAGGTAACCTGGAAGTAGAGCATCAGCTTAATGAGCCATGAAGCATTCCTGTAGCTAGTACCTGCCCTCAAGGATAGGTCTCCTAGTAAATGTGCCTAGGAGGGAAGGATTAGGATGTCCATTATATTTGGTGATTCAATTGTTATGAAGGTTGATAACTGTGGAAATGAGGATCATTTGGTAATTTGCTTGCCCGGTGCATAGGTGGCAGACCTAATGCATCACATAGATAGGATTTTAGATAGTACTCGGGAGGAGCAAGCTGACTTGGTACATATGGGTACGAATGACATAGGAAAGTATAGTAGGAAGGTTCTAGAAGCCAAATTTAGGGTTTTTGGTAGAACGCTGAAATCCAGAACCTCCATGGTGGCATTCTCAGAAATGCTCCCCGTTCCACATGCAGGACCCCAGAGGCAAGCAAAGCTCCAAAGTCTCAATGCGTGCATGAGACGATGGTACAAGGAAGAGGGTTTTAGATTTGTTGGTGACTGGGCTTCATTTTGGGGAAGGGGAGAGCTTTTCCAAAAGGATGGGCTTCACCTTAACCAGAGTGGAACCAGGCTGCTAGCATTAACCTTTAAAAAGGAGATAGCGCAGCTTTTAAACTAGATGATAGGGGAAAGCCAATAGTTGCAAGTATTAAAAAAATGAAAACCACTTCTGCACTTCCGAGACTTCCGCCTGGTACTTCAATCCATCATCCTCTCGAAGCTGAATTACTGCAACTCACTCCTTCTGGGCCTTCCCGCTAGCTCCATGAAACCACTTCAGATGGCCCAGAACGCGACGGCCAGAATCCTTACAAACACCAACAAAAGGGAGCACATCACCCCCATCCTCCAGAACCTTCACTGGCTGCCTATTAAATTCAGGATTCATTTCAAACCCCTCATGATGATACACAAGGCCCTACACAACATCTCCCCCCTCAACCTAACTTTTCAACTGCAGCAGCACATTACTAAGAGACCTGTAAGAAGTGCGTACAAGAACATGCTACTCACCCAGCCGGCAAAAACCTCACTGAGGAAACGCGCGCTTTCCACTGCTGGTCCCCCACTTTGGAACTCGCTCCCTCCGGACCTCCGCCAAGACCCTGCCTCATGACATTCAAAAAGAAGCTAAAGACTTGGCTTTTCGCCCAAGCGTTCCCGGAGGGCTAAGGCCCGATGAAGTCGATGACATTATAGACCCCGGCCCATCTATCCCTCTGTACATATGTTTTTGAGTTTGTACTTTATTTCTGCTAATAGTCTCTTTGAATGTAGTCCTTTTTTATCTCTCTGCAAGTTCTTTTTTTCAACTTGTTCCAATGTATGACGCCCCAGAGGCGACTGTTTCAGTTCCTTGTAAACCGGTGCGATATGTATATTACACAGGAACATCGGTTTATAAAAAACAAAAAAGTAAATAAATAAATAGTGCTCAGAAGCACATGGTTTGGAATGATGCATCTTTGAAGGATACTAAGAGAAAAGGGGAAACAGGGCATTCCAATAGAGAAGTTGCAATAAATGCCAAAGTGGACAAGCTATTTAAGTCAAATGCAGAAAGATTCCAAATTACACCTGTCAGCTGATGAGCAGATTTGGACTGATTTTAAGACGTATGCACGGGCATACATTTGTGCACGCAACCCGGTGCGCACAAATGTACACCCGATTTTTTAACATGCATGCGCAGCCGCGCACATGTTATAAATCCAGGGTCGGCGCATGCAAGGGGGTGCACACTAGTGCACCTTTCTCGCGCCGAGCCCTAGGGGAGCCCCGATGGCTTTCCCCATTCCCTCCAATTTCAGAGTGGTCTTGAAGGGAAATTTCCTTCTGCCCCCCCCCATCTTCTCCTTCCTAACCCACCCCCCCAGCCCGAACAAAAAAAACCCCGGTACCAGAGGCAGGCGTAACTTGCGCACACCAGCCAAGTGCTGGCATGCGATCCCCTGGCCCAGTGGCAGTGGAGAGGCCTCTGGCCACGCCCAGCCCCGGAACGCCCTGTGTTACGGCTATGGCTGCAGTGCAACCGCCTCACCACCAGGGGTCCCTCTAGTGCTGGCTCTCCTCACAGGCCCAGTCCATCTCTCCTGTCCACTCTATGTTCTGGGCTGTCCCTTATAACCCTGCCTGACAGTTCTCTCGGTGCTTCGGCATCGAGCACGCCTGGGCTCCCTGCTCTAGCCTTCCTTCCCTGCTTGCTGTGCGTTTGGTCCCAGGACCTTGCCTTGCGCGGCCTTCGGGCCTTATTCCTTGCCTTGCGCGGCCTTCGGGCCTTCTACCTTGCCTTGCTCTGGGTGTACCTTTGGGCCTGATACCTTGTACTGTGTGTGGCCTATGGGCCTTCTGTGTGTGTGTGGCCTACGGGCCTTCTGTGTGTGTGTGTGGCCTACGGGCCTTCTGTGTGTGTGTGTGGCCTACGGGCCTTCTGACCTGCCTTGCCCTGCTTACGGTGTGTGGCCTACGGGCCTTCTGTGTGTGTGTGGCCTACAGGCCTTCTGACCTGCCTTGCCCTGCTTACTGTGTGTGGCCTACGGGCCTTCTGTGTGTGTGTGGCCTAAGGGTCTTCTGACCTGCCTTGCCCTGCTTACGGTGTGTGGCCTACGGGCCTTCTGACCTGCCTTGCCCTGCTTACTGTGTGTGGCCTACGGGCCTTCTGTGTGTGTGTGGCCTACGGGCCTTCTGACCTGCCTTGCCCTGACCCAGCCTGAACCCAGACACTGCTATCTGCCGCCTGCCCTGACCCAGCCTGGACCCAGACACTGCTAATTGCCGCCTGCCCTGACCCAGCCTGGACCCAGACACTGCTACTTGCTACCTGCCCTGACCCAGCCTGGACCCAGACACTGCTACTTGCCGCCTGCCCTGTCCCAGCCTGGACCCAGTCACTGCTACTTGCCGCCTGCCCTGACCCAGCCTGGACCCAGACACTGTTTCTAGCCATTCCAGTCTCTCTCCACCTGGAGCCACCCTTCTGGGTGGTGTTCACGACTCCTGACCGGAGCCCATTCGTAACAGTATGCCAAAGCCACCAATTTCCAGGGGAAAAGATAGGTCTTGGTACTACCGGTGAGCCAATTTTTTCTTTTTCCTTCTATTCACATTATGCCTCAGCCTCCAAGTTTTTATGTCTGTGCTTGTTGCCAGACTTTGAATTATCCCAGTTACAAGAACTATCTTGCCTGTCAACTCTCAGACCAAGAACACTGGGCATGCAGTAGTTGTCATAAGAGGAACGTCTCAGTCTATCAGGAATGTTTAAATTGTCTAAATCCTAAACCAGGGTGGTGGAAATGCTCCTGTCTTCCGTGTCTTTTACCACCAGGCAAACCCTGCCCCCGTTGTTCTGCTCTAGGATCAGCTGTTCCATTAGAAAAGACAATCAGCTCTCCTAACCGGTATTCTGCTTCTGGCTCCACTAAAACAGACATTTTAGCTGGCAGTTTGTGGATAGAAAAACCCAGGACTTACCTGGCCAAGAAGGCTTCTGTGACACCAGTGCTAGAGCCTTGGGAACAGGTTTCTCTAAAACGGAGAGTTGATTAACTCTAGCAGGGCTCTGCTTCCCACAGCTGCTGTTGAGACACTTACGAGCACCTTCCCTAGACGTCCTAGAACTGCCTGTGCCTTCTCTAAACTGCTCCTCCAGAAACAAAATCAGGAGCTTCAGACTTTGGCTCCAGGTATCAAGCCCACGGCAGTCCAATCTGTGTCTTCCATGCGCACTACTTCTAACCCTGCTGCTCCACCCCGAGAGGGGTCCGCGTCTGCTGTTTCACCCCGAGAGGGGTCCGAGCCTGCTGTTTCACCCCGAGAGGGGTCTAACCCTGATGTTTCACCCTGAGAGGGGCCCGAGCCTGCTACATCGTCCCGAGAGGGGCCCGAGCCTACTGCACTACCCCGAGAGGGGTCCGAGCCTGCTGCATCACCCCGAGAGGGGTCCGAGCCTGCTGCTTCACCCCGAGAGGGGTCCGAGCCTGCTACATCGCCCCGAGAGGGGTCTGAGCCTGCTGCATCACCCCGAGAGGGGTCCAAGCCTGCTACATCGCCCCGAGAGGGGTCCGAGCCTGCTACATTACCACGAGAAGAGTCCGAGCCTGCTGCTTCACTCCGAGAGGGGTCCGAGCCTGCTGCATCACCCCGAGAGGGGTCCGAGCCTGCTGTTTCACCCCGAGAGGGGTCCAAACCTGCTACATCGCCCCGAGAGGGTTCCGAGCCTGCTACACTACCCCAAGAGGGGTCCGAGTCTGCTGCATCACCCCGAGAGGGGCCCAAGCCTGCTGCTTCGCCCTGAGAGGGGTCCGAGCCTGCTGCACTACCCCGAGAAGAACCTGAGTCTGCTGTGTCTTCCCCGGAGGAGTCCGAACCGGTCCTGCTGCCGCCCCCGGAGGGGCTCGAACCGGTCCTGCTGTCATCCCTGGAGGGGTCCGAACCGGTCCTACTGATAGACTTTCTGACTCAGCCATCTGAGTCTACTGAACCGATCCTGCTGCCGCCCCCAGAGGGGCTCGAACCGATCCTGCTGCCACTCCCAGAGGGGCTCGAACCGGTCCTGCTGCCACTCCCAGAGGGGCTCGAACCGGTCCTGCTGCCGTCCCCGGAGGGGTCGAAATCGGTCCTGCTGCCGTCCCCAGATGGGTCCGAACCGGTCCTACTGACAGACTTTCTGACTCAGCCATCCGAGCCTGCCGAACCGGTCCTGCTGCAGTCCCCGGAGGGGTCCGAACCGGTCCTGCCAACAGACTTTGTTACTCAACCATCTGAGCCTGCTGTACCGGTCCAGCTGCCGACCCGGGAGGGGTCCATACTGGTCCTACTGTCGCCGACCCTGGAGGAGTCTGTGCCGGCCCTGATGCCGACCCTGGAGGGGTCCGGACCAGTCCTGCTGTCCTCAGGAGGGATTACGGACTATTTCGCTGCCCCAGGTGGTGTTTATGTTCCCCTTGTCACCCCAGGAGGGGTTATGGAAATCTGCACCGCCTCTGCTACCCCAGGAGGGGTCTAACTCTGCCGCCTTGTCCCAGGAGGGTTTATGGACTATGTTGCTGCCCCAGGTTGGGGTTGTGTCTGCCTTTTTACTCCAGGAAGGGTTATGGACTGCCTTGCTGCCTCGGGAAGGAGTTGAACCTGCCGCATCGCCCCAGGAGGGGTCGGACTTCATTATTGAGTACCCCCTGCTAAGATGGGACCCAGGAGGAGGGGGAGGCCTTGAGGAGGGGGTACTGTTACGGCTATGGCTGCAGTGCAACCGCCTCACCACCAGGGGTCCCTCTAGTGCTGGCTCTCCTCACAGACCCAGTCCATCTCCCCTGTCCACTCTATGTTCTGGGCTGTCCCTTATAACCCTGCCTGACAGTTCCCTCGGTGCTTTGGCATCGAGCTCGCCTGGGCTCCCTGCTCTAGCCTTCCTTCCCTGCTTGCTGTGCGTTTGGTCCCAGGACCTTGCCTTGCCTTGCCTTGCCTTGCCTTGCCTTGCCTTGCGCGGCCTTCGGGCCTTATTCATTCCTTGCCTTGCGCGGCCTTCGGGCCTTATTCATTCCTTGCTTTGCTTTGCCTTGCGCAGCCTTCGGGCCTTCTACCTTGCCTTGCTCTGGGTGTACCTTTGGGCCTGCTACCTTGTACTGTGTGTGGCCTACGGGCCTTCTGTATGTGTGTGGCCTATGGGGCTTCTGACCTGCCTTGCCCTACTTACTGTGTGTGGCCTACGGGCCTTCTGTGTGTGTGTGGCCTACGGGTCTTCTGACCTGCCTTGCCCTGCTTACGGTGTGTGGCCTACGGGCCTTCTGTGTGTGTGTGGCCTACGGGCCTTCTGACCTGCCTTGCCCTGCTTACTGTGTGTGGCCTACGGGCCTTCTGTGTGTGTGTGGCCTACGGGCCTTCTGACCTGCCTTGCCCTGACCCAGCCTGAACCCAGACACTGCTATCTGCCGCCTGCCCTGACCCAGCCTGGACCCAGACACTGCTACTTGCCGCCTGCCCTGACCCAGCCTGGACCCAGACACTGCTACTTGCCGCCTGCCCTGACCCAGCCTGGACCCAGACACTGCTACTTGCCGCCTGCCCTGACCCAGCCTGGACCCAGACACTGTTTCTAGCCATTCCTGTCTCTCTCCACCTGGAGCCACCCTTCTGGGTGGTGTTCACGACTCCTGACCGGAGCCCATTCGTAACACCCTGCCCACGCCCCACCCCTGGACTGCCCGTTTTTTCAAGCCTCGGGACTTACACATGTCCTGGGGTTTTATGGGTGCCACGGGGCCTTTGAAAAATAGGCCCGGCACGCGTAAATCCACCTGGATTTACGCACGTAGGCTTTTAAAATCTGCCTCATTGTTAAAAAAAAATAAGATGGGAGAGTTAGAGTGTATAGCACTGGATGAAGAGGTAGAAATAATTGGCATCTCAGAGACCTGGTGGAAGGAGGATAACCAATGGGACACTGTGATACAGGGTACATCGAAATGATAGGATGGATTAAAGTGGTGGAAAGGTGGCACTAAATGTTAAAGAGAGCATTGATTCAAACAGGATAAAAGTTCTGCAGGAAACAAAATGCATTGTTGAATCTTTATGGATAGAAATTAGGGATGTGAATCGTGTTCCATATCGTCTTAACGATAGAAATCGTGTGGCAGGGCAAGAAAATCGTGTTAGGCACGATTTTTTAGTTAAAAAATCGTTAAAAATCGTTTTTTCCGATTAGTGCGCACTAACTGGGAGTTAGTGCGCACTAACTGAAAATGATACAATTTGACACTTTTCAGGTCAGTTAAGGTCAGTTTAGGAATGAATATGTATTCCTGTTGGCTGCCCTCTTATTTATTCATGTTAACAAGGTTCCCACTGACAGTATATGGGGGATGGGAAATGGAAACAGTTGGTAGCTTGACAAAACAATTAATGTGATCAGTCAGTGTGACTAGAACTTGTGCCCTAACCCTGATACCAGGGGTATTGTGATCTTCTTGCACATAGTGCCCTATCCCTATTAATACCAGGAGTGTTGTGATCTTCCTGCACACAGTGCCCTAACCCTGGCACCAGGGGTGTTGTGATCTTCCTGCACACAGTGCCCTATCCCTATTAATACCAGGAGTGTTGTGATCTTCCTGCACACAGTGCCCTAACCCTGGCACCAGGGGTGTTGTGATCTTCCTGCACACAGTGCCCTATCCCTATTAATACCAGGAGTGTTGTGATCTTCCTGCACACAGTGCCCTAACCCTGACACCAGGGGTGTTGTGATCTTCCTGCACACAGTGCCCTATGCCTATTAATACCAGGGGTGTTGTGATCTTCCTGCACACAGTGCCCTAACCCTGGCACCAGGGGTGTTGTGATCTTCCTGCACACAGTGCCCTATCCCTATTAATACCAGGAGTGTTGTGATCTTCTTGCACACAGTGCCCTAACCCTGGCACCAGGGGTGTTGTGATCTTCCTGCACACAGTGCCCTATCCCTATTAATACCAGGAGTGTTGTGATCTTCCTGCACACAGTGCCCTATCCCTAATACCAGGGGTGTTGTGATCTTCCTGCACACAGTGCCCTATTCCTGATACCGGGGGTGTTGTGATCTTCCTGCACACAGTGCCCTAACCCTGACACCAGGGGTGTTGTGATCTTCCTGCACACAGTGCCCTATCCCTATTAATACCAGGAGTGTTGTGATCTTCTTGCACACAGTGCCCTAACCCTGGCACCAGGGGTGTTGTGATCTTCATGCACACAGTGCCCTATCCCTATTAATACCAGGAGTGTTGTGATCTTCCTGCACACAGTGCCCTAACCCTGGCACCAGGGGTGTTGTGATCTTCCTGTACACAGTGCCCTATCCCTATTAATACCAGGAGTGTTGTGATCTTCCTGCACACAGTGCCCTATCCCTATTAATACCAGGAGTGTTGTGATCTTCCTGCACACAGTGCCCTAACCCTGGCACCAGGGGTGTTGTGATCTTCCTGCACACAGTGCCCTATCCCTATTAATACCAGGAGTGTTGTGATCTTCCTGCACACAGTGCCCTAACCCTGACACCAGGGGTGTTGTGATCTTCCTGCACACAATGCCCTATCCCTATTAATACCAGGAGTGTTGTGATCTTCTTGCACACAGTGACCTAACCCTGGCACCAGGGGTGTTGTGATCTTCATGTACACAGTGCCCTATCCCTATTAATACCAGGAGTGTTGTGATCTTCCTGCACACAGTGCCCTATCCCTAATACCAGGGGTGTTGTGATCTTCCTGCACACAGTGCCCGATTCCTGATACCGGGGGTGTTGTGATCTTCCTGCACACAGTGCCCTATTCCTGATACCGGGGGTGTTGTGATCTTCTTGCACACATCCCGGTATCAGGGATAGGGCACTGCATGCAGGAAGATCACAACACCCCTGGTATTAGGGATAGGGCACTGCATGCAGGAAGATCACAACACCCCTGGTATCAGGGATAGGGCACTGTGTGCAGGAAGATCACAATACCCCGGAGGAGTGAGGGTCAAGCAGCTCCCCCCTGTCTGTGAAGCCAGCCTCTCACTAGTAATGCAGGGAGGGAGCTGTCTCAGACTTCACCATCCTCCCCCCCCTCACCCACACACCATTCACTAGCTGGGACATGGGGGAAGTCAGGAGTGAGGGTCAGGCAGCTCCCCCCTGTCTGTGAAGCCAGCCTCTCACTAGTAATGCAGGGAGGGAGCTGTCTCAGACTGGTATCAGGGATAGGGCACTGAGTGCAGGAAGATCACAACACCCCTGGTATCAGGAATAGGGCACAGGTTCTAGTCATATTGACTGATCACATTACTTTTTTTGTCAAGTACCAACAGTTTCCATTTCCCATCCCCCCAACCATCACCTCAGTTGGAACCTTGGTAACATCAATAGATAAGAGGGCAGCCAGCCAATAGGAATACATATTCATTCCTAACTGACCTTTACTGACCTGGAAAGTGTCAATAATTTGTATCATTTTCTGTTAGTGTTCCTGAGTTTCCATTTCCATTTCCCATCCCCCCAACCATCAACTCAGTGGGAACCTGGTTAACATCAATAGATAAGAGGGCAGCCAGCCAATAGGAACACATATTCATTCCTAACTGACATTTTCAGTTAGTGCGCACTAACTCTCGTTAGTGCGCACTAACACGATTTAACGATTTTTAATGATAAATCGTTAGAATTTCTATTGTATTGTGTTCTATAACGATTTAAGACGATATTAACATTATCAGACGATAATTTTAATCGTTAAAAAATGATTCACATCCCTAATAGAAATAGCAGGTGAAAATGGGAATAAAATCATAGTTGAGGTGTATTACCGTCCACCAGGCCAAAATGAACTAACAGACAATGAAATGCTAAAAGAAATTAGAGAAGCTAACAAAATCACCAGCACAGTTATAATGGGTAATTTCAATTACCCCAGTACTGACTGGGAGAATGTCACATTCTAGAGAGGTGAATACTGGAGTGCCCCAGGGATCTGTTAAGGGACCATTGCTTTTTAATATATTTATAAATGGGAATGGGAACAACAAGGGAGGTGATCAAATTTGTGGATGACACAAAATTATTCAAAGTTGTTAAATCACAAGAGGATTGAGAGATAGTAAGAGAGGACATTGCAAAACTGGGAGACTGGGTATGGAATGTAGATGGAATAATTCCCCTATGTTGAAAGGCTCTTCAGTTTGGAGAAGAGAAAGTTGAGGGGAGATATGATAGAGATCAATAAATAATGAGTGGAATGGAATGAGTAAACTTTAATCAGTTGTTTACTATTTCAAAAAGTACAAAGACCAGGGGGGCATACAATTAAGTTTACTGGTAATACATTTAAAACTAATAAGAGCAAATATTTTTTACCCAATGCATAATTAAGCTCTAGAATTCATTGCCAGAGGATGTGGTGAAAGTTATTAGTGTAGTTGCATTTAAAAAGTGTTTGAACAAGTTCCTGAAGAAAAAGTCCATTAGCAAGTAAGGGAAAGTTGCAGAAATTCACCGCTTATTTTCTTATGTTATATTCTTAGGTTATCCAGAGGTGTGATGGCTTACAGCCACCCAGAGAAGGAGAGAAGGAAGAAAGGAATTGGAATCCAACCCTTATAAGGCCCATGAATATCTACTGGAGATTTGGAGAAGAGGGGTAGCAGGAGTATCATTCCGATAGTGGAAGGGATAAGAGGTGTATACTTGGTGCCATGCATGTGCTGTGAGTAATGAATAAAGAAAGGCGTTCAGAGGAGAAGATTATGTGGAGAGATGGGAGATAAATGACTGTGCAAAATGGATTTCCCTTTTAATACTTCACCAACATTGGGAGGGAAGCACTAACTTGCTCTATGCCAGTTGGAGAAACATCAGAATAAAGACTGAATCAATTGACTTTAACATTTTAAACTTCAGCAAGACAATAAGAAGTCTCAATTTTAATTAAAGAATGTGTAACATTGTTATTGACCTAAACAGCTGTAAAGAACATTTTCATCATTTCTTACTAAATCAGTAAAAGTATTGTTGGAAACCAAGGCAGCTTTCAGTGTATTCTTTCTGCATAATAGAGATGTGCATTCGTTTTTCCCAAATTAGGCAATTAGGTATGGTTCAGGGGAACTGGAAAACGAACAGAAATTTTCTGAAATTTTGGAAAAGTTCATTTTTTGGGTTAGTGCGCACTAACTTTGACCCGTTAGTGTGCACTGTCCCGAAAATTGGGGCCATCCAAAAAAAAAAAAACCAACCCAAACCACAGGAGAAATGAAATTTCCTGTGGGGGGCCCTGAAACAAAGCCTGAAACAATTAAAAAACGTGATGTACATCTCTACAGTGCATTGTGGCTTTAATGAAATTGTCTAATTCATCCTGGTTCGGAGGACCCGAAAAATGATCATAATTTTTCCAAAATGTCAGAAAAATTCATTTTTCGGGTTCATGCGTGCTAATCCGAAAATCGGGGGTCCCCGAAAAAAAAAAATGCCCGAACTGCAGGAAACATGAAATTTCCCTTGGCAGGCCTAAAACGAAGCCTGAACCGAATGTTCTTACTGCTACACATTTATATCCCTTGTGTTTATTCCCTGTCATTCCTTACTTCAAAAATGTTATACGAATAGGTAAGAAGTCTTGAGATTGAGAACTGATACTGCTTGAGCTCACTGAGAGGTATAGCTGGCTGAGCTCCGTGACCTCATGTATTGTAATGTGGTTTTTATGAACTCTCTTTAAAGCCACTACAGATACAATCCCTGATCTCTGAGCCAATATTCTTTTCAGACCACATCTGCTTAAAAGGGAGCAATCCAATAAAGAGAGGCCCTCCCAGCTCACAGTCATCTTTAGAGTCCAGAAAAGTATTTATCTACTAATGCTGGCTATTTCCACCAAACAATTTGTTAAGGATCACTTATTATCCACTCAAAGCTGCTTTAAAGTGGCAGAATGGCTTCCCAATAGGAAGGAACAATAGAAATGCTTGATAACACTTCAATTGATGTTTAGTACTTAAGAAGCACTGGTAAATCAGTGTCTAGCTGTGGCTGCTAGAGTTTTATGCAGAAAAAATTGTGATTAATTTTTGTATAGAGAACAGACTTTTTTTTTTAATGCTGTATCTTTATGCGGAGTGGAGGAGTAGCCTAGTGGTTAGAGCGGTGGGTTAAGAATGAGGGAAGCTGGGATTCAAATCCTGCTACTGCTCCTTATGACTTTGGGCAAGTCATTTTTATACAATCTGCTTTACAGTAGGCAGGTGAGTCTAAAGTCCTCTTCAATCAGTATGGAAGAGTTTGGTGTATGTATGTAAGAATGACACAATGAGCCCCGTCGGGAATCTGAAGTAGAAAGGCAATTTTGTTGGGTTTACTGAAAAATGTAGTTAAAAATGAAGCTAGAATTTAGCTGCATATATAAGGCGTGTTCCTAAGGCAGGAGGGAGGTACATTGGGGAGAAGCGGAGTAGGCTGCATTAGTTACATAGAAACATAGAAATGACGGCAGAAGAAGACCAAACGGCCCATCCAGTCTGCCCAGCAAGTTTCGCACTTTTTTTTTCTCATACTTATCTGTTACTCTTGGCTTTTAGTAACCTTTTGATTCTATTTCCCTTCCACCCCCACCATTAATGTAGAGAGCAGTGTTGGAACTGCCTCTAAGTGAAATATCTAGCTTACTGGCCGATACAGTAAAGCGCGGCCGCAGTTACCCCGCTGTGTACTCACAATTTTGCCGCGTAAGTCTAAAACACGATTCACTATCTGTTTTTACCAATCCTTACCGCTTCTTTAACTCGACGCGTATCTCTTTCCGCCCGCGGCATGTATATGTATGTAAACGATCCGATTAGCTATTCCCTCCCATACAGTAAAGTGCGCCCCGACTATCGCCTTTTTAACCTGCTATCTTGCCGCGTCTTTAACCTACTAATTTACCGCCTACCCTGACCCTTGCATTAGTGTGGTGAACTTAGCCGCCCAGTCCCAAACCAACCCAATCCACAGAAAAAAAATGCCTCTCGCACCCAGCCGCCCAGTCCCAAACCAATCCAAGCCCCAGCAGAGAGAGACGAAATTTCACAGTCCCAAACTTTCCCCCAGCCCCTGCCCACCTGCCCCGGCCGTATGTGGTTAACTCTGATGTTCAGAGATAGCTGCTTAACTGATGCAGCTAACACTGTCGCGCATTAGGGCTGTGCTAAATTTAACCATATATACCTATCCAGATCATGTTAAGATAGCCAGGGATATTCGACACTGTGGCTGCGGAGCTGAATATCCCCATTGAGTTAGCTGGATAGCTATATCCGGCTAACTTAACTAGCGGTTCCTTGCCTGAATGTCAGCCCCAGTACTGTGATGAATGTGTATTCTGGTTTTGTTAATGCAATGCTATTTGCTGCAGCTGTGCAATTCTAACATAAAAATGTGCCATTTCAAAATGCTACATGCCCACTTGAGGGGATGGCAAACTGGAGGGGAAGGGGGAGGATAGGTGAGGTTGTGGGTTGAAGACATGGCGGGGGCTGAGAATGAATCCATTACTATGCTAGAAAGTCATTCTGTCTATTGCCCATAATGCCTGTAATTAATTCAACATGTCATTAAGGGATATATTTTCTATCACTGAATAACTGATACCCTTGGGACCTAATTCCATTCTATTCTATAGTTTTCTAATAACCCCCTATGTAGAGATGTTTTACTCAGCAGGGGTTTTTTTTCATGTCAGATAGCTCCCCTTGGAAAATAACTTAGTTGTGTCCTAATTTACTTCAGTGTAGACTGCAGGATTAATATTGCTTCCTGATATAACCTGTGCTCTTATAATAATGAATAATCAGTGAGCAAATATCTAGATAGATAGATAGATAAATAGTTCAAATATTATCAGCCCATTTTCCTACCTTTTTTCATAAAGGTTATATAGTTTTTCCAAGTCATTTCAGACAACTTTAGATAGAGCAATATTGAATTATCATGTTCTATGATCTTGGTTGACAAAAGAATGTTGAAATTGAAGATTACACACTGAATACATACTGCACCTGACAAGTCTGATAGCTTTGCATTTTGATGGATGTAACCAGGTTTGAAAGGTAGCAAGCACTAGAATACCAATGAGTACATTTTAAAAGGATTACTAGCCAATACAAATATTGTCTTTGCCACTTTTTAAATATAAAATATGCAAGCAAATTAATACAAATTAAACAAACTCCAATGGGCAAGAATTAAGTTTTTTTTTCCCATAGACACAGAAAATGGGGAAAATACTTTAGAACAACATATGGATCTAATGACTGGAATAACTTGGAAGAAACACAAATAGTTTTAAATTAAATTATGGTTGCTACTTCAGCCTTTCCGTGTATCATTAGGCATACAATAATTAGAAGGGATATGAAAACTGGGAATATGAAAAATAATGTAATCCAATTAAATCATAAAATTATGCAGGCTATCAACATGCAGTTTCA
The DNA here is from genome assembly GCF_901001135.1 of Rhinatrema bivittatum. Classification (NCBI taxonomy): domain Eukaryota; kingdom Metazoa; phylum Chordata; class Amphibia; order Gymnophiona; family Rhinatrematidae; genus Rhinatrema; species Rhinatrema bivittatum. Next base: position 338,392,910 of record NC_042620.1, on the reverse strand, counting down.
GGAGGGGGGTGGCATTAATGAGCCAACAGACCTATACTACATCCAATTTTCATGTTGTGCAAACTTGTATTGGTCCTAGAAAAAACCTTAGTAGGTTGTGTTACTTTGTTTTGGCCCTGCATGTGATTAATCAAAGGATGTTGTAATGCATACGTTTTGAAGACCAGAGTTTCCTTCTAGTAATGTGTCAGGTTTGAAGGAAATTATCTGCCCTCAAAGGTTCATGTAATGCAACATCTTTTAATAATTGATCGTATTTTCAGCAGCGGTATTGGCTGATATGTTTGGTAGAAATTACACAACTGTGCAGCAAAGAATGGATCCTTGACATATTCTGTTTAAAAAAAAAGATCATTGAAGAGAAAGAAGAGAAATTAATGAAATAACCTTAGCACAGATTTTTCTTTAGTGCATCCTGGTGTTTTTGAAAGGGACATTTTGGAGATTGCATCTTTGTTTAGGAGTTTAACCTAATCTGCTGCACATTTTTGAAAATGCATTTCTTTATTTCTTTTTTTTTTTTTTTAATCGCTCTCTTTTCACTGGGCAATATTTTAAAGATGGAGAATTGGCATCAAGAACATCCTGAGGACTTTGTTATTGTTATGCCCATCAGTCGCAGACCGCTGCAACCACTAATGCTCACCTCTTTCTTTGCTATATTGACAACACTGGGGAGAGTGGTGGCCTCCACCAGCTATCGCCGACCGGCCTGGCATTCCCGGGACTGCGTGGGCACTGCCGACTGCCATCTTGCCTTCGGGATTACTTAGGCGCGCACGCATGGGCCGGTCGGAAGCACATCATGGCTGGAACCTCGGGGGCGTCCCTTCCAGATGACGTCTTCACTCCACGATACTTAAGCCGGCTGGCCCTGCCTATTGACGGCAACAAGTTCCTTCATTGCTGAATCCGCTTCGCTCACTACGGATCTCCCATTCCAGTTCCTGCACTTTTGGCATGAGACGCTCTGGGTACCCACTCCTCGGGGGCCCTGCCTCATCTCTGGCTATCCACACCTCAGAGGGCCTTCTCGCCTTGGACTACAGCCTATCCCCATACCCCATTGCCTCTGCTGCAACATATTTCACTGTATGTAGAATACCTTGACTCTACGGCCCACTACTGTACCATCTCTAGTGTGGAATCCTCTCCGGTGTATCCCACGTTGCAGGCCATTACCAAGTCATCACTACAGTGGAACCTCATCAGTGTACCCCGCTCTGCAGACCATTGCCAGATCTCCACTATTGAGGTATCCCCTCTGGGTATTAGGGATGTGAATCGTTTTAGGACGATTAAAATTATCGTCCGATAATTTTAATATCGTCTTAAACCGTTATGGAACACAATACAATAGAGATTCTAACGATTTATCGTTATAAATCGTTAGAATCGTGAGCCGGCACACTAAAACCCCCTAAAACCCACCCCCGACCCTTTAAATTAAATCCCCCACCCTCCCGAACCCCCCCCCCCAAATGAGTTAAATAACCTGCGGGTCCAGCGGCGGTCCGGAACGGGCTCCTGCTCCTGAATCTTGTTGTCTTCAGCCGGCGCCATTTTCCAAAATGGCGCCGAAAAATGGTGGCGGCCATAGACGAACACGATTGGACGGCAGGAGGTCCTTCCGGACCCCCGCTGGACTTTTGGCAAGTCTCGTGGGGGTCAGGAGGCCCCCCACAAGCTGGCCAAAAGTTCCTGGAGGTCCAGCGGGGGTCAGGGAGCGATTTCCCGCCGCAAATCGTTTTCGTACGGAAAATGGCGCCGGCAGGAGATCGACTGCAGGAGGTCGTTCAGTGAGGCGCCGGAACCCTCGTTGAACGACCTCCTGCAGTCGATCTCCTGCCTGCGCCATTTTCCGTACGAAAACGATTCGTGGCGGGAAATCGCTCCCTGACCCCCGCTGGACCTCCAGGAACTTTTGGCCAGCTTGTGGGGGGCCTCCTGACCCCCACGAGACTTGCCAAAAGTCCAGCGGGGGTCCGGAAGGACCTCCTGCCGTCCAATCGTGTTCGTCTATGGCCGCCGCCATTTTTCGGCGCCATTTTGGAAAATGGCGCCGGCTGAAGACAACAAGATTCAGGAGCAGGAGCCCGTTCCGGACCGCTGCCGTTCCGGACCGCCGCTGGACCCGCAGGTTATTTAACTCATTTGGGGGGGGTTCGGGAGGGTGGGGGATTTAATTTAAAGGGTCGGGGGTGGGTTTTAGGGGGTTTTAATGTGCCGGTTTTGCGATTTTTAGATTTTTCACGATTTTTCACGATTTTTCACAATATTTTACCCCCCCAAACGGCAACAATACGATTCCCTCCCCCTCCCAGCCGAAATCGATCGTTAAGACGATCGAGGACACGATTCACATCCCTACTGGGTATACCCCACCATACTGACTTTGTGACTTTCCCCTGCACTCCCCGCTCCTCAGGCAGTGACTCTCTCTTTCTCTCTAATATTCTATTCCACAGCTGTGTCTGATGTCGGCTGAGACCGCGCCTCCCGACGGTGAGGCTCACAGGGCTCCTCCCTGTGGGTGGTACCATCTCTCACCTCGGCCCAGGGCCCACCCACCTACAAATCCTGTTATTTTGCAAAGATTACTGCAGATGCAATTGGACCCTTTCTTAGTGGAAAAGCTGAGAAGGGAGAAGATCATAGTTCCAAAATAGGAGAGTCATGAAATATCCCAGTTAGTTAAGGGAGGCTTATAAAGGTAAATTCTGAGAATCTGCAAACAAACTGAACACTGACTTTTAGGATCATGTAAAATATATAATGTAATCAGATGAAATCGAATTATACATCTGCCCAAATAAATGTGCAGGCCATTTAATAAAGAAGTGTAAATAGTTAATCAATTTTTTAGTAAGGACACTATTGCAACTCATTTTGGGACTGGTATGGTTCAAAGGAAATGTTTATTCAAATTCAATGTTTGTTATGTATGTTTTAATTATGTGCATTTACTAGTGTAATCTGCTATCATAGCTTTGGCTGATTTGGACAACACATAACATTTGTAAAAAAAATAAGTAAATCAGAAGAAGTAACATGGTAAAACTGCTTTGTTTATTTCACCAATATCAGGTTCTCAATTAACAAGTTAATTTGTAAAGGAATTATGCATGTAAAATTAGCATAAGAACATAAGAACTTGCCATACTGGGTCACACCGAGGTCCTTCAAGCCCAGTATCTTGTTTCTAACAGTTGCCAGTCCAGCTTACAGGTACCTGGCAAGAACCCAAACAGTAAATAGATCCCATAATGCTATTGTGAAGGGCTACTTGGTTGATAACAGTTTATTGATTTCTGCTCCAGAAATTTGTCCAAACCTTTTATAAACCCAGCTAAGCTGTCTTAACCACATCCTCTGGTAATGATTTCCAGTGCTTCCTTGTGCTTTGAGTGAAAAATAATTGTCTCCAATTTGTTTTGAAGGTGCTACTTACAAACTTCATGGAGTGCCCTCTAGTCTTTGTTTTTCAAATAAGTAACCAATTTGCATAAATCTGTTCTGTTCCACTCATGATTTTATAGACCTCTATTATATCCCCCCTTAGCCGTCTCTTCTCCAAGCTTAACCGACCCAACCTCTTTAATCTTTCCTCATGGGGGAGCCATTCCATTTCCTAATCATTTGGTCACCCTTCTCTGTAAATACGTGCACAAGTGCACACCGGGGTCCCCTACCATGTAACTTTACTTCTGCTATGGATGGCGTGTACGTTTTAAAATAAACAAATTCAGGACTAGTCAGTGAAGGGTCGGGGCTAATAGGGTAAAAAGGGATGCAGGTCAATTAAGGAGTTAGAAAGTCAGGAGCCTTTACCTGGGCTAACTGGGAATGGATTGTGGAAACTTGTAATTCATTGGTGCATATATCTAATAAAATCCCTCCACTTACATGGTTGAGTCATTATTTCCATGCACAAGCATGCATCCATACAAAATCTTGCGAACATGTACGCTCAATTCAGCTGATTTTTATACTCATGTATATAATTATAAAATGGTCACGTTCATTCACACGAGCCACCATACGTATATATATGTATGCATGGCTATTTAAAAGTTACCTTCCACGACTGACCTCACCATGGAGATTTACCATTTTATTCTCCATTCATTTCCTAATAATTCCTATTTGCTTTTTTGATCTGCACTGCACACTGAACTGACGATTTCAAAGTATTGTCCACTATGATACCCAAATCTTTTTCCTTGGCGGTGACTAATTATGGAAACTAACATCTTGTATCTATAGTGTGGGTTACTTTTCCCCATGTGCCTCACTTTCACATACTCGTGTAAGCAGCTTGTTCTCATGTACATGCTATTTTAAAAGCATCAAAAGTATTTTGTTTCACACTCACATTTACTTGCATAGAAAAGGGATGGTCCAGGGTGTGGCGAGGCCAAGAGGAACATGTGTAAGTTACTGTTATACGAGAGATTTATATTAGGCAACTTATTCACACAATTTTAAATCTGCTTATTATCCAGCACAATTGAAATCAGACTCTTCTGTTATCTGCTATTGTTGGATGGGAAGTCCGAGTGAACCGGGGGATTTCAGAGTGAAGTACTAGGAAGTTCAGTGAACTGATGTGTGCATTTTTTAAAAATATACCTACTTTTGTGTATCAATCAGGGTTTTACGTGAACGAGTTCTATTTTTGTGTACACATTAAAATATACATGCACATGTTTATAAAATAGAAAAAGTAAGTGCTTTCAATGCCTTGCTGATATTCACATGTAATGAAACACACACTGGGGGATGGACATGCTCATATTTTATAATCTGCACAGTCCAGATATGTGCAGGTTTTAAATTTCGATAGATCTCCTCATGCAAACACACACACACACATGTAAATGGGGCTGCATGCAGTTGTTTAAAAGTTAAGCCTCACAAAAATGAGCCACCTTCTCCATAACAGAAGATTATTAATCTGAGGACAACTATTTTGTATTTATGAAATTATGATTCTCTTTCTGCTTTCAAGGAACTGAAAGCATACCGGAATTAACAATTAACGGCTAGCCTCAACTGGAATATATAATTATCTACAATGTATTTCTAATTGAGATTCATCTCGCAAGTTATTGGAAGAGGACTGAGCCTCTAATTTCTTGAAAGCAGCAGTCAAGAGTTCTCAGCAATAGGTCAGAGGCCCTAGAGCATTTTCCCATAGACACAAAAAGAGGGAACCCCATTAGTATATCTGGCTCATGTATTAATATGTTTTGTAGTTGGAATCCAGCCTATTCATGTCAAAAGGTTTGGGCTCAATTTAATTGAAATGTCTGTCTAATCCCAGGCATTGTTCTAGTATTCTGAAAGGCAAGATTGGGAAAATAATATAGTGCATGTAGAAATCAAATGAAAAATATATCGACATGTAATAAGCCAATATAATAAAATACATTTTAAATGATGTGCTGTGCGAAATGAAAACAAAACATACAGTTAGCTATTTGAGGATGTTTTATAAGATGTTCCCTTTCGTTGGTAATATTTCAGGGTCAATCTGTCTTCAAGTATATATGAACTTGAATTGGAGCCAAGTATTACAAGGTCAGGGCAGTGATGATCTTTTTTGATTGTTTTGACACCATGGGGACAGAAGCTAGAAGGGCCTAACTCAGCAAATAACAGTATTACAACTCAGCAGTTACTTTATTGTTAGAGTAGGAATGGAAAGTTGTTATGAGATAAAAGGTTCAGAGGAGACTACTGATGCTCTAGTGTGTTTCAGTCACCTCTACCTCCCAGATTACATAATGATTTACCTCTATTGATCTCATCCTCATCATCATCTTCATTTATTTATTACGTATTTTTCCAGCAAATTAGATGAGAGTGTGGTACAGTTATGACATCATACAAAACCCCAGCAAATCTTTCACAAATATAAAAAATATATATTCATTTGTGCTTTCCTCCTCCATAATTCCCCTCCTCCATTCTTTTCCCTTCCTTTTATTATGGGATGCTGTGAAGAAATATGGAAGGGGGGGGGGTCTATGTGAGACCGCAGAAAGCTGACATACGGGAGAACTAAAAACCTGAAAGAAATAGCAAAAAAAATGGCGCCTTTAAAATTATCTGCACCCACACTTCTCAACTTGGTTTAAGAAAGTGGTGTATAAGTATAACATAATATAACCAACACCCTCCTCACACACACAGTTGTTCGTTCCCCATAAACCATACCTCTACACATCCTCTCTCACACACCCCCCCCCCTGCACTATCTCCACATTAATACACACCCTTCCACATGCACTCTCCCACACCCTTCATAATTTCATACATGCTCAGAAATACCCCTGCACAACCCCCTTTTACACATTATATACAATCCCCATACACACATACCTCCCACACATACTCCTCTGACACAAACACACCCATACAGCCCCCATATCTCCACTGTACCCACACACACAATTCACACTCTTCCACACTCCACACACTCCCTCGCATACAGTCTCTCTCTCTCACACACACATACACCCTACTCTCTCACATACTCTCATCTCCCACACATGCAGATAATCTCATCTCCCTCCCACACAAATCTCCACATACCCACATGTACATACACTGCCACATACACACTCACACCCCCATCCCCCACTGCTCATACATTAAAGACTGTTCATATGTCAGTATCTATGTGCATGTTTGTATGTCGGTGTATATGTAGTGTATGTGAATCTGCTCTGTGTGTTAGGTCTAAATATGCAGTCCACGCTTCCTTTTTAAAGTCTGAATTTATAGCAGAATGTTTTGTGATAGCTGAGAATATTGGGATACAGTTTTAGTTTGGCTCTGGCCAAGCTGCTAGGGTGCGCGGGGGAGACTTTTGAAGCGGAACACTTCCCAACATTCTACAGCCTCTAATTGACTTTTGTAAGCGCCACAATCCTATTTAAGACCACAAACACTTACACGCAGACTATTAGGACCCCCAGCTGGGTCATAGCAGCATAGGGTTGATATTGCTGTTGTTTGATTCAGAGACCAGAACCAAGAGCTGGTTGCAAAGTAATGATTTTAAAGCTTGCAATTTCTCACGAGACTTCTGGCAACCTAGAAAATCCTTACACTAAAAAGAAACCAAACATGAGCCACAGTCAGGAATTCCAGACAGACTGGAAAGGGATCATGGTCAGGATTCAGGACTAGATGGGGGTCAGAGGCACAGATCAGAAACAAATCAGGAGGAGCTCCTCTCAGGCAAGACCTGAAATACCGGGTGCAGTAAGGAATGGACTCACACGGAACCGGCACAGATGCCGAACCGACGGATCAGCAGCATATAGAAGCCAGCAGCTAGGAACACAGAATGCTGGTCTGAGCCCATGCCAAGGGGGCAGCCTCATGCAAATGCATAGTTTACTTTTCCGGCTGTTCTCCTCCTTACTCTTACCCCATGGTTGCCACATGTGGAACAAAACGTGGTGAAGCATAACATGCATTAGACATATAATGTAAGGATCACATCACCTCCTTTTACAAATCTATGTTGGAAAGCTTTCCTGAAACAATCCCTCTGCATGCGTTTGCCACTTGTTATTGTAACATGGGCCATGATAACGTGTCGGTACACTAATATAAACAAAAAAAGTGATAGCAGAGCCTTGGATTGGTGAGCGGTTGCCTCTAACTGAAAACATGCTGCATGCAAAGCAATATATGGAATTGCATTCAGATGGCCTATTTGTACCAACTTAAAATGCATGAAGAAGAAACTGGATCAATAACAGTTTGGGAGGTTAGGATGGGAGAGAGAAGGAAAATCAACCTGTGAAAATGAGTTCAGAACGTTTTTTTTTTGCTTCGATTGAAAATGTAGTCTTTCGAACCATATTCACTAGCATAAAGATCAAGGTGCAAGCAATGAAAAACCTCATTAGGAATAGTAAAGAGCAGGAGGGCAGGACTACAGTGATTAGAGAAATAAGACCGTCTGGCCTATTCGCTCATATCTCTTTCATTTTCCTTCTTTCTTTTCTTGTAATACTGTTACTTTTCTCACCTGTTCCTTTTCTCTTACTTGTCAGTCTTCCTTTGCTTCTGCCTTGTTGGGCTTCCTCTTGGTGCAGGCTAATCTGCCCCCCAGATCCTCCCTCACCGGTTGCCCCTCCAACATTGAGAGGAAGATTTGATAGATCGTATATTGAAAACCGCAGGCTGAAATATTGCAAGAATAATAATCGTATGACCAGTTTCACTATGGGTCATTTCTACACTGCTTCTAGAAGTATGCAGTGCTGTACACATCTATAAAGGGCAGTCTCTGGTCTGGGAAGCCTACAAGCAAGCCAAATTACATAAAGGACAAATAAGAAACATCAGGAAACATATTTAACAGAGAAAAATGGTTAAATCAAATAAGACAATGATCATGGAGAACCAGAGTTTAGTATTTAAAAGCAGCCTAAAAAAAAGGTGGGGTTTGAATTTATTTTGGATTTGAACATGATCAGAGAGAGAGAGCATGACCCACCAGCTCAGAAGACTGTCCTAGGCAAAAGGCAGTGGTGGTTTATGATTCACAGTGAATCCAGTGACCTGACTACAACTTGTTTGCTCTTGAATAGTATTCATCCAATTCAGTTCAACAGAACTCAGTAAATACAATCCAAACTTTCAGTCACCAGTAGAATGTCCAGGTGTTGACGTAAAAATAGTGGTCCTGATGTTCAAAGTGTGTTCAGTGCTATTCCACTGGCTAAGCAGGACTTATGTGGCTAAGTAGTGCCTGCTGAAAATGCACCATTGTTCAGCAGCCATTGCTTAGACATATAAGTTCCTTATACGGCTAAACTATGGCCATACTAAGCTGCCCATATGCACTCGCATTATACAGCATACGCACATACGCATTATACAGCATTTATTCTTCAGGTTGCATATGCACCTGAAGAATAAATAATGCCCCCCCTGGTTAAACATTAGATGGAGAAGGGACATTTGCTTGATCAACTTAAATTTATCCAGCATCTTCATTGCCCCTGGGGGCCATATTTCTCTTCAACTACAGCACTGCGAGCAGAAGTACAACTACTGTTGGCAAACATTGGCCCCTGCATGACTAATTTCTATGATTGAGAAGGGGGAATTTTTGTATAAGTAGGGTACAAATATATAGCTTTGTTATGGTGGTTTCTGATAGGTCTTGGGGAGTTAGGCTCCTGTACAACGTGGCGATGGTACATTCACCCAACTTCATTCTCTTCTCATTACACTTACTCATTACTTTTTTTCATGTTTCTCAGCGTTCTCTGTCTCAGCTTCCCAGGTGGCTAGAGCCAGTGCCATTTAGGGCACAGGTCTGATTGGCTAGTTTCTTCATTGGTCGCACTCCATTTAAGTCTATTTATCTTCAGGACACATGCCGTGTGCCCCTCGATTTTAGTTCCTGCTGGTTTGTGCAAGATGTGTGAGGAAGGCATGGCTGTGGGTAAGACGTTTTTCTTACTTGTTCTTTTTCATTCAACAGCACCTCTCATCTTGTGTGAGATGTTTTTCTATATAAAGCTTGCACATTAACTGTTCAGGTTGAATCTTGTTTTCTTAAGAAATCCCAATTGTAACTGCACAGCCCCCTATAGGGGGTTGGTCTCATGCTCACAGTTTTACTTATTCCCTATTAGTTTAAACGCTCATCTTTTGATTATTTATAAACAAATATTTAGGTAACAACAGTGATTTTGGAAACTATTTCTTATTCATTTTTTCCCTGCACATAGCGCATAGTTTATCTTTAGAAAGCCAACTCACTTTTTCTCTTTCATCTGAAAGCACAGTTTTTAAGCCTTGCAGAATTTTTCTCAAATCATATACCCGTTAAGATATTTTAAAAGCTATGTCAATTCTAGCTAAGAAAAAGCATTATTTATAGCATAAATCTTAATAATAAAGATGCTGATTAACTTTTTAAATGTTGGTTTGTTCTGAGATACTGTTAATTGCTCTTTTATTATGCTGTACAAGGGAAACTGAGTCGGCCGAACATAAATATAATGGCTTGATTGGATTATTTTTCTGTTTCAAAGAGACTGTTCTTCTTCTACATAAATAATCATAATACAATCAATGTATGCCACTCAGATTTCCTTCTTGCCATTCCTGATGCTGATTAGTACAATGTGTCAGAATAACAAATACTCACAAATATTATGCTATCTTGTCTTTTTCTAGACATGGTTATCAAAACAGCGTGGGCAGGAGAACTACAAATTCGAATTAATAGCATCTAAATTATCACTTTTTATTATTTTATTAAATAACATATTTCAAATTTTCTCATATTCATATTGCTGTTTTTACAAAATATACTGTTCCGACCTCTCTGCACATATTCTGAGAAGGGGTGGTCGCTCCTTTGCTGGCCCCTTTGCCATAAACTTTGATGGAAACCTATAATTGGTCTCCTTGTTGTTTAGTGACATCGTTTTTTGAAGCTTCTTACCAGATTCTGTTCTTACGAGTTGAGGGAGTTACAGTGGATGTCCTTATCTCTCCTTCTCCTTTTCTAGCTTCACTTTTTCTAAAGTCCTTTCTATCCTCCACGTACTAGTAATCTACAATCATCTTCTTTGCAGTCTCCTGCCAGTTTTCATTCTATGCACTATGGAAATATACTTTCTGCAAAGAAGGCATTTGGCATTATTTCCACTTATTTAACTGATGGGTCATTAGATAATATATTATTTCTTTCTGAAACCTGGTTAGCTGATTGTGATCTCCCCTTAAATAATCTGAAATGCCCCTCAGGATATTCTTTCTACCTTCAAGGTAGGAAGGATAAGAAAGGGGGTGGTGTCTTGCTTATTTACAAATCAAATTTAAATTTAGCCCACTTATCTTAGGTCATGGTTGTAACAATTGGATTTTCTCGTTTCTCTACTACTCTTCTGAATTCTTTAATATGGACAACTCCTCTTTTGATTTTTTTCATGAGCTTATTAGTTCAATCTAATCAAGTAATGATTTACATAGTGATTCTAGACCCAATAATATCTTTAAAGAGTATCTAGAATGTTTGATCTCCCTGCAATAAACACAAGTTATTTCTAATTTTACCCATCATGCCGGACATATTTTAGATCACTTAGGGGTTGATTTTAAAGTCCACGTATATGTGCTTCTATGTGCACGCAGTTCCTGTCACGCACACATGGACGCGGCTATATGCACGTCAACAAACAAGTTATAAAATATAATTCATGCGCGAACACATGTGCACCGGATTTTAATGTCTGCATGTGCGGGCGGGTGGCCTCTTCCACGTGCAATGGGGGGATTTTAGAAAATAACGCGCGGCGACGCGAGTAGGGTTTTCCCAGTTCCTTCCCAGTCCACGCGAATTAAGGAGCAGACTGGGAAGGAACTTTCCTATCCCCTTACCCTTCCTCCTTTTTTCCCTCTTCTACCCGACCCCTAAAATAAGCTTATGTACCTTAGAATTTTTTGTTTTGTAACTTACCCGCTCCTCCGAGCTGGTGTAAGTTCTGCGCGCTGGCTGGCTGCTGGAGCGAGCTTCCCCAGGACAGGGCCTAATGGCCACTGTCCTGGCTGGCCCCCACCCCTCCCTGCCCAGACCCCAGCCCACCCCTTTGAGACAGGAATGGATAGCACTTCTGCACATACTGGGGGATACACTCATGGCCGGGATGTTTTTAAAATGCACTCGGTGCATGCAAAGTCCAGTTATGCACGTATCCGCCAGTTATAGAACATGCAGTGCTTCAAAATTTGACTGTTAATTACTACTAAACCTTTAATAGGTTATAATGTAATTTGTAAAGTATTGATGAAACCTGTCTTATGGTTGGACCACTATTTTGTCTCATTTATCTTTTCCAGTTACGATCATTATTCCTAAACTTCTTCAATTTTTTTCTCTAAGAAGTCCTGTGCTCCAATTGACTTTGCAATGTTTTTAGCAGAATGGAAATCTCTAAATCAATTATTACATTCTAAGTCTGCAGTAAACGTATCTTCTTTTAACAAAATTACTTCCACCATAAAGGATAATATTGTGCCCTTAGAGAAAGTAAAACCATCATTAATAAATGTAGGGTTCCATGGTACAATGTAGAATTATAGACATAAAAGAAATATGAGACAGTGTGAAAGGTATTGGTGTAAGACACAAGATACTCCCTCGAAGGAGGAATTTCTATGTTCTTGCCAGGCTTGTAGGACATTATTTGTCAAAGCTTGAAAAAAGTATTATTACAATCAATTGAAAAGAGCTTTTAACCATCCACATGAATTAACATCAAGTACCTGCTTGATTAAGAAAAGAGATTCCTTTATCCTTCCCCAACCAAGAGGATTTATCCAAAAAATGATCATGGAAACAATTAAAATCTACCAGCACATTTAACAAGCCCTGTAGATTTCCTAATAAGACATATGACAATTTAAGACAGAAGGAATGATTGTGCACAATGGGGGCATATACATTGCATAAGGTAACAGATTTCTTACTGATTGTTCTCACCAAGATCACATACCTACCCTCAGAATCTTTTATTTCTTTACTAACTTGAAAACCAATACCTTTATTAATCAAAACAGCAACCCTTGCTTTTTTTCCCAGCGTGGGAGAAAAATAACAAGCCTCTACCCACTAAGTTCAGTTTAAGACTTTCAGCTACAGATATATGTGTTTCTTGGATGCAGTCAATATCTACTTTATTTCGCTTTAAATGTTGGAGGACCTTCTTCCTTTTCACTGGGGAGCCTAATCCATCAACATTCCATGATATTATTTTGAACTTAGCCCCCATCAATAACATAGATGAGCATTATAACAATACAAATCTGAATATCTATGCGGGTGAAGGGCCCCCAGTCTTGCTCTTCTCCCATTAGCAAATCTCAAATAAGCTCCTTCTCAACTGCCATATATCCCAGATTGTAGCTAATGCAGAGGCCACAAAATCCCACCCAGAGCCCTGTGATTGTATAACCTGTCCATGTCCTTCCCTAAACCTAAACCCTCTTATCCCCACCTTCCACCGAACTTCCCTCTTTCCTCTCCCTTCCCCGTCCCCTCTATAACCACCTCCCTGAGCACAGAGGAATAGGATCATTTTAATGTGACAGGTGTTGCACCATCACTTCCATGAAAACCCCCCCATCATATGAAAAAAAAAAGTTATAAGCATTTACAATTCCATAAAACCCAACCACAGAACAGTAAGACATGAAACATGTATAGATATCTCACTGCGGCGGCTTTCCATCGAAGCATATTGAGTTAACTGTGAATGAAAAAAGAGTATGTTCCCCTGCATTGAACAACACTATAATAATGCATACATGAACAGAAATAGATTTGAAACAACAAAAATGATTGAAGCTTTTAGCCTTCCATTATAATACATTTCAAGAATCTCAGCAAGAGACTGACACAACGGAGTGGTATCTCGCCCACTAAACTCTTAACCACTCCTTACAGGAAAGTGGGACACCACCAAGCGGTCTCCGCAATATTTTGATGAAGAAAGAAATGATGATCTTGCACATCCGTTCCAAGTTCCCTGAGCCACTCCTCTCTTGACCAATCGCAATCCTTGGGAAACTCGCAACCAGAAAGAAGTGGTGGAGTACACTTCTTCTCAATATACAAGCTTTAATTCTGACATATTTACTTTTCAAACTTCCAATATGGCAAATATTCAAAAAAGGAAAAAGAAAACATATTCTATAACTAAATTATGTAAATTCACGGACACTCCTTCCTCAGACATTCCAGGTGTTCACAAACATCTGGGCTTCTTCTGCAGAGCCAAACACGCTCATAGACCCTTCATGCCATGTTTTTAATTTGGCTGGAAATTGAAGTGAGAATTTGATTTGCTTCTCATATAACGTTGCACAAATAGCTGAGAGTCCCAGAACTTCTGGCAGCCACGATTCGAAAGTGAATAGTAATTCTTGCTCCTCTTAAGCTTCTGAAAAGCCCAGAAAGTATAGATTAGATCTCTGAGATCTATTCTCTAGATCATTGATCTTTTCGGCCTGTTCCTTCAGTGTCTTTTCCAAGACCGCCATCTTAGTTTCAGTTGCAACTGAATCATCTTCAGGCACAGAAATGCACCCTTCCACTTGATCCATTCGCGGCTCTAGCTCATCAAATGAGCTTTAAATTCCATAATTTTCTCCAAGATTCCCTGTAGCTTTTCATCTAGTGCTGCCAGCATTGTGGCTTTAATATTAGCCACCAATGGGTCAATATGTTGTTTTTCCATGATCCGCTTTGACCTGGCCACTATTTTTACCTCCGGTCCGCAAGACTTCTTCTCTTTCTTATTACTTAAGTGGGCATGAACTGAACCAAATCATTGTGAACCTGGAAGATATAGTAGACTAGTCTGACAAACTAGCAAATCTCCTGGGCCAAATGATATGCACCCCAGTGTTCTGAAGGAAGTAAAAAATGAAATTTAATGTCTATTAGAAAAAATTTGTAAACTATCATTAAAATCATCCATTATATATGAAGAATGGAGGACGGCCAATGAAACTCCAATATTTAAAAAGAGCTCCAGGGTTGATCTGGAAAACTATAGACCGGTGATCCTGACTTCAGTGCTGTGAAAAACAGTGGAAACTGTTCTAAAGATCAAAATAACAGAGCATATAGAAAGACCTGGTTTATTGGAATGCAGATGCCGCCCACCGGAACTCCTCTTCACCATGGCAGAGGGCGGCGGATGTCGTTGCTCCTCTTCACAGCTCAGGGCTGCCACCCAAGCTGACTTCCAATAGGCCTGAGGCCTGTTCCGCAGCGGCAGGAATGCCACCTTCCTCCGCCTCCCATGTAGACACTACTCCTGTGTCTCAGCGGCAGCATGGCCGCTGTCCAGGGTCCTGAAGTCCTCCTCTCCTGCTTCCCCCTTAAGTGTGGGCCCGTGCCTTTTTCTGGGATTTAAAAGGCCAGTGAGGGAGAGGCCCACCTGGCTCTGCCTGCTGATGTCATCTGGGAGCTGCCTCCTAAGCGCTACAAAAGGGCTCAGTTGCCAATTCAACCTTGCTGTTGTATTTTTGATATTGAGTTGTGGACCCCTGGTCACTACAAGTGACTCTTCCCTCAGGGTGGAGCCCTGTCAGGACTTGTAGTGATAGGCTAGTTCTCAGCAGTAATACACACAGCGAAGTGATAGACTTTATTATACAGCAATGTAGTTGGTGGCCCGGGGAACAGACTGTGAACCCAGCCAAAGGAGAAGTCTGATGGCACAGTCCAGTCTGTACTCTGCAGCGCAGATAAAGAATCTCAACAGGCCTTGAGAGGATGATGGGTCCGGTAGGGGTCCGCAGAATGGGGTAGGCCGAGAACCCAGGTATAGATTATATACCAGAGATGGTAGATCCGGTAGTGGTCCGCGATGCGGGGTAGGCCGAGAATATACAATAGCGAAGGTGAGACAAGGCAGAGATAGACCAATAGCTGAGGTACTCACTCTGAGGCTGGAAGCTGGTATAGAGAGGAACCCCTCTGAGGGCAGAGGTCCAAAAAGGAGTAAGGTCCAAAAAGGAGTAAGGTCCCCGAGGAGCGGGTACCTTAGGCATCCTTGTAGAACCTGGTAACCCTGGAGGGTAAGAAGGAACGAGGCAAGGCCCCCGAGGAGCGGGTACCTTGAGAGTCCTTAAAGGTAGCTGGTATTCCTGAAGGGAAAGTAGGAGCAAGGCAAGACACCAAGGAGCGGATAAAGGCATTCCGGAACGAAGGTACAGAGAGTGAAGGCATCTGGTAGCAGGCAGAGATCAGCAGGGAAATTCCTTGCTAACTTTTAGCTGGAATGGAGAGTGGAGGCTAAATAACTGGAGGTAGTAATGTCATGTGCGCGTGCCCTAGGTGACATCAGAGGGAAAATGGTGAATGCAATTGCCCATGCCGGACTGGGGACGCCAGAGAGGACGGCGAGGAGAGGCGGAGGCAGCCATCTTGCCCAATGGAGCAGAGAAAGAAGAAAGAGAGGTAAGACAGAGAGGGTGCAGCCATCTGTTACCGACGGACACACTTGCCTTCGCAAGGATCAAGTTCCTCCCTGGAGCTAGTCCTTCTGGATCTGGTCTTCCCTTGGACTTCCTGCTCTCCGCTCCTGCTGGCATTCCTGTAGCTTTGTTGGAGCTCCCTCATCGTTGTCATTGTTCTTGGTCTCTTGTCTCTATTCCAGATGTTATCCTGATGTCTTCGTCCAAGTTCCAGATGTTCTCCATTATCCAGATGTCCTCAGCTCCACTCTGACCCATCCCTCGTGGTCCGTGACCAGCCCAGCTGGGTTGAGTAGGGGGCATAGAGGCCCAGTGGTCCACGACCATCCCCGCTGGGGTGTGTAGGGCACTGGTGGGTCCTTCCATCTGTCAGTGCCAAGGAGTCTTCTCGTCCCTCATCAGATCTCTACATTATTCCTGATGACCTGATGTCTGTAAACTTGATGTCTGTCCTTACCTGGGGCAAGCCCTGCTCTTCAGCGTGGTCTGTGACCAGCCCGGCTGGGCTGTGTCGGGTGCCTGAGGGAACTTGTTCGCTGTCCTCCTTATTCCTGTTCCTAGACTTCCTGAGGGGCTGTCATTCTTCCTCCTCTTCATGCTGTTCTTTACTGAGTGTCCGTGAGTGGTGGAGGCCCTGCACTTTCTTGAGAGTTCTTGACTTTTTAACTGCCTGATTTTAACTTGCCTTGCCTTGTCATGCCATGCCATGTCATGCCATACCATGCCTTGCCTCGTTTTCCTCAATACCTGAGTCTTCATCTTCCTCAATGCCTGAGTCTTTGTCTTCCTCAACACCTAAGTCTTCATCTTCCTCAATGCCTGAGTCTTATTCTCTTCATCCTGTATCAGATGTCTCCATCCATCTGTCTCTATCCAGCCTGCTGCTTCTTGCTGTTACCCAGCGGCAGGTCCAAAAGGACTTGGAGTGGTCGGAGGACCACTCAGAGACCACCATTGCGATGGTGGCCTCACGGAAGCATGCAGGTTTGGTAGAGGGCCAGGGTCTCCAGTTTCCCAGACAAGGACCCATCTCTCTGCAAGGGCACACACATCTCGTCCCGCACTGGGGAGTGCCCCATAGAGCTCCCTTCCATTGTAGTGCAACAGTGATGTCCTTTTGTGGATTACAAACTGGTTAAAAGACAGGAAGCAGAGAGTAGGATTAAATGGTATGTTTTCACAGTGGAGAAAGGTAAACAATGGATTGATTCAGGGATCTGTACGTGGACCGGTGCTTTTCAATATATTTAGAAATTATCTGGAAAGGGATACGTTGAGTGATGTGATCAAATTTGCAGATGATACAAAATTATTCACATTGAAACTGTAATAATTTGCAGGAGGACCTTTTGAGACTGGAAGATTGGACATCTAAATGGCAGATGAAATGTAATGTGGACAAGTGCAAGGTGATGCATGTAGGGAAAAATAACCCATGCTGTGCTTACACAATGTTAGGTTCCATACCAGGAGCTACCACCCAGGAAAAAGATCTAGCTGTCTAGACATCATAGAAATCATCGGCTCAGTGTGCTGTAGCTGTCAAAATAGCAAACAGAATGTTAGGAATTATTAGGAAAGGAATGGTGAATAAAATAGAAAATGTCATAATGCCCCTGTATCACTCCATGCTGAGACTGTAGCTTGAGTACTGTGTTCATTTCTGGTCACCACATCTTAAAAAATATATAGTTACTCTGGAGAAGGTACAGAGAAGAGCAACCAAAATGATAAATGGTATGGAACAGCTCCCCAGTGAGGAAAGGCTAAAGAGCTTAGGGCTGTTCAGCTAGGAGAAGAGACGACTGATGGGGATATGATAGAGTTCTATAAAATCATGAGAGGTCTAGAACAGGTAAATGTTGGAAACAGGATTCTGGGCTTCATGGACCCTTGGTCTGACCCAGTATGGCATGTTCTTATGTTCTTAATCTTTCGAATAATAGAAGGACTAGGGACCAGACCATGAAGTTAGAAAGTAGCACATTTAAAACAAATCTGAGAAAATTCTTTTTCACTCAGTGAACAATTAAACTCTGGAATTTGTTGCCAAAGGATGTGGTTAGGGCAGTTAGTATAGCTGGGTTTAGAAAAGGTTTGAATAAATTCCTGGAGAAGTCCATTAAATGATATTAATGAAGTTGACTTAGGGAATAGCCATTGCTTTTACAGGAATTAGTAGCATGGGATCTACTTAATGCTTGGGTACTTATCAGGTACTTGTAACCTGGATTAGATACTGTTAGAAACAGAATTCTGGGCTTGATGGACCTTTGGTCTGACCTAGTATAGAAACTTCTTATGTTCTTATGGTCAAATGGCTCAAGCAGAACTCCTGGGAGCCCATGATCAACCTTCAAGCTCCCTTGTTGTTAAGAGAATTCCATTGTCACTTCCCTCAGAAGCCAAAGCCCAGGATATGGAGGAGAGGGCTTGAGATGGAGGTACTACTACTACATTTGGCAGCACACATTTGGACCCATGAGCCACCTTACTCACCCCAATGCCAGCAGATCAGTTATGCGGCAAAGACTCCACCTAAAATAGCCAAGGCTGCTCCATGCAGCATAGGGCACCACATAAAGTGCCATGCCTTAAAGGGCCCCTGGTGGCAAACCTACCCCAGCACCTCCTGATGATGATATCATCATTTTCATACATACGGCTCCTTCAGAGGAACCTCAGACTCCTCAGCAACAGGTCCTGCTACCTTGAGTAGTACATGTTGCCATTATCATCTGTTGTCTCCCCAGCCTTTCCTCATCTCTCCAGCCTACCCTGAATCATCCAATCTTGTCTTTTTCAGTTGTTTCACCCATCTGCATGTCTTTCTACGTCAGTCCTCCCTGTATCTTCTTTTTCTTCCTTTCCGACTGACCAGCGGATCTAACTCTTTGTCTGGAATCTGGGACTACTATGATTGCTGCCTGTCTCTGAACCCTTGCCTAGATTCTGACAACTCTTCTTGTTACCTGCCTCTGACCCTTGCCTGGCCCTGGACGTCTGTCTTCATTAGTCCAAAAAGAGACTCAACCTATAAAGAGAGGGTGAAGCCTTAGACCAGTATCTTGCCAGCCAACCTCCTCCAGCTATGGGCTTATGGGGTCTGCCCCATGGGCTGAGTTAAACTCACCACAGCCACAAGGGCTCAAAATGCTTACAGAAACTGAACTGGGTCTGGGGAAGCAATCATAGTCATTATGGTGGTTTTAGTTATACTTTATTTTCATAAGCTAATCATATAGTTTGAATTGAAATATAAAGCAATTAAAATATAAACAAACAGCTATCATAACATCAAATTATATTAAACTTTTATCTAAAGCACCAAATCATGGCCTCCATTCATACCCAGAAAGTACATAAAAAAAGAAATTACTCTAAAGCCCACAGAGGGCTGTTTTAGGTCTTTTGTCTGCAACTTTAAGGGATTAAAGCTGAAATTCTCTTTTGTCATATAAATTACAGTTCTTAAAAGGAAGCTGGTGAAACAGGAACTGGTGGAGTAGAAATAATGATTTTGATTAAAATAGACAAACATTGGTTAAGAACCATTATATATACAGTTACAGATCTTAGGTATTCATATTGTGTTAGTGGAATGTAATATTGTCTCTTTACAAATGAGTTCACTAGGGTTCATACTCCCAGCATTTCAATTCATACATATTTCAGCTGTAGAAAGGAAGCTGCATGGGAAAATACTGGCATTGATTAACTTTGTTCTCTGAATGAACTATAGGATGAAAATGTCCAGCTATTTTCTGTCCTTGCTGCATGCACATCTAACAGTTCCAGCAATTAGGTAAATTAAAGGAATTAGTTTAGTATCTGGTGAAAATCATATTAGTTTTGGTTATAAGTGAGCATGTTGTTGTCATTAATCCAAAAGTGAGTAGAACAACAAACAGAAATGCCATAGTGATGCTCTAAACCATTCTTAGCATTTAAAAGAGTTGGGGGATTATTATGCCCCAACACTTTCATGTGAACAGATGTCATTTATTTCTGGTCTAGAGTTGAAAGTCCAAAGTCATAGGTATAGTAGTAAAAAGCAAGTAGTACTTCTAACCTGAATAACCCAGCGAGTACAACCGTATTGGGCTGTGAGGTAATTACCTGAACAACTCAGGTGATATTCCTGAGTTGGGCACTGTCAGTAGGTAATGCTAGTGCAAATGGTTCAGTTGGAGTGTGGTGATCTTCTTGCAATGGGAAGTAAATGTTGCGCTGATGGTGGACCTTTGGCCCGAGGTGAGGATGGTGCTACCCTCAGGGCAAGCCCTATGGGTACCCACTGTCGGGTTGTGGATCTGGCTAAGAGATGGAGGCCGACTGGAACTTCGCCAATACTAGCCCACGTTCCCCTTAGGTTGAGCCCTCGGGTGCTGGGGCCAGTTGGACAGGCAGGCCTCCGTGAAACGACTCCCAGTAGATGTAGACAAGGGTACGCCAGAAACCAGCAGAGGTATTGGAAGGCCGAGGACAGTCTGGATAAGGGAGGGTTCCAAAGACCCAGATGCCAATAGGAGCAATGGAGAACAGGGGGCATCCAGGTAAAGATAGGATGAAGACTGAGAGGCCAAGTCTGTAGGAGAAAGGAGAGTCCTAGGCAGGCTAGCATCAGGGCAGACAGCTGGAAGGCACAGTACCAGGAGCAAAGCAGAGGTCAGAGCCAGGAGATAGATCAGACGTGGTCCAGACGAGGTGGAGGTCAATATCAGAGAATCAGTCCAAGCGTAGTCCAGACAATGGAGGGATCAGTACCAGAGTCTGCTCGCTCCCATAAGGGAGAAGCCCAAGTGAAAGCCTTGCCCTCTAGGTGAGAAAGGATGAAGGTCACCTTCGTGAGGTCATCCTGGAAGATGGATGGTTGTAGAGAAAACTGCATGTAACATTGGTTTATGAAGCCCCTGCAGAGCTTCGTGTCCCCATTGAACCGGGGTGGAACGGGCAGGGCAAGCAAAGCTGTGGTTGAGGTAGCCGGTGCCTGTGAACTTTGCAGTGCAGACATGGAGGCCGCAGAGCCAGAATGAGAGTCCAGATTGGCATTGAACCGCTGCTCCTGGATCTTCAAGGCCAGGCCAAAATGGCCTGGAGAGTGGAAGGCTCTGCCGGGTCCATGGCCTTGTCAATCTGTTGTGGAGGTGGACCCTTGATCCAAGGTGGTATTGGCACCACCTGTAGGGGAAAACCCCACCGTCAGGAGGCGAGGCCAAATGGGAAGCGGAGGCCAACTGGAGCTTCACTAATACAAGCCCTCATTCCCCACAGGTTGAGCTCTTGGGTACCGGGGCTGGCTGAACATAGGTGGGCCTCCGCATGGTTGATCTCGGAAAGAGTGTCCAAGGTAGGGTGCCAGGAAGCAGCGGAGACGCAGGATTCAAAGGGAGAGGCTAGATACAAAGTCCGGACAGGCAGAGCAGAGGCAATGCGGTTGGAGAGAAGATCAAGTTCGGACTGCAAGTCAGGCAGAGCTGAAGATGAGGCCAGGTTCCAAAGTCCAGACAGACTGAAGCAGGCAGCATGGTTGGGGACAAGGTTAAGTCCGGACTGCAAATTAGGCAAAAGCCTAAGTCAAGGCCAGGTCCAAGCAGAGGTCAGGGCAGGGGGCTGAAGACGTCAGATTGAAGCAGAAGTCAGGGAAGGCGGCTGGAGACAAGGTCAGTTCAAAGCCAGGGAGATCCGTCCAAAGGGTAGAAGGAACAGGAAGCTGGAACAGGTACTGGAGCAGGAACAGGTACTGGAACAGGAACAGGTACAAACAGCAACTAAGTGAATGACAGGAGGCATGGAAACCTGTTGCCAAGGTGAAGTCTGAGTGGCAGGGACCGCGTTATATATGGAGGCTGAATGACATCATCTGGGGCTGCAGAAGGCTTTCCCACTGCGGTCCTTTTAAAGCCAGGGAAGGCACACGTGCGCGCTCCTAAGGTGGACAGGACAAAAACTAAAAAAGTGGAGGCGTCTCCCCATGATGCACATGGGGGGACCCAGCCAGGACTGAAGGAGACCGCAGCAATGCTGGAGGGGCCTGGGAGCACAGACAGAGCATAAGCACCTAGGCGGCTGCCTACCACTGCCAGAGAAGATGGGCCAGATCCATGGCCAGGGTGTTGGGGGTGAGTGAAACCGGCCACAGGCCAGCCGCGGCCAGGAAACGCAACAATAAATGGAACTCTCTCTGAAGAGAGAGCGGTTTTAAGCGGTGTACCGCAAGGATCAGTGTTGGGACAGGTCCTGTTCAATATCTTTGTGAGCAACATTGCGGACGGGATAGAAGATAAGATTTGTCTTTTTGCGGACGACACTAAGATCTGCAACAGAGTGGACACGCCGGAAGGAGTGGAGAGAATGAGACGGGATTTAAGGAAGCTGGAAGAGTGGTCGAAGATATGGCAGCTGAGATTCAATGCCAAGAAGTACAGAGTCATGCATATGGGGAGTGGAAATCCGAATGAACTGTATTCGATAAGGGGGTGGGGGGGAGGCTGATGTGCACGGAGCAGGAGAGAGACCTTGGGGGTGATAGTGTCTAATGATCTGAAGTCGGCAAAACAATGTGACAAGGCGATAGCTAAAGCCAAAAGAATGCTGGGCTGCATAGAGAGAGGAATATCAAGTAAGAAAAGGGAAGTGATTATCCCCTTGTACAGGTCCTTGGTGAGGCCTTACCTGGAGTACTGTGCTCAGTTCTGGAGACCATATCTCTGAAGGGACAGAGACAGGATGGAGGCGGTCCAGAGAAGGGCGACCAAAAAGGTGGAGGGTCTTCATCAAATGACTTATGAGGAGAGATTGAAGAACCTAAATATGTACACCCTGGAGGAAAGGAGGAGCAGAGATGATATGATACAGACTTTCAGATACTTGAAAGGTTTTAATGATCCAAAGACAACGACAAACCTTTTCCATCCGAAAAAAATCAGCAGAACCAGGGGTCACGAGTTGAAGCTCCAGGGAGGAAGAATCAGAACCAATGTCAGGAAGTATTTCTTCATGGAGAGGGTGGTGGATGCCTGGAATGCCCTTCCGGAGGAAGTGTTGAAGACCATAACTGTGAAAGACTTCAAAGGGGCATGGGATAAACACTGTGGATCCATAAAGTCTAGAGGACGTGAATGAAGAGTGGGTGGCTCGTGGGAATGATGGCTACTGTCTGGAGATACCCTTATTCAATAAACATACTCACGGTTAATGCGACTCCAACATTGCTCTAAGACTCCAACATTGCTCTAAGCTTCAATGGCAAGAGGAAATGTGGAAAAAAGGATTTGCATTCACAAAAAAGTGGGGAGTAGCTTGCTTCTTACGGCGGTTACTATTACTACCCCAAACCAAATAAGCCTGATACTTCACTTTCAATGCATATCCAGCATAACTCTCTGCTTCAATGGCAGAGGGAATGAAGAAAGGTGGATCTATATACAGACAACAACCATCAAGGACTGAATTACATAGTCTGAGTAAACAAATAAGCATGGGTGTAGCTTGCTTATTGCGGCAGTTACTACCCCTAACTAATTAAGCTTGATATTTCACTTAGATGCAGTTCCAACACTGCTCTCTACATTAATGGTGGGGGTGGAAGGAAAATAGAACCAAAAGGTTACTAAGAGCCAAGAGTAACAGATAAGTATGAGAAAAAAAAAAAGTGTGAAACTTGCTGGGCAGATTGGATGGGCCATTTGCTCTTCTTCTGCCGTCATTTCTATGTTTCAATATATACACAATATCATAGCACAAGGTCAACAACACATATAAAACCAACCAAAAATAAATCAGAGCAACATTTCAGTCATAGATATAATAAATAATCAGATCCATTGGTGATTCTCAAAAAATCCATATCCAACCACTCTCCATGGATGCATAGACTACAAAATCCATCTTTAATAGAATAGAATTATGGTACCACATGACCAGTACAAGCAAGAAGATAAGTTTTTAATAACTTCTTAAAAAGGAAAACAATCATGTTCTGATTTTAAAGATTCGGAAAAATTATTGTGGAATATAGGGTCTGCAACCCCAAACATATGACCTCGTGTTTCCTTCAGTCTAATTTCTTTGCATAAAAGGACATTCAAAAGCTTATTTAAAAAGGAGCATAGAATGTGCAAAGGACAAAAAACAAGTAAGAGGCCAATCCATGGAGTATTTTAAATATCAAAGATGTAATCTTAAACTGGATGTACTGAGAGATTGGGAGAAAGTATAGGTCTGCTAATACTGAACTAATATGAGACCACAGTGGGCAGCCTATAATCAGATGAGCTGCAAAGTTCTATATTAATTGAAGGCCCTTCAATGTAGACTGAGGCAAACCAAGGAGATAATTATAATAATCTAAATGAAGAATCAAAGATTGAGCATCTAACCTGAAATCTGCATATTGAAGAAATGGTTTAACTGAATGTAATAGGCGGAGTTTGAAAAAAGAATTCTGAACCAGTGCTTGAACATGCAGGTGAAGGAAGAAAGCAGAATCCATAACTATCCCCAAATCCTTGACCTCAGACCTGATTGTTATCATGGAGCTTGCAAGATATAGGAGCATTACATACCACAAGTGAGATAATAAAAGAATCTCTGTCTTGGTGACATTCAAGATCAGGCTCTTCTCAGTGAGCCACTCATTGATCTTCTGCAGACCACTAGACAGTTTTTCCATAGCTAAGTTGCAAAATGAAATCTGGAAGAAAAACTGTATATCGTATGCACAGAGTTTGAAAGTGAAGTAATAATATGTTAAAAAGCAACGGCAATAATGAGGATCCTTGTGGTACTCCCATAGTCAAAAGGGTTGATTGTAAACAAAAATCCCCATTGATTACTCTATAAGAATGGTCCATTAAGAAGGAGGAGAACCAGGAGCGAATGTTTGCAGTGAAACCAAGCACGCAGCTCCATATGTTGTAACAGGATAGCATGGTTAAGTTTGTCAAGCAGCACTGCATTTAGATATAATAGAACTAGAAAATAATTTTTACCCACATCAAACCCTCATAGTATTGAATCAAACCAAGAAAGCAGCAAGGATTCTGTATTGTGATATGGGTGGAACTCAAATTGAGAAGGGTAGAGAATGTCATTAGTATCCAAAAATTCTTGTAATTTTATGAAACACCACTTTTTCAATAACCTTGGCCAAAAACAGGAGAGAGGAGACAAAATGGTAATCAGCAAGGTTAAGCAAATTAGTATTAGTAAAAAATGACATGAACTATTGCTTGGACACATTTCCCAATATCAGTCCTAAGTGCAGTGGAGCATGTGTAGAAAGTTCAATAGCTGTTCTTCATTCAAGAGATAATAGAGCATACTATATCACAGAAGTAGGAGGGAGGGTAAACTCCTTTCATAGGACCCTCAGTGTTGACAACTTAACTTGTGACTGAGGTTCAGAGCTGAATACTTGAACTTTTAGGCCTGCTATAAGAAGAGAAATTTTAGATTTAAAAAGTGGCAGCAAAGCATTTGTAGGTCAACAAAGAGGGTTCTAATGAGCCCAATGTGGGGAACTTGATAAGTGAATTTTCTAACCAGAATAACTCTTGAGGATAAGAAGTTGTTGAATTAATCTGTTGAGAACAAAATCCTTTTCAATCTGATCTATGCTAGCTTTATATTCCGAGAGCCTAGTGCGATAATGTTCCAAATTACTGAGTCTTCCTGTTGCGTGCCCCGTCCGCGACTGGCCTTCGCACGGGCCTGCTCACCTTGCTAGCACCTCTGCAGGTCATGAGTCGGCCTCCCCAGTGGCAGCTGCAAGCTCCTCCAGGCCTCGGCATCCTGCGGTGGTCGCTGGGCCTTCCACTATGCACCAGGCCTCATGCCAGAGTTTGGCGCCCTCAGTGGTGTTGGCCATGCCCCTATGCACGTGCGCGCGCACCGCCTGGCCTCTTGTAGGGCCAGGGGAGGGTCCTAGCTCTGCAGTGCACCCTGATTGAAAATATAATATAAGGAAGTCCCTGCCTGCACTTCCTTGCCTTGGAAATCGGGTCGGCACTGTAAGTGTACTAGTTTGCCTCCGCGTTCACATTCTAGTTCCAGTCTTGTTCCAGCCTTGTTCCAGCGTCCTACTGTTCCAGCCTTGTCCAGCGTCCTTCTGTTCCAGCGTCTCTCTGTCCTGTCTCCCCAGGTAGTACCCTCGGACTGTCTCTCTCTGGTACTGACGTCGGCCTGCTCCTTGACCATGTTGTTCGCTGCCTGGATCCTGACCTCTGCCTGCCTTGTTACCTCGTCTGACCTCTGGAACCTGATCCCTGCTTCGTTGACTACTCCTCTGACTAATCCTCGGATTCTGACCCCGGCTGCCATTGACCACGTCTCCTGATTCTGGCTTTGTCCCTTGCCTTATCATCATCATCTACACTGTACTGGCCTTCCTTGCTTCTCCAGACCTACAGCCTAGTGACCGACCATGATCTCTTGCTGCTCGTGGGCACACCTCTCTACTACCTCTCTGGGAGACCCTGTGAGGCCCACCTAATTCCAAGTGGTCCGAGTCCTTATGGGCTCCACCTGGGGGGACCTCGGGCTTCCAGTGGTGAAGCTCATCCTAGCCTCTGTCTCCTCCTGTGCTCCACCCCCTGGGGGCAGGTGCTTCCTGGTCCCTACCGGGGAGCCATTCTCCACTGCTCCAGGACAAGGGTCCACCTCCAAGCACAATACTTCCAAAGCCTTTCCAATTTCCAAAGCACATTCTTTGATAAGTGAAGCTCCTGGCAAAACCAAGGGGGCGTGTCTCTGTTGATGGGAGTAAATAGCTTTCACAGGAGCTGCAGTATACAAGGCAGAATGAAGAGAAGTCTACCAATCATTTACTCGGCTGTCCACATCTAGTGTAATTGGTGAAATAAGATTAGGTAACCAAAGGTTGCAAAGTTGGTCTACATTGATATGTGTGAACTAAGGTAGGAAAGGAATGAGTATGAAATATCCAATTGGAAAAATGACATCTGTCAATAACTCCTGCTAAACAAAAACAAGGTCCAGGGTATGCCCTAATTTACAGTATGTGTGGGTGTATTAATAAATTATGACCAATCTAAGGCCTTCATGGAGATAAGAAAGTATTTTCAGAAAGATAAAGATGGGCTCTCATTGCCATTCATGTTGAAATCTTCTAGTACCATGACATTCCTTAAATCTGCCTTAATTTCTATTAAGCAATCTAAGAGGAGAGAAGGATTTGCAGCTAATGAGCCTGAAGGGCAATATGTTAAACATAAACCCTCAATTCCACGTAGAAGATTTTAAAAAGCAGCTCTAGGGGTAACATTTCCTATCAGGGCCACAAAGAGGTACAAGGAGGCTTTGGCTACAATCCTAAGGCTTCTTCTTGCAAGTTTTAGAGAAAGCATTATAACCTGGGAGCTGTAACTGATTTATTAATACTAGAAGCCATAATTCCGTTAGACATAGGGTATCAGAAATCAATCTCTGAGTAAGACTGCCAAGACAGGTATTTTCTGGCAGACCGTCTGAGCATTAACTAAATATATAGATAACTCAGGAGAGAATCAAAAGAAGACCAAACTGGTAGACATTTCACATAAGCTAGAGATGAGGTATGTTCAGCTGCCCAATGTCAAGAAGCCCTAAAGCAAGGCAGACAACCATACCTCCCCAGTCCAATAATAATTGGAATGGCTCCCACCATGAATTTTAACCCACCCATCTCACCAAACCCACTCCTATCACTTATACATGGGAGTAAACATTTTAAATTGGTAAAAGATAAAAAAGAAAACATGTCAGTAGTTTAACAAAACTTCTGCTCCCTCTTTGTTCAAGATTCTTCTTTTCCATTGGGTCTTTCTCTCTTGGGAAAGGTAATGGTAGGGTGGTCTTTCTAAAAGGAGAGAAGTATATCCTGCTCCTTGTCTTAGGAAGGTGACTGGGGATACTCATGCTTTAATTTCAAGGGAGGACACGATTTGGGTTTCCAAGATGGAATCCTGAGGAATTAGAGATGAGATCTAAGATGGCTCTTTTCTGTACCAGAAAGATTTCTTCAGGGTTGATGCAACCATCTTGAGTATATCTGCTTGACTTCCCCATTCATGAGATATTAGTAATGCAATTGAAATGTTGCATCACACAATAATTCATTGGCCAGAGGTATTTGTAAAGTATACTGATATTGTAGTTTTAGGGGACAGGGTAACCACAAAACCCAAACAATTAATGAATCCAAAATCTAATTACAGTACTATACACACAGTGCATACATTTAAGACATGCATACAGGATTCACAGTGCCAGTCCTTCAATTGCAAAAGTTAACAAAAGAAATATAACAAATAGAAATGTAAGATATCCATCAACATGCCATAACAAGCATGATATACTGTCACTTCCAGTACAGTGCCTCCTCTACGACAGAATGGGCTTATTTTCAGTCAGCCCCCCAAGTGCTTAAGATTGCCAGCTAAATCTCAGTTGGTGATCTGAGACACATTTTCAACACTTAACAGTTTGCAACTGAAAGTGATCCAAGATCTCAGTAGCTGAAATGAGCCACCAAGATTTAAGTCTGCCATTCGGGTAGCCAGAGTTATGCAGCTATACCATATCCCTTGTGCAGGGATTGACTCCTGGGCCATCCATTTTTCAGTAACTAAATTTAGCTGCTAAGTTGCCGAAAAGGGGTAACCAAAAAGAAAATAAATCTGCTTTCAAGTGTCTGAAAGGTGGAATATAAATAAAATATATAAACACATTTTTTCTATAATTATTTTCAGTAAATTTTATTTTTGTATACATATAGCATGCAATGTCCTTTCTTGTTGATATCATTTTGTGTGTGTGGTGGGAGGGGGTTCACCAATTGTGTTCCTGTCCCTGGTCTATTAGTAGAAGACATTATGGGTGGGGGAGCCCAAGCACTATCTCTGCTATGAAGAGTTTGGGAAAGAAAGGTTCTTGGGTTGTTGTGATACTGAGCAACTGATGTATGGTGTTTTATTCAGTTGTGTTAACCTCTCTGTGTGTCTCCTTAAGAGAGATGACAGGAAAGGAAATAATTGGTTGGGGAGTAGCCTGGGAAGGTATAAATTGTCCATCAGTTCAGAAGGAATTGTTCTGTCTATGGAGTAAAGGAAAAGAGTGACTTCCAGGATGTAGTGAGCTTGGAGTAGCCAGTGTGTGTGCTGATAGGCCCAGGGATCTTCCCAGTGGAGAGTGGAGCCCCGCAAGGGGATTTTCCCCAAGGCCAATTTCCTGAGGAAACGGCCAGAAGCTAGGAGAATGGGGTGGGTTAGAAAGAATGGCCAGAGCGTTGAGAGACTGGGGAGTCCTGCACGCTCCTGGAAGAGTGAGAAAGAGAGCGGATTCTCCAGAGGGCTATGGAGGAAGAGGCCCCCAGGAATCAGATCAGTCCCACAGATTAGTTTGGTGTTTAAATGGAAGCGGAAACTAAAGAGTATGATTTACCACTCGTTCTGTAAGGTGTGCGATTACACATGGAAAGAAGGGAACCTGAAGAGTGGGGAATTTCTGGTACTAGAGCATCAAAGGATGTAAACCATACATTCTGTTAAGCAGGGTTTGGAGAGAGTTATGGGAGTTATGGGAGTAATGGAGGTGATTTTGACTATATCTCTCATTGACGTATTCAACATTTTCTATCTGCCTTCTATATGTTATATCTAAAGCTGCTAGCTGGGATTTCCAGAAGAATAAAAGTTGAGTGTTTGAAGATATCCCTGAGCAGTTTTCATTTTCTAGGTCTCAAGGGGTGAGGGTAGGGAAAGCAAGGGGAAACTAACCTGGAAGAACAGAGTTCATAGAGGGAGGAGGGAGGTTTATCTCTTCCTCACAAGACTAACGGGCCGATACAGTAAAAGTCGCGGGAGAGCGGGCGAACGCCCGTTCTCCCAGTGCACGCATAAGCCACTCTCCTGTGCACACGATTCTGTATTCAAATTATGGCCAGCAGTAAAAAGAGGCGCTAGGGACACTAGTGCGTCCCTAGCGCCTCTTTTTGGACAGGAGCGGCGGCTGTCAGGGGGTTTGACAGCCGATACTCAATTTTGCCGGCGTCAGTTCTCAAACCCGCTGACAGCCACGGGTTCGGAAACCGGACGCCAGCAAAATTGAGCGTCCGGTTTTCAACCCGCGAGTCGCGGGCCGACTTCAATTTTTTTGGTTTTTTACTTTTTGTAACTTTCGGGACCTGCGACTTAATATCGCCATGATATTAAGTCGGAGGCTGCACAGAAAAGCAGTTTTTACTGCTTTTCTGTGCACTTTTCCTGGTGCCCGGAGAAATTAACCCCTACCTTTGGGTAGGCGCTAATTTTTGAAAGTAATATGTGTGGCTTGACTGCACATTTTGTTTTCTGAATCGCGCTGGAATACCTAATAG
Organism: Rhinatrema bivittatum; assembly: GCF_901001135.1. Lineage (NCBI taxonomy): Eukaryota > Metazoa > Chordata > Amphibia > Gymnophiona > Rhinatrematidae > Rhinatrema > Rhinatrema bivittatum. Next base: position 338,362,495 of record NC_042620.1, on the reverse strand, counting down.
GGCCATCAAATTGCATTTGCATGTTGTGGGCGCTATTAGGTTCAGGGGGTTTGGACACCCGTTTTCGACCCCTTACTGAATAAGGGATAATGCTAGCGTGTCGAAAACGCGCGTCCAATCGCGGGTTAACAGTGCGCTCCACCGGAGCGCACTGTACTGTATCAGCCTGTAAGAGAGAAAGGCAGAAGCATTACCAACCTCACTGTCTTTATCTGGGTATACTTCTCCATCTGCATGACCCATTTGCTGAACCCACAAAACAAAACAGAGACGGACCTTTGCTATATACAGGTTACATCCTCTCAGTATTTTATGTACCTTGTAAGATGGACCGCATGTGTGTGAGAGCATAAATGATGATTATGAGTGCAAAAGCAAGAATGCTTGTGGACAGGCAATGTTTCTTTGTGAGGAGAAATTAAAATTGAAGCACGGTGGACAGTGAAAGTTTAGGATTTGGATTTAGGATTTCATTATGTGTCTCTGCCAATCCAAGCTCAAGGTGCGTTAGAATCCAGGTGCTGCCATTATTTCCCTGTCCAAAAGAACCTTACCATCTAAATTGCACCTGAGGAAGTGGAGGGTGAATTGACCTAACACAAGGTCACAAAGGAGCCTCAGAGGAAGAAGCAGGATGTGGACCCTCCCAGGGTCCTGCCACTTAGCCTGGCTGTACTATATAGGAAGAGGAAAATCACGTTTTAGAAAGACAAGTGCCAGAATCCAGTACAGAGAAAGTGATATTGTCACTTAAGAAGTAGATAATGTAAACAGAGCAGATAGCTAGCAGCCAGCCTAATAGTCCAGTGATAGTACTGCATACTAATATAAGGGAGATGTGGGTTTGGTCCATGTTCTTTAGATATTCTTTGAAGCAGTGGAATATAACTCGGGGCCTTCAAAATGAAAGCTCATATACAAAGTTTTCTCCTTTGACCTTCCTCCACCCAACTCCATGCCCTTTTGCCAGCAAGCAAAAGTATCTGTGTTGTGTCCAGAACAGATACTTTTACCCAAATGGGGAATTTTCAATGGAACTTTGTGCCTGTGCATAAAGCTTTGAAAATTGCCCTTCATAGTTCAGTACCAACCGAACTAGAAACCCAAAAGAACAAGAAGGAAAATGCCAGGTCTCTAAAAATCAGGCCGCTACAAATACAGCGTGCTCAGCTGAGCGTACTGTTTAACCCGCAGTTGGACACGCATTTTGGACGCACTTCCACAACCCCTTTCACTATAAGGGGATTAGTGCAACCAAAAATTGCATCCACCCCCCCCCGTGAAACTAATAGCACTCATCACATGCAAATGTATGTTGCTGAGGCTATTAGCTATTTGCCTCAGATGGGGAAGGCCAGAATGCGTCACCGTGTGGAAATTGCAGAAGTCCTCCCCCTTGCACGTGCAACCTGCACATACACGTGCGGATTATAAAATCCGGCACACATGTGTGTGCGGCTTACGGATTTTTTACCATGTGCGTGCCGGCGCGTGCATGTTAGAAAATGTTAAGAGTCACTACTCAGGAAAAGGATCTAGGTGTTATTGTTGAAAATACATTGAAGTCTTCTGCTCAGTGTGCAACAGCAGCCAAAAAAGCAAATAGAATGCTAGGGATTAATAGGAAAGGAATGGAGAATAAAACAGAGAATGTCATAACGCCTCTGTATCGCTCCATGGTGTGACCTCATCTTCACTTCTGGTCACCACATCTCAAGAAAGATATAGCAGAATTAGAAAAGTTACAGAGAAGGGCAACCAAAATAATAAAGGGCATGAAACAATTCCTCTATAAGGAAAGGCTAAATGGTTAGGATTTTGGCTTGGAGGATAGACGGCTGAGGGGAGATATGATAAAGGTCTATAAAATAATGAGTGGAATGGAATGAGTAAATGCTAATCAATAGTTTACTCTTGAAAAGTTCAAAGACCAGGGGACACACAATGAAGTTACTTTGTAATATATTTAAAACTAATAAGAGAACATATATTTTTTTTTTATCTAACACATAATAAAGCTCTGGAATTCATTGCCAGAGGATGTGGTGAAAGCTATTAGTATAGCTGCATTTAAAAAAGGTTAGGACAAGTTCCTGGAGGAAAAGTCCATTAACGATTATTAAGGGAGAATTGCAGAAATTCACGGCTTATTCTTGGGATAAGCAGCTTGGAATCTTCCTCTTGGGATCCTGCCAGGTACTTGTGACCTGGCTTGGCCACTGTTGGAAAGAGGATACTGGGGCTTAATGGGCCTTTGGTCTGACTCAGTATGGCAAGCCTTATGTTCTTATATTCTTAGAAGGTTTTGACCCCTATTTTCTTTTCATGGCAAGCAACAAGTCGTGGCTTGTTTCATTTCTGATTTCTGATTTTTTCCACGAGAGGATAACAAAATAAAAACATCAAAAATCATTTTAATAGACTAGAGAAGGAACTGTGTGGCTGGGAATGGGGCTTTCCTGTGATGTGTCTCCTTGAAATTATTAATAATAATAATAATAATAATAATAATAATAATGCTAGTTTCATTTTTGGGGCGAGTAAAGAGGGCTTAAACGGGTGGGTGAATAATCCCCTGCTGTTGGAATGAATCTAGGGTGACTTTTGCTTTCTGTGCACCACAGATTTCTTTTCTTCAACCAGGGTATTTGCCCTCTGCTGCAGTTAGCAAAGACGGCTGATGAACAAACCCATTTTGTGGAAATATGTTTTGCTGCTTTCATGAAACGTGAGCGCTGCTTATTTCCTAGAAAGATTATTACCGAGTTTTGAAACATTTTTTTTTCTTGCATCGTGACATTGCTAAGGGTTGTAAAAGCCCTACAGTAATTGAATTTCCCTATGGGTTTCAACAAGATTGGATTAAGCCTGCAGAACGTGACCTTCATGCGAACTTTCCCAAAAAGAATCTCATCAGAATGGGAACAATTTTAATCTATTAGTGCACCGTCACTTCTCTGATCATTCAACAAGAGTGAGCAAAACCCAGGTTTAATGACAGGGACTCAGGTCTAAATCTGGTTTGCCCTTGGGAGGACAATTTTCAAAGGGTATTTAATCAGATAACGAAGCAGTTAGCTGTTTAGATTGCCTTGTTCCCCATAGTGGCCACAAGTACTTGTAGTCTTTCGGTGTGCACTTATAGCCAGGCCAAAACCAGGCATTCCTGAGCCAGTGAGTGTCAGGGAAATAAATATGAATACATTCTTCTTCCCACAGAAAACAGCAGATGGAAAGTACGTGGCCACTTTCTACCCACAAATCTTGTGGGCAGTTTTCAAAGGGGGGATCAACCTGAGCAATTTCCCCTTTAAAAAGTTAGTTACTGAAGATTTCGTTTTTGAAATTTAACTTATTCATGATTGTTCTCTGTAAGCTCCTCTAAGTTCCTCTATGCGCCTTCATATTTTTGTTAATTGTTAATTTGTTTCTATGTAAACCGCCCCCAAGGCGACAGTTTCTTCCTTGTAAACCGGTGTGATATGTATATTATACAGGAACATCGGTATATAAACCCCCCCCCCCAAAAAAAAAAAAATAAATAAAAAAGTAGCCATAAGGTACATTGGGTAGCGATGTCCCTGTGCACTTTTCAACAACGAGGGACTACTGAAAATTGCTACTTAAAACCTTAATTGTACTTTCTTTTTCTGTCTTCACCTATATACTTATGATAACTCCATGCTGGGGAAACGCAGAACTGAGGGAAGGTGCTATATATGAGTTTCAATCCTTCAGCCAACTTTCTACCAAGTTTTATTTTTAACAAAAGATTACAAGTCAAAGCAATCAACTTCCCTCAATCACTGATATCTGTGCCACAGCCATTGAAAAACAATTGTGAGACGACTTAATTGAAAAGCTGATCTATCACGTCCTGTGGTTCAGCTGAGGCTCATATAACTGCAGTCTGTAAGGGAAGCATACTAGGAGCTAGGTCTGGTCTTGAAAGAGAGTATGTCCCACGGCAGACAGGTGAGGGTAGGTGAGGGTAGCCACAGGGTGAATCTCTTCACTTACAGGCAAGTAAGCTGAGAAGGCTTGCAATCAGCCCAGCCCTGCAACCCCCTCCCCCTGAAGACTCGGATTGGGCATCAGGGATTCCTAAGGGATCACTGGGCTGTAAGCATGCTGTTGCATCTTGGATGAGAAAGAGTTAACTGAATATCTGTGAAGCAGCCCTGCTGAAGTTGGTGGAAGTATTTCTAATATATGTGAAAGCACACTGGAATATTCTGACCTGGACTGACTGTGAATGCCAAGAACCTGCTGTTATATTATTTTATATTTAAGTTAATAAAAGTGAAGAGAACCTGTTGCCTTTATGTTGTTAATAAAGCCTGCCCTGAATGAGGAGATATTTGTGTTTCATATCCTGTAGCAAGCACCCTGACACGTTGTTAACTTTTAATACGATAGATGTAGCATATGAGCATCCAGTTATGGAGCCTAAACACTGTGCAGTATTTCATATTCTTGGGCATTTTTTTTTTTTTTTAATTGTCTGTCATTCCCATTTTCTCCCCTGGAGATTTGCTGCTTAGTTCTGACCATACTCTCATTGACTTTTGATCTGGAGGGGGTGCTTCCTCTGAGGGGTAAACTCAGCAGTGTTTATTGACTGACAGGGGGGGGGGGCTGCCAAAGTGCTCTCAGGTTATCTTCCTTCCCGCCCCAGGCCTCTGTGTACTCAGCTCCACAATGTGCCAAGGCCCACGTCGTCTTAATGTGTCGGGGGGGGGGGGGGAGGGAGAAGAATTTCAGACCCAAATAAATCCGCAGCATGCAGCAATATGGCTCGAGACACAGAGAGAGACACAACATTACAGTAACTTTGACATTGAAAATCTCAACTCTGAGAGTGATTTTCATATTCCTTGAGGGTGCTCCGTGCCCCTGGGACTGTTAAGCTCCTTTCCAAAGGAAAACTCTTCCCTCTGAAAATGCAGCTCTTGCATGCAATGGGCCTGATTTAAAAAAATAAAATAAAATTACATGCTTAAATTAGGTTTTACATGTGGGCTTCTGAAAATTGCTACAATATATATATCATTGAAATATCCATAGGATGTACTCACATAAGTGCACTTTATTTGAGTAAATGGCTTTTGAAAATTGCTACGATAGTATGCTACATTAATATGGGTAACTCCTTTGAAAATGACCTCCAATGTGAGTACAAAACAACCCATATACTTTTCCCCGTGTGTGACAGCAGGTGCAAAGTGCATGCCAGAAAGTCAATTGCTTATTCTTGGGATAAGCAGCTTGGAATCTCTCTACCCCCTTGGGATCCTGCCAGGTGTTTGTGACCTGGCTTGGTCACTGTTGGAAACAGGATACTGGGCTTGATGGACCCTTGGTCTGACCCAGTGTGGCATGTTCTTATATTCAGTAGAGATGTGAATCGTGTGCCAGATCGTCTTAACGATCAGATTCGGCTGGGGGGGGGGGGGGGGGGGGGGGGAGAATCTGATCGTTAAGATATTAGAGATGTGCAATCGTTTATCACAAATTAGGCAATTGCAATGAAATTGCCTAATTCGTCGTGGTTCGGGGGCCCCGAAACCCGAAAAGGATTTTCCCCGAACTTCGGGGAAAATGTGTTTTTTTTGGGTTTGTGTGGGGAGAGGGGCACTTTTTTTTTTTTTTAAATTAAAAACCACCCCAAACATTAAGATTAAGTATAATACAACCACCCTCCCCCCATCCCGATCCCTCCCCAAGACTTACTAACATCCCTGGGGGTCTAGCGGGGTCCCGGGTTCATTTGTCCCTCTGTGCCCATGCTACTGCAAGCCGTGCTCCTCAAAATGGTGCTGAATAGCCTCTGAACTACTATGTCACAGGGGCTACCGGCGCCATTGGTCAGCCCCTGTCACATGGCCATCGGCGCCATCTTGTGCACATACCATGTGACAGGGGCTGACCAATGGCACCGGTAGCCCCTGTGACATAGTATGGGCAAAGGCTATCAGTGCCATTTTGATTCCTGGCATCTGACGGCCCGAATGTAGGAGATCGCTCCCGGACTCCCGCTGGACCCCCAGGGACTTTTGGCCAGCTTGGGGGGGCCTTCTGACCGCCCCCCCCCCCCCCCCCAAGGCTTGCCAATAAACCTGGGGGTCCGGGAGTGATTTCGTTGTCGGCTGCCAGGAATCAAAATGGCACTGATAGCCTTTGCCCATGTCACAGGGGCTACCGGCGCCATTGGTCAGCCCCTGTCACATGGTATGAGCACAAGATGGCGCCGATGGCCATGTGACAGGGGTTGACCAATGGCGCCGGTAGCCCCGTGACATAGTAGTTCAGAGGCTATTCGGCACCATTTTGAGGAGCACGGCTTGCAGTAGAACACCGGGCACGGAGGGCAAATGGAACCCGGGTCCCCGCTGGACCCCCAGGGATGTTAGTAAGTCTTGGGGAGGATCGGGATGGTGGGGGGGGGGTTTGTATGCAATGTATTAAAATGAATTTAAATGCTTGGGGTGGGTTTTTTTTTTTGGCTCCGTTTCCCGCTTCGTTTTTTGGGCCGGTTTCGGGTTTCCTCATTTTGTTTTTCAAAAAAACTAAATGAGAAAACCCGAATTTTACCACGAAGTATCCGAGTCAAATAATGACCCGGTAGAAAAAAACGAAGCACATCTCTATAAGATTTGTGAATTGGAATTGTTTCCGATTCCAATTCACATCGCTAATTGTTTTTTAAGTGAGGCCCGCGCTGCTAAAAAAAAAAAAAAAACACCCAACCCTTTAAATCGACCCCCCCCCCCAAAAACCTTTTAAAATTACCTGGTGGTCCAGGGGGGCCTCGGGAAGAGATTTCCCGTTCCCAGGCATCAGCTGTTCTAAAAATAAAATGGCGCCGATGCACCTTTGCCCTTACCATGTGACAGGGGCCGGCCAATGGCACGGATACCTCTTCCTGAGGCCCCCCTGGATCTCTCCCCAAGGCCCTCCCTGGACCACCAGGTAATTTTAAAAGGTTTTGGGGGGGTCGATTTAAAGGGTCGGGTGGGTTTTGTTTTTTTAGCGGCGTGGGCCTCACTTAAAAAAAAAAAGGGTAGGGAGGGTGGGGGGTCGATTTAAAGGGTCAAGTGGGTTTTTTTTTTTTTTTTTTTTTATCGGGCCATCGGCGCCATTTTAATTAGTGGCAGCCAAAATGGCGCCGATGGCCTGGGAGCGGGAGATTGCGCCAGGACCCCCCCCCACTGGAGCACCAGGTAACTTATCATTTTGGGGGGGTTCGGGAGGGTGGGGGAGGGTAAGGAATTGGTTTTAAAGGGTCGGGGTGGGTTTAGGGATTGTTTTGGTGTGCTGGTTTTCCCGTCCTCCCCCAAATAATTCCCGTGCCCTATTTAACGATACAATACAAATGCCCCTGATGATAAATCGGGGCATTTGTATTGTATCGTGCACTCTAACGATTTTGGATGATTTTAAAATTATCTGACGATAATTTTAATCGTTCAAAATCGATTCACATCCCTAATATTCAGAGCATGTGGAGAACAGAAAATGAAATCTCTATTTGTGCTTTCACTCTGCTCACCTTCCATGCCCCTTTTTTTTTATTTAAGTAAAAGTACTCGTGGGAAGGAGAAATATTCCAAACATTTCGCCAAGAGCCTTGCCTCCCAACATTCCGAAAAAGACTCAAAACTTGACTATTTAAACAAGCCTTCCCCAGAACCCTCTTAAACCTCACCTCATCTACTCAAAGAATGCAGCCACACTGGTTCGGTAAATAATTATTTATGATGTTATCTTACTACTGTCTTTTCTCTCTTCTCCCAGTTCCATTACCCTTGTTCATTGTAACTGCAATTCCTCTGCACTAGTTCCAGTTCTATTGTATCCTGCACTCCTTGTTCATGAATGGCGGTATATAAAAAACCTAAATAAATAAAAAAAAAGTCTTATACTGGGGTAAACAGGAGGTTATTGGCATAATAACTTTAATTATTGCCCCTTACTATATGCCTAGTAGTCTTCTCCTTTCTCTTCCTCATTCAATACTATGAATTTATCATTTACCCAGTTAACAAGGGACCCTCAACCATGGTGGTAACCACTAGAACAACAATCCTTTTCTTATTTTCAACAGTTTTTATAAATTAATGATACACTTTATAAATCTCGGCTCCTACTTAAGTAGGGACAAAAACATTAATTTAAAAGGAAGTTAGTAGATGGCCTTGCTCTGTATAGTATAAATTGCAAAAGAAAATAAATATGACAATAAGTATGTTTTACTCTCTCTTTTTCTCATCAAAAATGTATGTTTGCTCTGAGGGGCTCTTCCAAAGGCTTTCAGAAACCTAACAAGCCTATTTCATTGTTCATAATACATACAAATATATATAAATCACTTTGCCTGTAAACAATGCAGTGATTTATAATCACAAAGGCATTATTCAGTATACACACAATACTAAAATTCATAAATACATTCCATTTTCTTATGGTATGATTAGTAACATTACCTCTCATGTAGCTTTTCATATACTATGTAGGTCCTCCATAAAAAGGTTCTTAATCAGAAAAATTCCTTAGAACTCTACGAGTCCTTTCATTTCATACAGTCCCTTATAATCAAAGAAATTAGACGTAATCATACTTAGCATTTGTAAAGAGAATTTTCATCTTAAAATACTAAAATATTATTTAACTGTAGCACTTCTACTGTAGATTTTAATCTAGATTTACTTTACTGAAAATGTATTGTGGCTTTCTAAGAATTGATTCCCATGTTGTTGTTTTTCCTCTATTTTTCAATACTTTTGTAAGGCTTTTGCTTTATTTTCGGGTTATTACATTTATTGAACTCTATATTCCACCTTTTGGGCATTTCAAAGCAAATTACATTCAGGTACTGCAGGTATTTCCCTATCCCCAGAGGGTTCACAAACACAGGGTCTCATTTAGCAAGCACTTTTCCTATAGAAAAAAATGCCTTTGTAAATCAGGTCCTAAGTTAGTTTCTGAGGTGACAGAGGGGGAAGTGACTTGCTGAAGGTCACAAGCAGTAGCAGTGAGATTTCAACCCTGGTTTCCATGGGTCTTAGCACATTGCACTTAACACTAGACTACTCCATTCCATTTTTCTATAGGTTCTTCCAGTGTAGCATGGCAAATACTGCCATGGCTTTTATTTCTAGTCATCCTTGTGCACATCTTGTAAATGTTAGGATCGCGAACACTTGGGCCGGCTGAGACGGCAGGTGTAGTACTGTGGAACCCCACAGTGGGTGTCGCAGTCAGGAGGCAGCGCTGAGGAGAGACTTGAAAGAGGGCTTCATCACTGGAAGCCCGAGGTCCCCCAAGGAGGAGCCCGTAGGGACCCGGGCCTCTTGGTCTTAGGTGGATCCTATGCGACCGAGGATCAGAAAAGCAGCCTGTCGAGGAATCTGACGATGAGATGGCACCCAGGAGGTCAGGAGAGACTTCACGCTTGGAAGCTCGCAGTCCCCCCGGGAGGAGCCAGTGAGGACCTGAGCCACTGGGGCTTAGGAGAAACCTCTGGGTGGGTGGCTTAGGAGACACCTGCGGCAGCGGAGAGAGATGAAGCCGAAGTCCAGAACAAGCCAAGGTCGGGAGGCAGAAGACAGATGTTGAATGCCAAAACCAGGGACGGAAGCTGAAGCTGGAGTCTAAGAACGAAGCGAGGTCAGGAGCCAGGAACAAGCAGGGACCGGAAAGCAGGAAGCACAATTAGCTACTCCGAAGAGTGAACCTCATTGCAAGGTGAGGGTTAGCTGTGACTGCCGAGTTTAAATAACCCGGCAGCGTCTGACATCATGAGGCTGTCTTCAGTTTTCCCGCGCTGGCCCCTTTAAATCTAGAGCCCCTGCATGCGCACGCGCCTAGGGGGCTGGGCCAGCAGCGGATTATCAGCGGCTTCTCCCTCGCAGGGAGAATGCCGTGGTAGGCCACATCTTGAGCCTGGATGGCCGGAGGGGAGCTCCCATGGCCAGGGCGAGCCGCATGGTGAGTGGGGATCCTGGGGCATGGCCCGAGATCGCAACAGTAAATATTATTTTAGCTCTTTCCTTAAGCTTATATCAGCTCCTTTAATGTCTTTCCAATTTAAGTGATATTGATCTGTACTCATATAGTAAGCAAATTATCATTTCAATCTTTATTCCTATTATGTAACCAATCTTTTTATTTCCTTTTTGGTTTTCTGTTTTCCTTTTGGGGTTTTTTTTTCTCTTTGTCTTTTTTTTTTTTTCCCTTGAAGTCTGGGACAAACATTTTAAGAAACAATATTCAATGTAATAAGTAAAAAACAAACCACAGAAATATTATTTTTGTATGGATGGAGAGTATGTGCAGCTTGAGTCTTTGAGTCGAACTTTTAATTGGACTAATTATAAATACTTGTCAATATTGGATAATATATGACTGATTTTCCTCTTTATTAATGGAAAAAGCCAAATTAGTTAGAGGTTCATTTAAACGTTTTGTGGAAAGTTAAAGGGAGTTATTTAAATTGGACTGTGACATAGAAGTTGGGAATAATAGTGGAACAAAGCAATCACCAATAAATGTAGATCCATATGAACTCTGCAAGAACTTAACATAAGATTTTCTAAACATGCTGTCTTTCTTAGTCTGCTTAGTAAGTAACAAGTTCAAATAGGAACAGGAAACATCTTCTACTAACTGTCTGATAAGACCAGTGCTTGTACTTCCTATGACTCATGCAGTAACAAGATGTCTCAAAGCAAGACTATAGTTTAGACATAAACCTGCTGAAATTGTAAATGCTAAATAGAGGTAATTAAACTTGTAAAACCTGGACTAGAGCCAGAGATGAGTATAAAGTTCATTGCATTTAACAGTGTTCCTCAGATTTCCAGAGGGAGAGTGCTATTAGCCATCCCATGGGTTTCTCTGGACCTGCATCTCTCGATAATCCCAGATACATTGATTCACAACAGGGAGACTGCGAGAGAGGTATCTTTCTGTAAATCTTTATTTTTTATTTACTATATCACCATTTTTTTTCTTTTTTGTGCAATATTTACTATGATACTAATTGTATTTTCTGACTTTTACCATATTTTACAATATTTAGTAAACCAAATATTTGCTTTTACAAATCCGTGTTGTGTGTTCTATGACATAACACACCATCACTTATCCCACTGTTTCTGACCAATAAAGTCAAGTTTCTAAGTTATATACCAACTACAAAAAAAATTGAATCTGTACATCCTAAATTGAGACAGAAAATAGATTTGTGTTCATTGGGTTCAAACTTCCTTTGTTTTCTGTTTGACTATACTCAGTGATGTATTAGATAGCAATGGAATGTTAATTTCAGTCAAAAATAAGGCATCATTTTCTCAAGAATTTACTGCATCACCATGTCAAGTAGGAAAAAGTAATAGCCAGAAAATATTTTATCTAACCAAGCACAATTTTCCAACATTGACTGGAAAAGCTTTCCAAATGATTCAATAAATCTGTGAGAAAGTTTGTAAGGTCATATAACTTTTCTGACTGAAAGCCACAGTGCATTTCCATGAACCATCAGGTCCACTATTGATTTCTTCAGTGTTCACCAACATTTGCCACAGATAAAAGCCCAGTGAGGAACATTGAATACACTGAGATATGCTGACCAGCTATGAAATCTTTCATAAATTTGCAGAGCAGAAATCTGATGAATTTCACCAGTGAATCTGGCGAAATACTTGAAAATCTTTTGAACTCAAACCAGATAGGAACCTTTACACTTCTTTACAGCAATTTGCACATAAATATTTTGGTTCAGTTCATTAGTTCTATTTTGTTCCCATTTTTATTTTTTTGTTCCCAAATTAATTTGTTTCCTTGAACCTTTTGAAGCTGGAGCTGAGATGTGTAGCAGTCACTTAAATCCCACATTCTCAGCTACCTGCAAAGGCTGGATATCTAAGACAATCATTTTCCTAATGGTTTATTTCAGTACTTATGATGCTGTCTGCCTCTTGCCCAGGACAAGAGGCAGACGGTGCTCTCTTGTGAACATTTGATGACCCTCGGAGTGAGGAAACTCACCCAAAGATGAGATTTGTGCAATGTTCTCTCAACCTAGCTTGATGTTACCCAGGTAGAGAGTCCATCAAGCTAGGTTGAGAGAACATTGCACAAATCTTATTTTTGGGTGAGTTTTCTCATTGCAAAGGTCATCAAATCTTCAAAAGAGAGCACTGTTCTGTTTGTCCATCTCACTTTGAATGTCAAAGTGGCCCCTAACCCCTACACTAATACCTAAACCTCACCTCGAGTTACTAGATGGGCCTCCCATAGAGATATAAATATGCATCTAGGGTGATCACATCATGGTCAGTCAGTCTCTCTCATTCTCTCTCTCTTTCTCTTCCCCCCTCCCCCCCCCCCCCCCCCCCCTCTGGTGGGAGCTTCAAACCAGCAATGCAAGCTATCACAGCTTAATGCTTCTGAAAAAGTTGTAGCTAAAAGCTTCACAAACAGTAAGTTAACTCCTCCTCTTTTTTGGATTTGCATCGCAGCATACGACATGGTGCCATTACATGCATTAACAGTGCTCTTTTCCCATGCGATAAGCCCTTAACGCATGAGAAAACACCTTAGCACATTTTGATGAATGAGGGGGATTGTGCATTATTTTTTGAAATAAATAAAAACAAAAAATATCAGGCATTTCCAAAGCCATTTCAATTTGTTTTGGATTTACCAAAATGAAATGAAACTGTTCATTTTAGGTCCAGATTCCTTATTTGTTTAAAACTAATGCACATCCCTAATATATTTTAAATGATTAGATGGTCCTTTGGTCTAGTGACAGTTTTTTGCAGATCTGAAGCCCACATAAAATACTAGGGATTAGTAGGTTGGATATTATTATATAAGTAGGACACTCCATTCTGGCTTATAGCCAGCTATCAAAAAACATGCAAAATAATTTAACACAAAACCAGTGGCTCTGCCATGTAGCAGATCTGGGTTCAATTCCTGGGTCAGGTCTTTCATTCCCCCCAATTGACTGGGACTGCTTAAGAGGCAAAGTTCCCAGCACCAGGATGCAAAGGAATCCGTCATCTCTCAATGGTGACATCTACTGGCCAGACAAGGCTGTGGCCCCTGGCCAAGGGCTGTCAATGTAATGACCGGGCTGGATTTAAAGAAGGGGGTGAAATTTCTTGGTAGTTATGAATGAAGACTCTTAGCACTATAGGCTGGTTCCAATTGAGCTGGCAGACAATAAATAGATAAAGCACTAGAGAGATTAACTAAAGCTTAAAAGACCATGCCATTACAATATGAAAACTTTAGTAATTAATACAATAAATGTCATTTTGCTTCTCATAGACAAAATGGACACTTGGAGGGAAATAATTGTAAGGCAATATTATCTAATATGCTTGTTTGCCAGTCTAATTTTGGATTCATTTGCCAGTCTAAATTTGGATTTATTTGGCATGTATTGGCATTTCTTTTCCATTTCTTAAACTACAGTGCTTTTTAGGCCTGAAGATCTTTCTGCAGATAATGTTCCAAAATTTCAGACTTAGAAAACTGTATGGGCAAAAGTTATTTGTCAAGCTTTGCAAGTGAACATGATCACTGCCCCCTCCCAAAAAAAACATTCTAGACGCTCTTTGCATCTGAGAAGATGTGAATAAACTATTTACAAGCTGTTTTAGCCCCATCCTTGCTTGACTTTGTCTAATTCATTATCAATAATTTCATTAGAACATACATGACCCTTATTTGCCTTTGCAGATATGTAGAGTTAGTCTCCTGATGGCACTAATATCCTGAATTAGCTGGAGGAAGCCCAATGATCATGCTTCTGAGATTTTAACTTGATTTAATGAAAAGAAGTGAAAAATGCTTGTCTGTACTTCAATTACCACATTGTTACATTTCATTGAGCTCAAGAACATATGGCTTGACTTCATACGAAGAAATTAGATGCAAATAAAATAAGAAACGAAAAAAAATCTATCTAATTAAATGAAAGATAAAAACAATGCTATAGAGAAGTTAGGGAATATTTATATGCATAGATATTCACAAAATGAAAACAAACTGGCTCTGGCTAGCCTGTTTCTAAGATGACCACAGTTCCCTGGCTCCCTTCCCATCCTATATTTTTCTGTTATTTCTTATTGTTTGTTTGCAATTGCTTTTGGGAGCACATGTATACTTATTACTGGGGTAAATATTCAAAGCTCGTCATGTAAGCAACTTAGCAACATGACATAGTGGCACGGTGAAGCCGCTGAATCTTCATGTGTATATATATATATATACGCACTTAGCCAGATAAGTCTGTCCAGCTAAGTTTAGACCTGCTCTGTGGGGTGTCTAAATTAGCATGTATGGCTAAATCTGAATATCGGTAGTTATACGGCTAACTCGCTCCACTCAGGATCCGCCCTGTACACATCTACTTTTTGTGCGTGTAACTTTTAGCTGTATAAGTGATTTGTATGACTAAGCGATGGATGCTGAATGTAGGCGCATATTCAGCAGCTGCTACTTAGCCGCAAATGTCCTGCTTATCTGGCTAAATAGCACCGGATGCACTTTGTTGCGAGTGCGGGGGTCTTGTCACTTGCTCTAGAGGGATTATGAGCCCTTGGGCCACAACTTGGCTCAGGGAGGAGCCCCAAGACACACACAAAAGGATGTGAGAGTGTTCAAGCATGGGCTGGAGCAAGGCTGGACCAGGATCAAGACATGGAACAACAAGGAACTGGAACAAGGCATGCTCCCACCTCCACTGGACCTGCACACACAGGTGAGACCCAGCAATGTAATTCTGGTCTCAAGAGTGGCCCTCCAGCCACTCGATAGCCCTTCTGGACCTGCCGCTTGGGAATGACAAGTGCATGAGGCCAGACACAGGCTGAGGGCAGGAACAAGACGAGACATGGAACTCAGGAACTTGGAAGACTTGGACGAGGATTCAAGGAACTTGGAAGACTCATATGAGGATTCAAGATTCAGGCACTAGTACAGCGTGAGTACTGCACTACCAGAGTGATGGCATCAAGCATTGGGGCTGCATGGCTTTTCCCGCCGCTGGCCCTTTAAACAGAGGTGCGCATGTGGGCCTATGCAGGGTTCGGGAGGTGGAGGAAGTTGCCGTTGGAGGTGTCCCTGCCATGTTAAGGTGATGAAGTTGACATGGGCACTACTGCTGTGAAAGAACATAGTCGGTGGTGGCTTTCATGCTGTGAAGAAACGGATCAACGGCAGCTCCCCTGCTGCGAAGAAGCTGAAGACTAAGGCAGCAGCCCCTCCTGCCACATACAGCGGCATCAGGCCGCACGGGAGTGGCAGCGGTGGTCCAGGGCAGCTTAGGTTGCAAGAAAGAGATGTCCTGTGGCGTCGGGCCGGGACATGGGCTCCGCGAGCAGCAACATAACACATTTGGCATATGGAGATTTGTCCACCATCAAAACAAGGCATACACTTTTTTTCTCCCTATAACAAATATACTAGAATAGATTATATCTGGGGCTCTAGAGATCTGTCTGATGTGGTTTCAGCTCAGATTGGGATCTGTTGGTCTGACTATGCACCTGTTTGTATTTCTTTGGATTTGAAGCCATCTTCCTCATGTAAGATAAAGACAGCCTTACCTCTATTTCTAACTGTATCAATGATTACTTTGCTATTAATGATTACCCTGGTATCAATAGAAACCTTATATGGGAAGCAGTTATCATATAATTGGTTAAAATGTGCCAGTTATAAAAAAAAAAAAAATGAAGAGGAGGATAGACTTTGTGGTGAGATCAAGGTTTTAAACTCAAAATGCTAGGCAACCTTCAGAACTAAAAAAAAAAAAAGGATCTTGACTCATCTGCAAGGGAGTCTCAATACTCTCATTGAAAATAAAGTAGTGGGTTTTCTTAGGAAGCTTCAGCATAAATGTTATGATCAGGGGAATAAACCTGGAAGATTGTTAGCTTGTAAACTGAATTTTACCATGACTAAAAGATTTGTGAAAGAGATTGAGCAAGGTGACGTTGTTAATAAAGCTTGATGACATTTCTGAAGCATTTGCATCTTACTATCAGAAACTTTTTTCTCAAGAAGCATTTTCTATACCAAAGAGATAGATAATTTTCTGAACAATGTCTCATCTTTAAGTTCAGATGAAGCAACTGCCCTAGATAAGGAGATTTCTTATTATGAAGTGGAGATGGCTATTAAATCTCTATATGCAGGGAAGTCCCCAGGGATGATGGGTTAACATTAAACTATTATAAACATTTCATCCCACTTCTTGTTCCTAAACTGGTTGCTATTCTCAATAGTATAGGAGCCAATGGATCCATCCCTCCTTCTATGATATCTGCCTCTGTAATGGTAATTCCTAAAGAAGAAAGGAACCCAAGCATATGCAGTTTCTACAGGCCGAACTCACTTCTGAATTACATTGTATAAATCATTGCTAAAATCTTAGCTAATTGTATTGAGAAGCTCATAGCCAAATTGATGCACAAAGATCAGATGACTTTGTGGCTGGACATCTTGGAGCTGATAACATACGAAAGGCCATAAACAATTTATACAGTTGGCTTGCAAAGGGTCGACTCCCTTATGTGTGCCCTAGATGCTTAAAAGGCATTTGACAATGTATAATGTTCCTTCCTCTTTGCCACATTAAGGAGGATGAACTTTGAGTCCAATTTTCTTAATTGAGTGTCTAGTCTTTGTTTGGGTCTCAGAGCTCATGTCAGAGTTAATGGGGTTTTCTCTAAAGAATTTTCATTGGCAAGATGCACAAGACAGGGATGTAGTCACTCTCTCTATCCCCCCCCCCCCTTTGCTATTTGTACTTTTTTTAATAATCCTTAGCCTGTGCAGCTATTAGGGAGCACCCTCAAGTACAGGGACTTCAGGATGAGAAAGGGGAGAAGCACAATATTACTCTTTTCACTAATGTTTTTCTCTTTCTTAGAGACCCTCTTCAGTCTCTAATTTATGTGACTAACCAGATTTCAGAATCCAGCATAATTTGGGATACTGTTCTATTCATGGGGCATACTAGCAAATTTAGGGGTGGGCTACAGACAATACACAGCGGACATTCAGTTTTTTGTTTCTGTATTATGCATCCCAAAAGCTTTTGCCCAATTGGGACAATCCAAAATACAATTAATGAGATGTTTGAAAACAAACTTGCACTTAATGATGGAAAAATGAACATCATTAAAATTAAGCAGATTTCCATTTGAAGACTACCCTTGATTTCCCTAGTAGGGAGAGACCTGGGGGTAAAACTGATTCGTCAATAAAAGAGAACATTGGACAAGTGGCAACTAGTGTTTTCATTAAACAAAAAGTATTATGAGGTTTGAAGTCTCTTCTAATAAACGATCTTCACAATATAGTTTAGTTATTAGTCATTTCTAAACTGGACTATTATAACATCTTATATATCAGCGCAGAATGCAGTAGCAAGGCTATTGACAGGTTTCCTCCAATGGTTGCCCATAAAATGGAGGACACATTCAAAAACTGTAACAATGAATTACCAAGTGCTAAAAGTTGACACTCCAATGTGCTTTTGTTTAGCCCTGAAGTTGTATAATCAATCACGTACGCTTAGGTCAGCAGGACATATCTTATTAGAAGTACAAAGTGCAAAACAGGTCAGACGATGAAATGAGAGAGAGAGAGATCCTTTTATGTGGCTGGTCAATACTTATGATATAGTCTACCAAACAAGATTCGGAACAGAGTGCTGACTTTTAGTAAACATCCAAAACCTTTCTTTTTTATGCAAGCTTTTAATATTGTTATATAATTATTTTAAGTATTTTTTTCTTATTTTCTTAGTATGAACATGATTTGATTTTAATTTTTACCTTCAGTTAATGTGTTTTGAGTCTTTTGTTATTATTTTGTATATTTGTCTTGAATGTTTTTATATTAATTGTGTATGTACTCTATTATCCACCTAGAACTATAGAAAGAGTGGGTTACAAATTGTGAAAACAAATACAAATAAAATAAATAAATAAATACAGAATTAACTATGAGAAAACAGAACTATTTGACCTAGAGATGTTGCCAGAGGTAGTGAGTAGTATAGGTAAGATTTCTGTTCAAATGGATCTGGGTTTCTCTGAGATATCTGGGAATAAAAATTTCCAGTGGGTTAGATAGGCTGTATTCTTTGAATTTTCTACTGCGTCTGAAAATAATTAAATGTGATCTTAAGAAATGGATGCCATACTCCATCTTATGGTTTGAAAGAATTATGTAAATTAAAATGAATATACTGCCCATGATTTTGGGGTTTGTTTGTTTTTTTTGTTTGAGTTGCTTCTAATTAAGCTACCAGCTCTATTCTTGGATGACATTAAATCATGTGTCTCAGAATTCATTTGGCAAGAGAAATGAGCCAGGATGGGTATAAGAATTTTAATGGGTCATAAAAATTTGGGAGGGTTGGATTATATGACTGGGCTACCCATCTAAAAAGTGTCTTTTAGTGTTGGCAGAACCCTAAGGAGAAACACTGAATTGCAATGGAACAGACAATTTTCCCCTACTCTATGTCTATACATTCTCTTCCAATTTACCATACAAATTCCAAAGGTCTTTGATTAGGGACCATCCCTTCTTAGATGGTATGGTACATACTTGGAATATATTAATTTCTTGACAGAAAATCTTTGTGTGTGTCACCTTTGACTTCCTTGTGGAATAATCCTGGTCTCCCTCTGCATCTTAACGGTGTTAATTTTTCCTGGTTAAATAACCCTGATGTACGCTATGTGGGTCAATTGTTTACGGATGGCAAGTTTCTTTCACCCGATCAACTGGAGGGGGGACGACGGGACTGGGTGGCGATTCAGTCCCAATATTTCACTATCTCCAGCTAATGGGTTTTCTCACATCCTGCAAGCAAGTGTCATTCTTTAGTGGATGCTTAAACCCAGTGAAAATCTGGTTTCAGGGGAACCATTGTAACAAAGAGCTGATATACTGAATCTATTGGTTTTTACTGGAGGAAGAAATAGATCCAATTCTTAATTATAAAGCTTGATGGTCCAGGGACTCTAGGAGGGATCTGGAAGAAAGTGACTGGGAGCTTTTAATACAGAGACTCCATCAGGGAGGAAGAACATCATCTAAGAATTTTTCTGTAGATTATTTTGAAGAGGAGATTGACTGCATCACTGTCCTGAAGCAAGCACTGTGCTAAAATACTGTCTGTATGAGCATCTGAAAGCTTTGTCACTAAGTGCTGGTTCTTCGCTTCTGTTGCCTCTGACTACTGATGTTATCATGCTGGGAAGTATTCTATTTTCTAAAATAACTTTGCACCAGAAAGGGAATTTAATTCTTTGAAATACATTGTATGATATCCCTGTGAAGGGATTTATTTGAACACTTTTATGCTTGAATTGCTTTTTTCACTATAAGCTTATTTGAAATAATTAAAAAAAATCCTGAATTTATGATTATATTGATTTATGATTATAAGAACAGATTTTTTTTTCTGAGATTTCCCCTTGTAATTTATTATAGTCTCTGATTCACTTTTTAAATTCTAAACCTTAACCCACATATATAAAGGGGCAACACCCATATGAACTTCAGAAAGTGAATAGAGGAAAACACAATCCATAATAGAACATGACAGGAGCAATATCCTACCAAGCTTTGATGGCTGGCAACTTAGATGTATCCTTAGTAGTCTAAACCGGAATAACTGGGAAGACTGGATGAACTAATTGGTCTTTATCTGCTATCATCTACCATGTATGTAATGCTATGTATTTTCCACAAACTGGGAGGATAACTTTCAAACAACTATGGTGGCACTGTTGATCTACAATATTTATTTATAACCTGCGCATATCACAAAATAAGCATAGCTCTACTCTGCAACGTGCATGCATATGTATGCTTACACGCAAATGCAGGCAATGCATTGAAAGCACGTTTTTCAATGCATTGAACGTGTGCACTTTTCCGAGCTATTTTAAAAACATACACATGTATAATTTGTGTGAAAATCAAATTGACCTTACTTGCATAAAGCATGATTTTACATGTGTAAGTTGGTATATTTTAAAACATGTGCGCATAATTAAAATTACCAGTTTACCAATCACTCCCATCAGTTTGTACCATCCTTCTCCAGGTCATTGGGACCCCTCCTGGTTCTTCAGCCTGAACTCCCCACAGTGCACCCAGACCTCGCACCCAGCCAATAATACATAATAAACAAGTCTGATATCAATTATGCATGATAATTAGAAGGTATAAAATATTGCCAAATGTGTGTGTGTGTATCTTTAAAATAGCAACTTAGGCATGTAATGGTTGGCCCCAC
Source organism: Rhinatrema bivittatum (assembly GCF_901001135.1). Classification (NCBI taxonomy): domain Eukaryota; kingdom Metazoa; phylum Chordata; class Amphibia; order Gymnophiona; family Rhinatrematidae; genus Rhinatrema; species Rhinatrema bivittatum. The sequence continues at coordinate 338,342,145 of NC_042620.1, read as the reverse complement.
CCTAGAACTTCCCTAGACAACTCCTTTTTTCTGAAAGTATATGTGCTCCCAAAATGTAAAGTGTACGTCTACTTTCGACCTTTATAAAATAGGAGAGTAAGTAGCTTGTACTTGTGCAATCACTATATGCTAAATTTTACATTTATAATTCTTTGAAAATTCACCGCATATTTTGGAGTGTCCAGGTTGCTCATATCAGAGGTAATGGGAGTTGTGCAGTAGCAGTATTTTTCTGATCTGGTAAGGACTGCCTAGCGAGTGTAAAGAAATTTGCGACTGAGGGCATCCAAAAGCAGACACACACATTTGGTTGAATCAGTATTTGTACGCATATCAGTAGAATGGAGGCCATTAATTCAGGGCTTCCAAAAATCTGCCTTGGTGACCCCACAACCAGTTGGATTTATCAGGATATTCCTCATAAATATGCATAAGATAAAGTTGCAGATATGGAGTCTCAAATGTATGCTAATTTTTACCTCATGCAGATTCATCATGGATATCCTGAGAACATGACTGTGGGATTAACGGGAAAGGTTTGGGAAGCCTTGCACTAATGAATCATCTGTATCAGGGGTTCTCAACCCACTCTGCAGGACCCATTTAGCCAATCATGTTTTCAGGCTATTCCCAATGAATATGCATGAAATACAATGGAGGCAGTGCATTCCAATCTCTCTTATGCATATTCATTGGGAATAGCCTGAAAACATAACTGGTTAGGTGTGTCTCAAGGACTGGGTTAAGATCCCATGACTTCTCTTACTGCACACTCTGACTATTTTTTCAAGCCATGTCAAATATTATTTTTTGCTTTACCAACTAGTTCCTGAATATCTGTATTTGCAATATTTGGTCCTTTCCTAATATTCACTCCTATGAATATTGAATTGATTATATGTGGCTCCCCAAACTCGTTGAGGAATGCCAACCAGTAGGGTTTTCAGGATTGTCACAATAAATATGCATAAGATCTATTTACATTCACTGCCTCCATTGTATGCAATGTGGAATACAATGCCCTTGAGATAAGATTGCAGAGAAATTTTAAACAATTTAAAGGAATTTTAAAAACATGGCTTTTTAAACAGGCGTTTTACAAAGAGAACGGAGAAAGTAAATAACGGCAAGCATCCCAAATGCAGCACTTAGTTTTACTATATGCTTAGTTATTATTTTTGATTCAACGTCTCACTGATAACTTTGTAAGTTAGACTATGACACGGGTGTCAAAAGGACAAGTCAAACTAACTCATCATATAGTTGTGTATTTGAACACACTTTGTTACCGAATCATTTTTGGCACTTTTATAAACGTTTTACTTGGTTTAAATACTTTATGTTACTATATGTGCCTTCCTGTAAACCGTTGTGATGGTAAATAATGACAGTATATAAAAGATGTTAAATAAATAAATAAATCTCACGCATATTCATTACATAAATCTTAAAAAAACCCAACTGGATTGCAGGGGACCCCTGGTTTGCACTGTTATTTGCTTTATTACAATAACATTTACAAATTGTTAGCATCCAGCATGTGCTATACACCATGTCAAAATGTATTATATTTAATAAATTATTATAAAAAAGAAGCATACAAACCTTAAGGGGTAATTTTCATCGGAACTTAATGTACATAACCCAGTTGTATATGCATAAGTGGCTCTTTAAAATAGCCCTGTGAAGGATACAATTTTGCACAAACGTTTACATGCATGCTAAATAGGCAACCGTGGGTTGGGGGCGGAGTTGCAGTGGGACTGAGATTTGTGTGCATACTATCACTTTTCAGATGTATGCATGTAAATCCGCATGCACAAAGTTGTACCTGCTTTCAAGCAGGTACAACTTTTTTCATGAATCCCACAAGGGGGCTCCATGCATACCCGTGAATTTTCAAACTGGAATTATGTGCACGAATCTGCTTGGAACATCCCAGAAAAAGTCTGCCATAAGAAGTACCTACAGACTATAACCTATATAGGCTGTTTGAAAATTACCCCTCCCCCTTGCAAGAGTGGAGAAACTCTGGTTCTTGAGTACCACAGACCAGATGAGTGGTGATTAGTGATATACTGGAAACTCATGAGACAGATTTGTATGTACACTGCCTCAATTGTATGTTCATTTATTTGAGTGGTTTTGCAGCCCTCAAAGTCCCACCATTATTTGAATGGGAAAGTATTATCTTGATGTATGGGTAGAGACTATGAGGTCTCCTCTTTGGCCCAGCCCATGGTTAGTCAACTAGAGGAGTTTACCATTCCTAATATGCACCTCTCCCTGAGGCTTGCTAGAATGTGTAGCCTTGAGTCCATGGGTGGGGAGGGGCAGCAGCAGATTCATGATGTTGGACCGGCCCAAATATTCGCAGCCCAGGCCGTCCCAGGACACATCACATGGTCTGCCGAGTGCAGCTCTGTCACGGCCGCGCATGGCAGACCACGTGACTGGAGCGATCGGCCCACCGGGGGATGCCCGATCCCCCAATAGGCCAATCCACCCCTGGAGGGGGGGGGGGAATTAAGAGTGAGGAGAGTTAGGCAGTGAAGTTTTACATTCATGAAGGAAGAAAGTGTTTTCAGTGTACTCTCCAAGTTAGGGTCCCCAGTCTAGCACAGAGAAGGGAGAGACAGACACTGACCTGCCAGTCTTGGCATTAGAGGACTATTTTTCTCAGGTCTTAAGATTTTGCTGTTTTAAGCTCTGCTTTCTAGGAGGCAGGAATCCCCTATCCAGAAGTGCAGGATGGATCTGTATACCCCTTCACTCCATCAAGAGGAGGTTGCAGTGACCAGCCAGTGAAGATTGTTTGTTTTTTCTATCTGATTGGGAAGAAAGTAATTTGTTCTGCTCCCTTTCTTACCCAGAAATTAACAGTATGAATCCCTTCCCCCCTGAAAGGTTAGTATCTATTCTTTTGAAGAAGAGTGATGGGAGAAGGAACGATAACATCTGGAGACCTCCAGTCGGAGTTTCTGCCGTGGGACTCAGGACATAGGCAGGTTGAAGTTCGGGAGAGCCCTCTGGACAACAAGAACTGTGGGGAAGGGGACATCTACCCTGGTTAAGATACCCCCTGTTATCCTGTGACACCTGTTCATACCACACTATATGAATGAAATACCAGTTCCAAGCTTCAGCACAAAGGGAGACTTCCATAGAGAGAGAGAGAGACAAATTAAATCTGTGCTTGCTGCAATTCTCAGAATCTGGATGTAACTGAACACTTTAACAATTGATCTTATTGATTTTTATAGAATCAGTCACAGGAAACATAATTTTGAATACCTATCCAGCGAGTCCTGCCTATTTTGTCCAGGTATCTGTACCAAACAGCTATGGTAACACATACACATACATACACATACACACACACACATACACACACATAAGATTTCCAGTGCATGAGCCCCGCTAGGTTAGCCTCCCCCTCACAGAAAAGACTCCATCCCTTGGAGATAGAAGATTTGGGGGAAATGGAGGAGGAGCTTGTGCCATTTAAGAAATTCTTTTATAGCCCTTTGGAATTAGATATATTCCCTGAAAAAGGATTACATATTTTTATTTTTAAGCGTTTCTGTTGCTGGTTCAGCAATGTTTGTTTGAGGAGATGTTCTTTTTTTGTACTTCCATGGATGCTCTATGCTAGAGCAAATACAATTGCTCATGCACAGCAAGACTAGTTCTTGCCTGCCAAACGTGAAGTTCTCAGTCCTTTAAAATATTTATTTTTATTGATTTTTTTTTTTTTACTTTAAAGTAATGGGCTCCTTTGCCACACATTTTTAGGCATGCATTCATTTAACTAAATGTTTGACTGGTCCAGAGACTCAGCGGCCTTGTTTGATTCCTGAGCTGGATGGAGATGCGGTGGAGGCAACATTTGCAGGCCCTGGAGGGTAGGGAGCATCAGCCTTTGCTTAAGGTTGTAATGAGAGGATATACACTGGGTAAAAAAAAATGATCAAATCTTGCCACTGCAATGGCTGGAAAGGGAATGTTAGGGAAGTCCACCTGGCAGGTGAAAATGAACGCTTATTGCACCATTGCCCAATTGAGGTGGATTCAAATGGAGCTGGAAGGTGAAAGGAGCTGGGGGAAGCTGCTGGGCTCTAAAATATAATCACCCTCTCTCCTAAAAAAAAAAAAGGTGCTTCAAAAGAAAATATACAGTAGGGGGAGGTCTTAAACTCAGAATGATAGGTTAAATATTTTCACTACTGTCCTCTTAACGTTTCCATAAATGAGCTGGAATGCATTCCATATGAAGTTGAAGAAAACATTTCAAAGTCTCACATGGGGACATTTAGGTGAGCCATATAGGTGTATATTGTACCATTCTTATTTAAATTGTCACAATGAAGAAAAGAGTTTATAAAATTGACCACACAGCTAATAAAATTGCTCACTAGAAGCTATTTACATTTTCAAAGTGGTTATGTGTGTGGGGGAGAAAAGCTTACTTTTATGCATGTAAGTAGCATGGAAATACAAATATGATATTTTATAAACTTCGAATGTAAGCATGTATTTTCAGTTTTATGCATACATTTGCCAGCGCAAAAATGGGGTAGTCTAGAGGTGTTCCGGGAAATTCTTATAAAGTAAGAGATTTACACATTAATTATCAGATTTATTTGTACAATTGTACACCTGCTAATTATCAGATTTATTTGTACAATTTTACACCTGCTAATTGACTAGCACTAGTGATATCAGATTTGACTGCAGGTTTTGGGTGGGAAATCTGGGTGCATAGGTGGGAGTTCAGGTTGAAGTGCTAGAAGGTTCTAGGTGAACTGGAGATGGACAGGGTGGACTGGCAAAAGTATCGGTGAACTGGTGATTTCAAGTATCTGTTATAAATTATGCATGTATCCACTTACATGTACCGCAAATAGGTTTGAAAGTTATGCTCAGTATTGGCAGAGATTCTCTTTGTGTATGTTTCTGGCAATGGTTTGCATGATACTGAATACTCAAATATTCCCTCTTTAAAATTAGAGGATTACATGTTCAGTCTCGGGCTACTTTCAGTTACAACAAAGTGTTTAGCAAGGAAAAATCGGCAAAAGTACAAATACCAATTTGTATTACATTTATTGTAGTTCCAACAATAATCTCGATCGGCTTGTACTAAGGAGGTTTCTTTAAGAAAGCTTTTTGGTGACTTGTGCATGATGCGGTTGGATCTTCATGAATTAGGTCAGACTTGTTTCATTTGCCACTCGCCTAAACATAACCTTGCAACCTTCAGTCTTGCCTCTTTTGTTATCATCAGAAAGAAATAGGGACCTGTAGGGTCTTGAAAGCTCATGTACTGCCTCTTTTGGAAACGTCGTCTTTTATTGGTTCAAATTTATAATGGGTGATTCCAAACAGCTCAGGGTGCTACACAATATCTTTCTCCAACGTGGCTCTGCCCTTCCCCCTCCTCTCTTTCAAATCTGCATTTCTTCCCTCAATGCTCTGATCTCCTCCCAAGGCTTCCAAATACCACTTCAGTGCTGACTCCTGGATCTACAGCCCCACACCAGAAATGTTACCACAAATTCAGTCTCAAATTGTCAGCCTGCCTGTCTGACATACGCACCTGGCAGTTCCACTCCACCCTAAACTTCACATGACTGTGATGGAACTTCTTGCCCCCCCCAAAAAAAATAAATAAATAAACAAACAAACAGCTTTTTCTTTTCCCTCTTCTTCTGTTTCTGTGGGTGACACTCACATCCTGCTGGATTTCTCGATCCATAACCTTGAGATCATCTGTGATGCCCCTCTCTCCTTCTCCAAGCACATTAAAAACACCGCTAAAGCATGTTAATTCTTTCTTTAACATCACTAAAATCTGCTCCTTTTTTTCCAGACATGCTATCAAAATGCTCATCCACTCTCTTATCACCTCCGGCTTAGACTCCTGCAGCCTGATCTATGCGAGCCTCCAACTGAACTCCACTGCAAGATGTCTTCAACATTGCTATGACCATGCAACTCCTCAAGTCACTGCACTGGCTCCATGTCCACTACAGCATACAGTTCAAGCTTCTCTTACTCATTTTTAAAATGCATGCATTCATTCTGCAGCTCCTTACTTCCTAGCTTCTCTTCCCTCTCCATACACCCTTCCTCATGAAATTTCATCCAGAGTGTTGCCCTTATCTGTGTCTATTGTGCGTCCTGTCCACTGTAGACCCGCGTCCGGGCCTATTCACCCTTGCAGCACTGCTCCCGGACCTGGACCATCCTCGCTTGTGGCTGTGGGCAGCTGCCTACGCCCCCAAGCGCCTGCTGCCTCCTCAGCTGGCTTTGCCCCTTGCTATGTTGGACCACACTCAGGATTGGCCTTTGGCTTTGACCCTTGCTATGTTGGACTTTGTTCTGGACTGACCCTCTGCCTTTGAACCTTGCTACATTTGAATATGCTCTGGACTGACTCTCTGGCTTTGACCCTTGCTCCGCTGGTCTCTGCACCATGTCTTGCTCAGCTGCCTGCCCTGACTCCAGCCTGTCTTCGATTATGCCTTCGGTATCTTCCTGGACTTGGCCTCTTAGGCATTGGCCTTCTTCTACCTGGGCGCCCCCTGTCTCTGCCCTGTCCGCGCCTGTGTCTCTGGATCCCTGCCTCGTCCGTACCTACACTGATCCCCTGATACCTCTGCTGGTCCTTGGCATCCCTTGTGTCTCATCTACTGGGAGTCATCACACGGAGGCCCGCCTAAGACCAGCCAGCCGCGGCACCCAAGGGCTCAACCTGCGGGGAACGAGGGCTGGTATTGGTGAAGCTCCAGTTGGCCTCCATCTCCTAGTCAGCTCTGCCTCCCAACAGTGTGGACCCGTACGGCTTGCTCTATGGGTTGCATCAACCCCACCTTGAGCCAAGAGTCTACCACCAGCGCAACAGTGTCCTTCTCTTCCTGTCATCTACTGACTTTTTGTGTTATGCTCCTCAAATACAGTTTAAAAAAACCTCATCTTTTTTAAAGCTGATTTTAAATCCTAAGTACATCTTTTCACTTCCCCAGACAAGATTGAGGAGCAGGAGGTATTTCTTAGAAGTATCTGTACAGTGCTGCATATATCTAGAAGTGCTTGAGAAATGATAAATAGTAATAGTAGCAGATACAAATCTTGCTTCTGTCTTAGGCCTTCATTGTGATTTCGGGGAGTCATTTAATCTTCCATTGCCACAAGTATTCATTTAGACTTTGAATTTTTTGAAGCATGGATTGATTGTACCTGTATGAAATTTGTTATAAAGTGCCCTAGCTGTGATGCTATTCAAATGCTAAAATAACAAAAATGGAAAGTAGATTTCTTAGCACAATGCTTATTGTATATTGCAAATTTCATATTCAGAGGAAAAATAGAGAAATAGCTGAAGTGGAACAGCACAACTCCTCTGTAACAATAATTTATATATGGATATATAACAGAAAGGCCAAGGTACTAACCTGTGAAATTTCCTGTGGGTTAGTGACCTGTTCAAGCAACAGTTTGTTGCAGAGAACATAAGAATAATAGAACATAAGATATGCCATACTGGATCAGACCAAGAGTCCATCAAGCCTAGTATTCTGTTTCCAACATTGGCCAATCCAAGTCACAAGTATCCAAACATTAGATAAATCACAAGCTACTATTGCTTATTAATTAATGGCAGTTTATGGATTTTTCCTCTAGGAACTTATCCAAGCCTTTTTAAAACCCAGTTGCACTAACTGTTGTAACCACATCCTGTGACAATGAATTCCAGAGCTTAACTATGCACTGAGTGAAAAATAATTTTCTTTGATTTGTTTTAAATGAGCTACTTGCTAACTTCATGGAGGGTCCCCTGGTCCTTCTATTATCTAAAAAAAGTAAATAACCAATTCACATTAATTTGTTCAAGTCCTTTCATTATTTTATATATTTCTATCATATCCCCCATCAGATCTCTTC